>NW_024871092.1:0-1222500 GCF_019054845.1 Dipodomys spectabilis | reverse complement strand
TTGTGAAAAACTCACAGAGCCCAGCCTGGAGACAGCCCAGCCTGGTTTCTGTTTACTGAATTTCAATCGATTGTCGAGGTTGCTAGAAGGAGGGGCAGCCTCTGGCTCTGATTACCCAGTGAAGAAAACCACTCCTAGGGCTGGTGCCCAAGCTGTGTGACTTTTCCTTGGGTGGAGCTGAGTCTGGCAGGTGACGCAGTCGTTAAGTTGTTGTGACCTGCTAAATGACTTGTTTTATTCCAAGGCTTGATTTGGAGCTAGCAGCTCCACCGAGCTTTGTCAGTATACAAGATGGAGATCTCCAGTACTGGTGGGGTGGAGGGGTGGCCTTCCTCCTCTGCTCCCTGAGAAGGAGTGAGGACATCCGGCTTCTACTCATGGCGAGTCTTGGTTCCTGGGTCGTCTCTGGTCTGCGAACTGCAGGATGAAGATGTCTGGTCCTTGTAGGTTCTTGTTGGTGTTGAGTAGAACCCACTCGTCCGCTGCGTCTGGCTCCTTCGTCCTGTTCTCTCTGTGATTCAGGTATGGCGCCTGTGATCGCTGCCGCCACAACCGCTGCCGGGGCTGCAGCGGCTGCTAGCAAGAGCTCAGATGTGTCTCCCTGCCTGGATTTTCCCTCTCTGGCCTGATTCTCTGTCCTGTGATGGCACACTTGGTGTGATTCTCTGGCTTAGGACTGTTCACTGGAACTCTAAAACTGCTTTCTATGCAAGAGCTTGTTTCGACTCCAGCTTCTCCTCTGCCATCTTCCTGGAACCCTCTAGATCTGTGGTTTCTTTGTTGAGTTTTTGCCGCGTTGATCTATCTAGTGGGGAAAGTGTTGTGTTAAAATCCCAAACATGTCAGATTTGAAGGAAAGTAGTGTTTCTTGAATAAATTTGGGTGCTTGGTTGTTTGGCAAATAAATATATCGAATTGTAATATTCTCTTGAAGTAGAGATCCCTTAATTAGTATGTAGCAACCTTCCTTATCTCTTCTCACTAATTTTAATTGAAAGTCTATTTTGTCTGCTAGGATTGCAACTTCCGCCTGTTTATGGGGGCCATTTGCTTGGTAGATTTTCTTCCAGACTTTCACATTTAAAATGTGTTTGTTTTTATGGGCAATATGAGACTCCTGAAGGCAGCAGATAGAAGGATCTTGCTCCTTAATCCAACTTGACAGTCTATGTCGCTTAATTGGAGAGTCAATCCGTTAATGTTGAGAGTCAGGATTGAGATCTCTTTGGGAGTTCCTACCATTTTATGCACCTTCTTGGGGGCTGCAGCAACTGGGTTCTTCTTATGGTTCTTGGATTCTCAGATTAGGTGCAGTTTCTTGGCCTTTATTGTGGCCTTGTTGGTTTTCTATGTGTAGGACATCGTTAAGTGACATTTATAGGGCTGGTTTGGTGGCTATATATTGTTTCAGTTGTTCTTTGGTATGGAAAGTTTTTGTTTGGCCTTCATTTATGAAGGAGAGTATAGCTGGGTACAGTATTCTTCGTTGCTAGTTGTTTTTCTTTAAGGCATGGCATATATCATTCCAGGCTCCTCTTGCTGTAATTGTCTCCGCTGAGATATCTGATATTATTCTAATTGGTTTCACTTTATAGGTGATTCATCTTTTCTCCTTGACAGCTTTAAGGATTTTTTCATTGGAATTGATCCTATGGGGATTATAATGTCACGGTGAGATATCCTGTCCTAGTCTTGTCTATTTGGGGTTCTAAAAGCTTCTTGAATCTGAATAGGTTTATCTTTTTCCATGTTTGAGAAGTTCTCTGCTTGGAACATGTTAACCAAATTTCCTAGTCCATTAACTTTTGCCTCTAGGTGCTCCTCTACTCCTATTACCCTCAGATTAGGCCTTCTGAGGATGTCTTCCAAATGTTGAATAGATCTATCCTATTTCTTGGGTTTGTCTTAGATAGTTGTATGTTCTTTCTCTAAAATAACCTGGCTGTCTTCAATCCCTCAGATTCGATCTTCTGCATGGTCTACCATGCTCTCAAGACTTTCCACTTTGTTTTTAATTTCTTTTCCTTCTATTTGGTCAGCTTTGATGACTTCAAATTCTTTGTTGGAGCTTTGTTTGAGATCTTATATGAACTTTATTACTTTCTTAATATGGTGTTGTGTTTATTCTCAAATCACTTAGTTGATTGGTTATGGTTTCCTTGGACTCCCATTCCTTCTGTTGGGCTCCATTCAACATTCCCTTTCAGGTCTCCCTGACTTCTTTCAGCTGTTTTTTATTGGATTCCATGAATGCCTCTATTTGGTAGGAAAGTAACACCACTTTTGTGCTAGAACACTATTCTAAGGCAAGCATCAACGAAAGTCCTGTAGTTGCACAGTCAAAGTCTGGACCTTTTGTCAATATCAATTTCTGGGCCTTTGTCAGTATCAAAGATGGAGCTCTCTGGTGGTGGGAGAGGGGCGGCCTTCCCTCCTCTGCTTTCTGAGAAGGAGTGAGGATGTCAGGGTTCTACTCATGCCAGAATCTTGGTTACTGGGCTCTCTCTGGTCTGCAATTTGCAGCATGAATATATCTGTTCCTTGACAGTCCTTCCTGGTGTTGAGTAGAATATGCACACTTTGTCTGGCATCTTTTTGACTGGACTCTCTCTGTAGGCATGGTGGCTCTGGCCACTGATGCTCAGATCTGTTTCCTTGCCTGGATATTCCATCTCTGGCCAAACTCTCTGTACTGTGATGGCACACTGGGTGTGATTCTCTAGCCTAGGATTCTTGACTGGAATACTAAAACTGTTGTCTACGTGAAAGCTTGTTTAGCCTAGACCTTTTGCCATCTTCCTCCGTACTCTAGATTATGACTTTAGACTCTAACTTGGGACAATGATCTGCTGTTAGTTATTTTCTACTCTTCTCCTTCTTTTCCCCTTCCACTTACATAATTTTATTTAAAGAAACATATTTGAGCTTGTATTTCTAAATTCTTCAAAATTATTTGAATTTCTTCATACTTCTGGCAGCCTCCTATATATTTCTCAATGGAATATTTTGTCACTACCATTTTTATCCCATATGACATTGGATATCTTCCTGCCTAATTCAGTGGAAGACATAAATTACACTCATCCAGATATTTCAACACTTGTTGAAATGATTTCTTACATAGAAATCATTATTTTAGTATTTCTGGGGAGGTGTCATCTGTCATTTTTGAAAGCCCCTACGTGATACTTATATGCAAAGCTGTTTTAAATCAATATGCCATTCAGTAGATGAACGAATCAACAAAATGTCAGATATATATACATATATATCTATATCTATATCTATCTATCTATCTATCTATCTATCTATCTATCTATCTATCTATCTATATGGCTGAATTCTATGCTTCCAATTCAAAAGGAAATGGAAAGATTTTTCAAAATTCCTGCTGAATAAAACAAGCAAGACTCAAAAAAACAGATTGCATAGTCTCCCTCATTTGTAATAATAGGAAATGTATAGAATAACACTAGCAGATGAGCAGAATGGCTCAAAAGCTTTGTATATAGGACCATACAACATCATGTTGAGCAAAATGAACAACTAGATATGGAAATAGAGGTTTTTCTTTGTGGTTGTTTTTTTTAATGTACTATGTGATTTCTTTTTTCTTTTGTGTTTTCCCCTATAGTTTATCCCGTGCTGTATTTGATTTCAGTACTGTATGTATTGCACATGTACTTATCTTAATTTGACAAAGCAAGATGAACAACAAATTGGGGAGACAAAGGACAAAGGGTAAACAAATGCAATAGCAATACTCACAAGACAACATGTTGGAAATTTACATTACAACTTGTGAGGGATTTGGGGGGAAAGGAAAAGTGTGAGAAAAATGATGTAGTGGTTAAAATTTCGACATATTAGGTATTCACTACCTTACAATTAATGCAACCCCTGTATATATCACCTTAAAAATAAAATTAAACTAAAAAAAAGTTACATAAAGTATAATTTCACTGTATTGCTATAGTAAATATTATTTTATGTGCTTTATCTTTTTAAAAATGAACACTATTTGGCATCTAATTTGAATTAATTCACCTTTTTTATCAGAGGTTCATCAACTTGAATGTTATCAAAATATACAATATTTTCACAATATACCTACCATAATTTTCCAAAAAATTATAATTTCAGTATTATCTCATAGTGAAACAGAAAACAGTTTAATTCTCTGGAAACTTCTAACTTTTAAAACTGAATAACTGTTCAAAGGACAGTATATATGTGTTTTTCAAATTTCTTACAAATACTGACTACTCATTTTCAAATTTTGAGCATTTCATATCAGAGATATTCAAAACAGTACCTGTTTGAATGTTCTTTAATTCTGCAATAGCTGCAGCTTCTAATGGGGTGTTACATATTGAGAAATCAACAGAAAAAATAGCCATATTCTGGTGAAGAATATAACTATGAAGTATGTGTAATAATTAATTTCTCAAGAGTAAACATTTGTTTATCAGAGTAAGCTATTATTTCTGTGCCCATCAATCCCAACTATTTATGCCATAAAGTCTTCCTAGCCCAACAGTTTCTAATTTGTAAGGTGCACCTTAAAATTCCCTTAATTCACATCATGAATAGCTTATCACTCTTGTGAAAAAATACTACACTTGTGCTAATATGATGCCCTTCCTATTGTGGAAAGTACACTACACTAAACTTTGCTGCAACATATTTCTAATTTCTAGAAATCAGAACACTTGCAAATATTATTTATCTTTTTTATCTATCATAGATATTCAGGAGACTGAGATCAGAGATTATGGTTCGAAGCCCACCCAATCAGGAAGATTTCTTAGATTCTTCTCTCCAATAAATTTCTCAGGAAAAGCCAGACTCAAGTGGCACTGAGTTTGAAGAGGTAGGGCATGAGCCTTGAGCACAAATCAGCTCAAAGAGAGTGGCCAGGCACAGAGTTCAAACCTGAGGAAAAACCAAAAAATAAAAACCAACTCCAACCCTAGCATTTTTCTCATTGTATACAGAGGCATGTAATTAAGGTATTTTCTTCCTCTATTATGAGTAGATAGAAGACCCAAGACCTCACACAATTACTCTCTTCATACCATGTTTCACCAAAACCTAAAAAAATTGCTTGTTCTTAATTTATAAATTAATATCATCCATTTGTTGGCAACTCTGTCTAGATTATTCACACTATCAATTTATACATGAACTGTTGGAATTATGAATTAACTGTTGTAATTATACCTCGCTTCAAAGAATACTTTAGGCAAATAAAATGCCAGATGCATGTGAATTTGTCGATTGAAACCTCTACTTAAAAAGAATTTTGTAGTATCCTATAGAATATGAAATTACAAATAAAACCAAAATATTTATTTTAAATCTAAATTCTAATTTAGCAAGGTCTATAAAGTCCTACATTAGATGAACTTTGTATTTTTCCAGACTTAAAATTTTGTAATCTTTCATTGTTTCTTTGAAATCCAACAGAATGATGCTTATTTTTTCAAATTTTTGATTGGGAATCATGAGCCATTTTGCATCTAGGAACCTTGTGTAATGAAGAGAACATTTAAAACACAACTGAGGATTATATATGAGTTGCATTTCAATAAGAAACTTGCCTTCTCAAAACATAATGACAAAATTAGCCCAAACCTCCAACTGTGTATTCCTTTCTTGTTGTTTGGCTTGTTTCATTGAGACAAAATTATACTACCTGGCCCAGGGAAGGTATCACTATGTAATCCCACTCTCTAATCTCCTGTCTTAGTCTGAGTGCTAGAGTTCCAGGCTTGTATCAAATTGCCCTGCCATAGTTTGGTGGTTTATTTAATATAGATACAGACTAGCAATTATGAACGTCTCCTATGATCTTATCCATTAGACTGACTGCTCAAACTGTTTATGTACTATTTTCAAAGATGTTCTATCATTTGACACAGGATATGAACATTTAAAATGCACCTGCAGGGGTCTCTGATTCATTCTTCCATGGATCCAATCCCTTTAATAATGATTAATTGACTTTCTTATTATCTCTGGTCCCTAGGTATGTAATAGTCTCAAACTTCTTTGAAGAAATTTCACTTGAGGACTTTCTAATATTAAAAATTATCACTTGATCTAGTCTTACTCAGGATATATTTTCAATTGTTTTCTAACATTTCTCCACATTCTGAGAGTTGTTTCATTTGTGAAGGTGGGTTTGTACATGTATGTGCCTCTGTGTGTCTATGTATGTTTGTATGTGTGTATGCAAAAGCCTCAGCAACCTTATTCAGAAATCTTGCTCACGACTAGTATTCCATCACTTGAGCTCATGCCTATAATTCTTGCTACTCAGGAGGCTGAGATCTGAGGGTTGCGGTTCAAATCCATTACGAGTAGGAAAGAAAGGTTCTGAGGCACTTATCTCCAATTAACCACTAGAAAACTGGAAGTGGCACTGTGGCCCAAGAGGTAGAACACATATTGCCCAGGCCGAGTTCAAACTCTGCCACAACCTTCAAAAAAAAAAAAGATAAAAGATAAAAGAAAGAAAAAGAAATGAGATCTTTGCCACCAGTTCTTTGCTAGTATAATTCTCACTTTCTCACCATGGACTTTTTTCCAGTTAAGTCCATGCTCTTATATCTAACTTGCTTTGGAACCAGAATTATTCTTCCATTGCATATTTTCCAAATTTGCGTGATTAGCAACAATGATTTAGAGATAGATGTTGAAAGACAGTGGCCTCATCATTCATGTTCCTCTTAGTATTAATTATTTCTCTATGTCACTCCCATAGATCTACATAATGGCCTTGGCTTTATTGGTTCAATGTTGTCTTATTTGCAGAATCATCTATAGTATATTAAACCATTATACGTAAACACAGAACTTTTCTTTCTCTTATTATTCCTATTGTTTCTTCTACAGTTAACTTGTGTACACTTGGGAAATAATGAAAAACACACACACACACACAAATAAACTTTTCTGAGAATCTTCTCCCAGTTAAATTTAATTTAAAAGCACTTATGAAATTTGAACTTAATGTACTCCTGGATAATGGTTTCTTCTTTTATAGTAAAAATAGTGTACAGAGGGCTTAGAGTTACATAAGTAAGGTAATGATTATATTTCCTATTTTTACATCCTCTTTTGTTTTTGCTGTGGTATCCGTTCCTTCTCCATCTACTAAATTCCAGCTCCACTCCCCAAGTTGTAAAGTTCGTTTTCTACATAGTGTCTTGTTCATATCATTGTTACAATTGGTCATCATGAATCTCTTTTTCAGAATTCTGTTGTTTCCCTTCCCCTCCCCAAACTAGATGGTTTTACAGCAGAATTCTACAAGTTCTTCATAGCAGAGCTCACACCAATACTCCTCCAAATCTTCAATTAATTGAAACAGAAAGTTCACTACCGAACACATTCTATGAAGCAATCATAACCCTCATCCCAAACGAGGCAGGGACTCATCAAAGAAAGAGAACTATAAACCCATTTCTTTGATGAGCATTGATGCAAAACTTCTCAACAAAATTTTGGCCAATGACTTCAACAATTCATCCAAAAAATCATGCACCACGATCAAACAGGATTCATTTCAGGGATGCAAAGCTGCTTCAATATACGCAAATCAATATTATTTATCACATCAACAGGAGCAAGAATAAGAACCACATGGTTATTCCAATAGATGCAGAAAAAGCATTCGACAAGATCCAACACCTCTTTATGATGGAGGTTTTGGAAAAATTAGGAATCCATGGAACATTCCTCAATACAATAAAGGCTGTATATGAAAAACTTACAGCCAGCATTATACTTAATGGTGAAAAACTAAAGCCGTTTCCTCTTAACTCAGGAACAAGACAAGGATGTCCAGTCGCTCCACTTCTCTTCAATCTAGTATTAGAATGCCTAGCTACAGCAATAAGACAAGATGCAGACATAAAGGGGATCCAAATAGGGAAAGAAGAAATAAACTCTCCCTCTTGGCAGATGACATGATCTTGTATTTAAAGAATCCCATAGCCTCCACTCCCAAATTGCTCAACCTGATTCAAACTTTGGCAAAGTAGCAGGGTATAAAATTAACCCCCCAAAATCAATGGCTTTTCTGTATGCCAACAATGAGAAAAGTGTGGCTCAAATTAGGAAAGCAACTCCATTTGTAATAGCCCCACAAAAAATAAAATACCTAGGAATTAACTTAACCAAAGAAGTGAAGGACCTCTATGATGAAAACTTTAAAATCTTGAAGAAGGAAATCAAAACAGATCTTAGAAAATGGCAAAACCTACCATGCCCCTGGATTGGAAATATTAACATCGTGAAAATGACAATACTTCCTAATGCTGTCTACAAATTCAACGCTATACCCACCAAAATTCCAACCTCATTCTTCAAGGAAATAGAAGAGTCAATCCAAAAATTCATATGGAACAATAAAAGACCCTGAATAGCAAAAACGCTCCTCAACGGAAAGAACAGTGCTGGAGGAATATCAATACCAAATTTCAAACTCTACTATAAAGCCATAGTAATCGAAACAGCTTGGTTTAGCATAAGAACAGACCTCAGGTACAATGGAATAGAATTGAAAACCCAGAAATCAACCTACAGACCTATAGCCATCTAATCTTCGATAAGGGAGCTAAAACAATAGAATGGAAGAAAGAGAGGCTCTTCAGTAAATGGTGCTGGCAAAATTGGTTAACTACTTGTAGAAAACTAAAGCTAGATCCTTATATATCACCCTGCACCAGAATCAACTCCAAATGGATCAAAGACCTCGAAGTCAAAGCAGACACTCTGAAAATATTACAGGGTGAAATAGGAGCACATGTCATAATTTACGTAATACTACTTACATATCTGTAGTTACCTTAAAAGATTTTAGGCCTTAGAGCAGGGAGGTAAAATGTATTTTTATTTCTGCATGAAACAATTTGTGACTTTATACCAACAAACTGAATTTGACTCTTTCCTTATTTGTAAGGTAAGTTGGAAAATATAAGGTCTCTTCACTTTTCTCTTTTCTTGCTCTAGAAGTCAACAAATATATTCTTCATTTTTTCTGGTAGATTACATCCATTTACAGATGAGAAATGTAAGGCTAACAGTCAATGTAGTGAGTAAGAATGATAGCAGAATTTTTGTCTGAGGTCTTCACTCTGTGTGCTTACAAAGAGATAATTTGGTGATGGAGAGGACCAATATGAAAAGACTATGGGGAAAAAGCATACTTTGGAAATGGTTGTTTTAGGACTAGGTGACAGTGATGAGTAAATGAAACAGGCTGGTGTCAGGGGCATAAAAAGGAGTACATAGAAATCATATTAGTGACAGAACCTAAGAAAATCTTGATCATTCATCTTATTTAATGGGAGGGAGTAGAAGGTAAGAAGAAATCTCAGGTGCTTCCACTGGTCTGGCTGGCAACTGTGTTAGTGATATTCTTAGTAATAAGGACGACAGGTTGAAATGATGGATTTAGGGCATAAAACTCTCTGATTGTTCTGAAGTTCATATTAAACAGATGCAAAAATAGGTCTGTTTAGACATCATCAAAATATCCACTACCATGAATATGAAAAATATGAAAAATTATAATAAAATTGGGGTGGTATTATTGAAGGGAAGAGGAAATGTAAAGTGTGAGCAATGTGAGCACCAGAGTGGACAAGATTGGAAGAAAGAGAAAAACAAGGAACCAGAAATGTAATAAACACAGATTTTCTGAAGTAAAGGAAGGAAAGAATTTTCAGGAAGATATTGAAGGAAATATGCTATTTGGATTTGAAAAGTAAAAGGACATAGACAAGTTTAATAAGAACAGTGTTTTGGTGAAAGTCATATTGATAAAATTTTGAGGTATGAATTCAAAGCCATAAAATTCTGGATCAATGAATTCAACAGATCCTGTTGATTTTAAATGCTGGGAACATATGCTTTTATCCTAACCTTAGCAAAATTATACAAATATAACTCTCATGAACTTTACTTAGGGCTATTCTGTGAATATTTTTGAACTTTGTTTAGCCAGCAGATTAGAGATTGAACTACAGCAGACACAAGCCTAATTTGTCCTAGAGTTCTAATGAGTGACCCATGTATCCACAACAGTTTGGGATTTTATTGAAATATCTTTAGATATGTCTGGATATTTTATTAGCTTATTCATTATAAATGTAGGAAAAGTATCACCAAGTATTAGTTTGAACATACAGCTTTACTGATGTGACTGAAGACTCCTAGAATTGATTCCTCTTTAGAATAGAAAATGCGTCAATAGCCATTGACACATCACAACTGCCATATACTCTATTTAATTCTAATTCTTGTTAGGGATATCTCCATGCTGAAATAACCCTGTCCATCAACCTGCCACAAATTCTTGTATGTAGGAAGTACTCATAAACTTCAAGCTTTTATTGAATGGAAGAGTTCAGACATTACCCTCACCTCTAGGATTAAATGCCTAAAGAGATAAGACATTTTGCTTTAATGCCTTTCTTTCATTTTTTTATACCTATTTGCAAGTAGGGAAGGATTCTGATTTAACAACAATACAGTGGTGACTTGTTTTAACACAACGTCTAAGATCTAGTGTTAATTCGGATACTCACTAATTAGCTACAGATTTTGTGGATATTTATATTTCTCCTGGGTAAACTAATGAGCACCAAAAAAATGTCCCTAAGGAGCCTTTCAATTCTAATATCACTGTTTGTCTCAAAATGCTTCAAATTCTACACCCTCTAATGTGGGCATAGTGTTATCTTGTGGAACTTTTCTCCTCAGAGAGTGAGTACTACCCTATTGCTTAACATGGACAAAGTACATTCATACATAAACTGGGCATGTGCAAACAAGAAGTGATAGTTGAACAATGTTCTTAGCAGTATTTACAGATTAAATGGAAATAGAGCAACTATGAAGTCAAAAGGAATGTGCAAAAAGACAGAGGCACAAAGTAGAATGTGCCAAGGAAATGCTGAAGAGTAATTTGAAATTATGTGCTCAAGTGTGAGGGTGTGTTCAACGTACAGCTTCAGACAATGTAATTGGATATCTTCAGGGGAAACTGCTTTAAACGATTCTGGGATAATTGTACAAGTAGAAGCCCTTTGGTCTGACTCTAATCAGCCACAACATAATCAATTTAGGGATTATTTTCAAAGTGCAAAGTGAGCAAAAGAAGGCTAATCAGAGTTAGTGTTCAGGTTGAAGTACGTCTTCATTTATTTTGGAGCATTAAACTAGGAAAAAAACCAAGTAAACATTTTGCAAGTACCTAAATTAAGTGGGACGTATTATATTGGTCTCTTTTTAACTTGGAAGTTATAGATTATGTCCTTTTATACTTGGGACAATGATCTGCTGTCAGTTATTTCTTCTCTTCCGCTTCTTTTGCCCCTTACTTACATAATTTTTATTTAAAAAGACATATTTGCGCTTGCATTTCTAAATCCTTCAAAATTATCTGAACTACTTCATACTTCTGACAAACTCTTATATCTTTCTCAAGGGAATATTTTGTCACTACCATTTTTATCCTATATGATATTGGATATCTTCCTGCCTGATTCAATGCAAGATATACATTAGACTGATCCACATATCTCAACACTTCTACCACCAAGAAATCCTATCTTACATAGAAATCATGATTTCAGAATGTCTGGGGAAGTGGCATCTGTCATTTTTGAATGGCCCTACGTGATACTTACATGCAATCATGTTTTAAACCAATGTGCCACTCAGTAGATGAACGAATGGACAAAATGTGGTATATATATATATATATACATACATGCATACCCGGTGGAATTATTTGCTTCTAATTCATAAGGAAATGGAAAGACTTGGAAAAATCCTACTAAGTAAATTCACAAGACACAAAGAAATAGATTCCATGGTTTCCCTCATTTGTAATAAGTAGGAAATATCTAGGATTGTCCTAGCAGATGAGCACAATGGTTCAATAGCTATGTGTAAGTTGATGCTGAGCAAAATGAACTCCTACATATGGAAACAGAGGTTTTTCTTTGTGGTTGTTGTTTTTAATATACTATGTGATTTCTTTTTTCTTTTGTGTTTTCTCTTATGGCTTGTTCCCTATTGTATTTGTTTTCAGTATCATGTGTCATTGTATATACAGTTATCTTAATTTGGCAAGGGAAGAGGAACAACAAAATGGCGAGACAAAGGACAAATGGCAAACCAATGCAATAGCAATACTCACAAAACAAAATGTTGGAAATTTACCTTACAACTTGTGAGGGGAATTGGGGTGAAAGAAAACAGTGAAAAAAATGAGAGAGTGGGTAAAAAGTTCATGTTATGTATTCACTACCTTACAATTACTGCAACCCCTTCTAGATATACCCCTTGACAATAAAATTTAATTAAAATATAAGCTACATAATATATTATTTCACTGTATAGGTATAGTAAATATTAATCAATTACCTCTTTCTTTATCAGAGGGTCATCAACTTGAATGTTATCAAACTATACAATATTTTCAGAATATACTTGCCATTATTTTGAAAAAACATTATTTTAGTAATGTCTCATACTAAAACAGAAAACAGTTCTAGTCTATAGAAATTACTAACTTTCAAAAGTCAATAATTGTTAAGAGAAGAGAATATATGTGTTCTTCAAAATTCCTATGACTACTAAATATTCATTTTCAAATTCTGAACATGCCATACCAGAGACATTTCAAATAGTATGTGTTTGCCTTTTATTTAATTCTGCAATAGATGCAGTTTCCAATGGGATGTTGCATATTTAAAATTCAACAAAAAATAGCCACATTCTGGTAGAAAATAAACTTATGAACTATTTATAATAATTAATTCCTGAAGAGTATACATTTGTTCATCAGAGCAAGCTATTATTTCTATGACAATTAATCCCAAGTTTTTATGCCATAAAGTCATCCTAGCACAACAGTTTCCAACTTGTAAATTGCACCTTAAAATTTCCTAAATTCACATCATGACTTACTTAACACTATTTTGAAAAAATACTACTCTTCTGCTGTGATGCCCTCCCAATTGTGCAAAGAACACTACAATAAATTTTGCTGCATCATTTCCCCCCCAGTGTTATTCTTGAGATAAGAACACTTGCAAATATTATTTATTGTTATACTTATTTTATTATATTATTATTATTATTTTCTCTATCATAGATATTCAGGAGATCTGAATATCTGAATATTAAGATCTGAAGATTATGGTTCAAAGCCCACCTAGGCAGGAAGTTTCCTTAGATTCTTATCTCCCATAAACTGTTCAGGAAAAGCCAGACACAGTGGCACTGAGGTTCAAGTGGTAGAGCAGTAGCCTTGAGCAAAAACAGGCTCAGGGACAGTACTCAGGCCAGAGGTTAAGCCCTAGGAGAAATTAAAGAACAAAAACAAAATAAAAACAAACCTCAAACATAGCTTTTTTTCTCATTGTATATAAAGGTATGCAATTAAGGAAATTTCTTCCTGTGTTATGTATAGGTAGAAGAAAAAATGATTTCACAGAATTACTCTCTTCATACCATGTTACACCAAAGTCTCAAAAATTGCACTTTTTCTAAATTCATAAATTAATAGCATCCATTTGTTGGCAACTCTCTCTAGATTATTCATGTCATACATGAACTGTTGTAATTATCTATTAACTAAGTTCTAAGTATACCTCACTTGAAAGAATATTCTAGGCAAATAGAATTCCAGAATCATTTGTGCATTTCTAAATTAAACCTACTTGAATACAATTTTGTAGCATCCTATAGAGTATGAAATTACAAAAAAATATTTGTTTCAAATCTAATTTCTTATTTAGCCAGGTTTACAAAGTCCTACATTAAATGAACTTTGCAATTTCTCCATGCTTAAGCTTTTGTAATCCTTCACCATTTCTTCGGAATCCAACAGAATGATGCTAGCTTTTTCAAATTTTTGGTTAGAAATCATGAGCTATTTTGCATCTAGGAATGTTCTGTAATGAAGAGAGCATTTAAAACACAACTTAGGATTATGTGTAAGTTGCATTTCAGTAGAAACTTTACTTCTCAAAACATTATCACAAAATTAGCCCAAACTTGCAACTGTGTATTCCTTTCTTGTTGTTTGGTTTGTGTTATTAGACAAAATTATACTGCCTGGTCCATGGAAGGTATTACTATGTAATTCCACTCTTTAATCTCCTGTTTTAATCTGAGTGTTAGAATTCCAGGCTTGTATCACATTGCCCTGCCATGGTTTGTTGGTTTATTTAATCTAGACACAGACTAGCAAATCTGAACTTCTCCAATGATATTATCCACTAGACTGACTGCTCAGAGTGTTTATGTACTTTTTTCGAAGATCTTCTAATATTTGACACAGGATATGATCATTTTCAGATGCACATGCTGGGATCTCTGATTCATTCCTCCATGGATCCGATCCTTTTAATCATAATTACTTGACTCTCTTACTATCTCTAGTCCCTACCTATGTAATAGTCTCAAACTTTTTTGAAGAAAGTTCACCTGAGGACTTTCTAATATTAAAATGTATCACTTGATTCTAGTCTCAGAACATATTTTCTAACTTTTCTACACATTCTGAGAATTGTGTCATATGTGTGTTTGCACATATAAATGCCTCTGTGTCTATGTGCGTACTTGTGTGAATGTATGCTAAAACATCAAGCTCTTATTCAGTAATCTTGCTCAAAACTAGTATTCCATCACTTGAACCATTTTTCCAATGCAGCTTTTGGCTGGTTAATTATAGGTAGTGTCGCAAAGGCTGTTCTGCCCAAGATGGATGCAAATTGAACTTCCCAGACTCCTTTACATTCTTAGGTTTTATCTTTCCAGGAATATCAACTTTTAAACTACAAGCATTTTTGTGAGTGTAAAGTCTAAGCTGTAGCACAGATTTTCAACTCAAAAATTCATATAAAGCTAGATGAACATACACATTTCATATACTTAGTGTACACTGTTAGAAATGTAATCTTAAGCCGGGTTCCACTGGCTCAGTCCTATAATCCTAGCTACTCAGGAGGCTGAGATCTGAGGATTGTAGTTCAAATCCAGCACAAGTAGGAAAGTTTCTGAAGCACTTATCTACAATTAACCAGCAGAAAACTGGAAGTGGATCTTTGGCTCAAGTGGTAGAGTGCTAGCCTTGAACTGAAGAACGGTGGGACATCGAAAAGGCCCAGAGATCAAGCCCTACAACCATAAAAATAAAGAAAGATTAAAAAAAGAAAGAAAAAGAGATGTGATGTGAGCCACCAGGTTATTGCTAGTATAATTACTGCGGTCTCAACATGGCCTTTTTTTACAGTTAAGTCCATGCTCTCATATCTGACTTGCTTTGGAACCAGAATTATTCTTCCATTCTACTTTTTACAGATTTGCGTGACTAGCTACCATGATTTAGATGTATTAGAAGAAAGAGAGTGGCCTCATCCTTCATGTTCCACTTGGTAGTAATGCTTTCTCTATATCACTCCCATAGATCTACATACTGGCCTTGGCTTTATTGTTTCAAAATTGTTTTATTTGTAGAGTCTTCTATAGTATATTGAACAATTATACTTAAACACAGAACTTTTCTCTCCTATTATTCCTATAGTTTCTTCTACTGTTAACTTATCTACACTTGGGCAATACTGCACAACACACACACACACACACACACACACACAAAGTTTCTGTGAAACTTCTTACCAGTTAAAATTAGCCTTAATTTACAGAGAACTTATGAAATTTGTACTTAATGTACTCCTGGATAATGTTTTTTTCATGCTTCTTATTGTAAAAATAATGTACAGAGTGTTAGAGTTACTTAAGTAAGGTAATGAGTACATTTCCAATCAATCGAGCATTGCTACCTCCTCCTTTATTTTCCCCTGCCATCCCTTCCCTCCCCATCTCCACAATTCCCCCTTCCCTCCCAAGGTTGTAAAGTTCATTTTCTACATAGTGTCTTATTCATCTCATTGTTACAGTGTGTCATATTGTATCCTTGTTTCAGCATTTTGTTATTTCCCTTCCCCTCCTCACATTAGAAAAATGTATATGCAAGATGCAAGCTCCGAAATAATATCAAGTGAAAATGGGATATATGTGGGGGAAGAACATAGAAGAGAAACCAAAAAAATCACATAGTACATTTTAGATATATTAAAAACAATAGCAAGAAAGGAACAACAAGATGTGTCCCTATCTTGAGGTTCATTTCACTTAACGTCATCTTATATTGCCATATGTACATTGATAATGTTTTTATAAGCCATTTAAATTCCACGTGTTACCTAATGTCCAACGATGTCTTTGTGCTATTTCAATGAAGCCAGAAAACATTCATTTTACCTGGATCAGCACAATAGGTATTTACTGAATATAAGTGGAAGGAACTGTTACTGCAAGTGGAAACTGATCCCAAGAGAGGAATTGAACATAAAGAAATGACAAAGTTCAAGTTAAGAAAAGAATACAAGGCTTGAAGGAAACTCTGTACTGGGCTTATTCGAGTCTGTTTTTTACTCATAAAACTTGTCTGTAAACTTGTAGTTGAGAGTATTACAAAAGGAAACAATATGCCATTTGAAGGCCAGCATAGGAAAAAAATAACTTTGTTTGAAGTGTTCTACTGCAAAGGAACAAAGACACGTAAGTTTTAAAGTGTCTTATGGAAGGATATTTCACTCCTGAGATGATTTTCTTATTGTGAGTCAGTTATCAATTTCTTTTGTCTGGTCCTGAGTTCTCCATAACAATAAGGATTCTAAAAAAGCAGAATACACTGAGTATGATCAGCAAAAGGAGCCTCTTCTCAAACCAGTGCTTTAATGATGGTCCCAAAGTAATATGTGGGGTTTTGTGCTTGTTTGTTTGTTTTCTTGGTGCTGGTTCTGGGGCTTGAAGTCAGAGGCTGGACCCTGTCTCTGAACAATTGTCTTCCATGTCCAACTGCCCCCAAATCTAGTACTCTACTGCTTGAGCCAAAACTGCACTTCCGGTTTTTTGGTGTTTTGACCCCAAATCTAGTACTCTACTGCTTGAGCCATAACTCCACTTCTGGTTTTTTGGTGTTTAAATAGAGATAAGAATTTGACAGACTCTCCTGCATGGGTTGGCTTTGAACTGAGATAGTAAGAAAGCCAAGTGACATCAACTGTATCAAGATTTCTGTTTTGAACCAAGAAATACTAGATGCAGTTTACTATAAAACTAATATTTGACAATTTTTAAAAGAAGAGAATATGTCCAGCAAAGAAGCCATAACTTAAATTACTCAGCAAAAGTAGGTGCACTGGATCACTTTGGATTTTTTTCTGATTGGGATGATAACTATTGACTTCATAGTTCCTTTTGGGGAAACTTAAAGTCATATTTGCAATTTTTTTGTTGGCCATAGGGCTTGAACTCTGATCCTGGGTGCTGGCCCTGAGCTCTTCAGCTCCGGTTGTGCACGCTACCACTTTAGGTACAGCACCACTTCCAGGTTTCTGGTGGTTAACGGAAGTTAAGTGTATCGTGGACTTTCCTGACCAGGCTGGCTTTGAACCACAATTCTCTGGTCTCAACCTCCTGAGTAGCTAGGATTACAGGCATGAGCCACCAGCACCCAGCTCATATTTGCATTTATGTGCAGGTAATGACACTATGTAGACAGAGAATGGAAATTTGAATCAAATGATGACATTTTTGCTTTTCAGAAAAATTGAGTTAGCAATAAATATGTCCTCCTTTTCCATGTTGTTACATTAATGACTCATGAGGTATGGAACTCTTACATTAGCATCCTCTGCTGTCTGCGTATGCTGACTTAGCAGCAGAAATTGTTCATAGTTAAATAGAGACTGAGATGTTTAGAAAGGAAAGGAGATCAGGTATGAAAGAAGGAAATAAAACTTATCTCACAGGAATTAGGAACTAGCCAAAGAAATTTAGAATGCCAAAGGCAATGAGGAATAAGCCTATTTGATAACTAGTTCTTCAATAACCAAAAATGGTTCCCTAGAACTGTTTTTGGTATAACTTAGTTATTATTATCATTTATTCCTTCCATCTGGAGTTATTCCTTCTCTTCTGTCAAAACTATTCTTTAGCTTCTGCCTTTTTGGTGCTATGCCTGACAAAAAGATTTCCAAAATCTCACTTAGACTACCCTTCTCATTGTGATTAGCATTGAACACTCAAAAGCCTGGAATTTTGAATTTCCAGGATTAATCTTCACCTGATATCTAAAACCTGGTATCTAAACACATTCCTGTCATTACTTGCCGTGACCTATTAACAAAACTTTTTTTGTTCAATACAGTTTTCTGATATAGGTAAAGTATATGAATTAAGGATTATTGTCAGATATCAGTATGGAAGGAGCAATTATATATTACATGTATGGTTATTTTGTATTTACTAACTAAATGATTTTTTGCCAGTCCTGGAGCTTGAACTCAGGGCCAGGGAACTATTCTTGAGAGTTTTTTTTTCCTCAAGGCTAGCACTCTTCCACTTCAGCCACAGTACCACTTCTTGTGTTTCTTTTTCTGTGTATTTGGTACTAAGCAATGGATTCCAGGGTTTCATGCATGCTAGGAAATAACTGTAATATAAAGCCACATTCCCAGAGCCCTAAATGACTTTCTTAAGATGGTATTACTTTTTCATTTCATTACTATGTATTATAATTTTGGCTAGGTCATAGAAAAGAAGTGGAAAACAATACTAAGTTCAGTATTGCTGGCATTCCTATCACATCACTAATGAAATACAGTGTTAAGACCTGCAGGACTCATAGGGCTGTTACATGTGACATTATTATGTAAAGCACCATTAACAGTCATCTCTGACATCGATAACATTCTGCTTCCACTTTCAAGGTCAAGAGCTGAATGTCTAAGACTTTTTATTGATTGGTTGTGTTTCCTAGGAAAGAAGAAGGAGGATGTGGAAGGTGATGGTGGAAAAATATGTATATTTGCTCCCTGTCCTCATTTTTTGCATTTTTAAAAAGTGCTACCGATGAACTCCCACACACATCTAATTGACTCTGCTATCTGCACAAGAAGCAGATAAATTAAGGAATTTATTCTTGTTCATAGTCACTTGTTAACAAAATCCATTTCTGGAAAAAAAGATACTAGGAAGAAAGTAGAAAGTATTGTCTATAAAATAATTTCTTCTCTTAGCAGAACAAAATGTAGTATTGAAATGATTAATCCAGCTTTCTTTGAGATTTTATGCTGTTTTAGTATCAAAATGTTCTCTAATTCCTGTAACATACAAGCATAAAATCATGATTTGAAGTTCTTAGTATTTTTAGAAACAAAGGTACATAATAGCTTCCTTCCTGCAGAGACATGTGATGACAAGTATGATTGGTTGTATTATCGTTCTCTTCTTTTTCCTCTTTTCTCAAGTATTGTATTTCTTGGCATATTTCCCTGTCTTGCATCAGCTTCCTGTAGGTGAGATTTACCTCTACTCTGCAATGTCAACATGTGACTTACTTCAGCTTACAAAAATGAACCAGAAGTGGTCAAAGGGTATTTCTAGGGGAAGATTTCTAGCCCATTGTCTGTGTCTAGCAGCTGACTTGTTTTCCCTTAGCCATAAAAATAGCATATTTCTAGAGGGAGTCTTCTTTCAATTTATATACTGGAAGAATATAGCATGTGAAATAGAGACAAAACTCAAATACAGACACACACACACACACACACACACACACACACACATATACATATATATATATATTTAAAAAAACAGACAGAACTAAGATAATATTAGAATGATATTAAGATGTTAGTTTCTTACCATTCTTGTATATGTTTATGATAGTTGACTATAGCACACCAGAATTTAACAAACACTAAACAAGAACTAAACAAATAGATAACATTTCCTGTTTGATGCTATTCATTATTTTATAAATAAGCATTCTCCATGTGATCACTTGTGGAGTTATCTTTTTCTATATATGTGTTTAATCACTATAGACCACTGTATCTAATATCCACAATCATTATCCAGACCTTGTCATTGAGATGAGGAAGAACAAAATGTCTAGATTTCTCCTTTTCATTTCCTCTTCTCCTTTTTCTACTGTGAATTCTCATCCTTTCTCCAAATTCTCCGATTAATGAAGTAAGAATGACACATTGTAGATATCAAGCAAAAGCCTTCAAAGCCAGAATTTCATTCTTTCAGAAATAGGTGAAGTAAATCAGAGTGGCTCAAAGAAGAATAAATATATGATGTTTTCCTTGTCTGGCTTCCACCGTAGTGTGGGACCAGGACTCTAAATATCTAATAAACCATTTGCCTTGGCTAATTTTTTAAAATAATTTTTTTAAATAAATAGTAATTTTTAAAATTTTTTTAAAATAAATAGTAATTTGTTGTTTGCTTTTGGCAGGCAAAAAAATAAGACTGCTTTAACATTTTGTGAGTTGAGAGGCTAAATCTTATCAGAATCTATACATAATGAAAAATAAATGATTTTAGTATAAATAGCTGTTAGATACAGTTTTAATGTGACATACACACAGAGACAACTTTTTTCTTCTTTTCCTCTCCACACTGATTCAATTTCAATATGCAGTTCATGTAATTCAAATAACTGTGTTTCAGAAATAGATGACACAAAAAATTAGAAAAAGAGAACCAGTTTTGGGTGGTATAGTCTTTAAAAATAGCTGTCAAGTTAATATTAACCATAATTCCAAAATAATATCAGTCAAAAGCTCTTGAAAAGAGAAGATTTTAAACAGAATGTATAAAAAGTGCGAGTGCCAGCACTGCTTCAGGAGCTGCTCTCTGGGATTTAGATTAATTGCTTTCTGGGAATAAAGTTTTTAAGTTATATTTCATAGAAGAAATATGTTGTTCAAATTTAATGAAAGGATAACAGTTTATAGTAGAAGGAATGCTACACACTTATTGTGGTAGGCAGTGAAATACCTTCCCAAAATATCATCCCCAAATATCTAATTCCTCAAATGTAGTTTTGCATGTTATACATATCTATCTATCTATCTATCTATCTATCTATCTATCTATCTATCTATCTATCTATCTATCTATCTATCTATCTATCTATCTATCTATCTATCTATCTATCTATCTATCTATCTATCTATCTATCTATCTATCTATCTATCTATCTATCTATCTATCTATCTGTCTATCTATCTATCTAATCTATCTATCTATCTATCTATCTATCTACCTACCTACCTATCTATCTCTCTATCTCTCTATCTATCTATTTATCTATCTGTCTATCTATCTATCTATCTCTCCATCTAAATACTAGTTTGTAAAATAAACACCTTTCTTTACCCAAGGTTCAAAAATTTGTATAATTATCAGATGGGGGAAGAATATTCAAATGGGTACTTAAAAGTCCCAGCTGTAGAGGGAAAGGAACATGATTAGGGTAAGAACCCTCAGAAATATGTAAAGATGCTACATTAGAAGACAGAGGAAAAGACAACAACCCAGATTCTGAAGTTTCTGGAAAGCAGAACAGGAAGTAAATGCCGTTTCCACTAGAATCACCTGAAAAGTATTTCACCTCTGTAGGTGGCTCGATTTTCATCTAGTGAGACTTCTTTTAGATTTCTGTCCTTTAGAACTAAAATGATAAATATGGATTATACAAGCCACTTAACTTGTCGAAATTTGACAGATTTGATAGAGTAAACCAAGTCAACTACAGCCTTTTACTGATGCAACTACAGGGACACCACATGTCCTAGTTTCTGAGAATAAGAAAAAGTTGCCACTGGCTTTGTATACATGTATGATGTACATACTACTAAAGGCTTTGCATTAATGAAGTCTTGAAATTATATATAATATCTAAATAAGGAGCTCCCTATCTTTATTTTCACCTTTGGGGATCACTAATTGCTACAGTTATGTAGAAAGCTAAGGTAAGAATATGGAAATGAAATATTTCTCCTAGTATTATAAAGATAATTTATGTCATTTTGAGTTATAGTTTCTAAAGTAATTTAAAAAAAATAAAGTAAAACAGAAACAGAAACTCAATTTTTTATCCTTCCTAACTTTCCAACAGAAATTAGAGAATCCAGTAAAGATACAACAATCCCAGAATGGTATAGGATGTTATAAGAGCACTAGATGGTGAAAAAGAAGATAACAAAAATGGGTCCCTTGGAACAATGGGAAACACCTACAGATTGTGATATAGCTAGAAAATAGTTTCCCCTATTCTGTCTTTGATATTTTAGGTGTGTTTACACAGCAACTTTCCTCTCATAGGAAGTGACTCTTTATTAATACTTAAGGGTTTGCAGCTTATAACCCAGCAACAAATAATGCTTCTAAATGTAAAAAAGAATGATACTAAGAGTAAACAAGTCTACTTGTGTTGCTATAGCTAATAAATAAGAATGATCTTTGGGATTAGTCAAACAATCTTGATCTTTTTCATAACTTTCCTCTTCTCCAACAAGAGAAATCCTAGTCAAGATATGTAAAACATTAATAAAGGATTTTTATATTTTTTATTGTTCACACTAAAGCAAATACACTTTTCCTCTTTGCAAGCCTGGTTTTGAGAGTCAGACCCTCACAATTATTTTATAGGCAAAAGTTTATTGCTTTGGCTTAGGTCTTTTCTTGCCTTTGGGCATTGCTCTCTATTATTTTGGCAACTACACAGAAAAACAAGATAAATCCATTATGCTTATTTTGAATTGTTCAAAGTCAAGTTGTCTTCAAACAAAGTTTTCTGTTCCCTTCTACACTGCTAATTGAAGTTTAAGTGGTAACAAAAACGTGATACTTTAATGTACATTTTCATTGAAACCAGTGAAAAAAATGAGTGTCTGTTATTGCTTTTTAAAATGTTTTCAAATATTTTCCTTGGCTATTTTCATTATTGCCTTTGTTCCAGCCTCTAATCAGGAACACAGAGTTTCACAAAAAGATCTTCCTAAGGAATAGGATTTTAGTAAAAAAAATAGGTGTATAATTAAAAATTTTCATCACTTAAGAGATTGAATAGCTCAGAAGACATTTTGCTATTACTGGCATGGTTCTTAAACTAAGTGAAATGCATGTAAATGTGACAGTTGTTCCAAACAATGATTATGGCTTATACTTTTCTGCTTCAATGAGATGAGTAACGTTACTGTAAATGAAACCTCTGGAAAGATTGGAGGGCATATAGATTTTAGGGTAGAAGGGTTAATGTTAGAAAGTCAAGAGAGATTCCATAAACAGCACTGGCTATCACTTATCAGTTAATTATACTTATGATATATATGTATATAAACATAAATATGAATTGAGTGAGAAATGTGTGATTTACACAATTGATTCAATGACAAGTAAGACCAGAAAACACTTCCCTACATTTGTGTAAACTATTATATCTAGTGAAGATTTAAAAAGTTTTAGAATATAAATTTTAACATTAATGTCAAAATATTTTTACCTGTTTATTTTTATTTTTGGCGGTTGTGGGGTTTGAAATCTGGGTCTGGACGCTTTCTCTCAACTGTTCAGCTCAAAGCTAGTGCTCTACCACTTGAGCCACTGCCAGTTTTTTATTGGCTCATTGGATATGAGTCTCATGGACTTTCCTGCCTAGGCTGGTTTTGAACCATGATTCTCAGCTCTGAATCCTTAGTAGCTAGGATTACAAGTATGAACCACTGGCAACTATTTCATAATTAATTTTACACATTTATGAAGTATGGAGTGGTAATTCCATTCATTTATATCTTGTGTAATGATCAAGCTATATTATATCCAATAGTTTCTGTATGTAACATTTCTCTTTAGTGAGACTGCTCAAAACTTTATCTTTTGGCTATGATGAAATATCTATTCTTAACTATAATCACTTTGCTTCTTATGGTATACAATAAATATATTAACTTTTAGTCATGGAAGTCTGCTAATTAAAATTATATAAAGTATGAATTGTAAAGTGAAAGAAATTCATGGTTCCATTACTTGTTTTAGGAAAACAATTATGCCTTTTGTTTTCAATTCTATTTCTGTGGGAATGTGTAATATTCATTGATTTAACTGTTAAAATTGATAACAGTTACATTATAACAAGTTGATTCAAACTTGTATTTGAAAATTGCACACTTAACACAAATATACTTTCACTTTCTTCTACCACATAATTAAAATATCAGTAAAGCAAAGATTGGTGTTAGCAGCTCATGTGTAGAATCCTAGAAACTCAGGAGGCTAAGACCTGAAGATTTATTTCAATGTCAGTGCAAACAGACAAAAATGTGAAAATTTATCTCCAATTATCCGACAAGAAGGAGAAGGTGAGAATGTGGCTCAAGGAATAGTGTCATCACCTATGAGCCAAAAAATACAATGGAGACCATTAAACATTGAGTTCAAGCCATAAAAATGGCATATACACAGAAGACAACAATAAAAAGTACTATTAACATCAATAATGAAGACAAAATAGTAGAAAAGATCATGAGAAATGTTGTAATACATGAGAGAGACAAATCATAGTCTCATTTGTATAATCTCATTGTACTCATTTGTGTTGAAACCTGGCTTTTGGGTAACATGTGAAAGAGTAGATTTGATTACCTGACATAGCAGACATTGCCTGTGAATATGCACCATCCCATTCTGCAAAAATTTAAACTCGTGCTTGTTAATTTAAATAAAACCTCATGTTAGAGACTGTTTGGTTCACATAGACAAGGGTCCTTATTTTGAGGCTTCAGACCAGAGCTTTTGTTTATAACGACTCCTGCTTTATCCACCTTCCCTTGCCTTATTAGCTGGCACCAAGCCAAGTCTTTTAACTAGACCCCATTGCCTTAATCCCTCCTTTCTCAAGCTACAACTCATTTCACATGCTATCTATGTCATAGAATTAGTTGTTTTTTTCTAATCCCCAACAGAAACCTCTTATATTCATGTAAACCCGCTATACATAACCTAGTTAGAAAAGGGATTAAGTGTTTAGCATTCACTGCAGCTCTCATCTGTAGATTTGCTTCCTAATAAATCTGTGCTACACTATCAGTTTTTTCTCCATGGCCTTTGAGTGTGACAAATGATTGATTTGGTTTGATGTAATCCCATTTATCCAGACTTACTTTGATTTGTTGTGCTTCGTCATCTTTGGAAGTTTTAACCTATGCCAAGGGGCCCTCATGTTTCCCCTAACCCGTCCTGTAACATTTTTAAAGGTATCTGGACTTACATTGAGGTCTTTGATCAATTTGCAATCGATTCTGGTGTAGGGCGATATATAAGGATCTAACTTCAGTTTTCTGTGTACAGCAAATTCTACCAGCACAATTTTTTGAAGAGGCTATCTTTCTTCCATCCTGTTTTTCTGGCTCTCTTATCAAAGATTATGTGCCTATAGGAGTGGATTCATTTCTGGGTCTTCAATTCTGTTGTACTGATGGAATTTTGTGCTTTTATTGGAAAGAATGGCACTACCTCATTCCTGAGGAAAAAGAAAGACTGGAAAAAATGATATTTAGTGAAATAAAACAGATCCAATTAAATATATGTTGTATTGTTTTCCACCTTTGTAATAACTAGAATATGTCCATAAATCTACAAGTTAATCCAGTAGGTAATAAAAGACAAATAAGTATACTTGGACATGATTAACTAACAGCACTCTAAGCATTCACATGGTGAAAACAAGGGAGCTATTCTAAGGAGAGGATCACAATGACTCAATAGCTACATGCATATGACCATATTGCAATGAACTCTAAGAATCAATCATGCATGTGAAATACATATATCTGTATATAATTTTAATAGATGTCATAAAAATAGCCGATTTCCCTGTTATCTCAAATCAAATTTCTAAGTTTAAAAGATAAAATCAAGGAAAGTTTTCAAAACAAAAACTAAAATACATAGAGGAAAAAGTGGGAGAGAAATGATAAGATGAAAAGTAGAGTAGCTCTCTATTGAAGAATTCATAAACAATTTCCAAAATTATACAAGATAGCTGGGGTAGAGCTCAGTTGTAGGACTAGACTAATATATACAAAGCCAGGTGTTCAATCTCCAAAAAGGCATAATAACTTATCAAATAGTAATAATAAAATAATTACTAGAAATAAATGCTTTCATGTTAGAGAGGCCTGAATCCTAAAACAGTATACAAATTACTCTCAATTCTTGTATTCAGTGACATGAAACTACAAGAATAAAGAGGAAATAGTTTTCCTTTGCTATCCTTTCCTTTAGTTTTCTGTTTTCTTCTTCTCTTTTTTTCCTTTGGCACTACTGGTGCTTGAAGTTGCTAAGGCTCTGACCACTTTAGATTATTTTTCAGATGAGGTCTTACTTTTTAGCCAAGCCTCTCGAGCAATAATCGCTTTCCTATGGCTTCCACAAATGTGAGATAAGAGGGAAATTACACTATATCTAGCTTTCTTTGTTTTTGTAGTTTCTCACGATTTTTTTTTGTGAGAACTGGCCCTGGATGTCAGTGTTATAAAGTTCTGCCTTCTAATTAGCAAGGTACATTTCATTCCAAGTTTGGACTCAGAATATTTTTCAATGTAAATATTCAATATTGACTTCTATTTTCTATGTATGTTTAAATTCTATTGAGGTTAGTATGCTTCTTTATGATGTTATAATAAGAACACAGAGAAATCCCTTGAATATTTTCCCTGTTTCTTTGAATATTTATAAGTATGACATAGTAAGTAGGACATTAATATTTCACAAGTACATTATGCAGACTTCAGTTGTTATAATTATTTTGTGCACATATTACGTCCAATATAATTTTATCAAATCTATATTAATATATCATATTTACAGAAACGTTTCTTTTCCAAAAATGTGTCTGTCCCATATTTCCCTTCTATAATTAAACCCTCCACTTCTCTTTGTCCCATCCAAAACCTGTTTCATCCTGGAAACGAACACATTTTTTTTTGCTCCGACTTCCAGATCATGCAATAAATATGCGTTGAAGATTGCCTTCAAATCTATGGTAGGTTATTGCCAGTTGTTGTATGCCTTAATATTGTATTGCATTCCCACGCATTGCCTTTGGTTCTGTCATTATAGAATGTAGTATAATTTGTTTCCCATTCACCTGAAGAAACCCTGAACTGATTTCTATTTCTTTGACTACAGGAAATTATGCTTCTATAAAACTCTGTGTTTTGGCCTTTGGGTGAATGTTACATTTGATTTCCATGAGACAAAGCCTGAAGAGCTCAATTCCTGTGCTATATTGTGGGTGGCTGCATATTGCATATTCTAGGAAACTGTCAAAATGTTTTCAAAAGTGGCTTTCCCATTTGACATTTCTGCCAGCATCCAGTTTCTCTGTTTCTTGATAGCATTTAGTATGGACATTATTGTATTATGTGAAGTAATTCTCATACATGTCTTATGATGTCATGTTAGTTTTAATGTGCATTCATTTGATTACTGATGATGATTTTCTTGTGCTTATTTTTCACAAGAGGTATTTTGATGTTTTCTAACTGATTTTTTTAACATTAGGTTTTGAGACTCCCATGTAGACTCTAGATTTAAGGCATTCTTCAGGTACAGGATTTGTAATTATTTTATCCTTACTATGGGTACCTTTCATCATCATTATCAGCAGCAGCAGCAGCATCAGCATCATCAGCATCATCACTATTAGTATTACTACTATTACTTTTTTACATGTAGGTATGGTCCTAGGGATTGAACTCAGGGCCCCTGAGATTTGTTGCATTTTGTCAACAATTTACCATTTGAGTCAAGCCTCAGTTCTGGCTTTTTTGCTGATTAATCAGAGATAAAATTCTCAGGAACTTTATTTTGTGGGCTGACTTCAAACAACAGTACTCACATCACACCCTACCAAGTAGTTAGGTTGATATACATGACTCCCCTGATCCCAACTTTTATTCACTACTTGCATATGAGCTTTCACAGACTAAATTATTTTATACTTTTTTGAGTTCTACTATATCGTTTTCCTTTCCTATAATTTTAATGCCAAATTTAAGTATGCTTCATCTCCAAAATTGTCAAGACATCTTCCTTTGTTACACATTTACATCATTCTTTTTGTTTTACATGCCACTTTCAAATCCTGCTTGAAGTTAATATTTGAATAAATTGTTATTTTAAGTCAATTTTCACTTTTTAATTCTCCCTAATATTGTCTAACCTATCACCACTTATTAAAGAGTATGTCACTCCACAAGTGTTTGATATTACACTCTTATTAAATATTCCTTAATAATAATTATGTGGCTCTAATCTGGTGCCTTACAGACACATTAGGCTGTATAATCTTTTCTCTACAAATATAACAATTTTACACTAACAGCTTTAATATTGGACAGAGAAATATATTCCAGTTTATTTTCCTTTGTCAATGAGTCAAAGAGTGATGGTCAGGTGTTTTTAAAATTTTTCATAAACTTATAAATAAAACTCTGAAGCTGAGCACTGTTAGCTCATGCTTATTACACTAGGTGGATAGGAGGCTGAAATCAGAGGATTGCAGTTCAAGGCAGCTCGAACATTAACATATAGTTGTTTGATGTTGAATAGATATATCTGTTGAACTAGATTGTATCTGTAGATTATTGACTGTACAAATTCAGACTTTGGTTGATGGT
The DNA here is from genome assembly GCF_019054845.1 of Dipodomys spectabilis. Lineage (NCBI taxonomy): Eukaryota > Metazoa > Chordata > Mammalia > Rodentia > Heteromyidae > Dipodomys > Dipodomys spectabilis. Next base: position 1,193,857 of record NW_024871092.1, on the reverse strand, counting down.
TGCCTTAAGATAGTGTTCCGGCACAAAACTGGTGCTATTTTCATCTCAAATGGGGAGTGTAAGCTGGAAAACACAAGAAAAATGGCAAATCCGGGTATCTCAATTCCCAATCTTGGTAATCAGGGGACAGAACAGATAATGAATAATCCAGAGGAGAGTTCCCAAATAGCTCTACAAACACTGCTGGCAAACATGATAAATGAAAAGTTTGAAAACATACAAAGGACTCTGTATGAACGTGATAGGGAGAGAGAGGAGGCAATCCAAAAGTTCATACAGGAATATAAGCGTGAAGAAGCTACTCAAAAACTGATACAGGATTTGCGTGAGCAGCGTGAGAATACTCAAAGAGAAAGGCAGGAATGGCTTGAACAGGCTGAGAACACTCAAAGAGAATGCACGAATCCCACGAACGGGAGGAAGCTAATCAAAGAGTAATACAGGAATTGAGAGATCAGGAAGAGAATACACAAAGATCACTAAAGGCATTCATGGAATCCATTAACAAAGAGCTGGAGGAAGTCAGGGAGACCACAAAGGGAATGCTGAATGGAACCCAACAGAAGGAATGGGAGCCCAAAGAAACCATAACCAATCAACTAAGTGATTTAAGAATAAACACTGAACACCAAATGAAGGAAGTAAAGAAATTCATACAAGACCTAAAACAGAGCTTCAACTAAGAATTTGAAGCCATCAAAGCTGACCAATTAGAAGGAAAAGAGATAAAAAACAAAGTAGAGAGTCTTGACAGTAGGTTAGACCATGCAGAAGATCGAATCTCAGGGATTGAAGACAGCCTAGATATTATAGAGAAAGCACATACAACCATCCAAGACAAGTCCAAGAAATATGATAGATCTATCCAACACTTGCAAGAAAACATCAGAAGGCCTAATCTAAGGATAATGGGTGTAGAGGAGCACCTAGAAACAGAAGTTAATGGTCTAGCAAATTAGTTTAACAGGATCCTAGCAGAGAACTTCCCAAACATACAAAAAGATAGGCCTATTCAGATACAAGAAGCTTTTAGAACCCCAAATAGACCAGACCAGAATAGGACATCCCATCGTCACATTATAACCCACACAGGATCAAGTCAGACTAAGGAAAAGATCCTTAAAGCTGTCAAGGAGAAAACATTAATCACCTATAAAGGGAAACCAATTAGAATCACCTCAGATTTCTCAGCAGAAACAATCAAAGCAAGAAGAGCCTGGAATGATGTATGCCATGCCATAAAAACAAACAACTATCAACCAAGAATACTGTACCCAGCTAAACTCTCCTTCATAACTGAAGGACAAATAAAAACCTTCCATAGCAAAGAAAAATTGAAACAATACATCTCCACCAAACCAGCCCTAGAAAAGATTCTTAAAGATGTCCTACACATAGAAAACCAACAAGACCAAAATAAAGACCAAGAAACTGCACCCAAACTGAGAATCCAAGAACCATAGGAAGAACCCAGATTTCGCAGCCCCCAAGAAGGTGGATAACAAGGCAGGAACTCCCAAATACCTCTCAGTCCTATCTCTTAACGTTAACACACTGAACTCTCCAATTAAGCGACATAGACTGTCTAGTTGGATTAAAAAACAAGACCCTTGCCGGGCGCTGGTGGCTCACGCCTGTAATCCTAGCTACTCAGGAGGCTGAGATCTGAGGATGGCGGTTCAAAGCCAGCCTGGGCAAGAAAGACCGTGAGACTCCTATCTCCAATAAACCACCAGAAAACCGGAAGTGGCGCTGTAGCTTAAGTGGTAGAGCGCTCGCCTTGAGCTGAAGAGCTGAGGGACAGCGCCCAGGCCCAGAGTTCAAGCCCCACGACCGACAAAAAAAAAAAAAAAAAAAACAAGACCCTTCTATATGCTGCCTGCAGGAATCACATCTTGCCCGTAAAAACAAACACTTTTTCAATGTTAAAAGCTGCAACAAAATCTACCAAGCAAATGGCCCTCATAAACAGGCGGGAGTTGCAATCCTAATATCAGATAAAATAGACTTCAAATTAAAATTTGTGAGAAGAGATAAAGAAGGTCGCTACATACTAATTAAGGGATCTCTCCTTCAGGAGGATATTACAATTCTAAATATCTATTCGCCAATTAAAGGAGCACCCAAATTTATCAAAGAAACACTACTTTCCCTCAAATCCCATATAGATCCAAAGACATTAATTGTTGGGGTTTTTAACACACCAATCTCCCCACTAGATAGTTCAACTCGGCAAAAATTCAACAGAGAAACCACAGATCTAAACAGCTGCATAGATCAACTAGACTTAACCGACATCTACCAAACATTTCACCCAGCAGCATCAGAATACACGTTTTTCTCAGCAGCACATGGAACGTTTTCTAAAATTGACCACACTTTAGGCCACAAAGCAAACTTGTCTAAATTCAGAAACATTGAAGTTATGCCTTGCATTCTCTCTGACCACAAGGGAATAAAATTGGAACTCAAGACCAAAAGCCACCAAAGAATGTCCGGTATCACATGGAGGCTCAACAAAACACTGCTGAATCATGAGTGTGTCATGGAAGAGATTAGAAAGGAAATTCAAATGTTCATGCTATTCAACAAAAATGAACACACAAATTACCAGCTCCTCTGGGATGCAGCAAAGGCAATACTCAGAGGCAAGTTTACAGCTCAGAGCTCCTACATCAACAAATTGGAGAGATATGAAACAAACAATTTAATGACACATCTAAACCTCCTTGAAAAAGAGCAGCAAGATAAACCCCAATCCAGTAGGCGGAAAGAAATGATTAAAATTAAATCAGAATTAAATGAATTAGAATCCAAAAAATCTATAGAAAGAATCAACAAAACAAAGATTTGGTTCTTCGAAAAACTTAACAAAATTGACAGACCCTTAGCAAATCTTATCAGAAAAAGAAGAGAACACACCCAAATTAATAAACTCAGAGTTGAAAATGGAAAAATCACCACAGAAACAACCAAGATTCAGAACATTAAAGGGAATACTTCTCAAACATTTATGCTAATAAGTATGAGAACTTGACAGAAATGGACCGTTTTCTAGCAAATATTGACATGCCAAAACTAAACCAAGATGAGTTAAAACATCTTAACAGACCCATATCAAGCATTGAAATAGCAATAGCAATAAGAGACCTCCCAGCTAAGAAAAGTCCAGGACCAGATGATTTTACAGCGGAATTTTACAAAGGCTTCAAAGCAGAGCTCACACCAATACTCCTCCAACTCTTCAATGAAACTGAAAGAGAAAGCTCACTACCAAACACATTCTATGAATCATTCATAACCTTCATCCCAAAACCAGGCAGGGATTCATCAAAGAAAGAGAACTATAGGCCCATTTGTTTGATGAACACTGATGCAAAACTTCTCGACAAAAATTTGGCCAATCGACTTCAACAATTCATCCAAAAAATCATACACCACGATCAAACAGGATTCATTTCAGGGATGCAAAGCTGCTTCAATATACGCAAATCAATTAATATTATTCATCACATCAACAGGAGCAAGAGTAAGAACCACATGGTTATCTCAATAGATGCAGAAAAAGCATTTGACAAGATCCAACATCCCTTTATGATGTAGGTTTTGGAAAAATTAAGAATCCATTGAACATTCCTCAATACAATAAAGGCTGTATATGAAAAACTTACAGCCAGCATTATACTTAATGGTGAAAAACTAAATCCGTTTCCTCTTAACTCAGGAACAAGACAAGGATGTCCAGTCTCTCCACTTCTCTTCAATCTAGTATTAGAATGCCTAGCTACAGCAATAAGACAAGATGCAGACATAAAGGGTATCCAAATAGGTAAAGAAGAAATAATACTCTCCCTCTTTGCAGACGACATGATCTTGTATTTAAAGAATCCCATAGACTCCACTCCCAAATTACTCAAGCTGATTCAAAACTTTGGCAAAGTAGCAGGTTATAAAATTAACCCCCCAAAATCAATGGCTTTTCTGTATGCCAACAATGAGAAAAGTGAAAGCAACTCCATTTGTAATAGCCACACAAAAAATAAAATACCTAGGAATTAACATAACCAAAGAAGTGAAGGACCTCTATGATGAAAATTTAAAATCTTGAAAAAGGAAATCAACACAGAACTTAGAAAATGGCAAAACCTTCCATGCTCCTGTATTGGAAAGATTAACATCGTGAAAATGGCCATACTTCCCAAGGCTATCTCCAAATTCAATGCGATACTCATCAAAATTCCAACCTCATTCTTCAAGGAAATAGAAGAGGCAATCCAAAAATTCATGTGGAATAATAAAACACCCCGAATAGCAAAAACGCTCCTCAACAGAAAGAACACGGCTGGAGGAATATCAATACCAAATTTGAAACTCTACTATAAAGCGATAGTAATCAAAACACCTTGGTGTTTGCATAAGAACAGACCTCAGGACCAATGGAAAAGAATTGAAAACCCAGAAATGAACCTCCAGACCGAAAGCCATCTAATCTTTGATAAGGGAGCTAAAAAAATAGAATGGAAGAAGACAGGGTCTTCAGTAAATGGTGCTCGCAAAATTGGTTAACTATTTGTAGAAAACTAAAGCTAGATCCTTATATATCACTCTGCACCAGAATCAACTCCAAATGGATCAAAGAACTCGAAGTCAAAGCAGAAACTCTGAAAACATTAAAGGATGGAATAGTAGAAACCCTAGGTCTCCTTGGCGCAGGCCAAAGTTTTCTGAATAGAGACCCAGAAACACAACAGATCAAAGAAAGGTTGGACAAATGGGATTGCATGAAGTTGCAGGGCTTCTGCATGGCAAAGGACATAGCTAGCAAGATCAACAGAAAGCCCACAGATTGGGAGAAGATCTGTACTAGCCATATAACGGACAAGGGTCTCATATCTAAAACATACTTGGGACTCAAAAAAAAATCCCCCAACAACAAATCCTCAAGAAACAACTGCTCAATAAATAAGTGGGCGAAAGACTTAAAGAGAAACTTCTCTGAAGAAGAAAGAAGGATGGCCAATAGATACATGAGGAAATGCTCAACATCCCTAACCATAAAAGAAATGCAAATCAAAACAACATTGAGATATCACCTCACTCCAGTTAGAATGGCAAAAATCAAGAACTCTAATAACAACAGGTGTTTGAGGGGATGTGGACAGAAGGGAACCTTACTTTATTGTTGGTGATAGTGTAAAATTGTTCAACCACTTTGGAAAGTAGTATGGTGGTTCCTCAAAAGACTCCACATAGAGCTCCCCTATGACCCAGCAGTCCCACTTTTGGGCATTTACCCAAATGTTTACAAACAAGACCACACTAAAGCTACCAGCACGACTATGTTTATTGCAGCATTATTTACCATAGCTAAGATATGGAACCAACCCAGATGCCCCTCAGTAGATGAATGGATCAAGAAAATGTGGTATATATACACAATGGAATTCTATGCCTCCATCAGAAAGAATGACATTGCCCCCTTGTTAGGAAATGGAAAGACTTGGAAAAAATTATATTAAGTGAATTAAGCCAAGACCAAAGAAACATATTTGATGTCAGTATAACTTGTGGAGGAGATGGGGAAAAACAAGGCGTTTAAGGATTCAGGTGGACCTGTTGCAACAATGAGAAGTACAAAATGTCATGTCAAAAATGAGCTTTACAATGTCGGTGGGAGTGCGGAGGGGGGGAAGGATTGGGTGGGGGGGAGGGGGGAGGCTGGGAAGGGAGGTAAAGTGTAAACAAATGAGGAGGCTGCAATGCTCAGTAAGAAATATATGCATTATCCTGCCCATGTAATTGTAACCCCTCTGTACAGTATGTTCACAAATAAAATAAAATAAAATATATAAAAAAAAGAAGATTGCAATCATGCCTCCGTAGATGTTGTTAATTGGATAATGTTTACTTCAAGGTCTGCCTGCCTGCTTCCTTTTCACTGTTTATTTTTCAATGTAGCTTTTTCTTCTGGAAAGTATTTATGGGCCTAGTGAAGATCAATTCCTACTGTAATTAGTCATTAATTTTATTCCAACATCATTTCACAGATCCTTCTGAGTTTCTTCAGGGTCTGTAGAGTAATGCTTCACATTCTTAGATATGTTTTTTTTTATTTTTTTTTGGGGGGGGGTCCGGTCGTGGGGCCTGAACTCTGGGCCTGGGAGCAGTCCCTCACCTCTTCAGCTCAAGGCTAGCGCTCTACCACTTGAGCCACAGCGCCACTTCTGGCTTTTTTCTTTTTGCGTATGTGGTTCTGAGGAATCGAACCCAGGGCCTCAGGCATGCAAGGCAACCGCTCTACCACTGAGCCACCTTCCCAGCCCTTAGATATGTTTTTAACATTGATGCATCTGATGATAAAGACACATTGCTTAAGTCACCATTTTGATGATTGAAAAGAAACCATGCTGCAATCTCACTATATCGTAATTTTCTGGTTTTAAATTCTTTTGGATTAGAATTGATGCTGGAGAATTAACATTCTGTGTAAAATTTTATATTTTCCTAATTATTTTTAGTATACTTTCCAATATTGCATAAAGTTAGAACATTACTACTTACTTAGTTTTAGGATTTCTAAAATAGAGTAAAAGTTGTATTCATTCACAATTTTAAGATAATATTGTCCATTATGACCAAGTGAGATATTTTAAACTTTTTATTTGTGGTCCTTAATAGTGGTGCTGGGAAATCAAGTTCATGGCTTCATGTGTCTTAGTCTACTGTGTGCCTCTGAGCCTGATTTAACCTATGGTTTTATTTTCAATCAACTGGAATAAAGAAAAATTTCCCTAGGAAGGAATTAACACTTGGTTACTTTCTCCAGTATCTCTCATACACATAAAAGTAATATAATTCTACACTGAATGAAAATGATGTTCTTATATTGTATTTATTAGTAGTAACTTTTTATTTTTTTTAGCCCCACTCTTCACTAAGTCTTGCCCATTTGCTATCCCTCCTTCCCATAAAACTTGACTAGATCAACTGGAAACCCACTTCTTGTCAGCCTCCTCCTTAAAAAGATCAACCTAAGTAACCTACCCCCTGGTAGCCCTGCTAAAAACTTTCAAAGGCCTGACTGCAACCAGACTCCTTCCTGAGAGCCCTCCTCTGCTTTAGGAAAATCCCTCTTCTGCTCCACCCCTTCCTGGAATCCCTGCTCTGCACCACCAGAAACCAGACCACATTCATATCTCCTTCTGTGTCCCACCTTGCTGCAATAGAACCCCACCTACACCAGGCTCCTCCCTCAAATCCCCACTTCATCCACCAGATGAGGTCCCCCCCTAACTACTCTAGTCCCTCATAGTCACATTGCTCCCATATCCTAGTACCTCCAAACTCCTCCCTTCACTTTCATACCCCACCACCAACCAGACTTCTCACTCCAACCACCCCCCCCGGTTTCATCAGAAACTCTGCCCATAACTACCCTACTTGAAAGAGGCCTAACCTCTCAAACACAGCCCTGAACCTACCTCTTCCCACAAAGCCCATCATGCTATACCAAAAACCATTCACCTTCCTATAACTGCCATGCAGCCCTGCCTTGCTTGGCCAGAAGCTTCTCACACAGCCCATCTCCTGCCTGGAAAGGCAGCCCTGCTTCAACACAAGCTGCTCTACCTCCCACATCTACTCTCTCAATGCCCTGCCTTGCTCTCCAGATAAATCTGCCTCATATTGGCTCCTCCGTCAATTCCACATCCTACTCCACCAGATACCCTGCCCACAATTATCCTACACTATTTTAGCATTTCCACTCCTTCTCAGAGCCCCTCCTCCAACTAGCCCCATGGCTCCAAACCATGCCCTGCTCCTGAAAATCCTACAAGAAAACCCCCACCACACTATGACATTTCTAGACATCCACATTGCTCCATTGGAAGCCACTGTTCCAGTTGGCCTCTTTCTGGAAGCCTAGAAAACCTCCACCAGACTCTCCCATCTCTCGACACCCACATTGCTTTACTGGAAACCACTGCACCAGTTGGCGTCCCTTTGGAAGCCTCACTAGACTCAACTGTAAATCCCAGTCCCTCCATAGTCCCTTTTGGAAGGTTGTTTTGCCCTGCTGGAAATCCTGTCCATAGTCCATGTCCTGCCTTACAACACTGAAATACCCATCCAACCTTACTCCTCTTTTCGAAGTGGTGACTGGCTACACCAGAAAACTCATCCTAACTAGTTTAGTACACTGGATTTAATCACTGCTCTCATAAAGCCCTGGTCCTGAAAAACGCCTCCATACATTGTGACTACATTGTGCTCTGCTGGAAACCCCACCTCCACCCTAACACACTTCCCGAAGGCCTGCCATTCTCCATGAGAAACCCACCCCTTAGTCTTTGTCTTCCTAGTACCACCCTGCCCTCTCAAAGCCACACTCTGAAAAGCAACTCCCTCATAGCTCTGAATTCCTGCTCCAGAATCCCTACCTTCTGTCAACCTCTTGCCTCCCTTCCCTGCCCTGTGTTAGGGGAAACCTAACCCTACATATCCCACAAGGGGTCACAGTGTTCCACCAGATCCCCTCCTCTAAGTAACCTCTTCCTTTGTAGCCTTGTTCTTCCTTTTCAAAGCCCTGCCCCAAACAGCCTCCTCCCCATTGACCCCACCTTCTTCCAATGAAAACCTGTCCACCTGCCAGCCTCCATCCTAAAACCCGCCTACTCCACAAGAGACCCCTCCACTAACAAGTTTAGTCCTTCCTGTTTCCTCCCTGATGTCTCAAATCCCTACACAGATTGGCCTTCGCCCTCAATGCCCTGTCCTGTTCCTTCATACAGGCTGTTCTAATACCAACTCCTCCCTTAAAACAGACAGAGCTCCACCAGAAACCCCATAACACCTCATCCATGAAGGTCTCGTCTAGTAACTTTTATTACAAATGTGATTTTGAACATATCTGGGGAAATAATAGTTCCAGCCTCCAGCTGGCCTCAGTCACAGAGAAGGATTTGTGCCTGGTTTTGGGTTTTCAGGTAGTCCTGAAAATGTAAAGTGCTCTTGTCTAAAATTGGATAAAAATCAGGCCAGTTTAATTTCAGGTGAATCCCACCCCCAGCCTTCATCCAAAAGAAGGGATTCAAAAGACCAATTTTTGAAATGTCTTCCTAAATAAGCAAGCCCTGGGAAAATGAAGCTCAACTAAGTTACTTAGATTAAAATAAATACTGTCTTAAATTTTTCTTTCAAAACTTTAAAATGTACATATAACTGATTTTGATTTTTCCGTGCTTAAAAATCTGAGTGTGTTTTGTATGTGTTTGTGAATATTTTCATGATAGAAATTGTCAGCCTGCTGTAACAATTGGCTGAGTTTAAGTTTAAAGTTCAAAAGGTTATGAGATTTGATCATTACTAAAAATTTTTTAAAGCATTTTCACATCGTTTGAAACGGCTTTTTAAGGATTCTTTAACTTAAAAATTAGAAAATCTGGTATTTTAGAATGCATAAGGCTGTTTATACTGTAATCAAGTTATATGGCTTAACAAAAAGGAGAAATTTAGAAGCCAACAGAAGACCTATCTTTAGAAGTGAAGGGTGAGTAGGCAGAAGTGCAGTTCAGCTTGTCATGCATGGTGGAACAGGCCCCGGGAAGAGTCCACACATGGTGAAAGAGGGCCATCTGGCAAAAACGCAGTTCAACTAACCCTAAAGAGTCGGATTGGGTGTGTTCCCATTCCACAGGTAGGGCCAAGTGAACCATATTTATTCTGCCCCATTTCCCTGCAGAGAGACAATGGAAACATGATGGTAAAAATGAGTGATGTGAAGATCTGATTAACATTGCTAAAACTACCCCTTGGATGTGTTAAAATTAAAATTAAGAAGGCCTTAAAAAGAGGATTAAAAAGTTTATTTGTATAATGTGGTTTGCTCTCAATGATATTCTGCCATTGGATATGTTATTTTTAAGGCATAAAGGTGTTAAGTCTAGCTTTTGGTACAGTGATGGTGATTTTAATTTTTGAATTAAGGAAAAAATGTTATTTGAGTGTAAAAGTTTCCATGTGTATCTGTTTTAAAACAATCAGCCAAAGGAAATGAGTGACACCTAGCCTCGAGAGTTGAAGGGGTTTTTCAACATGCAACTAGAAACTAAAGTATAGAATATTTAAACAGAGATAAATAGGAGGCTTACATATTAGGAATGGATTTCTGTATATAAAGTTTAAAAGTAAAATTGTTCTAATTGTTTAATTGGAGTAACATGGCCTTTTATGAGACTCATTGATCTGAAAATTGGTTCGAATCCAGGCTGGGCAGGTAAAGGTCCCTGTGAGAATGTCACCTCTACTCAGCCAGCAGAAGGCAGAATGATCAAGCAGACCTGCTTTAAGATTCAATGTGGCAGAGTGCTAGCCTTGAGCTTTAGAGCTGAGGAACAGCACTCAGGCCCCAAGTTCAAGTCCAGCAACCAACTAAGGGAATTGCCAGTGAGGAATTGTTCCCAGAGTGATGAAGACACTCCTTGGATGAAAATAATGGGCGAGCATCCACAGACCCTAAGCCACTGCTTAGATGGCAGAAATAATGTCAGATCCTTGAGTCATTTGTGCATGGCCCTTCACAAATTAGTCAGAGCCAGGAGGTCATGGGAAGATAGTTTGTAAGCATGCCTAGTGTCTATGACTGTAAGGGACAGGAACTTGTCAGTCATCTGTGATAGTAGTAAAAAGCTAAGGTTGTAAAATGTGGAGGATAATTTAAGTCTCAACCCCTGTATGTGCCAAAAGCTCTAATTGGCAGTAACTTTTGAATTGGCACCAGCTACATGAAATACATCAGCTCAGGAAAAGTTTGTAAACCTGATAGTGTGTCTCTATTGATATCTGTCTGAAGGCCTGCATAGGTATCTCAGACATTGTTAGGATTACTAGAGATCACGTTCCTAAGCAATCCAAAAAGATCCTTTTGCAAACCCGAAGGCTAAATAAGCTCCACTGCTGTAGCCAGAAAAATGGTCTGTGCATTTGTCAAAAGTTAAAATATTGTTCTTAATGACATCTATCCCTGGTAACCTCTTTGTAAAATAAGCTAAGTTTATAGGTTCCTGGCAAGGTAGGATCAACACTCCTGAGTCAGCTTGAAGAAGTGACAGAAGATGAATCTTTGCCCATCGTCCCCTTTTAAGAAAATATTCATTTTTTAAAAAATATGGCAAAATAGACAGAAGGAAAAGGCATGGGAAATAGTAGTACAGGCCTGAGCCCTCTATATCTGCTTAGAAAATCCTAGCCTTATTAAAATAATTATTGTTTAAAAAGTTGTCATCTTGGTAAATTGTCCTGGACTATTATATAAATTGTCTTAAAAACTAGTGGGGTCACAGCCTGCCAAGTGTATACAATGCATCCTTACCTGTCTATGTAGTAATTTGCAGTCCAGCACGAGGTGTGACAGTCCCTTGGAACCACTGAGAGACACTGCTGCTGCTGCTGCACACCCTAATGGGTAAAGTTCAACAACAGCCTGACAGTTACCTGGAGGAAATCTACATCATCACCCAGACCACTTCCACCGTGGTAAAAGTATACTGCACTCCTGCCTGATTCGATCACCTGAAAATGTTTCCCGGTTGAAAGCTGCTACAACTAAGATCTTGTGGGACATTCTCTTGGTAATATGCAGTAACCCCTCTAAACTCCCACAGTAGATATTGGGAATGAGGATATCACTGGCTTGCCTTAGGCACTTCAAGATCACAGCCTAGTTTGGTTCTGATATGGTAATAACTTGCTTCCTTCTGGGTGTGTTTTAAAGATAAAGGAGAGAATTTTTTAATCAATGGACATAGTATGAGGAATGAGACCCAGCCCTAATCTTAGCCTTAAAATCTAGCAAGCTCAGGCTGGGAAGGTAGCTCAGTGGTAGAGCGCTTGCCTTGCATGCCTCAGGCCCTTGGTTTGATTCCTCAGCACCACATAAGCAAAAAGAAAAAAGCCGGAACTGGCGCTGTGCCTCAAGTGGTAGAGCATTAGCTTGAGCCTTGAGCTGAGGGACAGTGCCCAGACCCAGAGTTGAGGCCCCACAACCGGACCCCCCAAAATAAAAAATTTAGCAAGCTTTTCATCCCACTGGTGCCTTGAGGCTTTCTGAGATAACTTGGTTCCACAAGTCAAAGGAAAAATGGGCAGTTTTAAACTTTCACCACAAAGAAGCTCAAGCAATTGTAAAGAAGAGGAGGGTGGTACAGAAAGCCTTAGGAAAAGAACTGGGGGAAAATTGGTATCCTCTGGATAAGAAAGGATTTTAAAAGTAAAGATTGTCTTAAAATGTTTGTAAAGAAGACAAACCTCAGAAAGTTTAAGTATGTAGCAAATGGTATGGAGCTTACGAGTATAGCTGGTATAAAATTAAGTTAGCTGTTATATACAGAGTCAAGATTGTTAGAAGAAAAAGTCAGGGCCTTTGGTACTGTTAATTTTGTTACTCACAATCGGACCTTGTAGACTGGTGTCCTTTGTAAAAGAGAGGATCAGCACAATCCATCTATTAGTTCTGAGATCCCAATACCAAACTGTAAATATAGAAGACTGTGCCAATTAGGGGAACGTGAGTGGTCCTCAATGCTCTAGAAGAGGAAGGAATGAAGAGCCAAAGTAAATTCAACTTGAGATTAACTCCACCATCTTGTGCTAGGCTGCCCTCAGAGTAACCCCAAGAGAGAGAAAAAAAACAAAGGTTCCCACCAACACTGTCCACCCTTAAGAAAGCAGAACAGTTGTCCAAGTGTTCGAGGAACAGAACATACCAACAGTTCAGAAAAAGGGCAGTATGTTTAGGGTGGACTCAAATCAATCATGTAACTGCTTGTGTGGAAATTCCCTAAACTTTTTTGTTCAATACTATAAAAGCTATGCTGATTTTGTGCTTGAGGACTCTTATTGTCACCGATTACCAGTGCGTGGAAGACCAAGCTTGAGTTTGCAAATAAATGACTCTTTTGCTGTTGCATTGGTCGTGGTCTCTGATGGTCTTTTTGGGGTCCCAAGACCATACAACAGGGCTTGATATAAAATGTTCCTGCCCAGATATTTGAATGATGACATTTATAGTTTAAATGATTTAGGGTAATTATTAACATCTAACACATGCTGAGGTTTTTTATACCTCTCTTTCACCCTTTCTTTCTTCCTCCCTTTCTTTCTTTTTTCTTTTCCTTTCTTTCTTTTAATTCCTTTATTTCTCCTTTTCTTTCTTTCTTTCTTTCTTTCTTTCTTTCTTTCTTTCTTTCTTTCTTTCTTTCTTTCTTTCTTTCTTTCTTTCTTTCTTTCTTTCTTTCTTTCTTTCTTTCTTTCTTTCCCTTCCTTCCTTCCTTCCTTCTGTCCTTCCATATTTCCTTCCTTCTGTCCTTCCTTCTTTTCTTCCTTATCTCCTTCTTTCCTTCCTTCCTTCCTTCTTCCTTCCTTCCTTCCCTCCATCCTTCCTTCCTTCCTACTTTCCTTCCTTCCTTCCCTTCTGTCCTTCTCCTTCTGTGCATTCTTTTCTTTCTCTTTCTTTCTTTCTTTCTTCCCTTTTCTTTCCTCTTTTATGAAATGTGTATGAATTTAGATATTTTGTTTGCCGAACAAGTATTATGCCATTAAAAGTATCCTTTTTTAATTTAGTTACTTTGCTCATAGGTTATCACTTTTGCTGAGGACTCAACAGAGGCTAAGTTTCTCACTTATGTCTGCCAAGTAACTGGGATCACAAATGCATTCCAGCTTGCCAGGCTTTAGGATAATATGAGAATCATTTTATTTTCCTGGCACCCTGGTTCTAAAGTGAGATCCTCTCAAATTCTACCCCTTTAATTAGCGATGTGAGCTCCAATAGCTTGCCCTCAGTATAGATTATCTAAATGAATGATTGAAGGTAATTTCATTTTAATCTCTTTTTTGCCAGTTCAGGGATGGCTATAATTTTATTTCTATACAATTTTTGTGTAAATGTGCACATTACTTTTAAAATGTTGTTTTCCCTGGGCTGGGAGGTGGCTTAGTGGTAGAGCACTTGCCTTGCAATGCATGAGGCCCTGGGTTCGATTCCCCAGCACCACATAAGCAAAAAGAAAAAAGCCGGAAGTGGCTCTGTGGCTCAAGTGGTAGAGCGCTAGCCTTAAGCTGAAGAGCTGAGGGGCAGCACCCAGGCCCAGAGTTCATGCCCTACAACCAGACCCCCAAAAATGTTGTTTTCCCTCACTTTTTTTCCTTTTTTATTTTTGTTGGTCATGAGGCTTGAACTCCAGGCCTGGGTGCTGTCCCTAAGTTCTTTAGATCAAGACTAGCACTTTACACTTGAGCCACAGTGCCATTTCCAGTTTTTTGGTGTTTAATTGGAGGCAAGAGTGTCACAGATTTCCTGCAAGGGCTAGCTTTGAACTGCCATCTTCAGATCTTAGCTCTTGCATAGCTAGGATTACTGGCATGAAGCACCAGCTCCCAGCTAAAATGTTACTTATTTTAAGTTCTATGATTTAGTTGAGAGAGTAACATGAGTGTGTAGAAAGGAAACTTTCAAGTCGTCTCTATAAATAATTTCAGAGTTCCATATTCATAATATTTATGCAGTGATTAATAACAGAAGCTCCCAAAGTAACAGAATGATCCTTCATTTTCTCCTTCCCATAGGTATTATTGGAAGATGAGTGAAATCTAAGTATAAGGCAATATGTACTTTAAGTTATGAAAAATATTTTGATGACACATAAAGAGCAATATTACACAACATGCTTTTCATTTCATAAAGAAAAGAATGTCATACAAGTATATTTATTGGCAGGCTTTTTCATCTGAAAAAAATATCATAAAAAAGCTGAAGGGGATCAGCAACGATTTAAGTGTGATATAGCACTGGAGACTATAAGACATGAATTTACTCATTAAATGATTATCTAGGAAAGGTATCTGTTCATTAAATTTATTCATTGTAAATTTTATTTTATTTACATGTCACTAAATATATAAATACATACAAGTGTGAATATATATATATTATATATATATATATTCACACTTGTGTATATATATATATATATATATATATATATATATATATATATATATAGCAGCAGTATCTGTCCAGTGAACTGTATGGTTAGGTAACTTCATCATGTCAAGTTCATCTAAAGGATGGACTTCCATAAACCTTAACAACCCTGCAACACCACTGCACATGCAAACATAAGTTTTCACAATTGTAAGCCAGACCTGTGTTTTACCAAAGCTTTTTATATAATGTGTTAATTTTTTCATTTAGGCTTGACACAAAATGCGTTTGCCCTAGAAATAAATGATGGCATTATAACTACAATAAGTTAGTTTAAATCATTACATTGAAAACATATTCACTAGGAGTTGTTCTTCCTTTCCTTTTCTTATTTTATCTTTAGGAAATTGATTTCAGTTTTGATGTAGTGTTTGCCAGACAAGTACTCCAACACTGGAGTCACTCCACTAATCCTTTCTTGTTTAAGATTCTTTACTCATAGAATAGCAATTTTTGCACCCAGCTCCAAAAGCAGGGGCCATGTTTTCATTCCAATATACCTACCTAGTAGGTTGATATGGGTGATACTTTTCTTCCTAGACTGATTCAGAACTGTGATCCTCTCAAATTTCTACCACTTTAGTTAATAGTGTGTGCTCCAGTTCTGCCTACCTCTAGAAGATATGACAGAAATAAATGATTACAGGTAATTGGAGTGAATCATTGGCTCATCGGTGATTTGATATTAAAATGTAGAGTAAGTTTGGAAGTATAATCACAGTAGTCAGATATTTTGCTAAGTAAATTTTGCTTCATATTAAAAAACATCTCGACCAGAATTCAGGATTGTTTTGCTGTCTGTCAACTTGTATGTCATCTGGGAAAATAAGCTTAATATCTTCCATGCGTGGTAAAGATCTTTGAATGGTCTGATGTGCTGGTTCACATCTATAATCATGGTAAGCAATCAGAAGTAAATAGATCACAATTTGAACATAGCCTAACCAAAAATTTAGGAAGTCTCAATCTCAACAAACTAGTGGATAATGTTGAATCACGTCGTTAATCTCAACACCACAAGTGGCTAAGTCTCTGCCCAGTACCTGTGTCACTTAGGTAACTGGCTCACTTGGAGGCAGTCACATCTTCTTATGCAGAAACTGGGCTGAGATTTAGCCAAGAGGAGGGAGGAGTCTCCCCCACCTTCCCAGGGTGGGCCTCCAGAATGCAGTGAATGTGCTAGCTTTCCTCCTCCAAATGGCTTGAGATGCCATGCTTCTGAGTGCTCATTATTTGATTTCAGTGACCTGTGGTAGAGGTGTAAGGTAACAGTAAATTAAATTTCACATTTGCCAATTGAGCTGTTCTTCACAGCTTGTGAGTTCAAATCACAATTGAGAATATTGAGGTAGGGGAGAGAGGGGAGGGTGAGTGAAAGAGAGGAGAAATAGACAGAGAGAGGGAGAGAGAACAGAAAGGAAGGAAGGAAGGAAGGAAAGAAGGAAGGAAGGAAGGAAGGAAGGAAAGAAGATAGGAAGGAAGAAAGAAAGAAGGATGAAAGGAAAGAAAAAGACAGAAAGAAAGAAAGAAAGAAAGAAATGGGGCTGGGAAGATGGCTCAGTGGTAGAGCGCTTGCCTTGCATGCCAGAGGCCATGAGTTCGATTCCTCAGCACCACATAAGCAAAAAAAAAAAAAACCGGAAGTGGCGCTGTGGCACACGTGGTAGAGCGATAGCCTTGAGCTGAAGAGTTGAGGGACAGCGCCCAGGCCCAGGGTTCAGGCCCCATGACGAGACCCAAAAAAAGAAAGAAAGAAAGAAAGAAAGAAAGAAAGAAAGAAAGAAAGAAAGAAAGAAAGAAAGAAAGAAAGAAAGAAAGAAAGAAAGAAAGAAAAAAGAAAGAAAGAAAGAAAGAAAGAAAGAAAGAAAGGAAGGAAGGAAGGAAAGAAGGAAAGAAAGAAAGAAAGAAAGAAAGGAAGGAAGGAAGGAAGGAAGGAAGGAAGGAAGGAAGGAAGGAAGGAAGAAACGAAGGAAGGAAGAAAGAACAAGGAAAGAAGGAAGAAGGAAAGAAAGAAAGAAAGAAAGAAAGAAAGAAAGAAAGAAAGAAAGAAAGAAAGAAAGAAAGAAAGAAAGAAAGGAAGGAAGGAAGGAAGGAAGGAAGGAAGAAACGAAGGAAGGAAGGAAGGAACAAGGAAAGAAGGAAGAAGGAAAGAAAGAAAGAAAGAAAGAAAGAAAGAAAGAAAGAAAGAAAGAAAGAAAGAAAGAAAGAAAGAAAGAAAGAAAGAAAGAAAGAAGAGAAAAAAGAAAAAAAAGAAAGATAATGATTGAGAATGAACGGTTTGGAGTCAGGAGTTACATGGCAGAGGTGCTACCTCTATTTGGTATTAGGTCTGCCCTAGCCATGCAGACCCTATGCAGACACTTCCCCTCTTCTTGGCTAAGTTTCCATCCTTTATGTGTTACCTAGGTATCTGCCATGCCTGGAGGCAGACACCTCCCCCTCCTGCTAAATCACAACCTGGTCAGCCTCTGGTCACACTTTCCATTTGGCCAGAGGAGATTCCCAGGCCCTGAGGTCACACCTAGTGTGGCCAGAATTTTCCCCCACCAGGCCATATCTCATCCGGGCCTTGGCCTAGATATGTCATGGCCTGAGGTTGGGTCAACCCCCTTTTTTTCACATGCCTCTCCACCATATATGGCATGGGAAGCAGTTCAGTAAATAAACTACTTTACCTGACTGAATACCATGTGGTTTTCTCTTCATTGGTTACCTAATGAAACTTACCTAATTAATATACCTTACACTTCAGAGTTTCTAGTTATGAATTCATGGATATTTTTTGACATATGTGAGATCAGTATCTACAAAACATATGTACTTACTCATCATTTAACAGTATAATTCTGACTGGAATCTTTTTTTTCAATTTTTTAATTTTGAAAATAATGTACAGAGAAGTTGCAATTACATTTGCAAGATTATGAGTACATGTCTTATTAAGCATTGGTGCCTCCTCCTTTATTTCCCCTTTTCATCCCTTCCCATCTTCCACTTCCTCCTCCAAAGTTGTAAAGTTCGTTTTTTGACATAATATGTTGTACATTTCATTGTCGGTATGGATCCACCTGTATACCTATTTACATAATTTTATTCCCTTCCTCTTCACAAAGACTACCAACATCTGAATTTTTAATAGCAGCCTAATTAACCTTAAAGTCTATTTTGTTTGCTTTGCTTTGCTTTGTTTTTAGCTTAAAGTAATCAAAGATTTGGTGGGACAATCTGAAAAGATCTCTGCTTTCATATTTTATAAACACCCTGGGCTACAACATGTGTGCTACCAGGTCAGATGATGGGACTTTGAAATACTAGAAAGCAGATGCACGTCATAAGGTCCACGGCTTTGGGATTTCTCAGATTCTTTTTTAAATGTAATTGTTACTATGGTGTGTAGAGTGAGTTTACCATATCACAGTCCATGTAATGTGTACATTTGCCTTGTAGACAATGCCATCCTTTCCTGAGCTTTCCCCCAGTTTTTGCTTGTTTTGTTGTTGTTGTTTGTTTTTGTTTTTGTGCCTAACCATCAGCTTCAACTCAGGATTGGTTGCTGCACCTGAGTTTTTGTAATCAAGGCTACTCTACCTCTGGAGTCCCAGCTCCCTTTATGGCTTTTTGGTTGTTAATTGGAGAGAAGAGTCACAGATTTTCTCACTCCTGCTGTCTTTGAACTGTGATCATCAGCCTCCTGAGTAGCTAGGATTATAGGCCTGAGTCCCCAGTGTCCAGCTACTAATGTGTTGGTTTCATGCTTCCCTGGTTTTGTTACAATTTTCTTTGACTCTTGGCACTAATACTACATATTGCCTGCTCAAATCTGAATTGGTGGAACATGCTTGTATTTTGAGGAAGGCAGGAATAGGAAACTATAGGCCATAGGGACATATAAGCTAAACAAATCATTTGGAACATGGCATAAAGACAAGTAAACTTATTGCCAGTTGACTGTGTCTTGTCTTTACTTTTAATTTTACATGGCCTTTGAATGATGATAGACATATCCAAATGTCAATTGGCAGAAATAAGGTTTGTCATCTTGTTCTAAAAACAAAACAATAAGCCACCCAAAAATATAACCTATGAGTCCAGCAGTTTCCTTGAATTAGAGACCAATATGCCCTAGTTTATGAAAAAATGTCCTTTATTCAAGTGCTGCTACTTTTTCTAACTACAAATATAATGAAATCTGTAGTAGTCTGTAGAATTGTATACCACCGCTGTCATTTTAATTTACAAGAAATTCAGACTTTAAAATGTTTATTTATTCATTTTTTGACAGTTGTGGGGCTTGGAATCAGGGCCTGGGCACTATCCCTGAGACTCTGTGCTCAAGGTTGTTAGCATTATACCAATTGAGCCACAGAGTCACTTCTATTTTATGAGTTGTTAATTGGAGATAAGAGTCTTATGGGGACTTTTCTTCCTGGGCTGGATTTGAACTGCGATGCTCAGATCTCAGCCTCATGGCTAGCTGCGATTTCAGGCATGAGAGATTGGCACCTGGCTTTAAATACTCATTTTTAAAATGAACCGCTTGTTGCCTCTGGCTCACATATATAATCCTAGCTAGATTTAGGATTACAGTTATAAGAAACAAACACTAGATAAGATTTTTTCATGATGGTTTGTATTGCCATGTTTTAATATTGTTTGTTTCTTACACTACAATGCTCTTATTTTTATTTTCACATAGGTGGGGATGATAAGTGCTAGCCAGTGTTGAACTTTCTTTTGTTGAGATGGAGGCATGTGTACGGTCTTTCCTAGAATGGCATGGAATTGAAATCCTCCTATTCTAAACTCCCCATGGGCCTGGGATGATAGAAGTATTCCATCTCGCATAGCCAGGGGTTGAGGATCATTGCAGGTAACTCTACACTGGTCTGGAACTGATGTCCCAAATACCTAGCTTTACAGGCAAAACCATGTTATATTCCATTTCACATTGAATAGCTTATGTATATACTTAGAGAGTACAATGATAACACATTACGTGTTAAATACATAAAATAGTCAATATAATTAGCAGGTTTATCTCCTAAAACATTCAAGCTAATGTATTTTGGTAACCTCCTGACTCTGTTAGCTATTTTGGAATATACCATAAACACGAATACACTGACAATGTGAAGAATATTGGAAGTTGATAAAGATAGAGACAAGTTAGAATATGTGTAATAAATATATATTTATCTATTGCTCCTCTGAAGAATATTATCATATATTCAACATGACAATACCACCAAACATTGAAATGACAATAATTTTCCTACAGTGTAGAATTTCCCATTTCATAATCGGCCATCTTCAACTTTTTACATCTTTTTACATTATAAGTATGAATGTTTTCCTGTTTATTGTAATGTTTTGAAATCATTATATGATGGAATTAAAAATTTGTAGAGTCTACTGAAATTATCTCATTTTGTATGGATTTGTGATGCTAAATCATTAATACCATGGTTTCCTGAAAATTATGCTAACAGACTATATCACTAAATTATATTCTAATTACATCTTATTATTGTATTTTTATATAGGGTTCTACTGTTGCTGTTTTATGATATAGAATGTTGTGAAGCTAGACTGAAACTTGCAACCCCACTGCCTCCAATTACACTGTTTTATCACCAGGTTATGGAGGCTGATAAATATAACTCTAACTAATCAGGAGTTTGAGACCTGAGATTTAGTTCATACAGGCTGAGCATGAAATTTTAAGAGTCTCTCCTCTACAGTTCACTACAGAAAGCTTGCAGTGGAACTGTGGCACAATTGGTAGATCACTACAGTCACCAGAAAGATACTCAGCCTTGTCATATAGCCCCTGAATTCAAGACCTAAAACATAGATATGTACAACACACCCTCACACATATACACACACACACACCAACACACATGTACACTCACAGATTCTCTGGCAATGTTGTATCTTAAATTCTTTTCCAGAGATTGGGCAACAGTCTACTCATTTGTAAAGGTTTTTTTCCTGATTATTTTGAAGGAGGAGGATAGTTCATGGGACAAAGAAGTCAAGACTTTAGTGAGGAATTCTTTATAAGTGACTAGCTTATAAAAAAGAACAGGAGCACAGTTTTTATATTTAAAGCTTACATTCCTTCAACTATAGTATTTTTCTATAATAATCATTGAATTATGAGAAGACAATACAGCACCTCTTCCCTCCTCCCCTTCCCCTCTGTCATAAAATATGACAAAAGTATAAAAAATACTCTATCTTAAAAAAATGTACATCTATAAAAAGGTCTGGCAATATGTGTAAGGTTTATTTTTCAATAATTGTATGATTTTCCACCTCTAAGTACTTACTTTTTTTCCAGATGACAGCACACTGGGGATTAAAGGGCAAACAAGATTAGGAAACAAAAAACTAACAAAGTCCTAGGATATAGATGTCAAAAATTGATGCAAGAAGTACATGGTAGGCTGAGAGGGCCCTGAGAGGCAAAATGATTTCTGCAGGATGAGAGGAATAGTGACAAATAAGGCATGGATCTGACCTAGAAAGTGTTCCTTGAGGTTGAGAACATGCTGATTCCCAGACCTAGCTGAGGATGTTGGGATTTGACAATGTTCACATGTGTATAGAGTGATGTAGGAGGGGAGATTTCAGTCTCCACTATGTCTTTGGGATGGTCTTATGTGAGCAAGCAGTTTAGATCATTGGTCTCTGAGAGATGACACTCTCTACCTCACAATGGAATAGAATATGGAACTCTGAGAGCCAGACAACTGTAACTGACAGTTAGCTCAAGCCAGCTCAAGTGGCCTGTAGCTCAGGAACAAGAAAGTTCAAGAGACTCAGGTCTCAGGCGTGAGAGGTGTGAGTGCCTCACTCAATGCTGCAGACATTGGATCAGTGCCAAAACACGAATCCATATTCTCAGGCCTTTTTATAATACGAAACCAAGGAAATCACAAGGAAACTCATGCCAGGTATAACTATGACAGGAAACCTATTTAATCTCATCCTAGGCCACAGTACAACCTTCTTCTTGTGTGCTTTTATATGTGTATACTGAGAAAATATTTACTGTGTACTTTTCAATCCACGCTATTAATCATTTTGAAGTGTACTCCCAATTCCATGTTTCAAAAATCCATTCTTTTTACCACCTCAGTATGACAATGAGTCAGCCCAAACCCTGAATATGCCTTATAATATAGAGAGCTTGGACTCAGGCTTGTTGGAAATGCTGGTAATGAACCTGGTCCCTGCCTACCAGAAAGGTGATCTTTTCTATGTTAGAAACATTCTTCAACACTATAGAGTAGGAGACAATGGAGCAGTTGATGGATATTGTTTAAACAGTGAGTGTTCCTCTTTCAAACAGGGATGAGACATCCTGGCAGATTATTGGAATACTTGGTACCTCTCTGAGACTGTTTCACTGGGGTCTGATCACAGGAATTGTCTTGAGACAAAGAAGTTCACTTCCCGGCTAACTCCTTAGAACTGGGCTGCCAGAACATTTCATTTTTCACAGAAACTAGTGGAGCCTTAGCAGTTTGCTTGCTGAGAGACTAGGATTAAAGGAATGAGCCAGTGGCACCCAACGTCCACCCTAACCTTCTTGGAGGCCTTTGAAGGAATATAGACAGATGAAAAATGCAACTTGAGCTTGAATTCCGGGCCTGAGAGTTGTCCTGTTCGTAGCACTCTATAATTTGATCCCCAAGTCCAGGTCTGGCCTTTGGCTGGTTCACTGAAGTATCTTTAGAATTTTACAAATTAGACTGTGTTCAAACTGTGATCCTCAGATCTCACACTACTAGTTAGTAAGATTAGAGGCATGAGCCATTGTGCACTTATTTGGACAGATGCATATAAGCATCCTCACAGAATTTACTTGAAATTTTGTAGACATATCTCCAGTTTTTGTCGGTCATGTTTACATTACTCTGTGGGACTTAACCAGTCCCAAGTGTGTCCTGTTAGTTCAGAAAAAGGAGAAGCACAGAGTTATTCTCCTTCTCTCCTCCCATTGGTACAGATCCTTCTACCATAACTGGGAGGAAGATGAACAAGATGAAGAAGAAAGTTGACGTTGGGACAAAGAGAAATTCTGTCCTTGAAAAATGGATATCTTTGAGGTTTCTGATTGAAAGTCAACATTCTTCTTTGCACACCAGTTGTGATTTTCATCAGGGAGTTGAGGCTTGGCACTTCAGTGGATAGCAGATTACACATTGTGGATGCCGTTGTTGTTTTGGACTCTCATGGATGACAAGGAGGTCTGTGTATAACAAGTCAGATTCAGTGGAGAAACAAATTTCTCCTCCTATCACAGGGAGAATTTTAGAGTATTGTAATTGAGAAATTGTGAGGAGCATCCTGCTTGCAGGAGTCTCTTCCCACATCCCAACATGCATGTCCTGCCAGAAAAACGCTATAGCCTCAGGATGTGGAGGGTGGGCTCTCATTTTCCTTGTCTGCCCACAGCATGGTTTGTTCCATCTTTCCTATGTGGATGGACTTCTACCATGATGATTTCTATGAGCACAAGTACCATGACACCATGAAAGAACTTACACAGTATGTCAAGCTCAACATGCCATCTTCAGACTTGCTCTTATGCTCACATATTCTTCTGGAGCAGCTGGAGGAACTCATGATCCTTGAGACCAAGGAAAAGAAGAAGTCCTTGTTTATATGCCTCAGATCTGGTGAGTATGGATGGAACCTGAGTCTCTAGGTCTGTGCCTGATTGGCCAAGAGCCCTTAGTATGCCCCAGCTTGGCAAAATGTCCTTTTATAGATATTCTTTGCCAGGTAATATCTGTTCTCCTTTTAAAACAACTTGGAAGTAATCACTCATTAGAAACATCCTACCTTCTCATCAGTGTTCAGTCCAAACTCAAGTTCTACAGCTTCCCCCATTAGATGCTCATGAAAGTTTAGTCACACCTTAACTTCTACAGTTCTAAGACTCCTGAACCTATTTCCATGCTCAGGTTTGCATCACCGTAGAACAACTCTTGCAGAACTCCAGATAAAGAACCCATCAGTGATGTCATCTATGGTGACTGATAGAGATCGGAAGCCATCACTAATCTCCAGAAAGCATGTGAACATACAGGGCTTTTTGTTTAACTTGTGGAAAGGCCCAAACAAGTTTTGAGTCTTGTGGACATCTCACTGGTTCTGAACACCACATGTGATGCAAGTACACCTGCACATACAAGCAAGGAAGAAGATGATCCAGAATGTCTCCTATTGATATTCACAATCCACCTAGATCGGCGCCAAACCATTCAAAAAGACTCGTCTTGGTGTGCAGGGTAAATGTGTGCTAATGGAAAATGATCCCAGTCTATGTTCAGCAAAACAAATAAGAGAGGTCCAAACTCTAGATTCAGTTGAGGAAAGAGAGTCTTTCCTCACAGAATACCAAGACCAATCTGTCCTCTTGCAGGCGATCCAATTTCCAATTAAGAAATTAGAATTTGTCCCTCCCTGGACTCAGGAAGAAAATCCTGTCTTTAGTGATGAAATAAATCCCTTTGAGGACTCAGAGGCAGAATTTCTGCCTGAAGGCAACTTAGAGACCAATCTAGATTTAGAGATTCCATTCCCCCTTCCTGGAAAAAAATCTTTATTTTTCTTTTTGTTCTGATTGTTGTAAAGTGTTAATTCTATTTATTTTTCTAACTTTATTAAAATATCAATGCTTTTGATATATTGTAGATTCATGAATCTTAAATACGTTTCTTTTTAAGCCTACAATCTGAAGCATCATGCATATGTGTGCTGTTGGGGGAAAACACAGAATGACAGGGGGCTGTACAAGAGAGCCTACTGTGTATACAGGGAACTGTTAAACGCACAGGGAGCGGCAAAGAAGCCAAGCCATGCCTGGATGGGTTGATAAGGTGGCTAGAAAAGGTCTTGGACAGCAGATAAGATGTCCTAGAAAGCTATTCTGTCAATTGGGACAAATGACACAATACTTATAGTGGTATGTGGGACACTCTTCCAACAGTTAGTTCAAATCTGTATATATTTTCTTTGTGCTTTGGGTAAATATGGAAGAAAAATTTACCTACAATAATATAAAAATCTCCTTATGTTTGATATTTGACAAAATATATAGGAAATATGTATACTGGAAAGTAAAAACTATCATCAATAGAAGAAAGAAGGCTTACATAGATGAACAAACACAAAATCAGGCAGGAAAATAACACAATTAAATCAGATGTATGTAAATACATGTTATATTCTTGATGTTATATATGGTATATTATATAATATATGAAATTGAATATGATTTTTCAAACTACAAAGGCATTTAAATTTTTAGTCTTGAGTAATTATTTCACAAAATATTAGTGTAAAATATTTTGGGGGAAACACAGCTATAATTTGATTATAATTATATGATTATATGAATATATATTTGTGTGTTTCTAGATCTAACACTGATTATAAATAGATGAATAAACATATATATATATATATTTATATATATATCTGTCTAAGAAGTGAGTATAATGAAACTGACTATACTATGTATAAAAATGAAGCTATGAGTTGAGTCCATGAGACTCAGGCCTGTAATCCTAGTGATGTGGGAATCTGGGTTCTGAGGTTTAGTCTCTCTTACCCCAAAGGCCTTAGATTTTCAGAGGAGGCCTGTGTCCTTCAAAGAGACACATATGCAGTGGGATCACACTCCCCAAACCCAGAGGAAAGTCAGCAGAAATCAGGACAACCTTTTATGACACTCTACTCAGTTTCTGTACCAAGATTGCCATCTGTGGAACATCCATCAGATAGAAAGTAGGCATTTCCTCCAAAAGGGTCTAAAAAGAGCCTTCTGAACTTTAATCTTTGACTATACTGAATTAAACCTTATTTCCCTTCCCAAGCTGCAAACACATAGAAGTATGGCAAGGGCTCAAGAGAGATGGACAAAGACTTACAAATACATAAAATTATATACTCTGTTTCAGTAATTCAATGACAAATCACCAAAGCATGTCTTGGATTTTTCTTTTTTTAAAGGAAATAGAAACATACTCTGAGTGTATCAGGAAGTGGATGATAGTTTTGTTGTTGAATTGTTGAATGCACTCCTGGGCAAAGGAGACACATATATGGAAGAAATTATGTGGGGGAGAATGTCCTCACACAGCTTCACAAAATAATGGCTATAATTTCTATGATGTCACAGCCACCTATGCCATAGCAAAAATAGGTGTCAGGTTCTCGTTTTGCCCTGAAGTGGACTCAACAACACCAACAGGCACAAAGAATGAAAGGGAATGATTTCTAGCCACCAGACTTCAGCTTGAAGAGCTGTCCTGACCAGAAGTTAGGATAAATCGAGCTGGGGAAGGTTGATCTCCATGTAAGACTCCTGAACACTAAGGATTAGGCACTATTATAGATATTGGAGAAACAGAAGTTAATGTGGATCTCTCCTCAACAATTTCATGCTGAAACGAAAATCAGAAATCATAATGATAATTCCTATAAATCAGAGACATGACATTGGTGATTTTGTAGCAACAACTTCACAGTGAGGATGGGAGGAGACAACGCTGAACAAGAGATAGTTGATATGGGAGCCATCATCCAGGCAATTATCTAGGAGCAGGTACTCCAGGCAATAAGAACAGCAAATACATCCCCCATTGATGGGAATGGACCTGACTTGCTTCAGAAAAGGAAAACAGCATTGACATGCTTGCTTGTGAAGTAAGAATGGAAATGTACAATGAAGAAAAAAGAGGTACGAAATGAAGATAAGAATAAATTAGATAGATATTGGATACTGCAGATTACAAGAAGAAAAGTTCTGATTTTATTATAAAACTGACATGACCCACTGGAACCAAAGTGCTAAAATAGTAGTCAGACACATCTGATTCACCGAAAGAATACTTCTAAAATGTGATTCTATCTGGGCTCTGGTGGCTTACAATTGGAATCCTACTTACTCAGGAGGCTGATATCTGAGGATGAGTTTTAAGGAAGCCCAAAGAGGAAATTTGGTAAGACATATCCAATTAAACACCAAAAATATGGATATGAAGCTGTGATTCAACTGGAAGATCACTAGCCTTGAGGAAAAAACTAAGAAACAGCACCCAGGCCTTAGGTCCAAATCCCAGGACGTCAAAAACAAAGAAGCCAACAAATAAAATTTGGTGCTCAGTCATTCATCACTTAGCATTCTAATTCAATGTATTTGGTATGAGTCTTGGAAATTATATCCTTAGCAAATGCTCTCCCAGGATATTTTGCTTCATTACCAACTTTCAAATCCCTGGCAGCACCAATGTCTCCTCCCAGTTAGCATAGCAGTCAGCCATTGGAAATTTGAAGATATATTTTATTATTCATAAGAATTCTGATCATCTTTCCACATACATCAAATGAGTAGTAGCCCCATTCCACTATTCTGAATGTTTATAATCCTCCTTTGAGTTAATAAGCATTAAAGCTTAAAAATTCTAGAGTGGTTATCAAATTAATTCAATAGTCATCATTCTTCTATATAAACATATGTTTATAAAAGGAGAGATTATTTGAAAGTGTGTACATGATACCTTATATCTCTAATAATCTCAAGAAATAGTTTTACAGAAACATCCTGATTGTTTTGCCAAAGGAAAAAATGAGAGATTTAAATAAGAGACCTAACTTCTCAGAAGGAAAATGCTATTGGCTTTAGAACAATTTCATTTGTCTAGAACTGTGGAAATCAGTTTCAGAAATGCCAGAGCCTAAGGGTATTATTCAAATCACATTATCATGAGGTACAAGCAGTCTGTCTATATCAACCTTCCAGGAAAAAAAAATCAATGAAGGAAAAGCAATGCTTCTAAAACAAGCAGGTTGGTGATGGTTCATGCTTGTTATCCTAGCTAGTTAGCAGTCTAAGATGAATGGATCCCATGTCAAAGCCTGGCCAGGAAAATCCTTCCTGTCTGCAACCAGCAGACAGGAAACATTAGCTCTGTTCCTGAAGCCCAGATAGACAGCCTCTGACAACAGACATCCAGACACACAATAACATACTTTTTGAAATATTATCGAATATATTCACATAATATCTTCTGTTTGGGAGATAATATTTAAAAGATGTATCAAAGACAGTTCAAAATGGCATTTAAAAAAGACAGAGTGAAATTAGAAATATGTACTCACTGACTGAAATGCAAGTAACTGCCAGAATGATGTTAATGGGGCTAGAGGCCCATTTGGTAACTTATCCACTCAACCATCTTTCCTCACATCTTGTCAGCCTGAACAGTGAGACTTTTGAAATTCAAGGAATGTGTGTGAGCATATAGCTTGTAAAAGTAATAATGAAAAGCTAGGCATTGGAAGCACAGGCCTGTAAAACTAAGTACTCAGAACTCTGAGATATGAGGAAATCAGTTCAAAGCCAACTGATCAAAAAAGATTCTTACCTCCATTTAAACAGTAAATACAGAAAGATGAGCTGTGCTTCAAATGGTAGAGCATATAAAAGCTAAGCAAGAGTACCTAGGTCCTGAATTCAACCCCAGTACTGCCTCTCATACACAAAATAATCATGATTACACCACAGTATATATGTGCATACATGTTGACAAGGGATGTAGATGAATGGGATGATGACATCAATTACCTCACCTTTAGTCTCAATCTTTCTGTACAGCGTAGCCCAGTGTGTGAAAAGCCATAGGTGAAATCTTTCCTCAAAATCAGCAGATACATCCTCATTGCCCTCTGCACATTTATATTATGTATACACACATATAAGGGCTATATTTTCTAACTAATTTTCTTTTTTAATTGTGAAAATGCTGTACAGAGAAATGCATAATCTTACACACATGCTTCAGAATTATGTGCCCTTGTTTAGGTTTCATAGGGAGCACAATATATCCAGCCTCTGGATCATTCTTGTAATCTTAGCGTTCACAAGGATGGGATCTGAGGATCACAGTTTGATGCCAACCCAAGCTAATAAATCCTCAATTTCTTATCTTCAATTAAGTAGAAAAAGCCAGACGTGGAGATGTGGTTCGAGTGGCACAGTGACAGCTCTGAGTAAAGCAATCTAAGGAAGAGCTCCAGACCCTCAGTTCAAGCCTGAGTACTGGCCCACTAGTACTTCAAACGCCAACCTTCCCCCAACAGGAAACCAAAAATACGTCAAAATATTTTGTAACTTGTGAAGCAAAATCCAATGAGGCAACATAGTTACTAGTTTGTTGTTGGGTTGGGGGGGGGAACCCCAAATTCAACATGTGTTCAAATAACATAAAGAACAAGCAATCAAGTAAAATTTCCCAGTAAAGAAACTTCCTTAGTATTCACTGGAACCCCTGACAAAGATACATTTTTCTATATTTTTTCAAAATTAGTGTTTTTTTTCAGTAATGTAATTAGTACAAACCTTTGTTGTAAGTTATAGGAGTTATTGGAAGCTCCAAGTGAAGGTACAACAAAAAGCATACAATATTACAAGTTTCTATGCCTCTGTTGAGACATTAGAAACTTGTTATAGTGTGGCCTCTCAGAAACAGAAGGGGGATGCTCAGCATCACTGGTCATAAAAGAAATGCAAATCAAAACCAAAACCACATTTAGATCCCATTCACCACAGTTAGAATGTCCACTATCAAGAAAACAAATAATAACAAATGCTGGGGTGGATATGCCTAAATGAGAACCCTACCACACTGATGGTTCAACCACTCTGAAGGCAGTATGAAGGTTCGTCAAAAGACTAAACATAGAACTCCCTTAAGATCTAGCAATCCCACTCCTCACAGTTATCCAAATGATCTCAAACTAGGGCACAATAAGCTACCAGAACAACTATGTTCATTGCAGCATTGTTTACCATAGCTAAGATATGGAGCCAACCCAGTTGCCCCTCAATAGATGAATGGATCAAGAAAATATGGTATATTTACAGAATGTAATTTTATGCTTCTATCAGAAAGAGTGGCATAGTCCCTTTTGTAAGAAAATGAAAAGACTTGGGGGAAATCATACTAAGTTAATCAAGCCAGGCCCAAAGAAACATGAGCTCTATGATTTCCCTCACTTGCAATGAGTAGCATTGGCCTATTACTCCTGAAAGTGGATTAGAGTAGCACAGAAGTTATGAATATATACATGACCATACGAAATGATGCTAATTGAAATGAATGCCAATACATAGAAACACAGGTCTTCTTTTGTTTAGTTGTCAAGCTTGATGTTACCAATGTACTGCAGATAGTTCATTCTTCTTACTTTATGTTATTTTTCTCCTCCTAGGGTTTTATCCATGGCAATTCCCATCTGTGATTCTGGTACCCTGAATTCTGTATATTCTGTTAATGAAGCTGGGAACGTTAAATGGATTTCTTTTTTACTATGGT
Organism: Dipodomys spectabilis; assembly: GCF_019054845.1. Lineage (NCBI taxonomy): Eukaryota > Metazoa > Chordata > Mammalia > Rodentia > Heteromyidae > Dipodomys > Dipodomys spectabilis. The sequence continues at coordinate 1,163,413 of NW_024871092.1, read as the reverse complement.
TGCAACTGTCTTTTACATTTCAAGTACTTAACAAAAAGAATGTAAGCCAATCACGGCCAGTGGTACACACTTGTAACTCTAGCTGTGATCTGAGGAAAGTGGATTATAGCTAGACCAGGTTAGAAAAATCTGTGAAATTTTGATCTCCAATTAACTATTCAAAATCAAGAAGTAAAGGTTGGCTCAAGTCGTACTCGGCTACCCTTGAGTTAAAAAACTAGGTCAGCTCCCTAGGTTCAAGCTCCATTATTCACACACACACACACACACACACACACACACACACACACACACACACACAGTTACCCTTGAAAAAAAAGCTAAAAGTCAACTCCCCGATTTCGAGCCCAAGTATTTACACACACACACCCAAACACACACACACACACACACACACACACACACACACACACACACATACACACACAAACACATTTTATCTCAAAAATAGCCAGTGACCAGGAAACAAACAAGATGATATTTTTCTTTGTTTTCTTTCATTTTTGTCATGTTTATTCATTTATCTCTCTTTGAGAAATTAAAGGGGTCATTTTAAAAGAGAGACATGATGAACATGTTCAACAGTGGTATTCAATTGGTACTATATTGAAAATGACTTATGCAACTTGTTTGTGGGGAAAGACGGGAAAATGAAGAGATGAAGGGAAAGGGTAACATTATCCAAAAAAAAAATGCACTCAGGGAAGTAGAGCTGTGGCTCAATATGAGTGCTATTCTTCAGCAAAAGATCTCAGAGACAGTGCTCAGGCCCTTGGTTCAAGACTGATTACTGACTGAAACAAAAACAAATACAAAGGAAATGTAGTCATTACCACATGTATGTAACTATCTCCTCTACAGCAAAATAATGATAAGAAGAAGGAGAAGAAGAAGGAGGAGGAGGAGGAGGAGGAAGAGGAGGAGGAGGAGGAGGAGGAGGAGGAGGAGGAGGAAGAGGAGGAGGAGGAGAAGGAGGAGGTGGAAGTTAATAAAACCAAACCAGTGAGAGAGAAAAATTGAGAAGCAAGGGAAGGGGTGATATTTCAAAAAAGAAATATATCCATACCTGACTTATATGACTATAAACTCTGTGTAGCTCATATTTGTAATAATAATACAAAGAAAAAACAGAAATATAGTGCTGGAGGCTAACTCAAATGGAAGATCTGACTAATATGTATGTGATACCAAGTTCAAAACCCATTATCAATTTCCCCTTCAAAAATGGCTCTTCTCATCATGTGTGCTTTCCCTAGCTTATGAAAAGGGGTGCAAACAGTTAAAGAGAGAGCAAAATAAGCTATCTGACACAGAACTGTGCTTTTAAAGAGCAGTACTTGCTAGAACACGTGTTGACTAGAACAGACGATGACTCCATGTTTTCTGAAATAAATAGACCTAGTCGAACTTGAATACAGGCTCCACTGTATACGAGATAAGGACTCAAAATTAACTAAACTCTCTGGGGCTCAAAGTCTTCATAGTTAAAGTGAGAATAACAATACAAATCTCACATTATGAGATCTGGATGTCATCAAACCTGGAGTGGGTTTTATCTTAGGTGTGTGTGAAACACTCAAAAGCTGCTGGAAGGAGTATAAACTGGCCTGATGTTTACTATATTACTTAACAGTAAAACAGCAACTATACAGACTCATGGCTGTTTTCTCATGCTGAGAAAAGAGGATCAAGGTTCTAAGCCAGAACAGGAAAATGGATCAGACATCTCCATTGACCTCTAAAAAAGCTTGAGGTGGAGTTTGGTTCAAGTTGTTGAAAGCAAAAATCTCAGGAACAGTGTCCAGGCCCTGAGTTCAAACCCTAGGACCAGCACAAGCACACACGCACACACCACACACACACACACACAAACACACACACACACACACACACACACCAAAAACACATACACAAACACACACAATTTTGTATGTTCCTATCACCCCACTTAACAATACTTTCCCACTTCCAAGCTCACAAGTTGTTGTTGTTTTGTTTTGTTTTCAAAGGGACTTGCTGTGTAGCTCAGGTTGCTCTTAAGCTTACAATCCTCCTGGGTGCTGTGATTACAGGCATGTCTACCATAATTGGCTTCACTCAGTAACTATAATATTTTTTGCAAGAAATTCATTCATACTCATGAAGATATGTGGCTTAAAGCTGTTCATATCAATATTCTAATGTACAAAATGTAAATAATATAGCTGGACATGGTACTATACTACCACATGGTAATGCCAGACAGAAGTAGGAGTTGTGGAAAGCCAGATTTACACTGCAGAATCTTGTCTCCAAGGAAAGAAATTCTGTAAATATAAATCTACTCTGAGACATACAATATGTTAAATTTATATAATGGAAAAAATAGATTATTTTAATGGAAATAAAATCTTGGCAGAAAATTCAAAAACATATATATGTATATATATTTAAATTTGGAGAAATAAAATTTCAAGTGGTATTATCTATATTTTTCAGTCTCTCACCTACCGATTTACTGACACATTGATTTCTGTTTAGTCTTCACAAAACACTGTTCTCTCACATAAGTACAAAAAAACTGCAAAACAAAATGTACAAAAAGTGCCTTATCATAAATGCAAATGTAGTTTATTCCCTACCATAATAATTTGGAGAAAACATGCATTAAGTTAATGGCATTGAATACTGCTCAAGAAGGGGAGTCAAAGAGAATGTAGATTATGTGTTTGTGTGTGTGTGTTTGTTCCATGAGTAAATAATGGAGTCAGAAGTAGACCTAATATTCCTGTTTAGTCCTTTTGCTCAAAGCTGACACTCTACAATGAGAGCTACATCTCCACTTCTGGATTTTGGTTTCTCAATTGGAGAAATATCTCAGATTTTTCTGCATAGGCTGCTTTAAACCAGGATCCTCTGATTTTTACCTCTAAAGTAGCCAGGTTTTAAAATATGAGCCATAGGTGGACAGCAACTACATTAATACTTTTTGCATGTTTGAATGAATTTTAGAGTAAGACATATATGTTACTTTTGAGAATGTAGGAAAATAGTAATTAATATTTAAGAGATCTTAAAACATACAAACCTGAACATAGAATTTAGCTGAGAATAGAATGGAATAAATCAAAATTACCTATGATAGTTTTCAGTCTGTGCACAGAAATGATTGCATTGTTGGAGCCCAAGGCCATCAGATAGCTGAGCCCCAGCTGGCTGCTATGCTCATGAGGCCAGCTAGAGATATTCACAAGAATGTGATGTTATTGGATGGCAGGGATCAGCTTCAAGTTCAGAGATCAATACCTACTGATCTCAAACCCTGATATTTTGAAATACATTGTACTTCCATTATCCCAGCTTTTCCTGAATTCCTAGAACCTAAAAAAAGTTTCAGCTTTACTTAGTATTTAACATTTCTTTTTTTCTCTCTCTTTTTGTCGGTCGTGGGGCTTGCACTCTGGGCCAGGGCATGATCCCTGAGTTCTTTAGCTCACAGCACCACTTTTGTGTTTTATGGTGGTTAATTTGAGATAAAAGTCCGATGAAATTTCCTGCCTGGGCTACCTTTGAACTGCGATCCTCAAAAACAGCTTCCTGAGTACCTTGGATAATAGACACGAGCCACTAGTTTAACCCATTTCTTACTCTATCCTCAAACCCGGTTAACCAGAAACCTAATCCAAATCACATTCTGATTTAACACCAAATGGCTAATGTAAGGAAAATTGTCTAGATTCTATTCAATCGTACATTTTTTTTGGCTTCTACTTCTTATTGGAAAACTAAAATTTACCTTAAAGCTTATCCTTCCCTAAACCTAACCGGAACAAAAATGTACCTCACACTTTAAACCAAATTTTATCTGAATGTTTAAAGTAACACAGACTGGTTTCATTCATTCTTGCCATTCATTCCTCTTAAAATATGTGGCAGTTATACACAATGTCTTACATGTTTTTCTCATCCTAATCCGCTCTAACTGGCACACCTTGCCTAATCCTAAGCATACATATAACCGAATCATCATGTTAATAACAAGCCACTTTTTCATATTTATCCCAACTCTTGCTCAGCGTAGAGGTCTAAATTTTACTTGCATTTTGAACATAAATTTTAAGTGTTTTTCTATTTCTTGTCAGGTTTTATTGTTCATTATTTTTTAAAAATTTTATTTTGTTGAAAAGATGCTTTAAAGAGGGATTAGTTACATGTGTAAGGTAAGGAGTACGTTTCTTGTTGAGCATTGTTACCCACTTCTTTCTTGTTCTCCCACTATTCCATCCCTCCCCACTTCCCTTACCCCACCCTCCCCTGGTGTAAACTTTATTTTCAACGTAGTGTCATGTGAGTATCATTGTTGCAATGGGTCATCCTGTGATGAACCTAAATTTTCTATTTCTCTAATCCTAATTCTAATTCTGTTTGGGATCCTAACCATAACCATAATAATAATGATAGCTCAATTCAAAAGTTAACAAAAAATATTTGGGTTTTTATTCATCCTATTAATTCAAAGTATATCTTGAATTAACTTGCAGTTTAGCTTAAATCTTCCAAATTAGTTTATATGCGCATATATAAAGTTGTAATTTTATGTGAAAAACAGAATACCTTTGGAGGAAGGAGTAATGAGAAGGAAATAGAGGGAGTATAATCAAATACGTTAAATATATTATGGAATTGTCACTTCTGACAATTAATATCTATTAACACAATAACTAAAAATTAATAAAGAACACACTGCCTTCTAGTGTTCTTTAAGAGAGCCATGATCTGTCTTCTGAAAAAAAAAAAAAACAACAAACTCGTGTTAGATAAATTTGTCCATGCATAATTTATATTGTTTGTCAATTAGTTAACTTAATGAATAAAAATTTATCGAATAAAATTCCTTGACAAAAAATATAAAACACTTACTTAGCAATTGTTTGAGAAAAAGTTTTTGTCATGAGTTTTAAGAAACGGAATTGCTATTTCCCTACAAAGCAATGAATTAAGTTTACTAATCTAGTATTTGTAGTAAGTTTAGAGAACATAATTGGCATGAAAAACAACTAACTATACATCTTGTTTCTTGAATGAGTGATATTTTAAACATTGTCTTTATTGAAATAAATACTTAGGTTTACATTTCAAAATAAGTGCAATTTTATCTCTTTTCAGAATAAGTACTTACCCTGCAATTAAATGTACTAGCATATTCAGGTATTTAAAAGCTAAATTTTCTATGTTTGTTATTAGCTCTACATATTCAGAATGACATGATTTTTTTATTCATAAATGTCTAACCTCAGATTTTTGCTTCATCAATATAAATTTTCTCATGAGGTTGTAGTGAGGGCTACAGTAACCAGAATGATCTAAACCATTTCCTGAATTCTAAATTTTAAATAAAATCATTTTTAAGCTTTGATAATATCATTTATGGTCTCTTCAGAGAAATTAAGCTAAAACAAATGATACTTTTTAAACATTTCACTCACATTGTAAAGAATATTAACATAGGTCAAAAAGAGACTAATTATTTCAGACTCATCATATTTAGTGATCTTAGTGTGAAGAATGTAGAGAGTAGAAGGTCCTTATACTGAATAAATAGTATTGGCTAAATTAAATCATATATCTGGATTTCTTATTTGGAGGTTAATCACATAGAGACAGGAAAATAATAAAAAAATTTACTTTGGTTTCAACAGAAAAAGATATTTGTGCATGTACCACAGTTGCTTTATTAGTTTGTAGTTAAACACTGGACTTCGATTTATATCTTGGCTGTTGTGAATAATGTGAATAACAATGAACTACAGATATATTTATGAGTTACCCAGAGAGAAATATTCACATGATTGGTGGGTCAGATGATATTTCAACTTAGGATTTCTTTTTTTTTTTGGGGGGGGGGGGAGTCCGGTAGTGGGGCCTGAACTCTGGGCCTGGGCGCTTTCCCTCAGCTCTTCAGCCCAAGGCTAGCGCTCTACCACTTGAGCCACAGCGCCACTTCCGGCTTTTTCCTTTTTGCTTATGTGGTGCTGAGGAATCGAACCCAGGGCCTCAAGCATGCAAGGCAAGCGCTCTACCACTGAGCCACCTTCCCAGCCCAGGATTTCTTTAGAAAACTGCATACTACTTTCTACAATGAGAACACTAACCTGTATTTTGACTAAGAGTATAGAAAATTTCCTTTTCTCCACAGTGTCGCCAGCCAACATTATTACCTTTTGAGTTTTTTTAAAGGGTAGGTTTTTACTGTGTGCAGTACCCAAGACTGGCCTTAGACTCAAATCCTTTTTCTCCAACCTCCAATCACTTGGAATTACCAGCCTTTACCACCACACCTGGGTCCTTGGATATTTTTGATAAGAGTTATAATAGTTACAAAGTAGTATTATAGTAATTTTGAATTGCATTTCTCTAATGACTTCTGCTCACAAAGCATTCAGGCAACATAGACGTTTTATTAAATACAAATTTGTAAATCCACAGGAGATTTTCAGGGCTTTTTCAGGGCTTTTTGGAAAACATGTCTATTCAGAATTTTTGTCCATTTTTAATCAAGTTTCTTGTTAATCTCATCTTTAATCTCTCTATAGCAAATCAATAATAAATTCAAGGTAGTAGAAAGGAAAAAATTAAGCAGCTTTTAACATTTAAAATTTTTTTAATAACATGATATTGCTTAAATCATTTTCTGTTGAGGCTTGAGACTATATAACTCAATTTAGTTAGACCTTTTACAAGACTATATATAATTTATTTATTTTACTTTGTTCTTTCCAAAGGCTGCACGACTAATTTCACTTGGTTTCTTTCAGTTTCATGTAGTTCAGATTTCAAACTGAAGAATAAATGGAAGGAAGCAAACAAAAAATATATTTCCCCTCATCTGATGATGCCTCTACAAGAATGAGGAAAGTGTTGATGCCTCTAAGGACCTATGATAGAATATCAAAAAGACAATTTATTCTTCCAGGTCTTCCTTATCTTTGCGATGTAACTTAAATGATGTAAAACACAATATACTGCTCAGATACTTTTATGTTCTATCAGATTTGCACATTTTCATATGGATTTCACCTCTGTCTACAACATTTCTTCATCGTTCTGTCCCTGATACTTTTACACTATCACGACATAAGATAACCAGTTTGATTTACAGCATGAGAAGTTATCCAGCTGGCTTCCTTGGAAGCAGAGCATGGTCAATAGATATTACTTCTGGTTGCTCACACTACATGTAATGGTTTTTGTATTACTTATCATATTCTATTTGGTATTTAAAAAAGAATGCTGGCTAAAATCAAAGCTCATTCATAGGTTTATGTTAAGTGTTTCACAAGTCTTATTCTCTTAATTCTTAAGATAACATTCGCTATAATGCTAATGTTATTACCATTGCAGTGTTGGGAAAAATTGTAGTTAAAGACACTAAGTGCATGGCCCAAAGACACACACAGTGAGGAAGGAAATGAGTCAAAGTTTCCAAAAGTCTTTCAGCAATACCAAAAAGGTGGGTAAAATCTCTCCATTCTCTTACACTCTCAATTCAATATTCATTTTGTCCAAGAAATAATAGCATAGCAAATATTGCCCTTGGTGATTGTTTTCTATCACATTTTGTCTTCAACACAGAATGTGTTGGTGACATTGGGTTATCATACACAGAGCTGAGCTTACAAATTGAGGTCCGAAGACAGCCAAATTTCTTCTGTCACACAGTTCCAGTTTCATTTTTAAAAAGTACTAAAACTTTTAAATATCATCACTTACTATCTTTTAACAATCCCCAAACTGACATATACTCACTTCAAAAGGCTTTCAAATTAGGAGATGATAAAACAGGCCCCCATGAAGTAAATTTTCTTTTATTTTTAAAAATTGTTCTAAAAGCCTTGTGCTGGCTGGTCACAGCTATAATCCTATCTACTCTGAATATTTGCTCTGGAGTCTGATTTCTGTGGATAACACTTGGGAGCCAATCAGGGCCAAAAAAAAAACTTCATGAAATTATTTTTCAAAATGTTTAATGAACTAGCAAAGAGCCAGGAATTGAGATGTAGCTTATATAGTAGCTCACCAATCTAGATAGGAAAGGCCTAGCAAGACCTTGAAGCCCTGATTTTAAACTCTGAGCACGCCAATATACATGCATGGCGTGTGTTCACATGCACGCGCGTGTTTCCTTGAGCGCTGCCTTACTCACACACACACACATTTATTCAAATTACCGTCATATCAGTGTTTTGCATTAATTTCTTTGTTAACGATATAATATGGGTAAAATACAGGAAATAAACTCTTCCATCTCAGAACATTTTTATATGTTTTTTATTGTAATAATACTGTGCACAGGGGTCACATTTACAAGAACAAGGAAACTAGTACATTTCCTAACAAGCATTGTTACCTCCTCCTTTATATTTCCCATACAATCCCTTCCCTCCCACCTCCACAAGTACACTCCCCTCCCCCTTCCTTCCTCCGCCTAAATTGTAAAGTTCATTTTTCAACATAGTGTCTTGTGCATCTCATTGTTACAATGGGTCAACTTGTATCCCTATTGGAGTATTTTTTCCCTTCCCCTCCCCAAATTAGAGAAGCATACATACAAGATGTAAGTGCACCAACTTCAAATACAGAAAAAGCAGGGGTTATAGCGTGGAGAGAAACATACAAAGAAACAAAAAAATGACATTGCACATTATAAGTACATTAGAAACAATAGCAAGAAACAAAAAAACACTTGTGTCCCTACTTGGGGTTCAATTTCTTTAACATCATCTTATCTGAGTATATGCACATATCTTTTGAACTTTTCTGCTTATCCCAGACGTACATTTGTTATTGAAATTAAGGGAAATCATGGGACCTATGTTTCTTTGGACTTGGCTTACTTCAGTCAATAAATTTTTTTCCAAGTCTTTCCATTTCCTAACAAATTGGGCGATGTCATTCTTTCTGATGGAGGCATAGAATTCCATTGTGTAAATATACCGTATTTTCTTGATCCATTCATCTAATGGGGGCATTTGGTTTGGATTCATATCTTAGCTATCATAAATAATGTTGCAATCAACATAGTTGTGCTGGTAGTTTTAGTATGGTCTTGTTTATGATCATTTGGGTAAATCCCCAAAAGTGGGATTACTGTGTCATATGGGAGTTTTATGTAGAGTCTTTTGAGGAACCTCCATACTGCTTTCCAAAGTATTTGAACAAGTTTACACTCCCACCAAGAATGCAGTACGATTCCCTTGTGACCACACACCTTTCAGCATCTGTTGTTGTAAAAATATGGAATACTACACAAATTTTCATGACATACTTGCACAGGGGGCATGCTAATCTTCTCTGTATTATTCCAATGTTAGTGTATGTGATGCTAAATTGAGCACAGAACATTTTTTTTATATAAAGTATAATTTTTATTGATTTTATTAAACTAGACAATTCAACAAAATTAAGTTCAAAAGAATTGTTGTGAAATTTTAGAATCATATATTTCTTACATAAGCACACATTTAGGAATAAAATCAAGATAGACATGCCAAAAACAAAATAATTCCAGATATTTGTAGTCCAAGAGATGTGTAGGGGGAGGAATTCAATTATTCTATACAAGGCACCTGTCAAAATGAACATTGCAGCAAGTGTTTAGGTTTGTTAAAAGTTTTAAGGTTTTAAATATGCTTAATTTTGGGATTTTGCTTATATATGCCCAAAATAGGACCGTTTGGCAGGTATAAAACTTTTCTATAAAGTATTTAAGATTTATGGTAACAGACATTAAGTACTAAGTATGTACATTTCAGAGTTTATGGAACCTTTATTAATGAGAAGTTGCAAAGTCTTTGTGTAAAGAAGCAGAGTGAAGAGTTAAGACTTTAACTATACAGTTTCTGTTAAAACTTTAGGGATTCCTTACTTTATTTGATAGCAAGGAATAAATGATGATATAAGCCATAATGTACGCATGTATGTTACTATTCACACACATACATATACACACGTATACATGCACACATGGAGAAAGACACATAATTACAGCCAACACAAGTTTCACCAGTTGTTGAATATGCCTTAAACTGAATACTAGAAACAATATATGTTGAAGATGTATTTGTCTCTAAGAGTTCATTTACCACTCCTCTGATCTCTTAAAACTGGTAGTTTTAGAGAGATTTGACTTACAAAATGCAGTACAAGTGATAGCAAGTCACTTGGAAACCTCAGTAAGTATGTCATATGGTGTCTCCCTGCTCCTCAAGGATTGCTTAGTCTTGTAGACACTTTCAACCACCAATCTAGCAGGAGAATACCCTGGTAAAGAGTAAAGTTATAAGGTTTTAAATGGCATCCTTACTTGAGCTCTTTTTCCAACAACCAGCATGAATTTGTAGGCAGATGAGTGAGTCCTCAAAAAATTGGACTCTACATATATATTTAACTGACCCATGTGAAAATTCCTATGTGAGAAATGCTGACTGAGGTCTTGCTGATTTCCTGGCCAAGAAAATAAGAAAAAAAGAAAGTATTTTTAATGTTTTAAAGTTTGAGAATAATTTGTAACCTGTCAATAAATGTGTAGAACACAATTATACCAACTGACAAAAAAAAAATGATGGCATTTCATGTATGTGCTCTTGGATTTGGCCAGTGATTTTAGAGGTGTCTACACAAGTAGAATCAGCATAAATCAAGCCAGCATTTTTTCATTTATGATATAAGGAAAGGTTACTGGTTGACCCATTGTAACAATGAAATATACAAGACACATTACAAGAGGATGGGTGAATGGGGGAGGTGGGGAGGTGTGAAGGGAAGGGATGGTAGGGGAAAAACAAAGGGGAGGGTAACAATGCTCAATAAGAAATGTACTCATTACCTTACTCATGTAACTGTAACCCCTCTGTACAGTATTTATAATAAAAATATATATTAAAACATACAAGGAAAACTTCTGTACTTATATGAAGTTGTATTTGTCACTCAATATAAGTAAGGTATTGGTTTTAGGACCACAGGCTTATTACTTTGGATACTCTAAATCTCTACATGAACACAGTATATTATTTACATTAGAATCTGCCCACCAGCTAGTGCAGTATAATTGCTGTGAGAATTTTTATTACATTCTATATTTGTAATGAAAACTAAAAGTATATTTATGCACAATCAACAGATACAAATTTTTTCAGATAAATTTTGTATGCAGTTTGAGGACGGAATTGGAGAGCAATTTCAAAAAGCACAAATTTCATCAAAAAGACCAGTTTGCAAATTGTAACAAGGAGCTAATCCAGCATCATTGAATAGTATAGAACTCCAAGGAGAAGTACTTGAATTGAGACAATATCAGAAAGTGTAACAACCCAAGGACTTTTTAAAATGCAGCTGCTAGAATTCTCATGTAGAGCTTTCATAACTGTTTGTGAAGCACAAATCAGAACCTCACTGAAATGTAGATGGTTTTCTCTCAACTTTCTGTCATGATCAGTCATTATCAATCAACATATAGCTAATCTTGAATAATCCTCTAATAAAATGTTGATGGAGTGTTTATATGCAGAAAACCTCGGAAGGCTAACTTTTTCCAATTAGGACAGTCTGTATTTTATGATCCAGCCGAGAGAAAACTAGGTAAGCATCCATTTACAACCTTCTGAATAATTCTGATTCTGCCCACATCACTTATCTATCCATACCTGTGCCCGAGTGAAACGATTTCAAAATAATTTATCATTTAAAATTTAAATTTATGCTTCAGGGAAGATATCGAAGGAGAAGCTGGAAGCTAAACAAGCTCTCACATAGAAAACAGCTTTAGTGCTCCAGTGAAAAGTCCTAAGCTGGAGAATCACACCAAGTGTGCCAGCACAGTAGAGAGAGTTAGGCCAGAGAGGGAAAAACCGGGCAAGGAGACAAATCTGAGCACTTGCCAGCAGCTGTGGTTGCAGCTGTGGCGGGGGCAGTTGCGACTGTAGGCGCCATACCTGCAACACAGAGAGTCTACGACAAAGGAGCCAGATGCAGCAGGTGAGAGGATTCTACTCAACACCAGCAAGAACTGACAAGGAGCAGACATCTTCATCCTTCAGATCGCAGACCAGAGATCACCCAGGAACCAGACTCCTGTGTGAGTAGAAGCATGATTTCCTCACTCCTTCTCAGGGAGCAGAGAAGGGAAGGCCACCCCTCCCTGCCCACTACCGGAGATCTCCATCTCTGATACTGGCAAAGGCCTAGCTGAGCAGCTAGCTCAACTCAGTCTTTGGATGAAAACAAAAAGTAATTTAGCAGGTCACAGGAACCTAACCTGACCTGCCAGGCTCAGCTCTATGCAGGGAAAATTCACCCAGCACTTGCCTGCGCCAGCCCCAGGAGTGGATTTCTTCACTGGGTAAACAGAGCAAGGGGCTGCCTCTCCCTACAGCAGCCTAGACAATCAATTGAAATTCAGTAACAATAAACCCTGAGAATGGCTCCTGGCTGGGCTCTGTGACTGCTTCAGAAGCTAGCCCCTCAGGGAAAAGCTACTGTTTACTGAAAGGCCTCAACTCTACCAAGAACCTAGCCCCATTACAGCATCTCTAAACTAGAAGAAACAGCCATCACCCTGTTTTGGGATACTCAAAGGAGATCTCCCTCCCATTGAACTAACCTGGGAAGAGGATGACAAAATCCTGGGTAAATCAAAGCATTTTTCTGCCTCCTCAAACAAACTGACTTAAGAAAACAACCAAGCTACAGGAAAATCAAACACCACAAGCAGACCAGAGACTCCAACAAGAGACTGGTTATGGACACAAGGGAGATGAGGACCTTCCCATCTCACCCCCAAAAAGCAAATAACTCTTTTTTGTTACCTTTTATTAAAATTTTTTTAACATTTTTAATTTTTAACTTTAAAAAATTGTTTTCTATTAACTTTTTTTTCTTCCTCTTATAATTTTTATTTTAGGGGTACATGTTTGTGTGTGTGCTTTTTTTCCATTTTTGTTTAGCTCTACTGATCTTTTAATCCTTTTTTCTTTTCTGTCTCATTCTTTTCACTTTTTCTTCTCTTTCCTTCTTCTTTGCATGATTTAATCGCTTTTCTGCTCATTATCAGATATACCTGTAGTCGATTATTAGACCTTATCCCCCATTGTATACATACTTAATCCAGAAATTTATTACTGAATTCAAAACCTCTTAGACTTAAATTCCTTAATAGCCGTACTACCTCTATATACCTATATAAAATTTTAAGCATTTTAATTTTTTTAATTTTTCACGTCTCCTTTCTATCCCTTCCGATCTCTTATCCTATTCCAGTCCTTCTCTGAATATTACGTTTTTAATTTGCATAATTTAAGTGTTTCATTTTTTAATTTTTAATTTTTGTTTTACAATTTTTTCTTGTCTTTTTTTCTCTTTCTTTTTTCCCCAGTCTCTACTATCATTCTATCCAACCTATTTTCTGCTTTGACATTAGGAGTAAGTTAGCTCTCCCTCTACCTTTCCACATCCTTCTATTCTTATTTATACCCACATCTCTCGCTAAAACTAATAACTTCTGGTTTGCCAAATTCTTCTTTGTGGTTCATAGACTATTAATACATAGTTGTTTGATGTTGAAAAATATATCTGTTGAACTAGATTTTATCTCAGGCTTTTGACTATGCAAATATAGACTGTGTTGATGCTTGCCTTAAGGTAGTTTTCTAGCACAAACTGGTGTTACTTTCATCCCAAATGGGCAGAATAAGCTGGAAAAAACACAAGAAAAATGGCACGTCCGGGTATCTCAACTCCAACTCATGATAATCAGTGGAGAGAACAGATAATGAATAATCCAGAGGAGAGCTCCCCCAAAGCTCTATAAACACTAATGGTAAACATGGTAAAAAGATTGAAAACCTGCAAAGGACTCTGTGTGACCATGAGAGGGAGAGAGATGAGGCAAACGAAAGATCAAAACAGGAAGCTCAAGGCGTGAGGAAGCTACTCAAAGATAGATAAAGGAATTGCATGTGCAACTTGAGAACACTCAAAGAGAAATAAAGGAATTGTGTGAGCAAGCTGTGATCAGTCAAAGAGAACTACAGGAACTGCATGAACGTGAGGAAGCTAATCAAAGAGTAATACAAGAATTGAGAGAGCGGGATGAAAATACACAAAGATCACTAGAGACATTCATGGAATCCGTAAACAGAGAGCTGAAAGAAGTCAGGGAGTCCACAAAGGGAATGCTGAATGGATCCCAACAGAAGGAATGAAAGTCCAAGGAAACCATAACCAATCAACTACGTGATTTGAGAATAAACACTGAACATCAAATTAAGGAAGTAAAGAATTTCATACAAGATCTAAAACAAAGAATTTGAAGCCATAAAAGCCGACCAACTACAAGTAAAAGAAAAAAAAAAGTAGAAAATCTGGATAGTAGAATAGACCACGCAGAAAATTGAATCCTGAGGATAGAAGACAGCGTAGATTTTATAGAAAAAGAACATACAACCATCCAAGACAAATCTAAGAAATATGATAGATCTATTCAGCATTCAACCTTTGAGCCACCAGTGCCTACCCATGTTGCATATTTTGTGTAATTCAAATTTTCAGCATTGTATAGATGCTCCTACTACAATATAAAAACAAAAAAAACTTAACTTATTTTTCACTGTATTTGATGTTGTTATAATTTGTGGAGGGGAAGGAAAAAACTAAGTTGTTTAAATAGGGATACAGGTGGACCCAGTACAACGATGAGATGTACAAAATGTTATGTAGAAAAATGAAATTTACAACTTTGGCTCAAGATGGGAGAGAGGGTCGGGAAGGGGAGATGGAAAGGGATGATAAAGGGATAGAAAGGAGGAGGTAACAATGCTTTATAAGAAATGTACTTATTACATTGTCCCTGTAATTGTAACGCCTCTGTATGGTATTTTCACAAACAAAACTTAAAACATAATAAGGATATTTGTAAAGTATATAATGAAGGAAGAATTTTCATCCTTTACAAAATATATGCAAAATCTATGCTAAACTATCTATATTTTACTCTACCTTTCCTGCAACCAGTTTGATATAGTTTAATACCTGTCACGCCAATTTGCTTTATATTCTACTGGAGATTTAATTTTTCATGTATGTATGTATATGTATATTTATATGTATCTATCTATCTATCTATCTATCTATCTATCTATCTATCTATCTGTATATGTTCCAATGTGGATCCTCAAACTTGAAACTTTGCTTTATTTTTTGCTGTTCAGCAGTTAATCTGGTCCGCTCAATCTGTGACAATATCTGTGCTCATTCTGATCATTCCTTTATTTACCACACCATTAGCACCATCAGCCTTTTAAAATCAGCTTAATTTCCAGAGATGATTACCAATCAATCCAACCAATATACACCTAGAGGGTTTTAATAAAACAAGCTTTAAGGTAGGAAGATAACATGAAGTGACAACTACAAAATTTCTACAGAGACCTGACATCTTTCACATTTCTGCCTTCCTCATGATACTTAAGCAATCATTGACTAACACTATTAATAATACTGCAATTATAACTTAAAGATCAGTGTTTATGCAACCTGAAGCTTTCTTTTTCTATGATTCTTGACATAAACTTTTGTGAGACTTTTTTGATTGTGGTGGGATACCATCCAAAACAAAGCCATGTATATCAAGAAAGCCAATGTTTTCAACTCAGAGTACTAAACAAAAGAGGGAAAAAAATTAAGGTTAGCTATATATGTTAAGCACAAATATAGGCAATATCAAGATATTTTGAAATTGTATAATTTTATTGGAAAAAGTGGCTCAAATCTATAATATTATCTACTTGGAAAAAAGAGCTTAGAGGATTCCAGTTCCAGGAGGACCTCAGTCCAAGCAGGCCCAGGCATATAGTGGTACTACCTCAAAATAAGCAATAAAATTATAATTTGTAGGTATGGTAGTAGTAGAGATGCCATTTCACAAGTATAGGTCTTGAGTTCAATCCTCCAGTAGTACTGGGAATTTAAATGTGGCATGTCTAAGGTCAAGACTTCATACTTGTCTTACAAGCTCTAATAAAACCTTTACCTCTCTTGCTACTTTTTAAAAGTATAACCATAACTTCCAAGCCCCAAACAAATAATTTCATATTAGAGATTTTCTTCTATGTATTAAGTAATATGTTATGTCCCACTGAAATCAGACTAAAGATAAAACACCCATTGTCTTACAAAGTGACTGCATATGGAAGTAGAATCTCAAAGGTAGCATTTAAGTTGAAGTGTACTCCAAGAGAATCAGAATGCCTTGAATATGCCAAGGAAAGAGGAATCAGAAGCTAACTCTAATCTTGGTGTTCTAATTCCACCAACTCTGAGACAATGTATTTACAATGTTCATGCTACCCAATCTGTGGTAGTTAATTATTGCAATTACTAGCAAACATGTGGAAGCTATAAGACACGAAAAGTCTTTGACTCTTCAGATCCAAGACTCATCTCTATAATCCTAGTGATTAAGAAGTACAAGACTTGGGGAATAATGGCTTTCAGGCTGGTAGAAAAGTTCATGAGGTTCTATCTCCAATTAACTACAAAAATTTCTGGGCTGGGCCATGGTTCAAATAGTAGACTGACTACTGTTAGCAAAACAAAAAACAAAAATCTGAGAGCCTGATGTATGTTCAAACCCCAAACTGGCAGAAAGAAAAAGTCCTTCGAATAATACTATGAGAAGCAGAATTATGAATAGGAAAGCAGAAACAAAAGAAATAAACTTATTGATATAGACAAAGCTCCTCAATGTGAAATATGGCACAAATTGTAATATTTAGTGTTTTCCTTCCTATACAGTAGAAATAAATGGCATTTTTACTTGACGAAACTATAATATAAAACTGTATGCAATAAATAATCACATTACTTTTATGTTTCCATAATTTAACTTGTTTTCCTAAATATTTCTCAAATAGTGTAGCTTTTGAAAATCAGTAAATGTTGCATTTTCATATATGATTACCTATCCTTCCAAGTGTGGTCTAAAATTGATCTACACTGAAATGATTGCCATTGACATTTTTCTCAAAATATTTATACTTTCAGCTGACCTTCCACAAAACTCATACCCAGAATGTAACTTTTTACATGCAAACATAGGAACATAAACATATGTCTCAAAATGTTAATTATGTTTATCTGCTGTCATTAATAAAGTATAACTAATAGAATTATGTATATACCCTGAGGGAAATAAGATACTTCCTTCTAAATACAGACTTGCAGGCACACACACAATCACACATGCACATATATATATTTACCACTTTGACACAGGTTAGATTCCTGACATTGGGTGTCAGCAGTGATCTAATAATCAAATTTTCCTGCCCAGACACAAAATACATTCATAATTCCACACAGACAAAAACACCAGATCATTCAAAATAATGAGAATATTTAACAGAACCAACCAGCACTTGAGCCATCTACTCCCTGATTTCTTTTATTCATGGTGATGCATTTTTTCATATCATAATTAAAATATTTTTGTCTCTGATTAACAGAAAAAAATAGGGGATCATATAATGGAAATTGTAGGTAAAATTACTTGTAATCTTTACTATATCTTATCAAAGACTTCTGTTTCCTTCTTGTAGAGTGTTTCTGTCATTTTGCCCTAATGTCTATAATTAAATTACAAAGGACATGCCATATACCTTAATTCATTTTTACTAAAGGTTATGCTATGGAGTTGAATCTGATTTGTTTGCTTATTCTAAATTAAATATTCTCAACAACTGGCAATATTGTTTATGTTACTCCTAATCCATTTGAAATATCAAATAGAACTGGAAATTCCCCTCGGCAATGATTTGTGAATGTCATTAATGCTTGTGGAGGGATGAAGGATTTGAATTATCTAGAGTGCATTAAAAATGGCACTGTTATTCAAAGGGCTGATCATTTAGTCAGCTTTTAAAGTGTGGTCTTCTTATTTCATCTAAGAAGATAACAGTATGCTATTCATAACATTCTTGCCTGCAAAGCAGTAGAATTATTTCCTTTGTACAGTTGATGTCCAGCTGCGACTTTAGTGAAACCTACAAAAAATTGCATAGGTGTATTAGCTGCTCTAGATTTTGAAATTTTCTTCCTGTAGCCCTTGTGATTTGAGCCCAGATTCATGGGATAGTCACATAATCCACAATACCAAAGCACCAAAATATACAAAGACCACATGCAAAATGAGTTTCAGTTTTTTCTATGTTGATTTCTTTTTTTAATGATTGTCTTTTAAGGAGCTAAGGGTGTTTATTTCTCATTATT
Source organism: Dipodomys spectabilis (assembly GCF_019054845.1). Classification (NCBI taxonomy): domain Eukaryota; kingdom Metazoa; phylum Chordata; class Mammalia; order Rodentia; family Heteromyidae; genus Dipodomys; species Dipodomys spectabilis. The sequence continues at coordinate 1,145,110 of NW_024871092.1, read as the reverse complement.
TTTTATGTTACTTAAATTTTCCAGATTTTTCAAATAAAATAAAGAGATATAAAACAGACCTATTTAATCGCAAAATAGAGCTAACCATTTGCGTGATTTTTTAATTCTAATCCTGTTCTCAGTTATCTTCAAATAACATTGAGATGAGCCCAGCATATATGTAAATTGACATGTATAAAGCACACAGAATTCTGGAATCTTTGGACTGTGATTTCTATTTAACTTCACTTAGAAAAGAAAATGATCACTTGCTTCATGTCTTAAGTAATCTACTTAAAACAAGTTTTTATTAATTTTGTTAATAAATGTCATAATCTATGGTACTGATGCATTGCATAAGTATGTGATTCCTTATTTCCACTGAATTAACATTACATTTATTTTATTTTTTTACACATGAAATAATGACATTCTGGAAGATAATACATGCCTGCTTTTCATTTTGGTTGCCAAAAAGGAATTGTTAGACATTTGGAACATTTAAATCTGAACTTTCAAATTTCACTAGGACTTGAATTGTGTTACTTACAAAATTAATTTTAAAATAAAAAGCATCATTAAATAGAAAGCAAAATTATGTTATCACATCTTAATCCCTGAATTGACTTCATGATAAGAAACAATTAGATTTATATAACAAGATATACATACTCAAATGAACTATGAGATACGGAAACAGAAAACTTCTTTTTTGTTTTGTGTTTGTTGTTTTTTATAGTTTGTGAAAATTCTGTCTTTTTTACCTTATGCCTGGTATATTCATTGTATGTCTTCAGGAAGGTGAGGGTTGGGCACAGAGCTTTAGGAAAAAGAGTGAAAAATAGCAGCATTGGAGGTCATTGAACATTGATGAAAGTGAACTATTTAACACATGGGTGGGGACAGGAGGGTGGGACTGGGAACAAGTGAGGGAACTGAAGACATTTCACAAAAGGAAATGTTCTCATTACCTGACCCTTGTAATTGTAATCTATCTATAAATCACCTTAATAAGAACAACAGAGTAAATTTCTGTTAAAAAGGCAAACAAAATGTTGTTTCTTAGAATCCTAAAAGTTTGTTTTGTTCACTGGTTTGAGCTGGTTGAGTCTATCTCTGAAAATAGCTACATTGACATTCATTGGGCGAATTATTGCGCTACTAGTAGATAAAAGTCAATTATGATTGTATTTTTTTGAGACTGATTCATTTATTCCTTTAATCTAATTTGTATTATTTCTGTCTACTGGGTTTTGGTTTTGTATTTCCTGATTTGTCAAAGACTTAGTGGTGCATCATTAGTGCTTATTTAAGATTGTTCTTAAATCAAAAGAGATACAGGATATCAAACAGGAGATGCATGCAAAAATAGAAGCTGCACAAACCTCAGTAAGAAGTGAGATAAATGCCAAATTAGAGGTAATACATACCTCATTAAGAGGTGAGATCAGTACTTTGAGAACCAACATCGAATCCATAAAGGAATCCATTTCCTCCATGCAAACCTCAATAGAAGCCATGGTCAACAGTGTGAACGAAATGGAAGGTAGAGTGTCAGATACAGAAGACAGAATACACCAGCTGGACCAAAAAATGACAGATATGGAAAAATCACTCAAATTAAGCCAAAGGGAAATTCAGGAACAAGGCAAGGATGTCCACTATCTCCACTCCTCTTCAATATAGTCCTGGAACCCTTAGCAAGGGAAATAAGGCAAGAAAAAGACATTAAAGGGATCCGCATAGGGAAAGAAGAAGTTAAACTATCCTTTTTTGCAGACAACATGATACTATACCTTCACAATCCCAAAAACTCCATCCCCAAACTCTTAGAAATCATAAATCACTTCGGCAAAGTAGCAGGATACAAAATAAACCCACAAAAATCAGTTGCCTTCCTGTACACTGACAATGTACAAGAAGAGAGGGAAATAAAGGGAGCAACCCCATTCACAATAACCTCCCAAAAAATAAAAAATTTAGGAATTAACCTAACCAAAGATGTAAAAGAACTATTTAATGAAAAATATAAAAAGTTAAAGAAAGAAATTGCAGAAGACACTAGGAAATGGAAAGACCTCCCATTCTTTTGGATAGGCCGACTTAACATAGTAAAGATGGTAATACTTCCAAAATTAATATACAAATTCAATCAATTCCTATTAAAATCCCAATGACGTACATCACTGAAATACAGAAAACAGTCCAAAAAGTCATATGGAACAACAAAACACCTAGAATTGCCAAAACAATTCTAGGGAATAAAGACAACATGGGAGGGGTATCCATGCCGAACTTCAAACTCTACTACAGAGCTATAATAACAAAGACAGCATGGTACTGGCACAAAACAGACCCAAAGACCGATGGAACAGAATAGAAGATCCAGAAATAAATCCACAGGCCTACAGCCAGCTGATATTCGACAAAAGAGCCAAAGACATACAATGGAAGAAACACAGCCTCTTCAACCACTGGTGCTGGGAAAATTGGGCGGCCACATGCAGAAAAGTAAAAGTGGACCCAATTCTATCATCATGCACCAACATCAACTCAAAATGGATTAAAGACCTTAACATTAAACCTGAATCTCTGAAACTACTGCAGGCCAGAGTAGGAGAGAAACTTTAACTAAAAGGCACAGGAAAGAACTTCCTGAACAGAGGCCCAGGGTCACAACAAATTGGAGAGAGACTCGACAAATGGGACTACCTTAAAATAAAAAACGTCTGCACAGCTAAATCTATCGCAACCAAGCTGGAAAGACAACCAACTAATTGGGAAAAAATATTTACCAGCAATATACCAGACAAGGTGTTAACATCCTGTATATACAGCGAAATCAAGAAACTAATCCCTCCCAAACCTAACAAACCAATTACTAAATGGGCAAGGGAACTAAAGAGGGACTTCTCAGATGAAGAATTAAAAATGGCAAAGAAACACATGAGGAAATGTTCATCATTCCTGGTGGTGAAGGAAATGCAAATAAAACAACCCTGAGTACCACCTTATCCCAGTCAGAATGTCTCACATCCACAAATCAGCCAGCGACAAATGCTCGAGGGGATGTGGAGAAAGAGGAACCATATTACACTGCTGGTGGGAATGTACACTTATACAACCACTTTGGAAAGCAATCTGGAGGGTCCTTAGAAAGCTAAAGATTGACCTCCCTTTCGACCCAGTCACACCACTTCTAGGCATCTACCCTGAACAACAGGAACCAATATACAAAGACACGTGCACCTCCATGTTTATTGCAGTACAGTTCACAATAGCTAGGATATGGAAACAATCCAGATGCCCCACCACATATGAATGGATAAAAATATTCTGGTATCTATACACAATGGAATATTATGCAGCCATTAGAAATGACAAAATAATGGCATTTGCAGGGAAATGGATGGAGCTAGAAGGAATCATGTTGAGCGAGGTAAGCCAAGAGCAAAGAGACAAACGGTACATGGGTCTCACTGATAAGTGGATGCTAAATCCAAAATGTTAGGTGTTACGACAAAATTAACAGGACTTAAGAAACAAAGAACTCCCACTCATCTGGTCAAACCACTACTAAATATCCCCATGCTGCTGATGAAATGTATGTTGTATATGTGTACACCGTTATATGTTATAGACGGTAATAGACAATTTGCTCCAGGAAAGTTAGAATGAACTTGTGAATTTAAATGAGAATCATTATTTCACAATACTGTGAAATTTGGGAAATTATGTAATCACTTAATCACAATTTAAAAAAAAGAACCTCGGGGAAGGTAGGGAGGGAAGGGATGGTAGGGGGAAAACAATGGAGGGGGTAACAATGCTCAATAGGAAGTGTACTCATTACCTTACTCCTGTAACTTTAGTCTTCTGTATACTATCTTTAAAATAAAAAAATTTAAAAAATTGGTCTAATTTGTTGATATACATACTCAAAGCTATAAATATTCCTCTGAATATTGTCTGTGCTGCTGCTGTTTCCCAGAGGAGGTAGTATTTTGTGTGTTCACTTCCACTCAATTCCATAAACGTTGGAACTTCCCTGCTTATCACTTCTGTGACTCACTGATGATTTAGCAATGTGTTATTCAGTCTCTATGAGTTTCAGAATCTTATGTGATGCCATTTGATGTCAAGATCTAATTTGGTCCCATCATGGTCTGACAGGATACGAAGAGTAATTTCATTTTTATTTTTCAATATTGAAAGATTTTCCTTGTGACCTAAGATATGATCTACTTTGAAGTACATTCCATGGGCTGCTGAGTGGAATATATATTATGACACTAGTAGGTGAAATACTCTGTAGATATCTGTTAGGTATAACTTGTCAAAACAGTTATTTAGCTCTAAAGATTTTTGCAAAGTTTTTACCTGGATGGCCTGTCCAGAGTTAAGAATGATTTGTTCAAGCAACCAACAATTTATTTGGATGCATGCATGTTTTTAGTGTAAGCAATATTTCTTTAATGAACTTGTGAGCTCTAGGATTCAGGACATTGATATTTAAAATTGTTAAATCCCTCTGATGGAGAGTTTTCTTTGTCAATATTTAATGTCCTTCTTTGTCTCTTTTTACTTTCATACCACTTTTATTTTAAAGCCAATTTTATCTAATTCAGTATAGCTCCTCCAGCCTGTTTATGAGGTCCATTTTTAATTTGTAAAGATGATGTACAGAAGGGTTACAATTCCATAAGTCAGATAATGAGCACATTTCTTTTTGAACAGTGTCACCCCTTCACTCATGTTCTCCCAGTTTTTCCCTTTCAACCTCCCTCTCGCATAAGTTGTATATTTCATTTGCAATGTAGTGTCTATTGAGTAGCACTGCTGCATTTAAGCCTTTGTCCCACCATTTCTGTATTCCCCCTTGCCCTATCCAAACGTACATATAAGACCAAAAGTGCAGAAATTAAAAAAATGGCATCAGAACACTGAAGAAAAATGCAAAATAATAAACAAACTCTCATAATCATTTCTTGGTGATTATTTTAATGAACATTATTTTATATGATAATATTCGTACAGCTATTGATCCTTTGTGATCCTCCTTTGATCTCACTGTATAAATGTTTACAATCCCATAAAATTTATCATGTCCAAGTATAATGATTTCTCTTTTACCATCCAACTGTGTTTACTTGTAGAATTAGAGGCACGTTCTACTACAACAAATGAGGGAAATTTGGCAACCTATATTTCTTTGAGTCTGTCTTTCTTCAATTAATATAAGTTTGTTCCTAGTCTTTCCATTTCCTTATGAATGGTGTAATATCATTCTTTCTGGATCAATAGAATCGCATCATACTGAAGAGTTTCTACATGGCAATGGAAAAAGTTAGCAGGATATATAGAAAGAGAACAGAATGGAAGAATATTTTTACTAATTAAGCATTAGACAAGTGTTTTCATAACTCACCCATATTTAGAGATCAAAAAGTTAAACCCAACAAAAATAAACCCTCAAATAAAAAAGAACCCAATTAATATATGGGATAAAGACTTAAAGATAACTTTTTAGAAAAAGAAGTAAGAATGAAAAATAGACACATCTCTCTCCAAAAAAGAAATACAAATCCAAACAAACCTGAGATTCATCTCACCCCTCTTAAAATGTCATTATGAAAAAACGAACAATCACAGATACTGATAGGGATGTGTACTAAAGGAAACTCTATTACACTGTTGGTTGAATGTAATCTTGTTCAATCACTTTGGAAAACACTATGGAAATTGCTCACAGAACTGAATAGAGAGCTACCTACGTATGATCCAGCAATTCCACTTATGGTAATTTATCCAATAGAGCAGAAACATGCCCACACTGAAGCTACCAGCATAATCATGTTCATTATTGCATTATTTTCTGTAGCCAACATATGGAATCAGCCCAGATGCCTCTCATTGAAAAAAGAGATCAAGAATTATATATGTATATATAATTATATATATATATATATATATACATATATCTAATTGTATTGGTCCCAATTTACAAGTATATATGTACGTATATAAATGTATGTATACAAACATAGATACATATATATACAAACATATAAATACATACATAATGGAATTCTGTTCATCCATCGGAAAGAATAATATTGCACCATTCTAAAGGAAAAATGAAACACTTAGAAATAATATTAAGTGAAATAAAGCAGACCCAGAGAAACTTAGTTTGCATGACTTTCCTCACTTGTGGTAGATAGGAGTGTCTATAAATGTAAAAGTAAACACACTGGATGGTAGGCAAGGAGGTACAAATGAATTATCTGAAGTGTCAGAGTCTGTGGAGAGTGAAAATACTATAATTCTCTTAAAAGAATAAGTCAAAGCCCACCAAAATAAATACCAGTAAATGTGTAGTGCAAGAGAGGATAGTGGGGGGCAATGTGAGAGTGGTAGGAAATTGAAGGGGAAAAGGATAGAATACAGGCAAGAATCCATTGTATACTTCCCAGAATTGAAATATACAAAGCAATGGGTAGTGTGAAATGGGGTTGAAGATGTTGAAGTGGTAACACAATTCCAGGTGCATTGTACACATAAACTGCTTTGTTATATGGCGAGAAATTCCATAAAATAATAATGAGATACATAAGGATTGGGGTTGATTAGTAGGGGTGGGTGAGAGTGTTGAAAGGGGTGACGTTGATCAAGATGCCCTGTATCCATACACTGTTTCAGTGAATGGCAACTCCTTTGTACAACTAAAGATAATAAAAATATTCAAAAAATTAATTATGATAGTTGAATAGAAAGTTGAACCTCAATTAAATTCCTATTTAAAAATATTTTTAACCCGGAGACTTGGAGAATAAAATTCAAATAATAAAACCTTATGAATCTTTTTTTTATCAGAATTTGTGAAATTTAAATCAAAACTTTGCTTTTTGTCAGCCATTGGGCTGTTAAAATATTTCAAAGTAAGTGGCTTAAAAGGAGTATATTTTCCGCACTCTAGAAGCTTAAACATTGATTTTAAAATTGGTTATTCAAAGCAATTCTTTGTCTTATGGGGGGTCTACTTTCTGATTCATTATAATCTATTTGCTGGACTTTCACATGGCAGAGTAATTATATTGGGCTTCTTTCGTCAGGATCATTATTGCAGGGTCAACTCTGAAGGGTTGATTCTAATGTCACCAGAAAGGAGAATAGAATTTTAACATGTGTATCTGGAAGGAGTTATATCGTCCAAAACACTTTGCTACTTTTGCTTTAACTAGGTGTGGTGTACATTGGGATGTTATATCATAGAACATAATAAATTAAGGACAAGATTATATCATGTACATAATTTGAATGATTCTTCTTAAAATGGGAATAATTATAGTAATGGCAAAATGAAGTATGATTTTTTAGTGGCTCTTGAATCACATCATAGGTAACCATGTTAACGTCGTACAGCCTTTCTAAGGCCCTTCTGATGTATTTGAACAATCTCCAATGTGTTAATTGCTTTCAAAAATATTCGTTTTTGCCAACAAATACAGATCTCCTTTCATTTTAATTACTGTCCGCTATTAGGACTCCCACAAACACCAAAATCAGAGTATGCTAATTTCTCTGATAAAATACATAATAAAATTGTTACAATTCATATGACATAAATACTAATGTTGATAGCATTATAATTACTAGTATTCACATTATATAATATATTGACATCCCTTGGTTACCTCAATTTTTAGAATATTTATAACTAAATATAAATTATTTGCAAATAATTATTTGATGATGGATGGAAAATGAGAAAAAGATTTGCATAAATATTTACTACAGATGCAAACAGAGTCACCTGGTTATTTCTGAACCTTCATTTGTTGGTTTCATTCATGCATGGGGAAAATGTAGAGAAATGAAAATTGCAAACCTGCATTTACTAAAGGGTTAGTTACAAGTTTATATTGGGCTAAATAGCAGATTTTATAAATTAAATTGTTTTTGTCCCTTCCTTCCTCCCTCCTTCCTTCTTTCTTCGTTCCTTCATTCCTTAATACCTTCCTTTTTTCCTTCCTTCCTTCTTTTCTCCTGTCCTTTTTCCTTCTTTCCCTCCATCCCTACCCCTCTCTCTCTTTCTGCCTTCCTTTTCTTACCTTCTTTTTCTTCCTTTCTTTCTTTTACTCAGACTAGTTTTTATGGCTATAGAAAAAATACCAACTGTTATACTCCAAGGTGTTATGAGTAATTATAAATATACCATATTAATATTAATCTTAATAGCCTATGTTATATCTTCAGACAAATTGTAATAAAACAACTTCACAAAGTTTCAGGATAAGTATCAAATATTACTTTCCATGATATTGGTTATTTTTTCAAAGTAAAATAAGCATTTATACATAATATTGTGTGTGTTTTGTTCTTGTGATTTGAACTCCAGACCTATCCCTTGATTTTTATTTTCCTAGCAAGGACATTGCTCTAGAACACAAATCCACTTCTGGCTTTGTGTGTGTGTGTGTGTGTTGTGATGTGTGTGTGATTATTTGAGATGCGACTCACAAACTCTTGCCAAGTCTGGCTTTTTAAATTTATTTTTATTTTTTTATTGTGAAAATACCATACAGAGGGGTTATAATTATATGGGCAAAGTAATGAATACATTTCTTATCAAGCATTGTTGCCTCCTCCTTTGTTTCCCCTTCCCAACCTTCCCATCTACCCTCCTCCGCCCCTCACCCAGCCAAAGTTGTAAAGTTCGTTTTTCAACATAACGACTTTTACACCTCATAGTTGCAATGGGTCCACCTCTATCCTTATTTAAAACATTTGTTTTTCCCTTCCCCTCCACAAATTATACCCACATCAAACACAATGAAAGCAGTGGGGGAGGGACATGTCTGAGACAAGCAGCAAAGGTCAGATAAGTTGATGTTAGGTGAAATAGAGGCCAAAATAAGTATTCAAATGTTTTTTTTTTGTAACTGTTTGTAACATATATATAAGATGATTTCTTTGTTGTCAAGGCTGACTTTGAACCCCAGCTTCCTGAGTAGTGAGGATTACAAGCTTGAGATACCCATATTCAGCAATGATATAACATATGTAAGAATAAATAAATTTCTTGTTATTTGAATTCTAGAGGCTCAATTTAACAAATTAACATTTAGATATTTATTTAGTTATTGAATCTGCAGCTGCAGTGTGAGAAAATTTTTCATTTTTATGAAAAAATATACACTCAAAGGTTTAAATGACAGAATCTTTGCACAAATTGAAATAATCTAATATTCAATAGTGATGAAGGGATAGTTAATCAAATTTCTCATGTAAGCTAAAAGCAATAGGCTGTGTCAGGGTGAATGAAGTAATTTTTCATTAAATTAAATATTATCTACTGTGGTCACATGATTTTCTCTTCTTTTAAGCCTAAACTTTTTTGACATAAAATATAGGTTCATACATTTTTTGAGTATATAAAAATCTTAATTACTGGTCATTTATTTCTGAAGTTTGAGTACTGAGACATTTCAGGGAAACACTGAATGTCATGTATTTTATGTCAACAGTGATTTTTAGAAATTGAATCAATCTCCATATGAGATAAAGAAAGATATTCAATTACTTATGCAATTATTCCTATAGACTTGAATATAACTTATTTTTGAATGGTAGGAAATTCATATTATTCCTACTCTATAGAATAATTAAGAAATAAATGATTGTGATAGTATTTATTTTTCCTTCAACTAGAAAGAAGGAACCTAACTATAGATGACAAAAACTTGAATAGAAATGTCATAAAATTATGAAAAATTAAAGTCATTATGAGTTAGATGAAATAGTCATTTTAAAGGTCACAAAATGAAATCTCTGAAGCTTCCTTATCTGTTAAATAAAATGTATTTGCACTCAAAATATTTTTACAGCAATGGTATAACCAAACCACCTCCATGCCAAATAGCTTCTCTGATTAATTCAAGTAAATATTTAGGAACAGAAGTTATCACAATGTATAGAAATATCTACCCACCACTCTAGAAATTAAATCTGAAATCATAAAGGATTGAGATTAATAATTAGCTTTCACTAAGTTTCCATAAAGAGGTGAATCCTTTCATGTGGGCATAGTTGTAGAGATTTGGTCACTGAGAACTTGTGATCAAAGATGTTAAGATCAAAGTCCTTTCCTCTTCTTCCTTCTTTTTCTTCTCTGTCTCCTTCTCCATCTTCTTTTCCTTCTTCCTCTCTCTCTTCCCTCCTCCTCCTTCTCCCTCTCCCACTCCTATACCACTTCTTTACTTCCTGGCTTCCATGAATACACATATTCCAACACATATTCCTAACATGGGGTATTGTGCCACCACCAACCCAAGTCAGTGAGGATAAGAAGCATAATCTGAAATATATAAAATCAGAAGTCGTTTAATCTTTCCCCCTTTTAAGTTAATTTTATAAAGTATTTTTTCATATTGATAGGAGACTCTCACAGCATGCTCTCATTTATTATAGGGGATAAGATTTAATGGAAAAAAATCTAACCAACATCACCCTAATGAAATGATTGATTAAATTAATATTATATTAGGACAAATCTACTTTAAAATATCAGATATAGTTTAATACATGGCAAAAAATCACCTCTATGATTTCGTATAAAGGGCTGCAGAATACAATCTGTTCCTCAAGAAATTGACGTATAATTGGCTGTATTGTCAATTTCATAAATGATGTAAGAAGACTATAGAAAAAATTTCAACTCAAACTGCATGATATAACATTTACTTTGTCCCATGTATACTTTCTTTGTCTGGTTCCCAAAATGACTTGTATTTTATCATATTTTTAATTAACTTTAAGTAGTTGTGTGGGACTTGCTGTTTGACTAAGAAGTATATTAACAGTGTACATTGAGGGTTTTATTTTTTTTCGATTTCCTCTCCTGATGTTTGAACTCTGGGTCTGGGGCTGTCCCTGAGCTCCTTGGATGAATTCTAGAACTCTATCACTTGAGGCACAGCAGTACTTTCTGATTTTTCTGAGATTTAATTGGAGATAAGAATATCACAGTCTTTCTTGCCTGGGCTGGTTTCAAATCTCATTTTTCTGCCTCCTGATTATCTAGGATTACAGCCATGAGCCGCTTAATAAAATGCACTATTTTTTTGCCTCCTCCTGGGACTTGAATTCATGCCTTGGCAATGTCCTTGAGCTTCTTTTCCTCATGCTAGTATTCTATGACTTGTGTCATAGTGCCAATTCCTGCTTTTTTGTTTATGTAGTACTGAGAAATCAAACCCAGGGCTTCATACATGCAACGCAAGCATCTACCACTAAGCCACATTCCATGGCCAATACAATTCATCTTGATGATCATTATCCCTCATCCTTCTCAATCCTATCTCATAGCTCAATTTACATGAATTTGTAGAATATTCACTGGCTTTTAATGTCATGTATAGTCACTCAGAGGATATATCACAGATCATATTTTCTTGATAGTCTAATTCATCAACATACTAAAGTTGTGCATTATAGAATTCTGTGATTTTAAATTCTAAATTATCTCTCAGATTCACCCACTACTATTCTAAAAATTTTCCTAAGGTTAATGCAAATACAATCTGTAATTCTTCAATAAAGTACGATGATTCTTAGAATGTTGAAGAGTTGGAGTAAGAACATCACCTTCAGTTCAGGAACATTTTATCATTCCTACCCTCTCAAAATACTCAAATATTTACTAATAGTTATTTCCTGTCATCATTTCAACCTACTCTCCCCTTGAGCAGCACTTATTTCATATTCTACCTCTACAGATATGCCTATTTTAAAACCTCATATAATTAGAAAATGTAGTCTATTTTATCCCTTTCTCCCATGTAATATCACTGTTTCCAAGGTAAGTCCATGTACATTTTTCTCATGGATAGAACATATTGTTTTGTATGCATGTGTATATTGTATGCAATGTCTAGGTATGTTATGATCTTTCCATATGTTCCTTGATTGTTGTTATATTACTATAGAGATATGTATTTGGATATTTGGATAACTTATTCAGGATGGTTAAAGTATTTCATTGGCATTAATACGCTCTTAATATATTTCTGATTCAAGTCTATTTCAATAAATGTATACGTGAACACACTACATGTACATATGCATATATTCATACATATATGTGTATATATTCAAAGACCTATATATGTATACATATATAAGAATATACAGATGTGTACATACATGTTTATATACATATACATATATTATTATTTTGTCTGTAAGTTATCGTTTTACTTTATTTGCCAAATATGCCCTTTATTGATTTTACTTTTTTTTATTTTATGTTTAAGATGTTGTAAAGAGGAGGCAGGCGCTGGTGGCCCACGCCTGTAATCCTAGGCACTCAGGAAGATGAGATCTGAGGATCATGGTTCAAAGCCAGCCTGTGCAAGAAAAGTCCATGAGACTCTTATCTCCAATAAACCACCAGAAAGCCGGAGGTGGTACTATGGTTCAAGTGGTAGAGCTCTAGACTTGAGTTGAAGAGCTGAGAGACAGCGCCCAAGCCAAGGTTTCAAGGCCCAGAACCACCACCACAACCAGCAACAAGAAAAATAATACTGACTCAAAAAACAATAGTATTAAGCAGTCTTAAAGATAGGATCATGTCTAACATTTTAGAATTATCTTAGATACCAGCAACCTTCGAGTCCAATGAGCCATGAGCCCTCAGAATGTTGACTGAATTTCTTAGTTTATTTACACAATCATTATAAATATGCATTTTCTCATCTATCTTTCTTTCATTTCACCACAGAATGTGTATTTATCCTTTATGTCATACTTGAATACCAAAGCCTTTGGAAGATAGTTATTAATTGGTGTATATTAATTATATGAAGATATCTTATTGAAATATCTTACACTCTCACATATGGATGAAGGGCCTGATAAACCCGTTTCTGGCTTTCTTCATTCCCATTGCCCTTTATATCTAACTGTTTTCTGTGAATTTCTTTGTGCTACCTTCACCCATGGTCAAAATATATTAAAGTGCTATTTACTCACCATGATTCAAAATTATACAATGCTGAATATAAAAGCAAAAATCTAAACAAATGGAGACACAATTTTTGTGGATTGGAGGATACAATTGAGAAAAGGTATAAATTGTCTCTTTCCTTTTTTTGGTCATTCATGGGGCTTGAAATCTGGTCCTGGCGAAGTGAATGCTCTACTCATTGAGCAACTGTGCCACTTCTGGTTTTCTGGTGGATAATTGGACATAAGAGTCTTAAGGACATTCCCATTCCAGCTAGATTTCAACAACAATCCTCAGATCTCAGCCTCCTATGCAGCTAGGATTACAAGCATGAGCCAACAGCGCTCAGCTTCACAATTTCTAAAAACAACTGCCTAGCACTCTTTGAGTCCTTGACAAAGAAAAATAAACTGGACTACATTTCTCTGTAAAATATTAAAGCTATTAGTGTAAAATTGTTATATTTGTAGAGCAAAGATTATACAGCTCAATGGGTCTATAGGGCACCAGATTAGATCCACATAAATATTATCAAGGAATATTTAATAAGGGGTAAAACCAAACATTTGTGGAATGATGTTCTGTTTAATGAGGTGATAGGTTCGGCAGTATTTGGGAAAATTCAAAAGTGAATATTGACTTAAACATAACAATTTATTCAAAAGGTAACTTCAAGCAGGATTAAAACGTGGCATATAAAACAAAAAGAGTGATGTAAATGTAAAGCAAAGGAAGATATTTCGACAATTTTGAGATGATGCAGTCTTAAATTTGGCATTAAAATTATAGGAAAGGAAAACGAAAGAGTTGAACTCAATAAAAATGTAAAACAATTTAGTCTATGAAAGCCCATATACAAGTGGTGAATAGAAGTTGGGAGCAGGTGGTTCAAGTATCTCATCCTAGCTAGTTGGGAGGCTGTGATTTGAATATTGCTCTTTGAAGGCAGCCCACAAAATAAACTCCCTGATAATCTTATCTCTGATTAATCAGCAAAAAGCATGGCAAAAAGTAAGGCATGACTAAAATGATAAATTGTTAAAAAATTACAACAAATCTCAGGGATCCTGAGTTCAAGCCCCAGGACCAAACAACTTTGAATCAACTTGATATAATGTAACTGTTATAAATTTTAACAATTAAATCAATCAATATTACACATTCCCACAGAAATATAATTGGAAACAAAAGGCATAATTGTTTTCTTAAAACAAGTAATGGAACCATGAATTTCTTTCACTATACAATTCATGTTTTATGTAACTTTAATTAGCAGACATCCAGGACTAAAACTAAATATATTAATTGTATACCACAAGAAGCAAAGTGATTATAGGTAAGAATAGATATTTCATCCTAGCCAGAAGATAAGTTTTTGAGCATTCTCACTAAAAAGAAATGTTATATGCAGAAATTAATGGATATGATGTGGCTTTATCATTACACAACATATAAATGAATGAGATTATCAACCAATATTTCATAGCTAAGTAAAAAATAATTGTGTAGCTAGGAGCCAGTGGCTCATGCTTATAACCCTAGCTACTAAGAAGGCTGAGAGCTGAGACTCATGGTTCAAAGCCAGCCTAGACAGGAAATTCCATGAGACTCTTATTTCCAATGAGACACCAGAAAACTAGCAGTGGCTCAAGTGGTAGAGTACTATTCTTGAGCTGAAGAGCTGAGGGACAGTGTCCAGGCCCAGATTTCAAGCCCCACGACCAACAAAAATTAAAAATAGACAGTTACAAATAAACAAATATTTTGACATAAATGTTAAAAAATATATTATAATAATTTTTAAATCCTAACTAGGTATACTAGTTTATATAAATATAGAGAATTGCTTTCTGGATTAGTTGTCATTGAATCAATTTTGTAAATCACACATTTGTCACACAATTCATAGTTGTATATTTCTATACTTATATACCTTAAATATAATTAAGTGACACCTGAAAGGCCATACTGTTTTAGGATTCTCCCTTAGCTTTCTATAAATAACCCTCCTACCCTAAAATCAATATGCCCTCCAACATAATCAGACGTTTCATCTCATTGGAGCTGAAAAGTGTAAGCCATAAACATTGTTGGAACAAGTAACATTTCACATGTATTTCACTTAGTTTAAGAACCAAAACATTCAAATCATCTGAAAAATGTCAATTATAGCAAAATGCCTTCCGAGCATTTCAGTCTTTAAGGAGATGAAAATCTTTAATTATACATCTATTTTTTCTACCTAACATCCTATATCTTAGGAAGATATTTTTGGGTAACCCTCTGTTCTTGATTTGAAGATCGGAACAAAGGCAATAATGAAAATAGCCAACGAAAATACTTGAAAACAATTAAAAAAGCAATCTCAGACACTCCTGTTTTCATCAATTTCAATGAGAATGTACGTTAAAGTATCACTTTTTTTTGCATTTAAAGAACAATAATTAAAATTTAATTAGCAATGAAGAAGGGAACATAAAACTTTGTTTGAAGACAGCTTGACTTTGAACAATTCAACACAAGCATAATGGATTTATCTTGTTTTTCTATGCAGTTACCAAAATAATAGACAGCAAAACCCAAAGGCAGGAAAAAACCTAAGTCAAAGCAGTAAACTTTTGTCTATAAAATAATTTTGAGGGTCTGATTATTTCAAAGTCAGGCTTGCAAAGAGGAAAATGTATTTGCTTTGGTGTGAACAATAAAAAATATAAAAATCCTCTATTAATGTTTATCATATTTTGACTAGGACTTCTCCTGTTGGAAAAGAGTAAGTTATGAAAAAATTCAAGATTGGACTATTCCCCAATATCATCTTTATTTATCAGCTATAGTTATGGAAGTAGCCTTGATTACTCTTAATATCATTCTTCTTTATATTTAGTAGCATTGTTTGTTTCTGGGTTGTAAGCTGCAAACACTTGAGTATTAATAAAGGGTCAATTCCTAAGAGTGGAAAGATTCTGTGTAAACAAACCTAAAATATCAAAGACATAGAATAGCAGAAAATATTTTCTAGCTATACCACTACCTGTAGATGTAGATTTTGTTTCCCATTGTTCCAGGGGAACCATGTTTGTTATCTTCATTTTTACCATCTAGTGATCTTATACCATCCTATACCATCCTGGGATAGCTGTACATTTACTGGATTCTCTAATTGCTGTTGGAAAGTTAGGAAGGATAGAAAATTGAGTTATTGTATCTGTTTTACCTATTTATTACTTCAGAAACGGTAACACAAAATGACATAAATTATCTTTATAATATTAGGAGACAGATTTCATTTCCATATTCTTACCCTAGCCTTCTACATAATTTTGTTTTTGTTTTTTGTTTTTTTTGGGGGGCCCGGTCGTGGGGCCTGAACTCTGGGCCTGGGCGCTGTCCCTCAGCTCTTCAGCTCAAGGCTAGCGCTCTATCACTTGAGCCACAGCGCCACTTCAGGCTTTTTTCTTTTTGCTTATGTGGTGCTGAGGAATCGAACCCAGGGCCTCGAGCATGCAAGGCAAGCGCTCTACCACTGAGCCACCTTCCCAGCCCCTACATAATTTTGGTAGTTAGTGATCCCCAAATGTGAAAATAAAGATAGGAAACCTCTTGTTTAAATATTATTAAGAATTTCAAGACTTCTTTATGTAAGACCCGTAAGTAGTATGCACATCATACATGTGTACAAAGCCAGTGGCAACATTTTCTTATTGTCAAAAACTAGGAAATGTGGTGTCCCTGTACTTGCATCAGGAAAAGGCTGCAGTTGAATTAGTTTACTAATCTAAATCTGCTGTAAAATATTTCTACAGGTTATTTGGATTGAATAATCCGTATTTATCATTTTGCAGTTCTAAAGGACAGAAATTTAAAAGAAGTCTCACTAGATTAAAATCAAGCCACCTACAGAGCTAAAATATTTTTCAAATGATTCTAGTGGATAAAGCATTTACTTGCTGTTCTGCTTTCCAGAATTTCAGAATCAGGGTTATTGTTTTTTTTCTTTATTTTCTAATGTAGCATCTTTACGTATCTCTGATTGTTCTAACCTCATCATGTCCTTTCGAACTACACCTGGGACTTTAAAGTACCCATTTGAATATATTTCCCCCATGTGATAATTCTTTGTATTTGTGTTCATTGGTTTATGAAAGGTGATTATTTTACAAACTTATATACATATAATGAAAATGTACATTTGAGGGATTAGTTATTTGGGGAAGAAAGATATTATGGAAAGGTATTTTGCTATGTAAAATGAGTGTGTAGCATTCTGTCTACCATAAACTGTTATCCTTTCATTAATTTTGAACAACATAATTTTTTATATTTAATTTTATTTTTATTTTGTGAACATACTGTACAGAGGGGTTACAATTACATGGGCAGAATAATGCGTACATTTCCTATCAAGCATTGCAGCCTCCTTCTTTGTTTACCCTTCCCAGCCCTTCCCAGACTCGCCCCCTACCCCCCACCCAATCCTCTCCTCCTCCTCCCCCCCACGCACCAACATTGCAAAGCTCATTTTCGACATGACAACTTGTACTTCTCATTGTTGCAACAGGTCCACCTGTATCCTTAAACGACTTGTTTTATCCATCTCCTTCACAAGTTATATTGACATCAAATATAGTGAAAGCAGGGGTTATACTGTGGGGGAGGGACATAGAAAACAACAAAGAAATAATCTTATAAATCCCTTAGAATCAAATGCATGAAAGAAAAAAATTCAGAATACATATGTAAGGGTTCATTTTCCTAACATCATATTATCTGACCTTTTCCGTTTGACTCATACATATACTAGATATTGCAAATAAGGGAAAGCATGGGACCTATGTTTCTTAGGGCCTGGCTTACTACACTTAATATAATTTTTTCCAAGCTTTTCCATTTACTAACAAATGGGACAATGTCATTCTTTCTGATGGAGGCATAGATTCCATTGTATATATATATATACCACATTTTCTTGATCCATTCATCTACTGAGGGGCATCTGGGTTGGTTCCATATCTTAGCTATGGTAAATAATGCTGCAATAAACATAGTCGTGCTGGTAGCTTTAGTGTGATCTTGTTTGTAAACATTTGGGTAAATGCCCAAAAGTGGGATTGCTGGGTCATAGGGGAGTTCTATGTGAAGTCATTTGAGGAACCTCCATACTGCTTTCCAAAGTGGTTGAACAAGTTTACATTCCCACCAACAATGAAGGTTCACTTCTGTCCACATCCCCTCCAGAGTCTGTTGTTAGAGTTCTTAATTTTTGTCATTCTAACTGGAGTGAGGTGGTATCTCAATGTTGTTGTGATTTGCATTTCTTTTATGGCTAGGGATGTTGAGCATTTCTTCATGTGTCTATTGGACATCCTTCTTTTTTCTTCAGAGAAGTTTCTCTTTAAGTCTTTAGCCCACTTATTTATTGGGCAGTTGTTTCTTTGAGGATTTGTGGTAGGGGATTTACTTTATTGAATTCCAAGTATATTTTAGATAAGAGAAGCTTGTGTGTTGTATGGATAGTGAAGAACTTTTCCCAATCCGTGGGCTTTCTATTGATCTTGCTAGCTATGTCCTTTGCCATGCAGAAGCTCTGCAACTTCATGCAATCCCATTTGTCCAACTGTCTTTGATTTTTTGTGTTTCTGGGTCTCTATTCAGAAAATTTCGGCCTGAGCCAAGGAGACCTAGGGTTTCTCCTATTCCATCCTGTAATGTTTTCAGATTGTCTGCTTTGACTTTGAGGTCTTTGATCCATTTGGAGTTGATTCTGGTGCAGGGTGATATATAAGGATCTAGCTTTAGTTTTCTACAAATAGTTAACCAGTTTTGCCAGCACCATTTACTGAAGACCCTGTCTTTCTTCCATTCTATTGTTTTAGCACCCTAATCGAAGATTAGATGGCTATAGGTCTGTAGGTTCATTTCTGGGTTTTCAATTCTATTCCATTGGTCCTGAGGTCTGCTCTTATGCAAATACCAAGCTGTTTTGATTACTTTGGCTTTATAGTAGAGTTTGAAATTTGATATTGATATTCCTCCAGCCGTGTTCTTTCTGTTGAGGAGCGCTTTTGCTATTTGGGGTGTTTTATTGTTCCATATGAATTTTTGGATTGCCTCTTCTATTTCCTTGAAGAATGAGGTTGGAATGTTGATAGGTATTGTGTTGAATTTGTACATCTTTTTCGGAAGTATTGCCATTTTCACGATGTTAATATTTCCAATCCAGGAGCATGGGAGGTTTTGCCATTTTCTAAGTTCTGTTATGATTTCCTTTTTCAAGATTTTAAAGTTTTCATCATAAAGGTCCTTCACTTCTTTGGTTAAGTTAATCCATAGGTATTTTATTTTTTGTGGGGCTATTATAAGTGGAGTTGTTTACTAATTTCACCCATACTTTCCTCATTGTTGGCATACAAAAAAGCCATTGATTTTTGGGGGTAAAATTTATACCCTGCTACTTTGCCAAAGTTTTGATTCAGCTTGATTAATTTGGTATTGGAGTCTATCGGATTCTTTAAATACAAGATCATGTCATCTGCAAAGAAGGAGAGTTTTATTTCTTCTTCCCCTATTTGGATCCCCTTTATGTCTGCATTTTGACATATTGCTGTAGCTAGGCATTCTAATACTAGATTGAAGAGAAATGGAGAGAGTGGACATTCTTGCTTTGTTCCTGAGATAAGAGGAAATGGCTTTAGTTTTTCACCATTAATTATAATGCTGGCTGTAGGTTTGTCATATACAGCCTTTATCGTATTGAGGAATGTTCCATGGATTCATAATTTTTCCAAAACCTTCATCATAAAGGGGTGTTGGATCTTGTCGAATGCTTTTTCTGCATCTATTGAGAAAACCATGTGATCCTTATTCTTGATCCTGTTGATGTGATGAATAATATTAAGTGATTTGCTTATATTGAACCAACTTTGCATCCCTGAAATGAATCTTGTTCGATCGTGGTGTATGTTTTTTTGGATGAATTGTTGAGGTCGATTGGCCAAAATTTTGTTGAGAAGTTTTGCATCAATGTTCATCAAAGAAATGGGTCTATAGTTCTCTTTCTTTGATGAGTCCCTGCCTGGTTTTATGATGAGGGTTATGATGGCTTCATAGAATGAGTTCGGTAGTGAACTTTCTCTTTCAATTTATTGAAGAGTTGGAGGAGTTTTGGTGTGAGCTCTGCTTTGAAGACCTTGTAAAATTCCGCTGTAAAACAATCTGGTCATGGACTTTTCTTAGCTGGGAGGTCTCTTATTGCTGTTTCTATTTCAATGCTTGATATGGGCCTGTTAAGATGGTTTAACTCATCTTGGTTTAGTTTTGGCATGTCAATATTTGCTAGGGAAACAGTCATTTGTGTCAAGTTCTCAAACTTATTAGCATAAAGTTTTGAGAAGTATTCCCTTATAATGTTCTGAATCTTGGTTGTTTCCTCTGAGTTTATTTATTTGGGTGTGGTCTCTTCTTTTTCAGATAAGATTCGCTAAGGGTCTGTCAATTTTGTTAATTTTTTCGAAGAACCAACTCTTTCTTTTGTCGATTCTTTCTATAGTTTTTTTAAGATTCTAATTCATTTAATTCTGATTTAATTATTTCTTTCCATCTACTGGATTGCAGTTTATCCTGCTGCTCTTTTTCAAGGAGGTTTAGATGTGTGATTAAATTGTTGGTCTCAGATCTCTCCAATTTGTTGATCTAGGAACTCAGAGCGATAAACTTGCCTCTGAGTACTGCCTTTGCTGTGTCCCAGAGAAGCTGGTAATTCCTGTGTTCATTTTTGTTGAATATCATGAATATTTGAATGTAATTTCTAATCTCTTCCATGACCCACTCGAGGTTCAGCAGTCTGTTGTTCAGCCTCCATGTGTTATTGGAATTTCTTTGGTGGCTTTTGTGGTTGAGTTCTAGTTTTGTTCCCTTGTGCTCAGAGAGAATTCAAGGTATAACTTCAATGATGCTGAATTCAGAAAAGTTTGCTTTGTGGCCTAAAATGTGGTCTATTTTAGAAAATGTTCCATGTGCTGCTGAGAAAAACATGTATTCTGATGCTGCTGGGTGAAATGTTCGGTAGATGTCTGTTAAATCTACTTGAACTTTGCAGCTGTTTAGTTCTGCTGTTTCTCTGTTGAGTTTTTGCCGAGTTGATCTATCTAGTGGGGAGAGTGGTGTGTTAAAATCCCCAACAATTAAGGTCTTTGGATCTATTGTGGGATTTGAGGGAAAGTAGTGTTACTTGGATAAATTTGGGTGCTCCATTTGTTGGCGAATAGACATTTAGAATTGTAATATCCTCCTGAAGGAGTGATCCCTTAATTAGTTTGTAGCGACCTTCTTTATCTCTTCTCACGAATTTTAATTTGAAGTCTATTTTATCTGATATTAGGATTGCAACTCCCGCCTGTTTATGGGGGCCATTTGCTTGGTAGATTTTGTTCCAGCCTTTAACATTGGAAATGTGCTTGTTTTTCTGGGCAAGATGTGACTCCTGATGGCAGAAGAGAGAAGGGTCTTGTTTTTTAATCCAACTAGACAGTCTATGTCGCTTAATTGGAGAGTTCAGTCCGTTAACGTTAAGAGATAGGACTGAGAGGTATTTGGGAGTTCCTGCCATGTTATCCACCTTCTTGGGGGCTGCGAAAACTGGGTTCTTCCTATGGTTCTTGGATTCTCAGTTTGGGTGCAGTTTCTTGGCCTTTGTTGCAGTCTTGTTGGTTTTCTATGTGTAGGACATCTTTAAGAAACTTTTGTAGGGCTGGTTTGGTGGAGATGTATTATTTCAATTTTTGTTTGCTATGGAAGGTTTTTATGTGGCCTTCAGTTATGGAGAGTTTAGCTGGGTACACTATTCTTGGTTGATAGTTGTTTGTTCTTAGGGCATAGCATACATCATTCCAGGCTCTTCTTGCTTTGATTGTCTCTGCTGAGAAATCTGAAGTGATTCTAATTGGTTTCCCTTTATAGGTGATTAATCTTTTCTCCTTGACAGCTTTAAGGATCTTTTCCTTGGTCTGAGTTGATCCTGTGTGGATTATAATTTGATGGTGGGATGTCCTATTCTGGTCTGGTCTATTTGGGGTTCTAAAAGGCTCTTGTATCTGAATAGGCCTATCTTTTTGCATGTTTGGGAAGTTGTGTGCTAGGATTCTGTTAAACAAATTTCCTAGACCATTAACTTCTGTTTCTTGGTGCTCCTCTACACTCATTATCCTTTGATTAGGCCTTCTGATGGTGTCTTCCAAGTGTTGGATAGATCTATCATACTGCTTGAACTTGTCTTGGATGGTTCTATGTTCTTTCTCTATAATATCTAGACTGTCTTCAATCCCTGAGATTCGATCTACTGCATGGTCTACCCTACTGTCAACACTTTCTACTTTGTTTTTTATATATTTTCCTTCTAATTGGTCAGCTTTGATGGCTTCAAATTCTTTGTTGAAGCTTTGTTTTAGATCTCGTATGAAGTTCTTTACTTCCTTAATTTGGTGTTCTCTGCTTATTCTCAAATCACTTAGTTGATTGGTTATGGATTCCTTGGACTCCCATTCCTTCTGTTGGGTCCCATTCAGCATTCCCTTTGTGGTCTGCCTTTCTTCCTTCAGCTCTTTGTTAATGGATTCCATGAATGCCTTTAGTGATCTTTTTGTATTCTCTTTCTGCTCTCTCAATTCCTGTATTACTCTTTGATTAGCTTTCTCTTGTTCATGGGATTCCTATAGTTCTTTTTGAGTGTTCTCAGCCTGCTCACTTCATTCCTGCCTTTCTCTTTGAGTGTTCTCAAGCTGCTCAAGCAAATCCTGTATCAGTTTTTGAGTAGCTTTCTCATGCTTAAGATATTCCTGCATAAACGTTTGGATTGCCTCCTCTCTCTCCCTATCACACTCATACAGAGTCCTTTGTATGCTTTCAATCTTTTCATTTATCATGTTTGCCAGCAGTGTTTTTAGAGCTATTTGGGAACTCTCCTCTGGATTTTTCATTATCTGTTCTGTCCGCTGATTTTCAAGATTGGGAATTGAGATACCCGGATTTGCCATTTTTCTTGTGTTTTTCCAGCTTACTCTGCCCATTTGAGATGAAAATAGCACCAGTTTTGTGCTAGAACACTATCTTAAGGCAAGCATCAAACAAAGTCTGAATTGACACAGTCAATGGACTACAGATTCAATCTAGTTCAACAGATACATCTATTCAACATCAAACAACTCTATGTTAATTGACAACGAACCACAAAGAAGAATTTGGAAAACCAGAAATTATTAGGGTTAGGGAGAGATGTTGCTAAAAAATAGGAATAGATTGATGTGGGAAGGCACAGGGAGAGGTAAATAAGTCCTAATCTCAAAGCAGGAAATAGGTTGGATAGAATGAAAGTAGAGAGACAGAAAAAAAGAAGAACGGGACCATGCAGAAGATCGAATCTCAGGGATTGAAGACAGCCTAGATATTATAGAGAAAGAACATACAACCATCCAAGACATGTCCAAGAAATATGATAGATCTATGCAACACCTGGAAGACACCATCAGAAGGCCTAATCTAAGGATAATGGGTGTAGAGGAGCACCTAGAAACAGAAGTTAATGGTCTAGGAAATTTGTTTAACAGGATCCTAGCAGAGAACTTCCCAAACATACAAAAATATAGGCCTATTCAGATACAAGAAGCTTTTAGAACCCCAAACAGACCAGACCAGAATAGGACATCCCACTGTCACATTATAATCCACACAGGATCAAGTCAGACCAAGGAAAAGATCCTTAAAGCTGTTAAGGGGAAAGGGTAATCACATATAAAGGGAAACCAATTAGAATCACCTCAGATTTCTCAGCAGAGACAATCAAAGCAAGAAGAGCCTTGAATGATGTATGCCATGCCCTAAAAACAAACAACTATCAACCAAGAATACTGTACCCAGCTAAACTCTCCTTCATAACTGAGGGCCAAATGAAAACCTTCCATAGCAAGGAAAAATTGAAACAATACATCTCCACCAAACCAGCCCTACAAAAGAAAACCCAGTTTTCGCAGCCCCCAAGAAGGTGGATAACATGGCAGGAACTCCCAAATACCTCTCAGTCCTATCTCTTAACATTAACGGACTGAACTCTCCAATTAAGCGACATAGACTGTCTAGTTGGATTAAAAAACAAGACCCTTCTATCTGCTGCCTGCAGGAGTCACATCTTGCCCGTAAAAACAAACACATTTCCAATGTTAAAGACATCTACCAAACATTTCACCCAGCAGCATCAGAATACACGTTTTTCTTAGCAGCACATGGAACGTTTTCTAAAATAGACCACATTTTAGGCCACAAAGCAAACTTGTCTAAATTCAGAAACATTGAAGTTATACCTTGCATTCTCTCTGACCACAAGGGAATAAAATTAGAACTCAACACCAAAAGCCACCAAAGAAAGTCCGGTATCACATGGAGGCTGAACAACACATTGCTGAATCAAGAGTGGGTCATGGAAAAGATTAGAAAGGAAATTCAAATATTCATGCTATTCAACAAAAATGAACACACAAATTACCAGCTCCTCTGCGACACAGCAAAGGCAGTACTCAAAGGCAAATTTATAACTCTGAGCTCCTACATCAACAAATTGGAGAGATCTGAAACTAGCAATTTAATAACACATCTAAATCTCCTTGAAAAAGAGCAGCAAGATAAACCCCAATCCAGTAGATGGAAAGAAATAATCAAAATTAAATCAGAATTAAATGAATTAGAATCCAAAAATCTATAGAAAGAATCAACAAAACAAAGAGTTGGTTCTTCGAAAAACTTAACAAAATTGACAGACCCATAGCAAATCTTATCAGAAAAAGAAGAGAACACACCCAAATTAATAAACTCAGAGCTGAGAATGGAAACATCACCACGGAAACAACCAAGATTCAGAACATTATAAGGGAATACTTCTCAAAACTTTATGCTAATAAGTTTGAGAACTTGACAGAAATGGACCATTTCCTAGCAAATATTGACATGCCAAAACTAAACCAAGATGAGTTAAACCAGCTTAACAGGCCCATATCAAGAATTGAAATAGAAACAGCAATAAGAGACCTCCCAGCTAAGAAAATTCCATGACCAGATGGTTTTACAGCGGAATTTTACAAGGCCTTCAAAGCAGAGCTCACACCAAAACTCCTCCAAGTCTTCAATGAAATTGAAAGAGAAAGTTCACTACCGAACACATTCTATGAAGCCATCATAACCCTCATCCCAAAACCAGGCAGGGACTCATCAAAGAAAGAGAACTATAGACCCATTTCTTTGATGAACATTGATGCAAAACTTCTCAACAAAATTTTGGCCAATAGACTTCAACAATTCATCCAAAAAATCATACACCATGATCAAACAGGATTCATTTCAGGGATGCAAAGCTGGTGCAATATACGCAAATCAATTAATATTATTCATCACATCAACAAGAGCAAGAATAAGAACCACATGGTTATCTCAATAGATGCAGAAAAAGCATTCGATAAGATCCAACACCCCTTTATGATGAAGGTTTTGGAAAAATTAGGAATCCATGGAACATTCCTCAATACAATAAAGGCTGTATATGACAAACCTACAGCCAGCATTATACTCAATGGTGAAAAACTAAAGCCATTTCCTCTTAACTCAGGAACAAGACAAGCATGCCCACTCTCTCCACTTCTCTTCAAACTAGTATTAGAATGCCTAGCTACAGCAATAAGGCAAGATGCAGACATAAAGGGGATCCAAAGAGGGAATGAAGAAATAAAACTCTCCCTCTTTGCAGATGACATGATCTTGTATTTAAAGAATCCCATAGACTCCACTCCCAAATTACTCAAGCAGATTCAAAACTTTGGCAAAGTTGCAGGTTATAAAATTAACCCCCCAAAATCAATGGCTTTTCTGTATGCCAACAATGAGAAAAGTGTGGCTGAAATTAGGAAAGCAACTCCATTTTGAATAGCCCCACAAAAAATAAAATACCTAGGAATTAACTTAACTAAAGAAGTGAAGGACCTCTATGATGAAAACTTTAAAATCTTAAAAAAGGAAATCAACACAGAACTTAAAAAATGGCAAAACCTCCCATGCTCCTGGATTGGAAGATTAAAATCGTGAAAATGGCAATACTTCCCAAGGCTATCTAAAAATTCAACGCAATATCTATCGAAATTCCAACCTCATTCTTCAAGGAAATAGAAGAGGCAATCCAAAAATTCATATGGAACAATAAAAGATCCCGAATAGCAAAAACACTTCTCAATGGAAAGAACACGGCTGGAGGAATATCAATACCAGACTTCAAACTCTACTATAAAGCCATAGTAATCAAAACAGCTTGGCATTGGCATAAGAACAGACCTCAGGACCAATGGAATAGAATTGAAAACCCAGAAATGAACCTACAGACCTATAGCCATCTAATCTTCGATAAGGGAGCTAAAACAATAGAATGGAAGAAAGACAACCTCTTCAGTAAATGGTGCTGGCAAAATTGGTTAACTACATGTAGAAAACTTAAGCTAGATCCTTATATATCACCGTGCACCAGAATCAACTCCAAATGGATCAAAGACCTTGAACTCAAAGCAGACACTCTGAAAACATTACAGGATGGAATAGGAGAAACCCTAGGTCTCCTTGGCTCAGGCCGAAATTTTCTGAATAGAGACCCGGAAACACAACAAACCAAAGAAAGGTTGGACAAATGGGATTGCATAAAGTTGCAGAGCTTCTGCTGGGCAAAAAACATAGCTAGCAAGATCAATAGAAAGCCCACGGATTGGGAGAAGATCTTTACTAGCCATACAACAGAAAATGGTCTCATATCTAAAATATACTTGGAACTCAAAAAATTAAACCCCCAACAACAAAACCTCAAAGAAACAACTGCCCAATAAATAAGTGGGCGAAAGACTTGAAGAGAAACTTCTCTGAAGAAAAAAGAAGGATGGCCAATAGACACATGAAGAAATGTTCAACATCCCTAGCCATAAAAGAAATGCAAATCAAAACAACATTGAGATATCACCTCACTCCAGTTAGAAGGGCAAAAATCAAGAACTCTAACAACAGATGCTGGAGGGGATGTGGACAGTAAGGAACCTTACTTCATTGTTGTTGGGAATGTAAACTTGTTCAACCACTTTGGAAAGCAGTATGGAGGTTCCTCAAAAGAATTCACATAGAACTCCCCTATGACCCAGCAATCCCACTTTTGGGCATTTACCCAAATGTTTACAAACAAGACCACACTAAAGCTACCAGCACAACTATGTTTATTGCAGCATTATTTACCATAGCTAAGCTATGGAACCAACCCAGAATTCCCTCAGTAGATGAATGGATCAAGAAAATGTGGTATATATACACAATGGAAGTCTATGCCTCCATCAGAAAGAATGATATTGCCCCATTTGTTAGGAAATGGAAAAGCTTGGAAAAAATTATATTAAGTGAAGTAAGCCAGGCCCAAAGATACATAGGTCCCATGGTTTCCCTTATTTGCAATATATAGTATATGTATGAGTCAAGCGGAAAAGGTCAGATAATGTGATGTCAGGAATATGAATCCTTCGATGTGTTTTTTATTGTTTTTTTCTTTCATGCATGTGTTTCTAACGCATTAAGATTATCTCTTTGTTGCTTTGTATATACCTCCCCCAGAGTATAACCCCTGCTTTCACTATATTTGATGTCAGTATAACTTGTGGAGGAGAGGGGGAAAAACCAGTTGTTTAAGGACATAGGTGGACCTGTTGCAACAATGAGAAGTACAACTAGCTTTACAACGTCGGTGCGGGGGGGGGTGGAGGGGGGGGGAAGGAGAAGGATTGGGATGGGGGGAGGGGGAAGGCTGGGAAGGGATGTGAAGGGTAAACAAAGGAGGAGGCTGCAATGCTTGATAAGAAATGTACGCATTATCCTGCTCACGTAATTGTAACTCCTGTGTACAGTATGTTCACAAATAAAATAAAATAAAATTAAAAAAAAAAGAAGAAAGGGAAAGGGAAAAGAAAAGAGACCAGAAAAAATTAGAAAAGTAAAAATTAATAATATCATGCAGAATTAAAAACAATCTATTTAGAGAAGAACATGAATATATTGGGAGAAGGGGAGGGATATAAAGGAGATGTGAAAAACTTAAAAATAAAAATCCTTAAAATATTATATAGGTATAAAGAGGTAGTAATGCTACTATGGAATTTAAGTCTCAGAGGTTTTGAATTGAATAATAAATTTGTGGATTAAGTGTGTACACAATGGGGGATAGGGTCTAATAGTCAACTACGGGTTTATCTGAGGATGTGCATGACAACAATTAAGTCAAATAACGAAGAACGAAAGAGAGGAAAACGTGAAAAGGATAAGAAAGGAAGAAAAAAAGATCAGAAGTTCAGTAGAGCTAAACAAAAAACAAAAAGATAATTAAAAAAGAAAAAAAGAGAAAGAAAACAAACAAAAAAAAAGAAAGAAAAACACACTCTCACGTATCCCTAAAATAAAAATTTTAAGAGGAAAAAAAAGTTACTGGAAAACAATTTTTTTCCTAAAAATGCAAAAATTAAAGATTAAAAAGAGTTTTAGAAAAGAAAAAAAAATTTTAATATAGGGTACCAAAAGAAGAAAAGAAGAAGAAGAAGAAGAAGAAGCAGAAGAAGAAGCAGAAGAAGAAAGAAGAAGAAGAAGCAGAAGCAGAAGCAGAAGCAGAAGAAGAAGAAGCAGAAGAAGAAGAAGCAGAAGCAGAAGCAGAAGAAGAAGAAGAAGAAGAAGAAGAAGAAGAAGAAGAAGAAGAAGAAGAAGAAGAAGAAGAAGAAGAAGAAGAAGAAGAAGAAGAAGAAGAAGAAGAAGAAGAAGAAGAAGAAGAAGAAGAAGAAGAAGAAGAAGAAGAAGAAGAAGAAGAAGAAGAAGAAGAAGAAGAAGAAGAAGAAGAAGAAGAAGAAGAAGAAGAAGAAGAAGAAGAAGAAGAAGAAGAAAAGTTCTTTGATTTTTTTGGGAGTGGTGGGAAAAATCCTGTATCTCCCTTGTGTCCATAACCAGCCTCTTGTTGGAGTCTCTGGTCTGCTTGTGGTCCTGTGGCTTGGTTGGTTTCTTAAGTCAGTTTGTTCGAACAGGCACAAAAATGCTCTGCTTTACCCAGGATTTTGCGATCCTTCTCCCAGGCTAGTTCAATGGGAGGCAGATCTTCTTTGAGTATCACAAAAGAGGGGGATGCAGTGATGAGGCTAGGTTCTGGGTAGAGTTGAGGCCTTTCAACAAACAGTAGCTTTTCCAGAGGGCTAGTTTGTGAAAAACTCACAGAGCCCAGCCTGGAGCCATTCTCAGGGTTTCTGTTTACTGATTTTCAATTGATTGTCGAGGCTACTAGAGGGAGGGGCAGCCTCTGGCTCTGATTACCCAGTGAAGAAACCCACTCCTAGGGCTGGCGCCCGAGCTGCGTGCCTTTTCCCTGGGTGGAGCTGAGTCTGGAAGGTCACGCCTCCATTAAGTTCTTGTGACCTGCTAAATGACTCGTTTTATTCCAAGGCTTGATTTGGAGCTAGCAGCTCCACTGAGCTTTGTTGGTATCCCAGATGGAGATCTCCGGTATTCGGGGGAGAGGGGTGCCCATCCCTCCTATGCTCCCTGAGAAGGAGTGAGGACATCAGGCTTCTACTCACGCTGATTCTTGGTTCCTGGGTTGTCTCTGGTCTGTGAACTGCAGGATGAAGATGTCTGCTCCTTGTCAGTTTTTGCTGGTGTTGATTGGAATCTGTGTACCCGCTGCATCTGGCTCCTTCGTCCCGGACTCTCTGTGGCTCAGGTATGGTGCCTGCAGTTGCTGCTGCCACTGCTGCTGCTGCCTCGGCGGCTGCTGGGAAGAGCTCAGATCTGTCTCCTTGCCTGGATTTTCCCTCTCTGGCCTGACTCTCTGGCCTGTGATGGCACACTTTGTGTGATTCTCTGGCTTAGGTCTGTTCACTGGAACTCTAAAACTGCTTTCTATGTGAGAGCTTGTTTAGACTCCAGCTTCTCCTCTGCCATCTTCCTGGAACTCCAACAACGTATTTCTTCAATGAAATATAACTTAAAAAATTTGTCCCTGGAAGCAATTAATCCTGATTAAAACATTTTCATGTACTAGAAATCCTAAATGCCAGAGATCAGCTCCTGAAGTAGTTGTGGCACTATCACTTTTTGTATATTCTGCTTATAATCTTCTCTTTTCAAGAGCATATGATTGTTATTATTTTGGAATTATGGTTAATATGTATTTGACTGCTATTTTTAAAGAATGCATTACCCAATACTGGATCTCTTTTTCTAACTTTTGGGTCTATTCTATTTCTGAAAGAAACACAGCCATTTGAATTACATTAACTGCTTATTGAATTTGAATCAGCCTGGAGAGGAAAAGAAGAAAAAATATGTCTCTGGGGGTATGTCGACGTAAAAATGTATCTACAAGCTATTTATCTTAAAATCATCTATTTTTCATTATGTTTAGATTCTGATAAAATTTAGCCTCTCAACTCACACAATGTAAATGCAGTCTTATTTCATGCCTCCCAAAAGCAAACAACAAATTACTATTTATTTTAAAATTATTTTTAATTTTTAAAATTATCATTTATTTTAAAAACTGTATTTTTAAAAACTTAGCCAAGGCAAATGGTTCCACTAGCTATTTAGAGTCATGTTTAGAGTCTATGGTGAAATCCAGAAAGGGAAAAAACATCATGTTTTCATTCATCCTTGAGCCCTCTGATTTACTTCATCTATTTCTGAAAGAGTAAAATTCTGACTTTGAAGCCTTTTGCTTCATATCCACAATGTGTCATTCTTCCATTATGAATTGGAGAAAAGAGAATCCACACTAGAAAAAGAAGAAGAGGAAAAGAGAAGGAGAAATCTAGATTTTTTTTCTTCCTCATCTCAATCACAAGGTCTGGAAAAAAATTGTAGATTTTAGATACAGTGCTCTAGAGTGATTAAACACATCTATAGAAATAGATAATGCCACAAGTGGTCACATGGAGAATGCTTATTTATAAAAAAATTGTAATATCTTCCAATAAGAAATGTTATCAATTTGTTTAGTTCTTGTTTAGGATTTGTTAAATTCTGGTGTGCGCTAGTCAACTATCATAAAGGTATAAAAGAATGGTAAGAAACTAGCATCTTAATATCATATTCTAATATTAGCTTAGTTCTGCCTGTGTTATGTGTATGAGGCTGTATTTGAGTTTTGTCTCAATTTCACATGCTACACTCTTCCAACACATAAGTCGAAAGAAGACTCCTTCTGGAAATATGCTATTTTTATAGCTAAGGGGAAAAAAGACACAGGTAATGAGATAGAAACCTTCCCCTAGAAATAGCCTTTCACCACTTCCGGTTAAATTTGTAAGCAGAAGTAAGTCAAATGACCAATCTTGACACTGCAGAGTAGAGGTAAATCTCACCTACAGGAAGCTGATTCAGGACATAGAGTAATATGCCAAGATATGCAACACTTGAGATAAAGAGGAAAAAAAGAGAACCATAATACAATCAATCATACTTGCCATCACATTAGGTAACTTATTTTCTAAAACTACTGAGATCTTCAAATCGTGTCTTTTATGTTGTTACAGAAATTAGAGAACATTTTGATACTGAGACAGCATGAAATCTCAGAGAAAGTTAGAGTAATAATTTCAATACTACCTTTTGTTCTCCAATAAAAGAAACCATTTTACAGACAATAATTTATAATTTCTTACCTAGTATCTTATTTTTCCAGAAATGGATTTTGTTAATATTTGTGATTATCCACCAGAATAAATGTCTTCATTGTTCTGCATCTTGTGCAAACAGCAAGTCAATTAGATGTAAGTGGGAGTTCATCAATAGCACTTTTTAAAAATGCAAAAAATGTGGACAGAGAGCCAATATACATATTTTTCCACCTTCACCTGCAGCATCCTCTTTCTTCCTTCCTAGGAAAAACACACAATCAATAAAAAGGTGTAGATATATGGTTCTTGACCTGGAAAGTGGAAGCAGAATGTTTTGGATGTCGGGGATGACAGTTAGTAGTGTTTTACATGATAATATCACATACAACAACCCTAAGAGTCCTGCAGGTGTTAACACTACTTCCTTAGTGATGTGATAGGAATATCAGCCTTACTGGACTTAATATTGTTTTCCACTTCCTTTTCTACCACCTGGCCTAAATTGTAATACATATTAACAGAATGAAAAAGTAATGCCATCTTAAGAAATTCCCATTGTAACAAGACATGATGAAAAAAGGACTTTACAACTTTGGCTGTGGGGGCGGGATCGGTGGGGAGGGATGGTAAGGGAAAACAAAGGAGGAGGCAAAAACGCTTGATAAGAAATGTACTCATTACCTTGCTCATGTAATTATAACTCCTCTGTACTGTATTTTCACACAAAAAATTATTATTAATATAAAAAAAGAAAGTCATTTAGTGCTCTGGGAATGTGGTTTCACAGAACAGTTATTGCTTAGCACGCATGAAACCATGGGTTCAATTACTCAGTACCACATAAACAGAAAAAGAAACACTGGGAGTGGTGTTTTGCCTAAAGTGGTAGAGTGCTAGCCTTGATAAAAAAAAAAAAAAGAAGCTCAGGAACAGTTCCCTGGCCCTGAGTTCAAGCCCTAGGACTGGCAAAAGAGTCATTTAGCTAGGAAATGCAAAATAAAGAACCCATAGTTGGAATATATGATTGCTCCTTCCAACTAATACATATCAATAGTCCTTAATTCATGTACTTTACCTATATTAGAATTCTGTGCTGAACACAAAAAGTTTTGTTAATAGGTCATGGCAATTAATACCAGGAATGTGCTTAGATATCAGTGAAGATTAATCCTGGAAATTCAAAGATTCCAGGCTCTTGAGTGGCCACTGCTAATCACAATCAGAAGGGTAGTATAAGTGAGATTTGGAAATCTTTTTGGTAAGTTATGGCACCAAAAAGGCAGAGGTTAATTAATAGTTTTGACAGAAGAAATAACTCCAGATGGAAGGAATAAATAATAGTAATAACTAAGTTGTACCATAAACTGTTCTAGAGAACCATTTTTGGTTAGTGAAGAACATGTTATCAACTAGGCTTATTCCTCACTGCCTTTAGCATTCTAATAACTTAGGCTAGTTCATAATCTCTGCGTGATAAGTTGCATATACTTCTATGCTGCTCTTTCATACCTGATCTATTTTGCTTTCTACATATCTGTCTTTCTCTATTTCTCTATCAACAATTTCTTATACTAAGTCCACATACGCAGACAACAGAGGATGCTAATGTAAGAGTCTCATAGCTCATGAGTCATTAATGTAAGAACATGGAAAAGGAGGACATCTTTTTTGCTACCTCCATTTTATTGTAAAGCTGCAATGTCACACCATTTGATTCAAATTTCCATTCTTTGTCAACATAGTGTCATTAAGTGCACATAAATGCACATATGAACTGGGTGCCGGTGACTCACACATGTAATACTAGCTACTCAGGAGATTGAAACCAGAGGATTGTGGTTCAAAGCCAGCCTGGTCAGGAAAATCCATGAGAATCTTATCTTCAATTACCACCAGAAATCCGGAAGTGGTGCTGTAGCTATAGTGGTAGAGCACTCAACATGATCTGAAGAGCTGAGGGACAGTGCCCAGGATCAGAGTCCAAGCCCCACGACCAACAGAAACAGTTCCTGAAAAGGAATGACAAAGTCAATAGTAATCTTCCCAAGCAGAAAACATAATTCCAAAATAATTCACTGCACCTACTTTTGCTGAGTTAAGTTATGGTTTCTTTGCTGAACATAGTCTCTTCTTTTAAAAAATTGTTGAATACTAGCTTTATAATAAACTTCATCTAACATGTCTTGGTTCAAAAGAGAAGTCCATACAGTTGGTGTCACTTGGATTTATTACAATCTCAAAGCCAATAGGCAGGAGAGTTTGCCAAACTCTTATCTGTAATTAAACACCAAAAAAGCCAGAAGTGGAGGTTTGGCTCAAGCAGTGGAGTACTAGCTATGGTGGCTGGAAAGATAACGGTTCAGGGACAGGGTCCAGACTCTGAGGTTAAGCCCCAGAACCAGCACAAACTAAACAAGCAAGCAAGCAAAAAAAAACCCCACATATTTCCTTGGGACCATCCTTACAGCACTGGTTTGAAAAGAGGCTCCTTTTGCTGATCATACTCACTGTATCCTGCTTTTTGGAATCCTTATTGCTATGGTGAACTCAGGACCAGATTAAAGGAATGGATAACTGACTCCTCCAACAAGACAATCATGTCAGGATTGAAATATCTAGGCATAAGGTACCTTTAAACCTACATGTCTTTGTTTCTTTGCAGTAGAACACTTTTAAAACAACGTTATTTAGTTTTTATCTATGTTGGCCTTCAAATGGCATATTGTTTCCTTTTGTAATACTCTCAACTAGAAATTTACAGACAAGTTTTATGTGAGTAAAGAACACAATCGAAAAAGTCAGGGACAGAGTTTCCTTCAAGCTTTGAAATCTTTTCTTGTACAGTAAAACGAGAGCACAAATTAAGTTGAACTTGTCATTTCTCTATGTTCAATTCCTCTCTTGGAATCAGTTTCCACTTCCAGTAACAGTTCCTTCCAATTACTTCAAGTAACAATCTATGGTGCTGCTCCAGGTAAAATGAACGTTTTGTGGTTTCATTGAAATAGCACAAGTACATCTTTGTACATGAGGTAACATGTATTTCAGAAACAACTTAGTCATGAGAAAATACGGAATTTAAATCGCTTATAAAACATTATACATGTACATATGGATATATAAAATTATGTTAAGTGAAAAGGACTCTAAGATAGGACACAACTTGATTTTTCTTTATTGTTACCTCACAGGTAGTATGTGATTTTTTTGTTTCTCTTCTATTTTCTTCCTCCACGGTATAACCCCTGTTTTTACTGTATTTGATGTCAGTGATCTGCATCTTGCATATACCTTTTTCTAATGTGGGTAGGAGAAGGGAAATAACAAAATGCTGAAACAAGGATACAGTATGACCCTTTGTAACAATGAATTCTACAAGAAACTATGTAGAAAATGAACTTTACAACTTGGGGATTGGAGGGGGGATTTGGGGCGGCGAGGAGGAAGGGAAGGCAGGGGAAAAACAAAAGAAGAGGTAACAATGCTTGATAGATTATGTACTAATTAACTTACGTATATAACTCTAACCCCTCTGTACAACATTTTTTACAATAAAAAACATGAAAAACCATTATCCTGGAGTACATTAAGTTCAAATTTGCTAAGTGCTCTATAAATTAAGACCAATTTTAAGTGAGAAGAAGGTTCTCGGTGTGTTGTGCATTATTTCACAAGGGTACATATGTTAACAGTAGGAGAAACAATATGAATAATAGGAGAAAAAGAAGTTCTGTGTTTAAGTATGGTTACTCAATAGAGTATAGAATACTCTGCAAATAAGACAAATTTGAAAGAATAAAACCAAGGCCAGTATGTAGATCTACGGGAGTGATATAGAGAAAGCATTATTACTAAGTGGAACATGAAGGATGAGGCCACTCTGTCTCTTCTACTAGCTCTAAATCATGGCAACTAATAATACAAATTTGTAAAAAGTAGAATGGAAGAATATTTATAGTTTCAAAGCAAGTCAGATATAAGAGCATGGACTTAACTGGAAAAATGCCATGTTGAGAGAGCAGGAATTATACTAGCAATGAACTGGTGGCTAAGTTCACATATCTTTTTATTTCTTTCCTTTACTTTTCTTTTTTCTTTGGTATTTGTGGGGCTTGAAGTCTGGGCCTGGGCACTCTTCCTCTACTCTTCAGCTTAAGGATAGCAGTCTAACACTTGATCCACAGTGCCACTTCCAGTTTTCTGGTTGTTAATTGGAGATAAGTGCTTCAGAAAATTTCCTACTTGTGCTGGATTTCAACTGCACTAGCTACTCAGCTACTCAGGAGGCTGAGATCTGAGGATTATAGACATGAGTCACTGTCACCTGGCTTAAGATCACATTTCTAACAGTGTACTGTCAATATATGTAATGTGTATGTTCATCTATCTTTATATGAATTCTCAAGTTAAAAATCTGGGCTACAGGGTAGACTTTACACTCACAAAAGTGTTTCAAGTTTAAAAGTTGATACTCCTGGAGAGATAAAACCTAAGAATGTAAAGGATTCTGGGAAGTTCAGTTTGCATCCAGCCTGGGAAAAAAATTATTTGCGACAATACCTATAATTAAACAGCCTAAACCTGCATTGTAAGAATGGCAGAAGTGAGGAATACTAGGTATGAGAAACACTGCTGAATAAGAGCTTGAGGTTTTGGCATACAAACACGCAAGCATGCACATACACCGAGGCACTTATATGTGTAAACACACATATGAAACAACACTCAGAATGTGTTGAAAAAGTTAGAAAATAATAGAAAATATGTCCTGAGTAAGACTAGAACAAGTGATAATTTTTAATATTAGAAAGTCCTCAAGTGAACTTTCCCCAAAAAATCTTGAGAATATTACAAAGGTAGGACCAGAGATATTAACTCAAGTAATCATCACTAAAGGGATCAGATCCATGGAAGAATGAATCAGAGAACCCTGCAGGTGCATCTGAAAATGTTCATATCCTGTGTCAAATGTTAGAACGTCTTTGAAAATTGTACATAAACAATCAGAGCAGTCAGTCTAGAGGATAAGATCATCGGAGAAGTTCAGAATTGCTAGCTTGTTTCTAGATTAAATAAACCAACAAACTGTGGTAGGGCAATGTGATAAAGCCTGGAATTCTAGCACTCAGAATAAGATAGGAGATTAGAGAGTGGAATTACATACCTTCCCTGGACCAGGTAGTATAATTTTGTCTCAATAAAACAAGCCAAAAAACAAGAAAGGAATACACAGTTGGAGGTTTGGGCTAATTTTTTCACTATGTTTTGATAAGTCAAGTTTCCTATTGAAATGCTCTCATATATAATCCTCACTTGTGTTTTACATGCTCTCTTCATTACAGAACATTGTTAGATGCAAAATAGTTCATGATTCCCATTCAAAAATTTGAAAAAGTAAGCATCATTATGTTGGATTCCAAAGCAATGATGAAGGATTACAAAAGCTTAAGCCTGGAGAATTAGCAAAGTTCATCTAATGTAGGACTTTGGAGACCTGCCTAAATTAGAATTTATATTTGAAATAACTGTTTTTTGTTTGCAATTTCATATTCTCTAGGATACTACAAAATTGTTTTCAAGTAGAAGATTTATTTTAGAAATTCACAAATGACTGTGGCATTCTATTTGCCTAGAATTTTCTTTCAAGTGAGGTATATTTAGAAATTAGTTTATAAATAACTCCAATAGTTCATGTATAACATGATAATGTGAATAATCCAGACAAAGTTGCCAACAAAGGGATGCTATTAATTTATAAATTTAGAAAAAGAGCAATTTTTGGAGACTTTGGTGTAACATGGTATGAGGAGAGTAATTGAATGAGATCTTTTTTTTTTCTTCTATCTATACATAACACAGGAAGAAATTTCCTTAAGTACCTCTTAATTACTCATATAATGAGGGGAAAAAAGCTAGGTTTAACGTTTGTTTTTATTTTGTTTTTGTTGTTTAGTTTATGCTAGGGCTTGACCTCTGGGTCTGGGCACTGTCCCTGAGCCTGTTTTTGCTCAAGGCTACTGCTCTACCACTTGACCCTCAGTGCCACTTGGAACTAGCTATTCCTTACGAGTTTATTGGAAATAAGAATCTAAGGAACCTTGCTACCTGGGTGGGTTTGAAACAAAATCTTCAGATCTCAATATTCCCATATTCAGATCTCCTGAATATCTATGATAGATAAAAATAATATATAATAAAATTAATATAAAATAATAATATAAATACTATTTGCAAGTATTCTGATCTCAAGAATACCACTGGAGGGAAAATGATGCAGAAAAGTTTAGTGTAGTGTTCTTTGCACAATTGGGAGGGCATCACAGCAGAAGTGTAGTATTTTTTTTCACAATAGTGATAAGCTAGTCATGATGTGAATTCAGGCAATTTTTAGGTGCACCTTACAAGTTGCAAACTGTTGGGCTAGGATGACTTTACAGCATAAAAACTTAGGATTGATTGTCATAGAAATAATAGCTTACTCTGATGATAAATGTTTACTCTTCAGGAATTAATTATTATAGATAGGTCATAGTTTTATCTTCTACCAGAATGTGCCTATTTTTTATTGACTTTTAAATATGTAACATCTCATTGGAAATTTGATCTATTGTAGAATTACTTAAAATGTAAACAGATGCTGTTTTAAATGTCTCTGGTATGGCATGATCAGAATTTGAAAATGATTAGTTAGTAGTCATCTGAATTTTGAAGAATACATATATTCTGTCCTCTTAACAATTATTCAGTTTTAAAAGTTAAGAGTTTCCATAGAATTGAACTTTCTTAGGTTATAGTGTGAGATAATGGTTTTTTCAACATAAAGGCAAGTATATTGTGAAGATATTCCATAGTTTGATAACATTCAAGTTGATGACCCTCTAATAAAGAAAGGGGGAAT
Source organism: Dipodomys spectabilis (assembly GCF_019054845.1). Taxonomy (NCBI): domain Eukaryota; kingdom Metazoa; phylum Chordata; class Mammalia; order Rodentia; family Heteromyidae; genus Dipodomys; species Dipodomys spectabilis. The sequence goes on along the minus strand of NW_024871092.1, from coordinate 1,106,526 downwards.
AGAATTGTATTTACTATACCAATACAGTGAAATTATATTTTATGTAAGTTATTTTTTTATTTAATTATATTTTCAAGGTGATATATAGAAGGGGTTGCTGTAATTGTAAGATGGTGAATAGATAACATGTAGAACTTTTTACCCACTACCTCACTTTTCTCACAGTTTTCCTTCACCCCAATACCCTTCACAAGTTGTAATGTAAATTTCCATCATGTCTTGTGAGCATTGCTATTACATTGGTTTGTCCTTTGTCCTTTGTCGTGCCATGTTGTTGTTCCTCTTCCCTTCCCTAATTAAAATAAATATGTATACAATGACACATGATACTGAAATCAAATACAGCAGGGGACAAACCATAGGTGAAAACACAAAAGAAAAAAGAATCACAGAGTACATTAAAAACAACAACCACAAAGAAAACCTTTGTTTCCATATGTAGGAGTTCATTTTGCTCATCATCATCTTATACATAGCTACTGAGCCATTCTGCTCATCTGCTAGGGCTATCCTAGATATTTCCTACTTGTTACAAATTAGGGAAAACATGGAATCTCTTTCTTTGTGTCTTGTTTTACTTAGTAGGATTTTTCCATTTCTGTATGAATTGGAAGCATTTTGTCACATGTATCACATTTTGTCAATTCATTCATCTACTGAGAGGCATATTGATTTAAAATATGACTGCACGTAAGTATCACTTAGGGTAATTCAAAAATGACAGATGCCATCTCCCCAGATATTCTAAAATCATGATTTTTATGAAGATAGGTTTTCATGGTGGTACAAGTGTTGAGATATCTGGATGAGTCTAATGTATATCTTGCACTGAATTAAGCAGAAAGATATCCAATATCATATGGGTTAAAATGGTGGTGACAAAATATCCCCTTGAGAAAGATATAGGAGGCTGCCAGAAGTATGAAGCACTTCAGATAATTTTGAAGGATTTAGAAATGCAAGCTCATGTATGTCTCTTTAATTAAAAATTATGTAATTGGAAGGGCAAAAGATGGGGAATGGTAGAAAATGACTGACAGCAGATCATTGTCCCAAGTTAGAGTATAAAAAGACATAATCTACAACTTCCCAGTTAAAAAGAGAGTAATATACTATGTCCCACTTAATTTAGGTATATGCAAAATATTTATTTGGGTTTTTCCTATTTAACCCTCCAAAATAAATGAAGTCTTATAAGAAAAATTATGTTATTTACATTACTTCAATCTGAACACTAACTGTGAGGAGCCCTCTTTTTCCCAATTTGCACTTGGAAAATAGTCCCTAAGTTGATGATGATGTGGCTGATTAGAGTCAGAGTTAGGGGCTTCTACTTGTACAACTATCCTAGAAGAGTTTAAAGCAGTTTTCCCCCAAGGTATCCAACTACATTTTCTTAAGCTGTACTTTGAACATACTCTCACACCTGAGCACATAATTTGAAATTATACTTCAGCATTTCCTTGGCACATTCTACTTTGTGCCTTTCGCTTTTTTACACATTCCTTTTGAGTTCATAGTTGTTCTATTTCCATTTCATCTATACAAACTGCTAAGAACATTGTTCAACTACCACTTCTTGTTTGCACAAGACCAGTCTATGTATGAAAGTACTTTGTCCATATTAAGCAATAGGGTAGTATTCACTCTTTGAGGAGAAAAGTTGCACAGTGTAACCCTATGCCCACATTAGAGGATGTAGAATTTAAAGCATTTTGAGACAAACTGATATTAGAATTGAAAGTCTACTTAGGTCATCTTCCTTGGAGCTCTTTACTTTTCCCATGAGAAATATAAATAGCCACAAAATCTAGAGCTAATTAGCAACACTAGATCCTAAATGTCATGTTAGTACAAGTAACCATTGTATTATTGTCACATCAAAATCCTTCCCTACTTACCTAAAGGTATGAGAAAATGAAAGAAACGCATTAAAGCAAAATGTCTTATCTTTTTAGGCATTCAGTCGTATTGGTGAGGGTAAAGTCTGAACTCTTCCATTCAATAAAAGCTTGAAGTTTATAAAAGAATTCCCTACATATAAGAATTTGTGACAGGTTGATTGACAGGGTTATTTCACCAGGGAGATATCCCTAACAATAACTAAGTTAAATAGAGTATATGGAAGTTATGATGTGTCAATGGCTATTGAGGCATTTTCTATTCTAAAGAATCAATTTGAAGAGTCTTCAGACACATCAGTTATGCTGTATGCTCAACCTAATACTTGGTGTTACTTGTCCTACATTTATAGTGAATAGGCTGCTAAGACATCCAAACATATCTAAAGATATTTCAATAAAATCCCAAGCTGATGTGGAAAGATGGGCCACACATTGGAACTATTGGACAAATTAAGGTTTTCTGTGCTGTAGTTCAATCTATAAACTCCTAGATAAACAAAGTCTTCACAAATATTCACACAATACCTATGAGTAAATTTCATGACAGTTATATGTGTATAATTCTTCTAAGGTCAGGATTAAAGCATTGGTTCCAAACATTTAAAATCAACAGGATCTGTTGAATTTATGGATCCAGAATTTTATGGCTTCATATTCATATCCCAAAATTTTATCAATATGACTTTCACCAAAACAATGTTCTTATTGAACTTGTCTATGTTCTTTTACTTATCAAATCCAAATAGCATATTTTTTCATTATCTTCTTGCAAATTCCTTCCTTTACTTCTGTAAATCTGTGTTTATTACTTTTTTCCCCTTATTTATCTCTTTCTTCCAATCTTGTCTACAGTGGTGCCCACATTGCTCACACCTGTGTCAGAATTTTCCTTTTCATTTTCCCTTCAATAATACCCCCAATTATATTATTCTTTTTCATATTCATGGTCTTGGATATTTTGATGATGTTTAAACAGACACATCTTTGCATCTAAACTTTAGAACTATTAGAATTTTTCCCCTAAATCCATCATTTCCACCTGCGGTCCTTATAACTAAGAGTAGCACTAACACAGATGCCAGCCAAACATGTGGAAGCACATTTGGTTTCTTCTTACCCTTCTACTCCCTCCTATTAGATAAGATGAATGATCAAGATTTTCTCAGTTTCTGTCACTGAAATTATTTCTATTTTTTGGTTTTTTCCTGTCGTGGGGCCTGAATTCTGGGCCTGGGCGCTGTCCCTCAGTTCTTCAGCTCAATACTAAGACTCTAGCACTTGCGCCAGAGCACCTTTCCTGCTTTTTTTCTCTGCTTATGTGGTGCTGAGAAATCGAACGCAGGCCTCATGCATGCAAGGCAAGCGCTCTCCCACTGAGCCACCTTCTCAGCCCCCACTCAAGTAATTTCTGTATACTCGTTTTTATGCCCCTGACACCAGCCTGTTTCATTTACTCAACACTGTCACTTAGTCCTAAAACAACCATTTCCAAAGTATGCTTTTTCCCCATAGTCTTTTCATATTGGTCCTCTCCATCACCTAATTACTCTCTTTGTAAGCACACAGAGTGAAGTGTTCAGACACAAATTCTAGTATCATTATTTACTCACTACATTGACTGTTGGCCTTACATTTCTCATCTATAAATGGAAATAATGAAGAATATTTGTGTTGACTTCTAGAGCAAGAAAAAAGAAAAGTGAAGAGTCCTTACATTTTCCACCTTAACTTACAAATAAGGAAAGAGTCAAATTCAGTTTGTTGGTATAAACTCACAAATTGTTTCCTGCAGAAATAAAAATAAATTTCACCTCCTGGGACTAAGGTCTATATCCTTTTAAGGTAACTACAGATAGGTAAGTGGTACTATGTAAATAGTGTCATATTTTTCAGATGTATTGAAGAACATACCCTTAATATATCATTGACAACACTGGTTATTGAACAGTATCTATATGAGAATATTTTTGAACTAATCACACTAAGCTGAAAACTACATCTTAGTCCATCAAAATGTGGAAATAATTAAGTTTATTTATAAGAAAATAATACCACCAAGAAAAGTGTGTATACATTAGAGAGACTGCAGGAATAACATTACGGTTTTTACTGATTCTACCTGTTTATGTGATAATATTTCTTGATATTGAAACTCTCCTCTTGTTATTCTTATTATATGTAATCTAATGCTATTTATTACTATATATTCAATGTGGGAAATATAGCTTTAAAAATGTGTAAATTTTTTTCCTTTTCAATCACAATATTGTCATTATCAGGTTACACTGTGGTCATCATCATCCTCATCAAAATTATTATTAGCATCATAAGTGCTAACTATTGAAACTCTGATATGTACCTATGATTTGTGATTATTTGTCTTTTGATTAATAATTTTAATGTTACCACTGTGCATGCATCCATATAAAAATTTTGAACAAAGAAACAAAAAATCTAAACCATAACAGTTAGCTTGACTATGTGCTTACAACAAATTATAGAATAGATTTTTGAAGTTTTGCAATTTCCTAACCAGTATGAATTAACTTCCTCTCTCCCCACCACTACACACAAATATTTAAGAGTTTGAACAGAATTATTTCAAGTAATATACTATAAATATTAATACAATATCATGTATATATCTAAAATTCCCTTAAAAGTAATAAACGCTACATTCTATTGAAATATTAGTTATTTTATTCTAGGAAACTTTTGGAAAAATACACTGTATATCTTTGAAATGAAAAGGTCAAAAATGGTAGCATAAAAAGTTTTAGAGGGAGTCTCTCTTCAGAAATATATATATATATATATATATATATATATATATATTATGTGTAGAAAGACATACATTTTACAGATTATTTGTCATCAGAAATATATACATATATCTAAATTTATGTGTAGAACGATGTACAATTTAGTGAAACAAAAATCTTGAGATATAATTAAAGTCAAAAAAATACATTACACCAAGTGCCAATGACTCACACCTATAATTCGAGCTATTCTGTGTAATGAGGTCTTAGAATTGTGATAGAAACTAGCCGAGACAGAAGTGCTTGTTAGATTCTAATCTCCAATTAACCACTAAAAACAGGAATTAGCTCTATACTTCAAGTTGTAGAGTGCTGGCTTTGAGCACAAAATGGCTTAGGGACAATGCCTAACCTTGTAAACAACATCAATAACAACAACAAAATATATCACATTAATTTCACAGAAGCATCTTTTACCTGCTGTGAACATTTCTTAGAAACATGAATACATGCGTATGGAAAATGTTAGGTAAAAAGTAGAGAATATTTACGTCTTTGTTAAAGACATGACTATTTAGATTGTTTAAGATATTTAGGTAATGATTCGAAATTAAGAATAATGATAATATATTGGGACTGGTCTTTTATTCTATTTTACGATAGTAATAAAATGATATTTGTAATTATTCTGTAAAATTGCTCTTGCTTGGTATTTTAATTATAATAAGTGATAAACATTTTTAAATGGTTTCCATAGGAAAGGATAGTTTTAATGGTATTAATTCTTTGGTAATTTCAATACAATTAAGAAAATTATTGGAAGACTGGTTTGCTCTAAGGCTATATTTGTTTTCTTGTTCTAGTTTTCATATGTTCGTAGAAATTAAAATTCCAAAAATTCAATGGATGTTGGCATTCAGGATCATCTTCATAGATACTAATAATGATACTAATAATGGAGTCACTTAAGTGGAATTGTTTTATTTCATTTGTTTTTGTCACAAATGTTTCTTTTCACGTTATTGGTTCTTATCCTGAGAATACTTTTTTCTAGCAAAGTAGAGAAAAGCAATTGGATTGAGCAAGTAACATATGGCTATCATAAAATGCAGATGCATAGATTTGTGTTTTCTATCATTTGCTAAAAGTTTCATCCAGAAAAGTTTATCAATTACGTATAAGTGCTGTATAATTCCTAGATATTCCAGTTATCACATACATTTTTTGATTGGGTTATCTCTGAATAAACTCAAAAAACAGACAATAAAACTCAAAATAAGCAGAAATCACATCTTTGTTTTAGAAGCTGTAGTTTACAAAGAATTTTTAGTCAACAACAAAAACTTCTTTTTGGGTATTTTGTATTTTGTGTGAAGAATTTTCAACTATAGTTTTATTTTTTTGCTGACATGAAATTCACATGCAATATATTATCTCCTTTCATTGTATACATTTTAGTGCTTTGGAAGTGAATTGTGCAATCATAGGTTTTCTAAGCCTAATTTTTACAAACTTGCCTTTCTTCAAATAGAAATGCTACAAATTTTAGAACAGATATTAAAATAGATATAAAATTGAATTACAGTAATTTTTCCTGCATAAATCTTCTATAGGGTGTCTTTTCAAAATTTGTTTTGGGGAATTATTTTCAGGTTCTCACTCATACTGTCCAAGTGCACTGTCAATGATCTACATTCCCGATCCATACAAGTTTTTTACTTGTCTTTAATACATACATAGAAGTGTAATGGCTAGAACATATACAATTCTCTTTGACCTTTTGAAGACTTGAAAACTTGCTTGCTAAATGACTGTAGTATTACACAAATCATTCTGCTATGCGGAGTATATCAATTTCTCCACAAATGCATTACTATATTTTGTGTCTTCTTTTTATATTATGGTCATACCAGTGAGCTTTCTTTTTCTTTTTTCTTAGATACTAAAGAGGAGCTTAATTCATATGCTTCTCCTATTGACTATTAATTTATGTATGTTCTTTATAGAAATATCCTGTTCGGGAAAAATTTATACAGAATTAGAAAATATAAGAGTACTTAAGATTCAGGATCACTGTAGCATTAACATCGTAGCATTAATAAATATGTGCCCTCTATCTGTTTGATATGTTTTCACTACTTTCATAGAATTAAGAAAGGTTATCAGTTGATATTAGTTTATTCTTGCTTTTCTTTAGCCACTAATGCTTACCATGTAAACTTTTTGGAAACCTTTACTGATCCATTGTCATGAATTTTTACATTTATGTTTTGTAGGTTTTTACAACTCACATTTAGTTTGATAATAATTTTTTTGTTTTAAATTTTTGTATAAGGTTTGAGGCAGTAGTCTAAGATCATCCTTTATAACTAGAGAGGCAATAGTGCCAATACACCCATTTAAGATTCTATTTTAATTTCATTAAGTCATGGCATCCTTTTCAAAATCTATTGACAATAAAACTAAGAATTTATTTTTGATAAATCTGTTACATTCTAATATATGTCGGTTCTTTCACTAATAAACATGGTAATAAGAATCAAATCTAGTATGAGGCCTCAAGCTACACCATTTTACAAGATTGTTCTGAATGACCTGTATTCCTTGAATTTACATACAAGTGAATTGGGCAGTTGGACCAATATTCTACAGATATCTAGATGTTTGATAGTCACTCATATTTTATACCTTGTGAAAACACAAGACCCCAGATATTATATAGGAAAAAATGTCTTTAGAGAATGCTTAAAACAACTAAAATTAATTTAGGAATGAATTAAGATTTAGATAACACTATAGCATAATAAATTTGAATGATAACGACTTGACCTGTACAACAGAGGAGAGTGAGAAGGGATAGAATGATGGACCACCTAGGAGCTGTATGTCATTGTTATTGTGTTTCAAATACAGAAAGACTTCAGACAAGAAAAGGAGGAAAATAATCAAAGTGTCCTTAATCAAGTTTCTTTTTAATCCACCTAAGAGTGTGGACTAAGAGTCAGAGAAGATGGGAAAAATAAAAAAGAAAATAAAGCATTGTATAGACCTGTTACAATGTAAAGAAATTGTAATAGGAATATGATAATTAATTTCCAAAGAAATAAAGGAAACAAAAGGTAAACTCTAAAGGCAAAAAGAATGAAGAGAGAAAAGCAGCAAAGTAAAACCTTTATCAATAACAAACACAAGAATTTCGAAGTGAAAAAGCACTGGAAATATTCTAAATAACAGTAAAATAACAATTGCTAATGTGGATAGAAAATGGATGACATTTTATCATATATAATTTTGAAAAAACATACTAGGAATGAAAATTTAAAAGTCATAATTTAAAACACTATTTATCATAATTTAAAACACTATTTACATTATAACTACACAGTATATAGTTCAGTGGTAAAATCTTGATATAGCATATGTGAAATAATGGTGTGATCTCCCAAGAATTACGAAGTACACACAAAACACACACACACAAAAACCATATAAAAACACACACACACACACACACACATACACACACATCACATACACACATTTGGAATATTGATATTATAATATTAAATAGAGGAAATTATCACAAATAATAAAAATAGGTTAATATATGAAATCATAATATTGCTCATACTATTTAAACGTTTAGTAGAAATCAAATAGTCACAGTATACTTGGATTCTTATAGATTAAGTAAATTGAAAATTAAGAAAGAGAAGACATGAGAACCTTTGCAAATAAGTTTTAAATAATAAACATTTTGAAACATGTATATTTTAATTTTGACAAAAGATTAATGGTACTGGTGTTTTAACCTCAAGATTTAGCATATGATAACCAGGTGCTCTATATCTCGTTATGGGAGGCTATATCTCTAATCATTTCACTCTGGATATTTTTATGATAGGGTCTCATAGTTTCTCAGGCTCTCCTGAATTACAAACCGTATTTGCAGTTCCTACCATAGGTAGAAAATGGAAGCCACAAATCACCATGCCCAGCTCAAACTTTTTTTTTTAATTCAAGTACAAATATTTACAAAAAAATGACCAGGAAATGAAGCCTTTCTTAATAGAGTATGTGCTTCTTGAAAATACAGTAATTATTTGTTACCTGGAAAAATATGTTTAGAACTATAAGAAAATCAATTTATTTAAATTCACTAGCCATATAAAAATTAAGAAAATAATTTTAAATATTCACATGTTAAATATTTTAAAAGCAACATATATGTGTCTCAATAATTTACATGTGTAAAAATTATGCAAAATTAAATTTACTAATCCTACAACTCTGAAAAAAGAATCCTAAAGAAACAAGAAAATAAGTAACTAACATCAAAATTTGAAATATAGAAAATAAAATGAAGTGTACTCTTTAGTTGACTTAAGTAACTGTAAACCCCTTTTATATCAATTTTAAAATAAAAATGCATGAACAATGAAAGCAAAAGTACATTTGATCAATAGCAACAGCAAGAGCATCAGTAATTGTTTGAGTGTACAAAAAAAATCGATGGAAGGGTTAACAAGGTTCCTTCCAAAAGAATGTTCTCATTACCTTATTTATGTAACTGTAACCCCTCTGTACATTACCATTACAATAAAATTATATTGAAATTAAAAATAATACAAATAATATAGAAATTAAGAATTCTTAGAAGCCATTAGTTAAAAACTTTATAAAAAACTGCCCCAAGTACCCAAGGAATATACTTTGATGATACCATTTAAATACTTAAACTTCACCAGAAAAGCAAAATGTTTAAAAACTGTTACAAATAAAGTAATAAATCAGAATATATTACTATAATAACCATTGGATGGATTTTTAGTGGCAGTCAAATATGTAAGAAATGAGGCAATATGCCATTCATTTGCACTTAATAAGTGAGAAAGAATTTTCGAGGTCTTTTAAAATATATCGTAAGTTTAATGAAGAAACTATTCTGTCACATAATATGATAATCAGATAAAGATGATATTAGAGAAAAGAACAGATTGTACTAAGTTTTGGGATGTTAATGTATGTACTTCTTTTGGTTTTGGAAAATTGTGGGGATTTCAACTTGGGGTATTGTTCTTGCTAGGCTGGCATATCAGTGGTTAATTTTAGTATAGGGGTTCCCTTTCCACAAGAACATGCACCTGATCTGTCCTTTTATTCTTCCCATCATCAATGGCATCAGAGTTGCACACCTACTTGTCTACCTTCCTGGATCCTGCAGTCCTTCCAATCTTAGTCTGTAGATAGTGCAGGATGGTGGAAATGATCCAATGCACCCAGCTATAAATTGAGAAGGAACTCCCCTAAAATTTGTCCTGGTTTCTGTTCTCAAGCCTCCTAAGTAGTTAAGAGTACAGATTGGAGCCCCTGGTGCCAAGCAGTAACAGTATTTTTAAAACAATTAGAAATAAATATGACAGGCTTGTGATAACCTCAGGAAAAGAATAAAAGAGCAGTGAAGCATAGAGGACAGACAGAATATTAACTAGCTACTCAGAGGGTGAATCAGCTTAGCTAGCTACTCGGGAGGCCGAGATCTGAAGAACACTGTTCAAAGCCAGTCCAATCATGAAAAAACATGTGATTATCTCCAAAAAACCAGAAATGCAGCAGTGGCTCAAGTGGTAGACCACTACTTTGGGCACAGATGCTTAGAGCAGGAATGATGAATGCATGCATGAGCACATGAACATGCACGTGTGTGTACAGGCACGTGTGTGCACACACACACAAATGAGTATTTCAATGCAGAGTTCTTTATTTTTTTTAACCTTGCTGCCACTTTATTTTCCTGTATTAGTTCACAAATTAACAAAATCAGCTAAGCACCTATTTACATACAACTCCTCATGTTTCTCTAAAGTCTACTCTCTTTTTGGCAGCCTGCTCTTATTTGACCCAAAAGTAAATTATTCAGAAGATCAATTCATCTCCCTCAACTCTGTACTGTTAGATGATTGTTTAAGTTCTTCCTAGCAATACAATTTTGTGAAATCCTGCGTCAAGCAGCATATTTTTTTCATGAAATGGCAAGCCTCTCGGAAAAAAAAAAAAAAAAAAACAAAAAACTATAGGTTTTACTCCTCCTGGCAAGCATCTGGAAATTTATTACCTTCATATAATCCATGATATGTCTGTGTATGCCAAAGATGGCTGTGAAAATAAAAAGAACCTTCTAAGCACATAGAATTCATATAAAATTAATAGGTATGAAGGTTTTTTTTAATATTCTGAAAATACCATACTGAGGAGTTACAATTACATGGGCAAGATAATGAGTACATTTCTTATCAAGCATTGTTGCCTCCTCCTTTATTTCCCCTTCCTATCCCCTTCCATCTCACCTCTCCTGCCTAACCCCATTATACTCCGGCTTGCGAAAGTTTTAAAGTTCGTTTTTCGACATAACATCTTCTACATCTCATTGTTACAATGGGTCCAACTCTATCCTTTTTTCGATTTGTTTTTTCCATGCCCCTCCACAAATTATACCAACATAAAATATAGTGAAAACAGGAGTTATATCGTGGGGGAGGGACATACAAAGCAACAAAAATTCATCTTATAAATATGTTAAAAACAATCGCATGAAAAAAAAATTTGAATACTTATCTTGGGGTACATTTCACCTAACATCAACGAATCTTACCTTTTCTGCTTGTCTCAGACATATACTATTTATTACCAATAAGGGAAACCATGGGGCCTATGAGTATTTAGGCCTGGCTTACTTCACTTAATATAATTTTTTCCAAGACTTTCATTTTCCTAACAATCGGGCAATGTCATTCTTTCTGGTGGAGAAAAAGAATTCCATTGTGTACATATACCACAATTTCTTGATCCATTCATCTACTGAGGGGCATCTAGGTTGGTTCCAAGATTAGCTATGGTAAATAATGTTACCATAAACATAGTTGTGCTGGGAGCTTTAGTGTGGTCTTCTTTGTGATCAGTTGGGTAAATGCCCAAAAGTGGGATTGCTGGGTCATAGGGGAAGTCTATGTGGAGTCTTTTGAGGAACCTCCATACCACTTTCCAAAGCGGTTGAACAAGTTTACACTCCCACCAACAATGCAGTACGTTTACCCTAACCACATCTAATCCTTCATTTGTTGTTATTAGAGTTCTTGATTTTTGCCATTCTAACTGGCATGAGGTGGTATCTCAATGTTGTTTTGATTTGCATTTCTTTTATGTCTAGGGATTTTGAGCATTTCCTCATGTGTCTATTGGCCATCCTTCTTTCCTCTTCAGAGAAGTTTCTCTTTAAGTCTTTAGCTCACTTATTTATTGGGCAGTTGTTTCTTTTAGGATTTGTTGTTGGGTAATTTAATTTTTTTGGAGTTCCATATATATTTTAGATATGAGACCCTTGTCCATTGTATGGTTAGCGAAGATCTTCTCCCAATTCGTGGGCTTTCTATGGATCTTTCTAGCTATGTCCTTTGCCATGCAGAAGCTCTGCAATTTCATGCAATTGCATTTGTCCAAACTTTTGTTGATTTGTTGTGTTTCTGGGTCTCTAGTAAGAAAGTTTCGGCCTAGTAAGAAAGTTTGTGCCAAGGCGTTTCTCCTATTCCATCCTGTAACGTTTTCAGAGTGTCTTCATGACTCTGACGTCTTTGATCCATTTGGGGTTGATTCTAGTACAGGGTGATATATAAGGATCTAGATTTAGTTTTTTATAACTAGTTAACAAATTTTGAGAGGACCATTTACTGGAGAGACTGTCTTTCTTCCATTCTATATTTTTAGCTCCGTTATCAAAGATTAGATGGTTGTAGGTCTTTAGGTTCATTCCTGGGTTTTCAATTCTATTCCATTGGTCCTGAAGTCTGTTCTTGTGCCAGTACCAAGCTGTTTTGATTACTATGGCTTTGTAGAAGAGTTTGAAATTTGGTATTGATTTCCTCCAGCACTGTTCTTTCTGTTAAGGATCGTTTTTCTATTCGGGGTGTTTTATTGTTCCATATGAATATTTGGATTGCCTTGTCTATTTCCTTGAAGAATGAGGTTGGAATATTGATAGGTATCACATTCAATTTGTAGATAGCATTGGGAAGTATTGCCATTCTCATGATGTTGATCTTTCCAATCTAGGAACATGGAACTTTTAGCCAATTTCTAAGTCTGTTTTGGTTTCCTTTTTCAGGCATTTAAAGTTTTCATCATAGGGTTCCTTCACTACTTTGGTTAAGTTAATTCCTAGGTATTTTATTTTTGGGGGGCTATTACGAATGGAGTTGCTTTCATAATTTCAGCTACACTTTTCTCATTGTTGGCATACAGTAAAGCCATTGATTTTTCAGGCTTAATTTCATACCCTGCTACTTTGCCGAAGTTTTGAGTCACCGTGAGTAACTTGGGAGCGGAGGAGTCTTTAAATACAAGATCATGTCGTCTCCAAAGATGGAGAGTTTTACTTCTACTTTCCCTATTGGGATCCCTTTTATGTTTGCATCTTTTCTTATTGCTGTAGATAGGGATTCTAATACTAGATTGAGGTACAGTAGAGAGAGTGGGCATCCTTGTCTCATCCTGAGTTCAGAGGAAATAGCTTTAGTCTTTCACCATTGAGTATAATGCTTTCTGTAGTTTTGTAACACACAGCCTTTATTGTATTGAAGAATGTTCGATGAATTCCTAATTTTTCCAGGACCTTCACCATAAAGGGGTCTTGGATCTTGTCAAAGTCTTTTTCTGCATCTATTGAGATAACCATGTGGTTCTTATCCTTGCTCTTGTTGATGTGATGAATTATGTTAATTGATTTGCGTATATTGAAGCAGCTTTGCATCCCTGAAATGAATCCTGTTTGATTTTGCTGTATGATTTTTTGGATGAATTGTTGAATTTATTTAGCCAAAATTTTGTTGAGAGGCTTTGCATCAAGGTTCATCAAAAAAAATGGGTCTATAGTGCTCTTTCTTTGATGAGGGTTTTGGGATGAGGGTTATGATGGCTTCATAGAAAGCTATCCGTAGTGAACTTTCTCTTTCAATTTCATTGAAGAATTGGAGGAGTATTGGTTTGAGCTCTGCTTTGATGGTCTTGTAGAATTCTGCTCTAAAACCATCTGTTCTTGGGCTTTTCTTAGATGGGAGGTCTCTTATTGCTGTTTCTATTTCAGTGCTTGATATGGGCCTGTTAAGATGGTTTAACTCATCTTGGTTTAGTTTTGGCATGTCAATAATTGCCAGGAAAAGGTCCATTTCTGCTCTCCAATATATTAGCATGAAGTTTTGAGCAGTATTCCTTTATAATGTTCTGAATCTTGGTTTTTCTGTAGTGATGTTTCCATTCTCATCTCTGAGTTTATTTCTTTGGGCGTGTCTCTTCTTTTTCTGATAAGATTTTTTTATGAGTCTGTCAATTTTGTTATTTTTTTTTTCGAAGAACCTTCTCATTTTTTTGATTCTTCCTATGGTTTTGTTAAAATTCTAATTCATTTAATTCTGATTGAATTTTAATTATTTCTTTCCATCAACTGGATTGGGGTTTATCTTGATGCTCTTTTTCAAGGAGTGTCAGATCTCATTAAATTGTTGGTTTCAGTTCTCTCCAATTTGTTGATGTAGGAACTCAGAGCTATAAACTTGCCTCTGAATCGTGCCTTTGCTGTGTCTCGAGGAGCAGATAATCTCTGTGCTAATTTTTGATGAATATCATGAACATTTGAACTTCATTTCTAAGCTCTTCCATGACGCACTGGTGTTTCAACAGTGTGTTTTTCAGCCTCCATGTGTTACTGGACTTTCTTTGGTGGCTGTTCGTGTTGAGTTCTAATTTTATTCCCTTTTGGTCTGAGAGAATGCAAGATATGAATTCAATGTGTCTGAATTTTGACAAGGTTGATTTGTGACCTAAAATGTGGTGTATTTTGGAAAATGTTCCATGTGCTGCTGAGTAAAAAGTGTACTCTGATGCTGCTGGATGAATATTCGCTAGATGGCCGCTAAATCAGTTGATATATGCACTTTTTTCGATCGGCTGTTTCTCTGTGGATTTTTTGCCGAGTTGATCTATTTAGTGGGGATAGTTGTGTGTTAAAGTCCCCAACAATTAATGTCTTTGGATCTATGTGAGATTTAAAGTATTATTTCTTGGATAAATTTGGGTGCACTATTGTTTGACAATATTTAGAATTGTAATATCCTCCTGAAGGAGAGATCCCTTAATTAGTATGTAGTAACCTTCTTTATCTCTTCTCAATAATTTTAATTTGAAGTCTATTTTATCTGATATTAGGATTGCAACTTCTGCCTATTTATGGGGGCCGTTTGCTTGGTAGATTTTGTTCCAGCCTTCACTTTCAAAATGTGTTTGTTTTTTTATGGGCAAGTTGTGATTCCTGAAGTTGGCAGATAGAAGAATCTTGCATTTTAAACCAACTAGACAGTCTATGTCGCTTAATTGGAGAGTTAGATCCGTTAATATTGAGAGATAGGACTGAGCATTATTTGGGTGTTCCTGCCATTTTATCCACCTTCTTGGGGGCTACGCGTACTGGGTTCTTCCTATGGTTCTTGGATTCTGTTTGAGTGTGGTTTCTTGGCCTTTATTATGGTCTTTTTGGTTTTCTATGTGTAGGACATCTTTAAGTAGCTTTTGTTGAGCTGATTTGATGGAGATATATTGTTTATTTTTCTTTGCTATGGAAGAGTTTTATTTGACCTTCAGTTATGAAGGAGAGTTTAGCTGGGTACACTATTCTTGGTTGATAGTTGTTTGTCTTTAGGGCATGGCATACATCATTTCAGGCTCTTCTTTCTTTAATTGTCTCTGTTGACAAATCTGAGGTGATTCTAATTGGTTTTCTTTTATAGGTGACTGAGCTTTTCTCCTTCACAGCTGTAAGGATCTTTTCCTTGGTCTAAATTGATCCTGTGTGGATTATAATGTGACTATGGGATGTCCTGTTCTTGTCTGTTTTATTTGGAGTTCTAAAAGCTTCTTGTATCTGAATATGCCTATCTTTTTGTGTGTTTGGAAGTTCTCTGCTGGGAGCCTGATAAACAAATTTTCTAAACCATTAACCTCTGTATCTATGTGCTCCTCTACACCCATTTCCCTCAGATAAGGCCTTCTGATGGTGTCTTTCAAGTGTTGAATAGATCTATCGTATTTCTTGGAATTGTCTTGGATAGTTGTATGGTCTTTATCTATAATACCTAGGCTGTCTTCAATGCTGGAGATTCAATCTTCTGCATGGTCTAACCTACTGTCAAGACTTTCTATATTTTTCATTTCTTTTCTTTCTAATTGGTCGGCTTTTATTGCTTCAAATGCTTTGTTGGAGCTTTGTTTTAGGTCTTATATGAAATTCTTTACTTTCTTAATTTGGTGTTCAGTGTTTATTCTAAAATCACTTAGTTGATTGGTTATGGTTTCCTTGTACTCCCATTCCTTCTGTTGGACTCCATTCAGCATTCCTTTGTGGTCTCCCTGACTCCTTTCAGGTGTCTGTTTGTGGATTCCATGAATGGCTCTATAGATCTTTGTCTATGCTCATCCCGCTCTTGCAATTCTTCTATTCCTCTTTGATTAGATTTCTCATGTTCATGCAACTTCTGTAGTTCTCTTTGACTGATCTCAGCCTGCTCACACAATTCCTTTATTTCTCTTTTAGTTTTCTCAACCTGTTCACGCAATTCCAGTATCAATCTTTGAGCAGCTTCCTCACAGCCATGAGCTTCCTGTTTTGATCTTAAGTTTGCCTCCTGTCTCTCCCTATCACACACACACTGAGTCCTTTACAGGGTTTCAATCTTTTCATTTACCATATTTACCAGTAGTGTTTGTAGAGCTTTTTGGGAACTCTCCTCTGGATTATACATTATCTGTTCTGTCACCTGATTATCTTGAGTGGGAATTGAGATACCCGGACTTGCCATTTTCCTTGTGTTTTTCTTGCTTATTCTGCCCCTTTGGGATGAAAGTAATGCCAGTTTTGTGCTAGAACACCATTTTTAGGCAAGCATCAACCAAAGTCCTGTAACTGCATAGTCAAAAGTCTGCGGATACAATCTACTTCAACAGCTACAGTCTATTCAGCATTAAACAACTACATATTAATGGGCTAAGAATAGCGAAGAAGAATTTGACAAACCAGAAATTATTATGTTTAGGGAGAAAGGTGCGGGAAAATAGGGTTAGAGGGATATGGAAAGGTAAAAGGCGAGTGAAATTAACCACGTCCTAATCTCACAGAGGGAAATGGATTGGAAAGAATGATAGGAGAGAGAGAAGAAAAAAATTTAAAAAGGGACTAGAAAAAAATGGAAAGACAAATATTTAAACTCTTAAAAGTAATGAAATTTAAAGAAGTAATATTGAGAGATGAATGGACATAGGATGAGAGGAGGGGAGGGATAGAAAGGAGACCTGAAAAACTAAAAAATAAAAATACATCAAATATTGTATAGGTATAAATAGATAATACTGCTATTAAGGAATTTAATCTTTTTTTGTCAGTTTAATCTCTGAATATTTATTAGAAATAATGGTAACCCCAATAATAGTGTTTGCTATAAGTTTGTCACAAAAGAAACATACAAACCAAAAAGTTCAGAGACATAAATCTTAAAATATAATTTCATGATCATAAAGAATTAAAATATCAATGAATAAAAAATATAGTACATCCAGTATCTTTTTACAGAAAATATAAAATATTAAAAAGGGATGAAGGAATTCCTACTTAAATTTTGTTATAAATTATGTGCATGATGGATAGAGCCAATAATATACTGGGATAAATTGTGTCCAAATTTATAGGTTAAATTATTATTGTTTGAACTAGCCTCTTAAAGGGTAAGGAATTTAATCTTAAGAGGTTTTGAATTGAGTAATACATTTTTGGATTAAGTATGTACACAATGGGGGATAAGGTCTTATAATCAGTGACAGGTATATATGAGGATGAGCAGAACAAAAAATAATTCATGCAAAAAGAACAAAAGATGAAAAAGTAAAACAAATGAGAAAGAAAGAACAAAAAAGACCAAAAGGTCAGTAGAGATTTTTTTTTAAAAAAGTACACACACACACATATACACCTAAAATAAAAGTTATAAGAGTAAGAAAAAAAGATTAATAAAAACAATTTTTATAATTAAAAAGTAAAAATTTAAAAAAGATACAAAAAAAGACTTCTTTGATTTTGTTTTTGGGGGATTGATGGGAAGATCCTGTATCTCCCTTGTGTCTGTAACCAGTCTCTTGAAGTCTCTGCTCAGGTTGTGGTGTTTGGTTTTCCTGTGGCTTGATTGGTTTTTGAAGTCAGTTGGTTTGAGCAGGCAGAAAAATTCTCTGCAGTGCCAAGGATTTTATGAACCACCTTCCAGGCTAGTTCAGTTGGAGGTAGATCTGCTTTGAGTATCATAAAAGAGGGAGATGGCTGTTTCCTCTAGTTTAGAGTTGCTGTGATAAGGCTGGGTTCTGGGTAAAGTTGAGGCCTTTCAGCAAACAGTAGCTTTTCCCTGAGAGGCTAGCTTTTGAGACATTCACAGAGCCCAGCCTGTAGCCATTCTCAGGGTTTATGTTTACTGATTTTCAATTGATTGTCAGGGTTGCCATAGGCAGGGGGGCAGCCTCTGGCTCTGTTTACCCAGTGAAGAAAGCCACTCCTTCGGGGGTGTAGCTTTCTCTGCCTGGTTATGGTGACTTTCCCATGGGTGAAGTTGAGAATGGCAGGTCAGGGTAGGTACTTGTGACTCGCTAAATGACTCTTTTGTTTTCATCAAAGGACTGAGTTAGAGCTAACTGCTTAGCCAGGCCTTTGTCTGTATCAAAGATGGATATCTCCAGTGTTGGGGGGAGGGGTGGCCTTCCCTCCTCTGTTCCCTTTGAGAAAGAATGAGGATGTCAGTTTTGTACTCACGCTGGAGTGTTGGTTCCTAGGTAGCCTCTGGTCTGCTATCTGCAAGATGAAGATACCTGCTACTTGTCAGTTCTTGCTGGTGTTGAGTAAAATCTGCTCGTATTTGTCCCAGACTCTCTGGGTTGTAGGCATGGTTGCTATGGACGCCACCACAGCTGCCACAGCTGCCCCAGCCGCCCCAGCCATGGCTGCTGGAAAATGCTCAGATCTGTCTCTTTACCTGGATTTTCCCTCTCTGGCCAAACTCTCTGTACTGTGATGGCACACTTGGTGTGCCTAGGACTGTTCACTGGAACACTAGAACTGCTTTCTACGCGAGAACTTGTTTAGCCACCAGGTTCTTCACCATCTTCTCGAAATTCCTGAAGGTGTTTAAATATTACTGGAATTGTTTTGGAATAAATAATGTTCACCTTGACTATCTTGAGAAAAAATTGGTTTCTCAGCACTATGGTAAGAACTTGAGTGAAGGAAACAAAAGGAAAATGAAGAACAACTCAACACACACATTCAAAAGAAAAAAAACAACCCAAGAAAACAAGTTAACTCAGTACTCAAGAACCTGCAGGAAATGCAAAGATTTTTTTTAAATAGCTATGATAAGCTTATCAAAATCCTGAGTACATGGGAGTCTACTGTTGTGAGGATAGTGGTTAAAGCTCAGACTGGACAGAAAGATCTGTACACAATGCCAGGCACCTGTTATTCTAAATTCCAGGAAGAATAACATGAAGTAGATTGAGCCCACGATCATACACAAGTAGGAAGCGAGATTCTATCTTAAAGTTATTCAGGATAATTTAGGGCTGGGGGCATGCCAAAGTGTTAAGAAGATCCATTTAGGAGACACAAGACACTCAATTCCAATTCTAATATTATGGGTATTAAAGAAAAAAACTATGATTTTAAATAATGGGAATAATTGTAAGATTTGAATATTTGAGTGGAGAAAAATGCATGAGAGAGATAGAGTTTACCCATGTTGCAATGCTTTGTACTTAAGTGATAATATTATGTGGTACTCCAGACATAACAGAGTTACCTTGCGAATGAGCATGGATGTGCATTTGGGTGAAGGAAATACTCTACTTACACAGGTGTAAATTAAATACTTTTTTGGGGGAGATTTTAGTTCTTGATCTAAGAGCCTGGGTGATATCTCTGAGTCTTTTCTCTCAAGGCTATCACTCTACTACTTTGAGCCACAGTTCCAATTCTGATTTTCTGTTCGTTGTTTGGAGATAAGAGGCTCATGGACTTTCCTGCCCAGGATGGCTTCAAACCATGATGGCCAGATCTCAGCCTCCTGAGTAACCAGGATTCCAGGCCTGAGCCATCCATTTTTTTAACAATTTAGAAAATTGTACAGTTACAGATGTTATAATTTATCATTATAACCTTTATAATATATGTGTGTATATTTATATCAATGCATACATATAGAAATATTTTAACATATTTTTATATCTACAGTAGATTTATGAAATCATCCTTCATTATAAAATAACATGGAAACAAGTTTAATGAGGAGCAAAGCAAAGGGAATTGTCATGTTTCTTGTTGTTGAATGAAATATGAATTGTGAGAATTAGTTTGAGAAAACCATTTAACAAAATGGATAATGACTATTAATTCCTATCCCTTTATTTGCCCATATTGTGCATCCTCACACATGAGTGTCAAAGTAAAACCACACTTTTTTGCCTTTGTATTTAAATCATATGTTATAATTTAGCGGTTATGTGAAGTAATCAAATAAAGATTAAAATAATAGTGAGACTATGAGTTAGAGCTGAAAATTATTTTAAATATGATAATAGCTAATTAAATTCCATATCACTTACGTTTACTCTATTGTCATATCCCTTATTCCCACATTAGGAAAGTACATAGAAGATTCTCACTAAATTATGTGTAAAATTATGAAAAAATGTGTTAAAAGAATATGGGCACATTGGGGCTAGTAAAGTGGCTCAGTGGTAGAGCTTTTGCCTTGCATGCATGAGGCCCTGGGTTTGATTCCTCAGCACCACATAAGCTAAAAGAAGAAAGCTGGAAGTGGTGCTGTGGCTCCAGTGGTAGATTGCTAGCCTTGAGCAGAAAAGCTGAGGGACAGCACCAGAGGGGCCCAGAGTTCAGGCCCCTCGACCGGACAGAAAAAACAACAACAACAACAACAACAAAGAATAGGGGCACAGTGTGGTTTTAGCTGATTGAGACCTGTAGGGGGTAGTGTGTTTTTGAGGACTTGATAAACGTTGTGATGGAGATGAAGAAAGGGATATGCTTATTCTGGAAAATTGGCTAGAGGATTGCTCACATAAAAATAGTTATGAATTCTTCCAAAAAGTTACAGTAAAATCGCTCTCACAATCATGTTCACTACTGCACTATTCACCGTAGAGAACTTATGGAAACAGCCCAGACGACCTTTAGCGGAGGGATGGTTGGACAAAGTGTTGCACAAATATACAATTAGGTTGCACTCATCCATTATAAAGACTGTTACAGCATTTGCAAAGAAATGGATAGATCTAAAATTATGTTAAGTAAACTAAGTCAGAGCCAGACACACCAAGGATGTGTATTTGGAAGCCAGAATTTTATGCAAGTTAAACAACAGTATTAATCAAAGCATGCTATTTGCAGTGGAGTATTTATTTATTTTTGGGTTCGGTCATGGGGCCTGAACTCTGGGCCAGGGTGCTGTCCCTCAGCTTTTCAGCTCAAGGCTAGCGCTCTACCACTTGAGCCACAGCGCCACTTCTGGTTTTTTTCTTTTTGCTTATGTGGTGCTGAGGAATCGAACCCAGGGCCTCAGGCATGCAAGGCAAGCACTCTACCACTGAACCGCCTTCCCAGCACTGCAGAGGAGTATTTAAAAGTTGTAATTTCTTATAAAATTGAACTTTTAATTCAACAGAATGAATACCAGGAGACTATCACTTGGAAAAGGTGAGGGGAAGTCAAAGGGAAGGATTAAATAAACTTCTGGAAGTAGAGAGTGAAGCCATAATATTCAATGCAGATAGTATGAAACTAGAAAAAATGAAAGTGGGGTGAGGTTTAGAAGGATGTGAGAAAGTTATGTAAAGATCCATTGTAATTATAAACCGATTCTTTGAATGGAAAACCCTTTGTACAACTATTTTATAAAAATATAATTAAAAACGATGGGGCTGGGAAGGTGGCTCAGTGGTAGATGGCATGCCTTGCATGCCAGAGGCCCTGGGTTCGATTCCTCAGTACCACATAAGCAAAAAGAAAAAAAAGCCAGAAGTGGCTCTGTGGCTCAAGTGGTAGAGCGTTAGCCTTGTGCTGAAGAGCTGAGGGACAGCACCCAGGCCCAGAGTTCAGGCCCCATGACCGGACCCCCCAAAAAAAACCCAAATAAACAAAAAAACGATGGAGACATCTGATCTTAAACAATGAGTCAATATGATCATTTCCTGCTCAGAAATTTTCTTTGCAGGTATTTTCCTCATAATGACATAAAAGGGAACAACGCAATTAATATGAATATATCACTTTGCATATCCTAAATAGACACAATATAAAAATCGCAGTAAAAATATTAGAATATATCACATGATAAAATAACAGGTAGAAAGTATCAAACTCTGATTGTTTTTCCAAGTACTTTACCTTTGGTATCTAATTTAATGCTCACAATAATCCCATAAAGTGGAACTACTTCTATTTTTAATTCTAAGTTGATGATATTAAATCTTCAGAGTTGCAATTACTAGTACAACATTGCACACACGGTAACTGTTAGCCTGCGGTCCATTCCCACCATATCAAATAACCTCATTCTATTTTGTAACTAAATACCAGCACTCAGTCTACTAATTCTAGGAAAATATCCCAAAATTATTGTGCACACTCTAATAATATTTCACTTTATCTTTCTTAGAAAATAGGTAACTAAGCCGGATATTGGTGGCTCATGCCTACAAAGCCAGCTACTCAAGAGGCTGAGATCTGAGGATTGTGGTTCAAAGCCAGCTCTGGCAGGACAGACTGTGAGATTCTTATCTTTAATAAACCACTAGTAAACTGGGAGTGACACTGTGGTCCAAGTGGTAGAGTGCTCACTTTGAGTGGAAGAGCACAGGGACAGTACCCAAGCCCAGAGTTCAAGCCTCATGACCAACAACAACAAAAAAAAAAGAAAATAAGTAACTGTAATATGAAAAGTCCAAGTTCATAATCACTTACACCTCCCCGGTGAAAGGAATTGCTAAACTATAACATTCTTGATTTCTAGCTCAAAATAGTAGAAATCATATTTTATCCCTTCACTCAACACTGCACTGCCTGGTGACCCCATCTCTAGTTAATACAGTCTTACTGAAAGAATGACCTGCCCAATTCCTGACAGAAACAGACTGCAGGTCTTTTGGAGCAATCATTTCCACATTGTAGTTCACCTAAATTGTTTACCATTAGAATTATTTTGATTGGTTTTTATACCCAACATTTTGAGAGAAATGTACTACTTTAAAATGTTATTAAAGAAAGACTGATATAAAAATCACTTTGACCCCAGATAAATATTTTACCTTTCATATACCCAAAAATGCAGTCTGACCTATCATTAATGTTAGGAACGAGAGGTTAAAAATCATAGACACCAAGACCTAAGTATGAATTAAAGACTCTCCAACTTGTGAATACAATTGGTTTAAAAAGACATCAATACTACTGCATTTTTAAATTCCCTATGAAAATGATAATGATTCCCTATGATAATGATAAACTATTAACACTTAAAAATAACTCATTTTCTTGGGAGTAGGACACAAAACACAAGGTTAATCCTAATCGTTTTAAAAGACCTTTATTTATACAAAAACTCACTCATAACTATAAAGATTATAAAACTCACTGAAGTACAGAGACACAAAGGAAATAATTTAACTGCATCATGTACATTCAATGGACTGTTAATAGAAAACAAAGTTATACTAATAATTAGCTTACCCAAGTCACTTACATTCTTTTATTCTATTCCATTTACTTTCATAAAAACTGGGTTTTCATAAAATGACGCATAAAAAAGACTATATACCCACTTACATTTTCAGATCTTAACAATATTTATTTCAGAAATTTTGGCTCTATAGTCAATGAAATGAAATAATACTAAAATATTCAAAGGATTTTCAGAAATTGCAAGACTTGCTCTGGGATGTTATGTATATTGGAAAAGATATTCAAAAAGCCTTTTTTGTTAAAGTTGCCATAGTTACTCCCACAAAAGAGCCATTAGTAAAGATCCCTGTGCATGTACAAAATACCTTCAAATGCATCCACAATCTGCACAGGACACATGCTTTTTGTTTATTCGTTTTTGAAAGGAATATCTAACAAGCATATCCACAATACTTATTTTCAGACAAAAAGATGAGATATTCAAACGTAGTATGGGTTTGATTATCTCTTAGTGAGAATAGATATGATCTTGCAAAGAAAGTTATTTTCAACAGAAATCCAGAAAGAGTTTATCCAACTTGTGTTTCACAGGAATAACCAGAGAGTAATACCTGTTTGGTAAAGTCGGTCCAAATCACTCCATGAGTGTATATTAAAAGTATAACCAATTTAAGAAGTCACATACGTATTTTGTACTGATAATCAACTTACAGCAAAATAACTTACTACCTAATTATGTCTGTATCTTCTTACCCAACATACAATAAGAGCTGAAAGCGTTCTCTTTATCTAACTTAATGTTATAAATGCTTTGATTATGATGACGTTATTATTAGACAAATAATATATACAGAAGGGTGGTTCCACTGAAAAGACATGACAGAACACTGATATATAAAAACATTGCAACACAGTTAGCTCTTTTCAGCCTCACCCTGTCCACATTGGCAAGCAACATTGCAACAGCACATGCACACATATACACATACACACATGTTCGCACATGTACACACACATATACATGCATGCTAAATTCAGGATTTATTGTACAAAAAAGTTCAAATAAAATTTTAGTGATTAGGACAAATGATAATATGCCTTATTACAAAATAATACATAAACCATCACCACGCATGTTACATTTTACCTGCTTCTCCACATGTGACCACTTAATTTATTTTTAATTAATTAATTACCTTATTAATTAATTTATTTGTTTGGTGTTAATACTAGGGCTTGAACTCAGGCCCTGGCTTTGTCCCAGAATTTATTTTTTGTTTCAGTTTTCTCAAGACTAGCATTTTACTGCTTGTACCACAGCTCCATTTTTAGCTTTTGCTGGTTACTTTCAAATCAGATTCTAATGGACTTTTTTTTCTTGGTCTGCTTTCAAACCACAATCCTCAGATTTCATCTTTCTGTTTAACTACTATTAAAGACATAAGCCATCAGTGTGGCTCCTATTTTTTCCTCAATAGTTATCTAATGCACATACTTAGATAGTAATTTAAAAATGAGAGTATAGAAGCAAGATGTACAGTGGTGATATTGTCCTGTCAGAAATTCAAGTTAGTAATGTAAATTTATTCTTCAGACCATACCCAAACAATACCATGATATAGTGTAAGAGAACTCACTATTGAACATATTAGCTTTAAGAGCTTTCTGATAGATCCATTATTTATTGGTACCCAACATTAGAAAATTGTATGAGGCATTGGTAAAATAGAAGTCCTTTGCATGACTACATACATTCCTTGTTTTTTTTTTAAAGACACTTGCTTTCATCTAAAAAGGAGGCCTATCTATTGTCTTCATGTGATTTTGATGATTGAACGTGCTTAGTGAGAAGGTCAAAATGTATTAGTAGTCCTTAACTATCAATTCTCATTTATCTTCTTGTAGAATATAATGATTAAATCAATAGTTCAGAATCATGCTTCCATTGCAAGTGGATCACCAGTAAGAAATCTTCAATACCAATTCCCACAAAGTTTTGTCACAGATACAATCTCCCTGCCTTCTCTGCTGCTTGACTACCTTCCTATTCCTTCATTGTACAGGAAAAGTGTCATTCAACTGATTTCAGTCAGATCTGTTACTAGAATTATCAAGGATTTAGTTTATTGTCTGTAATTTGGTCAAAGTTATGTCTCTTTATGTATGCTTCTAAAAATGTATTTACTAATTTCAAGTAAATACATAAATTCTATTTCCATCTTTTTTAAAAAATAAAATTTTGTTTGCTCTATAAATTGATCAGAGGCATGGACTTTGTGGCTAGATAGGTCATTACACATCTGTCTCTCTCTTTTTCCCTTTCTTGGTTCTCATAAATAATATGATTGCTCCATAATTATCCTAATTTATTTTGCTTTTATATTTTTGGTTGCATCATTTCACTTTTTGCTCTGTCATTTAACAAATCATATATATAGAAGGCATTATTTCCTATTTCTCATTCCTAGAATAAGCTGCACATGAAGACATCACTGGTCCTCATTTTCAGTGTGTACATTTGAATACGGAGGAACATCTTTCCTCTGTTCTCTAACAATTCCTTACTCTCCGGTTAGAATAATTTCGAATAGTAAAATTGTAAAAAGAGAAAATAAATGATGGTGAATAAACAGATGCAGAAAATTCACCGGATATTTCTGACCAGTTCAACCAATGTGAACTAATAGGGAAATACATGGATACCTCATTCCCACTGGCTCTTAAAGTCTCTGGTTAGGCAATTCTTAGGAATATGAGGAACAAGATGAAAAAGTAAGGAATGGTATCAATTAAAGAAAAAAAATGGAGAAAGATCCAAGCAAATTTCTTCATTGGGCTGCCAAAAATATTCGACTTACTACAGTGCGGAGACTTCTTTCCAAATGGCCACTCATGTGAATATTAGGGATGATGATGAGTATACCTCTCTTCATTGAGAAGCCTACAGTGGACACTTAGACATTGTCAGTGAGTTGGTGTCTCAAGCGGCACATACAATAATTGTAGATGACTGGACACCCCTGCACAGTGCATATACATGGAATAATACCAGAGTGGCTTCTTTCTTACTTCATCATGATACAGATACCAATGCCCAAAATAAAGGCCTTTTGACCCCGTTGTATCTTGCTGCTGAGAATTGAGATAGCAAAGATACGCTGGATCTCCTTCTGTTGAACCATTATATAAAACCAGGCCTGAAGAACAACATAGAAGAAACTGCATTTGATACTGCCAAAAGGATAAGTATGTGTCATTCCCTCTATGAAGTTGTGGAGGGCTGTACAAATTGTTCAACTAAGTCCTAATGTTCGGGTTAAGTTTCTTAAATTTCAAAAATGCAAGTCCATCTTTTGTGTCCCTACAAAATATTTTCACAAAACAAATAAGAGCAATATCTTTTTTTTTTTTTTTTGGTCTGTCATGGGGCTTGAACTCTGGGCCTGGGAGCTATCCCTCTGCTCTTCAGCTCAAGGTGAGCACTCTACCACTTGAGCCACAGCTCCACTTCCAGTTTTCTAGTGGTTTATTGGAGATAAGAGTACCACAGACTTCCCTTTCCAGGCTGGCTTTGAACAATGATTCTCAGATCTCAGCCTCCTGTGTAGCTAGGATTATAGGCATGAGCCACCAGTGCCCGGCAACACCAATATTTTACTGTAAAAATTCATGGATTCCGCGGAATTCTTCCAAATGAATTGTCTGCATTGGATGTCAAAATGTATTCAATAGTTTTTGTATACATGTATAATGATTTCTTCAGAGTTTGTGATTTTTTAATCAGAAATAATTTTAACTTACCTGTTGAAATGAGTAGTACAGAAAGTAAAATATTTCTGGTGCTTGTCTGAAAAAGTATATTTTAAAATATTCTATATTCTATGTTTGCATAATGTTCATAATTTATTTTATTTTCTCCTAGATATACTTTGAATTCTACATTACTTTATAACATATAGGTTAATTAATGTGTCTTTTCCTATTGCATTCCATATAAAAACAGTTTGATTCCTTATTTTTTCTAGGTCTTTATTTTTCTTTGGGATAAAATGACAATGTTGTCTAATTTGAAGTTTTGTAAATTTTATGCTATGTAAACGCCTTTCTGAGCTGAAGATTTAATACACTGATGTCAAACTAAATTTAATTATATGAATTACGTGTATTGTTACACTTGTAATTTTGTAATCAACCTTTTAATAACTTTTTCATTTCTTGCATCTGAAGAATGAAAAATATGGAATACTTCTCAAATTTTCATATTATCCTTTTGCAAGTGCCATGTTAATCTCTGTATTGTAATTTGAGTATACGTGCTGCTGATGCATGTAGTATCCTCTAAATTTAAGTTGTTAATGATGCAATCTTTATACAGGCTTATATCTATGGGTGCCTACTTGTAACAAGGAAACCTTCTTGTTCCTAACAATGCTATCGATCTTATTTCCCTAAAATTCTGTGAATATTGGAAAAATTATATTGATCAGTCGATTGTTCACATTTGCAAATTTTTTTTGTCAATGACTATCAAGTCTTTTTATTTGGAATTTTATCGTACTCTCAATTATTTATAGATAGGTCTAAAGGTGATGGCTTTTTCAAGTACTTATTTATCCAACTGAATTAGCTTTGTGGACCTAATGAATTCAAAGTAAGCATTGCTTAAGAGCTACTTCTAAACTTGTTCAGCTGACATTTTCCCAAATGAGGTGTTACTGGTACAAATGTCTACCTGAGCCTTTACCCTTCTTCCATGTGGGAATAGACCAATCAGAATATCTTACCCTGAAAACGTAAATTGTCTTACTTGAACAAAATTAATCTTGGTTACAAGGGATGATAGAGAGATGAACAGTTCAAACAGAACTGTTCAGACTAGAAGGTATTTTATCAAAATATAATTTTTATTATACCTTCCATTTCAACAGTAACTAAAGCCAAGAAGGTGAAAAAATTGTTCATATGCATGATTACTTAATGTCCTGGATTGTCTACCATCCAACCAGGCAGGAACTTACACTACTGCCTTTTTATCACCAAATATTTTCATAGTTGCAGGAGAAGTCCATATGTTTCTCCTCATTATTAGGCATTAAATTGATAATGTTTTAATCACAGTGTTTCCCCTTGCCTACATGCTGTAAATCTACAAATGGTAAAGCTTTAGGTCTAACTCTATCAAACACTGAGGCAGAGATAATGGAATAATACTTTAAAACAGAGTTGCCTTTGATACAGTAACTACAACAGAACAATGCAAAACGTGTGCCTTTTAATTATATTAAATATAGTTATATATTTTATATTTATATGTGCTGATTTTATATTTCACACAATGAAACTTACTAGAATTAGTTGATAATTTGACAAATAAATTGATATTTATTCCAATAAATAGGATTGGAATATAAACAATTAGGTTTAAAAAATATATTAGAATATAAAAAAGTATCAATGCAATGTCTTTAGTATAAACTTGTGATACATTCTAACTGTTCTGGGTCTTCTGAATTCACATGGTAAAAAAAATGTTTTCCTCTAATCTATAATGAATTTTACTCTGCTGCTCTGTTTATTGTTTTAACTCGCTAGTTCCAAACTTTTTCTCCATATTTCTGAAGCATTCCTACTGATTATGCACAAATTTTGCTAAGATGCCTAAAGCATATTATTCTTCTGCAGGACCCATGGGTCATAGGATCCCAGGTCCCAGGTACCTGCATCATCAGATAACAAGGGCAAGACTTCTTACCAAGGCCCACGCAACATGTCAACACAAAGTAATTGAAGACCCATCTCAATTTGTCATTTCCTATATTTCAGGGCCCCAATTCCTTGAGATGCAGGAATTAGCAGTAAGCAATTGTGAAATGCAAGGGAACTTAGCAATTGTTTATCAGAGAAAGCTATTATTTCTATGACCATTAATCCCAAGATTTATGCCATAAAGTCATCATAGGCTAACAGTTTCAAACTTGTAAGGGGCACTTTAAAATTACTTAATTCACATCATGAATACCTTATCTCTATTTTGACAAAATACTACACCTCTGCTAATATGACGCCCTCCTTGTTCTGAAAAGAACACCACAATAAACTGAGCTGCATTATTTTTCCACCACTGGTATTCTTGGGATCACAACACGTACAAATATTATTTATATTTATACTTTTTTAGCTATCATAGATATTCAGGATGCTAAGATAGGAAAATTATGGTTCAAAGCCCACCCAGACAGGAAGGTTTCTTAGAATCTTATCTCCAAAAAACTTCTCCACAAAAGACAGACTCAAATGGCACTGAGGTTGAAGTGGTAGGGCACGAGCCTTGAACATAAACAGGCCCAGAGACTCTGTCCAGGCCAACAGTTCAAGCTCTAGGACGAACCAATAAAACAAAAACTAAATTGAAAACAAACACCAAACCTAGCATTTTTCTCCATGTATACAGAGGCACGTAAATAAGGAAATGGCTTCCTGTGTTACATATAGGTAGAAGAAAGAAGATGTCACACAATTACTCTCTTCATACCATATTAAACCAAACCCTTAAAAATTGTTTTTTCTAAATATATAAATTAATGTCATCCATTTGTTGGCAACTCTGTGTAGATTATTCACATTAACATGGTGTACATGACCTGTGGGAATTATCTAATAACTATGTTCTAATTATAACACTCTTGAAAGAATATCTAAGCAAATAGAATGCCAGAATCATTTGTGAATTTTTCAATTTATCCCTCTCCTTAAAAAGAATTTTGTAGTATCCTGTGGAATATGAAATTACAAATAAAACCAAAAAATATATTTTAAACCTAAATTCTAATTTAACAAGGTCTACAAAGTCCTACATTAGACGATCTTTGCTATTTCTCCAGACATAAGCTTTTGTAATCCTTCAACATTTATTTGGAATCCAACAGAATGATGCTTATTTACTTTTGCAAATTTTTGGATCGGAATCATGAGCTATTTTGCATCTAGGAATGTTCTGTAATGATGAGAGCATTTAAAACGCAAGTGAGGATATATATGAGTTGCATTCATTCTGAAACTTGACTTCTCAAAACATAATGACAAAATTAGCCCAAACTCTGAATTGTGTGTTCTTTCTTGTTGTTTGGCTTGTAATACTGAGACAAAATTATTCTACCTGGTCCAGGGAAGGTATCGTTATGTAATTCCACTATCTAATCTCCTGTCTGAGTGCTAGAATTCCAGGCTTGTATCACATTGCCCTGCCATAGTTTATTTAATCTAGAAACAGACTAGCAATTTTGAACTTCTCCTATGATCTTATCCACTAGACTGATTGCTCAGACTGTTTATGTACTATTTTCAAAGATGTTTTTACATTTGACACAGGATATGAGCATTTTCAGATGCACCTGCAAGGTTCCCTGATTCATTCCACCAAGGATCCTATCCAATTAATAATGATTACTTGACTCTCTTACATCTCTGGTCCCTACCTATGTAATATTCTCAACTTTGGGGGAAAGTTCACTTGAGGGCTTTCTAATATTAAAAATTATCACTTGATTCTAGTCGTACTCAGGACCTATTTTCTATAGTTTTCTAACTTTTCTACATATTCTGAGAGTTGTTTCATTTGTGTATTTTTGTGTGCACCTATAAGTGCCTCTGTGTGTATATGTATGTTTGTAGGTATGTATGCAAAAACCTAAAGCTGTTATTCAGCAATCTTGCTCGTGACTGGTATTCCAGCTTTTGGCTGGTTAATTATATGTAGTGTCTCAAAGCCTATACTGTCCAAGCTGGATGTAAATTGAACTTCCCAGACTCCTTTACATTCTTAGGTTTTATTTTTCCAGGAGTATCAACTTTCAAACTTCAAACACTTTTGTGAGTGTAAAGTTTAACCTGTAGCCCAGATTTTTGACTCAAGAATTCATATAAAGGTAGATGAACATATACATTACATATCCTGAGTGTTCACTGTTAGAAATGTGATCATAAACCAAGTTGTTGTGAGATCTGAGGATTGGGGTTTAAAGCCAGCATGGGTAGGAAAGTCCTGGAGACTCTTTTCTCCAATAATTACAAGAAAACTGGAAGTGACACTGTGGCTCAAGTGGAAGAGCACTAGCCTTGAGCTGTGTTTCAGAGGGACAGCGCCCTGTCCCATATTTCAGGTGCCACGAACAATAACAACAACAACAACAACAAGAACAACAAAAGAATATAAGAAAAGGAATGAAAAAGATGTGTGATCTTAGCCACCAGGTTCATTCCTATTATAATTCCTGTTCTCTCAAGATGGACTCTTTTTTTCCAGTTAAGTCTATTCTCCCATATCTGACTTGCATTGGAAACAGAATCATTCTTCCATTCTCCTTTTTGCACATTTACATGATTAGCAAGCGTGATTTAGAAAGGGAGTGGCCTCATGCTTCATGTTCCACTTATGAATAATGCTTTCGCTATTTCACTCCAATAAATCTACATACTGGACTTGGCTTTATTGTTTCAATGTTTTCTTATTTGTAGCGTCTTCTATATTGTATTGAACACTTATACATAAACACAGAACTTCTTTTTCTCCTATAATTGCTATTGTTTCTCTTACTGTTAACTCATGTACACTTGGGAAATTAATGCACAGCACATAGACTCACAATAAAAGATCTGAGAACCTTCTTCCCATTTAAAATTCACCTTAATTTACAGAGCACATAAGAAGTTTGAACAAAATGTTCTCATGGGTAATGTATTTATAAGCAATTTAAATTTCATTTCTCTTTACTAAGTTGTCTCTGAAACACGTGTTACCTCATGTCCAAAAGTGTCCTTGTGCTATATCAATAAAGCCAGAAAACATTCATTTTTTTTCTGGAGCAGCACCATAAATTGTTACTGGAAGTAACTGTTAATGGATGTGGAAACTGGTCCCAGGAGAGGAATTGAACATAGAGAAATGACAAAGTTGAAGTTAACTATTGCTTTCTTCTTTGCTGTATAAGAAAAGAATCCTAGGCTGGAAGGAAACTCTGTCCCTGATTTTTTGAGTGTGTCCTTTACTCATATAAACCTCCTCTGTAAACTTCTGTCTGAGAGTATTACAAAAGGAAACAATATGCCATTTGAAGGCCAGCATAGAACAAAAGGAAGTAACTTTGTTTTAAAATGTTCTACTGCAAAGAAGCAAAGATATGGACATTTTAAGTGTCTTATGGATGGATGTTTCACTCCTGAGATGATTCTATTGTTGCAGGAATCAGTTATCAATTCCTTTAGTCTGGTCCTGAGTTTTCCATAGCAATAAGGATTCCAAAATAGCAGGATCCAGTGAGTATGATCAGCAAAAGCAGCCTCTTCTCAGACAACCATTATTTTAAGGAGAGTCCCAAAGAAATACCCAGGGTTTGTTTTGTTTGCTTGTTTGTTTAGTTTGTGCTGGTTCTGGGGCTTGAACTTAAGAGACTTGCCCCTGTACCTGAAGAGTTGTCTTTCTTTCCCACCTGGCCCAACGCTAGTACTCCACTACTTGAGCCAAAATTCCATTTCTGTCTTTTTTGGTGTTTAATTACAGATAAGAGTTGTCAAACTCTCTTGCCTGGGTTGGCTTTGAACTAACACAGTAAGAAAACTAAGTGACATCAATTGGATGTACTTCTCTTTTGAACCAAAAAATATTTGATGAAGTTTATTATAAAGCTAATATTGACAATTTTTAAAGAAAAGAATATGTTTAGCAAAAAAACATAACAAATAACTCAGCAAAAGTAGGTGCACCACTAAATCATTTGGGACGATTACTATTGACTTCATCATTCCTTTGGGGGAAACAAAGCCATATTTGCACTTTTTTGTTGGTTGTGGGGATTGAACATTGATCCTGGGCACTGTCTCTCAGCTCTTCAGCACAACTTGAGCACTCTACCACTTTAGCTACAGCACCACTTCCGGATTTCTGGACTTAATTGAAGATAAGTGTTTCATGGACTTTCCTGACCAGGCTGGCTTTGAAACACAATCCTCTGGTCTCAACCTCCTGAGTAGCTAGGATTACAGGCATGAGCCACCAGCACCCGGCTCATATTTGCATTTATATGCATTTTATGTCACTATGTAGACAAAGAATGAAAGAAATCTGAACCAAATGTTGTGACAGCTTTTCAGAATAATTGAGGTAGCAATAAATATGCCCCCTTTTTCCATTTTGTTACATTAATGACTCATGAGCTATTGGACTCTTAAATTAACATCCTCTTTCCTCTTTGTAGGTGTATTTAGTATCAGGAAATGTTCATAAAGAAATATAGAAAGACATATTTTTAGAAAGCAAAGGAGATCAGGTATAAAAGAACAGCATAGAAGGAGATACATTTATCACACAGAGATTAAGAACTAGCATAGGAAATTTTGAATGCTAAAGGCAATGAGGCATATGCTTAGTTCATAACTCGTTCTTCAATAACCAAAAATGGTTCCCTAGAACGGTTTTTGCTATACCTTAGTTACTATCATTTTTTCATTCCATCTGGAGTTATTCTTTCACTTTTGTCACAACTGATAATTAGCCTCTGCTTTATTGGTGCGATGACTGGCCAAAACAGTTTCCAAATCTCACTTAGATTATCCTTCTCATTGTGATTAGCAGTGACCCTACTCAAAAGCTTGGAATCTTTGAATTTCCAGAATTAATCTTCACCTGACATCTAAGCACATTCCTGGCATTAATTGCTGTGACCTAATGAACAAAACATTTTTTCAACGCAGTATCCTAACATAGGTAAAGTACATGAATTAGGGACTATTGTCAGGTATCAGTATGGAAAGAGCAATTATATATTCCAGGTATGGGTTCTGTATTTTGCATTTACTATCTAAATGTTCATTGTTGTTGTTGTTGCTGTTGTTGTTTTGGCAGTCCTGGGGCTGAAACTCAGCACTTGGGAATTATTCCTCAGCTTTTTTTTTTCCTCAAGGCTAACCCTCCACCAGTTGAGGCACAGGACCACTTCCAGTGTTTCCTTTTCAGTTTTGGGTGCTGAGGAATTGAACCCAGGGTTTCATGCATGCTAGGCAATCACCATATTATGAAGCCACATTCCCAGAACCCTAAATGACTTTCTTAATATGGCATTACATTTTCATTCTGTAAGTATGTGTCATAATTTTAGCCAGAAATTTTTTTTTAGAAAAGAGCATTGAACACAGTACTCAGTCTAGTAAGGCTAGATGGACAATGGATAACTGTCACAGTGTAGCCAGGGTACAGAAGGACTTACCTCATGGAGCTGGTACAACAGACTGAGCGAGACAGCTTCTGACCCAAAGCCTACCTCCAGAATGAGAGGGCCATCTTGGTTCCAACCACATGGGGATGCTGGGCCACCTCCTCTAGCACCCATTGAATCAGTTCCTGAGAGAGAAAGAGAAAGAAAGACAGTCAGAATTACACTTAAGCCAGGTGACGGTGGTTCAGGCCTATAATCCTAAGTACAATGGAGGCTGAGATATGAAGATGATCTTTTATAGCCAGCCGAGGCATGAACAATTGTGAGACTCATCTCCAAAGAACCACCAGAAAACTGGAAGTGGTGCTGTGACTAAAGTGGTAGAGTGCTAGCTTTTAGCTGAGTAGCTCGGGGAGCTGCCCCAGGCCCAAAGTTGAAGCCCCATGACTGAAAAGAAGTGGACTTCCCACCACAAGAAGTGGACTGAATAGCACCCATTGTCCTAGGGAGCATAGCAGAGAACTCAGGCTGAGCTTCCTGTCAGCTGGGCGTCATTAATAGGTCACCCGGCTTCTCTGTGCCTCAGTTTCCCCAGCTTCAAAACTGAACAAAGTGAAGAATCCCGTTACTCATGGAGATAGGCAATAATCCCATACCTGTTGCACCATTAATTACACACACCATCTGAGATCTTTCCGGGTATCTTCCTTTCATATGCTCACAGAATTGCCAAGAACAGTATCAGATGGACCCTCCCTCTGTGCCTGTCCCTGCTGCAGAGATCCCTCTGTATTCATCATTTGTTTCCTT
Source organism: Dipodomys spectabilis (assembly GCF_019054845.1). Lineage (NCBI taxonomy): Eukaryota > Metazoa > Chordata > Mammalia > Rodentia > Heteromyidae > Dipodomys > Dipodomys spectabilis. The sequence continues at coordinate 1,071,017 of NW_024871092.1, read as the reverse complement.
ACAACTGTCCCATGAGTAGATTAAAGTACAATGGTTGAGGCCCAACCCAGAGCTTCACCTCTGGTCAAGAATTGGCTGCCGTGGACTGAGTTTGGGACAATCCATCTAAACCAATGACTGAGCATGGTGCTACATGTCTACCATCCAAACTACAGAAGACCGGGCCTGGTGGCTCATGCCTGTCACAGATAGGAGGACCATGATCCAGCCCAGGCTGAGCATATATTAATTCTCCATCTCAGAAATGCCCAAGACAAAAAAGCTTGACTTGCATGGTAGAAGATCTGACTGGCAAGCCTAAGGCCTTGAGGTCAAACCCTAATATAGCAAAAAGAACCAGAGTTCCAGTGCCAGAGGCTCATGCCTATAATCCTAGGTACTCAGGGGGCTGAGATCTGAAGATCACAGCTCAAGATTTAAAATAGGGTTGGCCTCGCCCATCAGGCGTCATGATGAGAAGACCCAGAGTCTGACCTATGCTGTTGTGCTCCATACTGGCAGAACTCATAGCCTTACTAAGTGTTGGTCATATTCTCTGTCCCCTTGGGAAGCCATCCCCTGCAGGCCGCACTCCCAGGTCTTCCCAAGCTCCCACTGCCACCATCCAGGCCCAAGGGAGTACACAGCTCCATTGCACACAGATCCCTTGTTCTTGTAATTTTACAGTGCTGTGCCCCTTCAAGCCTCTCACCCTTCCAGGCCCCAAGACCTCAGCTGTGAAGCCCATACATAGATAGCAGGTAGCAGGTAGAAGGTACCAAAGCATTCAGCCTCCTTGTTACAACCCACTTCTACACACACACACACACACACACACACACACACACGCACACACACACACTCACACACATCCAGACCGGTGACAGATGACTCATCCATGCAGCAACTGCAATTTGCCAACTGATCACTCACCTGAGCACAGTCAGGCTGTACAAAGAAAAAGATGATCTGTCTCTCTGTCTGTCTCTCTCTGTCTCTCTCTGGCTGTCTTCAGGTGAAAGGTTGGCTGAACACAGAAGACAAGGGCTCACACAGCAAGGGTTTCTATCTTCTGCATCCAACACCTCCCATCCCCAGAAAAAAAGGAAAAGACCCCAGAAGGCAAGTGTAGACATGCTGCTCCACACCTATGACTAAAGCCACCGGGTTCCCACCAGGGAGAGGAAGGGTGCCGATGTGTGGCTGTGTGGCTCCCACTGCTCCAGGCCAGGGGATCTGTGGCGCCCACTCCTCACCCCATCCTGCATCTCCCCATTTCCTGGGACACTAGCTGCTGGGGATGGAGGTGGGATCCTCGGGTCAACACCCACCCCCACCCCTGGGGCACATTTGTGCCAGGGCCTGGGCCAGACTGTGGGACACAGGGGAGGCAGGGTCCAGGTTGGAAGGGAGGGGATATGGGGTCGCAGGGTGCGGGGCTGTGTGGCAGCCACTCACATGTGTTGCTGGCAGAAGCTATTGGCAGCTGCTCCAGGTGGGGCAAGCAGCAATGACAGAGGCATGACAGACACTCAAGCCCTGAGCAGAGGACAGGGGAGCCAGGATCAGGTCAGGGTCCAAAGCTGGTTCGTGGCACACCATTGTACCATTGCCTGAGGAAACCATGGGTCTGAGCCCTCAGCACCAGGTTTGAAATGCTGCTCCATGTGAAGCGGGGGAGAGGGCCGGGGCTCAGGCAGGTACATGGTGGGCCTGAGGAAGGCCTCTCCTCCTAGGCCTCAAGTCTCTTGCTCACCACTCAGCCACCTCTACCTTCCTCAACTGCTGGTAATGATGTTAACAAACGGAGGGAATCAAGGTGCTACTTGGCAACATGGAATGTGGGCGTGGCCACAATTCTTGTATCCCATTGGTCAGAAAGAACCATGAAACAATGGGGGTGTGGCTGGAATCCTGTGATGTAGGCAGAATGGGCTGAGTCAAAATGATGGCAGCCCCTTTCCCAGGGAACTCTGTCCAATCCAGTTGGGGACAAGAGAGTGACCTGCTTTAGCCTGATGACTGCACAGATTGTTGTGTATGTCTGTTTGTTCCCAGACCTTGAACTCAGGATCTGGGCACAATCTGTGAATTGCTTTTGATCAAGTCTAGCTCTCAACCTCTGGAACCACACTGCTTTACTTCTGGCTTTGTTGGCACAAGTTAGACAGGACTTTCCTGCCTAGGGTGACTTTGACCATGATCCTCCTTTCACAGCCTTGTAAGTTTTAAGGAAGACTGCTGAGAGCCACTGATGCCTGGCTAATCATTGGTTTTGCTGATGTTCCTGGACAGACCTGTGAGTTACCTGTCCTCAGGTTTAAGTGGTAGGAGCTGGAGCCCACAGTTTGAATCCTGGTCCTGCCACCAACAAATGGCAGGAGATCCTATGGAACTCATTCCTATTCATGTGATTACCAAAGGAATGTGATGTATGTCATGATTAAATGGGCAGTACTTGAATGACTTGAGGATAAAATTATACACAATTACATTATAAGACACTGGTCAGTATTAATTAATACTTTATGAAGCATTTAAACAATCACATTCATTAAATGGAGGTCAAATGAAATACCTACGAATTGGGCATCACATAGCATGGAGATGCCAATTTTTTTCTGCCAGGACTGGGATTTGAACTCATGGTCTAGGTAACCCTGCTGTTGCACTGTGTGGGAAGGGGAAGCTTGCCTCCTTGAATTCAAGAAATTCAAGTCTGTTCCTTAGGCCTGAAATCGATGCCCACCAGTAGAAAACACCCTATTTGTGCACATTTTAAATATATGATTTATATACATATGTTGATTCCATATTGCATTCAGTGTAGTTATTTATTTTATTTTTTGTTTTATTCATGTATTGACTACTCATTTTATTGACTATTATGACACATAGAACAGTGGTTACATTGATTACATAGGATAAAGGTTTGCATATGTATTGCACATCCTTCCTGACACCCAGAACTTTCACAGAAATGGAAAACATGTGTCACCATCAGCTTCTTACTACACGATTCATTTTTTGGGAGTGCTGGCATCTGAACTCACAGCCTACAAGGCCCAATTCATGAATGGGTGAGTGTCAGCCTGCCATCCTGGGGCAAATTGAGCTGACAGGCAGTTCCAAGTACCTGAGATCGAGCCCCAGTGGTTGACAAAATAAGAACAGATTGACGTGCAGATGGTAGTACACAAATAAATATATATCGTTATAGAGTGTCAGAGATGTCTATACATTATTCAGTTATATAGGCTACACTCCTACCAATTCTTAGGTATTTATAATGCCTCCATGTAATTAATGTTATTGTTTGCATTCTTAACAAACTATTAAGTAAATCAATCAATATCCTGAAATTATTGCATTCTGTAACAGTATTCTTTTAACGCTTCATAAATATTAAATAAAATCAGTCTCCTGAAATGATGCTGTCTAATTTTATAGGAGCATCATACACCATCAACTCATTCAACTGTGACATTGATAATATTACCTTGTTATTCCCATGGATGGGAACGAGTCTCTTAGTATCTTCTGCCATTGATTGGTGTCAGGACTGGGATTCGAAATCAAGGCCTACATTGCCATGTGGACCTATGACTTCTTCAATAGTCTGACAACCTTCAGCAATGCAAGGTGAAGTGCCCTTTGCAACAGTGTCATTCAGACCCAGGAGGGTCACCGTGCAAAGGAAGAAAACATAAAAAGGCCATCTCGCTGCATTTTTTTCTGTACATTTTTGCCACAAAAGGCCTGGGGGTATAGGATCGCAGAATCTACTGTGGGTCCAGTGGCCGCACCTCAACATAAGGTGATCGAAGCTGAGGCAGAGTTACAACCTGAGTTCAAGCTCCCTGCTGAGCAAAAAATAATTGAAAGAGATTAGCTCCCTGGCTTGCAATTCACCCCCTTTATTCTGCCAGGCTTTGGATTTGAACTCTGGGTAAATCTGCAGCACTGTGGAAGAAGTGGAAGCTCACTGTATTTGAACATAAGGAGGTCAGGCCTGTGCTCTAAGCCAAAATTCAAGCCCCAGCCTTGGAAAACATACTATTTATATACATTGTAAATACAGGATTTGTACTTACCTATGGATGTTCAGTCCATACACGTTTGGTGTGGTTGTTCCTTGTATTTTTGTTTTATTCATTTATTTACCATTGATTTTACTATGATGACACCCATTCCCTTTATTACATTGATGACATCCTATTACATGTAATCTAAATTTGTAGACGTGTTCTCCATCATGCCTGACACCAGGACTCTCAGAGAAAAGGAAAAAAAAGTTTAACACTTGGCTTCTTCCTGCATGATCCAATTGTTGGGAGTGCTGGAATCTGAACTTAGGGCTTAGCAGGACCAATTGGTGAATAGTTCAAGGTGATCACAGCAGCCTGTGAGCAACAACGGAGTTAGGCCATTCCCAGGATCTGACATTGATCCCCAGGATGTGCTATGATAGTCATAAATTAATAATTTAAACATAGGATCTATATTTACATATATGTATGGACAGCATCTTGCTTTTGGAGTACTTTTTGTCCTGCTTTTCTGTCTTATGTAAGTATTGTGTATTTTACTGAGTAAGGTAACAGATATAACAACCTATTGCCCTGGCTATAGGGTTTCCTATGCATTCTCCATCCAAGCTGAGACCCAGGACTTTCACAGGACAGGAAAAAAGGTGAATCGATGGGCTTCTCACATCAGGATTCATCTTTTGGCAGTGTTGGTATTTGAACTCAGAGCCTATCAGGCCCAATTGAAGAAAGGGTCAAGGTGAGGACACCAGCCTGTGAGCAACGAAGGAGATAGGCAATTCCCAGGACCTGACATCGAGTCCCAGGAAGGTCCGGATAGTCATAAATTCATAATTTAAGCATAGGATCTATATTTACGTACATGTGTGGACAGCATCTTGCATTCGGTGCACTTTTCCTTAATTTGTGTCTAATTCATGGAGTTGTTGTGTATTTTACTCAGTATGGTGACAGGTATAACTGTGCTGACATGGATGACAACCTGTTCCTATAGTTATAGGGTTGCCTATGCATTCTACATCCTAGTGGAAGACCAGGACTTACACAGGAGAGGAAAACATGTTCAACGACTGGCTTCTGACAAGAGAATGAATCTTTTGTCAGTGCTGGGATTTGAACTGAGGTCTGGGTAGCATTGTTGCACTTTGGGGTAAGGGAAATCTCACCATCTTGAAGACTAGAATGTCAGGTCTGGATCAAGGCCTGATTTGAAGACCCAGCAGTGGACAAAATAACAAGCACGACTTTTTTAAACATAGGATCTCCCTTTACCTACAAGTGTGGTATGCATCTTGCATTCAGTGTAGTTATTCTTTCTTTTTTGTGTCTTATTCATGGATGTATTGTGTATTTTATTGAGTATGGTGATAGATATAACTATGCTGACATGGATAACAACCTATTCGAATGTCTATAGAGTTGTCTATATAGAATACTCCATCCTCACTGAGACCCAGGACTTTCACAGGAGAGGAAAACAGGTGGATCGATTGGCTTCTCAAATCAAGATGAATCATTTGGCAGTGCTGGGATTTGAACTCAAGGCCTAGCAGGCCCAATTGGTGAATGGGTCATGGTGAACTCACCAACCTGTGAGGTACTAAGGAGGTAGGCATTTCCTAGGACCTGAAATGAAGCCCTGGTGGGGGCCAATATAGTCATAAATTCATCATTTAAACACAGGATCTATATTTCCATACATGGATGGGCAGCATCTTGCATTCTGTGTAGTCATTCTCTTTATTTTTTGTCTTATTCATTGATGTATTGTGTATTTTCTTTATTATAGGATGACAGATATAACTGTGGTGACCTGGATGACAACGTATTCACATGAGTAGAGAGTTGCCTATGCATTCTCCATCCTAGCTAAGACGCAGGACTTGCACAGCACAGGAAAACTGGAGCAATGACTGGCTTCTCACATCAGGGTGAATTTTGACAGTGCTGGGATTTGAACTTTGGGCCTAGAAGGCCCAACTGCCCAATGGGTCCACATGATCACACCAGATTGTGAGCCACTAAAGAGCTGGTCGGTTCCCAGGAACAGAAATCAAGCACCAGGGAGGCCACAATTGTCCTGAATGCATCATTTAAACATGGGATGTATATTCAAATCCGTGTGTGGACTGCATTGTGCATTTAGTGTAGTCATTTTATTTTGTATGCTATTCATGGATGTATTGTGTATTTTCTTCAGTATATGATGACAGGTATAACTGGCCTCACAGGATAACAACCTATTCCCATGGCCACAGTGCGGCCCATGTATTCTTCATCCTAGCTGAGACCCAGGACTTGCACAGGAAAGGAACACAGGTGCAACAATTGGCTTCTGACATCAGGATGAATATTTTGGCACTGCTGGGATCTTAACTCGGGGACCAGCAGATCCCATTGACGAATGGGTCCATGTGAGCACACCAGCCTGTGAGCCACTAAGGAGTAAGGCCGTTCCCAGAACCTGAGATGGACTCACAGGTGGAGGTGTGGGGGAAGGGCACACAGCAGTCATCCATTCATAAGTTGAAAGTAGTATGCAAATAAGTAGACATTTGTATAGAGTAGGAGAGACGATAACCTGTGATGGAATCCAATCTACCATGTGTCTACTGATTCTTGGATCTTTCCAGATGCCTTCATTTCATGACTGTGATGATTATTGTCATGCTTAATCAGCACTGCTTTAAAAATAAGCGATGCCCCATGAGTCTTGCCTATCATTTCCTAGTCACTTCATGCATGAACTACTCATTCAATGAGATCAATCACATTCCATGACTTTTCCTGTTCCAGAAACCATTATCTCAGGATTTCCCGCCATTGCTTTCTCATTGGGGTGGGCTGAATTCAAGCCTCAGGCATGGAAAACATACTCCTTATATATATTTTAAAGATAGGATTTATACCTCTATACAGATGTTCAGTAGATACCTTGTTTGGTGTGGTAGGATTTACACTTCCATACAGATGTTCAGTCCATATCACATTTAGTGTGGTTATTCATGTTATTTCTTTTTTTATTCATTTATTTATGATTTATTTTATTGACTTTGGTGATACCTATACCATTTATTACATTGTTTACATCAAATCACATAACATCTAGATTTGTAGATGTGTTCTCCATCATGCCTGACATCCTAGACTCTCCCAGAAAAGGAAAACATGTGTCACACTCGGCTTTTAACTCAAAGATTAAATTTTTGGCAGTTTTGGGATCTGAACTCAGGTCCTAGCAGGCCCAATTCATGATTGGGTGAGTGTGGGCACAGAAGCCTCTAGCCAATGAAGCTGTCATGTGGTTCCCAGGCACTGAGATCAAGAACCAAGTTTGGCAAAAACAGCAATACATGGATAGGCAGAGGGTGGTATACAAATAAATATATATTGTTAAAGAGTTCCAGAGCTGTTTATCTATGACTGGATGACATCTACTACGTTCCTACCAACTCTTAGGTATTTATATATCTCCATTGAAACAATATTATTCTTTTCATGCTTAATAAACTATTAATTAAGGTTAATCAGCATGCTAGGATTATTGCATCCAATTTTAGACTAGACAGATGCATGTACTACTCTTTCAATCTGTATTCTTATGCATAGGAACGAGTCTCTTGTGATCTCCTGCCATTGGTAAGTGTAAGGATTAGGATTTGAACCCAGGGCCTATGTTGATATGTTGGCTTATGGCTTCCCTGATAACCTGCCAGCCATCTGCAATGGCAAGCCAGGTCCACTTTGAAACCATGTCATTCAGACCCAGGATGGTCACCATGCACAGAAAAAATTGTAAAACCCTGAGCCCTCTACAGCTCCCCACTTTTTGTGCTGTTCTGCTTGTTTTTTCTTCCTGCAAGCCCACTGGGCCTAGGGTCCCAGGATCAGCTTTGGGTCCCGAGGCTGCACCCCAGCCTAGGGAGAATGCAGCTGAGTCAGAGTTGCCATGACCTGAGTTCAAGCCCCGTGGTTGGCAAAATTAATGAACTAATTAATTCATTAATTAACTAACTAAATTGAAATAATAAAGCTCCTTGGTTTGGAATTTCTGCCAGTTTTCTTTTCTAGCCTGGGACTTGAACTCAGAGTCTTGATGAATCCATAGCAATGTGACAGAAGGTGCAGAGTTGCCAATACTTGAGTTCAAATCCCATGCCATGCCAAAAATAAATAAGTCACTGCCCTCAGCAGGGAAGTTAGTTATGAAGATGGGAGGGAAGGGATGATAGGGGAAAAACAAATGAGGAGGCAACAATGTTCAATAGGAAATGTACTCATTACTTTGCTCATGTAACTGTGACCCCTCTGTACAACATTTTTACAGTAAAAAATGTACAAAAAATTATGTACTCCTCAAGAAGCACTTTGGTGGTAAGGAATGGATGTCTGAATAGCTGTACAAAATTATACACTGATTTTTTTCAGTGTTCAGTATGGAACTGAATAAACATAACTAATTTTATTACAAATGTTATGTCACAGTCTTGGAACTGGGGCCAGTATTTCTGCCATTGCTGGGATTTGAGCTCACTGTCCAAGTAACTCTTTTGGACCTTGGGTAAAGGCTAAGCTGCCTGTCTTTGAGGAAAAGATTTTCAAGCTAGAGTTCCCAGGGCATGACTTAAGGCCCTGCAATAGAGAAAATATTTGTATATATGTGTAATATAAGATATATAGCTACATATGTATGTTTATTTCATATTATGATTATTATTATTGATTTTGTATTTAATTTTTATTTTATTCATTTTATTGTTTATTGTATTTAGTATTATTATACACATAATATTTATTATGTTGTGTCCATATATTATAAAATTATACACAATAATTCAGTACATTGACTCATTTTCATTAATACTTTATTAAATGTTGAAACATAATTAAATGGAGGCATTTGTCAAGTCATCACATGGTTAGATTCTGTCCCCAGTATGAGCTTTGTCTTATTTATCTTTGGACAACTGCCTATAGGGATTTTTTTATATGATTTATACTCAGAAGCCTATTCTTATGAATAGGCAAGTTGAGGGATAAAATCGTAAGGTTAGGGCTGGGAATGTGGCTTAGTGATAGAGAGCTTGCTCAGCATGCATGAAACCCATGGTTTGAATCCTCAGTGCTACATACTCAGAAAAAGCCAGAAGCTGTGGTGTGGCTCAAGTGGTAGAGTGCTATCCTTGATAAAAAGAAACTCAAAGATAGTACCCAGGCCCTAATTTCACGCCCCAGGTCTGGCAAAAATAATACACCAGATTCCAGTGGCTATGGAAACCTACTTTCTCAGGAGGCTTAGATCTGAAGATCGCATTTTGAAGACAGCCTAGGGAAGGAAAGCCTGTTGGACTCTTACCTCCAATGAACCATCAAAAAACCCCATGTGGCACTGTGGGTCAAGTGGTAGAGTGTTTGCCTTGAGTTGAGGGGTTAAGGGACAGTGCCCAGGCTTCAGTTTGAGACACACAACTGGAAAAGAGCGAGGGATAATCAAAGTAATTTTCCTATTTGCTATTTATGAGAATATTTTTTGGAAAATGAATGCTGATGTAAACCAGAATTGGAGTCAGACCTCAAAGTTCAAGTGTAGCACATCCGTAAGCCTTGCCTTTCATATTCTATTATTATAAACTTGTGTCCTACAGGGTTCTGAACGGCCCATTGTTGAAAGGCTTAATATGCTCCCTAAGCCCTTTGTGATAAGCAGTTGACTTTTATTGTCAATGTCATTACAGTTCTGACCCTAGCAATGAACGAATAGCTCATCACCCTAACTCAGGAGGCTGAGGTCTCTATCACAGGGTGAAACCAGCCAAGGCAAGGAAGTCTAGGACATTCTGACTTCCTGTTCTGAAACGTCAGATGCTCAAGAAATTCCTGTGTTTCCTTTAGTGACTAGAAGTTACTTGCACTCTAAATGTTCTTGGTGTTCTTGAGCTACAGAAGAAGGAAAGAAATATTATTGACCCATCCTGGGTTCAAATGAAGTTCTCAGGATCCAAGCCCTAGCAGCTCTGTTAGCAGGAAGAACTCCAGTGTAACACTGTTTTTGAAGGACAGAAAACAGTTTCAAAAGCCAGGCTAGGTGCAGAGAACTAGGCCTGCAGCATTAGGAGGCAGAATGTACACACTCAACAGGGCAGTGAGCTGCAAAACCACTTCATTCATTCCTGGCACAGCCAGCAATGGGGGAAACCTGAAACATTTGTTAGTTACACCAGGGTCAGGCTTTTCTCAGTTTCTTCAAATGATGACTAACCTTCCTCCCTCAGGTGAAGGGAGACTCAGGCTATATTTAGGTTACCAATACAGAGCCAGTTTAGTGGGGGAGTGTGTAAGAACAGAGTAGCAAAACCCTGCTATCTGGTCTTAGTGAGTGGGTTTTTGACTCTCCATTTATCAGGTTTGAATGCCCTTCTATCTCTGCCAGTCTATTCTCCTTGCTTCATTGTCCACATTTTTAATGCAAATCCCCAAGGAGAGACAGGGCCATTTCTCTTCTGTCTCCAAGCATCTGAGTTAGAACCTGGCTCTGCTCTTTTGACTCTGGGGCTCCTGGATGCCTGAGAAGTGGGACAGAGACAGTCATCCTGCTCTGCATTTGTGTGAAGGCGATGCTGGTGTCCTGGCACACTGCAGAAAGCCTCATGACTGGGAAGAGTTCCCTTCTTCCCTTCTGACATCAAAAACAGATTCATCTATCAACTTTCTCCCTTCCTTCCTTCCTTCCTTCCTTCCTTCCTTCCTTCCTTCCTTCCTTCCTTTCTCTCTCTCTCTCTCTCTTTCTTTCTTTCTTTCTTTCTTTCTTTCTTTCTTTCTTTCTTTCTTTCTTTCTTTCTTTCTTTCTTTCTTTCTCTCTCTCTCTCTCTCTCTCTCTCTCTCTCTCTCTCTCTCTCTCTCTATTTCTATCTATCTATCTACCTACCTTCCTACCCAGGTAGCTATCTCTTTGTCAGTTGTTGGGTTGAACTCAAGGCCTGGGCACTGTCTCTAGCATTCTGCTACTTGAGCCACAGCACATACTCTGGCTTTGTCTGTGTACGGGTGCCTGATGAATCGAACCCAGGACTTCTTGCATGCTAGGCAAGCACTCTCTCATTAATCCATATTCCCAGCCCCTTCATTTTTTTCTTATTGTTAGTTTTTACATAAGTATGCTACCATTTTATGTATTCAAATTTAATTTTCGGAATACCAGTTACATCTAAGAAACCTGATCTTCTCTTCCCCTGCCTGATTTGTGATTGTTCCTGCATTGCCCTCATAATAAAATGTAAATAAAGGCTGATGAGAGCTTCAGTGTGCATCATATAAAGACACAGGCCTAGAATCCTGGAAGAGAAAAGCAATGGGCCTAAAATGAAGAGAATGATGCAGTGTGCACAACTAGCATATCTGAAAAATACACCAGTAAATAAAAGCAGAGTTTGCACTATGAGAGGTAATATACATACACACATAAGTAGGTAGGTCACTGATACATAAACTTGACCTTCACTTTTTGAACTTTTTTGTGGCCATCCCAGGGCTTAAACTCAGGGCCCGATGTGTTCCTAAGTTGCTTTGCTCAAGGCTGAGGCTCTACCACCAACACAGCTCCACTTCCCACCAGCTGGTAGTTAATTGGACATAAGCAATTCCCAGGCTTTCCTGCCTGGTCTGGATTATCTCTCCTGCTCAGTTTTCTCTCTCAAAGCTGGAGCTCTACCCTTTGGGCCACTGCTCCACTTCTGGGTCTCTGGTGGTTTATTGGAGAAAATAGTCTCAGAGCCTCTCCTGCTCGGCTGGCTTGAATGGCGTTCTCCTGAGGAGGCTTCAAATGGTTTCCTCAAGGATTCACAGAGGAGCCCCTCCACCAAACCCGTAGTCTAAATCTCGAGGAGTACTAGGGAAAAATGGAAACATGGTTATACCCCAGTCGCAGGACCCCCACCAAAAAGACCACCAAGAGTCAGACTTACAGCTGTTTTACGGTTTTATTTAAATGGGCTGCAGCTCGGGCCTTGTCCTACACTCCGACACAGCAGCACCTAGGAGGAGAACCACAAGGGAAAGATTTGTAGGGTTTATAAAGGCACACAACCAACCAGGTGTTTGGATTACCACCATGTGTTGCTCTGCTAGAAACAAGCAACAAGTGGTCAGTGGCTCAAAACTTTAACCCTTCATTCCCCTTCCCCCTTGACTTATGGTCCTGAGACACAATCTTGTGGCTCTAGTCTCAAACTAAACTCCAACAGCTCTTGATCATGAACGGGTATGGTCCCTAACTGACCTTAGCCATACTATTAAACAACAATACCAATAACAATCAGTTCATTTTTATTTTTTGAGGTGTATGCAGAGTGGTTGGGTAGGATGCTTGGAAACTTGCCATGTTCTCTGTGGTTGTACAGGGCAAAGGGGTCAGCCATTCTGGCGTGGGAGCTGTGGATCCAAGCAGAAATGCCATCCACCTTAAGGGCAGTAGGTGTAGCCAGTAGCACCACGTAAGGTCCCTTCCACAGTGGTTGCAGAGATCTCAGGTTGTGCCCTGGAACAAACACCCAGTCCCCTGGTTTAAACAAATGGGGGGTAGGAATAGAAGCAGAATCATATAATGCTCTAAGCTGGGGCCACACCGTCTTATGCACAAGCTGTAAATAGTCAAGCTTACACAGAAATTCAATATCATACAAATCAGCAAACAATTCAGTCTGAAGGCTAGGGATAATGGGTGGAGGGTGTCCATACATTATTTCAAAAGGAGTAAAGCCAAGCTGATAGGGTGAATTTCTTATTCTAAACAGGGCAAAAGGAAGCAGCGATAGCCAGTCTGGGGCAGTCTCCAAGGCCAATTTGGTTAAGGTATCTTTTAGATTCCAATTAATTCTTTCTACCTGCCCTGAACTCTGGGGTCTATAAGCACAGTGCAATTTCCAATCCGTCCCCAGTGCCGCGGCTATTCCCTGACTTACTTTTGAGACAAAGGCCGGTCCATTGTCCTACCCAATGGTGGATGGGAAGCCATACCTGGGTAGGATTTCTTCCAGGATGTTCTTAGATATGACGTTCCCAGTTTCATGCTTTGTTGGGTAGGCTTTAACCTCTCCTGAAAAGGTGTCTACAGAAACTAGCAAATATTTATATCCAAATTTTCCAGTTTTAATTTCTGTGAAGACTACTTCCCAATACACACCTGGCCTATCTCCATGGAGGGAGCTCATTTGGTAACCAGTTGATTAGGGGCATTGGTCAGCTGACAGGCTTTAAATTTGTTAACAATGTCCTCAATGAGTTGATTTCCTTGCCTTATTTTTACTTCTGAGTGTAGGAGCAAGTCCTGCATTCTTCGGGTTCCCATGTGAGAGACCCGATGGATCCTCATAAGAATCTTCTTGCCCAATCTTTGTGGCAAGATAAGTTTCCCCTCACCAGTTTTCCACCAGTCTTTATTTCTTTCTCTGTTTGGGGGTTTATAGGCCATGGAAATTTTCTTTATCCACTCCAAGTCTTCTTGGGAGTTCTGAGGCTCAGGAGGCAAAGCTTGTGGCCCTGGGTCTACTTGTGCTCTGGGCTGGAGGTCCACCTCCTTAGCTGCCTGAACGGCCAACTTATTTCCTTTGAAACAGTTACCTTTTGATGGCCAGGACAGTGCATAATGGCAATATTTGCTGGTTCCCATAAGGCCCTAATGAGGCTTAAAATTTCTTGTTCGTTTTTAATAGCCTTTCCCTCAGCTGTCAACAGAACCCTCTCTTGCTAAATGGCTCCATGGAAATGCACAGTGGCAAAAGCATACTGAGGATCTGTGTAAATGTTTAGTGGCTTCCCTTTTCCCTTCTGTAGGGCTTTTGTTAGTACCACTAGTTCTACTCTTTGTGAAGACGTTCCCTGGGGGAGTGCTATTGCCCACACTATCTCAGTGTCTGTGGGGACTGCTGCACCAGCGTACCTTTTTCCATCTCAAATGAAATTGCTGCCATCTGTGAACCAGGTATGCTCGGCATGCCATAGTGGCGAGTCCAACAAGTCTGGCCTCTTTTCTTTGGCCTGGTCAATCTTTTCACACTCAATTTCACATTCTCTGTCCTTCCTTTCCTGTCTTTGCTACTCTGTCTCTCTCTCTTATTGTAAACCTTTTCTGCCACAGCTACTAGATCCCTAATAGACTTTTCAACAAGTCTGTATAGAGCCTGCAACTTTTGCTTTATGTCTGAGCAGCTTGATTTTTATAGGCGAACATAATCATCTGAGCCAACTCCTGGGTCTCAAGATCATTTGGCTATATTGATTAAAAGATTCCATGAGCTGCTCAAGATATGCTGCCAGATTTTCACTTCCTTCCTGTCTAACATCACAAACTTTGGCCATATTAGTAGGTTGGTATTTCGCTGCCTTGAGACCTGGCAACAGAGCCTGGTGATAGACGAGGAGTTGCTCCCTATTTTCAACTGTATTGCAGTTCCATGTTGGTCACATCTCAGGAAAATAGGCAGTGATCAGGGCAGGATCCGTGATAAGTGCTCCTGTGGGGCCAGGGATATGTTTCTGGGCTGCCTCTTAGTTACAGTCTCTCTCTTCGGTGGTAAAAAGCACCTGTAAAAGCTGACTAAAATCATCCCAAGTGGGCTGATGAGTAAAGAGAATAATTTCAAGCAAACGAATTAAATCCTGGGGTTTCTCAGAAAAGGGGGCATTTTGGGTGTGCCAATTGTATAGATCACTGGTAGAAAATGGCCAATATTGGAGTTGCTGTTGACCATCCGCATCCACAGGACCTATGGCGGGTAAGGGAAAAACAGCTGCATTAGAAAGGGGGTTGATCTCATGGCATCGTCGAGTGACTGGCCCCTCAGAAACTTTAGGGGCAGGTGCCGAGTGTTCTATAGCTCCCTCCTCCTCTTGATCATTCTCAGGTTCTGAAAAAGGAACCTGGAAAGAGAGTATGGGGGAGGAAACATTTCTTCTTCCAACTTAACTCCCTGAAAAATCTGGGGGTACCTTTTCTTTCCCTCTGTCTCAGTTTCTTCTTGTAAGTCTAGGGGACTAGATGGAGTGGTGCCTATGGTTTCCAGTCCGATCAGATGCACAGTCCAAAAAACAATAAACATTGCAAACAAAACACACCCAAGACTGACAGTTACAAAAAAAAAGCTTACAAAGTGGAGATCTCCCAAATTGGTCCACTGACTACAGTCACGGTGGGGTTCCACAACCACGCCCCACAGCAGAAGGAGCAGAGCCACAGTGGGGAACTTGGGCCTCTGTTAGGAGGCCCTCTTGGTCAGTTCCGGCCCAAAACTGAACCGACCCCCGCCCCGCAATTCTCATGGCAGTGTTCCAAGGACCGCCCCTCCCCCGCCCCACACAGTGGGGTTCTAAGGACCCCTGCCCCACAAGAGGATCTTGGACATCTCCCAGATCCTCCAGGGTTGTGATGCAAGCCCGTCTGCTTCAACAAGCCTTTACGAATCAGTTTGGCCATTCTCACAAAGGAAAATGAAAGTAAAACAGACAAATGAGAGGACAAGACAAATTAACAAAGACAGCTCTGTTTTACTTTTGGAGTCTGAGATCTTGGAGGTCTTTGGAGGGATCCCAGATGAGCCCCCACTAATATGTTATACCCAGGTCGCAGGATCCCCACCAAGAAGACCATCCAGAGTCAGACTTTACATCTGTTTTAAGGTTTTATTTAAATGGGCTGCAGCTCGGGTATCATCCTACACTACAACACAGCAGAGCCTAGGAGGAGAACCCAAGCTAAAGATTTGCAGGTTTTATAAAGGCACACAACCAACCAGATTTTCGGATTACCACCACATGTTGCTCTGCTAGAAACAAGCAACAAGCGGTCACTGCCTCAAAACTTTAACTCTTCACATGAAGATGATACTAGTGTGTTCTAGACACTTAACATTGGAGACACAAAACACTCATAATTATTAGATCATTTTATAGGCAAAAGGAGCAATGCAGACTGTATGAGGATCGTTCCAGCTTTCAGTCCTCATATCCTGAGACAGTAAACGCACAGCAACTCAAAGCTAAGTGACAGAACTGGCATGTACTGTGGATATTTGCTCCCAAATTCTGTGACACTCATTTCTCACTTTTGGCCTCAAGCCTGTGATCAGAGGGGAAGATGAGGAGAGAAAATCCTTCTCAGGGAAAGCAGCTATAAAGAACATTGGGTAGATTACTTATAAATTAAAACCTTGGGAATGACCCTGTTAAGAAGTCAGACTGTCCAGATTAAAAAATGAAGAAGAGAAGAAATAAGGTGCCAGTGGCTGCTGTCTGTAATCCCAGATCCTCAGGAGGCTGAGATGTAGAGAAACTTAGTTTGAATCCAGCCAGTGTAGGAAAGTCCATGACACAGTTATTTCTAAGAGATTACAGAAATACCCAGAAGTGGGGCTGTGACTCAAGCTTAATGCAGTACCCTGGAGCAAAAGGAGCTCAGGGACCATGCATATGCTCATATATCCACCCCAGGACCTGCCCCCTCCAAAAGAGCCTGTACTCTTATAGGTGAAATTCTGAAGTAGCTATGATGAATGGCACCAACCTAGGAAATTTGTATCCAGTACAATGAGTTCATAACAGAGAGACATCTTTCAAGATAGTGCATGTTCCGGGACTCCCCTCACTGTTCACAGTGTAAACTGAGGGTTTCTCTGCATCACAGGCCTGCTGGAGGAAGTCTTTCTCATTTTCTGGATAGGCACACAAAAGCCCTCACTCCTGTACAGCTGGGTAACAAACAAGTCCATCTGGTCCAGTTAGTGAGGATGAGTGTGGGTGGGCTCTGAAGGTCAGGGGAAAAAGGCCTTTTTGTACCCTTAGATATCTCTCACCACAGTGCTCTGTTTTAACAGGAGACCTTCATTTGTGACACCTCCCATGGCAGGCCAAGTTCTGTGCACTTATCCTGCCTTTGTGAGACTATATTCTGGTGTTCAGTTACAGTGCTCAATATAATTCAGGAGTCCTTCAGGCAGACAACTAAGGCATATAATAAAACGATTCATTGCAGGCAATTTTGGGCCTATGATGCCTCTCCTATGTTTCCAGAAGTTTGGGAAATCCAAGTACATGTTGGATATCACAAAGCTTCTTGTCATCTAGGACTGATGAAGCTCATCAGGTTCTGAAACATTTTTCTTCTCCTAGTTGGACCCTGGGTCCCTAGGTTTTGGGTTTAAACACAGGGCCTGGGTGCTGACCATGAGCTCAGTGCAGAAGCCCAGTGCTTTACCATTTTGTGTAACAACATCACTTCTGGTCTGTGAGTGTATGGGTGTGTGTGTGTGTGTGTGTGTGTGTGTGTGTGTGTGTGTGTGCGCGCACCACGGTGTGTGTGCACGCGGGTGTGTGTGTGCGTGCACACATATACATGAGTCCTGAAGCTTGAACTCAGGACCTGAGCACTGTACCTAGTTTCTCTTGTAGAATGATATCCCTTTCCCACTTGAGCCACAGAGCTACTACAGGCTTTGCCCTAGTGATGCGGTTCTAAGAAATGAAGCCCAAGATTCCATATATGCAAAGCATTCTACCACTAAGGCACATTCCCAGCCCTCTACTTCAGCTTTGTTAGTTTATTTATATCTTTTTTTTTAATTGTGGTTGTTGTCGATTGAAGGAGTTGAAGTCTTGATATATGTGCTGACCCTGACCTCTTCAGCTCAAGTCTTGTGCTCTACCACTTGAGCCACAGAGCTATTTCCGGTTTTCTGGTGGTTCATTGGAGCTAAGTTTCTCAAGGACTTTCCTGCCTAGGCTAGCTTTGAACCATGATCCACACATCTCATCCTCCTGAGTAGGTAGGATAACCGACATGTGCTCAAGCACCTAGCTTCTCCTTCAGGTTCTTAGTAGTGAATTGGAAATAATAGTCTCATGGTACCTTTTGTGTCTGGGATAGTTTGGGACCCAGATCTTTAGAACTCAGCTTCCCGAGAAGGCAGGATGACAGACTTCAGGTACTGACCCCTTGGCCATAGCCTCTGCTGCAAGAGGGTCTATGGTTCCAGGTGGTGCAGTGCTAGCCATGAGACCAAGAGGTAAGGTTCAGTGCCTCAGCCCCGAGTTCAAGGTTCATGACCAAGAGAAAAACAAACCAAACCATTGTCTGCTGTAGACAACTCACGAGTCTTCAGTAATACATAATTTTGTCCCTGACATGGGGACCTATCTGAGCCTCAATATTCTTGTCTGTATAATCATCTAAGTTGTGGAGCTCTTACATAGACAAGATGTAAGAATGAACCCGGTTAAGGACATAGCACATGGCACTCTTTGCACCACTCAGCACACAACATCCTGTGAAAGACTCAACACCCAGTACCCAATGCAGGACTCAGAACACTGCATCCTATGAAAGACTCAGCACATAGCACCTTGTGCAGGACTCAGAAAAGAGCACCCTATGGAGGACTCAGCACATAGCTCCATTCCACAAGCTGTCATTAGAATTAGGGTGCTTTCATCAGTATCACCATTCTGTGAGGAAAAATTTGCAAACCATACAAGTTCATATCTAATGGTTTAATGGGGTGTTTTTCTGGGGAGGGGGTGTTAGCCATGGGTCTTGAACTCAAAGCTCTACCACTTGGAGCCACATTTTAAGGTGTCCCTCAGACTTCCTGCCAGGACTGGGTTTTAAAGCCCCTGAGCAGCTAGGATGACCGGCATAAGCCAGGATGCCATGGGTAACATGTGGAGCTGGTTTGCAACGGTTTACATGTGGCTAAGTCAGGTTAGGTGGCAGCTGTCAGCACCAGATTCCTAGCTTCCTCTGTAATGAGGTTTTTGAAGTTCTGTCCTTCTATAATTACAGTTAGAATATCCTACCTTTTTTGGCATCAGACTTGGGGCTTGAGAAAGAGTTTAGACACTGTCCCTAAAAGTTTGTGCTCAAGGCTAGCAATTAATTGATTGAAAGACAAGAACTTCTGAGTTTTCTGTTTTGTGGCACTGAAGAATGAAACCCAGGGCTCCGTACTTACTATGAGAGCACTCAACCAACGAGACTCAGGAGTGAACGAGGTATAAATAGATAGAGATTGCTGTACATAAATATTATATAAACAAAAAGAGATTTCTGCATATTATTAAATTATACATAATATTGCCACCAATTCTTAGATATTAAATTATGTCTCCATTTAATGATGTGTCCCAGTTAACAATTAATAAACCATTAATTAATAATTACTCAATATCCTATTATTGTTTATCATATATGTACATATATCCATACATATAATTAGATATTTCATAGAATGAGACCCATGTCTATATATTATTAAATTACGCATCATGTGTTACTCCTAATTATTAGTTATTTAATTAGGACTGCATGTAATTTTTATTCTGTTAATGCTTAATAAAATATTAGTTAAACTTAGTGCACATCCTACACTTATTGCATCTAATTTTATCCTAGAATGATTCACTACTAATTCAATCTGTTTATCATTTACTGTAGTGGCAATTCTTCTACCTATGATGTTTTTTTACCTTTATTACATCCTATTAAATAGCTTATAGATTTGCATCCAAATTATATACCCTACCTGACACTGAGCATTTCACAGAAAAGGAAAGTGTGTCATGTTCGGCTTATCATTCCAAGATTACATTTTTGGGAGTGCTGGGATCTAAACTCAGGGCAATGAAGGCTCAATTCATGAATGGGTGACTGCCAGCACAGCAACCACTAGCCAATTCAGCTGCCAGGCAGTGCCCAGGCCCTGAGATTGAGCCCCGTATGTTGAGTCCAAATTGTGCTTAGTGTAGTTATTCATTTTATTTTTTTAATCATTTACCATTTATTTTATTGAATGATATAACACATGGAATATTTACTACATTTATTACATAGGATATAGAATTGCCTATGTATGAAACTTCACACCTAACACCTAGGACTTACACAGAAAAAGAAAACCTGTGTCACCCTGTGTCTTACTGCATGATTCAATTTTTGTGAGTGCTGGCATCTGAACTCACAGCCTACAAGGTCCAATTCATAAATGGGTAAGTGTCAGCACGCCAGCCTGAGGCATATTGAGCCGACAAGCAGTTCCAAGCACCTGAGATTGAGCCCCAGGGGTTGACAAAACAAGAACAGATGGACATGCAGATGGTAGTAAACAAATAAACATAGATCTTTATAGAGTGCCAGAGATGTCTATACATTATTTAGTTATATAGGCTACATTCCTACCAATTCTTGGGTATTTATTATGCCTCCATGTAATTAATATTACTGTTTTCATCTTTAATGAATTATTAATTATATCGTCCACTGTCCTGAAACTATTGTGTCCATGTAATTAATAGTATTCTTTTAATGTGTCAAAAAATATTCATTAAAATCCACCGGCCTCCTAAAATCACTCTCTAATTTTATGCTATTATCATTCAGGAACAAGTAATTCAACCTTGACATGCATAACTTTCCATCGGTATTCCTATGAATAGGAATGAGACTCTTAGGATCTCCCTCCATTGGTAGTGGCAAGGACCCGGCTTGAACACAGGGCCTATGTTTTCGTGTTGGCCCATGGCTTCTCTGGAAGCCCGATAGCCTTCAGCAATGCCAAGTTACCAACACTTTTCAGCCCGGTCATTTAGACCCAGGATGGTCACCTTGAAAAGAAAACAAATGTAAAACTGGCAACCATCTGCAAGTTACTGGGTTTTTTCTGTGTCGTTTTATTTATTTATTTTTCCTGTCAGCCTTTGAGGCCCAGGAACCTAGGTTCAGCTGTGAGCCCAGTGGCTGCAACAAGCCTAGAGTGATCAAAGTTGAAGCAGAGTTGCCATGCCCTGTGTTCAAGTCCTGTGGTTGACAAAATAAAAATATGTAATACATACATGCATACGTACATATATACATTAAAAATATTTAAACAATTATTAGGCTACTTGGTGTTGTATTCACACCATTTTTTTCTGCCCGGCCTGGGATATGAACTCAGGGTCTGGGTAAATCTGCAGTACTGTTGGGAAAGGGAAAGCTCACAGTGATGGAAGGCAAGAAAGACAGGCCTGTTTCTAGCACTCGCAAAAATAATATTCGTATACATTTTAAATACATGATTTATACTTACATACACATGTTTACTGCATATTGCAGTTAGTGTAGTTATTCATTTTATTTTGTTTTTTATTTATTTATTATATATTAGATTTGCCTATGTATTATACTTCATTCCTGAGACCCAGGACTTTCACTGATAAGGAAAAGAAGTGGGACAATTGCCTTCTTCCACCAGGATCAAGTTTTTGAGTGGGTCAATTTTAGCCCAACAGTCTGACACAGGTGAAGTTTTCGGGCAAATTTGAGGACCTGAGATGAAGCCCTAGGAGTGGCCAATATATAAACAGATGGATGTGTAGATTCATATGTATATGAATCTATAAATAAAGTTATAAAGAGAGACAGATAGACATTTATGTAGATTCTAGTGTATAATGCTATATAAAGAAGATGACCTATATCTTATGTTTATATATTCTATTACTATGAATTATTTGGTCTAAAATTATGCCTCCATTAGTTAATCACGGTAGGAGACTTAATAAAGTATTAATTAAATTAATCAATTACCTGTATTTATTGCATACAAACTTATACTACAATGACCAGCTAATTAGTAGTTCAATTGGTACATTACAAAGATTCTATTATTGTTCCTATAGATAGGAATGAGTAGGTGGAAGTCCCAGGATCAAACTCAAGGCCTAAGTGTCTTGGTTGGGCTCAGGCTTCACTGACAGCCCCCCAGCCTTCAGCCATGCAAGGTCATGTACAATTTTCAAGCTGAGTCATTGAGAGCCAGGATTGTCACAGTGCAAAGGAAACAAAGCTAAAACTGTTGTCTAAAACTTCCTGGTTTTTCATCCTCCATCTTGGTTGGTTTATTTTTTTGCCAGAGCTGGGACTTGAACTCAGATCGTAGGATTCCTGGATCATCCGTGGGTGAAAAAGCTGCACCCCAGCCTAGGGTAATCAAGGCTGACTCAAAGTTGTGGCGACCTGAGTTCAAGCCCCGTGACTGCCCCCCAAAAAAGTTAAGGTCCTGGCTAGGAGTTTGGGCCATTTTTTCTGCTATATCTGGAATTTGAACTCAGGGACTGGGTAACACTCTTGTGCTGTGGGTGAAGTGAAAGCTAACCTAGAAGAAAAAAATTCCAGAGCATTTCCCAGTGTGTGAATTCCAGCACTAGAGCTGGCAAAAATAATATTTATATACATGTATAATATATATCATATATATGTATTTGCATAGATATTACTTATTGTACCTAGGGTACAATATTTCAACAGAAAGGAAATCTGGTCAACATTGGCTTCTTATTCCACCTATTGACTTGGGCACTCCTGGGATTTGAACTCAGGGCCTGGAATATCTATTTCATCAAGGGGTCAGTTTAAGCACAGCAGCCTCAAACAAATTCAGGTTCCAAGGACCTGAGTTCTTGCCATAGGAATGGCCAATATATAGATAGATAGATGTGTAAATTGCTGCAAATACGTGTATATAAATACAGAGAGAGAGAGAAAGAGAGAGATGTATATGTATATTCCACTGTACATTTAAATATAAATATATTTATAGATTGTGAGATGTCTATATATTATTAAATTACATGTAATATATTACTAATAATTATTAGGTATTAAATTATAACTCCATTTAATGAAGTATCATGGATTAAGGCACAATAAAGTGTTTCCTTGTGTAAATGGAGCTCAGGGACAATTTCTAGGCTCATAGTACAAGCCTCAGGATCTGCACTAAAAAAAAAGAGCCAGTAACTGTGTCTGTGTATATATGAATGTATTTCTATCAGTGAACATCCATAGTCATTATGAAGAATAGCACCCAGCTAACAAATTTGCTTTGAATAGAATGATGTCAATGAGAGTGCTTTCAAGACAGTGCATGTTCCTGGTCAAAAAAATTTAAGACCCTGGCTTGGAATTTGCACCATTTTTCTAACAGGCCTGGGATTTCAACTCAGGGTCTGATTAACTCTGGCACTTTGGGGGAAGGGAAACCCACCATCGTTGAAGATAAGACTTTCAGACCAGTTTCCAGGGCCTGAATTCAAGGTCCAGCACTGAAAAAAATAATATTCATACATGAGATCTATTTACATACATGTGTTTACTCCATATGACATTTATCACCCTTATTTATTTTTTATTTATTTTATTTAGTATTATTACATATATAACATTTATTTCATTTATTACATCATATGAAATGGATTTATTTGCATATAGATTATACATCATACAGAGACCCAGGACTTTCACAGAGAAGGAAAAAAATGGGTCAAAAATGGCTTCTGACCCCACATATAAACTTTTGGCCATGCTGGAATTTGAACTCACAGCCCACAATGCATAAATCATGAATGGGTCAGTTGTAAAACAAAAGCCTTTGGCAAAAAAATGCCAGCCATTTCTGAGGACCTGTGATCAAGCAATAGTAGTGACGGATAGATAGATAGATAGATAGATAGATAGATAGATAGATAGATAGATAGATAGATAGATAGATAGATAGATAGATAGATAGATAGATAGATAGATAGATAGATAGATGTGTAGGTTGCTATGTATATGAGAGACAATGTGAGGAATTTAAATTATGTACATTATGAATTATTGGTTATTAAATTATGCCTCCTTTCAATGAAATGAAGTATCATGATTGAATACTTATTAAAGCCTTAATGTAAAAGTAGTCAGTATTCCTTAATTGGGAGAATCATACCATGGTGATAGAATGGAAGACATTATCCAATACTTTTTGTGTGGCATTCTATAAGAGAATCATGAACTAACTGCAAATTTAATTGTTAATTTTATAACATTCCATTAGGCATTCCCATGGATAGGAAGGATTTTCTCAAGATCTCCCTCCATTTATAGGTGGCAGTCCAGGCATTTCAACTCCAGGCCTGGGTATTTTACTTCAAATGCGAACCATTGGAATGACACTGTGAAGATTTCAGATTGTCAGGATGAAAGAAAAGAATGAGAAGGAAAGAAAGCCAAGTGTCAGTGGATCCTACCTGTAATCTTAGCTCTTCAGGAGGCTGAGTAGTAGAGAATACCAGATTGAATTCAGCCAGGACAGGAAATTCCACCACACTCTTATTTCTGAGGGAATACAGTAATAAAAAATTCCCATGAATGGGGCTATGACTCAAGGGCAGAGCGCTACCCTTGAGCAAAATTAGCTCAGGAACATTGCCTAGGGTCATAGTAAAACCCCCGGACCTGCCAATAAAAAAAAAGCCAGTAACAACATGTCTCCCCATGTACATATGCATGTATTTCTATTGGTGAAGGTCTGGAGTTCCTATGATGAAAGGTATCCAGCTATGAAATTTGCTTTGCATAGAATGATTTCATAGAACAGAAAGAGTTTTCAAGACAGTGCATCTTCCAGGGCTCCTCTCACTGTTCACATTGTAGCCTGAGGTTTTCTCCACATCGGTGACTGCTGGAAGAAGTCTTCCTCATTGTTGGAACAGGCCTCAATCCTGTACAGCTGAGTGATAAAAAAAACAATTAGTGAAGAGTGTGGGTGGGCTCTGAAGGTCAGGAGAAAAAGGCCTCTATGTACCTCAAGCTATCTCTCTGCCGAGAGCTCTGTTGTAACAGGATGACTTCATTTGTGCACCTCCCGTGGCCAAGTTCCCTGCACTTAGCCTGTCTTTGTTAGACTATGTTCCAGTGCTGAAATAACCAGCTACAATTAATTCAAGGGTCCTTCTGGCAGACAACTAAGGAGCTGAACTTCCACATCTACTCCAGTGGAGTCTGCTTAGCATGGAACACCTGCAATCAGATCTGAGAATGGGACTTCACAGAAGTCTACCTCAGAGAATGGGGCTTCAAAGAAGCCTAACTCCTGGAAAGGGTGGCAAGCCCCTGGGAAAGATGTGTTCCTGTTCCTGTTTTTCTTTTCTTCGCTGTATAGGAGTGCACATTAATCTTTTACTGCTCCTGCTGCTTGTTCTACTTACTCATGCTCAATGCTCCCTTATTCAGGGCTATTTCTTGGAAGTGTTGAACACTCCAACATCTGATAAGTGTCCTGAGAATATGACTAACTCACCAGAGTTAAGTGCTACCCTGAAAGCCCCTCTTATGGAGGCTAGTAGACAAGTCATAAGTAAATATAAAAGTATTGGGGGTTTCATGACATCACTTCAGCAGAAGGAATTGTTTGTAAGAAATTTACAAGAAGCTGTAGGCACGGCTAGAGCAGAAAGAGTGTATGGCTATTGGAGACTTCCCTTTAATCCTGAAGCATATACAATAGACCCATATAGATACCCTGTAGATAAGAAAGATGTAGAGGGATATTTAGACCAAAAGCTAAATAAGATTCCTAAAAGGTTGGTAGATGGAAGGTGGCAATGGCTTATCAGAGGAAAATGGTGGGATCCTCCATTATCTAGAGGACCCCAAAGACTTCCCCCAGATCCATAACCTTTTACAGGTGTGTATGATAAGGATGGCAACCGTTGGGTAAACTACTTAGGAGAAAGAACTTCCTATTACTCTCTTCCATTTACTGAGAGACTTGCTAGATCTAGGCCTCCTTGGTGCTTACTATCAAAGAAGGAGCAAGAAAGATCTTATGAGACAGTGAAGGCCTCTATGGAGAAGAGTAAACGATTATGTGAAAGGGTTACAGAAAAGACACTATGAGCCTAAATTTGATATATGGCCAGATTTAACTAAGTATACTGAATATCATGATTTTTGGCCACAAATTGGGGACCCTCTAAAGAATGGCAAAGAAACACAATTGCTTACAAAAGATTTGAAACCCATAAAGTACAAAACTAAACAAAAGTAACAATAACGTACTAGAGTTCATGCCTTACTGTCCACCACCTTGCATATATGCTCTGGTTAATGGTTAATAGGTGATAAACATCTCGAAACCAATTGTATTTCTTAAAAATAGAGGCAAAGCCTGGAACAATTGCCTATGGTCATAGTTCGTCATCCAAAAAACAAGATCAGGCTACCAGCTGGTGACCACCCAAGAACGAAGCCTTGCAGCAAGATTGTGTAACCTTTTGCCCTTTCTCATGGAGACTTTATTCTATAAAAACTTGTTATCCTCTGCAATAAATCGCAACTAGCTTTCACTCCTCTTGTGTGTGAGTTGTCTGTTTGCCATTTCCCCACCTGTTCCAGTTACCTCCACGAGGTGTCGTCCATCATCCTGGCAGAGCAGGTCCGTGGCACTGAACCTAATGAAATGATTCATTATTGGCAATGATGCCCCCCTGGGTTTCCAGAAGCTTGCTAAATCGAAGCACATGTGTAATTTCACTATGCTTCCTGTCATCTAGGGCTGGTGAAACTCATCAGATTTTGAAACTTTGACCTCTCCTAGTTGGGCCCTGGGTGGCTGTGTTGAACACAGGACCTGGGTACTGACTGTGAGTGCAGAGCAGAAGCTCAGTTCTTTATCATTTGGTGTCACAGCTTCACTTCTGGTATCTGTGTGTGTGCATGTATGTGTGTTCATATACTTTCCTGGAGCTTCAACTCAGGACCTGAACACTGTACCTGAGTTTCTCCTGTACAAGGATAGCACTCTACCACTTGAGGCACACATCCACTTCAGGCTTTTTTCTAGTGATGTAATACTAAGGAATCAAACCCAGGGATTCATACATGCAAAGCACTCTACTCCTAAGACACATTCCCAGCATTCTACTTCAGGTTTCTTTCTTTCTTTTGTTGGAAGTTGGAGGAATTTAAGTCTAGGCCTGGGTGCTGTCTTTGAGCTCTTTAGCTAAAGCCAATCGCTCTACCACTTGAGCAACAGCACCCCTTGATGTTTTTGGTGGGTCACTGGAGAGAAGAGTCTCAAGGAATTTCTTGCCCAGGCTGACTTTGGACCGTGATCCTCAGCTCTCAGCGTCCTGAGTACCTAGGATGACAGGCACGAGTCAGCAGCGACTAGCTTCCACTTCAAGTTTCTAAGTGGTGAATATGAGATAATAGTCTCATGGGACCTTTTGTGTCTGGTATAGTTTTGAACCCAGATCATTTATCTCAGCTTCCTGAGTAGGCAGGATGACAGAACTCAGCTACTACATGCCTAGACTGTAACACTCTGTTGCAAGGGGGTCCTTGGCTCCACATGGTAGGGCGCTATCCATGATCCCCACTGGTAAGTGTCAGTGGCTAGGCCCTGAGTTCAAGGTTCATAATCAAGAAACATAAACCAAAACAATTGTCTGCAGGAAACAACTCACTAGGTAGGTACATACATAATTTTGGCCCTCACATGAGGACCTATCTGAGCCACAAGTTTCTCATCTGCACAATCATCTTACTTGTGGAGCTCTTATAAGAACCAGATGAAAAAATGAAAAAAATGCACCCCATGAAGGACTCAGCACACAACTCATGAAAGACTCATCACATAGCTGGAACCCACATAATGTCATTAGAATTAGGGTGCTTTCATCAGTATCACCATTCTTTCAGAGACATGCCACAAACAGTCCAAATTTAGATTTTAGAGGGGTGAGTTTTTTTTGGGGGGGGAGTCAGCCACGGGGATTGCACTGAAATGTTGGGGGTACTGTCCTAAGGTCTTTTGATCAGGCTAGAACTCTACCACTTTAAGCCACAGCTCAGAGTTTCGCAGACTTTCTGCCAGGGCTGGGTTTTAAACGCACCAGTGTCAAATCTCAGCCTCCGAGAATCTTGGATGACAGGGTAAGCAAGCCAGCAGCATCTAATCCTTGGAACTGGGTAGCAGCGGCTTACCTCTGGCTAATTCATGTTAGATGGCAAATGTCAGCACTAGACTCCCAGCTTGCTCTGTGATGAGGTATTTGCAGCCCTATTCTTATATAGTTGCAGTCAGAACATTCTATCTTTTCCTTTTTTTTTGTTTTGGTGTCAGTCCTGGGTCTTGAGTAAGGGTCTAGACACAGTCCCTAAGCCTTTATGCTCAAAGCTAGTGTTTGAGCTACAGCACAACTTCTGGATTTTTCTATGCACATGGTAGTGAGGAATCGAACCAAGGGCTTCGTACTTACTAGACGAGCACTCTACCACTGAGCCCCAGTAGTGACAAGTGTATAAACAGATAAATGTATAGATTGGTATATAGACAGACAGATAAATAGATAGATAGATAGATAGATAGATAGATAGATAGATAGATAGATAGATAGATAGATAGATAGATAGATAGATAGATAGATTGATAGATAGGTGTAGATATATTTAACGAGAGATGTCTGTAAATTATGAAATTGCATATATATTTCTACCAAGTATTGCCAATTAAATTATTCCTTCCTTTCTTAAGTATCGATTGAATACATAATAATGTATCAATTGAAAATTAATCAATGTAGTATAGTTGTTGTGTATAATTTTATAATATAATCGTACACTACTTATGTAATTGTTACTTTTACAACATTCTATTTGTACAGATACCTATTAGAAAGCGTTTATTTTTAATTTTAATTTTTTAAATTTTTTTTTGGGGGTCCGGTCGTGGGGCCTGAACTCTGGGCCTGGGGGCTGTCTCTCAGCTCTTCAGCTCAAGGCTAGCGCTCTACCACTTGAGCCACAGAGCCACTTCCGGCTTTTTTCTTTTTGCTAATGTGGTGCTGAGGAATCGAACCCAGGGCCTCTAGTATGCAAGGCAATCGCTCTACAACTGAGCCACCTTCCCATCATGGAAAGCATTTCTTAGAATCTCCCGCCAGCCATTCATTAGTGGAAGTCCCTGGATTCAACTTTCAGGCCTAAGTTGCTGATTTCGGCTTGGCTTCCCTAATAGCCAGCCAAACATCAGCATTGTAAGGTCATGTGCATTGTCTGGGCATTGTATTTAGACCCAGGATGGTACAATACAAAGGACAAAAAAAAGTAAAACCACCTGATTGAACTTCTCAGTTTTATCCTTTTCCTTTTTATTTATTTTTGCAAGCCCTGAGATTTTAACTCAGGAGCTAGGATCCCAGGATGTGCTTTGGTAGAGATGCCAAGACTTGAGTTCAAGCCCGGTGCTTGGGCTAAAACCAAATAATAATAACACTGATAACAATAACAATAACAATAATAATAATAAGGCCCTGGCTTGGAATTTGCACCATTTTACTGGCAAGCCAGGCATTTAAACTCAGGGTCTGGGTAACTCTGTGGCACTGTGGGTGAAGAGGAAGATCACCATCCTTGAAGAAAAGAAGTTCAGAAAAGTTCCAAGGGCCTGAACTGAAGTCCCAGTTCTGGAAACAATAATACTCATATATGAGATCTATTTACATACATGGATTTATTCCATATGACATTTATTACCCTTATTTATTTAGTATTATTACACATAAAACATTTATTTTATTACATCATATTACATGTACTGAGACCCAGGACTTTAACAGAGAAGGAAAAAAATGTGTCAAAATTGGCTTCTTACTCCATGAATACATTATTGGCCATGCTGGGATTTCAACTCACAGCCTACAATGCCCAATCCATAAATGGCGTCACAGTCTTAGCCAACCAGCCTCCAGAAAACTGAGCTGCCAGGAAGTTCTGAGGACCTGTGATCAAGCCACAGTAGTGCCATATATATATATATTTATTTATTTATATTTATATATATATATAATATATATACATACATATATATATAGCAGAGGAAATGTGAGGATATTATTAAATTATATATTTTTACAAATTATTAGTTATTAAATTATGCTTCCATTTAATGAAGTATCATCATCTAATACTTATAAAATCATTAATAAAAAAATCAGTCAATATCCTTAATCAAACCATGTTGCTAGAATGGAAGATATAAATTCAATAATTTTTGTGTGGCATTCTAAAATAGAGTTATGAATTAACTTCAAATTTAATTATTTCTTTTATAACAATCCATTAGCATTCACATGAATAGGAATGAGTTAGTCAGGATCTCCCTCCATTTGTGGGTGGCCATCCTAGCATTCCAATTCCATGCCTGGGACGTTTACTTCGAATGCAAACCATTGGAATGACACCTTGAAGATTTCAGATTCTCGCAAAAAATACGAACAACAAGAAGAAAAGGAAGCCAGGTGTCAGTGGCTCTTGCCTGTAATCCTAGCTCCTCAGGAGGCTGAGATGCCAATTTGAATTCAGTCTGGGTAGGAAAGACCACGATATTCATATTTCTTAAGAGATCACAGGAAATCAAAACAAAATAATAACAAAAAAACTGAGTGGCCCCATGGCTCAAGTTGCAGAGCACTATCCTTGAGCAAAAGGGCTCAGGGACAGGGTCTGGATGATGGGCATTCAGCAGGTTGCCCATGCCCAGCCCCCCAACTGGGCAAGCTGCAACAAGCCCTCAGAGAATACTAAGTCTGAGCAGGCAGCTTGAACAAGCATCCTTCACTACAGTTTAAGAACTGAAGTCAGGAAGGCGTTGCCTGGGCTGGTGTGTGCAACTGATGTGTACAACGGGTGAATGATGTCCTGGCAGTTATCATGGGAAAGCACAATTCTTAGGCTGTAGGAGTTGTCAAAGGTTGTGGCTCCATATCTTCTATCCCTCTGTAGGATGTGAGCCTAGGTTTCTGGGGCCTGGTGGCCATCACTCATTCATCATTCCTCATTGCCGAGTCTCAGGCTGGTCCCAAATCCTGGGAAAGATAGAAAATAACCAGACATTTCTGTGCCAAAAGGAGTAATCCAATAAATCCCACCGTCATAACTCCCATTAGAAGTAAGCCTTGGGCTTCAAATGTGGCTTACTGGTAGAGTGCTTACTTAGCACACATGAATCCCTGGTTTGATTCCTCTCTACCACAGAAACAGAAAAAGCCAAAATTGACACTGTGGCTTAAGCAATAAAAGTTCTAACCTTGAGCAAAAGAAGCTCAGGCACATGCCCAGACCCTGAGTTTAAGTTCCAAGACTGGCCAAAAAAAAAAAAAAAGGTGAGCATGGTGAGACATTTTCTACTGGGACTTAGAAGAGGGCCGAGGTTATGGGTAACAGGTAGAGGGGTAGAGGGCAGGTGCTGTTGGCTCACCCCTGTAACCTTAGCTACTCATGAGACTGAGATCTGAGATCCCAAATGCAAGCAGGAAAGTCTATATGAGACTCTTTTCTCCAATTAAACTCCAAAAATCCAGAAGTAGAGCTGTGGTTGAAGTAGTAGAGTGCTAGTCTTGAGCACAAAAGATTAGGGATAGCGTCCAGGCCCTGAATTCAAACATCAGGACTGGCACATGCACACACGCACATGCCATACACACACTCACACACATATACACACATACACATACCAAGATAGAGAATTTGACAGTCAGCCTGCACAAATTCCACCTCTAGAAACTCAGTATTTAAAAAAAGAGGGAGGAGGGAAGGAAAGACTTGCTCCAGGAAGTGATATAATCAGTGCCAAAATTCCACAGGAGTTCTATGTTATGGAACAGAACAGAGAGCCTCAGGCACAAGGTACAGCATGGGCAAAGGTCCTGAGGTGTGGTGTAGAGCAGGTGGTGTGGATGGGATGAAGGTTCTGTGGCTTCAGACAAGTCTGGCAGAACACTGAAGCCTGTGTCAAGTTTTGTACTTGAGTCACAGGTAGGGCAGAGGGTGGGGTCCCAGAATGAGGCCCAGGGAAAGATTAGCTTGACTTTTCACCAAAGACCCCAGCCAATTTCTGTGGCTGGAAGCCTATTTCTCACAGCTCCTGACCCTCAGGCCCTCTTTGCATGGAGGAGTCAGGGCAAATGCAGGGAAGAACTCTTGCTTAAGAAAAGCTTCTAGCTCAATCCCACCAGTGGCTCACCCCTGTAAATCCTAGCTACTCAGGAGACTGAGATCAGAGATCATGGGTCAAAGCCATCTCATGGGAGAAAAGGTATTGAGACTTTATTGCCCATGAACTAACAAAAGCCAGAAAGGGAGCTGTGGCTCAAGTGGTAGAATGTCCGCATTGAGAGAAAACGTTAAGAGCCTACAGGTCAGACCCTGAGTTCAGGCCCCAGTACTGGCACCTAACAACAAAGAAAAGCTTTCAGGAGTTCTTAGTCCACTGTGGTGAAAGGCCAGATCAGCCAGGCATGGGTGGCTTATGCTGACCCTCCTAGCTCCTCAGGAGGCTGAGATGTGAGGATTGCCATGCAAATCCAGCCTGGGCAGGAATGTCCAGGAGACTTTGATCTCCAATGATCCACCAGAAAACCAGAAGTGGTGATGTGGCTGAAGTGCTAAGCTGAAGAGCTGAGAGACGGTGCCCAGGCCCAGAGTTAGAGCCCAATGACCAATACCTGGCCTGCTTTGACCTCATGCTGTGGCTCTAGGCAGAGTACTTTACAGTGGGCTCCTGATGGTCTTCCAATGTCTATGTGTCCTACAAGTCTTGAGAGCAGCCTCCTTGAAGGCCTTTGCCTACAGAGCGGGACACAATACAAGATAAGGATAAAGTTTTGTGGCATGGAGGTCATCGGCCGGGTCATCAGAAGAGCATCTGTCATGAGTGCAGTGGGGATCTGAGCACTAAATCGACATCTCAGACCACGGTTCTGGGCCAGAAGGGGTAGACTACTTAATGCCGGCTCACAAGGGAATCACAAGAACGTGAATTTGTCAGGCACACCTTGGGCAGGTTTTGAGTAGGGCTTATGAGAGACTAGTATGCTGAGTAATCCAAAGCAGGCTGGCTGCTGCTTGTAACAATCACTATAAACCAGGAGTCCCAGGGGCTCAGAGACCTGCTTAACTCACCAGAGCTCAGGGGCAGATGAAGGTCTGCAATCATGGGCCAACTACATAGGGACATTCATAGTGTCCTTCCCTTGGTTCTATGGCCCCGTGCTGGAATGGAGGGACAGGTTCCATGGAATTTACTGCCATAGGCCAGACTCCTTAGCCCAAGAAGCCCAACAACTGATGTAGCTTGAGAGTTTACTATGATTATGCCTCAGGACTGCCCCCAGTTCTAGTTCAGCTTATCATTACGACCTTCCTCTGTGTGTTGTGTGTGTGTGTGTGTGTGTGTGTGTGTGTGTGTGTGTGCACGCACGTGCGTGTGCATGAGTGCATCTTGGTAGTAGGGCTTGAATTCAGGGCCCGTGCTCTGTCTCTCAGTTTTTTCATTCAAGGATAGCACTCTACCACAGCTTTTCTTCCAGCTTTCAGGTGGTTCTTGGGAGAGGAGAGTCTCACAAACATACCTTGTTGGGTTGCATCTGAATGTCAGTCCTCTGATCTCAGCCTGCTAAGGGAGCTAGAAATATGAGAGCATGAGCATTAGCATCTGGGCACACTTTCCTTCTTGGATAAAACAGAATACCTATTTCCTAGCCAAGCACCCATCTACAGCTATCCCTCCTTCCCCTTCCCCTAATCCTCCGGACTTCAGAGGAAACATACTCACCCCTGAGGACAAAGAAATAGGATGCACTGACAGGTTTGAACATTATGTTTTCCACACAGTCAGGGGGCTGCTGGAAGCTGATGTAGAGGTCAGAGAACTAGGCCAGGGCAAGTAGACAGCTGTTAGAACAGAAAGTATGAAAAGCCATCCTTGCAGCTGCATGCCAGTGGCTCATGCCTATAATCATAGCTACTCAAGGCTGACACTGGAGGATCAATCAAGATTCAAAGCTAGCCTGGGCATATTCTTATCTCCAAAGAATCACCAAAAAGCTGGGAAGAAGAAATACTATAATTCAAATGTTCGAGCACCAAACTTGTGCAAACATGCTAAATATTACCACCTAGGCTCTTCAAGCCTTGGTAAACACACACACACACACACACACACACACACACACACACACACACACACACACACCATACACATGCCAAATCAGATATTTCTACTCTGTAACCTTTCGGTATTCTCTACCTTTTTCCCCACTAAGTCTGGTGGTTGTTGGCCTAGGAGTTTGATGCATCCAACACCACCTGACATCTATAATTTTGGGGAACAGAATGGCTATAACATCAGCCTCCCCCTATCCCAGCTCCTTGATTGGGTCATGGTCTATCCAGACCCTTTGGGGTTCCTTTTACAGACTCGCCAAGATCCTTTAAAAAGGCATCACATGCTGGGCACTGGTGGCTCACGCCTGTCATTCTAGCTACTCAGGAAGGTGAGATCTGGCTTCCAAGTCAGCTTGGGCAGGAAAGTGTGTGAGACTCTTATCCTCGAAGAACCATCAGAAAATCATAAGTGTCCTGGTGGCTCAAGTGGTAGAGTGCAAGCCTTGAGAAAAAGAGCTCAGGGACAGCGCTCATGGACAACAACAACAAGGAGAGGCATTGCATGTTGTCTTTGGGATTGGCATGGGCCAAATATGGGAAATTTCAAGTGCGCCAAGATAAAGCAGTACCTCCTTTAGTCCCATGCTCCTCTATCTTGTCCATCCCCTGGCCTTGGCCATGCTTTGCATCAGGATGGCTCTGGCTTGACGGAAAGGATTCAAGGAGGAAGATCCCAGACCAATTGCTCCGGCTCCTTCCTCCCTGCTTACACTACTGCTTCTGCTCTTTGCCATAGACCTTCTTCCTGAAATCCATCCATGAGATCATTGACACCAACACAATGGTGAGTGGTGGGTCCAGTCTAACTCTGGGAAGTCAGAGGTGGAAGTCAGTCTGGAACTAGGAGCTTCTTTTCTGGGTGTGGGCTGAGGCCAGGGCTGACATTTATTTCATTCTGAGCCTTGCAGGGGTAGGGAGACAGTGTAGACACAATATTGAGTCAGGTAAGATGGGAATCTGTAGGACCACTTGTGTGGGGGAGGCTGTGGGACTCAGGGGGCCACTGTTCTTGGTTTTCTTCTCTCAGACCTCCCTCTCCCTCTCTCATCCCTCAATAGTAAAAGAGAAACTTTAAATAAGGATGTCGAAGAGGAGGCAGGGAAGTATTTCACTGTGAACCAGACTTGTGCTTCATATTCATCCTAGCCCCTAAATCCTATTTATATGAGGATTGGCCATATGGGTTTGGCGGGGGGGGGGGGGGGTGTGTGTGTGTGAAGATATCATCCTAGCTGAGAATGTGGCTCAGTGATAGAGTGGTCGCCTAGCAAGCCTGAAGCCCTGGGTTCGATTTCACAAAGAAAAAGCTGGAAGGGGAGGTGGGACTCAACTTGTAGACCACCAGTCTTGATCAAATAGAGCTTAAGGGCAGTGGCCAGGCCCTGAGTTCAAGCCCCATAACTTGAAGACAAATCTATGTGGAGGCTTTATTTTCCCTTTGGAAACAATTTATTCTTTGTGATAAGCATAACATGGGCATCTTCCCTGGCCACCAATGGGCCATTAGATGTCCCTGGAATTTGGGCCTCCTCCCAGCAGCCTCTGCTCTACTTGGCCCGCAGTTTACCCTTCTTATCACCAGGCAGATGGAGGCCTAGAAAAGCCCACCTAGCCTCCTAGTTCTGGTGGCTGCTGAGGATTTTTTGGGATTCAGTATGTCACAAAGGGAGTCATCATCCCCATCAGTCTGCAGAAAAAAAGGGACAGAGTACTGCATGCCTGAGTACACCAGCTGTGGGCAGTTCTGGATGTGGGGAGTTGCAGCAGGACATGCTCTGTGGGGGAGTCCTGTACGGGGCAGGGAACCCTGATCTCTCCTCTTGCAGTTTCCACACTATCCTGAAGTTGCAATTCTTCAAAACTTTTCTGTGCCTCCCTCATTTTGCCCACCCAGGAGCCTGAGGCCTCTGAAGCAGCTGCACTGGTGGAGAGCTCAGCCTGTGTCGGCATCTGGAGCCCCGTGTAGGAGTGACAGCAGCTCTTGCAGCTATCTACTCTTCATCTTCTCCTGGGACAGCTGGCACATGCACTTGGATTTCTCCTGACACAGCTGATCCAGAATGAACAACTGTCCTTTCCATGCCAGGATGGATTCCTGGACGGTGCGGATATGTGCCGACAGCTGGTTGCATCGGTGGTGGAGCTCATCTGCCGGACTCTGGAAGTCCACCTCATCAGGAGATTGTGGATGAAGCAGATTTTCTTCTCGGATGCCCACATGTCCCACTTCCCATAATCTCACATGTTGTGGTGGCAGCTCACGGGGCAGGGGACCTGTGGCTCCGGCTCTATCTGGCACTGAGCTGTCCGGGGGAGGGGGAGTGCCTGCAGCAGTCCGGCAGGAGTTTCCTCCTGTGGATCTCATCCTCTGAGAGTGCTAACAGTGCCACATCCCTCTCAGGTTAGGGGACATCTCCATCCTCTGCCATGGGCACATCGAGGAGAGTCGCTTCCTCAGCTTTTGCTTCTCCAGGGTTCACAGCTTCCCCTTCCCCAGAGAAAGCCAGGAAGCTCAGCTGGGACTGCAGGTGCTCCTCCTGTAGACTGGTCATTTCCAGGCACTTGAAACTCTCCTGCCACTTTGGGGGCACCACCTAGTCCCTCCATTTGGTCAGACCCTGCACTTGTTTCAGCTGCTCCAACAGCTGGGTCTGCTTCTGCAGGTGCTACTGTAGGACCTGCTACTTGGAGCACAGCTGCTCAGTGGAAGTGATGTGCTGCTGACAGGTGGCTCTGAGCTCCTGCAGCTGGGCCAGGGACTGTTCCTGGTGCTCCTGCAGCTCCTGAGCTGCTTGGCTCTCTCTCTCAGAGATTCTTTCCATTCTTCTATCTTCTCCTCTCAGCAGCCCAGCTGTTCCTGCGGATGTTTCTTCACCTGCTGCTCTGAGTCCAGGATGTTGGTAAGATCTTCCTTCTCACTGCTCACCCTGTGGAGAGTGCCCCGCAGCATGGCCAGCTGTTCCTCCAGCTGTGTGTTGCACACATATGCACATGGTGGGGTCTCGATCCTTGGTTTTCTGATCTAGTCTTACCAGTTGCGCCTCCTGCTCTGCAATCTGGAGACGAAGCCTCTGGTTTTCCTGGACCTAGATATGAAGTTGTTCCTCCAGGTTTTTCAACCCCATCTGCATGTGGTAGGCGTGGGCCTGCAGTTGCTGCTTCTCCTGAGATGGACCCTCGGGGTGCCATGGCTCTGCTAGCTTCGTTCTCAGTTCCCCCAGCTATTCTCTAGGTGCAGCACCTACCTCAATCCTCACTCCTTCTCCTCTGTCAGTTGGTTTACCTGCTCGGTCAGCCATCAGGCCTCCTCCTCCTGCGTGGACCTCTCAATGCTCAGGTTCTGCAAGAAGGTGTCTGTCTCCAGATTCGCTAAGTTACCATTCAACTCAGGTTGTGCTGTAGTCTCTTCAGTACATCAGGCTTCTGCAGCACTTGTTGGAACTTGCAGATTCTGTTCTTCCTGTTGCTCCTCTATGTCCAGAGTGCTTCCAGCTTCTCCTAAAACTCTGTGTTCACTTGCTCCAGGTCATAGAAGCTTCTGGTCTTTTCCTTGAGCTGAAGTGTTACATCATTCAGCTGTTTGAACAACATTTCAGTCTCCTTCTGTAAGTAGGAACCACAGAAGCCACCATCTCCAGCTCCCCCATGCACTGCGCTGTGGCCTGTAGGCAGCTGGTGAGAGCTTCATGCTCCATTTCTGTCATCGGCCGTGAGCTGCATGTGGGCTGGTACCGATTGTAAATTACTTTCTGCCAAACCAACCTCTGTATGGGTAGCTTGTGGATGTCTAGCTCTGTTTTTGGTGCTTTGTGCACTTGGGCTACCTTCTCCTTCTCTTTCTCTTGTCAATTCTGCAGGTCTTTCTTTTCTTGCTTCAGTGGTTGGATCTTGGCACAGAGCACCTGGTTTCTTCTTTGCTGCAATCCAGGGCAATCACCACATGTTGGTAGCACCTCTGCAGCTCCTTTATGGTATTGGCACCCTTGACACTCTGGACTCTGGTGGCTGTTACTGTGTCCAAAGACAGGGGAAGCCTGTGGTAGGCATCACCTTTGGCCAGACCCTCCGTGTTGAATCACCCTCCCCAGTGGTGTTTTTCTTTGGGATCCTTCCCTTTTTTGTATTCTTTGTTTTCTTGAATGTTGAAGGTCTGATGGGAGGATTCTTCTGGTGTTCTGGCAGTAATTTGTTGCCCGCAGCTCTGTCTCAGAGTCTTGTTTCAGGCATCTGCGCGCTGGGATGGGAAAGATGGGCTGGCCACATTCCCAGGCTCTGGGAAATGCTCTATTCTCCCACTAACTGACTAGGTCGTCAATTTCCTATTGTACTCCAAATTCGCATCGAGACTCTTGCTTACCCCTCAGTTACCTCTACCTTCCTCAACTGCTGGTAGTGGTGTCAACCAACAGACGGCCGGATGGCTGCACAGATTGTTGTGTATGTCTGTTTGTTGCCAGTCCTGGATATTGAACTCAGGATCGAAGCATAGTCGATGAGCTGGTTTTGATCAAATCTACCCCTCTACCACTGGAGCCACACGGCACTACTTCTGGCATTGTTGACACTGAAATTGGACAGGGGTCTCAAGTACTTTCCAGCCTAGGGTGATTTTGACCATGAATCTCCTTTCACAGCCTTGTAAATATCATGGAGGACTGCTGAGAGCCACTGGTGCCTGCTTAATCATTGATCTTGCTGATGATGTTGGACAGACCGGTGAGTTCCCTATCTTCAGGTTTAGGTGGTGGGAGCTGGAGCCCACAATTTGAATCCTGGCCTGCCACCTCCAAATGGCAGGAGATCCTTGAAACTCATTTTTATCCATATGAATACCAATGGAATGTGATGTATGTCATGATTGAATGGGCAGTTCTTGAATGATTCTAGGATAAAATTATATACAATTATATTCTAGGATACTGATTGATTTTAATCAATACTTTATGAAGCATTTAAAAAATTATATTCATTAAAAGGAGAAATAATGAAATACCTAAGAATTTGTTGTCACATAGCATAGAGATGCCATTTTTTTCTGCCAGGAGTGGGATAGCAACTCACGGTCTGGGTAACTCTGTTGCACTCTGTAGGAAGGGGAAGCTTGCTTTCTTGAAGTCAAGAAATTCAAGTCTGTTCCTTAGGCCTGAAATCGATCCCCACCACTAGAAAACATCCTATTTGTGTACACTTTAAATATATGGTTTATATTTACATACATATATTTACTCCATATTTCATTCAGTGTATTTATTCATTTTACCTTTTGTTTTGTTCATGTAGTAACCATTTATTTTATTGACTATTATGGCACAGAGAATATTGATTACATTGATTACATAGGATATAGGTCTGCATATGTATTCCACTTCATACCTGACACGCAGGACTTTCACAGGAAAGGAAACATGTGTCACCATCTGCTTCTTACTCCATGATTCATTGTTTGGGAGTGCTGGCATGTGAAATCATGGCCTACAGGGCCAAATTCATGAATGATTGAGTGTCAACATGCCATCCTGGGACAAATTGAGCTGACAGGCATTTCCCAGGACCTGAGATTGAGCCCCTGGGGTTGACAAAATAAGAACAGATTGGCATGCACATGGTAGTATGCTAATATATCTATATCTATATCTATATCTATATCTATATATATGTATACGTATATATAGTGTTCCAGAGATGTCTATCCATTATTCAGTTATATAGACTCCATTCCTAACAGTTCTTGGGTATTTATTATGCCTCCATATAATTAATATTGTTTTCATCCTTAATAAACTATTAAGTAAATCAGTGTCCTGAAATTATTGTGTCTCTGTAACAAAAAGTTGTCTTTTACTGATTCATATTAAATAAAATCAATCAGCCTGCTGAAATCATGATGTCTAAATTTATATGAGTACCATTCATGAGTAACTCATTCAACCGTGACACTTACAACATTCAATCATTATTCCTATAAATGGGAACAAGTCTCTTAGATTCTCTGGGATTCGACTCTAGGCTTATATTGCCCTGCAGGACTATGTCTTCCCCAGTACCCTGCCAGCCTTCAGCAATACAAGGTGAAGTACGCTTTAGAGCTGTGTCATTCAGACCCAAATGATCATGGTGCAAAATGTTAAAAAGCCATCCCACCACTTCTTCTCTGTACGTTCCCCCCACCCCCACCACAAGGCCTGGAGGTCTAGGATCCCAGGATCGCCTGTGGTTCCAGTGGCTGCACCCCAGACTAGGGTGATGGAAGCTGAGTTAGAGTTGCCGTACCTGAGTTCACGACCTTGTTTCGCAAACAAAGAAACAAACAAACAAAAATGATCTGCCTGGCTTGCAATTGGTGCCGTTTTTTTCTGCCAGGGTTTGGATTTGAACTCAGGGTCTGGGTAACTTTGCCGCACTGTGGACAAAGGGGACACTCACCGTGCTTGAAGACAAGAAAGTCAGGCCTGGTCCCTAGGCTTGAATTCAAGCCCCAGCCCTGGGAAACATACTATTTATATACATTGTAATGATAGGATTTGTACTTACTTATAGATGTTCAGTACATATCCTGTTTGTTGTGATTATTTATTGTATTTCTGTTTATTCATTTATTTACCATTTATTTTATTGACTGTGGCAACACATTCCATTTATTATTTTGATGACATCCTATCACATAGTATCTAGATTTGTAGATGTTTTCTCCATCATGTCTGACACCCAGAATGCTCAGATCAAAGGAAAACAGGTGTCACACTCGGCTTCTTACTCCACGATCCAATTGTGGGCAGTGCTAAGATCTGAACTCAGGGGCTAGCAGAACCAATTCATGAATAGGTGTGTCAAAACGGCAACCTCAATCCCAGGAAACTGAATTCCCAGACCCTGACATCGAGCCACAGGGGTGGACAAAATAGCCATACATGGATAGGCAGGTGGTAGTATACCAATAAATATATATTTGTATAGAGTGCCAGAGACATCTATCTAGGATTCAATGACATCAACTACGTTCCTACCAACTCTTAGGTAGTTATTATGCCACCATTGAAAGAATAGGATTCTTTTCATGCTTAATAAACTATTCAATAAGATCAGTCAGAATCCTAGGATCATTGTGTCTAATTTTAGACTAGACAGATCCATGGAGAAACTTCTCAATCATGAGTTTGCTCACATTCCATCGGTGTTCCTATGCATAGTAATGAGTCTCTGGGAAATCCCCTGATTGGTAGGTGTCAGGACCAGCACTTGATCTCAGGGCCAACATTGTTACATGGGTCTATGGCTTCCCTGATAGCCCACTAGCCTTCGCCAATGCAAGGTGAAGTACCCTTTGTAGGCGTGTCATTCAGACCCAGGATAATCACCATGGAAAGGAAACATTGTTAAAAATCCATCCCGTGGCTTTTTTTTTTTTTCTGTGTGTGTATGTGTGTTTTCCTGCAAGACATCAGGGCCTAGGATCCCAGGATTGACTATGGGCCCATGGGAGCCCGTCACCCTAAGGTGATTGAAGCTGAGGCCAGGATAGTCCTAAATTCATAATTTAAACATAGCACCTATATTGACATACATGTGCAGACAGCATCTTGAATTCGGTGCACTTCTCCTTAATTTGTGTCTAATTCATGGAGGTATTGTGTATTTTACTGAGTATGGTGACAGTTATAACTATGCTCACATGGATGACAACCTGTTCCCATTGTTATAGCGTTGCCTATGCATTCATTCTCCTTCCTAGCTGAGGCCCAGAACTTTCACAGGAGAGGAAAACAGGTGCCATGACTGGCTTCTGACATCAGGATGAATCTTTTGTCAGTGCTGGGATTTGAACTCAGGTCTGGTAACTCTGTTGCACTGTGGGGGAAGGGGAGGCTCACCATCCTTGAAGACTAGAATGTCAGGCCTGGTGCAGGGCCTGATTTGTAGCCCAAGCACTCGACAAAATAAGAAGCCCAGCTCTTTTAAACATAGGATCTCTATTTACATACAGGTATGGTATGCATCTTGCATTCAGTGTATTAATTCTTTTTATGTTGTGTCTTTTTCAGGGATGTATTGTGTATTTTATTGAGCATAGAATGACATATAAAACTGTGCTGACATGGATGACAACCTATTCCCACAGATCTAGGGTTGCATATGCTTTTTTGACTCTTGCTGAGACCCAGCACTTGCACAGTACAGGGAAACAGGTGCAAGGATTGGCTTCTCACATCAGAATAAACCTTTTGGTAGTGCTGGGATTTGAACTTGGGGTCTAGGCAGCCCAACAGCCAAATAGGTCCACATGAGCCCATCAGCTTGTGAGCCACTAAGGAGCTAGGCCATACCAGGACCTGAGATTGAGCCCCAGGGTGGGGATGAGGCACAATATTCATCCATTCATACGCTGAAGCTAGTATGCTAATTACCTATTTGGATAGAGTAGGAGATGTAGTGAGCTGTGCTTGAATCCTATCTACCATTTGAGTACCGATTCTTGGATCTTTCCCAATGCCTGCAATTCCTGAATATGATTCTT
Source organism: Dipodomys spectabilis (assembly GCF_019054845.1). Taxonomy (NCBI): domain Eukaryota; kingdom Metazoa; phylum Chordata; class Mammalia; order Rodentia; family Heteromyidae; genus Dipodomys; species Dipodomys spectabilis. Next base: position 1,028,626 of record NW_024871092.1, on the reverse strand, counting down.
ATTGTCACACTTCATGAACTATTATTTAAAACTAATTGTTGTGCCATACATCTTGCCTATCATTTCCTATGAATTCAAGGACCTCATAACATTTATAGACATGTTAAATTTATGATTTATACTTACATCAATATATTCAGTCTATATCATGTGTTTTGGAGTGATACATTGTGTTTTACCATTTATTTATTTACTTAGCATTTATTTTATGGACCGTTAGTGCACCTATAACATTTATTACATTTATTCCCATCTATTCCATAGCATGTAACTTTGCAGACATATTATGAACTTGTACAGAAAAGGAAAACAGGTGTCACCCTTGAAATCTTACACTAGGAAGAAATTTTTGGTAATGATGGGACCTGATGTGAAGGCCTGAGAGGCCCAATTCATGAATGGGTGAGTGTCAGCACCACTCTAGCCCATTCAGCTGCCAAGTGGATCTCAGGACCTGGGAGCAAGCCCCAGGATTGGCCAAAATAGCAGTAACTTTCTATGACGATGGTGGTAAATAAATTAATATAAATTTATTTATTTATTTATTTTGGGGTTCCATCGTAGGGCCTGAACTCTGGGCCTGGCGCTGTCTCTCAGCTCTTCAGCTCAAGGCTAGCACTCTACCACTTGAGCCACAGTGCCACTTCCGGCTTTTTTCTTTTTGCTTATGTGGTACTGAAGAATCAAACCCAGGGCCTCAGTCATGCAAGGCAAGAGCTCTACCATTGAGCCACTTTCCCAACCCAAATATAAATTTAGATATTTAGGTACTGCCAGAGGTGTCTATCTAGTATTCAATGACATATATTACCTTCCTACCGATTCTCATGTATTTAGTGAGGACTCCATTTAATCAATAGTATTCTTTTAATGCATAATAAACTATGAATTAAAATCAATCCTGTCCAGTGATTATTGGGTCTAATTTTATGCAAGACTGATTGAGGGACTACTCATCCAACCATGACATTAATCACATTCCCCTGGTGTTCCTATGGACAAGCAATAGTTTCTTAGGCTCTTCAGCCCCTTGTAAGTGGCATGACCAGGATTTGAACTCAGGGCCTAGTGTCCATGTTGGCCTATGGCTTCACTGACAGCGCCAACCTTCAGAACTGCCAGGTGACCTACAGGTTGCAGCCATGTCTTTCACACCCAGGATGGTCAACGTGCAAGGAAGGAAAACAGAAACTGCTGACCATCCGTGTTTTGTGTCTTTTTTTCGATGCTGCTTTCATTTTGTTTTCCTTTGAGCCAAAATAGCAATACATTTCTATGCAGACAGTGGTATACAAATAAATATATATTTAGATCTTTAGATATTGCCAGTGATGTCTATCTAGTATTCAATGACATATAGTACCTTCCTAGTGATTCTCAGGTATTTAGTGAGGACTCCATTTAATCAATAGTATTCTTTTAGGGGCTGGGAAGGTGGCTCATTGGGAAAGTGCTTGTTTTGCATGCATGAATGCATGAGTCCCGGGTTCGATTCCTCAGCAACACATGATCAGAAAAAGCCAGGAATGGCGCTGTGTCTCACATGGTACCACACTAAACCAGAGCTGAAAAGCTGAGGGACAACACCCAGGCCCAGAGTTCAGGACCCACTACAGACAAAACACACACACACACACACACACACACACACACACACACACACACACACAAACACACAGTATTATTTTAATGCATAATAAACTATAAATTAAAATCAATCCATATCTTGTGAATTCTGGGTTTAATTTTATGCTAGACTAATTGACAAACTAGTCTTCCAACCATGACATTGACCACATTCCTCTGGTGTTCCTATGGACAGGCAATAGTTTCTTATGCTCTCCAGCCATTTGTAAATGTCATGACCGGGATTCAAACTCAGGGCCTAGGTGCGAAGATTGGCCTATGGCTTCGCTGACAGCCTGCTGACAGCAATGCCAGGTGACCTACAGGTTGCAGTTGTGTCATTTGGACCCAGGATTATCACCATGCAAGGAAGGTAAACTGAGAAACCTCTAACTGTTCGCAATTAATGGCTATTTTTCCTTGCCATTTTCACTTTTTTTCCTATCAGCCCCTGAAGACTAGAATCCCAGGATAGGCTGTGGGTCCAGAGGCTGCACCAACCCAGGCTAGGGTGATAGAAGCTGAGGCAGAGTTTCCACAACTTCCAGCTCCGTGCTTGGCTAAATAAATAAATAAATAAAACAATAAAATAATGAAATAAATAGAAAATAAATTAAAATAAAAATTTAATATATTAAAAATACTAATGGAGCTCCCTGGCTTGGAATGAGTGCTCATTTTTTTTCTGCCAGGACTGGTATTTGAACTTGGAGTCTGGGAAACTCTAATGCACTATGGGGAATGGGGAAACTCACCCTCTTTGAATAAAAGCAATTCTGGCCTGTTCCTTAGGCCTGAATTCAATCCCCAGACCTGTAAATTAATTTTCATCCACATTTGAAATGATTAATATCCACATACTTATGTTTACTGCATATTGCTTTTTTGTATTATTCATTCATTATATTTATAGACTATTATTACACTTATAACACATATTAAATTTATTACATCTTATGAAAATTATACAGATTTGCATATGTATTATATATCTTACTTCAGATCCAGGACATTCACAGAAATACTATAGTAGATGATTCCATCCTTAGAAAAACAGAAAGAATACACCAACCAAAGTCTAGTTTATCACTAGGCACCACAGTAGCTCACATCTGTAAACTACTCAGGAGGCTGAGACCTGGAAGATGAAATTTCAAAGCCAATGAATGCAGAAAAGACTGAGAGATATCATCTCCAATTAACTGGCAAATGCCAGGCTACAGGCATAGCTGAAGTGGTAGAAAATCAGCTATGAACAACGAAGCCAAGAAAGAGCAAGCTGAGTTCAAATGTGAGGAGAGGAGGTAGGGGGATAAAAGGGAGAGAAATCCTCCAAAAACAGAGAACAAAACGACAATACACAAACCCCACCTAATTTAAGGTACCAACCAAACTGAAAAAAAATGAAGCTTGTTCAGTTGTATAACTTTACATTAGCACATAAGATCTTACGTGCACTTCAAAGCTATGTTTTTAATAATATATGTATATATATATTAATAATCCATGTATATATATACATATATATATATATATCTTTAAATAAACTAAGAATCCAGCCAATGAAAAAATACTTCTGAATTAGTGCCTTAACCATGGCATTATAAATTATTTGTACCAAAAGTGTATTCCAAGTTTCTTTTCTCAGAATCAGGAAGCTGTGATCTGAGGTTGGTGGTTCAAAGTCAGCCCAGGCAGGAAAGTCCATGAGACTTATCTCCAAAAAACCACTAGAAAACCGAGGTGGCACTCTGACTCAAGTAGTAGATCCCTCGCCTTGAGCTGAAGAGCACAGGGATAACCCCTGAGTTCAAGCCCCAGGGCCAAAAAATAAAATTTAAAAAAAGTTTGTTCATGCAGATCATAAAATTCTAACATTCTGAGCTTTAGGAAACTTTTCTGCCAGGGTCTTATGCTCTTTAGGCAAATACTCCACTACTGAGATACATCCCAGTCCCATTGTTTTTGTTTTTCATTTTGCAATCCACTTTATTGAGGTTTTATTCAGAAACCCAACATTTTGTGCTATGAGGACTCCCCTAGTGTATTTCGTGGTAGGCACTGAGGGAAACTCATATGACACAAATGCAGAGAGTTTGTAATTGTGGAAATAACACTAAATAGAAATAAATTCATCTGTCCCGACATTCTAGGGAGAAATGATGTCCTTATTTTCATTCTCACTCTTCAGGGCAGATGGTCAAAATAGAAACACCTATGTACTATGCTGAAATGTAAATGTTTAAACCCCTTTTTTTGAAAAACTCTCGTGCTATAAAATCAATATATATCAAATAAAGGCGAAGTTAACTTAAAAAATATTAAAAATGCTAATGAAGCTCCCTGACTTGGAATGTGTGCCATTTTTTTTTTTGTCTACAAGTCCTGGAATTAGAACCCGGGGTCTGGGTAACTCTGTTGCACTGTGGGGAAGGGGGAAGCTCGCAATGCTTGAAGACCAGTATGTCAGGCCTGTTCCCTAGGCCTGATTTCAAGCCCCAGACCTGGAAAATGTACTCCTTTACATATTTTAAAGATAGGATTGAACTTCCATACAGATGTTCAGTCTATATTATGTGTGGTGTGGTTATTGATTGTATTTTTTATATTTTTCATTAATTTACCATTTATTTTATTGACTGTGATGAATCCTAACTATGTATTACATTGTTTACATCCTATCACATACCATCTAGATTTGTAGATGTGTTCTCCATTATGCCTGACACCCAGGACTCTCCCATAAAAGGAAAACAGGTGTCACACTTGGCTTCATACTCCAAGATTAAATTTTTAGCAGTGCTAGGATCTGAACTCAGGGCCTAGCAGGTCCAATTCATGAATGGGTGAGTGTGAGCATAGCAGCCTCTAGCCAATGAAGCTGTGAGGTGTTTCCCAGGTGCTGAAATCGTGACCCAGGATTGGCCAAAACAGCGATACAAGGATAGGCAGTCAGTAGAATACAAATAAATATATGTTGGTAAAAAGCACCATAGCCGCCTATGTATGATTGAGTGACACATACTACATTCCTACCAACTCTTAGGTGTTTACTATACCATAATTAAAGGAATATTATTCTTTTCATGCTTAATGAAGCATGAAATTAAAATCAATCATTGTCCTAGGATTATTGCATCAAATTTTAGGCTCAACCAATGTACAAACTTCTCTTTAATTGGTATTCCTATACATAGGAATGAGTGTCTTGTGATCCTCTGCCATTGGTAGTTGTCAGAACCTGGATTTGAACCCAGGGCCTATGTTGATAGGTTGGCCTATGGCTTCCCTGCTAGCCTGCCAGCCTTCAGCAATGGCAGGCGAGGTCCACTTTGCACCCATGGCATTCAGATCCAGGATAGTCATCATGCAAAGAAAAAAAAAAATTAAACCCCCAGCCTTCTGCAGCTTGCTACTTTTTGTGCTATCTCACTTTTTTTTTTCTTTCTGCAAGCCCTCTGGGCCTAGGATTCCAAGATTGGGTATGGGTCCCGAGGCTGCACCCAGCCTACGGTGATCGAAGCTGAGACAGAGTTGCCACGACCTGAGTTCAAGCCCCATGATCGGCCAAAAAAAAAAAAAAAGAAAAAGAAAAAAGAAAAAAGAGAAAAGACAAAAATTGATTATTTAACTAAATTTAAAAAATAGAGCTCCCTGGTTTTGAATTTCTGCCAGTTTTCTTTCTTAGACTGGGATTTGAACTCAGGAACTTGTAGCAATGTGAAGGAAAGTGCAGATTGCTACTACTTGAGTTCAAACCCCGTGCCAAGACAAAATTAAAAAATTAAGTCACTGAGCTTGGCAGGGGGAGTCATTGTGGAGAAGGGAGGTAAGGGATGGTAGGGGGAAAACAAAGGAGGAGGTAACAATGCTCAATAGGAAATATACTCATGACCTTGCTCATGTAACTGTGACCTCTCTGTACAACATTTTTACAATAAAACCATACAAAAATAGACAATATAGTATTCTGAGAAGCACTTTGAGGTTAAAGGAAGGATGTCTGAATAGATGTACAAAATTCTACACTGCTTTTTATTTAATGTTCAGCATGAAACTGAATAAACTGCTTCCATTAAAAAATTAAGTCACTGTCTTGGAACTGGGGCCAGTATTTATACCATTGGTGGGATTTGATCTCGCATTCCAGGTAACTCTTTTATACCATAGGAGAAGGAAAAATTTACTGTCCTTGAGGAAAAGAAATTCAGGCTAGAGTTCCCATGTCCTGAATGAGGGCCCTGCAATGGAAAATATATTTCTATACATGTGTAATATATGATATATACTTACATGTGTATGTTTTTTACATGTTATGATTCTCATGATTGATTTTGTATTTATATTATTTTTTATTTGATTCATTCTTTTATTGTTTTTCTATTTATATTATCATTCTCATTTATATTTTGCACATCTATTATAAAATTATACACAATAATTTAAGACATTGATTCATTTATCATTAAAAATTTTTGTGTTGAAACATGATACATAATTAAATGGAGGCATTTGTCACAGTCTTCTCACGTTTAGCGTCTCTCCCAAGAATGAGCTTTGTCCTATTTATCTTTGGACAATTACACCTTTTTTATCAGAGGTTCATCAACTTGAATGTTATCAAAATATACAATATTTTCACAATATAACTACCATAATTTTCCAAAAAATTATAATTTCAGTATTATCTCATAGTGAAACAGAAAACAGTTTAATTCTCTGGAAACTTCTAACTTTTAAAACTGAATAACTGTTCAAAGTACAGTATATATGTGGTTTTCAAATTTCTTACAAATACTGACTACTCATTTTCAAATTTTGAGCATTTCATATCAGAGATATTCAAAACAGTACCTGTTTGCATGTTATTTAATTCTGCATTAGCTGCAGTTTCTAATGGGGTGTTACATATTGAGAAATCAACAGAAAAAAATAGCCATATTCTGGTGAAGAATATAACTATGAAGTATGTGTAATAATTAATTTCTCAAGAGTAAACATTTGTTTATCAGAGTAAGCTATTATTTCTGTGACCATCAATCCCAACCTTTTATGCCATAAAGTCTTCCTAGCCCAACAGTTTCTAATTTGTAAGGTGCCCTTAAAATTCCCTTAATTCACATTATGAATAGCTTATCACCCTTGTGAAAAAATACTACACTTGTGCTAATATGACGCCCTTCCTATTGTGGAAAGTACACTACACTAAACTTTGCTGCAACATATTTCTAGAAATCAGAACACTTGCAAATATTATTTATCTTTTTTATCTATCATAGTTATTCAGGAGACTGAGATCAGAGATTATGGTTCGAAGCCCACCCAGTCAGGAAGATTCCTTAGATTCTTCTCTCAAATACATTTCTCAGGAAAAGCCAGACTCAAGTGGCACTGAGGTTGAAGAGGTAGGGCATGAGCCTTGAGCACAAATCAGCTCAAAGAGAGTGGCCAGGCACAGAGTTCAAACCTGAGGAAAAACAAAAAATAAAAACCAACTCCAACCCTAGCATTTTTCTCATTGTATACAGAGGCATGTAATTAAGGTATTTTCTTCCTCTATTATGAGTAGATAGAAGACCCAAGACCTCACACAATTACTCTCTTCATACCATGTTACATCAAAGCCCAAAAAAATTGCTTGTTCTTAATTTATAAATTAATATCATCCATTTGTTGGCAACTCTGTCTAGATTATTCACACTATCAATTTATACATGAACTATTGGAATTATGAATTAACTGTTGTAATTATACCTCGGTTCAAAGAATACTTTAGGCAAATAAAATGCCAGATTCATTTGTGAATTTGTCGATTGAAACCTCTACTTAAAAAGAATTTTGTAGTATCCTATAGAATATGAAATTACAAACAAAACCAAAATATTTATTTTAAATCTAAATTCTAATTCAGCAAGGTCTATAAAGTCCTACATTAGATGAACTTTGTATTTTTCCAGGGTTAAAATTTTGTAATCTTTCATTATTTCTTTGAAATCCAACCGAATGATGCTTACTTTTTCAAATTTTTGATTGGGAATCATGAGACATTTTGCATCTAGGAATCTTGTGTAATGAAGAGAACATTTAAAACACAACTGAGGATTATATATGAGTTGCATTTCAATAAGAAACTTGCCTTCTCAAAACATAATGACAAAATTAGCCCAAACTTCCAACTGTGTATTCCTTTCTTGTTTTTTGGCTTGTTTCATTGAGACAAAATTATACTACCTGGCCCAGGGAAGGTATCACTATGTAATCCCACTCTCTAATCTCCTGTCTTAGTCTGAGTGCTAGAATTCCAGGCTTGTATCAAATTGCCCTGCCATAGTTTGGTGGTTTATTTAATATAGATACAGACTAGCAATTATGAACTTCTCCTATGATCTTATCCATTAGACTGACTGCTCAAACTGTTTATGTACTATTTTCAAAGATGTTCTATCATTTGACACAGGATATGAACATTTTCAGATGTACTTGCAGGGGTCTCTGATTCATTCTTCCATGGATCCAATCCCTTTAATAATGATTAATTGACTTTCTTATTATCTCTGGTCCCTAGGTATGTAATATTCTCAAACTTCTTTGAAGAAATTTCACTTGAGGACTTTCTAATATTAAAAATTATCACTTGATGTAGTCTTACTCAGGATATATTTTCAATTGTTTTCTAACATTTCTCCACATTCTGAGAGTTGTTTCATCTGTGAAGGTGGGTTTGTACATGTATGTGCCTCTGTGTGTATATGTATGTTTGTATGTGTGTATGCAAAAGCCTCAGCAACCTTATTCAGAAATCTTGCTCATGACTAGTATTCCATCACTTGAGCTCATGCCTATATTTCTAGCTACTCAGGAGGCTGAGATCTGAGGGTTGCGGTTCAAATCCATTATGAGTAGGAAAGAAAGGTTCTGAGGCACTTATCTCCAATTAACCACCAGAAAACTGGAAGTGGCACTGTGGCCCAAGAGGTAGAACACACATTGCCCAGGCCGAGTTCAAACCCTCCCACAACAATCAAAAAAAAAAGATAAAAGATAAAAGAAAGAAAAAGAAATGAGATCTTGGCCACCAGTTCTTTGCTAGTATAATTCTCACTTTCTCACCATGGACTTTTTTTCCAGTTAAGTCCATGCTCTTATATCTAACTTGCTTTGGAACCAGAATTATTCTTCCATTGCATATTTTCCAAATTTGCGTGATTAGCAACAATGATTTAGAGATAGAATTTGAAAGACAGTGGCCTCATCATTCATGTTCCTCTTAGTATTAGTTATTTCTCTATGTCACTCCCATAGATCTACATAATGGCCTTGGCTTTATTGGTTCAATGTTGTCTTATTTGCCGAATCTTCTATAGTATATTAAACCATTATACTTAAACACAGAACTTTTCTTTCTCTTATTATTCCTATTGTTTCTTCTACTGTTAACTTGTGTACACTTGGGAAATAATGAAACACACACACACACACACACACACACACACACACACACACACACACACACAAATAAACTTTTCTGAGAATCTTCTCCCAGTTAAATTTAATTTAAGAGCACTTATGAAATTTGAACTTAATGTACTCCTGGATAATGGTTTCTTCTTTTATAGTAAAAATAGTGTACAGAGGGCTTAGAGTTACATAAGTAAGGTAATGATAATATTTCCTATTTTTACATCCTCTTTTGCTTTTGCTGTGGTATCCGTTCCTTCTCCATCTACTCAGTTCCCGCTCCACTCCCCAAGTTGTAAAGTTCGTTTTCTACATAGTGTCTTGTTCATATCATTGTTACAATTGGTCATCATGAATCTCTTTTTCAGAATTTTGTTGTTTCCCTTCCCCTTCCCAAACTACATGGTTTTACAGCAGAATTCTACAAGTCCTTCATAGCAGAGCTCACACCAATACTCCTCCAACTCTTCAATTAATTGAAACAGAAAGTTCACTACCGAACACATTCTATGAAGCAATCATAACCCTCATCCCAAATGAGGCAGAGACTCAAAAAAGAAAGAGAACTATAAACCCACTTCTTTGATGATCATTGATGTAAAACTTCTCAACAAAATTTTGGCCAATCGACTTCAACAATTCATCCAAAAAATCATACAACACGATCAAACAGGATTCATTTCAGGGATGCAAAGCTGGTTCAATATACACAAATCAATTAATATTATTTATCACATCAACAGGACCAAGAATAAGAACCACATGGTTATTCCAATAGATGCAGAAAAAGCATTCGACAAGATCCAACACTTCTTTATGATGAAGGCTTTGGAAAAATTAGGAATCCATGGAACATTCCTCAATACAATAAAGGCTGTATATGACAAACTTACAGCCAGCATTATACTTAATGGTGAAAAACTAAAGCCGTTTCCTCTTAACTCAGGAACAAGACAAGGATGTCCACTCTCTCCACTTCTCTTCAATCTAGTATTAGAATGCCTAGATACAGCAATAAGACAAGATGCAGACATAAAGGGGATCCAAATAGGGAAAGAAGAAATAAAACTCTCCCTCTTGGCAGATGACATTATCTTGTATTTAAAGAATCCCATAGCATCCACTCCCGAATTGCTCAACCTGATTCAAACTTTGGCAAAGTAGCAGGGTATAAAATTAACCCCCCAAAATCAATGGCTTTTCTGTATGCCAACAATGAGAAAAGTGTGGCTCAAATTAGGAAAGCAACTCCATTTGTAATAGCCCTACAAAAAATAAAATACCTAGGAATTAACTTAACCAAAGAAGTGAAGGACCTCTATGATGAAAACTTTAAAATCTTGAAGAAGGAAATCAAAACAGATCTTAGAAAATGGCAAAACCTCCCATGCTCCTGGATTGGAAATATTAACATCGTGAAAATGACAATACTTCCTAATGCTGTCTACAAATTCAACGCGATACCCACCAAAATTCCAACCTCATTCTTCAAGGAAATAGAAGAGTCAATCCAAAATTTCATATGGAACAATAAAAGACCCTGAATAGCAAAAACGCTCCTCAACGGAAAGAACAGTGCTGGAGGAATATCAATACCAAATTTCAAACTCTACTATAAAGCCATAGTAATCAAAACAGCTTGGTTTGGCATAAGAACAGACCTCAGGTACAATGGAATAGAATTGAAAACCCAGAAATGAACCTACAGACCTATAGCCATCTAATCTTCGATAAGGGAGCTAAAACAATAGAATGGAAGAAAGAGAGGCTCTTCAGTAAATGGTGCTGGCAAAATTGGTTAACTACTTGTAGAAAACTAAAGCTAGATCCTTATACATCACCCTGCACCAGAATCAAGTCCAAATGGATCAAAGACCTCAAAGTCAAAGCAGACACTCTGAAAACATTACAGGAGGAAATAGGAGCACATGTCATAATTTACGTAATACTACTTACATATGTGGAGTTACCTTAAAAGATTTTAGGCCTTAGAGCAGGGAGGTAAAATGTATTTTTATTTCTGTATGAAACAATTTGTGACTTTATACCAACAAACTGAATTTGACTCTTTCCTTATTTGTAAGGTAAGTTGGAAAATATAAGGTCTCTTCACTTTTCTCTTTTCTTGCTCTAGAAATCAACAAATATATTCTTCATTTTTTCTGGTAGATTACATCCATTTACAGATGAGAAATGTAAGGCTAACAGTCAATGTAGTGAGTAAGAATGATAGCAGAATTTTTGTCTGAGGTCTTCACTCTGTGTGCTTACAAAGAGATAATTTGGTGATGGAGAGGACCAATATGAAAAGACTATGGGGAAAAAGCATACTTTGGAAATGGTGGTTTTAGGACTAGGTGACAGTGATGAGTAAATGAAACAGGCTGGTGTCAGGGGCATAAAAAGGAGTACATAGAAATCATATTAGTGACAGAACCTAAGAAAATCTTGATCATTCATCTTCTTTAATGGGGGGGAGTAGAAGGTAAGAAGAAATCTCAGGTGCTTCCACTGGTCTGGCTGGCAACTGTGTTAGTGATATTCTTAGTAATATGGACGACAGGTTGAAATGATGGATTTAGGGGATAAAACTCTCTGATTGTTCTGAAGTTCATATTAAACAGATGCAAAGATAGGTCTGTTTAGACATCATCAAAATATCCACTACCACGAATATGAAAAATTATAATAAAATTGGGGTGGTATTATTGAAGGGAAGAGGAAAAGTAAAGTTCTCACACAAGTGTGAGCAATGTGAGCACCAGAGTGGACAAGATTGGAAGAAAGAGAAAAACAAGGAACCAAAAATGTAATAAACACAGATTTTCCGAAGTAAAGGAAGGAAAGAATTTTCAAGAAGATATTGAAGGAAATATGCTATTTGGATTTGAAAAGTAAAAGGACATAGACAAGTTTAATTAGAACAGTGTTTTGGTGAAAGTCATATTGATAAAATTTTGAGGTATGAATTCAAAGCCATAAAATTCTGGATCAATGAATTCAACAGATCCTGTTGATTTTAAATGCTGGGAACATATGCGTTTATCCTGACCTTAGCAAAATTATACAAATATAACTCTCATGAACTTTACTTCGGGCTATTCTGTGAATATTTTTGAACTTTGTTTAGCCAGCAGATTAGAGATTGAACTACAGCAGACACAAGCCTAATTTGTCCTAGAGTTCTAATGAGTGACCCATGTATCCACAACAGTTTGGGATTTTATTGAAATATCTTTAGATATGTCTGGATATTTTATTAGCCTATTCATTATAAATGTAGGAAAAGTATCACCAAGTATTAGTTTGAACATACAGCTTTACTGATGTGACTGAAGACTCCTAGAATTGATTCCTCTTTAGAATAGAAAATGCCTCAATAGCCATTGACAAATCACAACTGCCATATACTCTATTTAATTCTAATTCTTGTTAGGGATATCTCCATGCTGAAATAACCCTGTCCATCAACCTGCCACAAATTCTTGTATGTAGGAAGTACTCATAAACTTCAAGCTTTTATTGAATGGAAGAGTTCAGACATTACCCTCACCTCTAGGATTAAATGCCTAAAGAGATAAGACATTTTGCTTTAATGCCTTTCTTTCATTTTCTTATACCTATTTGCAAGTAGGGAAGGATTCTGATTTAACAACAATACAATGGTGACTTGTTTTAACACAACGTCTAAGATCTAGTGTTAATTCGGATACTCACTAATTAGCTACAGATTTTGTGGATATTTATATTTCTCCTGGGTAAACTAATGAGCTCCAAAAAAATGTCCCTAAGGAGCCTTTCAATTCTAATATCACTGTTTGTCTCAAAATGCTTTAAATTCTACACCCTCTAATGTGGGCATAGGGTTATCTTGTGGAACTTTTCTCCTCAGAGAGTGAGTACTACCCTATTGTTTAACATGGACAAAGTACATTCATACATAGACTGGGCATGTGCAAACAAGAAGTGATAGTTGAACAATGTTCTTAGCAGTATTTACAGATTAAATGGAAATAGAGCAACTATGAAGTCAAAAGGAATGTGCAAAAAGACAGAGGCACAAAGTAGAATGTGCCAAGGAAATGCTGAAGAGTAATTTGAAATTATGTGCTCAAGTGTGAGGGTGTGTTCAAAGTACAGCTTCAGACAATGTAACTGGATATCTTCAGGGGAAACTGCTTTAAACGATTCTGGGATAATTGTACAAGTAGAAGCCCTTTGGTCTGACTCTAATCAACCACAACATAATCAATTTAGGGATTATTTTCAAAGTGCAAAGTGAGCAAAAGAGGGCTAATCAGAGTTAGTGTTCAGGTTGAAGTACGTCTTCATTTATTTTGGAGCATTAAACTAGGAAAAAAACCAAGTAAACATTTTGCAAGTACCTAAATTAAGTGGGACGTATTATATTGGTCTCTTTTTAACTTGGAAGTTATAGATTATGTCCTTTTATACTTGGGACAATGATCTGCTGTCAGTTATTTCTTCTCTTCCGCTTCTTTTGCCCCTTACTTACATAATTTTTATTTAAAAAGACATATTTGCGCTTGCATTTCTAAATCCTTCAAAATTATCTGAACTACTTCATACTTCTGACAAACTCTTATATCTTTCTCTAGGGAATATTTTGTCACTACCATTTTTATCCTATATGATATTGGATATCTTCCTGCCTGATTCAGTGCAAGATATACATTAGACTGATCCACATATCTCAACACTTCTACCACCAAGAAATCCTATCTTACATAGAAATCATGATTTCAGAATGTCTGGGGAAGTGGCATCTGTCATTTTTGAATGGCCCTACGTGATACTTACATGCAATCATGTTTTAAACCAATGTGCCACTCAGTAGATGAACGAATGGACAAAATGTCGTATATATATCTATATATATATAGATATATATACCCGGTGGAATTATTTGCTTCTAATTCATAAGGAAATGGAAACACTTGGAAAAATCCTACTAAGTAAAATACACAAGACACCAAGAAATAGATTCCATGGTTTCCCTCATTTGTAATAAGTAGGAAATATCTAGGATTGTCCTAGCAGATGAGCACAATGGTTCAATAGCTATGTGTAAGTTGATGCTGAGCAAAATGAACTCCTACATATGGAAACAGAGGTTTTTCTTTGTGGTTGTTGTTTTTAATGTACTATGTGATTTCTTTTTTCTTTTGTGTTTTCTCTTATGGCTTGTTCCCTATTGTATTTGTTTTCAGTATCATGTGTCATTGTATATACATTTATCTTAATTTGGCAAGGGAAGAGGAACAACAAAATGGCGAGACAAAGGACAAATTGCAAACCAATGCAATAGCAATACTCACTAAACAAAATGTTGGAAATTTACCTTACAGCTTGTGAGGGGAATTGGGGTGAAAGAAAACAGTGAAAAAAATGAGAGAGTGGGTAAAAAGTTCATGTTATGTATTCACTACCTTACAATTACTGCAACCTCTTCTATATACCCCTTGACAATAAAATTTAATTAAAATATAAGCTACATAATATATAATTTCACTGTATAGGTATAGTAAATATTAATCAATTACCTCTTTCTTTATCAGAGCGTCATCAACTTGAATGTTATCAAACTATACAATATTTTCAGAATATACTTGCCATTATTTTGAAAAAAACATTATTTTAGTAATGTCTCATACTAAAACAGAAAACAGTTCTAGTCTATAGAAATAACTAACTTTCAAAAGTCAATAATTGTTAAGAGGAGAGAATATATGTGTTCTTCAAAATTCCTATGACTACGAAATATTCATTTTCAAATTCTGAACACGCCATACCAGAGACATTACAAATAGTATGTGTTTGCCTTTTATTTAATTCTGCAATAGATGGAGTTTCCAATGGGATGTTGCATATTTAAAATTCAACAAAAAATAGCCACATTCTGGTAGAAAATAAACCTATGAACTATCTATAATAATTAATTCCTGAAGAGTATACATTTGTTCATCAGAGCAAGCTATTAATTCTATGACAATCAATCCCAAGTTTTTATGCCATAAAGTCATCCTAGTACAACAGTTTCCAATTTGTAAAGTGCACCTTAAAATTTCCTAAATTCACATCATGACTTACTTAACACTATTTTGAAAAAATACTATACTTCTGCTGTGATGCCCTCCCAATTGTGCAAAGAACACTACAATAAATTTTGCTGCATCATTTCCCCCCCAATGTTATTCTTGAGATAAGAACACTTGCAAATATTATTTATTGTTATACTTATTTTATTATATTATTATTATTATTATTTTCTCTATCATAGATATTCAGGATATCTGAATATCTGAATATTAAGATCTGAAGATTATGGTTCAAAGCCCACCTAGGCAGGAAGTTTCCTTAGATTCTTATCTCCAATAAACTGTTCAGGAAAAGCCAGACACAGTGGCACTGAGGTTCAAGTGGTAGAGCAGTAGCCTTGAGCAAAAACAGGCTCAGGGAAAGTACTCAGGCCAGAGGTTAAGCCCTAGGAGAAATTAAAGAACAAAAACAAAATAAAAACAAACCTCAAACATAGCTTTTTTTCTCATTGTATATAAAGGTATGCAATTAAGGAAATTTCTTCCTGTGTTATGTATAGGTAGAAGAAAAAATGATTTCACACAATTACTCTCTTCATACCATGTTACACCAAAGTCTCAAAAATTGCACTTTTTCTAAATTCATAAATTAATAGCATCCATTTGTTGGCAACTCTCTCTAGATTATTCATGTCATACATGAACTGTTGTAATTATCTATTAACTAATTTCTAAGTATACCTCACTTGAAAGAATATCCTAGGCAAATAGAATTCCAGAATCATTTGTGCATTTCTAAATTAAACCTACTTGAATACAATTTTGTAGCATCCTATAGAGTATGAAATTACAAAAAAATATTTGTTTCAAATCTAATTTCTTATTTAGCCAGGTTTACAAAGTCCTACATTAAATGAACTTTGCAATTTCTCCAGTCTTAAGCTTTTGTAATCCTTCATCATTTCTTCCGAATCCAACAGAATGATGCTAGCTTTTTCAAATTTTTGGTTAGAAATCATGAGCTATTTTGCATCTAGGAATGTTCTGTAATGAAGAGAGCATTTAAAACACAATTTAGGATTATGTGTAAGTTGCATTTCAATAGAAACTTTACTTCTCAAAACATTATGACAAAATTAGCCCAAACTTGCAACTGTGTATTCCTTTCTTGTTGTTTGGTTTGTTTTATTAGACAAAATTATACTACCTGGTCCATGGAAGGTATTACTATGTAATTCCACTCTTTAATCTCCTGTTTTAATCTGAGTGCTAGAATTCCAGGCTTGTATCACATTGCCCTGCCATGGTTTGTTGGTTTATTTAATCTAGACACAGACTAGCAAACCTGAACTTCTCCAATGATATTATCCACTAGACTGACTGCTCAGAGTGTTTATGTACTTTTATCGAAGATCTTCTAACATTTGACACAGGATATGATCATTTTCAGATGCACCTGCTGGGATCTCTTATTCATTCCTCCATGGATCCGATCCTTTTAATCATAATTACTTGACTC
This sequence comes from Dipodomys spectabilis, assembly GCF_019054845.1. NCBI lineage: Eukaryota > Metazoa > Chordata > Mammalia > Rodentia > Heteromyidae > Dipodomys > Dipodomys spectabilis. Next base: position 1,011,964 of record NW_024871092.1, on the reverse strand, counting down.
TCTTACTATCTCTAGTCCCTACCTATGTAATAGTCTCAAACTTTTTTGAAGAAAGTTCACCTGAGGACTTTCTAATATTAAAATGTATCACTTGATTCTAGTCTCAGAACATATTTTCTAACTTTTCTACACATTCTGAGAATTGTGTTATATGTGTGTTTGCACATATAAATGCCTCTGTGTCTATGTGCGTACTTGTGTGAATGTATGCTAAAACATCAAGTTCTTATTCAGTAATCTTGCTCATAACTAGTATTCCATCACTTGAACCATTTTTCCAATGCAGCTTTTGGCTGGTTAATTATAGGTAGTGTCGCAAAGGCTGTTCTGCAAATTGAACTTCCCAGACTCCTTTACATTCTTAGGTTTTATCTTTCCAGGAATATCAACTTTTAAACTACAAGCATTTTTGTGAGTGTAAAGTCTAAGCTGTAGCACAGATTTTCAACTCAAAAATTCATATAAAGCTAGATGAACATACACATTTCATATACTTAGTGTACACTGTTAGAAATGTAATCTTAAGCCGGGTTCCACTGGCTCAGTCCTATAATCCTAGCTACTCAGGAGGCTGAGATCTGAGGATTGTAGTTCAAATCCAGCACAAGTAGGAAAGTTTCTGAAGCACTTATCTACAATTAACCAGCAGAAAACTGGAAGTGGATATTTGGCTCAAGTGGTAGAGTGCTAGCCTTGAACTGAAGAACGGTGGGACATCAAAAAGGCCCAGAGATCAAGCCCCACAACCATAAAAATAAAGAAAAATTAAAAAAAGAAAGAAAAAGAAATGTGATCTGAGCCACCAGGTTATTGCTAGTATAATTACTGCGGTCTCAACATGGCCTTTTTTTTACAGTTAAGTCCATGCTCTCATATCTGACTTGCTTTGGAACCAGAATTATTCTTCCATTCTACTTTTTACAAATATGCGTGACTAGCTACCATGATTTAGATGTATTAGAAGAAAGAAGTGGCCTCATCCTTCATGTTCCACTTGGTAGTAATGCTTTCTCTATATCACTCCCATAGCTCTATATACTGGCCTTGGCTTTATTGTTTCAAAGTTGTCTTATTTGCAGAGTCTTCTATAGTATATTGAACAATTATACTTAAACACAGAACTTTTTTCTCCTATTATTCCTATAGTTTCTTCTACTGTTAACTTATCTACACTTGGGAAATACTGCACAACACACACACACACACACACACACACACACACACACACACACACAAAGTTTATGTGAAACTTCTTACCAGTTAAAATTAGCCTTAATTTACAGAGAACTTATGAAATTTGTACTTAATGTACTCCTGGATAATGTTTTTTTTCATGGTTCTTATTGTAAAAATAATGTACAGATTGTTAGAGTTACTTAAGTAAGGTAATGAGTACATTTCCAATCAATCGAGCATTGTTACCTCCTCCTTTATTTTCCCCTGCCATCCCTTCCCTCCCCATCTCCACAATTCCCCCTTCCCTCCCAAGGTTGTAAAGTTCATTTTCTACATAGTGTCTTATTCATCTCATTGTTACAGTGTGTCATATTGTATCCTTGTTTCAGCATTTTGTTATTTCCCTTCCCCTCCTCACATTAGAAAAATGTATATGCAAGATGCAAGCTCCGAAATCATATCAAGTGAAAATGGGATATATGTGGGGGAAGAACATAGAAGAGAAACCAAAAAAATCACATAGTGCATTTTAGATATATTAAAAACAATAGCAAGAAAGGAACAACAAGATGTGTCCCTATCTTGGGGTTCATTTCACTTAACGTCATCTTATATTGCCATATGTACATTGATAATGTTTTTATAAGCCATTTAAATTCCATGTGTTACCTCATGTCCAACGATGTCTTTGTGCTATTTCAATGAAGCCAGAAAACATTCATTTTACCTGGATCAGCACAATAGATATTTACTGAATATAAGTGGAAGGAACTGTTACTGCAAGTGGAAACTGATCCCAAGAGAGGAATTGAACATAGAGAAATGACAAAGTTCAAGTTAAGAAAAGAATACAAGGCTTGAAGGAAACTCTGTACTGGGCTTATTCGAGTCTGTTTTTTACTCATAAAACTTGTCTGTAAACTTGTAGTTGAGAGTATTACAAAAGGAAACAATATGCCATTTGAAGACCAGCATAGGAAAGAAATAACTTTGTTTGAAAAGTATTCTACTGCAAAGAAACAAAGACACGTAAGTTTTAAAGTGTCTTATGGAAGGATATTTCACTCCTGAGATGATTTTCTTATTGCGAGTCAGTTATCAATTCCTTTTGTCTGGTCCTGAGTTCTCCATAACAATAAAGATCCTAAAAAAGCAGAATACACTGAGTATGATCAGCAAAAGGAGCCTCTTCTCAAACCAGTGCTTTAATGATGGTCCCAAAGTAATATGTGGGGTTTTGTGCTTCTTTGTTTGTTTTGTTGGTGCTGGTTCTGGGGCTTGAAGTCAGAGGCTGGACCCTGTCTCTGAACAATTGTCTTCCATGTCCAACTGCCCCCAAATCTAGTACTCTACTGCTTGAGCCAAAACTGCACTTCCGGTTTTTTGGTGTTTTGACCCCAAATCTAGTACTCTACTGCTTGAGCCAAAACTCCACTTCTGGTTTTTTGGTGTTTAAATACAGATAAGAATTTGACAGACTCTCCTGCATGGGTTGGCTTTGAACTGAGATAGTAAGAAAGCCAAGTGACATCAACTGTATCAAGATTTCTGTTTTGAACCAAGAAATACTAGATGCAGTTTACTATAAAACTAATATTTGACAATTTTTAAAAGAAGAGAATATGTCCAGCAAAGAAGCCATAACTTAAATTACTCAGCAAAAGTAGCTGCACTGGATCACTTTGCAATTTTTTCTGATTGGGAAGATAACTATTGACTTCATAGTTCCTTTTGGGGAAACTTAAAGTCATATTTGCATTTTTTTGTTGGCCATAGGGCTTGAACTCTGATCCTGGGTGCTGTCCCTGAGCTCTTCAGCTCCGGTTGTGCACGCTACCACTTTAGGTACAGCACCACTTCCAGGTTTCTGGTGGTTAACGGAAGTTAAGTGTATCGTGGACTTTCCTGACCAGGCTGGCTTTGAACCACAATTCTCTGGTCTCAACCTCCTGAGTAGCTAGGATTACAGGCATGAGCCACCAGCACCCAGCTCATATTTGCATTTATGTGCAGGTAATGACACTATGTAGACAGAGAATGGAAATTTGAATCAAATGATGACATTTTCGCTTTTCAGAAAAATTGAGTTAGCAATAAATATGTTCTCCTTTTCCATGTTGTTACATTAATGACTCATGAGGTATGGAACTCTTACATTAGCATCCTCTGCTGTCTGCGTATGCTGACTTAGCAGCAGAAATTGTTCATAGTTAAATAGAGACTGAGATGTTTAGAAAGGAAAGGAGATCAGGTATGAAAGAAGGAAATAAAACTTATCTCACAGGAATTAGGAACTAGCCAAAGAAATTTAGAATGCCAAAGGCAATGAGGAATAAGCCTATTTGATAACTAGTTCTTCAATAACCAAAAATGGTTCCCTAGAACTGTTTTTGGCATAACTTAGTTATTATTATCATTTATTCCTTCCATCTGGAGTTATTCCTTCTCTTCTGTCAAAACTATTCATTAGCTTCTGCCTTTTTGGTGCTATGCCTGACAAAAAGATTTCCAAAATCTCACTTAGACTACCCTTCTCATTGTGATTAGCATTGAACACTCAAAAGCCTGGAATCTTTGAATTTTCAGGATTAATCTTCACCTGATATCTAAAACCTGGTATCTAAACACATTCCTGTCATTACTTGCCGTGACCTATTAACAAAACTTTTTTTGTTCAATACAGTTTTCTGATATAGGCAAAGTATATGAATTAAGGACTATTGTCAGATATCAGTATGGAAGGAGCAATTATATATTCCATGTACGGGTATTTTGTATTTACTAACTAAATGATTTTTTGCCAGTCCTGGAGCTCGAACTCAGGGCCAGGGAACTATTCTTGAGAGTTTTTTTTTCCTCAAGGCTAGCACTCTTCCACTTCAGCCACAGTACCACTTCTCGTGTTTCTTTTTCTGTGTATTTGGTACTAAGAAATGGATTCCAGGGTTTCATGCATGCTAGGAAATAACTGTAATATAAAGCCACATTCCCAGAGCCCTAAATGACTTTCTTAAGATGGTATTACTTTTTCATTCCATTACTATGTATTATAATTTTGGCCAGGTCATAGAAAAGAAGTGGAAAACAATACTAAGTTCAGTATTGCTGGCATTCCTATCACATCACTAATGAAATACAGTGTTAAGACCTGCAGGACTCATAGGGCTGTTACATGTGACATTATTATGTAAAGCACCATTAACAGTCATCTCTGACATCGATAACATTCTGCTTCCACTTTCAAGGTCAAGAGCTGAATGTCTAAGACTTTTTATTGATTGGGTGTGTTTCCTAGGAAGGAAGAAGGAGGATGTGGGAGGTGATGGTGGAAAAATATGTATATTTGCTCCCTGTCCTCATTTTTTGCATTTTTAAAAAGTGCTACCGATGAACTCCCACACACATCTAATTGACTCTGCTATCTGCACAAGATGCAGATAAATTAAGGAATTTATTCTTGTTCATAGTCACTTGTTAACAAAATCCATTTCTGGAAAAAAAAAAGATACTAGGAAGAAAGTAGAAAGTATTGTCTATAAAATAATTTCTTCTCTTAGCAGAACAAAATGTAGTATTGAAATGATTAATCCAGCTTTCTTTGAGATTTTATGCTGTTTTAGTATCAAAATGTTCTCTAATTCCTGTAACATACAAGCATAAAATCATGATTTGAAGTTCTTAGTATTTTTAGAAACAAAGGTACATAATAGCTTCCTTCCTGCAGAGACATGTGATGACAAGTATGATTGGTTGTATTATCGTTCTCTTCTTTTTCCTCTTTTCTCAAGTATTGTATTTCTTGGCATATTTCCCTGTCTTGCATCAGCTTCCTGTAGGTGAGATTTACCTCTACTCTGCAATGTCAACATGTGGCTTACTTCAGCTTACAAAAATGAACCAGAAGTGGTCAAAGGGTATTTCTAGGGGAAGATTTCTAGCCCATTGTCTGTGTCTAGCAGCTGACTTATTTTCCCTTAGCCATAAAAATAGCATATTTCTAGAGGGAGTCTTCTTTCAATTTATATACTGGAAGAATATAGCATGTGAAATAGAGGCAAAATTCAAATACAGACACACACACACACACACACACACATATACATATATATATATATATATATTAAAAAAAACAGGCAGAACTAAGATTATATTACAATATGATATTAAGATGTTACTTTCTTACCATTCTTGTATATGTTTATGATAGTTGACTATAGCACACCAGAATTTAACAAACACTAAACAAGAACTAAACAAATAGATAACATTTCCTGTTTGATGGTATTCATTATTTTATAAATAAGCATTCTCCATGTGATCACTTGTGGGATTATCTTTTTCTATATATGTGTTTAATCACTATAGACCACTGTATCTAATATCCACAATCATTATCCAGACGTTGTCATTGAGATGAGGAAGAACAAAATGTCTAGATTTCTCCTTTTCATTTCCTCTTCTCCTTTTTCTACTGTGAATTCTCATCCTTTCTCCAAATTCTCCTATTAATGAAGTAAGAATGACACATTGTAGATATCAAGCAAAAGCCTTCAAAGCCAGAATTTCATTCTTTCAGAAATAGGTGAAGTAAATCAGAGTGGCTCAAAGAAGAATAAATATATGATGTTTTCCTTGTCTGGCTTCCACTGTAGTGTGGGACCAGGACTCTAAATATCTAATAAACCATTTGCCTTGGTTAATTTTTTAAAATAAATAGTAATTTTTAAAAATTTTTTAAAATAATTTTTAAATAACTAGTAATTTGTTGTTTGCTTTTGGCAGGGAAAAAAAAAAGACTGCTTTAACATTTTGTGAGTTGAGAGGCTAAATCTTATCAGAATCTATACATAATGAAAAATAAATGATTTTAGTATAAATAGCTGTTAGATACAGTTTTAATGTGACATACACACAGAGACAACTTTTTTCTTCTTTTCCTCTCCACACTGATTCAATTTCAATATGCAGTTCATGTAATTCAAATAACTGTGTTTCAGAAATAGATGACATAAAAAATTAGAAAAAGCGAACCAGTTTTGGGTGGTATAGTCTTTAAAAATAGCTGTCAAGTTAATATTAACCATAATTCCAAAATAATATCAGTCAAAAGCTCTTGAAAAAGAAGATTTTAAACAGAATGTATAAAAAGTGGGAGTGCCAGCACTGCTTCAGGAGCTGCTCTCTGGGATTTAGATTAATTGCTTTCCGGGAATAAATTTTTTTAGTTATATTTCATAGAAGAAATATGTTGTTCAAATTTAATGAAAGGATAACAGTTTATAGTAGAAAGAATGCTACACACTTATTGTGGTAGGCAGTGAAATACCTTCCCAAAATATCATCCCCAAATATCTAATTCCTCAAATGTAGATTTGCATGTTATACATATGTATCTATCTATCTATCTATCTATCTCTCTCTCTATCTATCTATCTCTCCATCTAAATACTAGTTTGTAAAATAAACACCTTTCTTTACCCAAGGAGCAAAAATTTGTATAATTATCAGATAGGGGAAGTATATTCAAATGGGTACTTAAAAGTCCCAGCTGTAGAGGGAAAGGAACATGATTAGGGTAAGAACCCTCAGAAATATGTAAAGATGCTACATTAGAAGATAGAGGAAAAGACAACAACCCAGATTCTGAAGTATCTGGAAAGCAGAGCAGGAAGTAAATGCCGTTTCCACTAGAATCATCTGAAAAGTATTTCACCTCTGTAGGTGGCTCGATTTTCATCTAGTGAGACTTCTTTTAGATTTCTGTCCTTTAGAACTAAAATGATAAATATGGATTATACAAGCCACTTAACTTGTTGAAATTTGACAGATTTGATAGAGTAAACCAAGTCAACTACAGCCTTTTACTGATGCAACTACAGGGACACCACATGTCCTAGTTTCTGAGAATAAGAAAAAGTTGCCACTGGCTTTGTATACATGTATGATGTATATACTACTAAAGGCTTTGCATTAATGAAGTCTTGAAATTATATATAATATCTAAATAAGGAGCTCCCTATCTTTATTTTCACATTTGGGGATCACTAATTGCTACAGTTATGTAGAAAGCTAAGGTAAGAATATGGAAATGAAATCTTTCTCCTAATATTATAAAGATAATTTATGTCATTTTGAGTTATTGTTTCTAAAGTAATTTAAAAAAATAAAGTAAAACAGAAACAGAAACTCAATTTTTTATCCTTCCTAACTTTCCAACAGAAATTAGAGAATCCAGTAAAGATACAACAATCCCAGAATGGTATAGGATGTTATAAGAGCATTAGATGGTGAAAAAGAAGATAACAAAAATGGGTCCCTTGGAACAATGGGAAACACCTACAGATTGTGATATAGCTAGAAAATAGTTTCCCCTATTCTGTCTTTGATATTTTAGGTGTGTTTACACAGCAACTATCCTCTCATAGGAAGTGACTCTTTATTAATACTTAAGGGTTTGCAGCTTATAACCCAGCAACAAATAATGCTTCTAAATGTAAAAAAGAATGATACTAAGAGTAAACAAGTCTACTTGTGTTGCTATAGCTAATAAATAAGAATGATCTTTGGGATTAGTCAAACAATCTTGATCTTTTTCATAACTTTCCTCTTCTCCAACAAGAGAAATCCTAGTCAAGATATGTAAAACATTAATAAAGGATTTTTATATTTTTTATTGTTCACACTAAAGCAAATACACTTTTCCTCTTTGCAAGCCTGGTTTTGAGAGTCAGACCCTCACAATTATTTTATAGGCAAAAGTTTATTGCTTTGGCTTAGGTCTTTTCTTGCCTTTGGGCATTGCTCTCTATTATTTTGGCAACTACACAGAAAAAAAGATAAATCCATTATGCTTATTTTGAATTGTTCAAAGTCAAGCTGTCTTCAAACAAAGTTTTCTGTTCCCTTCTACATTGCTAATTGAAGTTTAAGTGGTAACAAAAACGTGATACTTTAATGTACATTTTCATTGAAACCAGTGAAAACAAGAGTGTTTGTTATTGGTTTTTAAAATGTTTTCAAATATTTTCTTTGGCTATTTTCATTATTGGCTTTGTTCCAGCCTCTAATCAGGAACACAGAGTTTCACAAAAAGATCTTCCTAAGGAATAGGATGTTAGTCAAAAAAATAGGTGTATAATTAAAGATTTTCATCACTTAAGAGATTGAATAGCTCAGAAGACATTTTGCTATTACTGGCATGGTTCTTAAACTAAGTGAAATGCATGTAAATGTGACAGTTCCTCCAAACAATGATTATGGCTTATACTTTTCTGCTTCAATGAGATCAGTAACATTACTGTAAATGAAATCTCTGGAAAGATTGGAGGGCATATAGATTTTAGGGTAGAAGGGTTAATGTTAGAAAGTCAAGAGAGATTCCATAAACAGCACTGGCTATCACTTATCAGTTAATTATACTTATGATATATATGTATATAAACATAAATATGAATTGAGTGAGAAATGTGTGATTTACACAATTGATTCAATAACAAATAAGACCAGAAAACACTTCCCTACATTTGTGTAAACTATTATATCTAGTGAAGATTTAAAAAGTTTTAGAATATAAATTTTAACATTTATGTCAAAATATTTTTACCTGTTTATTTTTATTTTTGGCGGTTGGGGGGTTTGAAATCTGGGTCTGGACGCTTTCTCTCAACTGTTCAGCTCAAAGCTAGTGCTCTACCACTTGAGCCACTGCCAGTTTTTTATTGGCTCATTGGATATGAGTCTCATGGACTTTCCTGCCTAGGCTGGTTTTGAACCATGATTCTCAGCTCTCTGAATCCTTAGTAGCTAGGATTACAAGTATGAACCACTGGCAACTATTTCATAATTAATTTTACACATTTATGAAGTATGGAGTGGTAATTCCATTTATTTATATCTTGTGTAATGATCAAGCTTTATTATATCCAATAGTTTCTGTATGTAACATTTCTCTTTAGTGAGACTGCTCAAAACTTTATCTTTTGGCTATGATGAAATATCTATTCTTAACTATAATCACTTTGCTTCTTATGGTATACAATAAATATATTAACTTTTAGTCATGGAAGTCTGCTAATTAAATTTATATAAAGTATGAATTGTAAAGTGAAAGAAATTCATGGTTCCATTACTTGTTTTAGGAAAACAATTATGCCTTTTGTTTTCAATTCTATTTCTGTGGGAATGTGTAATATTCATTGATTTAACTGTTAAAATTGATAACAGTTACATTATAACAAGTTGATTTAAACTTGTATTTGAAAATTGCACACTTAACACAAATAAACTTTCACTTTCTTCTACCACATAATTAAAATATCAGTAAAGCAAAGATTGGTGTTAGCAGCTCATGTGTAGAATCCTAGAAACTCAGGAGGCTAAGACCTAAAGATTTTAGTTCAATGTCAGTGCAAACAGACAAAAATGTGAAAATTTATCTCCAATTATCCGGCAAGAAGGAGAAGGTGAAAATGTGGCTCAAGGAATAGTGTCATCACCTATGAGCAAAAAAATACAATGGAGACCATTAAACATTGAGTTCAAGCCATAAAAATGGCATATACACAGAAGACAACAATAAAAAGTACTATTAACATCAATAATGAAGACAAAATAGTAGAAAAGATCATGAGAAATGTTGTAAAACATGAGAGAGACAAATCATAGTCTCATTTGTACAATCTCATTGTACTCATTTGTGTTGAAACCTGGCTTTTGGGTAACATGTGAAAGAGTAGATTTGATTACCTGACATAGCAGACATTGCCTGTGAATATGCACCATCCCATTCTGCAAAAATTTAAACTCGTGCTTGTTAATTTAAATAAAACCTCATGTTAGAGACTGTTTGGTTCACATAGACAAGGGTCCTTATTTTGAGGCTTCAGACCAGAGCTTTTGTTTATAACGACTCCTGCTTTATCCACCTTCCCTTGCCTTATTAGCTGGCACCAAGCCAAGTCTTTTAACTAGACCCCATTGCCTTAATCCCTCCTTTCTCAAGCTACGACTCATTTCACATGCTATCTATGTCGTAGAATTAGTTGTTTTTTTCTAATCCCCAACAGAAAACTCTTATATTCATGTAAACCCACTATACATAACCTAGTTAGAAAAGGGATTAAGTGTTTAGCATTCACTGCAGCTCTCATCTGTAGGTTTGCTTCCTAATAAATCTGTGCTACACTATCAGTTTTTTCTCCATGGCCTTTGAGTGTGACAAATGGTTGATTTGGTTTGATGTAATCCCATTTATCCAGACTTACTTTGATTTGTTGTGCTTCGTCATCTTTGGAAGTTTTAACCTATGCCAAGGGGCCCTCATGTTTCCCCTAACCCGTCCTGTAACATTTTTAAAGGTATCTGGACTTACATTGAGGTCTTTGATCAATTTGCAATCGATTCTGGTGCAGGGCAATATATAAGGATCTAACTTCAGTTTTCTGTGTACAGCAAATTCTACAAGCACAATTTTTTGAAGAGGCTATCTTTCTTCCATCCTGTTTTTCTGGCTCTCTTATCAAAGATTATGTGCCTATAGGAGTGGATTCATTTCTGGGTCTTCAATTCTGTTGTACTGATGGAATTTTGTGCTTTTATTGGAAAGAATGGCACTACCTCATTCCTGAGGAAAAAGAAAGACTGGAAAAAATGATATTTAGTGAAATAAAACAGATCCAATTAAATATATGTTGTATTGTTTTCCACCTTTGTAATAACTAGAATATGTCCATAAATCTACAAGTTAATCCAGTAGGTAATAAAAGACAAATAATTATACTTGGACATGATTAACTAACAGCACTCTAAGCATTCACATGGTGAAAACAAGGGAGCAATTCTAAGGAGAGGATCACAATGACTCAATAGCTACATGCATATGACCATATTGCAATGAACTCTAAGAATCAATCATGCATGTGAAATGCATATATCTGTATATAATTTTAATAGATGTCATAAAAATAGCCGATTTCCCTGTTATCTCAAAGCAAAATTCTAAGTTTAAAAGATAAAATCAAGGAAAGTTTTCAAAACAAAAACTAAAATACATAGAGGAAAAAGTGGGAGAGAAATGATAAGATGAAAAGTAGAGTAGCTCTCTATTGAAGAATTCATAAACAATTTCCAAAATTATACAAGATAGCTGGGGTAGAGCTCAGTTGTAGGACTAGACTAATATATACAAAGCCAGGTGTTCAATCTCCAAGAAGGCATAATAACTTATCAAATAGTAATAATAAAATAATTACTAGAAATAAATGCTTTCATGTTAGAGAGGCCTGAATCCTAAAACAGTATACAATTTACACTCAATTCTTGTATTCAATGACATGAAACTACAAGAATAAAGAGGAAATAGTTTTCCTTTGCTATCCTTTCCTTTAGTTTTCTGTTTTCTTCTCTTTTTTTCCTTTGGCACTATTGGTGCTTGAAGTTGCTAAGGCTCTGACCACTTTAGATTATTTTTCAGATGAGGTCTTACTTTTTAGCCAAGCCTCTCGAGCAATAATCGCTTTCCTATGGCTTCCACAAATGTGAGATAAGAGGGAAATTACACTATATCTAGCTTTCTTTGTTTTTGTAGTTTCTCACGATTTTTTTTTTGTGAGAACTGGCCCTGGATGTCAATGTTCTAAAGTTCTGCCTTCTAATTAGCAAGGTACATTTCATTCCAAGATTGGACTCAGAATATTTTTCAATGTAAATATTCAATATTGACTTCTATTTTCTATGTATGTTTAAATTCTATTGAGGTTAGTATGCTTCTTTATGATGTTATAATAAGAACACAGAGAAATCCCTTGAATATTTTCCCTGTTTCTTTGAATATTTATAAGTATGACATAGTAAGTAGGACATTAATATTTCACAAGTACATTTTGCAGACTTCAGCTGTTATAATTATTTTGTGCACATATTAAGTCCAATATAATTTTATCAACTCTATATTAATATATCATATTTACAGAAATGTTTCTTTTCCAAAAATGTGTCTGTCCCATATTTCCCTTCTATAATTAAACCCTCCACTTCACTTTGTCCCATCCAAAACCTGTTTCATCTTGGAAACGAACACATTTTTTTTTGCTCCGACTTCTAGATCATGCAATAAATACGCATTGAAGATTGCCTTCAAATCAATGGTAGGTTATTGCCAGTTGTTGTATGCCTTAATATTGTATTGTATTCCCACGCATTGCCTTTGGTTCTGTCATTATAGAATGTAGTATAATTTGTTTCCCATTCACCTGAAGAAACCCTGAACTGATTTCCATTTCTTTGACTAGAGGAAATTATACTTCTATAAACCTCTGTATTTTGGCCTTTGGGTGAGTGTTACATTTGATTCCCATGAGACAAAGCCTGAAGAGCTCAATTCCTGTGCTATATTGTGGGTGGCTGCATATTGCATATTCTAGGAAACTGTCAAAATGTTTTCAAAAGTGGCTTTCCCATTTGACATTCCTGCCAGCATCCAGTTTCTCTGTTTCTTGATAGCATTTAGTATGGACATTATTGTATTATGTGAAGTAATTCTCATACATGTTTTATGATGTCATGTTAGTTTTAATGTGCATTCATTTGATTACTGATGATGATTTTCTTGTGCTTATTTTTCACAAGAGGTATTTTGATGTTTTCTAACTGATTTTTTTAACATTAGGTTTTGAGACTCCCATGTAGACTCTAGATTTAAGGCATTCTTCAGGTACAGGATTTGTAATTATTTTATCCTTACTATGGGTACCTTTCATCATCATCAGCAGCAGCAGCAGCATCCTCAGCATCATCAGCATCATCACTATTAGTATTACTACTATTACTTTTTTACATGTAGGTATGGTCCTGGGTATTGAACTCTGGGCCCCTGAGATTTGTTGCATTTTGTTAACAATTTACCATTTGAGTCAAGCCTCAGTTCTGGCTTTTTTGCTGATTAATCAGAGATAAGATTCTCAGGAACTTTATTTTGTGGGCTGCCTTCAAACAACAGTACTCACATCACACCCTACCAAGTAGTTAGGTTGAGATACATGAGTCCCCTGCTCCCAACTTTTATTCACTACTTGCATATGAGCTTTCACAGGCTAAATTATTTTATACTTTTTTGAGTTCTACTATATCGTTTTCCTTTCCTATAATTTTAATGCCAAATTTAAGTATGCTTCATCTCCAAAATTGTCAAGACATCTTCCTTTGTTACACATTTACATCACTCTTTTTGTTTTATATGCCACCTTCAAATCCTGCTTGAAGTTAATATTTGAATAAATTGTTATTTTAAGTCAATTTTCACTTTTTAATTCTCCCTAATATTGTCTAACCTATCACCACTTATTAAAGAGTATGTCACTCCACAAGTGTTTGATATTACACTCTTATTAAATATTCCTTAATAATAATTATGTGGCTCTAATCTGGTGCCCTACAGACACATTGAGCTGTATAATCTTTTCTCTACAAATATAACAATTTTACCCTAACAGCTTTAATATTGGACAGAGAAATATATTCCAGTTTATTTTCCTTTGTCAATGAGTCAAAGAGTGATGGTCAGGTGTTTTTAAAATTTTTCATAAACTTATAAATAAAACTCTGAAGCTGAGCACTGTTAGCTCACGCTTATTACACTAGGTGGATAGGAAGTTGAGATCTGAGGATTGCAGTTCAAGTCAGCTCGAACATGAATGTATGTGAGACTGTTATCCCCAATTAACCACCAGAAAACCTGAAGTGACACAGTTGCTCAAAGGGTAGAGCACTTACTTTGAGCTGAAGAGCTGAGGTAGAGTGCCCAGGCCCAGATTTCAAGCCCTATGTATGACACCAGAAAAGATTGGTGGGACAATTAATATCTTTGCTCAATTGTATCCTCCAATCCATAAAATGTATATGTCTCCATTTAGTTAGGTTTTTGTTTTTATATGCAGCATTGCATAATTTTCAGTGAAGGTGAGTCAACAACACTTTAATACATTTTGATGTAGTGTGAAGATGGCACAAAGAAATTCACAGAAAACAGATGAAAAATAAGGAGCAATGGGAATGGAGAAAGACAGGTGGGTTAATCAAGCCCTTGATCAATATGTGAGTGTGTAAAATATTTCAGTAAGATTTCTTTATACAATTAATATACACCAATTAATAAATATCTTCCAAAGGCATTTGTATTCAAGTATGTCATAAAGAATAAATATAGATTTTGTAGTGAAATGAAAGATAGATGAGAAAATACATACTTATGTAAATAAACTAAGAAATTTGGTGAACATACTGAGGGCTCATGGCTCATTAGAATAGAAGGCCCTTGGTATCTAAGATAAGACTAAAATATTAGATTCGAGCCTATCTTTAAGACTGCTTAATGATCTTGCCTTTTGAGTAAGTATTCTCTTTATTGTTGTTGGTGGTGGTGATGGTGGTCGTGGGCCTTGAACTCTGGGCCTGGGCGCTGTCCCTCATCTATTCAGCTCAAGGCTCGATCTCTACTTGAGCCATAGCGCCACTTCTGGTTTTCTGGTGGTTTATTGGAGATAAGAGTCTCATGGACTTTTTCTGCCCATGGTGGCTTTGAACCACATCCTCATTTCAGCTTCCTGAGTAGCTACAATTACAAAATGAGCCACCGGCACTCGGCTTTAATCAGTATTCTTAGTACAAAGAAAAAATACAAGTGATTTGGAACCAAGCTGTAGAAGGATGCCTTTTTGGCTTCAGAAGAGAGCTGGCTGGTATCTTATGAGTAGATAGATTTAGGAAAAATTGAACATATAAGTCCACATGGAAGGCTACAAACATTTTAGTGAAGTTCCAAAAATGATAAGGACATGATTTGCAATAACTAGCTTGGTAATAAGGGACATGTTTGGGAGTTCTGTCTCTATTGTTACTTTTGTAAATATACAGTGTCATTTTATTCATTTTTGTTGTTGTTTTTTCCTTAGTATGTTCTTTCCCATATGGAATATCCCCTGTTGCCACTGTACTCGATTTTGATACCCTGCATCTTGTAGATACATGTCTAATCTGGGGAGGGTAAAGGGAATTACAAAACGCTGCAGCAAGGACACAGGATGCCCCATTGCAACACAGATACCAATAAGACTATATTGGAAATGAATCTTACCACTTCATGCTGCTGCGAAGAGTGGGGAGAAAGGAATGTGGGAGCTGGGGGAGGGAAGGGATAGTGGGACAAGGAAGGAAAGGGGTAATAATGATCAACAAGTAATGTACTCATTGCCTTACTCATGTAACCGTAATCCCTCTGTACAACATTTTAACAAAAAACTATAACGTGACTAATGTATGTAATCCCAGCTACTTAGGAGCTGAGATCTGAAGATATCTATATAAAGCCAGTCTGAGTGAAATGGGTCAGGGAAAACACCAAGTTTCAGTAATGACACAAAATTAAATTATTTGACTAAAACATGTATATATATATATATATTTATTTAAATAAAGATGTCATTACTTGTATCCTTCACAGTATAATACTAAAATGTTTTATAGATATATTATTTATAGTAGTCGTAGAATATCAGTAATGATACATATATATGTATATATATGTATATAAATATATAATTTCCATGTTATATAATAAAATACATTACCTATATTATGCACACCTAATTTATACTGATAACACTAATATCCATTAAATTGATATATGTTTTAGAATAGGGAATAGATTTTTTTTGGTACAACAAGGAAGTAAGTAGTCACAAAAATTATTCCTTTTGGATTGTATATCCATAACAATCTATTCCCTGTGTCTTGAGGGTATTGATTGATAAAAGCCTGTGTTCTAGCAGAGGTTTCTTTGATACCAGGAATAATAAACAGTGGAGGCTGAATGATGTTCATTCAGGTATTTCTTTAGAAATTAAACTGATCTTCATTGTGCTGTCATTATCCACACCCTTTTCATTTAAAAATATTTATATCTTGTATCAATGTTATTGCCCTTATAACCATAATTAGGAAGATAATGTGGATTCATCTGCTCCATAGCTCTTGAAAAGTAATGAATGTGACACAGAATATCCTTAGATATGGCTGGTGGAATTCTGGATTTGAATTATGGGGCTCAACTGATCAGGCTTAGGAACTTGGGAAATTTGTTTGGGCTTCTTTCCTACTTTTGTTTTTAATAAAATACTTAATTCATTTCCTAACTTGAAGAACACTCATGAGCAAATTACCCTAATGCAGGTTCAGTGCTTGGAATTGTGTCTGCACATTGTGTAGTAGGTCCGAAAGAAGTCAGTTTCCATCAACATGGCCATAGCATCCTTCCTGAAGGCCTTAAGAAATATATACCCAATTGATGGTAATATCTTTGAAAATTTGTCTTTACTAAAAAAAAGTCTTCATATGAAACAATGAAAGCAACATTGGGCTTTTATTCTGAAGGAGTTTTGTCCTGTGGCTTTTATTCTGAAGGAATTTTGCCTAAATTTCATTCTTACTCTCTTAGTGGTAGCAGTAGCATTCTTTAGTGCTACCCTTCATATTTCTAGTTCTGTGTTCCATTTGGAATACTATTATAACTTCGTTTATAATCTTTGTTATAAGAATAAATAAACTACAAATGCTGAATTTTTCAGTATTCAATGCATTACATTTTATGTACTTAATATTTTCCGGAAATTATTACCTTTGGATTATATATCCTTAACAAACTATTTTTTTATGATTTCTTATATGATTTATATAGATTTCTTATGTAATTCTTATATGACTTCATAGAGATCCATAAATAAAACAGCTCAGAACAGGAAAAGAGTAGGTAAGAAGTCATAAACAATACTATTATGGTGCTCTTAATGGCTAAGTGTAAAGAATATGTGACAAAACTGCTGGAAGATTCATTTGTTTTTTTGCTATTCTCTCCCCTTTCTTTGTAGAAAGGTTCTCACTATAAAGTGCCAAGTGGTCTGGACCTTTCAAGGCTTGTCTCAGTGACATAAGTGATGGGATTAGGGACGTGTGCTCCCATGGCTGGCTTTTAGGAAGTTCACAATATAGCAATACCTATACACAGAAAGAAACTTTTGTGAGTGATGTGTATTCACTTCCTCAATAGCCACAATGTCAAAACATCAAATTACTAACAACTGGCATCACTAACACCTCCATAAATCAAATGCAAACTAAAAGCTCTGCTTCAAAAACCAACATCTAAGGCAGTGTTGGAAATACAAGAAGATACATAATACATCTAAAGGAGTGAGTTCTTTAACACTGGCAATGAGCAATGATAGCTGAATTTTTAACCAGGCTTGAAAAGTTCGGGTGTCCACTAACTATGTGATTAGAGTTGCAGAGCTGACCTTGGTATCAAGATTGGAGGTAAAAATCAAAGGCAGCTAAGTTGCTGCAGTATTGTAGCTTGATACAGTGTGACCCTTCCTGATAATGGTAAACAGAGAGTAGAAGCTAAGTCAGTAAAATGTATAGGAAGGATTCTCTACTGAGAATAAGTTCAGGGGGTGATCATTACTCTTGCATTGATAATGAATAGCCCATCATTCTACTTTAAGCTCTAGCATATTTCTCATTTGAGGACAATTATACCATACCACTGTGTCATGAGTGCTGAGCAGTGTAGGTGTATATTACTCTAATATATGTAAAAATCATTACAGATATAGAATGGCCTGACCCTGACACTTCATTCTGTGTTGTTGAGTTTCATGGAGAAATGTTCATAATTAGGCAATTCACACTCATCTAAGTATGAATCAGGCAACTGAGATAAGTCATTAGGGTCATCACTACAGTGACATGGTCTGTGACCTGTGAAATAAATGACATTATTTCACAATGCATATGTGTTTCTGAAAATGCATGCAATACCAAATACCAAATATACAAAAGGGACAATTATCCATCTCAAATTATCAGAAATAAAGATACTCCTGAATTGTACTTACTTACTAGAAGATCACAGGGTCACTGCTAACGTTTGGTATCTTTCCAGGTGCTCAGTCTTCCTCAATCTTTTTTGAGGAACTGTTTTTCCATGTTTGTTTTGAGGTGTTCAGAAAATCAGTACTGTACACTAACTGTAACCATGGGACAGCAAAGATGATGGGATACCTGGCCAAAGAACTGAGAAATCACAGGAAGTGATAGGAAAGAAGACACCAGAGGACCCAAAGCCTCATTGCCAGCTTCTGGATCACCAAATGCTGCTTAACATGTTTATATTCCTTCTACTACAAGGGGTGAGGGTCAGTGGGGAAAGGTGTGTCCACAAACTAAGGCATTATCCTAGGTTTGGTTACAACTATTAACATGAGGTATTGTTTGTATACATAGAGATAACTGAATCCCTTATTGTTAGGGAGCAGAAGGGAGCAATAGTCATTACATCCATAACACAGACATCCATCTTGTCTCCAAAGTCTTAATCTTTTAGTGTCCAACAGATCGAATTTAAATACTCTTGAGGTAATAACTCATACCCCTGGCTTCCCTTGACTGACATTTCCAGAGCAGAGCTCTCAGTCTTTTGATTGCTGTTTGAGATGGCTTCCCAATCTATCCCGTTCCAGGTTTAACAGTTTGACCCTAGAATCCCTCATAAATACTGTGATAGATGTATTATTTTGAAAACTATATTTTTTCTAGGATAGGTTCAATTTTTAAATTTTATTTTATTTCAAAAATACTGTACAGAGTGGTTACAGTTAGATGAGTAAGATACATTCCTTGTTGAATATTGTTACCCACTCCATTGTTTTTATCATTTCCCCTCCCACTCCCCACTCCTCCCCACCCCATAGCTGTAAATTTCATTTCTAAAAGTGTCTTGTGAATATCATTGTTGCAATGGGTCACTCTTTGTACTTCTTTCATCACTATATTTTTCCCTTTCCATCTCCAAATCAGATAAATGTATATACAAGATGGAAGTTATCAAAATCAAGACAGAGTTTGCTAGGGATAAACCAATAGAAAAGACAAATGAAAGAAAATAATATCTAGATACTTTACCGACATCAATGTTGATATCTGAAAAAAAAAAGGTTTGTTGTTTCCATGTCTTGGAGTTCATTTCAATTAGCATCATTTTGTAAGATCAAATGCATATATCTCTGGAGCCAGCAATCCCACTCTTGGGCACTTGTAGAAATGATCTCAAGCTAAAACAAACTAAATCTACAACTATATTTTTTTCAGCATTATTACTATAGCTAAGATTTGGGACCAATCAAGATGCCCTTCAATAGATGAATGTGGTAATTTTATTCTTCTATCAAAAAGAATGATAGAATGATAGCCCCTTTCTTAAGAAAATGGAAACACTTGGAAAACAATCATATTATGTGAAGGAAGCCAGACTCAAAGAAAAATAGGTTCCAAGATTTGCCTCATTTTTATTAATTAATATATGCTTAGGATAGTCCTGACAGACAAGTTCACTTTTTAAACTCATAATATTCCCATTTTTTTCTCTCGCTCTTCCTCTTTCATGCCATTTGTGCATGTGTGTGTGTGTGTGTGTGTGTGTGTGTGTGTGTGTGTATGCACAGATTAATGAAACTTGACTTGGAGCCTCAAACTCTTGCTTGGTTTCTTCATTCATGACTGACCTGAGTCTGTACTATTTAAACCCAGGTTTCACTCTGTCTTTGATTGAACAATTGAACATAAATATCTCATGGATTGCTACCCCAGCCATCTGTGAACCATGATCTTCCAATCTCAGCCTCGTGACTATCTAAGAATAGGGATGAGGCACTGGAATCCAGCTTTATTGCCAACTGTCTTTTGCTTTGATTTGTTTTTGTTTTTTGTTGTTTTGTGCATTCAAAATCTGTAAGGAAAACAAATCACTTACAACCAAGAATATTCACATAAAATGCATGTTGTTTAAATATTACTTTATTAATGTTATCTTTTTAAGTCCGCATTATGTGATTTGAGTTTTTTGAAATCTATTGTTGCAAATGGTTAAGTCACATATATAATTTGAATCTTCTTTTCTTGGTTTTATAGCGTGTTAGGTGTTTCAAAACAGAATTTACCAAGGTTTAACTGCACTACTGAAGCAGCACCTTTATGATTATTCAATGTCCTGTAAGTCATAAGTTCATCACTTCTTGTGGCACCATAAGAGCACAGGTATTTTCCTATAATACCTCCACATAGTTTAGACCTCAATGCCATGCACTCTTCTGCCAAATATGCAAGGATGTAATTCTCCTTGGATTTTCACCGTTCTTCTCTCTACTCTCCCATGATAAGTGATGTGATGATCATGTTGATTTTCTACCCTGTTACATTCATCATTGCATCTTGGAAAATACTGGTATGCACTACTGCACTTCTATCCATTCTCCTTGTGCTTTGTCTTGTACCCCTCTCACTGCGGAGAGTCAGAGATTGGGGATATTTTGTTCACTCTTTAGCTCAGACATCTATATTTACTTTCTAGCTATACATTCATTGAATTCTTTCTGTAAAGTCTAATGTCTTGAAAATGATTACTGCATTTTCATGGCTTTGCTACTTGGCATTAGGGAAGAACATAGGTCAGTAACTATAACTTAGGTAAAAGAAGATTGCAATCAGGGGAGTTCCGGGAAGGTGGCGGAGGAGAAGCTGGAATCTGAACAGCGCTCTCACATAAAAGCAGTTTTAGAGTTCCAGTGAACAGTCCTAAGCCAGAGAATCACACCAAGTGTGCCATCACAGGACAGAGAGTTAGGCAAGAGAGGGGAAGCCAAGGCAAGGAGACACATCTGAGTGTTTGCCAGCAGCCACCGAGGCGGCAGCAGCAGTCCCAGCGGCGAGCACAGGGCACCATACCTGAGCCACAGAGAGTCCAGGATGAAGGAGGCAGATGCAGTGGGTGAGCAGATTCTACTGAACACCAGCAAGAACCTACAAGGAGTAGACATCTTCATCCTGCAGTTCGCAGACCAGAGACGACCCAGGAACCAAGACTTGGCGTGAGTAGAAGCCGGACGTCTGCACTCCTTCTCAGGGAGCAGAGGAGGAAAGGCCACCCCTCCCCCCCCAGTACCGGAGATCTCCATCTTGGATACCGACAAAGTTCGGAGGAGCTGCTAGCTCCAACTCAGGCCTTGGAATAAAATGCGTCATTTAGCAGGTCACAAGAACTTAACGAGGGCGTGACCTGCCAGACTCAGCTCCCTGCAGGGAAAAGTCACCCAGCTCAGGCGCCAGCCATAGGA
This sequence comes from Dipodomys spectabilis, assembly GCF_019054845.1. Lineage (NCBI taxonomy): Eukaryota > Metazoa > Chordata > Mammalia > Rodentia > Heteromyidae > Dipodomys > Dipodomys spectabilis. The sequence goes on along the minus strand of NW_024871092.1, from coordinate 990,569 downwards.
GTGTCTTCCCTCACTGGGTAATCAGAGCTAAAGGCTGCCCCTACCTCTAGCAGCCTCGACAATCAATTGAAAAACAGAAACCCTGAGAATGGCTCCATACTGGGCTCTGTGAGTTTTTCACAAAATAGCCCCAGGGAGAAGCTACTGTTTGTTGAAAGACCTCAACTCTACCCAGAACCTAGACTCCTCACTGCATCCCCCCTCTTTTGTGATTCTAAAAGCAGATCACCCTCCCATTAAATTAACCTGGGAGTGGGATCTCAAAATCTTGGGTAAATCAGAGCATTTTTCTGAATGTTCGAACAAACTGACTTAAGAAACCAATCATGCCACAGGACCTCAAGCAGACCAGAGACTCCAACAAGAAGCTGGTTACAGACACAAGGGAGATACAGGATTTTTCCCACCCCTCCCAAAAAAACAATAAAAAAAAATCAAAGAACTTTTTTTTTCCTTCTTCTTTTCCTTTTTCTTTTTTTTTTTTTTTTTTGGTACCTTATATATAAAAAATTTTTTTTTCTTTTCTAAAACTTTTATTAATCTTTAATTTTTGCCTTTTTGAAAAAAAATTGTTTTCCAGTAACTTTTTTTTTCCTCTTATAATTTTTATTTTACGGATACGTGAATGTGTGTTTTTCTTTCTTTTCTTGTCTTCTTTCTCTTTTTTTTCTTTTTTAATTATCTTTTTGTTTTTTGTTTACCTCTACTGAACTTCTGACCTTTTTTTCTCCCTTTCTTATCCTTTTCACCTTTTCCTCTCTTTTTTTCTTTATGTGACTTAATTCTTGTCCTGCATATCCTCAGATAAACCCATAGTTAACTAGTAGACCCTATCCCCCATTGTGTACACACTTAATCCACAAATTTATTACTCAATTCAAAACCTCTGAGACTTAAATTCCTTAACAGCAGTACTACCTCTTTATACCTATATAATATTTTAAGCATTTTTTTAAGTTTTTCACATCTAATCTATGTCCCTCCCCTTCACTCAATATATTCACGTTCCTCTCTAAATAGATTGTTTTCGATTCTCCATAATATTAATAATTTTTACTTTTCTATTTTTTCTGGTCCCTTTTCATTTCCCTTTCCCTTTCTTCTTTTTCTCTCTCTCTCTACTTGCATCCTACCCAACCTATTTCCTACATTGAGATTATGACATAGTTAACTGTACCTGTGCCTCCCCACACCAATCTATTCCTAATTTTTACCCACATCTCTCCCTAACCCTAATAATTTCTGGTTTTCCAAATTCTACTCTGCGGTTCGAAGCCCATTAACATATAGTTGTTTGATGTTGAATAGATGTATCTGTTGAACTAGATTGTATCTGTAGATTATTGACTGTACAAATTCAGACTTTGGTTGATGGTTGCCTTAAGATAGTGTTCTAGCACAAAACTGGTGCTATTTTCATCTCAAATGGGGAGTGTAAGCCGGAAAACACAAGAAAAATGGCAAATCTGGGTATCTCAATTCCCAATCTTGGTAATCAGGGGACAGAACAGATAATGAATAATCCAGAGGAGAGTTCCCAAATAGCTCTACAAACACTGCTGGCAAACATGATGAATGAAAAGTTTGAAAACATACAAAGGACTCTGTACGAACATGATAGGGAGAGAGAGGAGGCAATCCAAAAGTTTATACAGGAATATAAGCGTGAGGAAGCTACTCAAAAACTGATACAGGACTTGCGTGAGCAGCCTGAGAATACTCAAAGAGAAAGGCAGGAATGGCTTGAACAGGTTGAGAACACTCAAAGAGAATGCACGAATCCCATGAAAGGGAGGAAGCTAATCAAAGAGTAATACAGGAATTGAGAGATCAGGAAGAGAATACACAAAGATCACTAAAGGCATTCATGGAATCCATTAACAAAGAGCTGAACGAAGTCAGGGAGACCAGACCACAAAGGGAATGCTGAATGGAACCCAACAGAAGGAATGGGAGTCCAAAGAAACCATAACCAATCAACTAAGTGATTTAAGAATAAACATTGAACACCAAATGAAGGAAGTAAAGAAATTCATACAAGACCTAAAACAGAGCTTCAACTAAGAATTTGAAGCCATCAAAGCTCACCAATTAGAAGGAAAAGAGATAAAAAACAAAGTAGAGAGTCTTGACAGCAGGTTAGACCATGCTGAAGATCGAATCTCACGGGTTGAAGACAGCCTAGATATTATAGAGAAAGCAAATACAACCATCCAAGACAAGTCCAAGAAATATGATAGATCTAATCAACACTTGCAAGAAAACATCAGAAGGCCTAATCTAAGGATAATGGGTGTAGAGGAGCACCTAGAAACAGAAGTTAATGGTCTAGGAAATTTGTTTAACAGGATCCTAGCAGAGAACTTCCCAAACATACAAAAAGATAGGCCTATTCAGATACAAGAAGCTTTTAGAACCCCAAATAGACCAGACCAGAATAGGACATCCCACCGTCACATTATAACCCACACAGGATCAAGTCAGACCAAGGAAAAAATCCTCAAAGCTGTCAAGGAGAAAACATTAATCACCTATAAAGGGAAACCAATTAGAATCACCTCAGATTTCTCAGCAGAGACAATCAAAGCAAGAAGAGCCTGGAATGATGTATGCCATGCCATAAAAACAAACAACTATCAACCAAGAATACTGTACCCAGCTAAATTCTCCTTCATAACTGAAGGCCAAATAAAAACCTTCCATAGTAAAGAAAAATTGAAACAATACATCTCCACCAAACCAGCCCTACAAAAGATTCTTAAAGATGTCCTACACATAGAAAACCAACAAGACCAAAATAAAGGCCAAGAAACTGCACCCAAACTGAGAATCCAAGAACCGTAGGAAGAACCCAGTTTTTGCAGCCCCCAAGAAGGTGGATAAAATGGCAGGAACTCCCAAATACGTCTCAGTCCTATCTCTTAACGTTAACACACTGAACTCTCCAATTTAGCGACATAGATTGTCTAGTTGGATTAAAAAACAAGACCCTTCTATATGCTGCCTTCAGGAATCACATCTTGCCCGTAAAAACAAACACATTTTCAATGTTAAAAGCTGCAACAAAAGCTACCAAGCAAATGACCCTCATAAACAGGCGGGAGTTGCAATCCTAATATCAGATAAAGTAGACTTCAAATTAAAATTCGTGAGAAGACATAAAGAAGGTCGCTACATACTAATTAAGGGTTCTCTCCTTCAGGAGGATATTACAATTCTAAATATCTATTCACCAATTAAAGGAGCACCGAAATTTATCCAAGTAACACTACTTTCCCTCAAATCCCATATAGATCCAAAGACATTAATTGATGGGGATTTTAACACACCACTCTCCCCACTAGATAGTTCAACTCGGCAAAAACTCAACAGAGAAACTGCAGATCTAAACAGCTGCATAGATCAACTAGACTTAACAGACATCTACCAAACATTTCACCCAGCAGCATCAGAATACACGTTTTTCTCAGCAACACATGGAACGTTTTCTAAAATTGACCACATTTTAGGCCACAAAGCAAACTTGTCTAAATTCAGAAACATTGAAATTATACCTTGCATTCTCTCTGACCACAAGGGAATAAAATTGGAACTCAAGACCAAAAGCCACCAAAGAATTTCCGGTATCACATGGAGGCTGAACAACACACTGCTGAATCATGAGTCTGTCATGGAAGAGATTAGAAAGGAAATTCAAATGTTCATACTATTCAACAAAAATGAACACACAAATTACCAGCTCCTCTGGGACGCAGCAAAGGCAGTACTCAGAGGCAAGTTTACAGCTCAGAGATCCTACATCAACAAATTGGAGAGATCTGAAATAAACAATTTAATGACACATCTAAACCTACTTGAAAAAGAACAGCAAGATAAACCCCAATCCAGTAGGCAGAAAGAAATGATTAAAATTAAGTCAGAATTAAATGAATTAGAATCCAAAAAAACTATAGAAAGAATCAACAAAACAAAAAGTTGGTTCTTCAAAAAATTAACAAAATTGACAGACCCTTAGCAAATCTTATCAGAAAAAGAAGAGAACACACCCAAATTAATAAACTCAGAGATGAAAATGGAAAAATCACCACGGAAACAACCAAGATTAAACAACATTAAAGGGAGTATTTCTCAAATATTTATGCTAATAAGTATGAGAACTTGACAGAAATGGACCTTTTCCTAGCAAATATTGACATGCCAAAACTAAACCAAGATGAGTTAAAACATCTTAACAGACCCATATCAAGCATTGAAATAGAAACAGCAATAAGAGACCTCCCAGCTAAGAAAAGTCCAGGACCAGATGATTTTACAGCGGAATTTTACAAAGGATTCAAAGCAGAGCTCACACCAATACTCCTCCAACTCTTCAATGAAATTGAAAGAGAAAGCTCACTACCAAACATATTCTATGAATTCATCATAACCCTCATCCCAAAACCAGGCAGGGACTCATCAAAGAAAGAGAACTATAGACCCATTTGTTTGATGAACACTGATGCAAAACTTCTCGACAAAAATTTGGCCAATCGACTTCAACAATTCATCCAAAAAATCATACACCACGATCAAACAGGATTCATTTCAGGGATGCAAAGCTGCTTCAATACACGCAAAGCAATTAATATTATTCATCACATCAACAGGAGCAAGAGTAAGAACCACATGGTAATCTCAATAGATGCAGAAAAAGCATTCGACAAGATCCAACACCCCTTTATGATGAAGGTTTCAGAAAATTTAAGAATCCATTGAACATTCCTCAAAACAATAAAGGCTGTATATGACAAACCTACAGCCAGCATTATAATTAATGTTGAAAAACTAAAGCTGTTTCCTCTTAACTCAGGAACAAGACAAGGATGTCCACTCTCTCCACTTCTCTTCAATCTAGTATTAGAATGCCTAGCTACAGCAATAAGACAAGATGCAGACATAAAGGGTATCCAAATAGGTAAAGAAGAAATAAAACTCTCCCTCTTTGCAGACGACATGATCTTGTATTTAAAGAATCCCATAGACTCCACTCCCAAATAACTCAAGTTGATTCAAAACTTTGGCAAAGTAGTAGGTTATAAAATTAACCCCCAAAATCAATGGCTTTTCCGTATGCCAACAATGAGAAAAGTGTGGCTGAAATTAGGAAAGCAACTCCATTTGTAATAGCCACACAAAAAATAAAATACCTAGGAATTAACATAACCAAAGAATAAGGACCTCTATGATGAAAATTTAAAATCTTGAAAAAGGAAATCAACACAGAACTTAGAAAATGGCAAAACCTTCCATGCTCCTATATTGGAAAGATTAACATCGTGAAAATGGCCATACTTCCCAAGGCTATCTACAAATTCGATGCCATACTTATCAAAATTCCAACCTCATTCTTCAAGGAAATAGAAGAGGCAATCCAAAAATTCATGTGGAACAATAAAACACCCCGAATAGCAAAAATGCTCCTCAACAGAAAGAACACGGCTGGAGGAATATCAATACCAAATTTCAAACTCTACTATAAAGCCATATTAATCAAAACAGCTTGGTATTTGCCTAAGAACAGACCTCAGGACCAATGGAATAGAATTGAAAACCCAGAAATGAACCTCCAGACAGAAAGCCATCTAATCTTTGATAAGGGAGCTAAAAGAATAGAATGGAAGAAAGACAGGGTCTTCAGTAAATGGTGCTGGCAAAATTGGTTAACTATTTGTAGAAAAATAAAGCTAGATCCTTATATATCACTCTGCACCAGAATCAACTCCAAATGGATCAAAGAACTCGAAGTCAAAGCAGACACTCTGAAAACATTACAGGATGGAATAGTAGAAACCCTAGGTCTCCTTGGTGCAGGCCAAAGTTTTCTGAATAGAGACCCAGAAACACAACAGATCAAAGAAAGGTTGGACAAATGGGATTGCATGAAGTTGCAGGGCTTCTGCATGGCAAAGGACATAGCTAGCAAGATCAATAGAAAGCCCACAGATTGGGAAAAGATCTGCACTAGCCATATAACAGACAAGGGTCTCATATCTAAAACATACATGGGACTCAAAAAAAAATCCCCCAACAACAAATCCTCAAAGAAACAACTGCCCAATAAATAAGTGGGCGAAAGACTTAAAGAGAAACTTCTCTGAAGAAGAAAGAAGGATGGCCAATAGACACATGAAAAAATGTTCAACATCCCTAGCCATAAAAGAAATGCAAATCAAAACAACATTGAGATACCACCTCACGCCAGTCAGAATGGCAAAAATCAAGAACTCTAATAACAACAGATGCTGGAGGGGATGTGGACAGAAGGGAACCTTACTTTATTGTTGGTGATAGTGTAAACTTGTTCAACCACTTTGGAAAGTAGTATGGAGGTTCCTCAAAAAACTCCACATAGAGCTCCCCTATGACCCAGCAGTCCCACTTTTGGGCATTTACCCAAATGTTTACAAACAAGACCACACTAAAGCTACCAGCACGACTATGTTTATTGCAGCATTATTTACCATAGCTAAGATATGGAACCAACCCAGATGCCCCTCAGTAGATGAGTAGATTAAGAAAATGTGGTATATATACACAATGGAATTCTATGCCTCCATCTGAAAGAATGACATTGCCCCCTTTGTTAGGAAATGGAAAGACTTGGAAAAAATTATATTAAGTGAAGTAAGCCAAGCCCAAAGATGTCAGTATAACTTGTGGAGGAGATGGGGAAAAACAAGGCGTTTAAGGATTCAGGTGGACCTGTTGCAACAATGAGAAGTACAAAATGTCATGTCAAAAATGAGCTTTACAACGTCGGTGGGAGTGCGGAGCGGGGGAAGGATTGGGTGGGGGGGAGGGGGGAGGCTGGGAAGGGAGGTAAAGTGTAAACAAATGAGGAGGCTGCAATTCTCACTAAGAAATGTATGCATTATCCTGCCCATGTAATTGTAACCCCTCTGTACAGTATGTTCACAAATAAAATAAAATATATAAAAAAAAGAAGATTGCAATCATGCCTCCGTAGATGTTGTTAATTGGATAATGTTTACTTCAAGGTCTGCCTGCCTGCTGCCTTTTCACTGTTTATTTTTCAATGTAGCTTTTTCTTCTGGAAAGTATTTATGGGCCTAGTGAAGATCAATTCCTACTGTACTTAGTCATTAATTTTATTCCAACATCATTTCACAGTTCCTTCTGAGTTTCTTCAGGGTCTGTAGAGTAATGCTTCACATTCTAGATATGCTTTTTTTTCTTTTTTTTGGGGGGGGGGTCCGGTCGTGGGGCCTGAACTCAGGCCTGGGAGCTGTCCCTCAGCTCTTCAGCTCAAGGCTAGCGCTCTACCACTTGAGCCACAGCGCCACTTCTGGCTTTTTTCTTTTTGCGTATGTGGTTCTGAGGAATCGAACCCAGGGCCTCAGGCATGCAAGGCAACCGCTCTACCACTGAGCCACCTTCCCAGCCCTTAGATATGTTTTTAACATTGATGCATCCGATGATAAAGACACATTGCTTAAGTCACCATTTTGATGATTGAAAAGAAACCATGCTGCAATCTCACTATATCGTAATTTTCTGGTTTTAAATTCTTTTGGATTAGAATTGATGCTGGAGAATTAACAGTCTGTGTAAAATTTTATATTTTCCTAATTATTTTTAGTATACTTTCCAATATTGTATAAAGTTAGAACATTGCTACTTACTTAGTTTTAGGATTTCTAAAATGGTTAGAGTAAAAGTTGTATTCATTCACAATTTTAAGATAATATTGTCCATTATGACCAAGTGAGATATTTTAAACTTTTTATTTGTGGTCCTTAATAGTGGTGCTGGGAAATCAAGTTCGTGGCTTCATGTGTCTTAGTCTACTGTGTGCCTCTGAGCCTGATTTAACCTATGGTTTTATTTTCAATCAACTGGAATAAAGAAAAATTTCCCTAGGAAGGAATTAACACTTGGTTACTTTCTCCAGTATCTCTCGTGCACATAAAAGTAATATAATTCTACACTGAAAGAAAATGGTGTTCTTATATTGTATTTATTATTAGTAACTTTTTATTTTTTGTAGCCCCACTCTTCACTAAGTCTTGCCCATTTGCTATCCCTCCTTCCCATAAAACTTGACTAGATCAACTGGAAACCCACTTCTTGTCAGCCTCCTCCTTAAAAAGATCAACCTAAGTAACTTACCCCCTGGTAGCCCTGCTAAAAACTTTCAAAGGCCTGACTGCAACCAGACTCCTTCCTGAGAGCCCTCCTCTGCTTTAGGGAAATCCCTCTTCCGCTCCACCCCTTCCTGGAATCCCTGCTCTGCACCACCAGAAACCAGACCACATACATATCTCCTTCTGTGTCCCACCTTGCTGCAATATAACCCCACCTACGCCAGGCTCCTCCCTCAAATCCCCACTTCATCCACCAGATGAGTTCCCCCCTAACTACTCTAGTCCCTCATAGTCGCATTGCTCCCATATCCTAGTACCTCCAAACTCCTCCCTTCACTTTTATACCCCACCACCAACTAGACTTCTCACTCCAACCACCCGCCCCCAGTTTCATCAGAAAATCTGCCCATAACTACCCTACTTGAAAGAGGCCTAACCTCTCAAACACAGCCCTGAACCTACCTCTTCCCACAAAGCCCATCATGCTATACCAAAAAACCTTCACCTTCCTATAACTGCCATGCAGCCCTCCCTTGCTTGGCCAGAAGCTTCTCACACAGCCCATCTCCTGCCTGGAAAGACAGCCCTGCTTCAACACAAGCTGCTCTACCTCCCACATCTACTCTCTCAATGCCCTGCCTTGCTCTCCAGATAAATCTGCCTCCTATTGTCTCCTCCCTCAATTCCACATCCTACTTCACCAGATACCCTGCCCACAATTATCCTACACCACTTGAGCTTTTCCACTCCTTCTCAGAGCCCCTCCTTCAACTAGCCCCATGGCTCCAAACCTTGCCCTGCTCCTGAAAATCCCACTAGAAAACCCCCACCACACTATGACATTTCTGGACATCCACATTGCTCCACTGGAAGCCACTATTCCAGTTGGCCTCTTTCTGGAAGCCTAGAAAACCTCCACCAGACTCTCCCATCTCTCGACACCCACATTGCTTCACTGGAAACCACTGCACCAGTTGGCGTCCCTTTGGAAGTCTCACTAGACTCAACTGTAAATCCCAGTCCCTCCATAGTCCCTTTTGGAAAGTTGTTTTGCCCTGCTGGAAATCTTGTCCATAGTCCGTGTCCTGCCTTACAACACTGAAATATCCATCCAACCTTACTCCTCTTTTCGAAGTGGTGACTGGTTACACCAGAAAACTCATCTTAACTAGTTTAGTACACTGGATCTTATCACTGCTCTCACAAAGCCCTGGTCCTGAAAAACGCCTCCATACATTGTGACTACATTGTGCTCTGCTGGAAACCCCACCTCCACCCTAACACACTTCCCGAAGGCCTGCCATTCTCCATGAGAAACCCACCCCTTACTAGTCTTTGTCTTCCTAGTACCACCCTGCCCTCTCAAAGCCACACTCTGAAAAGCAACTCCCTCATAGCTCCGAATTCCTGCTCCAGAATCCCTACCTTCTGTCAACCTCTTGCCTCCCTTCCTTGCCCTGCGTTAGGGGAAACCTCACCCTACATATCCCACAAGGGGTCACAGTGTTCCAGAGATCCCCTCCTCTAAGTAACCTCTTCCTTTGTAGCCTTGTTCTTCCTTTTCAAAGCCCTGCCCCAAACAGCCTCCTCCCCAGTGACCCAACCTTCTTCCAATGAAAACCTGTCCACCTGCCAGCCTCCATCCTAAAACCCCCCTACTCCACAAGAGACCCCTCCACTAACAAGTTTAGTCCTTCCTGTTTCCTCCCTGATGTCTCAAATCCCTACACAGATTGGCCTTTGCCCTCAACGCCCTGTCCTTATCCTTCATACAGGCTGTTCCAATACCAACTCCTCCCTTAAAACAGACAGAGCTCCACCAGAAACCCCATAACACCTCATCCATGAAGGTCTCGTCTAGTAACTTTTATTACAAATGTGATTTTGAACATATCTGGGGAAATAATAGTTCCAGCCTCCAGCTGCCCTCAGTCACAGAGAAGGATTTGTGCCTGGTTTTGGGTCTTCAGGTAGTCCTGAAAATGTAAAGTGCTCTTGTCTAAAATTGGATAAAAATCAGGCCAGTTTAATTTCAGGTGAATCACACCCCCAGCCTTCATCCAAGACAAGGGATTCAAAAGACCAGTTTTTGAAATGTCTTCCTAAATAAGCAAGCCCTGGGAAAATGAAGCTCAACTAAGTTACTTAGATTAAAATAAATACTGTCTTAAATTTTTCTTTCAAAACTTTAAAATGTACATATAACTGATTTTGATTTTTGCGTGCTTAAAAATCTGAGTGTGTTTTGTATGTTTGTGAACATTTTCATGATAGAAATTGTCAGCATGCTGTAACAATTGGCTGAGTTTAAGTTTAAAGTTCAAAAGGTAATGAGATTTGATCATTACTAAAAAAATTTTAAAGCATTTTCACATCGTTTGAAACGGCTTTTTAAGGATTCTTTAACTTAAAAATTAGAAAATCTGGCATTTTAGAATGCATAAGGCTGTTTATACTGTAATCAAGTTATATGGCTTAACAAAAAGGAGAAATTTAGAAGCCAACAGAAGACCTATCTTTAGAAGTGAAGGGTGAGTAGGCAGAAGTGCAGTTCAGCTTGTCATGCATGGTGGAACAGGCCCCGGGAAGAGTCCACACATGGTGACAGAGGGCCATCTGTCACAAACGCAGTTCAACTAACCCTAAAGAGTCGGATTGGGTGTGTTCCCATTCCACTGGAAGGGCCAAGTGACCCATATTTATTCTGCCCCATTTCCCTGCAGAGAGACACTGGAAACATGATGGTAAAAATGAGTGATGTGAAGATCTGATTAACATTGCTAAAACTACCCCTTGGATGTGTTAAAATTAAAATTAAGAAGGCCTTAAAAAGAGGATTAAAAAGTTTATTTGTATAATGTGGTTTGCTCTCAATGATATTCTGCCATTGGATATGTTATTTTAAGGCATAAAGGTGTTAAGTCTAGCTTTTGGTACAGTGATGGTGATATTAATTTTTGAAGTAAGAAAAAAATGTTATTTGAGCGTAAAAGTTTTCATGTGTATCTGTTTTAAAACAATCAGCCAAAGGAAATGAGTGACACCTAGCCTCGAGAGTTGAAGGGGTTTTTCAACATGCAACTAGAAACTAAAATATAGAATATTTAAACAGAGATAAATAGGAGGCTTACATATTAGGAATAGATTTCTGTATATAAAGTTTAAAAGTAAAATTGTTCTAATTGTTTAATTGGAGTAACATGGCCTTTTATGAGACTCATTGATCTGAAAATTGGTTTGAATCCAGGCTGGGCAGATAAAGGTCCCTGTGAGAATGTCACCTCTACTCAACCAGCAGAAGGCAGAATGATCAAGCAGATCTGCTTTAGGATTCAATGTGGCAGAGTGCTAGCCTTGAGTTTTAGAGCTGAGGGACAGCACTCAGGCCCCAAGTTCAAGTCCAGCAACCAACTAAGGGAATTGCCAGTGAGGCATTCTTCACAGAGTGAAGAAGACACTCCTTGGAAGAAAATAATGGGCGAGCATCCACAGACCGTAAGCCACTGCTTAGATGGCAGAAATAATGTCAGATCCTTGAGTCATTTGTGCATGGCCCTTCAAAAATTAGTCAGAGCCAGGAGGTCATGGGAAGATAGTTTGTAAGCATGCCTAGTGTCTATGACTGTAAGAGACAGGAACTTGTCAGTCATCTGTGATAGTAGTAAAAAGCTAAGGTTGTAAAATGTGGAGGATAATTTAAGTCTCAACCCCTGTATGTGCTAAAAGCTCTAATTGGCAGTAACTTTTGAATTGGCACCAGCTACATGAAATTCATCAGCTCAGGAAAAGTTTGTAAACCTGAGAGTGTGTCTCTATTGACGTCTGTCTGAAGGCCTGCATAGGTATCTCAGACATTGTTAGGATTACTAGAGATCACATTCCTAAGCCATCCAAAAAGATCCTTTTGCAAACCCGAAGGCTAAATAAGCTCCAATGCTGTAAGCCAGAAAAATGGTCTGTGCATTTGTCAAAAGTTAAAATATTGTTCTTAATGACATCTAACCCTGGTAACCTCGTTGTAAAATAAGCTAAGTTTATAGGTTCCTGGCAAGGTAGGATCAACACTCCTGAGTCAGCTTGAAGAAGTGACAGAAGATGAATCTTTGCCCATCATCCCCTTTTAAGAACAAGGGAAAATATTCATTTTTTTAAAAATGTGGCAAAATAGACAGAAGGAAAAGGCATGGGAAATAGTAGTACAGGCCTGAGCCCTCTATATCTGCTTAGACAATCCAAGCCTTATTAAAATAATTATTGGTTAAAAAGTTGTCATCTTGGTAAATTGTCCTGGACTATTAGATAAATTGTCTTAAAAACTAGTGGGGTCACAGCCTGCCAAGTGTATACAATGCATCCTTACCTGTCTATGTAGTAATTTGCAGTCCAGCACGAGGTGTGACAGTCCCTTGGAACCACTGAGAGACACTGCTGCTGCTGCTGCACACCCTAATGGGTAAAGTTCAACAACAGCCTGACAGTTACCTGGAGGAAATCTACATCATCACCCAGACCACTTCCACCGTGGTAAAAGTATACTGCACTCCTGCCTGATTCCATCACCAGAAAATGTTTCCCGGTTGAAAGCTGCTACAACTAAGATCTTGTGGGACATTCTCTTGGTAATATGCAGTAACCCCTCTAAACTCCCACAGTAGATATTGGGAATGAGGATATCACTGGCTTGCCTTAGGCACTTCAAGATCACAGCCTAGTTTGGTTCTGATATGGTAATAACTTGCTTCCTTTTGGGTGTGTTTTAAAGATAAAGGAGAGATTTTTTTAATCAATGGAGGTAGTATGAGGAATGAGACCCAGCCCTAATCTTAGCTTTAAAATCTAGCAAGCTTAGGCTGGGAAGGTAGCTCAGTGGTAGAGCGCTTGCCTTGCATGCCTCAGGCCCTTGGTTCGATTCTTCAGCACCACATAAGCAAAAAGAAAAAAGCCGGAACTGGCGCTGTGCCTCAAGTGGTAGAGCCTTAGCCTTGAGCCTTGAGCTGAGGGACAGTGCCCAGACCCAGAGTTGAGGCCCCACAACCGGACCCCCCAAAATAAAAAATCTAGCAAGCTTTTCATCCCACTGGTGCCTTGAGGCTTTCTGAGATAACTTGGTTCCACAAGTCAAAGGAAAAATGGGCAGTTTTAAACTTTCACCACAAAGAAGCTCAAGGAATTGTAAAGAAGAGGAGGATGGTACAGAAAGCCTTAGGAAAGGAACTGGGGGGAAATTGGTATCCTCTGGATAAGAAAGGATTTTAAAAGTAAAGATTGTCTTAAAATGTTTGTAAAGAAGACAAACCTCAGAAAGTTTAAGTATGTAGCAAATGGTATGAGTATGTCTTAAAATTGGAGCTTACGAGTATAGCTGGTATAAAATTAAGTTAGCTGTTATATACAGAGTCAAGATTGTTAGAAGAAAAAGTCAGGGCATTTGGTACTGTTAATATTGTTACTCACAATCGGACCTTGTAGACTGGTGTCCTTTGTAAAAGAGAGGATCAGCACAATCCATCTATTAGTTCTGAGATCCCAATACCAAACTGTAAATATAGAAGACTGTGCCAGTTAGGGGAACATGAGTGGTTCTCGATGCTCTAGAAGAGGAGGGAATGAAGAGCCAAAGTAAATTCAACTTGAGATTAACTCCACCATCTTGTGCTAGGCTGCCCTCAGAGTAACCCCAAGAGAGAGAAAAAAAACAAAGGTTCCCACCAACACTGTCCACCCTTAAGAAAGCAGAACAGTTGCCCAAGTGTTCGAGGAACAGAACATAGCAACAGTTCATAAAAAGGGCAGTATGTTTAGGGTGGACTCAAATCAATCATGTAACTGCTTGTGTGGAATTCCCTAAAGTTGTTTGTTCAATACTATAAAAGCTATGCTGATTTTGTGCTTGGGGACTCTTACTGTCACCGATTACCAGTGCGTGGAAGACCAAGCTTGAGCTTGCAAATAAATGACTCTTTTGCTGTTGCATTGGTCGTGGTCTCTGATGGTCTTTTGGGGGTCCCAAGTCCGTAAAACAGGGCTTGATATAAAATGTTCCTGCCCAGATATTTGAATGATGACATTTATAGTTTAAATGATTTAGGGTAATTATTAACATCTAACACATGCTGAGGTTTTTTATACCTCTCTTTCACCCTTTCTTTCTTCCTCCCTTTCTTTCTTTTTTCTTTTCCTTTCTTTCTTTTAATTCCTTTATTTCTCCTTTTCTTTCTTTCTGTCTTTCTTTCTTCCTTTCCTTCTTTCTTTGTTTCTTTCTTTCCCTTCCTTCCTTCCTTCCTTCCTTCCTTCTGTCCTTCCTTATTTCCTTCCTTCTGTCCTTCCTTCTTTTCTTCCTTATCGCCTTCTTTCCTTCCTTCCTTCCTTCTTCCTTCCTTCCTTCCCTCCATCCTTCCTTCCTTCCTACTTTCCTTCCTTATTTCCTTCCTTCCTTCCTTCCCTTCTGTCCTTCTCCTTCTGTGCATTCTTTTCTTTCTCTTTCTTTTCTCTTTCTTTCTTCCCTTTTCTTTCCTCTTTTATGAAATGAGTATGAATTTAGATATTTTGTTTGCTGAACAAGTATTATGCCATTAGAACAATCCTTTTTTAATTTAGTTACTTTGCTCATAGGTTATCACTTTTGCTGAGGACTCAACAGAGGCTAAGTTCCTCACTTATGTCTGCCAAGTAACTGGGATCACAAATGCATTCCAGCTTGCCAGGCTTTAGGATAATATGAGAATCATATTATTTTCCTGGCACCCTGGTTCTGAAGTGAGATCCTCTCAAATTCTACCCCTTTAATTAGCGATGTGAGCTCCAATAGCTTGCCCTCAGTATAGATGATCTAAATGAATGATTGAAGGTAATTTCACTTTAATGTCTTTTTTGCCAGTTCAGGGACAACTATAATTTTATTTCTATACAATTTTTGTGTATATGTGCACATTACTTTTAAAATGTTGTTTTCCCGGGGCTGGGAGGTGGCTCAGTGGTAGAGCGCTTGCCTTGCAATGCATGAGGCCCTGCGTTCGATTTCCCAGCACCACATAAGCAAAAAGAAAAAAGCCGGAAGTGGCTCTGTGGCTCAAGTGGTAGAGCGCTAGCCTTGAGCTGAAGAGCTGAGGGACAGCACCCAGGCCCAGAGTTCAGGCCCTACAACCAGACCCCCCAAAAATGTTGTTTTCCCTCACTTTTTTTCCTTTTTTATTTTTGTTGGTCATGAGGCTTGAACTCCAGGCCTGGGTGCTGTCCCTAAGTTCTTTAGGTCAAGACTAGCACTTTACACTTGAGCCACAGTGCCATTTCCAGTTTTTTGGTGTTTAATTGGAGGCAAGAGTGTCACAGATTTCCTGCAAGGGCTAGCTTTGAACTACCATCTTCAGATCTTAGCTCTTGCATAGCTAGGATTACCGGCATGAAGCACCAGCTCCCAGCTAAAATGTTACTTATTTTAAGTTCTATGATTTAGTTGAGAGAGTAGGATGAGTGTGTAGAAAGGAAATTTTCAAGTCATCTCTATAAATAATTTCAGAGTTCCATTTTCATAATATTTATGCAGTGATTAATAACAGAAGCTCCCAAAGTAACAGAATGATCCTTCATTTTCTCCTTCCCATAGGTATTATTGGAAGATGAGTGAAATCTAAGTATAAGGCAATATGTACTTGAAGTTATAAAAAATATTTTGATGACACATAAAGAGCAATATTACACAGCATGCTTTTCATTTCATAAAGAAAAGAATGTCATACAAGTATATTTATTGGCAGGCTTTTTCATCTGAAAAAAATATCATAAAAAAGCTGAAGGGGATCAGCAATGATTTAAGTGTGATATAGCACTGGAGACTATAAGACATGAATTTATTCATTAAATGATTATCTAGGAAAGGTATCTGTTCACTAAATTTATTCATTGTATATTTTATTTTATTTACATGTCACTTAATATATAAATACATACAAGTGTGAATATATATTATATATATATATATATATATTCACACTTGTATATATATATATACATACATATATATATATATATATAGCAGCAGTATCTGTCCAGTGAACTGTATGGTTAGGTAACTTCATCATGTCAAGTTCATCTAAAGGATGGACTTCCATAAACCTTAACAACCCTGCAACACCACTGCACATGCAAACATAAGTTTTCACAATTGTAAGCCAGACCTGTGTTTTACCAAAGCTTTTTATATAATGTGTTATTTTTTTCATTTAGGCTTAACACAAAATGTGTTTGCCCTAGAAATAAATGATGGCATTATAACTACAATAAGTTAGTTTAAATCATTACATTGAAAACATATTCACTACGAGTTGTTCTTTCTTTCCTTTTCTTATTTTATCTTTAGGAAATTGATTTCAGTTTTGATGTAGTGTTTGCCAGACAAGTACTCCAACACTGGAGTCACTCCACTAATCCTTTCTTGTTTAAGATTCTTTACTCATAGAATAGCAATTTTTGCACCCAGCTCCAAAAGCAGGGGCCATGATTTCATTCCAATATACCTACATACCTAGTAGGTTGATATGGGTGATACTTTTCTTCCTAGACTGATTCAGAACTGTGATCCTCTCAAATTTCTACCACTTTAGTTAATAGTGTGTGCTCCAGTTCTGCCTACCTCTAGAAGATATGACAGAAATAAATGATTACAGGTAATTGGAGTGAATCATTGGCTCATAGGTGATTTGATATTAAAATGTAGAGTAAGTTTGGAAGTATAATCACAGTAGTCAGATATTTTGCTAAGTAAATTTTGCTTCATATTAAAAAACATCTCGACCAGAATTCAGGATTATTTTGCTATCTGTCAGCTTGTATGTCATCTGGGAAAATAAGCTTAATATCTTCCATGCGTGGTAAAGATCTTTGAATGGTCTGATGTGCTGGTTCACATCTATAATCATGGTTAGCAATCAGAAGTAAATAGATCACAATTTGAACATAGCCTAACCAAAAATTTAGGAAGTCTCAATCTCAACAAACTGGTGGATAATGTTGAATCACGTCATTAATCTCAACACCACAAGAGGCTAAGTCTCTGCCCAGTACCTGTGTCACTTAGGTAACTGGCTCACTTGGAGGCAGTCACCTCTTCTTATGCAGAAACTGGGCTGAGATTTAGCCAAGAGGAGGGAGGAGTCTCCCCCACCTTCCCAGGGTGGGCCTCCAGAATGCAGTGAATGTGCTTGCTTCCCTCCTCCAAATGGCTTGAGATGCCATGCTTCTGAGTGCTCATTATTTGATTTCAGTGACCTGTGGTAGAGGTGTAAGGTAACAGTAAATTAAATTTCACATTTGCCAATTGAGCTGTTCTTCACAGCTTGTGAGTTCAACTCACAATTGAGAATATTGAGGTAGGGGAGAGAGGGAGGGTGAGTGAAAGAGAGGAGAAATAGAGAGAGAGAGGGAGAGAGAACAGAAAGGAAGGAAGGAAGGAAGGAAGGAAGGAAGGAAGGAAGGAAGGAAGGAAGGAAGGAAGGAAGGAAAGAAGGTAGGAAGGAAGAAAGAAAGAAGGATGAAAGGAAAGAAAAAGACAGAAAGATAGAAAGAAATGGGGCTGGGAAGGTGGCTCAGTGGTAGAGCGCTTGCCTTGCATGCCAGAGGCCCTGAGTTCGATTCCTCAGCACCACATAAGCAAAAAGAAAAAAGCCGGAAGTGGCGCTGTGGCTCACGTGGTAGAGCGATAGCCTTGAGCTGAAGAGCTGAGGGACAGCGCCCAGGCCCAGGGTTCAGGCCCCATGACCAGACCCAAAAAAAGAAAGAAAGAAAGAAAGAAAGAAAGAAAGAAAGAAAGAAAGAAAGAAAGAAAGAAAGAAAGAAAGAAAGAAAGAAAGAAAGAAAGAAAGAAAGAAAGAAAGAAAGAAAGAAAGAGAGAGAGAAAGAAAGAGAGAAAGAAAGAGAGAAAGAGAGAAAGAAAGAAAAAAAGAAAGAAAGAAAGAAAGAGAGAAAGAAAGAAAGAAAGAAAGAAAGAAAGAAAGAAAGAAAGAAAGAAAGAAAGAAAGAAAGAAAGGAAGGAAGGAAGGAAAGAAAGAAAGAAAGGAAGGAAGGAAGGAAGAAACGAAGGAAGGAAAGAAGGAACAAGGAAAGAAGGAAGAAGGAAAGAAAGAAAGAAAGAAAGAAAGAAAGAAAGAAAGAAAGAAAGAAAGAAAGAAAGAAAGAAAGAAAGAAAGAAAGAAAGAAAGAAAGAAAAGAAAGATAATGATTGAGAATGAACGGTTTGGAGTCAGGAGTTACATGGCAGAGGTGCTACCTCTATTTGGTATTAGGTCTGCCCTAACCATGCACACCCTATGCAGACACTTGCCCTCTTCTTGGCTAAGTTTCCATCCTTTATGTGTTACCTAGGTATCTGCCATGCCTGGAGGCAGACACCTCCCACTCCTGCTAAATCACAACCTGGTCAGCCTCTGGTCACACTTTCCATTTGGCCAGAGGAGATTCCCAGGCCCTGAGGTCACATCCAGTGTGGCCAGAATTTTCCCCCACCAGGCCATATGTCATCCGGGCCTTGGCCTAGATATGTCATGGCCTGAGGTTGGGTCAACCCCCTTTTTTCACATGCCTCTCCACCATATATGGCATGGGAAGCAGTTCAGTAAATAAACTACTTTACCTGACTGAATACCATGTGCTGTTCTCTTCATTGGTTACCTAATGAAACTTACCTAATTAATATACCTTACACTTCAGAGTTTCTAGTTATGAATTCATGGATATTTTTTGACATATGTGAGATCAGTATCTACAAAACATATGTACTTACTCATCATTTAACAGTATAATTCTGACTGGAATCTTTTTTTCAATTTTTTAATTTTGAAAATAATGTACAGAGAAGTTGCAATTACATTTGTAAGATTATGAGTACATGTCTTATTAAGCATTGGTGCCTCCTCTTTTGTTTCCCCTTTTCATCCCTTCCCATCTTCCAATTCCTCCTCCAAAGTTGTAAAGTTCGTTTTTTGACATAATGTGTTGTACATTTCATTGTCGCTATGGATCCACCTGTATACCTATTTACATCATTTTTTTCCCTTTCTCTTCACAAAGACTACCAACATCTGAATTTTTAATAGCAGCCTAATTAACCTTAAAATCTATTTTGTTTGCTTTGCTTTGCTTTGTTTTTAGCTTAAAGTAATCAAAGATTTGGTGGGACAATCTGAAAAGATCTCTGCTTTCATATTTTATAAACACCCTGGGCTACAACATGTGTGCTACCAGGTCAGATGATGGGACTTTGAAATACTAGAAAGCAGATGCACGTCATAAGGTCCACGGCTTTGGGATTTCTCAGATTCTTTTATAAATGAAATTGTTACTAAGGTGTGTAGAGTGAGTTTACCATATCACAGTCCACGTAATGTGTATATTTGCCTTGTAGACAATGCCATCCTTTCCTGAGCTTTCCCCAAGTTTTTGCTTGTTTTGTTGTTGTTGTTTGTTTTTGTTTTTGTGCCTAACCATCAGCTTCAACTCAGGATTGGTTGCTGCACCTGAGTTTTTGTAATCAAGGCTACTCTACCTCTGGAGTCCCAGCTCCCTATATGGCTTTTTGGTTGTTAATGGGAGAGAAGAGTCACAGATTTTCTCACTCCTGCTGTCTTTGAACTGTGATCATCAGCCTCCTGAGTAGCTAGGATTATAGGCCTGAGTCCCCAGTGTCCAGCTACTAATGTGTTGGTTTCATGCTTCCCTGGTTTTGTTACAATTTTCTTCGACTCTTGGCACTAATACTACATATTGCCTGCTCAAATCTGAATTGGTGGAACATGCTTGTATTTTGAGGAAGGCAGGAATAGGAAACTATAGGCCATAGGAACATATAAGCTAAACAAATCATTTGGAACATGGCATAAAGACAAGTAAATTTATTGCCAGTTGACTGTGTCTTGTCTTTACTTTTAATTTTACATGGCCTTTGAATGATGATAGACATATCCAAATGGCAATTGGCAGAAATAAGGTTTGTCATCTTGTTCTAAAAACAAAACAAAAAGCCACCCAAAAATATAACCTATGAGTCCAGCAATTTCCTCGAATTAGAGACCAATATGCCCTAGTTTATGAAAAAATGTCCTTTATTCAAGTGCTGCTACTTTTTCTAACTACAAATCTAATGAAATCTGTAGTAGTCTGTAGAATTGTATACCACAGCTGTCATTTTAATTTACAAGAAATTCCGACTTTAAAATGTTTATTTATTCATTTTTTGACAGTTGTGGGGCTTGAAATCAGGGCCTGGGCACTGTCCCTGAGACTCTGTGCTCAAGGTTGTTAGCATTCTACCAATTGAGCCACAGAATCACTTCTATTTTATGAGTTGTTAATTGAAGATAAGAGTCTTATGGGGACTTTTCTTCCTGGGCTGGCTTTGAACTGCGATCCTCAGATCTCAGCCTCATGGCTAGCTGCGATTACAGGCATGAGAGATTGGCACCTGGCTTTAAATACTCATTTTTAAAATGAACTGCTTGTTGCCTCTGGCTCACATATATAATCCTAGCTAGATTTAGGATTACAGTTATAAGAAACAAACACTAGGTAAGATTTTTTCATGATAGTTTGTATTGCCATGTTTTAATATTGTTTGTTTCTTACACTACAATGCTCTTATTTTTATTTTCACATAGGTGGGGATGATAAGTGCTAGCCAGTGTTGAACTTTCTTTTGTTGAGATGGAGGCATGTGCACGGTCTTTACTAGAATGGCATGGAATTGAAATCCTCCTGCTCTCAGCTCCCCATGCGCCTGGGATGATAGAAGTATTCCATCACGCATAGCCAGGGGTTGAGGATCATTGCAGGTAACTCTACACTGGTCTGGAACTGATGTCCCAAATACCTAGCTTTACAGGCAAAACCATGTTATATTCCATTTCACATTGAATAGCTTATGTATATACTTAGAGAGTACAATGATAACACATTACTTGTTAAATACATAAAATAGTCAATATAATTAGCAGGTTTATCTCCTAAAACATTCAAGCTAATGTATTTTGGTAACCTCCTGACTCTGTTAGCTATTTTGGAATATACCATAAACACGAATACACTGACAATGTGAAGAATATTGGAAGTTGATAAAGATAGAGACAAGTTAGAATATGTGTAATAAATATATATTTATCTATTGCTCCTCTGAAGAATATTATCATATATTCAACATGACAATACCACCAAACATTGAAATGACAATAATTTTCCTACAGTGTAGAATTTCCCATTTCATAATCTGCCATCTTCAACTTTTTACATCTTTTTACATTATAAGTATGAATGTTTTCCTGTTTATTGTAATGTTTTGAAATCATTATATGATGGAAGTAAAAATTTGTAGAGTCTACTGAAATTATCTCATTTTGTATGGATTTGTGATGCTAAATCATTAATACCATTGTTTCCTGAAATTTATGCTAACAGACTATATCACTAAATTATATTCTAATTACATCTTATTATTGTGTTTTTATATTGGGTTCTACTGTTGCTGTTTTATGATATAGAATATTGTGAAGCTAGACTGAAACTTGCAACCCAACTGCCTCCAGTTACACTGTTTTATCACCAGGTTATGGAGGCTGATAAATATAGCTCTAACTAATCAGGAGTTTGAGACCTGAGATTTAGTTCATACAGGCTGAGCATGAAATTTTAAGAGTCTCTCCTCTCCAGTTCACTACAGAAAGCTTGCAGTGGAACTGTGGCACAATTGGTAGATCACTACAGTCACCAGAAAGATACTCAGCCTTGTCATATAGCTCCTGAATTCAAGACCTAAATCATAGATATGCACAACACACCCTCAAACATATACACACACACACCAACACACATGTACACTCACAGATTCTCTGGCAATGTTGTATCTTAAATTCTTTTCCAGAGATTGGGCAACAGCCCACTCATTTGTGAAGGTTTTTTTCCTGATTATTTTGAAGGAGGAGGATAGTTCATGGGACAAAGAAGACAAGACTTTAGTGAGGAATTCTTTATAAGTGACTAGCTTATAAAAAAGAACAGGAGCACAGTTTTTATATTTAAAGCTTACATTCCTTCAACTATAGTATTTTTCTATAATAATCATTGAATTATGAGAAGAAAATACAGCACCTCTTCCCTCCTCCCCTTCCCCTCTGTCATAAAATATGACAAAAGTATAAAAAATACTCTATCTTAAAAAAATGTACATCTATAAAAAGGTCTGGCAATATGGGTAAGGTTTATTTTTCAATAATTGTATGATTTTCCACCTCTAAGTACTTACCTTTTTTCCAGATGACAGCACACTGGGGATTAAAGGGCAAACAAGATTAAGAAACAAAAAACTAACAAAGTCCTAGGATATAGATGTCAAAAATTGATGCAAGAAGTACATGGTAGGCTGAGAGGGCCCTGAGAGGCAAAATGATTTCTGCAGGATGAGAGGAATAGTGAGAAATAAGGCATGGATCTGACCTAGAAAGTGTTCCTTGAGGTTGAGAACATGCTGATTCCCAGACCTAGCTGAGGATGTTGGGATTTGACAATGTTCACATGTGTATAGAGTGATGTGGGAGGGGAGATTTCAGTCTCCACTATGTCTTTGGGATGGTCTTATGTGAGCAAGCAGTTTAGATCATTGGTCTCTGAGAGATGACACTCTCTACCTCACAATGGAATAGAATATGGAACTCTGAGAGCCAGACAACTGTAACTGACAGTTAGCTCAAGCCAGCTCAAGTGGCCTGTAGCTCAGGAACAAGGAAGTTCAAGAGACTCAGGTCTCAGGCGTGAGAGGTGTGAGTGCCTCACTCAATGCTGCAGACATTGGATCAGTGCCAAAACACGAATCCATATTCTCAGGCCTTTTTATAAGACGAAACCAAGGAAATCACAAGGAAACTCATGCCAGGTATAACTATGACAGGAAACCTATTTAATCTCATCCTAGGCCACAGTACAACCTTCTTCTTGTGTGCTTTTATATGCGTATACTGAGAAAATATTTACTGTGTACTTTTCAATCCACGCTATTAATCATTTTGAAGTGTAATCCCAATTCCATGTTTCAAAAATCCATTCTTTTTACCACCTCAGTATGACAATGAGTCAGCCCAAACCCTGAATATGCCTTATAATATAGGGAGCTTGGACTCAGGCTTGTTGGAAATGCTGGTAATGAACCTGGTCCCTGCCTACCAGAAAGGTGATCTTTTCTATGTTAGAAACATTCTTTAACACTATAGAGTAGGAGACAATGGAGCAGTTTCTGGATATTGTTTAAAAAGTGAGTGTTCCTCTTTCAAACAGGGCTGAGACATCCTGGCAGATTATTGGAATACTTGGTAACTCTCTGAGACTGTTTCACTGGGGTCTGATCACAGGAGCTTGTCTTGGGAAAAAGAAGTTCACTCCCCGGCTAACTCCTTAGAACTGGGCTGCCAGAACATTTCATTTTTCACAGAAACTAGTGGAGCCTTAGTAGTTTGCTTGCTGAGAGACTAGGATTCAAGGAATGAGCCAGTGGCACCCAACGTCCACCCTAACCTTCTTGGAGGCCTTTGAAGGAATATAGACAGATGAAAAATGCAACTTGAGCTTGAATTCCGGGCCTGAGAGTTGTCCTGTTCGTAGCACTCTATAATTTGATCCCCAAGTCCAGGTCTGGCCTTTGGCTGGTTCACTGAAGTATCTTTAGAATTTTACAAATTAGACTGTGTTCAAACTGTGATCCTCAGATCTCACACTACTAGTTAGTAAGATTAGAGGCATGAGCCATTGTGCACTTATTTGGACAGATGCATATAAGCATCCTCACAGAATTTACTTGAAATTGTGTAGACATATCTCCACTTTTTGTGGGTCATGTTTACATTACTCTGTGGGACTTAACCAGTCCCAAGTGTGTCCTGTTAGTTCAGAAAAAGGAGAAGCACAGAGTTATTCTCCTTCTCTCCTCCCATTGGTACAGATCCTTCTACCGTAACTGGGAGGAAGATGAACAAGATGAAGAAGAAAGTGGACGTTGGGACAAAGAGAAATTCTGTCCTTGAAAAATGGATATCTTTGAGGTTTCTGATTGAAAGTCAACATTCTTCTTTGCACACCAGTTGTGATTTCATCAGGGAGTTGAGGCTTGGCACTTCAGTGGATAGCAGATTACACATTGTGGATGCGGTTGTTGTTTTGGACTCTCATGGATGACAAGGAGGTCTGTGTATAACAAGTCAGATTCAGTGGAGAAACAAATTTCTCCTCCTATCACAGGGAGAATTTTAGAGTATTGTAATTGAGAAATTGTGAGGAGCATCCTGCTTGCAGGAGTCTCTTCCCACCTCCCAACATGCATGTCCTGCCAGAAAAACGCTATAGCCTCAGGATGTGGAGGGTGGGATCTCATTTTCCTTGTCTGCCCACAGCATGGTTTGTTCCATCTTTCCTATGTGGATGGACTTCTACCATGATAATTTCTATTAGCACAAGTACCATGACACCATGAAAGAACTTACACAGTATGTCAAGCTCAACATGCCATCTTCAGACTTGCTCTTATGCTCACATATTCTTCTGGAGCAGCTGGAGGAACTCATGATCCTTGAGACCAAGGAAAAGAAGAAGTCCTTGTTTATATGCCTCAGATCTGGTGAGTATGGATGGAACCTGAGTCTCTAGGTCTGTGCCTGATTGGCCAAGAGCCCTTAGTACGCCCCAGCTTGGCAAAATGTCCTTTTATAGATATTCTTTGCCAGGTAATATCTGTTCTCCTTTTAAAACAACTTGGAAGTAATCACTCATTAGAAACATCCTACCTTCTCATCAGTGTTCAGTCCAAACTCAAGTTCTACAGCTTCCCCCATTAGATCCTCATGAAAGTTTAGTCACACCTTAACTTCTACAGTTCTAAGACTCCTGAACCTATTTCCATGCTCAGGTTTGCATCACCGTAGAACAACTCTTGCAGAACTCCAGATAAAGAACCCATCAGTGATGTCATCGGAAGCCATCACTAATCTCCAGAAAGCCTGTGAACATAGAGGGCTTTTTTTTTAACTTGTGGAAAGGCCCAAACAAGTTTTGAGTCTTGTGGACATCTCACTGGTTCTGAACACCACATGTGATGCAAGTACACCTGCACATACAAGCAAGGAAGAAGATGATCCAGACTGTCTCCTATTGATATTCACAATCCACCTAGATCGGCGCCAAACCATTCAAAAAGACTCGTCTTGGTGTGCAGGGTAAATGTGTGCTAATGGAAAATGATCCCAGTCTATGTTCAGCAAAACAAATAGGAGAGGTCCACACTCTAGATTCAGTTGAGGAAAGAGAGTCTTTCCTCACAGAATACCCAGACCAATCTGTCCTCTTGCAGGCGATCCAATTTCCAATTAAGAAATTAGAATTTGTCCCTCCCTGGACTCAGGAAGAAAATCCTGTCTTTAGTGATGAAATAAATCCCTTTGGGGACTCAGAGGCAGAATTTCTGCCTGAAGGCAACTTAGAGACCAATCTAGATTTAGAGATTCCATTCCCCCTTCCTGGAAAAAAATCTTTATTTTTCTTTTTGTTCTGATTGTTGTAAAGTGTTAATTCTATTTATTTTTCTAACTTTATTAAAATATCAATGCTTTTGATATATTGTAGATTCATGAATCTTAAATACGTTTCTTTTTAAGCCTACAATCTGAAGCATCATGCATATGTGTGCTGTTGGGGAAAACACAGAATGACAGGGGGCTGTACAAGAGAGCCTACTGTGTATACAGGGAACTGTTAAATGCATAGGGAGCGGCAAAGAAGCCAAGCCATGCCTGGATGGGTTGATAAGGTGGCTAGAAAAGGTCTTGGACAGCAGATAAGATGTCCTAGAAAGCTATTCTGTCAATTGGGACAAATGACACAATACTTATAGTGGTATGTGGGACACTCTTCCAACAGTTAGTTCAAATCTGTATATATTTTCTTTGTGCTTTGGGTAAATATGGAAGAAAAATTTACCTACAATAATATAAAAATCTCCTTATGTTTGATATTTGACAAAATATATAGGAAATATGTATACTGGAAAGTAAAAACTATCATCAATAGAAGAAAGAAGGCTTACATAGATGAACAAACACAAAATCAGGCAGGAAAATAACACAATTAAATCAGATGTATGTAAATACATGTTATATTCTTGATGTTATATATAGTATATTATATAATATATGAACCCTCATTCTTCAAGGAAATAGAAGAGGCAATCCAAAAATTCATATGGAACAATAAAAGACCCCGAATAGTTAAAACGCTCCTCAACGGAAAGAACACTGCTGGAGGAATATCAATACCAAATTTCAAACTCTACTATAAAGCCATAGTAATCAAAACAGCTTGGTATTGGCATAAGAACAGACCTCAGGACCAATGGAATAGAATTGAAAACCCAGAAATGAACCTACAGACCTATAGCCATCTAATCTTCGATAAGGGAGCTAAAACAATAGAATGGAAGACAGACAGCCTCTTCAGTAAATGGTGCTGGCAAAACTGGTTAACTACATGTAGAAAACTAAAGCTAGATCCTTACATATCACCCTGCACCAGAATCAACTCCAAATGGATCAAAGACCTCAAAGTCAAAGCAGACACGCTGAAAACATTACAGGATGGAATAGGAGAAACCCTGGGTCTCCTTGGCTCAGGCCGAAATTTTCTGAATAGAGACCCGGAAACACAACAAATCAAAGAAAGGCTGGACAAATGGGATTGTATAAGGTTGCAGAGCTTCTGCAGGGCAAATGACATAGCTAGCAAGATCAATAGAAAGCCCACGGACTGGGAGAAGATCTTTACTAGCCATACAACGGACAAGGGTCTCATATCTAAAATATACTTGGAACTCAAAAAATTAAACCACCCAACAACAAATCCTCAAAGAAACAACTGCCCAATAAGTAAGTGGGCGAAAGACTTAAAGAGAAGCTTCTCTGAAGAAGAAAGAAGGATGGCCAATAGACACATGAAGAAATGTTCAACATCCCTAGCCGTAAAAGAAATGCAAATCAAAACAACATTGAGATATCACCTCACTCCAGTTAGAACAGCAAAAATCAAGAACTCTAACAACAAAAAACAGATGCTGGAGGGGATGTGGACAGAAAGGAACCTTACTTCATTGTTGGTGGGAATGTAAACTTGTTCAACCACTTTGGAAAGCAGTATGGAGGTTCCTCAAAAGACTCCACATAGAGCTCCCCAATGACCCAGCAATCCCACTTTTGGGCATTTACCCAAATGATCACAAACAAGGCCACACTAAAGCTACCAGCACAACTATGTTTATTGCAGCATTATTTACCATAGCTAAGACATGGAACCAACCCAGATGCCCCTCAGTAGATGAATGGATCAAGAAGATGTGGTATATATACACAATGGAATTCTATGCCTCCATCAGAAAGAATGACATTTCCCCATTTGTTAGGAAATGGAAAGGCTTGGAAAAAATTATATTAAGTGAAGTAAGCCAGGCCCAAAGAAACATAGGTCCCATGGTTTCCCTTATTTGCAATATCTAGTATAGGTATGAGTCAAGCGGAAAAAGTCAAATAATGTGATGTTAGGAAAACAAAACCTCAAATATGTATTTTAATGTTTTTGTTTCTTTCATGCATGTGTTTCTAACGCATTTATAATATTATCTCTTTGTTGCTTTGTATGTCCCTCCCCCACAGTGTAACCCCCGCTTTCACTATATTTGATGTCAGTATAACATGTGGAGGAGATGGGGACAAACAAGTCGTTTAAGGATTCAGGTAGACCTGTTGCAACAATGAGAAGTACAAAATGTCATGTCAAAACCAGCTTTACAATGTCGGGGGGGGGGAGGGGGGGTATAATTGGGTGGGAGGGAGGGGGGAGGCTGGGAAGGGAGGTGAAGGGTAAACAAAGGAGGAGGCTGCAATGCTTGGTAAGAAATGTATGCATTATCCTGCCCATGTAATTGTAACCCCTCTGTACAGTATGTTCTCAAATAAAATAAAATTAAATTAAAAAAAAAATAAATAAAAAAATAAAAAAAAAAAGAAATTGAATATGATTTTTCAAACTACAAAGGCATTTAAATTTTTAGTCTTGAGTAATTATTTCACAAAATATTAGTGTAAAATATTTTGGGGGAAACACAGCTATAATTTGATTATAATTATATGATTATATGAATATATATTTGTGTGTTTCTAGATCTAACACTGATTATAAATAGATGAATAAACATATATATATATATTTATATATATCTGTCTAAGAAGTGAGTATAATGAAACTGACTACACTATGTATAAAAATGCAGGTATGAGTTGAGTCCATGTGACTCAGGCCTGTAATCCTAGTGATGTGGGAATCTGGGTTCTGAGGTTTAGTCTCTCTTACCCCAAAGGCCTTAGATTTTCAGAGGAGGCCTGTGTCCTTCAAAGACACACATATGCAGTGGGATCACACTCCCCAAACCCAGAGGAAAGTCAGCAGAAATCAGGACAACCTCTTATGACACTCTACTCAGTTTCTGTACCAAGATTGCCATCTGTAGAATATCCATCAGATAGAAAGTAGGCATTTCCTCCAAAAGGGTCTAAACAGAGCCTTCTGAACTTTAATCTTTGACTATACTGAATTAAACCTTATTTCCCTTCCCAAGCTGCAAACACATAGAAATATGGCAAGGGCTCAAGAGAGATGGACAAAGACTTACAAATACATAAAATTATATACTCTGTTTCAGTAATTCAATGACAAATCACCAAAGCATGTCTTGAATTTTTCTTTTTTTAAAGGAAATAGAAACATATTCTGAGTGTATCAGGAAGTGGATGATAGTTTTGTTGTTGAATTGTTGAATGCACTCCTGGGCAAAGGAGACACATATATGGAAGAAATTATGTGGGGGAGAATGTCCTCACACAGCTTCACAAAATAATGGCTATAATTTCTATGATGTCACAGCCACCTTTGCCATAGCAACAAATAGGTGTCAGGCACTCGCTTTGCCCTGAAGTGGACTCAACAACACCAACAGGCACAAAGAATGAAAGGGAATGATTACTAGCCACCAGACTTCAGCTTGAAGAGCTGTCCTGAACACAAGTTAGGATAAATCGAGCTGGGGAAGGTTGATCTCCATGTAAGACTCCTGAACACTAAGGATTAGGCACTGTTATAGATATTGGAGAAACAGAAGTGAATGTGGATCTCTCCTCAACAATTTCATGCTGAAACGAAAATCAGAAATCATAATGATAATTCCTATAAATCAGAGACATGACATTGGTGATTTTGTAGCAACAACTTCACAGTGAGGATGGGAGGAGACAACGCTGAACAAGAGATAGTTGATATGGGAGCCATCATCCAGGCAATTATCTAGGAGCAGGTACTCCAGGCAATAAGAACAGCAAATACATCCCCCATTGATGGGAATGGACTTGACTTGCTTCAGAAAAGGAAAACAGCATTGACATGCTTGCTTGTGAAGTAAGAATGGAAATGTACAATGAAGAAAAAAGAGGTCAGAAATGAAGATAAGAATAAATTAGATAGATATGGGATACTACGGATTACAAGAAGAAAAGTTCTGATTTTATTATAAAACTGACATGACCCACTGGAACCAAAGTGCTAAAATAGCAGTCAGACACATCTGATTCACCGAAAGAATACTTCTAAAATGTGATTCTATCTGTGCTCTGGTGGCTTACAATTGGAATCCTACTTACTCAGGAGGCTGATATCTGAGGATGAGTTTTAAGGAAGCCCAAAGAGGAAATTTGGTAAGACATGTCCAATTAAACACCAAAAATATGGATATGAAGCTGTGATTCAACTGGAAGATCACTAGCCTTGAGGAAAAAACTAAGAAACAGCACCCAGGCCTTAGGTCCAAATCCCAGGACGTCAAAAACAAAGAAGCCAACAAATAAAATTTGGTGCTCAGTCATTCATCACTTAGCATTCTAGTTCAATGTATTTGGTATGAGTCTTGGAAATTATATCCTTAGCAAATGCTCTCCCAGGATATTTTGCTTCATTACCAACTTTCAAACCCCTGGCAGCACCAATGTCTCCTCCCAGTTAGCATAGCAGTCAGCCATTGGAAATTTGAAGATATATTTTATTAATCATAAGAATTCTGATCATCTTTCCACATACATCAAATGAGTAGTAGCCCCATTCCACTATTCTGAATGTTTATAATCCTCCTTTGAGTTAATAAGCATTAAAGCTTAAAAATTCTAGAGTGGTTATCAAATTAATTCAATAGTCATCATTCTTCTATATAAACATATGTTTATAAAAGGAGAGATTATTTGAAAGTGTGTACACGATACCTTCTATCTCTAATAATCTCAAGAAATAGAGTTTTACAGAAACATCCTGATTGCTTTGCCAAAGGAAAAGATAAGAGTTTTAAATAAGAGACCTAACTTCTCAGAAGGAAAATGCTATTGGCTTTAGAACAATTTCATTTGTCTAGAACTGTGGAAATCAGTTTCAGAAATGCCAGAGCCTAAGGGTATTATTCAAATCACATTATCATGAGGTACAAGCAGTCTGTCTATATCAACCTTCCAGGAAAAAAAAATCAATGAAGGAAAAGCAATGCTTCTAAAACAAGCAGGTTGGTGATGGTTCATGCTTGTTATCCTAGCTAGTTAGCAGTCTAAGATGAATGGATCCCAGTCAAAGCCTGGCCAGGAAAATCCTTCCTGTCTGCAACCAGCAGACAGGAATCATTAGCTCTGTTCCTGAAGCCCAGACGGACAGCCTCTGACAACAGACATCCAGACACACAATAACATCCCTATTTGAAATATTATCAAATATATTCACATAATATCTTCTGTTTGGGAGATAATATTTAAAAGATATATCAAAGACAGTTCAAAACGGCATTTAAAAAAGGCAGAGTGAAATTAGAAATATGTACTCACTGACTGAAATGCAAGTAACTCCCAGAATGATGTTAATGGGGCTAGAGGCCCATTTGGTAACTTATCCACACAACCATCTTTCCTCACATCTTGTCAGCCTGAACAGTGAGACTTTTGAAATTCAAGGAATGTGTGTGAGCATATAGCTTGTAAAAGTAATAATGAAAAGCTAGGCATTGGAAGCTCAGGCCTGTAAAACTAAGTACTCAGAACTCTGAGATATGAGGAACTCAGTTAAAAGCCAACTGATCAAAAAAGATTCTTACCTCCATTTAAACAGTAAATACAGAAAGATGAACTGTGCTTCAAATGGTAGAGCATATAAAAGCTAAGCAAGAGTACCTAGGTCCTGAATTCAACCCCAGTACTGCCTCTCATACACAAAATAATCATGATTACACCACAGTACATATGTGCATACATGTTGACAAGGGATGTAGATGAATGGGATGATGACATCAATTACCTCACCTTTAGTCTCAAGCTTTCTGTACAGCGTAGCCCAGTCTGTGAAAAGCCATAGGTGAAATCTTTCCTCAAAATCAGCAGATACATCCTCATTGCCCTCTGCACATTTATATTATGTATACACACATATAAGGGCTATATTTTCTAACTAATTTTCTTTTTTTATTGTGAAAATGCTGTACAGAGAAATGCATAATCTTACACACATGCTTCAGAATTATGTGCCCTTGTTTAGGTTTCATAGGGAGCACAATATATCCAGCCTCTGGATCATTCTTGTAATCTTAGCTGTTCACAAGGATGGGATCTGAAGATCACAGTTTGATGCCAACCCAAGTTAATAAATCCTCAAATTCTGGGGCTGGGAAGGTGGCTCAGTGGTAGAGTGCTTGCCTTGCATTCCTGAGGCCCTGGGTTCGATTCCTCTTCACCACATAAGCAAAAACAAGAAGCCGGAAGTGGCGCTGTGTCCCAAGTGGTAGAGGACTAGCCTTGAGCTGAAGAGCTGAGGGACAGTGCCCAGGCCCAGAGTTCAGGCCCCACGACCGGACCCCCCCCAAAAAAAATCCTCAAATTCTTATCTTCAATTCAGTAGAAAAAGCCAGAAATGGAGATGTGGTTCTAGGGGCACACTGACAGCATTGAGTAAAGCAATCTAAGCTAGAGCTCCATACCCTCAGTTCAAGCCTGAGTGCTGGCCCACTAGTACTACAAAAGCCAACCTCCCCCCAAACACCAAACCAAAAATAGGTCAAAATATTTTGTAACTTGTGAAGCAAAATCCAATGAGGCAACATAGTAGTTTGTTGAAGAATTGGGGTTGAAATCCCAAATTCAACATGTGTTCAAATGACATAATGAACAAGCAACCAAGTAAAATTCCCGAGTAAAGAAACTTCCTTAGTATTCACTGGGACCCCTGACAAAGAGAACTTTTTCTATGCTTTTTGAAAATTAGTGGTTTTTTCAGTAAGGTGAATAGGATAAACATTTACTGTAAGTTATAGGAGTCATTGGAAGCTCCAACTGAAGTGAATGTACAACAAAAAGCATACAATATTACAAGTTTCTATGCCTCTGTTGAGACACTAGAAACTTGTTATAGTGTGGCCTCTCGGAAACAGAAGGGGGATGCTCAGCATCACTGGTCATAAAAGAAATGCAAATCAAAACAAAACCACATTTAGATCCCACTCACCCCAGTTAGAATGGCCATTATCAAGAAAACAAATAATAACAGATGCTGGGGTGGATATGCCTAAATGAGAACCCTACTACACTGATGGTAGGAATGTTAGCTGGTTCAACCACTCTGGAAGGGAGTATGGAGGTTCCTAAAAAGTCTAAACATAGAACTCCCTTAAGATCCAGCAATCTCACTCCTCACAGTTATCCAAATGATCTCAAACTAGGGCACAATAAGCTACCAGAACAAATATGTTCATTGCAGCATTGTTTACCATAGCTAAGATATGGAGCCAACCCAGTGGCCCCTCAATAGACGAATGGATGAAGAAAATATGGTATATTTACAGAATTGAATTTTATGCTTCTATCAGAAAGAATGGCATCGTCCCTTTTATAAGAAAATGAAAAGGCTTGGAAGAAATCATACTAAGTTAATCAAGCCAGGCCCAAAGAAATATGAGCTCTATGATTTCCATCACTTGCAATGATTAGCATTAGCCTATTACTCCTGAAAGTGGATCATAATAGCGCAGGAGTTATGAATATATATATGACCATACAAAATGATGCTAATTGAAATGAATGCCAATACATAGAAACACAGGTCTTCTTTTGTTTAGTTGTCAAGCTTGATGTAACTAATGTACTGCAGATAGTTCATTCTTCTTACTTTATTTTTCTTCTTCTATTGGTTTTATCCATGGCAATTCCCATCTGTGATTCTAGTATCCTGCATTCTGTATATTCATTTATCTGATTGTGGCAAGGGAAGGGAAATATCAAAATGCTGAAAGAAGTTTAAATGGTGATGCATTCAACCATGATACTCAGGACATTATGGAGGAAATTAACTTTACCACGGGGAGGGGGGATTGGAGGGAAGGGACAGAGGGAGATAAATAATGGAGTGGGTAACAATGTTCATTGAGAAATGTAACTTACTCATGTAAATATCACCCCTCTGTGCAGCATCTTTATAATAAAATACATTTTTAAAAATATAAAAATTAAATTTTTTTCATAAAATCTCAAGATGATACCAACGGAACTTCTGAGTTCGTGTCAAAGAGGTTTTCAGGACTTTCAAGAAGCTAGTACTAAGTACATATAACCACAATTAAGAAATAATGAGAACAGTAGCGCTTTTTATTTTGATAGATGAATAAAGGAAAATTTGTTTTGTTTCTGTTAACATAGAATATGTGTTTGCTATCTGCGTTGTTCCCAAGTCAGACTAATCTCCTGTCCTTAACTTTCTTTTGTATGTATAACTTGGACATGTAATCTGAGATATAAGAAGTATTCTTTGTTCAGTTTGGAGGCACTCCTCCCTGGGCAAGAAGTCAAACTGGAAGACCCTTCACACTTGCTGTGGTTTCTCTCGCACAGCTTAATGAGGAACTTAGGAGTTTGAGAAAATGACTGCTAATTAAGTGCCTCTTACTAATAAGAATTATTGGTAGAATCTGAAAACATATTTGGGTAATAAATAGAATAGAAAAAGGTTAAGTTTGCTATTTTATTTCACTACATTTCTTTTTGTCTAAGTGAAGCCAGACTTACCCTAAGGTCCTAGAAAAAGCAAAATGGTTTATAGAACTCAGATCATTGCCTTTCACAGAACATGACAGCAACAGAAGATATACAGGTCCACAAGTGGCACAAGGAAGTGAGAGTTTGATGTTTCCTTAAATCTTAGGGTCGAATGCTCAATGAGGAATCCTATGGACTGATGACAACTTAAGGACGTAACATTTCCTGTGTCGTTCCATCTGAGAAAGCTGTCACCAGTCTCCATTCACACTGTAGGTGCCACGCCTGACTGGTGACCTTGGCTGTGTCCTGAGAATGTCCAGCAAGGCTCTGTAATGTTCACCGGAGAGTCAGGATTACACTCTAACAGGACATACAGGAATGTGGCAATAAGGCCTGAGTCAGGGTTTTGTCAGATCTAGATGATTTTAACAGTCACTACTGTCTTCTGGCTAAGAATGTGGATATATTATCAGGGTCCTGCATACAAATTTATCACAAGTGTTAGTTTGCACCATTTCCTTATGAAAGACAACAAAAGGTCATTAATGGCATCTGACATATTCTCATCAATATTTACTAAGTTAAAAGCTATATAAAATCAAGTTCATCATGAGGAAAAAACCCAGACAAAAACCAAAAATGTTTTTCTGTACATATCATATGTGACAAAGTATTAAAAGTTATTGAAGCTGGGAAAGTTACATGGATTTCTTTTTACTATGGTTGCAATTGTCGTTTACATTTCAACTAAACAAAAAGAAGGTAGGCCAATCACGGCCAGTGGCTCACATTTGTAACTCTAGCTATTTGTGAATCTGAGAATGTGAATGTGAGATCTGAGGAAAGTGGATTATAGCTAGACCAGGTTAGAAAAATCTGTTAAATTTTGATCTCCAATTAACCATTCAAAATCAAGGAGTGAAGGTTGGTTCAAGTCCTAAAGGGATAACCTTGAGTTAAAAAACTAAAAGTCAGCGCCCTGAGTTCAAGCTACATTTTTCACACACACACACACACACACACACACACACACACACACACACACGCACATTTACCCCTGAATAAAAAAGCTAAAAGTCAACTTCCTGATTTCAAGCCCAAGTATTTACACACACACACACACACACACACACACACACACACACACACACACACACACACACACACACAAACACATTTTATCTCAAAAATAGCCAGTGACCAGGAAACAGAAACAAGATGATATTTTTCTTTGTTTTCTTTCATTTTTGTCATATTTCTTCATTTATCTCTCTTTGAGAAGTTAAAGGGGTCATATTAAAAGAGAGACAAATGATGAACATGTGCAACAGTGGCATTCAATTGGTACTATATTGAAAATGACCTATGAAAGGGAAAGGGTAACATTGTCCAAAAAGAAATGTACTCAGGGAAGTAGAGCTGTGGCTCAATACGAATGCCATTCTTCAGCAAAAGAGCTCAGAGACAGTGCTCAGGCCCTTCGTTCAAGCCTGATTACTGACAAAATAAACAAATACAAAAGAAATGTAGTCATTACCACACGTATGTAACTATCTTCTCTACAGCAAAATAATTAGAAGAAGACGAAGAAGACGAAGAAGACGAAGAAGACGAAGAAGAAGAAGAAGACGAAGAAGAAGAAGAAGAAGAAGAGGAGGAGGAGGAGGAGGAGGAGGAGGAGGAGGAGGAGGAGGAGGAGGAGGAGGAGGAGGAGGAGGAGGAGGAGGAGGAGGAGGAGGAGGAGGAGGAGGAGGAGGAGGAGGAGGAGGAGGAGGAGGAGGAGGAGGAGGAGGAGGAGGAGGAGGAGGAGGAGGAGGAGGAAGTTAATAAAACCAAACCAGTGAGAGAGAAAAATTGAGAGAGCAAGGGAAGGGGTGACATTTCAAAAAAGAAATATATCCATACCTGACTTATACGACTATAAACTCTGTGTAACTCATCTTTGTAATGATAATACAAAAGAAAAAACAAATATAGTGCTGGAGGCATAACTCAAATTGAAGATCTGACTAATATGTATGTGATATCAAGTTCAAAACCCATTATCAATTTCCCCTTCAAAAATGGCTCTTTTCATCATGTGTGCTTTCCTTAGCTTATGAAAAGGGATGCAAACAGTTAAAGAGAGAGAACAATAAGTTGTCAGGCACAGAATTGTGCTTTCAAAGAGCAGCACGTGCTAGAACACGTGTTGACTAGAACAGATGATGACTCCATGTTTTCTGAAATAAACAGACCTAGTTGAACTTGAATAAAGTCTCCACTGTATATGAGATAGGGACTCAAAATTAACTAAACTCTCTGGAGCTCAAAGTCTTCATAGTTAAAGTGAGCATAATAATACATATCTCACATTATGAGTTCTGGCATGATGTTTACTATATTACTTAACAGCAATAATACAGGCTCATGCCTGTTATCATACAAATGAGGCTGAGAAAAGAGGATCAAGGTTCTAAGCCGGAACAGGAAACTGTAGCAGACTCATCTCCATTGACCTCTAAAAATGCTTGAGGTGGAGTTTGGTTGAAGTTGTAGAGTGCAAGACTTGAGCAAAAATCTCAGGATCAGTGCCAAGCCCTGAGTTCAAGCCCTAGGACCAGCACAAGCACACATACCCACACACACACACACACACACACACACACACACACACACACACAAACAAACACACAAACAATTTGGTATGTTCCTATCACCCCACTTAACATTACTTTCCCACTTCCAAGCTCACCAGTTGTTGTTGTTTTGTTTTGTTTTAATAGGGACTTGCTGTGTAGCTCAGGCTGCTCTTAAGCTTACAATCCTCCTGGTTGCTGTGATTACAGGCATGTCTACTATACTTGGCTTCACTCAGTAACTCTATCTATAACATTTTTTGCAAGAAATTCATTCATACTCATGAAGATATGTGGCTTAAAGCAGTTCATATTAATATTCTACTGTACAAAATATAAATAATATAGCTGGACATGGTACTAAATTACCACATGATAATGCCAGACAAAATTAGGAGTTGAGGAAAGCCAGGTTTACACTGCAGAACCTTGTCTCCAAGAAAAGACATTCTATAAATATAAATCTACTATGAGTCATACAATATGTTAAATTTATATAATGGAACAAATAGATTATTGTTAATGGAAATAAAATCTTGGCAGAAATTTTAAATACATACGTATGTATATATATTTAAATTTGGAGAAATAAAATTTCAAATGGTATTATCTGCATTTTTCAGTCTGTCACCTACCTATTTACTGACACATTAATTTCTGTTTAGTCTTCACAAAACACTGTTCTCTCACATAACTACAAAAAAACTGCAAAACAAAAAGTATAAGAAGTACATTATCATAAGTGCAAATGTAGTTTATTCCCTATCATAATAATTTGGAGAATACATGCATTAAGTTAATGGCATTGAATACAGCTCAAGAAGGGGAGTCAAAGAGAATGTAGATTGTGTGTGTGTGTGTGTGTGTGTGTGTGTGTGTGTGTGTGTGTGTTCCATGAGTAAATAATGGAGTCAGAAGTAGACCTAATATTCCTGTTTAGTCTTTTTGCTCAAAGCTGACACTCTACAACGAGAGTCACATCTCCACTCTGGATTTTGGTTTCTCAATGGGAGAAATATCTCAGATTTTTCTGCATAGGCTGCTTTAAACCAGGATCCTCTGATTTTTACCTCTAAAGTAGCCAGGTTTTAAAATATGAGCCATAGGTGGACAGCAACTAGATTAATATTTTTGCATGTTTGAATGAATTTTAGAGTAAGACATATATGTCACTTTTGAGAATGTAGGAGAATAGTAATTAATATTTAAGAGATTTTTAAGGCATACAAAGCTGAAAATAGAATTTAGCTGAGAATAGAATGGAATAAATCAAAATTACCTATGACAGTTTTCAGTCTGTGCACAGAAATGATTGCATTGTTGGAGCCCAACGCTATCAGATAGCTGAGCTCCAGCTGGCTGCTATGCTCATGAGGCCGGCTAGTGCTATTCACAAGAATGTGATGTTGTTGGATGGCAGGGATCAGCTTCAAGTTCAGAATCTGAAATATTTCTTTTTTTTTGGGGGGGGGGTCCGGTCATGGGGCCTGAACTCTGGGCTTGGGCACGGTCCCTCAGCTCTTCAGCTCAAGGCTAGCGCTCTACCACTTGAGCCACAGCGCCACTTCCGGCTTTTTCTTTTTGCTTATGCGGTGCTGAGGAATCGAACCCAGGGCCTCAAGCATGCAAGGCAAGCGCTCTAGCACTGAGCCACCTTCCCAGCCCAGAATCTGAAATATTTCTATTGATCTAGAAGTGGAAACACAGGACAATAATGTGATTAAAAGCGCTGAATGCAAAAACCATAGAGTGCAAGGAAGACAGAATAACTCTTTCTATATCTGAAAGAGTATTCTCTCACAAAGAATCCTGAGCAGAATATGGGGGTCAATGTTTGTAATCTCTGAACTTGAGAGGATGATTTGGAAGTTAGCTTGAGACCAGCCTATGTTTTAGGCCAACATAAAGACACATAGTAAAATGCTATCTTAAAACAACAACAACAACAACAAAAGTCCCAATAACTGGGAATGTGGTTAGTGGTAGAGTACTGGCCTCGCATGCATGAAGCACTTGATTTGATTCCTCAGTATGACATAAGCAGAAAAATTGGAATTGGTACTGTGGCTCAATTGGTAGAGTGGTATTCTGGATCAAAGAAGCTCAGGGAGAGGGCCCAGGCCCTGATTTCAAGCCCCAGCGCTGGCAAAATTAAACAACAACAACAACAACCAAATGCAAAATGATGTTTGTTGAAATAAATATGTTGAAGAATTGTTGATGCTCACTAGAAAATTGTGCTGTCTCCACTCATAATGAACTTTGTTAGGAAAAAGTAAAATAAATGAATGAAATATTATCTGGCATTAGACAGGACATAGTGAAATCCAAAAATGATTGCTGCCTATGGTGACTTGACACAACTAACATTACAGATACACTTTCTAGATTGTAATTTTTTAAGGATACAATCATGGGTTTTTTCTTTTTCAAAATAATTTTACTGCCGGGGGCCAGTTGCTCACACCTGTAATCCTAGCTACTAAAGGGTCTGAGAACTGAGGGTCTCTGTTCAAAGCCAGTCCAGGGAGGAAAGTCTGTGAGACCCTTATCTCCAACTAAAGGTTCAGAAAATGTGAATTGTCACTGTTGCTCAAGTGGTAGAATGCTAGCCTTGAGCTGAAGAGCTGAGGGTCAATGCCAAGACACAGAGTTCAAACCCCACAACTGACAAAAAATATAATAACAGTAATAACATTAATTTTATTGTTACTATTAAGGTGTTATATATAAAGGCTACCATTTCATAATTTTGTTTCTTTGCTCAAAGAAACACATATGTATCTTCATTGCCAACAGCCAGGATTTGGCCATCTGCTTTCCAGCTGATCTCTGGATGTAGAGGCAATGTGTAATACAAAGCAATACAAACCAGTTCTGACTATAAATAATTTTTCTCTGCACATCCTAAAAATCAATGATGATAACATGAAATAAAAAAATCCCTAAGTTTAAAACATTCTTCTAGACAAGTTAAAGGAATCCTGAGAACAAGTATTTTAAGAATAATTTCAGAGAGCTAAATCTCTGGGCCTAGGTTCTGTCTCTGAAATTTATTACTCGAGGCTAGTGCTTGCACTTTGAGCCACAGTGAAGCTTCCACTTATCTCGTGGTTAATTGAACAGAAAAGTCTCACTAACTTTTCTCTTCAATTTGGCTTTGAACTAGGATCTAGGGATCTCAGCCCTCTGAGTAGCTAGGATATAAACATGAACCCCTTGCAACTGGCTAGAATAATTGTTTACCTGGGACAGAAGCCAGTTAGTATTAATTGTCAATCATGTTTAACTTTGTGAAATAAACTTTACTGAAATGCCTTACAGTAGAAATAAGGAATAAAATGTGTCTGTGTGTTACAAAGTTCTTAATAAAAGCTACATATTTTACTTGTTTTTTTCTTTCAAAACTGTGTGTTTTCCAGAATCATAACTTATCTTTCCTTGCTGTTTCTTTAGTTTATTTCATACATGCCCATTGCTCCTTCAACTATCACTTCTTTATGTGTAGAGCTTGTACATATCTATTTTCAGTCCAAATTCCTTGTATGCATCTATCATCCACATATCCAACTGCCATAAAAACTTGTGAAATAATAATCACTTCTTTCCATTACTGGATATTAATATGTAAGTAAAATTTAGGAAAACAAAGAATAACATCAATAAATATAACTAGATTTTAATAGTAATGTTAAACATAAATTCAATGTTGATTATTTTCTGAGCAATTTAATAAAAACCTCAAGGAAAAGCAATCAACTATTTTGAGTGCTGATATTGTGGTTTAAACTCAGGATCTTACCTTCTCACTTAAGCTGTTTCCCTAATGTGTGGTGCTCTATACATCAACCGTAGCTCCCCTTCCAACTTTATTTTGGGGATTATATAGAGATAAGAATCTCATGGAATAAAAAATCAGTTGTGTCCCTATCTTGCAGTTCATTTCAATTAACATCATATTATATGGTCATATGGTACCATGTACTAGTTACTACAAGTAAAGGAAACTATGGGACCTATGTTTATTTAGGCCTGGCATATTTCATTAAATATACTTTTTCACATCTTTCCATTTCTTTACAAATGGGGCGATGTCATTTTTCTGATAGAGGCATAGAATTCCATTATATATATACACACACACTCATATATATATATATATATATATATATATATATATATATATATATATCACATTTCCCTATTTTATTGGGAAAGTACCGTACAGAGGGTTTGCAATTACATGGGCAATGTAAAGAGTACATTTCTTATCAAAAATTGTTGCCTTCTCCTTTGTTTCCCCTTCCCATCCCTTTCCATCTGGCCCCAGCTCGCGTCCCCCTACCCCAAGCCAAAGTAGTAAAGTTCGTTTTTCGACATAATGTCTTGAACATCTCATTATTGCAATGGGTCCACTTATATCCCTATTTAAACAATTTGGTTTTCTCTTCCCCTGCACAAATTATACCAACATCAAATACAGTGAAAACATCGGTTATACCGTGGGGGATTGCCATACAATGCAACAAAAAGAAATCATCTTATAAATATGTTAGAAACAAACAAAAGAAAGAAAAAAATTCTTTTGAAGCCTTATCTTGAGGTTCATTTTGCCTCACATCAACTTATCTGAACTTTTTTACTTGTCTCAGACATATACTAGTTATTGCAAATAAGAGAAACCATGGGACGTATGTTTCTTTGGGCCTGGCTTATTTCACTTAATATAATTTTTCCAAGTCTTTCCATTTCATAACAAATGGAGCTATGTCATTCTTTCTGATGAGGTATAGGTTTCCATTGTGTATATGTACCACATTTTCTTGATCAGTTCATCTACTGAGGGGCCCTGGGTCGGTTTCATATCTTAGCTATGGTAAATAATGCTGCAATAAACACTGTTGTGCTGGTAGCTTAGTATGGTTTTGATTGTGATCATTTGGTAAATGCCCCAAAGTGGGATTGCTGGGTCATAGGAGCTCTAAGTGGAGTCTTGAAAAAAATTATATATGTCCGTGCCCTGCATCTTAAATACACATTTCTCTAGCTTGGGGAGGAGAAAGAAAAAAAAATGTTTAAATAGGCAAACAGACCAACCCATTGTAACAATGACATGCATAGGAGAATATGTTGAGAAAAGAAGTTTACAATTTAGGCAGGGAAGCGGGGAAGAGGGGAGAGGCGGAGTGAAGTTGTGGAGGTGGGAGGGAAGGGGGGTAGGAGACAAACAGGAGGAGGTAATACTGCTTGATAGAAAATGCACTCATTACGTTGCTCAAGTAACTATAACCCCTCTATACAGTATTTTTACAATAAAAACCTCTTAAGAAAAAGAAGGTGTCATGTACACCAAGTATAGTAATCCACTTCTGTAATCCCAGCTGATTGAGAAGAAGAAATGACAAGATAATGGGCTGAGGCCAGACCACAGAAATAACTGCCAAGACAGCCATCTCCCAACTCAACAAATGAGCTGGCCATCATGATTCACATCTGAAATCCTAGCTAATTATTGGGAGGCATAGGTAACAAAGTCTCCATCAATCTAAGATCACACCTGTGCAAAAAGTTCAAGACCTCAAGCAAATAATATGGACTAGAAGTATGGCAACAGTGGTTGAGCTGCTGGGTGCTATACAACCAAATTCCTGTCTAGCAAGC
Source organism: Dipodomys spectabilis (assembly GCF_019054845.1). Lineage (NCBI taxonomy): Eukaryota > Metazoa > Chordata > Mammalia > Rodentia > Heteromyidae > Dipodomys > Dipodomys spectabilis. Next base: position 947,987 of record NW_024871092.1, on the reverse strand, counting down.
AGAGAACTCCTGGATAGAACCCTAGTAATACTCCACTCTTCCACCAAGAAGCCTAAATAAGTTTGTCCTATTTGAACATCTAATTTCAAGGCCACTGACAGATCAGAGATGGTGACATTCTCTTTAAAATTAGGTATTCAAAAGAGACAAAGTTATTTAGGCTTTGAAAGAATTGAAAAGGAAGGAAAATGCATGTGATTTTTGTTAGCTCCATAATTCTTGAAAACATAAAATGCATATATCCATGTATGTATGTATATACATGTATGTAAATATATGTACAAGTAGTTCATCTCTTTTCTGTGTAGCAAATGGTACAAATGAATCTGCACAATCACTACTCAAAGGCATGAATAGACAAAGAGAAGGAGCAAAGTACTTATATTCAGGAATCTATGGCTAGCCAATAACCCTGAAAATCTTTTACATCAGTTTGCATGCGTCAGTTACTGCAGTACAGGGACAGTAAGGCTACAATGGGATATCAGGCAGAAGAAATGAGAAATGAGAGATACAAATGGTACAATATTCTTTCTGATGGATAAGTTGAATTGCCAGTGTGTGGGTGTGGGGATGTGTATTACATTTTCTTCATTCATTTCTCTTGAGGGGTATCTGGGCTGATTCAGTGAGCATGGTTGTGCTGAAACTTTAACTATATCCTGGTTTGTAAACTTTCAGGTAAATGCCTAGGAGTAGAGTTGATGGATAATATGGAAGTGGGTAGTCAAAAGAGAGGTGAAGGGAGGAAAGGTAGAATGAAGAAGAGGAGTTGGTGGAAGTGCAGAAAGAAATCCAGTAAATTTCCTACAAAATTAAGAAGAGTGAAGGAAGATATTCATAGAGGAGTGATGAATGAGAATGTTGAAATGGTTGGCATTGATCAAAGTATACTGTATGCATTAATTGCTTTATTTAATGATAACTCAAAATATTGATTAAAAATCATGTCCCTAAAATGTTATGCAATTAGAAGCAAAGCATGAGAATGTGCTCAGATCATCTCTAGGGTCTATAAATCTTTTTTCGTTAGGATGAGTTTTAGAACAACAGTAATGATGCCTATCATCTGAAGAAAATTTAATGATTTCCAACTATTTAAAATAATCATTTTAGGAGATATGGCTCAAGTGGCATTGGCTACCTCGTGACCAAAGCTCTCAGATATTAAATTCAAGACTTAGTCTTGAACATAAGTAAAAACAATCAATAAAAGTCAAGCACTTTCCTGGGCACTGGTAGCTCATGCCATTAATTCTAACTTTAATCAGAAGGCAGAGATCTGGAGATCTCAGTTCAGTATCAGCTTGGATAGTAAAGTCTGTGCGATTCTTGTCTCCAATTCACTGCCAAAGAAATCTGGAAGTGGATTCGTGGCTCGTTGCCTACAGTATTAAGCTCAGGAACAGAACCCAAGCCTTGAGTTAAAGCCTTAGAATAATGTATATATATATATATATATATGTATATATATACATATATGTATGTATATATATACATATATATATACACACAAATGAAGTAAATCACTCAAGTTCTCAACCTTCCATTTCCCTAATATTAATTCTAATCCTGGTCAAAACCCTAAGAGTAACCTTGATGATATAGTAACCCAATCCTAAAATTAATGGACATTACTCGAGTTTAGATACATCCTTACAGATACCCATTGTCTTTGAAATGGTTTGCAATTTGCTCCAAATCCTACAGATTCCCTAACTTGGACTCTAAAATCTATCTTGTCCCCTGTTAGGAATCATTAACCTCAAATCCTCATATCATGAAAAATACCACAGTTTCCATTGATCTTAACTTTTACTGAACTCCTGTATATCCAAAAAGAAGCTGCGGGTTTACTTAAAATCTGCTCTACTTCCAAACCCTAACTATATATCTAAACCTTACTAGAAATCTAACTCTAAATTTAACTCTATTGAACCCTGAATAGGAAAATTAGGGAAACTCTGTAGTTTTTTTTTTTAATTTTGCGCTTACTTTACTTGAAAGTTTTAGTAGAAACTCAATTTTACCTTAAAGCTTACCATTCCCTAATCCTAAGCCTAAACTGAATTAGGAAATTAAACCTAAACGTAGAACTAATGGCCTTTGGAGTCTAAAAGCCACACAAATACATTAGTTTTTCTTCATTCTAACTTCAATTCAACTCATCTTTCTAAAAATAGTTTGTAGTTTCACTCATTATCTTGTCTTTATTGTAACCCTAACCCTAACTGGAATATTGATGTTAATCCTCACCCTAATCATACCCTAATCTTAATATTATTAGCAGTTTTCTATTTCACATTCATCCTAATTCTAACTCTACTTGTTATTCGAAGATTTACTTTCAGTTTGACCCTAAATTTTCCATTTCCTTAGTGCTTACACTAAGCCTAGCTGGAACTAAAACCTAACTTTCACCTTAATCATAATCCAATTCTAATGTTTAAGAAAAATACTCTAGTTTTTAATCATTCTAATGAATACTTCAGTTTTCACTATGGAAATGAGTTTCAGTTTGCCCTAATTCCCTCAAATTTTCTGACTCTACCTCTAAAGTTATCTTGTTCCCTAACATGAGCCATTATATTACTTGTCCTCACATTCTCTTACCAGGAAAAATACTGTAGTTTCCATTGATTCTACCTTTTCCTGAACCACTGTATCTGAAAACAGTTTCAGATTTACTTACCATCTAGTCCATTACTTAACGCTAACTCTCAACCTAAACCTGGCTGGAAAACTCTCATTAATCACTACAAGAATGATCACTGAGAAATAAATATAATGATAATGTTCTAGTTACTATTCAGCCTCACATATTTGCTTCTACTTGTTACTGAACACAATTTTATATTAAAAGCTTTCTTATTCGTAACAGTATATATGATCAGAAGAAAATACTGACCCTAATCTCAATCCAAATTATATGACAATACTAACACTATCACAAGTACACTAGTTTTCACTCATCCTTCCAAACATAGGTTTCATTTTTTCCAATATCTTAGTCATTTTCTAACCCTAAACTTAATCTTTCTTAACTGGAACATTGAGAATAACCATCAGCCTAATTGTAAGTAGATTCTAATATTAATAGCAATACTCTTGTTTACATTCATTCTAATTCTTATCAGGCTTATATTAAAATTTACCTTCAATTTGACCCTCATTTTTTTCTCCTTCACTCTAAGCCTAACAATGGCTTGAATCCTAACCATAACCTTGACACTAATCATATCCCAGTTCTAAAATTTATGAAAAATGCTCGTTTTGTGCAATCCTAACTGAAATTCCACTGGTAATTCTTGAAATAAATTGCAGGTTTTCTGTAAACCCTATAGATTTTTTCACTCTTAACTCTGAATGTATTTTGTTCCATAACAGGTATCATTATACCCATTGATCTCAAATCCTGATATTATGAAATACATTGTACTTCCATTACCCCAGCTTTTACTGAATTCCTAGAACCTAAAAAAAAAGGTTCAGCTTTACTTAATATTTAACGTTTCTTTTTTCTTTTGTCAGTCGTGAGCTTGTACTCTGGCCAGGGCATGATCCCTGAGTTCTTTAGCTCAAGGTGTGCGTTTAACCAATTGAACCACAGCACCGCTTTTGTGTTTTATGGTGGTTAATTCGAGATAAAAGTCTCATGGAATTTCCTGCCTGGGCTACCTTTGAACTGCGATCCTCAGGAAACAGCTTCCGGAGTAGCTAGGATAATAGGCTCAAGCCACTAGTTTAACCCATTTCTTTACTCTATCCTCAACCCTGGTTAACCAGAAACTTAATCCAAATCACATTCTGATTTAACACCAAATGGATAATGCAAGGAAAATTGTCTACATTCTATTCATTCGCACATTTTTTGGCTTCTACTTCTTATTGGATAACTAAAATTTACCTTAAAGCTTATCCTTCCCTAACCCTAACCGGAACAAAAAAGTATCTCACACTTTAAACCAAATTATTTCTGAATGTTTAAAGTAACACAGACTGGTTTTCATTCATTCTTGCCATTCATTCTTCTTAAAATATGTGGCAGTTTTACACAATGTCTTACATGATTTTTTCATCCTAACCCTAACTGGCACACCTTTCCTAATCCTAAGCATACATATAACCGAACCATCATGTTAATAACAAGCCATTTTTTTCATATTTATCCTAACTCTTGCTTAGTGTGTAGGTCTAAATTTTACTTGCATTTTGAACATAAATTTTAAATGTTTTTCTATTTGCTGTCAGGTTTTATTTTTCATTATTTTTTAAAAATTTTATTTCGTTGAAAAGATGCTTTAAATAGGGATTAGTTAGATGTGTAAGGTAAGGAGTAAGTTTCTTGTTGAGCATTGTTACCCACTTCTTTCTTGTTTTCCCACTATCCCATCCCTCCCCACTTCCCTTACCCCTCCCTCCCCATGGTGTAAACTTCATTTTCAACATAGTGTCTTGTGAGTATCATTGTTGCAATGGGTCATCCTGTGATGAACCTAAATTTTCTATTTCTCAAATCCTAATTCTAATTCTGTCTGGGATCCTAACCCTAACCATAATAATAACTATAGCTCAATTCAAAAGTTAACAAAAAATATTCAGGTTTTTATTCATCCTATTAATTCACTGTACATCTTGAATTAACTTGCAGTTTAGCTTAAATCTTCCAAATTAGTTTATATGCACACATATAAAGATGTAATTTTATGTGAAAAACAGAAGATCTTTGGAGGACGGAGTAATGAGAAGGAAATAGAGGGAGTATAATCAAATACGTTAAATATATTATGGAATTGTCACTTCTGACAATTTATATCCATTATCAAAATAACTAAAAATTAATAAAGAACACACTGCTTTCTAGTGCTCTTTAAGAGAGCCATGATCTGTCTTCTGAAAAAAAGAAAAACAACTCATGTTAGATAAACTTTATCCATGCATAATGTATATTGTTGGCCAATTATTTAAGTTAATGAATAAATATTTATCGAATAAGATTCCATGACAAAAAAGTATAAAACAGTTACTTAGAAATTATTTGAGAAAAAGTTATTGTCATGAGTTTTAGGAAACGGAATTGCTATTTCCCTACAAAGCAATGAATTAGGTTTACTAATCTAGTATTTGTAGTAAGTTTAGAGAACATAATTGGCATGAAAAACAACTATCTGTACATCTTGTTTCTTGAATGAGTGATATTTTAAACATTGCCATTTATTCAAATAAATACTTAGGTTTACATTTCAAAATAAGTGCAATTTTATCTCCTTTCAGAACTAGTACTTACCCTGCAATTAAATATACTAGCATATTCATATATTTAAAAGCTAAGTTTTCTATGTTTTATATGTAGCTCTACATATTCAGAATGACATGATTTTTTTATTCATAAATGTCTAACCTCAGATTTTTGCTTCATCAATATAAATTGTCTCATGAGGTTGTAGTGAAGGCTCCAGTAACCAGAGTGGTCAATAACATTTCCTGAATTCTAAATTTTAAATCAAATCATTTTTAAGCTTTGATAATATCATTTATGGTCTCTTCAGAGCAATTAAGCTAAAACAAATAATACTTTTTAAACATTTCACTCACATTGTAAAGAATATTAACATAGGTCAAAAAGAGTCTAGTTATTTCAGACTCATCATATTTTGTGATCTAGGTGTGAAAAATGTAGAGAGTAGAAGGTCCTTATACTCAATAAATAGTTTTGGTTAAATTAAATCATATATCTGGATTTCTAATTTGGAGGTTAATCACATGGAAACAGGAAAATAATAAAAAAAATTACTTTGAGATCAACAGAAAAAGATATTTGCTCATGTACCACAGTTGCTTTATTAGTTTGTAGTTGAACACTGGACGTCGAATTATATCTTGGCTGTTGTTGTGAATAATGTGAATAACAATGAACTACAGATATATTTATGAGTTACCGAGAGAGAAATAATCACATGATTGGTGAGTCAGATGGTATTTCAACTTTGTATTTCTTTAGAAAACTGCATACTACTTTCTACAATGAGAACACTAACCTGTATTTTGACCAAGAGTGTAGACAATTTCCTTTTCTCAAGTGTCGCCAGCCAACATTATTACCTTTTGAGTTTTTGAAACGGCAGGTTTTTACTGTGTGCAGTACCCAAGACTGGCCTTAGACTCCAACCTCCAATCACTTGGAATTACGAACCTTTACCACCACACCTGGTTCCGTGGATATTTTTGGTAAGAGTTATAATAGTTAAGAAGTAGTAACATAGTAGTTTTGAATTGCGTTTCTCTAACGACTTCTGCTCACAAAGCATTAAGCTAGCATAGAAGTTGTATTAAATACAAATTTGTAAATCCACAGGTGATTTTCAGGGCTTTTTGGAAAACATGTCTATTCAGAACTTTTGTCCATTTTTAATCAGGTTTCTTGTTAATCTCATCTTTAATCTCTCTATAGAAAATCAATAATTAATTCAAGGTAGTAGAAAGGAAAAATTTAAGCAGCTCTTGACATTTAAAAATTTTTAATAGCATGATATTGCTTAAATCATTTTCTGTTAACGCTTGAGACTACATAACTCAATTTAGTTAGAACTTTTATAAGGCTATATATATATTATTTATTTTATTTTGATTGTTCTTTCCAAAGCCTGCATGACTAATTTCACTTGGTTTCTTTCAATCTCATGTAGTACAGATTTCAAACTGAAGAATAAATGGAAGGAAGCAAACAAAAAATATAGTTCCCCTCATCTGATGATGCCTCTACAAGAATGATGAAAGTGTTCAACCTTCTAAGGACCTATGATAGAATATCAAAAAGACAATTTATTCTTCTAGGTCTTCCTTATCTTTGCGATGTAACTTAAATGATGTAAAACACAATACACTGCTCAGATACTTTTATGTTTTATCAGTTTTGCACATTTTCATATGGATTTCACCGCAGTCTACAACATTCCTTCATCGTTCTGTCCCTGATATTTTTACATTATCACGACATAACATAACCAGTTTGATATACAGCATGAGAAGGTATCCACCTGGCTTCCTTGGAAGCAGACCATGGTCAATAGATATTACTTCTGGTTGCTCACACTACATGTAATGGTTTCTGTATTAATTATCACATTCTATTTGGTATTTAAAAAAAATGCTGGCTAAACTCAAAGCTCATTCATAGGTTTATGTTAAGGGTTTCAGAAGTTTTATTCTGTTAATTCTTAAGATAACATCTGCTATAATGCTGATGTTATTACCATTGTAGTGTTGAGAAAAATTGTAGTTTTTTTATTTTTTTAATTTTAATTTTATTTTACTTGTGAACATACTGTACAGAGGGGTTACAATTACATGGGCAGAATAATGCATACATTTCTTACCAAGCATTGCAGCCTCCTCCTTTGTAGTTAAAGACAGTAAGCATATGGCCCAAAGACACACATAGTGAGGAAGGAAATGAGTCAAAGTTTCCAAAAGTCTTTCAGCAATACCAAAAAGGTTGGTAAAATCTCTCCATTCTCTTACATTCTCAATTCAATATTCATATTGTCCAAGAAATAATAGCATAGCAAATATTGCCCATGGTGATTGTTTACTGTCACATTTTGTCTTCAACACAGACTGTGTTCGTGACATTGGGTTATCATGCACAGAGCTGAGCTTACAAATTGAGGGCCGAAGACAGCCAAATTTCTTCTGTTCCACAGTTCCAGTTTCTTTTTCAAAAAGTACTAAAACTTTTAAACATAATCCCTTACTATCTTTTAATAGTCCCTAAATGAATTAAATTGACATATACTTACTCCAAACTGCTTTCAAATTAGGAGATGATAAAACAGGCCCCATGAAGTAAATTTTCTTTTATTTTTAAAATTATTCTAAAAGACTTGTGCTGGCTGGTCACACCTATCTACTCTGAATATTTGCTCAGGAGACTCAGATCTGTGGATAACACTTGGGAGCCAATCAGGGCCAAAAAAAAAAAAAAAAAAAACTTCATGAAATTATTTTTCAAAATGTTTAATGAAATAGCAAAGAGCCAGGAATTGAGATGTAGCTTATAGTCGTGTTTGCTTTCGGGCTGCTGCACTCACACACACACACACATTTATTCAAATTACCTTCATATCAGTGTTCTGCATTAATTTCTTTGTTAACGATATTATATGGGTAAAATAGAGGAAATAAACTCTTCCATCTCAAAAATGTTTATATGTTTTTTATTGTAATAATACTGTAGAGGGGTCACATTTACATGAACAAGGAAACTAGTACATTTCCTAACAAGCATTGTTACCTCCTCCTTTATATTTCCCTTACCATCCCTTCCCTCCCACCTCCACAAGTACACTCCCCTCCCCTTTCCTGCCTCTGCCTAAATTGTAAAGTTCATTTTTCAACATAGTGTCTTGTGCATCTCATTGTTACAATGGGTCAACTTGTATCCCTATTGGAGTATTTTTTCCCTTCCCCTCCCCAAATTAGAGAAGCATACATACAAGATGTAAGTGCACCAACTTCAAATACAGAAAAAGCAGGGGTTATAGCGTGGAGAGAAACATACAAAGAAACAAAAAAATGACATTGCACATTATAAGTACATTAGAAACAATAGCAAGAAACAAAAAAACACTTGTGTCCCTACTTGGGGTTCAATTTCTTTAACATCATCTTATCTGAGTATATGCACATATCTTTTGAACTTTTCTGCTTATCCCAGACATATATTCATTATTGAAAATAAGGGAAATCATGGGACCTAGGTTTCTTTGGACTTGGCTTACATCATGCAATAATTTTTTTTCCAAGTCTTTCCATTTCCTAACAAATTGGGCGATGTCATTCTTTCTGATGGAGGCATAGAATTCCATTGTGTATATATACCACATTTTCTTGATCCATTCATCTAATGGACATCTGGGTTGGTCCCATATCTTAGCTATCGTAAATAATGTTGCAATAACCATAGTTGTGCTGGTAGTTTTAGTATGATCTTGTTTATGATCATTTGGTTAAATCCCCAAAAGTGGGATTACTGTGTCATAGGGGAATTTTATGTGGAATCTTTTGAGGAACCTGCATACTGCTTTCCAAAGTAGATGAACAAGTTTACACTCCCACCAAGAATGCAGTACGGTTCCCTTGTGGCCACATACCTTTCAGCATCTGTTGTTGTAAAAATATGGTACGCTCCACAAATTTCCATGTCATCCTTGCGCAGGGGGCATGCTAATCTTCTCTGTATCGTTCCAATGTTAGAGTATGTGATGCTAAATTGAACACAGAACATTTTTTATATATAAAGTATAATTTTTAGTCATTTTATTAAACTAGACAATTCAATAAAAAGTAAGTTCAAAAGAATTGTTGTGAAATTTTAGAATCATGTATGTCTTACATAAGCACACCTTTAAGAATAAAATCAAGATAGACATGCCAAAAACAAAATAATTCCAGATATTTGTAGTTCAAGAGATGTGTAGGAGGAGGAATTCAATTATTCTATACAAGGCACCTGTCAAATTGAACATTGCAGCAAGTGTTAAGGTTTTTTTAAAAGTTTTAATGTTTTAAATATGGTTAATTTGGGGATTTTACTTATATATGCCAAAAATAGGACTGTTAGGCAGGTATAAAACTTTTCTATAAAGTATTTAAGATTTATGGTAGCAGACATTAAATACTAAGTATGTACATTTCAGAGTTTATGGAAACTTTATTAATGAGAATTTGCAAAGTCTTTGTGTAAAGAAGCAGAGTGAAGAGGTAAGACATTAACTACGCAGTTTCTGTTAAATCTTTAGGGATTCCTTACTAATGTGTTAGCAAGGAATAAATGATGATATAAGCCATAATGTACACATGTATATTACTATTCACAAATATACACATACACATGTATACGTGCACACATGGACAAAGACACATAATTACAGCCAACACAAGTTTCACCAGTTGTTGAATATGCCTTAAATGGAATACTTGGAACAATATATGTTGAAGATGTATTTGTCTATAAGAGTTCTTTTACCAGTCCTCTTATCTCTTAAAACTGGTATTTTTAGAGAGCTTTGACTTACAAAATGCAGTACAAGTGATAGCAAGTCACTTGGAAATCTCAGTAAGTATAAGTCATATGGTGTCTCCCTGCTCCTCATGGAATGCAAATTCTTGTAGACACGCTCAACAACCAAAGCAGCAGGACAATACCCTGGTAAAGAGTAAAGTTATAAGGCTTTAAATGGCATCCTTACTTGAGCTCTTTTTCCAACAGCCAGCATGAATTCCTAGGCAGATGAGTTAGAAAACTGGACTCAGAAAACTGGACTCTACAATAACAGTTAACTAACCCATGTGATAATTCTATATGAGAAATGCTGACTGAGGTCTTGCTGATTTCCTGGCCAAGAAAATAAGAAAAAACGAAAGTATTTTTAATGTTTTAAAGTTTGAAAATAATTTGTAACCTGTCAATAAAGGTGTAGAACACAGTTATATCAACTGACAAAAAAATTATGGCATTTCATTTATGTGCTCTTGGACTTGGTCACTGATTTTAGATGTGTCTACACAAGTAGAATCAGCATAAATCAAGCCAGCATATATTCATTTAAGATATAAGGAAAGGATACTGGTTAACCCATTGTAACAATGAGATGTACAAGACACTCTATCAGAGGATGGGTGAAGGGGGGATGTGGGGAGGTGTGAAGGAAAGAGATGGTAGGGGAAAAACAAAGGAGGGGGTAACAATGCTCAATAAGAAATGTATTCATTACCTTACTTATGTAACTGTAACCACTCTGTACAGTATTTATAATAAAATATATATTAAAAAGATACAAGGAAAAATTCTGTACTTATTTGAAGTTGTATTTGTCACTCAGTATAAGTAAGGTATTGGTTTTAGGACCACAGGCTTGTTACTTTGGATACTCAAAATCTTTACATGAACACAGTATATTATTTACATTAGAATCCTTCCACAAGTTAGTTCAGTATAATTGCTATGAGAATTTTTACTACATTCTATATTTGTAATGAAAACTAAAAGTATATGCATTATCAACAGATACAAATTTTTTCAGATAAATTTAGTATGCAGTTTGTGGATGGAATTTGGAGAGCAATTTTGAAAAGCACAAATTTCGTCAAAAGAACAGTCTGCAAATTGTAACAAGGAGCTAATAGAGCATCATTGAGTAGTATGGGACTCCAAGGAGAAGTACTTGAATTGAGAAAATATTAGAAAGTGTATCAACACAAGGACTTTTTAGAAATGCAGCTGCTATATTTCTCATGTAGAACTTTCATAACAGTTTGTGAAGCACAAATCAGAACCTCACTGAAGTGTAGATGGTTTTCCCTCAACTTTTTGTCATGATCAGTCATTATCAATCAACATATAGCTAATCTTGAATAATCATCTAATAAAATGTTGATGGAGTGTTTATATGTAGAAAACCTCGGAAGGCTAACTTTTTCCAATTAGGACAGTCTATATTCTGTGATCCAGCCGAGAGAAAATTAGGTAAGCATCCACTTACAACCTTCTGAATAATTCTGATTCTGCCCACATCTCCTATCTATCCATACCTGTGCCCGAGTGAAATGATTTTAAAAGAATTTATCATTTAAATTTAAATTTAGGGTTCCGGGAAGATAGTAGAGGAGAAGCTGAAGTTAAACCAGCTCTCACATAGAAGCAGTTTTAGTGCTCCAGTGAACAGTACTAAGCCAGAGAATCACACCAAGTGTGCCATCACAGTACAGAGAGTTAGGCCAGAGAGAGAAAATCCAGGCAAGGAGACAAATCTTAGCACTTTTCAGTCATGGTTGCGGCTGTGGCACGGGTGGTGGCGGCTGTAGCCGCCATACCTGCAACACAAGGAGTCTAGGACAAAGGCGCCAGATGCAGCAGGAGAGAGGATTCTACTCAAAACCAGCAAGAACTGACAAGGAGCAGACATCTTCATCCTTCAGATCCCAGACCAGAGAAGACCCAGGAAACAGACTCCTGTGTGAGTAGAAGCCTGACTTCCTCACTCCTTCTCAGGGAGCACAGAAGGGAAGGTCACCCCTCCCTGCCCACTACCGGAGATCTTCATCTTTGATACTGGCAAAAGCCTGGTTGACCAACTAGTTCCAACTCAGTCCTTGGATGAAAACAAAAAGCCATTTAGCAGGTCACCGGAACCTAACATGACCTGCCAGGCTCAGCTCCACCCAGGGAAATTTCACCCAGCCCAGGCCTGCACCAGCCCCAGGACTGGCTTTCTTCACTGGGTAAACAAAGCCAGAGGCTGCCCCTTCTCTACAGCAGCCTAGACAATCAATAGAAATTCAGTAACAAAAAACCCTGAGAATGGCTCCTGGCTGGGCTCTGTGACTGCCTCAGAAGCTAGCTCCTCAAGGAAAAGCTACTGTTTGCTGAAAGGCCTCAACTCTACCCAGAACCTAGCCCCATCACAGCATCTCCAAACAGGAAGAAACAGCCATCACCTTCTTTTGTGATAATCAAAGCAGATCTCCCTCTTATTGAACTAGCCTGGGAGAAGGATGACAAAATCCTGGGTAAAGCAAAACATTTTTCTGCCTGCTCAAACAAACTGACTTAAGAAAACAACCAAGCTACAGGAAAATCAAACACTACAAGCAGACCAGAGATTCCAACAAGAGACTGGTTATGGACAAAAGGAAGATACAGCATCTTCCCATCTCACCCCAAAAAAGCAAAGAACTCTTTTTTGGTACCTTTTATTAAAATTTTTTGAATATTTTTAACTTTTAACTTTAATTATTAACTTTTTTTCTTCCTCTTATAATTTTTATTTTAAGGGTATATGTGTGTGTGTGCTTTTTTTCATTTTTGTTTAGCTCTACTGACCTTTTGATCCTTTTTTTTCTTTCTTATTCTTTTCACTTTTTCTTCTCTTTCATTCTTCTTTGCATGATTTAATCACTGTTCTGCTCATTCTCAGATATACCTGTAGTCGATTATTAGACCTTATCCCCCATTGTATACACACTTGATCCAGAAATTTATTACTGAATTTAAAACCTCTTAGACTTAAATTCCTTAAGAGCCGTAATACCTCTATATACCTATATAAATTATAAGCATTTTTATTTTTTAATTTTTCACGTTTTTGTTTTACTATTTTTCCTTGTCTTTTTTTCTCTTTCTTTTTTCCCCAGTCTCTAATATCATTCTATTTCCTACTTTGAGATTAGGACTACGTTAGCTCTCCCTCTACCTTTCCACATCCCTCTATTCCTATTTATACCCACATCTCTCGCTAAACATAATAACTTCTGGTTTGCCAAATTCTTCTTCGCGGTTCGTAGCCTATTAATACATAGTTGTTTGATGTTGAAAAATATACCTGTTGAACTAGATTGTATCTGTAGACTTTTGACTGTGCAACTACAGACTTCATTGATGCTTGCCTTAAGATAGTTTTCTAGCACAAAACTGGAGTTACTCTCATCCCAAATGGGCAGAATAAGCCAGAAAAACACAAGAAAAATGGTAAGTCTGGGTATCTCAACTCCCACTCATAATAATCAGTGGACAGAACAGATAATGAATAATCCAGAGGAGAACCCCCAAAAAGCTCTACAAACACTAATGGTAAACATGGTAAATAAAAAGATTGAAAATCTGCAAAGGACTCTGTGTGAGCATGATAGGGAGAGAGAGGAGGCAAACCAAAGATCAAAACAGGAAACTCATGAGCGTGAGGAAGCTACTCAATAAAGATAAAGGAATTGCATGAGCAGCTTGAGAACACTCAAAGAGAAATAAAAGAATTGTGTGAGCATGCTGAGATCAGTCAAAGAGAACTACAGGAATTGCATGAACATGGGGACGCTAATCAAGAGTAATACAGGAATTGAGAGATCAGGATGCGAATAGACAAAGATCAGTAGAGGCATTCATGGAATCCATAAATAGAGAGCAGAAAGAAGCCAGGGAATCCACAAAGGGAATGCTGAATGGATCCCAAAAGAAGGAATGGGAGTGCAAGGAAACTATAACCAATCAACTAACTGATTTGAGAATAAACACTGAACACCAAATTAAGGAAGTAAAGAATTTCATACGAGATATAAAGCAAAGATCCAACGAAGAATTTGAAGCCATAAAAGCCGACCAATTAGAGGGAAAAAAAGTAGAAAGTGTGGATAGTAGGATAGACCATGCAGAAGATGGATTCCTGAGGATAGAAGACAGCCTAGATATTATCGAGAAAGAATATACAACCATCCAAGACAAATCCATGAAATATGATAGATCTATTCAACATTCAACCCCTGGAAGACATCAGTAGAAGGCCTAATCTGAGGATAATGCGTGTAGCAGAGCACCTAGAGCCAGAAGTCAATGGTCTAGAAAATTTGTTTTACAGGACCCTAGCAGAGAACTTCCCAAACATGCAAAAAGATAGGCCTATTCAGATACAAGAAGCTTTTAGAACTCCCAATAGACCAGACCAGAACAGGACATCCCATTGTCACATTATAATACACACAGGATCAATTCAGACCAAGGAAAAGATCCTTAAAGTTATCATGGATAAAAGATCAATCACCTATAAAGGGAAACCAATTAGAATCACCTCAGATTTCTCAGCAGAGACAATCAAAGCAAGAAGAGTCTAGAATGATGTAAGCCATGACCTAAAGACAAACAAGTATCAACCAAGAATAATTTACCCAGCTCTACTCTCCTTAATAATCGGAGGTGAAATAAAACCCTTCTATTGCAAAGAAAAATTGAAACAATATATCTCCACCAAACCAGCCCTACAAAAGTATCTTAAAGATGTCCTACACAGAGAAAACCTACAAGACCACAATAAAGGCAAAGAAACAGCACCTAAACTAAGAATCCAAGAACCATAAGAAGAACCCAGTTTTCCCAGCCCCCAAGAAGGTACATAAAATAGCAGGAACTCCCAAATACCTCTCAGTTCTATCTCGCAGCATTAACGGACTTAACTGTCCAATTAAGCAACAATATCTGTCTACTTGGATTAAAAAGCAAGATCCTTCTCGCTGCTGCCTTCAAAAATCACCTCTTGCCCACAAAAACAAACACATTTTCAATTTTAAAGCTGGGACAAAATCTACCAAGCAAATGGCCCCCATAAACAGGAAGGAGTTGCAATCCTAATATCAGATAATATAGACTTTTAATTAAAATTAGTGAAAAGGTCGGGACATATTAATTAAGGGATCACTCCTTCAGGAGGATATTACAATTCTAAATATTTATTTGCCAAACAACAGAGCACCCAAATTTATCCAAGAAAAACTACTTTCCCTCAAATCCCACATAGATCCAAAGACATTAATTGTTGAGGACTTTAACACACTACTTTCCCCAGTAAATAGATGAACTTCGCAAAAACTCAACAGAGAAACTGCAGATATAAACAACTGCATAGACCAACTAGATTTAACAGACATCTACAGAATATTTCATCCAGCAGCATTAGACAATATGTTTTTCTCAGCAGCACAAGGAACATTTTCCAAAATAGACCACATTTTAGGCCACAAAGCAAACTTGTCCAAATTCAGAAACATTGAAGTTATACCTTGCATTCTCTCAGACCACAAGGGAATAAAATTAGAACTCAACACCAAAAGCCACCAAAGAAAGTAATGTAACACATGGATCCTGAACAACACACTGCTGAATCACAAGTGCGTCATGGAAGAGATTAGAAAGGAAATTCAAATGTTCATGATATTCAAGAAAAATGACCACACAAATTACTAGCTCCTCTGGGACACAGAAAACATATTATTCAGAGGCACTTATTATAGCTCTGAGTTCTTACATCAACAAATTGGAGAGATCTGAAACCAATTTAATGAGACATCTGAGCCTCCTTGAAAAAGAGCAGCAAGATAAACACAATCCAGTAGATGGAAATAAATAATTAAAATTAAATGAATTGGAATGTACAAAAAAAGAATCAATAAACCGAAGAGTTGATTCTTTGAAAAAATTAACAAAATTGACAGACCCTTAGCAAATCTTATCAGAAAAATAAGAGAACACACCCAAATAAACTTAGAGATGAGAATGTAAACATCATCACAGAACCAACTAAGATTTAGAACATTATAAGGGAATGCTTCTAAAGCCTTTATAATAATAAGTTTGAGAACTTGGCAGAAATGGACCTTATCATAGCAAATACTGACATGCCGAAACTAAGCCAAGATGAGTCAAACTATCTTAAAAGGCCTATATCAAGCATTGAAATAGAAAGAGCAATGAGAGATCTCCCATCTAAGAAAAGCCAAGGACAAATGGTTTTACAGTGGAATTCTATAAGGCCTTCAAAGCAGACATCACACCAATACTCCTCTAAATCTTAAATGAAACTGAAAGAGAAAGTTCACTACTGAACTCATTCTATGAGGCCATCATAACACACATCCCAAAACCAGGAAGGGACTCATCAAGGAAAGAGAACTATAGACCCATTTCTTTAATGAACATTGATGCAAAGTTTCTCAACAAAATTTTGGCCAATCAACTTCAACAATTCATCCAAAAAAATCATACACCACTATCAAACAGGATTCATTTCAGGGACGCAAAGCTGGTTTAATATACGCAAATCAATTAATATAATTCATCACATCAACAGCAGGAAGGATAAGAACCACATGGACATCTCAATAGATGCAGAAAAAGCATTCGACAAAATCCAACACACCTTTATGTTGAAGGTCCTGGAAAAATGAGGAATCCATGGAACATTCCTCAATAAAATAAAGGTTGTATATGAGAAACCTATAGCCAGCATTATATTTAATGGTGAAAAACTAAAGCTATTTCCTTTTAACTCAGGAATGAGACAAGGATGCCCACTCTCTCCACTTCTCTTCAATCTAGTATTGGAATGCCTATCTACAGCAATAAGACAAGATACAAATATAAGAGGGATCCAAATAGGGAAAGAAGTAAAACTCTCCCTCTTTGCAGATGACATGATCTTGTATTTAAAGAATCGCACAGAGTCCACTCCAAAATTACTCAAGCTGATTCAAAACTTTGGCAAAGTAGCAGCGTATAAAATTAACCCTCAAAAATCAATGGCTTTTCTGTATGCCAACATTTAGAGAAGTGTGGCTGAAATTAGGAAAGCAACTCCATTTGTAATAGCCCCACAAAAAATAATATACATAAGAATTAACTTAACCAAAGAAGTGAAGGTCCTCTATGATGAAAAATTTAAAAAAGTGAAAATGGAAATCAAAACTGAACTTAGAAAGTTCACTTAGAAAGTGGCAAAAACTCCCATGCTCCTAGATTGGAAAGATCAACATCGTGAAAATGGCAATACTTCCCAAGGCTATCTACAAATTCAATGCGATACTCATCAATATTCCAACCTCATTCTTGAAGGAAATTGAAGAGGCAATCAAAAAATTCATATGGAACAATAAATGACCCTGAATAGCATAAATGATCCTTAACAGAAAGAACAGTGCTGGAAGAATATCAATACCAAATTCAAATTCAACTACAAAGCCATAGTAATCAAAACACCTTGGTACTGTCACAAAAACAGACCTCAGGACCAATGGAATAGAAATGAAAACCGGGGAAAGGAACATACAGACCTATAGGCATTTAATCTTTGATAAGGGAGCCAAAAATTAGAATGGAAGAAAGACTGCCTGTTCAGTAAATGTTGCTGGCAAAATTGGTTAACAACTTGTAGAACACTAGAGCTAGATCCTTATATATCACCCTGCACCCGAATCAACTCCAAATGGATCAAAGACCACGGAGTCAAAGCAGACACTCAGAAAACATTACAGGATGGAATAGGAGAAACCTTGGTCTTGTTGGCACAGGCCAAAATTTTCTTAATAGAGACCCAGAAACACAACAAATCAAAGAAAGGCTGGACAAATGGTATTGCAAGAAGTTACAGAGCTTCTGCATGGCAAAGGACACAGCTAGCAAGATTAATAGAAAGCCCACGGATTGGGAGAAGATCTTCAATAGCCATAAAATAGACAGGGGTCTCATATATAAAATATAACTGGAACTGAAAAATTTAAATCCTCCAACAAATCCTGAAAGAAACAACTGCCCAATAAATAAGTGGGCTAAAGACTTAAAGAGATACTTCTCCGTAGAGGAAAGAAGGATGGCCAATAGACACATGAAGAAGGGCTCAACCACCCTAGTCATAAAAGAAATGTAAATCAAAACTACATTGAGATACCACCTCACCCCAGTTAGAATGGCTATAATCCAGAACTCTAATAACAACAGATGCTGGAGGGGGTTGTGGAGAGAAGGGAACACTACTGTATTGTTGATGGGAGTGTAAACTTGTACAACCACTTTGGAAAGCAGTATGGAGGTTTCTCAAAAGACTCCACATAGAGCTCCCCTATGACCCACAAAACCCACTTTGGGTATTTACCCAAATGTTCACAAACAAGACTACACTAGAGCTTCCAGCACAACTATGTTTATTGCAGCATTATTTACCATAGCTAAGATATGGAACCAATCCAGATGCCCCTTAATAGATAAGTAGATCAAGAAAAAGTGGTGTATATACACACTGGAAATCTATGCCTCCAACAGAAAGAATGACGTTGCCCCATTTGTTAGGAAATGGAAAGACTTGGAAAAAAATATATTAAGTGACATAAGCCAGGCCCAAAGAAACATAAGTGCCATGGTTTCTCTTATTTGCAATAACTAGTATAAGTCTGAGACAAACAGAAATTGTCAGACAAGTTGATGTTAGGGAAATGAACCCTAAGACATATATTCAAATGTTTTTTCCTTTCATACAATTGTTTCTAACACATTTATACGATTATTTGTTTTTTGCTTTTTTATGTCCCTCCCCCACTGTACAAACCCTGCTTTCACTGTACTGGATGTTGGTTTAATTTGTGGAGGAGAAGGGAAAAAACAAATCGTTTAAATAATAGGTATACAGTTGGATCCATTACAACAATGAGATGTACAAGTCATTATGTCGAAAACAAACTTTAAAATTTTGGTGGTGGGGAGGACGATGGGGTGGGGAGCGAGGAGAGGAGGGGAAGTTCTGGGAAGGGGAAACAAAGGAGGAGGCTACAACGTTTGATAAGAAATGTACTCATTATCTTGCCCATGAAATTGAAACGCCTTTGTACAATATTTTCACAACAACAAAAAAATAAATTTAAATATAGAATGAAATTAGTTCCAATAATGCATTGCATTAAGGTATTTAGAAAAAACTGAGAAATTTAAAGGTGTATAAGATTTTTTTATTGAAATTGAAGGGATATTGGAATTAGGTTCTCTACATTTTAAGCAATTTGCTTAAAAGAATAGGCAAAATAAAATTTACATTTGCATCAGACTTGACACGCTAAATTTTGTATATTGAAAGGGAAACAAGCCTCAACAATATGTCAATTCTCTGTTCTTATTTATTTCTAAAGATTTATGCTTCTGGTATCTGAATATTAAAACTTCAAAAAAATTATGTTTAGCTAGTTGTGGAAAGGTTTTTTGCTTCATCATGTCAGTGTTGAATGGAGTGTATGTGCATTTCAATATACAGTGCATCTGGATCATTGTCAAACTTCATATTTTTCTTCCTTCCCTTACCCCAACCCCACCTATCCGTTCATGTTTCCAACTTATATTCTGACATGTGTACATTGAATGTTATTACTGTATTAGTCCACCATTTCCCTCTCCATTCTTCTACCCTACTCCCTTTTAGCCCAGATCTCCTTTTAAGACTTGTTTCTACTTCATGGTATTTTGTTAAATATCTCTACTTTGGCATTTGGCTATGGGCTTGCCATATCTTCTCTTCCATGTTTGACCTACATAAATGAGCACATTTCTCCACATTTCTAATCTCTGAATGGCTAAGACAGATCTCCTTTACTATTCACCTTCTGTCCTAAATTTAGAATTGGACTTTCAGGGCCATCCAATAGAGCATTTTTATTCTCTACACACTGAAGATGGAAGGGAAATAATTTCCATGCTCTCAGCATTGTTATCCATCATGAATTCCCATCGCTTATCACTTCAGCAGTCTAAATTTAAAGTCATATTTTCTGCATTATATTCACACAGTATAAGTGATTATCAAGGGTAACTTACTTAGTACTGGAAGTTTAGGGACGATCTTCAATTTCTGATGATAGAAGCAGGAATCAGTTTCAATTTTCAGATTCCACTACGTAGTGAGCACTGTAGTCTTCTAAATTTTCGTTAAATTTCGAGTTACCTTTTGTTAATAATTTAAAAAGTTTTATTTCAGTATTTGAAATTCTGCTCCAATTATTTTAAAATTTTCACAATAAGTTAGACTGAAATTTTTCCTCCCATGTTCCCCACTAGTTCAGGTTAAGTCTCCTTTTGATTTATTTTTTGAGAGACCAAGGGATGAGGGTAAACAGAGAGATGATCATTACACAGATATCTCTTTCCTCTTATGTTTCTGCTGTTCTTGTTGAGAGGAAGACTGGAGCAGGGAACAAGAGTGATGCTTGACTTCACCATACAAGGGAGCAATCCTGGCATGTCAATTATTGTTTCTCAGAATCACTTATATTGCTTACTCTTGCTTCTCTCTGACAATAACCTAACTGTGGTTTCCTTGGTGCAGAAGGAAGCACACTAACCCATAAATTGGTATTTTATATCTCAGCTTACTATACCAAAAATAAAAAATATTTGCCTACATAAATGCAAAGGTACTGATTGTCCAACAAATCCTTAGTGTGGAGCAGACAATTCTACTCAGCTATCCCCTCCTTTCGTATCCTCCCTTCCACTCCCCTCCCTTCAGTTAACCTCCCTTCCTTTCTTCTTTCTTTGTGTCTCTCTCCTGCATATTCATCTCTATCTTCTCTCTTTTTCTCTTCCAGTAGCAAGTGCTTTAGTTTATCAGAAAACACATAAATAGTTGAGCAAATATTTTTTTCCTCTTTTTGTGTTTTTTTTCTTAAGAACTGCGTTCTAGCACAGCACCCGTGGCTTACACCTAGATAGTAGGTAGGTTCAAATTTGACAATTGCAATTCGAAGCTATTCCATGTAGATAAACCTAAGAGATTCTTTTCTCCACTTGTGGTAAATGGAAGAAGTGAAGGTTTGTCTCAGTTGGTATAGATCAAACATTGAGAGTTAAAGCCCAGATAGAGCTCAAGGCCAGGAGTTCAAACCCCATTACCAGGACAATATTAAAAAAAATGAGTCCTTTGTCTTTGAAAAGGGATATTTCTCCAAAAATTCATACCCAGGACAATTTTCAAGGTCCAAGACTCTTTTTAAGGCTCTTTTACATCTTAAACTGATTCCTCTGCTTGATTCATATTATGGAAAATAGGAGTCACACTTCATATTAAAAAGTATGCACATTACTGAACAGTTCTTACCATTTTTAATGTAAAGGAAGCATGAGAAAATTCACCTCACTTGGGTGAGTTAGGTTTGACTCACCGACAGACTTTTGCAAGTAAATGAGGATCTGTTTACATGTAAAGAAGTCTATATAGATGGTTTTCTAAGAGAGAGAACAAGCTACCAGTTTCCAAGTTTGATTCAGATTGTTTATTCCTATTATATGGTAAAGAGAAGCTCATCTCATACAACACTATGCAGACAGTAATCTCAAAAATATTAAAAACCCATGTCTATGTTTTGAACAGCTAAGTTTTTACAAATAAAAAACAGTTTACTGAGCCAAGAAAATATAAGTTAGAGCAATAGGAACTATGTTAAATATAGTTAATGGCTGAGTGATATGTGTAAAAGAGTTCTGTAATCACAAATAAACTATAAATTTTTTCATCATATCCCTAACAAGAATCTCTAAGATAGTCCTTGATAAATATGTCATAGAGTGCTGTGTTTATGCAATCGTCAGGTTTCTTTTGGGTCCAATATCTTCCACAGTCGCTTGGGTTGTAAACTGCTCACACCACATGCAGTGTCTGGAAACACATGCTGTCTTGCTAGGCACCTAAAGAATTTTTGTGCCACTGTGAATAGTTACTGTTTTTCTTCTTGTAATTATAACTGTCAGTGTGAAGTCCTTTCATGATAAAAATAATAGTTTCTGTTTCTTTGTTGCACTAACAAATCTCAGATATAAGTATAGTCGGGTGCGCGTGACTCATGCCTATAATCCTAGCTACTCAGGAGGCTGAGATCTGAGGATCGCAGTTCAATACCAGCTCAGACAGGAAATTGCATGTGATTCTTATCTCCAATAAACTACCAGAAAACTGGAAGTAGCGCTATGTCTCAAGCTGTAGAGTTCTTGCCTTGAGCTGAAGAATACTTGGATAGCACCTAAGCCAAGAGTTCAAGCCCCACGACTGACCAAAAAAAAACTATCTATCTGTCTATCTATCTATCTAATCTATCTATCTATCTATCTATCTCTCTATCTCTCTCTCTATCTATCTATCTATCTATCTATCTATCTATCTATTTATCTATCTATCTATCTGTCTGACTGTCTATGTATCTATGATGAGATGAATTACATTTAAATATAAATCAATATTTGTGATACACATATAAATATAAGTAAATATATGATGTATTTATAATATATACACATATTTACATATATAAGATCTATTATATCTGTATGTTTATAAATATACTTGTAATTTATATCCAAAGAGTACATCTGAAGATTTGGGGGAAAATGTTGAGTGTCTAAAGGCTTACTACTGACCCACAATACTTTCAGTAATTTTTTCCACTTATTACAATGTCTGGAGTACTAAGAATGAATGATTATGAAATAGAGTTCTTGTTTTATTGCTTATGATTTTGGATTAGAAACATCTACTTACTTGGTATAAAAGCTACCAAAATGTGATCTTGAAATCACACTCCACAAACTGGACATATCCATCAATTTAGCCACTTACAGGTCTCAAACTTTTATTTGAATCCTGTATCTCACATACATTCAGTTTCCTTCGAGTCATCTACATGTACAAACATGCCTAGATTTTCATGCTCACATACATCCCCATACTCACATGACATACTAAATGTAACATTGTAATAAAAAATAATATATATACTGAAAAAGAACACCTTTGCAAATGTAATTAAATTTTATTTTTAAATACAATGCATTATTGAAATACTGATGAAAGAGCAGCTGAGAGATGTTTCAAATAGTAGAGTGCCTGCCTAAAGAGCATGTTTCTTATTCCAAACATCATTATTTCCATTCTTCCTTCTCCCACATAAAAACATAAATAACTACAGAATTAACTACATGTTCCTTAATCACTCATTGAAGAGAGAAACTTTAATATATATATATATATATATATATGGATATATATAGACAATGATATACTATTTAGCATAATTATGAAATCATATCATCTTCAAGAAAATAGAATTGGAAACCTTCATATTAAAGCAATTAATGATACTGTGAAAAACAAATATTAGATTATTCATATGCAGACTCGAGATCCAGAAAATAATATGAATTACCCAGGTGTAAAAGATGGAACTGATTAAGTTTGGAAAAAAGTAAGAGAGGAGATGAAGAGAAATATTTTGGAGTAAATATGTTCAAATATTTCATAAGATAGTATGAAGACATAATAAAATATAAGTATAAAAATAGGATAATGAAATTAATAAAAGGAATAAAATGTAACAAGCTACATTATGTGAACATATGTGTATAACACAATAAAATACTTTTGTGAAATTAATATTTGCTAATAAAAAGTAAAATTCATTCCAGTTGTTATAGATTCATATGTTAATTTCCATTTTTAGCTCAGATATTTCCCTGATACAGTAAAAGGAGAAATAGGTTTTGCTCATTTAGAAGGACAATCTTGTCTAATTAGCATTAAATATTCTAGATAATTACTGTCAATGTGAAATGTTCAAATTATTATATTAGAATATTTCCAATTGACTCATCAAAATCTTACCCTATAGGTATATACTTTTTGCTATTTATTGAATATTTTTCTACTCAATTACTATATACCATTTTCTGAATGCAGTTTGGTATATGTAACTAGGATATATTATACCTGACCAGGAAATCAATTATTCAAACAGTTTTTTATCAAAAATGCCATTAACGAAATAAAGAGGTAAATCCAAATTATGTATATTTGAAGACAATATTTCCTTAGTCCTCTTCTCACATTCTTCATTCCTTTCTTGAGAATAATACACATTGTAAAGGAATGCTTAACATGTTTTAGAGAAATAGGTTGACTTTAGTCGAATGAGTTGCTCTATGCTGCATTTTGGTTTACTTTATATCCAGAAGAGCTAAATTCTTACCTTATGATTTTCCTTAGACTTTATACTCAGGTTTAACATCTGATGGGTGACAGATAAAGGTATAAACATTTTTTAAAAGTGGCTAAATTTAGGCTGAGGAATCTAGGTAAAACTTTACTCATGCAGATAGATCTCATCAGTCATGAGACCATGATATCAAAATGTTTACCTATGCTTCCTGAAATCATGCCTATGAGATTTTGTGTATTATAAACAGTGGTTATTAGAATTTGTTTTGTAAACAACATCATTTCATGGGTTAGGAACTGAAGTGAGATATTATACACAGAACAAAATTTAAGGAGGCATCCAAAATTAGTTACCAAGATATAAATCATTTAACACAATGTTTTAAAAATGCAAGACAAAAGAAATAATTTATGAAAAAAAGCCAACATTTAAAATAAATACAGAATCAGTATGACTGATTTTTCTTTTTATGCCAGTTGCAATACGGATTGCCTGATAACTTTTCTAGTTATATGTTTAGTTAGGTCTTGATATTTAGTTGGAGAATTTATGTCCTTTCATATATTCATTTGTCAGAACAAAGAGGAAATGAATTCCATGCCAGAGTCAACATCCATAATAATGTTAGAGTGTATTCTATTACTTTGCCAACGTTTCAAATCAGCTCGAGTAATTTGGGTCTTCTTAGGATCTAACTAATTTGGTATACAATTTGGTCAGTACTAGATTTTGACCACCATTTATTAAAATATTATTTTTCAGAAACTACTACTATTCTCTCTTTTCATGAGATTTTTAATTTCATTTATAAAACGTGCTGATGTTTTCCTTTAGATAACCCACATTCAGTCTTCTAAAAACAGTATAATTTGGAGTATTTTTTAATTATGTACACTCATGTACACTGCTCAGATTCTATTATTTGCACATTTTGTTCTTGTTAATCAGTAGTGTTTAGTTCTCATTATGGATATTTTGGAATTACTAATTGCATTTCTGAATTTTTAAGAATATTATGATTTTTGTGATTTAATAATGTAGCATTTTTTCTTTTAAATATATGCAGATCTTACTTTACATACAGTTACAGTTGTTTTAAACAATTTGATCCATTCAAGGGATTTTCTATATTAGGTTGATCCAGATGAATTTAATTACAAATTAACACAACTTTATTTCTGAGAGATATTTATACTTATAGCTCTACTTAAATTAACATGTTTGAAGGTTTTGTAGTTTAAAAAAGTAATCTGTGCACAACATGGTTTTGTTCCTGGGGAAGTTCCAATTTGTTGGTTGTTTTTCCAACTGTGATGACTTCAACGTATGTGTGCATTTTATTTCAGTTGTTTAGTGCCTATATTTTGTTTCATATAACAGAAAATACAAAAAGAATCAGTGATTTAGAACTTTGCCAAATAGAATTCTAAGAGAGACACTTGAAATTTTGTGACAACTGGGAAAAGGGACGTCTTCTTAATGGAGAGGTTAGCAGAATAACAGAGACATTGTTTGATGAGATTTGAATTCTGCCACTTCCTGCCTCAATATTTCCAATGGTATGACTTCAACGTATTTAGTGGAAAGAAAATAATTTTGTCTGTATGAATTCACAATTTTTAGTTTAATTAGGCCACACTACACATTCATATTTGATTTTACCTCTAAAGTCTTTTCTCCTTAGTTTAAAACCACAGATGTGAATTTATAATGTAAAATAGCACCTAGAATTTATATGAAATGGTCCAAACTATTTAGAATGTAATGATTATAGTGTGTGAGATAGTATGTAATAATTGATTTTGGGGAAAGTCAATTACAGTGGATTTTTGGGAAATACTGAGTAATGGAATTATATTTGATTCTATAAAAAATTCACGGTTACATCTAAAAATAACTCAGTTATAAGTTAATTCTGAAAAAATAAGATTGTTTACAGGAAAAAGCTAGAAGTTTCAATAAGCTTGCTTCTAAAAATTAGCTTGGATTTTGGTAGCTCATGCCTGTAATCCTCACTACTCAGGAGTCTGAGATCTGAGAATAGTTGCAAGCCAGCCTGGGCAGAAAAGTCTGTGAGACTCTTATCTCCAATAAACCACCTTAAAACCGGAAATGTCACTGTGGCTCAAGTGGTACAGTGGTAGCTTTGAGCTGAAGAGCTGAGGGACAGTGCCCAGGCCCAGAGTTCAAGGCCCACAACCAACAAAAAATAGTTGACATGGAGTTTTACTATATTATATCATGATTTTTTATGCATGGTTGTTCAGTGAAAATGTCATTGGTTTTTATATTTTGTGTTGGCATAAAATGAACCTACTATTGTCTTAAATTAATCAAAAAAATTGTATTCAATGACTGCATAAATTTTTTGTGTAATGGTTAAAACCAAGTTGCCTTTTTGAAATAAAATATTTATATCACCCCCCAAAAAAGTGGAACAAAATAAAATATATGCCAGAAACTTACTGTGTAAATCTTCATGGACTAATAGCCTGTCAGTTTGTTTTAACTTTTAATCAAAAATTAAAGTAATACTGGGTAATATGAACCCATTTAAATTTCTTCATCCTTGTCATTTAAGATTCACTTTAAAAAGAACTTCAACAGGTGTTTTTTCCTTACTTTTCCAAAGAAATGATCATTTCATCATCATAGTGTATAGCACAGTTTACCCAGAAAGCATTTCTTAAGGAAAAAGATTTTTTCCCATTCTTTGGTTTGCTTCAGTCTATATTTAAACTGCGTACAACAACTTACCCACCCTTTTGTCTGTCTTTTTATTTGAAACATTTCAAAAGTTTTCCTTCCTTGGTGTGTCTGCCAGCAAAGTTTTACAAAACAGCATGCTTTCATTCATTGTGCTTTCCAAAATATATCTCACAAATGCCTAACAATGAAACATAGTCTGAAACATACGTGGACTTTTCCACTTTTAGTGGAAAAATCACTTTCCATACCCCTTAGAACCAGCTGTTTACAGGCATTAATTGCTTTGTCAGTTCCATGCTTTAGAACAGCTGCATTTGACAGTGGCGTACTTGCTAATTTGTTTACCACATCTGGTTTGTTTTCAGGAAGGACTGTGTTCATGGAAGATGGTAATAGGTGAGTTTCGCAATTATGTATTTTAATAGAGCTCTGACTTGTGGATATAGAACATCCATTTCAGTGACTAAATATTTAAATTAAATCCCATAAAGTATATTCCTTCAATTTTCTAGGTAAAGTGTTCTACAATCTAGGTATATTAAGAAATATTATATGTTGTTTCCTTGGTGACAACGTAATTGGAGGACTTAAAATTTTATATACCATGGCCATCTTAAATGAGGTAGATTTACTTGGGTTGGCATGCAAAACTTTTGGTAAGTAAGTGCTCTACCACTGAGCCACCTTCCCAGCCCTTCAGGCATGCAATCCTTTTGGGACAGCATTAATGTTTGAATCTTGGATAGGATTTGATTGGGAATTGTGGCAGACTTTCATGGTATAAGAAGAAAAACGAAAGGCCATACTAATATTTTTTTGGGGGGGTCCAGTTGTGGGGTCTGAACTCTGGGCCTGGGTGTTGTCGCTCACCTATTCAGCTCAAGATCAGCGCTCTACCAGTTGAGCCACAGCGCCTCTTATGGCTTTTTTCTTTTTTTTTATGTGGTGTTGAGGAATCGAACGAAGGGCCTCATGCATGCAAGGCAAGGGCTCCTTGCTCCTAAGCCACATTCCCAATCCCACTAATACTTTTCTCTGCTACATTGTTATATTAGTTTATTCAAACACACACATACACACATACAAACACACAGATACACACATTTATAGTATAAAGACCCACTCCATCTGCAAGGAAATATTTTAATAGGAATTCCATAAAATATTTAGTATGCTGAGTTCTGATTAGAATTTACAGAAATATCTACTTGCTTCTTACCCTGGACAAGACATTATCATTTGTGAAGGTGTTGCCAATTGAATTTAGAATGCCCCAGAAAGATCTACGTGTTAAAGACAAATGACTTTCTATTTCCTCCCAGATTGTGGAAAATATCTGAATAGTTCTGGAGATTAAGTTCTTCAGCGTGAAAGCTATGAGAACATAGACTCTCAACTACTTTCTTATTTTATGTTTTAATCAGTCTAGGTCAAAAGCTTTTCTCTTTGACATACTCCCTACCTTGCCATTGTCTTGTCACAGGCTCCCAAAGCAATAAAACCCACTGAACATACAATGAAATCTTCAAATTTGTAAATCTGGATAAGCATTTCTGTTTAATAAATCGACAACATTACTTATTATGGTAGGTTATAAAGCTAACACAGAAGTCTAGTCTTTCTAACAATGTAGAGTATATTAAATTATGCTTCATTATAAAATATCTAACTCCATGTTTTATTTTATATTTTTGTTTCTGTTGATCCCAGGGCCTGGATGGTGTTTTTGTGCTCTAAGTCAATGCTCGACATACAATCTGAACTGGAACTCCTAGCCTCTTAACTAGCTAAGATTACATCCTTGAGCCACCAGTGGCTACCCATGTT
Source organism: Dipodomys spectabilis (assembly GCF_019054845.1). Lineage (NCBI taxonomy): Eukaryota > Metazoa > Chordata > Mammalia > Rodentia > Heteromyidae > Dipodomys > Dipodomys spectabilis. The sequence continues at coordinate 919,115 of NW_024871092.1, read as the reverse complement.
GCATGTTTTGTGTAATTCAAATTTTCAGCATTGTATAGATGCTCCTACTACAATATTAAAAAAAAAAAACTTAACCTATTTTTCACTGTATTTGATGTTGCTATAATTTGTGGAGGGGAAGGGAAAAACCAAATTGTTTAAATAGGGATAAGGTGCACCCAGTGCAAAAATGAGATGTAAAAGATGTTATGTAGAAAAACGAAATGTACAACTTTGGCTCAAGATGGGAGAGAGGGTCGGGAAGGGGAGATGGAAAGAGATGATAAAGGGATAGAAAGGAGGAGGTAACAATGCTTGATAAGAAATGTACTCATTACATTGTGCCTGTAATTGTAATGCCGCTGTATGGTATTTTCACACAAAAAAACTTAAAACATAATAAGGATATTTGTAAAGTATATAATGAAGGAAGAATTTTCATTCTTTGCAAAATCTATGCTAAACTATGTATATTTTACTGTATCTTTCCTGCAACCAGTTTGATATAGTTTAATACCTGTCACGCAGTTTCTCTATATTCTGCTGGAGATTTAATTTTTCAAGTATGTATGTATATGTATATTTATATGTATATATCTATCTGTATATATCCCAATGTAGATCATCAAACTTGAAACTTTGCATTTTTTGCTGTTCAGCAGTTAACCTGGTCGGCTCAATCTGTGACAATATCTGTGCTCATTCTGATCATTCCTTTATTTACCACACCATCAGCCTTTTAAAATCAGCCTTATTTCCAGAGATGATTACCAATAAGTCCAACCAGTATACACCCAGAGGATTTTAATAAAACAAGCTTTAAGGAAGGAAGATAACATGAAGTGACAACTAAAAAAATTTCTACGGAGACCTGACATCTTTCAAATCTCTGCCTTCCTCCTGATACTTAAGCAAGCATTGACTAACACTATAAATAATACTGCAATTATAACTTAAAGATCAGTGTTTTTGCAACCTGAAGGCTTCTTTCCATGATTTTTGACATAAACTTTTATGAGACTTTTTTGATTGTGATGGGATTCCATCCAAAACAAAGCCAATTATAACAAGAAAGCCAAAGAGGGAGAAAATTAAGGTTAGCTATATATGTTAAGCACAAATATAGGCAATATCAAGATATTTTGTAATTGTATACTTTTACTGGATAAAGTGGCTCAAATCTATAATTTTATCTACTTGGAAAACAGAGTTTAGATAATTCTAGTTCCAGGCAAAATGTTTTATGCTTGTGTTAGGAGGACCTCAGTCCAAGCAGGCCCAGGCATAGTGATAGTACCTCAAAATAAGCAATCAAATTATAATCTGCAGGTATGGTAGTAGTAGAGATGCTGATTCACAAGTATAGGTTTTGAGTTCAATCCTCCAGTAGCGCTGGGAATTTAAATGTGGCATGTCTGAGGTCAAGACCTCATACTTTTCTTACAAGCTCTAATAAAACCTTTACCTCTTTTGCTATTTTTAAAAGTATAACCATAACTTACATGCCCCAAACAAATAATTTCTTATTAGAGATTTTCTTCTATCTGTTAAGTAATATGTTATTTCCCACTGAAATCAGACTAACGATAAAAAACCCATTGTCTTACAAAGTGACTGCATATGGAAACATAATCTCAAAGGTAGCATTTAAGTTGAAGTCTACTCCAAGAGAAACAGAATGCCTTGAATATGCCAAGTAAAGAGGAATCAGAAGCCAACTCTAATCTTGGAGTTCTAAATCCACCAACTCAGAGACAATGTATTTACAATGTTAATGCTACCCAATCTGTGATAGTTTATTATTGCAATTCCTAGCAAACATGTGGAAGCTATAAGACACGAAAAGTCATTGACTCTTCGGATCCAAGACTCATCTCTATAATCCTAGTGATTAAGAAGTACGAGACTTAGGGGATAATGGTTTTCAGGCTGGAAGGAAAGTTCATGAGGTTCTATTTCCAATTAACTACAAAAATTTCTAGGCTGGGGCATGGTTCAAATAGTAGACTGACTACTGTTAGCAAAAAAAAAAAAAAACAACTGAGAGCATGATGTATGTTCAAGCCCCAAACTGGCAGAAAGAAAGAGTCCTTAGAAGAATACTATGAGAAGCAGAATTATAAATAGGAAAGCAGAAACAAAACAAATAAACTTATTGATATAGACAAAGCTTCTCAATGTGAAATATGGCCCAAATGTCATATTTAGGGTTTTCCTTCCTATACAGTAAAAATAAATGGCATTTTTACTTGACGAAACTAAAATATAAAACTGTATGCAATAAATAATCACATTTCTTTTATGTTTCCATAATTTAACTTGTTTTCCTAAATATTTCTCGAATAGTGTAGCTTTTGAAAATCAATAAAATTGATCTACGCTGAAATGATTGCCATTGACATCTTTCTCAAGATATTTATACTTTAAGCTGAACTTCCACAAAACTCATACCCAAAATATAACTTTTTAGTTTGTTCATGCAAACATAGGAACATAAACATATGTCTCAAAAGGTTAATTGCTTTTATCTGCTGTCATTAATGAAGTATAACTAATAGAATTAAGTATATACCCTGAGGGAAATAAGATACAATCTTCTAAATACAGACTTGTAGGCACACACACAATCACACACACACATATATAGTTACCACTCTGACTCAGGTTAGATTCCTGACATTGAGTGTCAGCAGTGATCTAATAGTCAAATTTTCCTGCCAGACATAAAATACATTCATAATTCCACAAGACAAAACACCAGATCACTCAAAATAATGAGAATATTTAACAGAACCAACCAGCACTTGAGTCATCTACTCCCTGATTTCATTCATGATAATGCATTTTTCATATCATAATTAAAAATATTTTTGTCTCTGATTAGCAGAAAAACATGCTATCATATAATAGAAATTGTAGGTAAAATTACTTGTAATCTTTAATATATCTTATCAGAGACTTCTGTTTCCTTCTTGCAGAGTTTTTCTGGCATTTTGCCCTAATGTATATAATTAAATTACAAAGGACATGCCATATACCTTAATTCATTTTTCCTAAAGGTTATGCTATGGAGTTGAATCTGATTTGTTTGATTATTCTAAATTAAATATTCTCAACAATTTGAATTATTGCTTATGTTACTCCTAATCCATTTGAAATATCAAATAGAACTGGAAATTCCCCTCGGCAATGATTTATGAATGTCATTAATGGTTGTGGAGGGATGAAGGATTTGGATTATCTAGAGTGGATTAAAAATGGCACTGTTATTCAAAGGGCTAATCATTTAGGCAGGTTTTAAAGTGTGGTCTTCTTATTTCATCTAAGAAGATAACAATATGCTTTTCATCACATTCTTGCCTGCAGTAGAATTATTTCCTTTGTACAGTTGATGTCCAGCTGCGACTTTAGTGAAACCAACAAACAACTGCATAGGTGTATTAGCTGCTCTAGATTTTGAAATTTTCTTCCTGTAGCCCTTGTGATTTGAGCCCAGATTCATGGGATAGTCACATAATCCACAATAACAAAGCACCACAAAGACCACGTGCAAAATGAGGTTGAATTTTTCTTTGTTGTTTCCTTTTTTATTGTCTTTTAAGGAGCTAAAGGTGTTTATTTCTCATTATCTTTGATGTGACTTAAATAAATTTTCCAGATTTTTCAAATAAAATAAAGATATATAAAAGAGACCTATTTAGTTAAATACAGCTAACCATTTACGTGATTTTTTAAATTCTAATGCTGTTCTCAGTTATCTTCAAATAACGTTGAGATGAGCCTAGCATATGTGTAAATTGACATGTATAAATCACACAGAATTCTGGAATCTTTAAACTGTGATTTCTATGTAACTTCATTTAGAAAAGAAAATTTTCACTTGCTTCATGTCTTAAGTAATCTACTTAAAACAAGTTTTATTAATTTTATTAATAGATGTCATAATCTATGGTACTGATGCATTGCATAAGTATTTGATTCCTTATGTCCACTGAATTAATATTACATTTATTTTATTTTTTTTACACAAGAAATGATGACATTCTTGAGGATAAAACAGCCTCTTTTTCATTTTGGTTGCCAAAAGGAATTATTAGACATTTGGAACATTTAAATCTGAACTTTCAAATTTCACTAGGACTTGAATTGTGTTACAACTTTAATATTAAAATAAAAAGCATCATTAAATAGAAAGCAAAATTATGTTATTAAACCTTAATCCCTGAATTGACTTCATGATAAAAAACAATTAGATTTACATAACAAGATATACATACTCAAATGAACTATGAGATACAGAAAGAGAAAACTTCTTTTTTGTTTTGTGTTTGTTGTTGTTTATAGTTTGTGATAATTCTGTCTTTTTTACCTTATGCCTGGTATATTCATTGTATGTCTTCAGGAAGGTGAGGGGTGGGCACAGATCTTTAGGGAAAAGAGTGAAAAATTGCAGCAGTGGAGTTCATTGAACATTGATGAAAGTGAAATATTTAACACATGAGTGGCGACAGGAGGGTGGGACTGGGAACAAGTGAGGGCCCTGAAGACATTTCACAAAAGGAAATGTACCCATTACCTAACCCTTGTAATTGTAGTCCATCTATAAATCACCTTAATAAGAACAATAGAATAAATTTCTGTTAAAAAGGCAAACAAAGTGTTTCTTAGGGTCCTAGAAGTTTGTTTGGTTCACTGGTTTTAGCTGGTTGAGTCTACCTCTGAAAATAGCTACATTGAGATTCATTGGGCGAATTTTTGAGCTACTAGTAGATAAAAGTCAATTATGATTGTATGTTTTTTGAGACTGATTCATTTATTTCTTTAATCTAATTTGTATTATTTCTGTCTACTGGTTTTTGGTTTTGTTTTTCCTGTTTTGTCAAAGACTTAGTGATGCATCATTAGTGCTGATTTAAGATTGTTCTAATTTGTTGATGTACATACTCAAAGCTATAAATATTCCTCTGAGTATTGTCTGTGCTGCTGCTGTGTCCCAGAGGAGGTAGTATTTTGTGTGGTCACTTCCACTGAATTCCATAAACGTTGGAACTTCCCTCCATATCTCTTCAGTGACTCACTAATGATTTAGCAATGTGTTATTCACTCTCTGTGAGTTTCAGAATGTTATGTGATGCCTTTTGATGTCGAGATCCAATTTGGTTCCATCATGGTCTGACAGGATACAAAGAGCAATTTCTTTGAATTTTGAAAGATTTTCCTTGTGATCTAAGATATGATCTACTTTGGAGAATATTCCATGGGCTTCTGAGTGGAATATATATTGTGACACTGGCAGGTGAAATGCTCTGTATATATCTGTTAGGTATAGCTTGTCAATACAGTTATTTAGCTCTAAAGATTTTTGCTAAGTTTACCTGGATGGCCTGTCCAGAGGTAAGAATGATTTGTTCAAGCAAACAACAATTCATTTGGATGTATGCATGTTTTTAGGGTAAGTAGTATTTCTCTGATGAATTTGTGAGCTCTAGGATTCAGGACATTTATATTTAGAATTGTTATATCTCTCTGATGGAGAGTTTTCTTTGTCAATATTTAATGTCCTTCTTTGTCTCTTTTTACTTTCATACCACTTTTATTTTAAAGCCAATTTTATCTAATATTAGTATAGCTACTCTAGCCTGTTTATGAGGTGCATTTTTAATTTGTAAAGATTATGTACAGAAGGGTTACAATTACATAAGTCAGATAATGAGCACATTTCCTTTTGAACAGTGTCACATCTTCACTCATGTTCTCCCAGTTTTTTCCTTTCAACCTCCCTCTCGCATAAGTCGTATAGTTCATTTACAATGTATTGTCTATTGAGTAGCACTGCTGCATTTTAGCCTTTGTTCCACCATTTCTGTATTCCCCCTTGACCTATCCAAACGTACATATAAAACCAAAGGTGCAGAAATTAAAAAAAAAAAAAAAACGGCATCAGAACACTGAAGAAAAAAGCAAAATCATAAACAAACTCTCATAATCATGTCTTGGAGAACATTTTAATGAACATTATTTTATATGATAATATTCGTACATCTATTGATCCATTGTGATCCTCTCCAAAGGGCATCCTCCTTTGATCTCACTGTATTAATGTTTAGAATCCCATAAAATTTATCATGTCCAAGTGTAATGTTTTCTCTTTTACCATCCAATTGTGTTTACTTGAAGAATTAGAGGTACATTCTACTACAACAAATGAGGGAAATTAGGCAAGGTATATTTCTTTGAGTCTGTCTTTCTTCACTTAATGTAAGTTTGTTCCAAGTCTTTCCATTTCCTTATGAATGTCGTAATATCATTCTTTCTGGATCAATAGAATCGCATCATACTGAAGAGTTTCTACATGGCAACGGAAAAAGTTAGCAGGATATATAGAAAAAGAACAGAATGGAAGAAGATTTTTACTAGCTAAGCATTAGACAAGTGTTTTCATAACTAACCCATATTTAGAGATCAAAAAGTTAAACCCAACAAAAATAAACCCTCAAATAAACAAGAACCCAATTAATATATGGGATAAAGACTTAAAGATAAATTCTTAGAAGAAGAAGTTAGAATGACAAATAGACGCATCTTTCTCCATAAAAGAAATGCAAATCCAAACAACACTGAGATTCATCTCACCCCTCTTACAAGGTCATTATGAACAAATGAACAATCACAGATACTGATAGGGATGTGACCCAAAGGAAACTCTATTACATTGTTGGGGGGAATGTAATCTTGTTCAATCACTTTGGAAAACACTATGGAAATTGCTCACAGAAGTGAATAGAGAGCTACCTACCTATGATCCAGCAATTACACTTATGGTCATTTATCCAATAGAGCAGAAACAAGGCCACACTGAAGCTACCAGCATAATCATGTTGATTATTGCATTATTTTCTGTAGCCAACATATGGAATCAGCCCAGATGCCTCTCATTTTAAAAAGAGATCAAGGAATATATATGTATATATAAGTTATATATACATATATATATATATATATATATAATTTTATTGGTCCCAATTTGCAAATATATATGTATGTATATAAATGTATGTATACAAACATACATACATATATATTCAAACATATAAATACATACATAATGGAATTCTGTTCATCCATCAGAAAGAATAATATTATACCATTCTAAAGGAAAAATGAAACACTTAGAAATAATTTTAAGTGAAATAAAGCAGACCCAGAGAAACTTAGTTTGCATGACTTTCCTCACTTGTGGTAGATAGGAGTGTCCATAAATGTAAAAGTAAACACACTGGATGGTGTGCAAGGAGGTACAAAGGAATTATCTGAAATGTCAGAATCCATGGAGAGTGAAAATACTATAATTCTCTTAAAAGGCTAAGTCAAAGCCCAACAAAATAAATACCGGTAAATGTGTAGTGCAAGAGAGGATAGTGGGGGGCAATGTGAGAGGGGTGGGAAATTGAAGGGGAAAAGGATAGAATACATGCAAGAATCCATTTGATACTTCCCAGAATTGAAATATACAAAGCAATGGGTAGTGTGAAATGAGGTTGAAGATGTTGAAGTGGTAACACAATTCCAGGTGCATTGTACACAGAAACTGCTTTGTTAAATGGCAAGAAATTCCATAACATATTCTTGAGATACATAAGGATTGGGGTTGATTGGTAGGGGCGGATGAGAGTGTTGAAAGGAGTGACATTGATCAAGATGCACTGTATCCATACACTGTTTCAGTGAATGGCAACTCCTTTGTACAATTAAAGATAATAAAAATATTTAAAAAATTAATCATGATAGTTGAATAGAGTTGAACTTCAATTCAATTCCCATTTAAAAATATTTTTAACGGGGGCTGGGAAGGTGGCTCAGTGGTAGAGCGCTTGCCTTGCATGCCTGAGGCCCTGGGTCTGATTCCTCAGCACCACATAAGCAAAAAGAAAAAAGCCAGAAGTGGCACTCTGGCTCAAATGGTAGAGCACTAGCCTTGAGCTGAGGAGCTGAGGGACAGTGCCCAGTCCCAGAGTTCAGGCCCTACGACCGGACCCAAAAAACAAATATTTTAAACCAGGAGACTTGGAGAATCAAATTCAAATAATAAAACCTTATGAATCTTTTTTATCAGAATTTGTGAAATATAAATCAAAACTTTGCTTTTTGTCAGCTATTGGGCTGTTAAAATATTTCAAATTAAGTGGCTTAAAAACATCAGGAGTATATTATCCATACTCTAGAAGCTTAAACATTGATTTTAAAAATGGTTATTCAAAGCAATTCTTTGTCTTATAGGGGTCTACTTTGTGATTCATTATAATCTATTTGTTGGACGTTCATATGGCAGAGTAATTATATTGGGCTTCTTTCGCCAGGGTCATTATTGCAGGGTCATCTCTGAAAGGTTGATTCTAATATGACCAGACAGGAGAATAGAATTTTAACATGTGTATCTGGAAGGAGTTACATCGTCCAAAACACTTTGCTACTTTTGCTTTAACTCAGTGTGGTGTACATTTGGATATTATTTCATAGAACATAATAACTTAAGGACAAGATTATATCAGGTAATTATGTGAATGATTCTTCTTACAATGGGAATAATTATAGTGATGGCAAAGTGAAGTATGATTGTTTAGTGGCTCTTGAATCACATCATAGGTAACCATGTTAACGTGGTGCAGCCTTTCTAAGGCCCTTCTGATGTATTTGAACAATCTCCAATGACTTAATTGCTTTCAGAAATATTCGTTTGTGCCAACAAGTACAGATCTCCTTTCATTTTAATTACTGTCCACTATTAGGACTCCCACAAACACCAAAATCAGAATATGATAATTTCTCTGATAAAATACATCATAAAATTGTTACAATTAATATAACATAAAGACTAATATTAATAGCATTATAATTACTAGTATTCACATTATATAATATTTTGATATCCCTTGGTTACCTCAATTTTTAGAATATTTATAACTAAATGTAAATTGTTTGCAAATAAGTATTTGATGATGTATGGAAAATGAGAAAACGAATTGCATACATACTTACTACAGATGCAAACAGATTCACCTGATTATTTCTGAACCTTCATTTGTTGGTTTCATTCATGCATGAGGAACATGCAGAGAAATGAAAATTGAAAACTTGCATTTACTAAAGGGTTAATTACAAGTTTATGTTGGGCTAAATAGCACATTTTATAAATTAAATTGTTTTTTCCCTTCCTTCCTTCATTCCTTCGTTTCTTCGTTCCTTATAGTTGCAATGGATCCACCTCTATCCTTATTTAAACCATTTGTTTTTTTCCCTTCCCCTCCACAAATTATACCAACATCAAATACAATGAAAGCACTGGGGGAAGGGACATGTCTAAGACAAGCAGCAAAGGTCAGATAAGTTGATGTTAGGTGAAATGGACCCCAAAATAAGTATTCAAAAGTTTTTTTTCTTGTAATTGTTTCTAACATATTTATAAGATGATTTCTTTGTTGTCAAGGCTGGCTTTGAACTCCAGCTTCCTGAGTAGTGAGGATTACAAGCTTGAGATACCCATATTCAGCACTGATACAATATATGTAAGAATAAAATAAATTTCTTATTTGAATTCCATTTAGATATTTATTTAGTTATTGAACCTGAATCTGCAGTGTGAAAAAAAGTTTTCATTTTTATGAAAAATTATACACTCAAAGGTTTAAATTACAGAAACTTTGTACAAATTGAAATACTCTAATATTCAAAAGCAATGAAGGGATCATTAATCAAATTTCTAATTTAAGCTAAAACAATAGGCTCTGTCAGGGTGAATGAATTAATTTTTCATTAAATTAAATATTATCTACTGTGGTCACAGGATTTTCTCTTCTTTTAAAGCTAAACCTTTTTGACATAAAATATAGATTCATATATTTTTTGAGTATATAAAAATCTTAATTACTGTTCATTTATTTCTGAGGTTTGAGTACGGAGACATTTCAGAGAAACACTTAATTTCATGTATTTTATGTCAACAGTCATTTTTAGAAATTGAATCATTCTCCATATGAGATAAAACAAGATACTCCAGGACTTATGCAATTATTCCTATAGACTTGAATATAACATTTTTGAATGGTATGAAATTCATATTATTCCTACTCTATAGAATAATTAAGAAATAAATGATTGTGATAGTATTTATTTTTCCTTCAACTAGAAAGAGAGAACCTAACTATAGATGACAAAACTTGAATAGAAATGTCATAAAATTATGAAAAATTAAAGTCATTATGAGTTAGATGAAATAGTCATTTTTGAAGGTCACAAAATGAAATCTCTGAAGCTTCCTTATGTGTTAAATAAAATGTATTTGCACTCAAAATATTTCTCCAGCAATGGTATAACTAAACTGCCTCCATGCCAAATAGCCTCTCTGATTAATTCAAGTAAATATTTAGGAACAGAAGTTATCACAATGTATAGAAATATCTACCCACCATTCTAGAAATTAAATCTGAAATCATAAAGGACTGAGATTAATAATTAGCTTTCACTAAGTTGCCATAAAGAGGAGAATCCTTTCATGTGGGCATAGTTGTAGACATTTGGTCACTGAGAACTTGTGATCAAAGGTGTTAAGATCAAAGTCCTTTCCTCCTCTTCCTTCTTTTTCTTCTCTGTCTCCTTCTTCCTCTTTTCCTTCTCCCTCTCTCTCTTTCCTCCTACTCCTTCTCCCTCTCCCACTCCTATTCCTCTTCTTCTTTACTTCCTGGCTTCCATAAATACACATTTTCCAACACATATTCCTGACATGGGGAACTGATTATACTTATCCCTCATCCTTCTTAATCCTATCTCATAGCTCAATATACATGAATTTGTAGAATATTCACTGGCTCTTAATGTCATGTATAGTCACTCAGAGGATATATCACAGATCATATTTTCTTGATAGTCTTATTCATCAACATACTAAAGTTGTGCATTATAGAATTCTGTGATTTTAAATTCTAAATTATCACTCAGATTCACCCACTACTATTCTAAAAATTTTCCTAAGGTTAATGCAAATGCAATCTGTAATTCTTCGATAAAGTACAATGATTCTTAGAATGTTAAAGAGTTGGAGTAAGAACATCACCTTCAGTTCAGGAACATTTTATCATTACTACCCTCTCAAAATACTCAAAAATTTATTAATAGTCATTTCCTGGCATCATTTCAACCTACTCTCCTCTACAGATTCTACCTCTACAGATGTGCCAATTTTAAAAACATCATATAATTAGAAAATGTAGTCTATTTTATCCATTTCTCCCATGAAATATCACTGTTTCCAAAGTAAGTCCATGTAAATTTTTCTCATGGATAGAGCATATTGTTTTATATGCATGTGTATATTGAAATAACATCCTCAATGGGCATTTCAATGTTTTATTATATGTTATTATAAAAGGTTTTGCTATGTATATTCTTGTAGATGTGTCTCATTGGACATATATTGAAATATATTTTGTATATAAAATTGTAATTCAAAATTCTGGATCATAGAGGCAATTCTATGTGTAATGTCTTAAAGATTTCCAGTATGTTTAAGAAACTGACTATATCATTTTAAGTGCCACGCACCAATGTATAAGGATTGCAATTTCTACATAATGGTTGTTCAGGGCTATCTTATTGTTTCTATTTCCAGTAATCTCTATATGTATGCAATATCTAGGTATGTTATGATCTTTCCATATGTTCCTTGATTGTTGTTATATTATTATAGAGATATGTATTGGGATTTTATTCAGGATGATTAAAGTATTTCATTGGCATTAATATGCTCAATATATTTCTGATTCAAGTCTATTTAAATAAATGTATACCTGTACACACTACATGTACATATGCATATATTCATACTTATATGTGTATATATTCAAATACCTATATATGTATACATATATAAGAATATACAGATGTGTACATACATGTATATTTGCATATACGTATATTATTATTTTCATTTGTCTGTATGTTATCGTTTTACTTTATTTGCCAAACATGCCCTTTATTGATTTTACTTTATTTTATTTTATGTTTAAGGTGTTGTAAAGAAGAGCCAGGCGCTGGTGGCTCACGCCTATAATCCTAGGCACTCAAGAGGCTGAGATCTGACGATTATGGTTAAAAGCCAGCCTGTGCAGGAAAAGTCCATGAGATTCTTATCTCCAATTAACCACCAGAAAGTCGGAGGTGGTACTATGGCTCAAGTGGTAGAGCTCTAGCCTTGAGTTGAAGAGCTGAGAGACAGCACCCAGGCCCAGGGTTCAAGGCCCAGAACCACCACCAAAACCAGAAACAAGAAATACAATACTGATTCAAAAAGCAATCGTATTAAGCAGTCTTAAAGATAGGATCAAGTCTAATATTTTAGAATTATCTTAGATACCAGCAACCTTCGAGTTCAATGAGCCATGAGCCCTCAGAATGTTGACTGAATTTTTTAGTTTATTTACACCATCATTATAAGTATGCATTTCCTCATCTATCTTTCTTTCATTTGACCACAGCATGTGTATTTATCCTTTATATCATACTTGAATACCAAAGCCTTTGGAAGATAGTTATTAATTGGTGTATATTAATTATATGAAGATATCTTATTGAAATATCTTACACTCTCACATATTGATGAAGGGCCTGATAAACCCGTTTCTGGCTTTCTCCATTCCCATTGCCCTTTATATTTCAACTGTATTCTGTGAATTTATTTGTGCTATCTTCACACATTGTCAAAATGTATTAAAGTACTATTTACTCACAGTCATTGAAATTTATACAACGCTGAATATAAAAGCAAAAATCTAAATAAATGGAGACATAATTTTTGTGGATTGGAGGATACAATTGAGAAAAGATATAAATTGACTCTTACCCTTTTTTGGTCATTCATGGGGTTTGAAATCTGGTCCTGGTGCTGTCCTTTTGTTCTTCAGTTCAAAGTGATCGCTCTACTCATTGAGCAACTGTGCCACTTCTGTTTTTCTGGTGGTTAATTGGACATAAGAGTCTTACGGACATTCCCATTCCAGCTAGATTTCAACCACAATCCTCAGATCTCAGCCTTCTATGCAGCTAGGATTACAAGCATGAGCCAACAGCGTTCACCTGCACAGTTTTATTTATGTTTATGACAATTTCTAAAAACACTCTTTGAGTCATTGACAAGGAAAAATAAACTGCAATATATTTCTGTCCAATATTGAAGCTATTAGTGTAAAATTGTTATATTTGTATAGGAAAGATTGTACATCTCAATGGGTCTGTAGGGCACAAGATTAGGTCCACATAAATATTATCAAGGAATATTTAATAATGGGTAAAACCAAACATTTGTGGAATGACGTTTTGTTTAATAAGAGGTGTTAGGAAAAGGCAGTATTTGGGAAAATTAAAAAGTGAACATTGACTTAAACATAACAATTTATTACAATGTTAACTTCAAGCAGGATTAAAACGTGGTACATAAAACAAAAAGAGAGATGGAAATGTAAAGCAAAGGAAGATGTTTTGACAATTTTGAGATGAAGCAGTCTTAAATTTGGCAATAAAATTATTGGAAAGGAAAATGAAAGAGTTGAACTGAATAAAAGTGTGAAACAATTTCGTCTATGAAAGCTCATATACAAGTGGTGAATAGAAGTTGGGAGCAGGTGGCTCATGTTTCTCAACCTAGCTACTTGGGAGGCTGTGATTTGAGTATTGCTGTTTGAAGGCAGCCCACAAAATAAACTTCCTGTAATCTTATCTCTGATTATTTAGCAAAAAAGCCAGAAGTGAGGCATGACTGAAATGGTAAATTGTTAAAAAAATTGCAACAAATCTCAGGGACCCTGAGTTCAAGCCCCAGGACCAAACAAGTTTGAATCAACTTGATATAATATAACTATTATAATTTTTTAACATTAAAATCAATGAATATTATACATTCCCACAGAAATATAATTGGAAACAAAAGGCATAATTGTTTTCTTAAAATAAGTAATGGAACCATGAATTTCTTTCACTTTACAATTCATGTTTTATGTAACTTTAATTAGCAGACTTCCAGGACTAAAAGTAAATATATTAATTGTATACCACAAGAAGCAAAGTTATTATAGTTAAGAATAGATATTTCATCCTAGCCAGAAGATGTTTTTGAGCATTCTCACTAAAAAGAAATGTTACATGCAGAAATTAATGGATATGATGTAGCTTTATCATTACACAACATAAAAATGAATGGGATTATCAAACAATATTTCATAGCTATGTAAAAAATAATTGTGTAGCTAGGAGCCAGTGGCTCATGCTTATAACCCTAGCTACTAAGAAGGCTGAGAGCTGAGACTCATGGTTCAAAGCCAGCCTAGGCAGGAAAGCCCGTGAGACTCTTATTTCCAATGAGCCACCAGAAAACTGGCAGAGGCTCAAGTGGTAGAGCACTAGTCTTGAGCTGAAGAGCTGAGGGACAGTGTCCAGGCCCAGATTTCAAGCTCCACGACCAACAAAAATTAAAAAATAAACAGTTACAAATAAACAAATGTTTTGACATAAATGTTAAAAAATATATTCTAACAATTTTTAAATCCTTACTAGGTATACTAGTTGCTTTCTGGATTAGTTGTCATTGAATCAATTTTGTAAATCACACATTTGTCACTCAATTCATATTTGTATATTTCTATTCTTATATAACTTAAGTATAATTAAGTGATACATGAAAGGCAATACTGTTTTAGGAATCTCCCTTGGCTTTCTATAATTAACCCTCCTATCCTAAAATCAATATGCCATCCAACATAGTCAGACGTTTCATCTCATTGGAGCAGAAAAGTATAAGACATAATCATTGTTGGAGCAAGTAACATTTCACATGTATTTCACTTAGTTTAAGAACCAAAACATTCAAATCATCTTAACAATGCCAATAATAGCAAAATGTCTTCTGAGATTTTCAGTCTTTAAAGAGATCAAAATCTTTAATTATACATCTATTTTTTTCTACCTAACATCCTATATCTTAGGAAGATAGTTTTAGGTAACCCTTTCTTCCGGATTAGAAGACCAGAACAAAGGCGATAATGAAAATAGCCAAGGAAAATACTTGAAAACTTTTAAAAAAGCAATCACAGACACTCCTGTTATCATCAATTTCAATGAGAATGTACGTTAAAGTATCCTGTTAATTAGCAGTGAAGAAGGGAACAGAAAACTTTTTTTGAAGACAGCTTGACTTTGAACAATTCAATACAAGCATAATGTATTTATCTTTTTTTCTATGCAGTTGCCAAAATAATAGAGAACAACACCCAAAGGCAGGAAAACACCTAAGTCAAAGCAGTAAACTTTTGTCTATAAAATAATTTTGAGGGTCTGACTCTATCAAAGTCAGGCTTGCAAAGAGGAAAGTGTATTTGCTTTGGTGTGAACAATAAAAAATATAAAAATACTCTATTAATGTTTATCACATTTTGACTAGGACTTCTCGTGTTGGAGAAGAGTAAAGGCATGAAAAAATTCAAGATTATTGGACTATTCCCCAATACCATTCTTATTTATCAGCTATAGCTATGGAAGTAGCCTTGATTACTCTTAATATCATTCTTCTTTACATTTAGAAGCATTGTTTGTTTCTGGGTTATAAGCTGCAAACACTTGAGTATTAATAAAGGGTCATTTCCTAAGAGTGGAAAGATGCTGTGTAAACAAACCTAAAATATCAAAGACTTAGAATAGTGGAAACTATATTCTAGCTATATCACAATCTGTAGATGTAGATTTTGTTTCCCATTGTTCCAGGGGAACCATTTTTGTTATATTCTTTTTCACCATCTAGTGATCCTATACCATCCTATACCATTCTGGGATGGCTGTACATTTACTGGATTCTCTAATTGCTGTTGGAAAGTTAGGAAGGATAGAAAAATGAGTTTTTGTATCTGTTTTACATTATTTTTTTATTACTTTAGAAACTGTAACTCAAAATTACATAAATTATCTTTATAATATTAGGAGACAGATTTCATTTCCATATGCTTAGCCTTCTACATAATTTTGTTTTTTAGTGATCCCCAAACGTGAAAATAAAGATAAGAAACCTCTTATTTAAATATTATTTAGCATTTCAAGACTTCTTTATGTAAGGCCCGTAAGTATTATGCACATCATACATGTGTACAAAGCCAGTGGCAACAGTTTCTTATTCTCAAAAACTAGGAAATGTGGTGTCCCTATAGTTGCATCAGGATAAGGCTGTAGTTGAATTAGTTTACTAATCTAAATCTGCTGTTAAACATTTCTACACGTTGGGTGGCTTGAATAACCCGTATTTATCATTTTGCAGTTCTAAAGGACAGAAATTTAAAAGAAGTCATACTAGATTAAAATCGAGCTACCTACAGAGCTAAAATATTTTTCAAATGATTCTAGTGGAAAAAGAATTTACTTGCTGTTCTGCTCTCCAGAAATTCAGAATCTGGTTTGTTTTATTTTTTTTCTTTATTTTCTAATGTAGCATCTTTACATGTCTCTGATGGGTCATCATGTCCTTACGAACTACACCTGGGACTTTAAAGTACCCATTTGAATATATTTAACCCATCTGGTAATTCTTCATTTTTGTGTTCCTTGGACTATGAAGGGTGATTATTTTACCAACTTATATACATACAATGCAAATGTACATTTGAGAGATTAGTTATTTGGGGAAGACAGATATTATGGAAAGTTATTTTGCTATGTAAAATGAGTGTGTAGCATACTTTTTACAATAAACTGTTATCCTTTCATTCATTTTGAACAACATATTTCTTCAATGAAATATAACTAAAAAAAATTAGTCCCTGAAAGCAATTAATATTGATTAAATCATTGTCATGTACTAGAAATCCGAAATGCCAGAGAGCAGCTCCTGAAGTAGTTGTGGCACTATCACTTTTTGTATATTCTGTTTACAATCTTCTCTTTTCAAGAGCATTTGATTGTTATTATTTTGGAATTATGGTTAATATTTATTTGACTGCTATTTTTAAAGAATGCATTACCCAATACAGGTTCTATTTTTCTAACTTTTTTGGGTCTATTCTATTTCTGAAAGAAACACAGCCATTTGAATTACATTAACTGCTTATTGAAGTTGAATCAGCGTGGAGAGGAAAAGAAGAAAAAATATGTCTCTGTGGGTATGTCAAGGTAAAAATATATCTACAAGCTATTTATCTTAAAATCATCTATTTTTCATTATGTTTAGATTCTGATAAAAATTAAGCCTCTTAACTCACACAATGTTAATGCAGCCTTATTTCATGCCACCCAAAAGCAAATAACAAATTACTATTTATTTTTAAATTATTTTTAATTTTTTAAATTATCATTTATTTTTAAAACTATATTTTTAAAAAGTGGGCTGGGATGTAGCTCAGTGGCAAAGCGCTTGCCTAGCAAGTGCAACGTCCTGGGTTCGATCCCCAGTACCAAAAAAGAAAAGACAAAAAAAAAAAAAGTTAGCCAAGGCAAATGGTTCTCTAGCTATTTAGAGTCATGTTCAGAGTCTATGGTGAAATCCAGAAAGGGAAAAATATCATGTTTTTATTCTTCCTTGAGCCACTCTGGTTTACTTCTTCTATTTCTGAAAGACTAAAATTCTGGCTTTGAAGCCTTTTGCTTCATATCCACAATGTGTCATTCTTCCTTTATTAATAGGAGAATTTGGAGAAAAGATGAGAATCCACACTAGAAAAAGGAGAAGAGGAGAAAACTAGATATTATTTTCTTCCTCATCTCAATCACAAGGTCTGGATAATGATTGTGGATAATAGATACAGTGCTCTAGAGTGTTTAATCACATCTATAGAAACAGATAATCCCACAAGTGATCACATGGAGAATGCTTATTTATTAAAAATTGTAATATCTTCCAATAGGAAATGTTATCAATTTGTTTAGTTCTTGTTTAGGATTTGTTAAATGCTGGTGTGCTATAGTCAACTATCATAAAGTTATAAAAGAATGATAAGAAACTAGCATCTTAATATCATATTCAAATATTAGCTTAGTTCTGCCTGTGTTATATGTATGAGGCTGTATTTGAGTTTTGACTCAATTTCACATGCTATAATCTTCCAACATATAAGTTGAAAGAAGACTCCCTCTGGAAATATGCTATTTTTATAGCTAAGGGGAAAAAAAAACACAGATAATGAAATAGAAATCTTCCCCTATAAATAGCCTTTCACCACTTCAGGATCACTTTTGTAAGCTGAAGTAAGTCACATGACCCACCCTGATGCTGCAAAGTAGAGGTAAATCTCACCTAGAGGAAGCTGATTCAGGACATTGAGTAATATGCCAAGATATGCAACACTTGAAATAAAGAGGAAGAAAAGAGAACCATAATACAATCAATCATATTTGCCATCACATGTGTCTGCAGGAAGGATGCTATTACGTTCCTTATTTTCTAAAACTACTGATACCTTCAAATTATGTCTTTTATGTTTGGAAGTTTCAGAAATTAGAAAACATTTTGATACTGAGACAACATAAAATCTCAAAGAACGTTGGAGTAATCATTTCAATACTACCTTTTGTTCTCCAAAAAAAAAAAACCATTTTATAGACAATAATTTATAATTTCATGCCTAGTGTCTTATTTTTCCAGAAATGGATTTTGTTAATATATGTGACTATCCACCAGAATAAATGTCTTCATTTATCTTCATCTTGTGCAAACAGCAAGTCAATTAGATGTAAGTGGGAGTTCATCAGTAGCACTTTCTTAAAATGCAAAAAATGTGACCAGGGAGCCAATACACATATTTTTCCACTATCACCTACTACATCCTCCTTCTTCTTTCCTAGGAAACACACCCAATCAATAAAAAGGCGTAGATATTTGGTTCTTGACCTGGAAAGTAGAAACAGAATGTTATGGATGTCGATGATGACAGTTAATAGTGTTTTATCTAATAATGTCACATACAACAGCCCTAAGAGTACTGCAGATCTTAACACTACTTCCTTAGTGATGTGATTGGAATGTCAGCCTTACTGGACTTAGTATTGTTTTCCACTTCCTTTTCTGCCAGCTGGCCTAAATTGTAATACATATTAACAGAATGAAAAAGCAATGCCATCTTAAGAAATTCCCATTGCAACAAGACATTATGTCGAAAAAAGAACTTTACAACTTTGGCGGTGGGCGGGGATTGGTGGGCAGGGATGGTAAGGGGAAACAAAATAGAAGGCCAAAATGCTTGATAAGAAATGTACTCACTACCTTGCTCATGTAATTATAACCCCTCTGTACTTTATTTTCACACAAAAAACTTATTATAAAAAACTTATAAAAAAAAAGAAAGTCATTTAAGGCTCTGGGAATGTGGTTTCATGGAACAGTTATTGCTTAGCATGCATGAAACCCTGGGTTCAATTACTCAGTACCACATAAACAGAAAAAGAAACACTGGAAGTGGTGTTTTGCCTCAAGTTATAGAGTGCTAGCCTTCATCAAAAAACAAAAAAAGAAGCTCAGGAACAGTTCCCTGGCCTTAAGTTCAAGCCCTAGTCCTGGCAAAAGAGTCATTTAACTAGGAAAAGCAAAATAAAGAACCCATGCTTGGACTATATAATTGCTCCTTCCAAATGATACCTATCAATAGTCCTTAATTCATGTACTTTACCTATATTAGAATACTGTGCTGAACAAAAAAAACGTTGTGTTAATAGGTCATGGCAATTAATACCAGGACTGTGCTTAGATATCAGTGAAGATTAATTCTGGAAATTCAAAGATTCCAGGCTCGTGAGTGGCCACTGCTAATCACAATCAGAAGGGTAGTATAAGTGAGATTTGAAAATCTTTTTGGTAAGCTATGGCACCAAAAAGGCAGAAGTTAATTAATAGTTTTGACAGAGGAGAAGGAATAACTCCAGATGGAAGGAATAAATGATAATAATAACTAAGTTATACCATAAACTGTTCTAGAGAACCATTTTTTGTTATTGAAGAACAAGTTATCAACTAGGCTTATGCCTCATTGCCCTTAGCATTCTATAACTTAGGATAGTTCATAATCTCTGTGTGATAAGTTGTATATCCTTCTATGCTGCTCTTCCATACCTGATCTCCTTTGCTTTCTACAAATCTGTCTTTCTCTATTTCTCTATGAACAATTTCTGATACTAAGTCCACATACGCAGACAACAGAGGATGCTAATGTAAGAGTCCCATAGCTCATGAGTCATTAATGTAAGAACACGGAAAAGGAGGACATATTTATTGCTACCTCCATTTTATTGAAAAGCTGCAATGTCACATCATTTGATTCAAATTTCCATTCTTTGTCAACATAGTGTAATTAAGTGCACTTAAATGCAAATATGAGCTGGGTGCTGGTGACTCACACTTGTACTACTAGCTACTCAGGAGGTTGAAACCAGAGGATTGTGGTTCAAAGCCTGCCTGGTCAGGAAAATCCATGAGAAACTTATCTTCAATTACCACCAGAAATCCGGAAGTGGTGCTGTAGCTAAAGTGGTAGAGCACTCAACTTGAGCTGAAGAGCTGAGGGTCAGCGCCCAGGATCAGAGTTCAAGCCCCATGACCAACAGAAAATGTTCCTCAAAAGGAACTACGAAGTCAGTAGTAATCTTCCCAAGCAGAGAACATAATTCCAAAATAATTCAGTGCACCTACTTTTGCTGAGTTAAGTTATGGTTTCTTTGCTGAACATATTCTCTTCTTTTAAAAATGGTCGAATAATAGCTTTATAATGAACTTCATCTAACATGTCTTGGTTCAAAAGAGAAGTCCATACAGTTGATGTCACGTGGATTTATTACAATCTCAAAGCCAACAGGCAGGAGAGTCTGTCACTCTTATCTGTAATTAAACACCAAAAAAGCCAGAAGTGGAGTATTGGCTCAAGCAGTAGAGTACTACCTATGGTGGCAGGAGGGCAGCAAAGACAACGGTTCAGGGACAGGGTCCGGACTCTGAGTTCAATCCCCAGAACCAGCACAAACTAAACAAACAAGCAAGCAAAAAAACCCCACATATTTCTTTGGGACCATCCTTAAAGCATTGGTTTGAAAAGTGGCTCCTTTTGCTGATCATACTCACTGGATCCTGCTTTTTGGAATCCTTATTGCGATGGTGAACTCAGTACCAGAATAAAGGAATGGATAACTGACTCCTGCAACAAGGCAATCATGTCAGGAGTGAAATATCTAGGCATAAGGTACCTTTAAAACTACATGTCTTTGTTTCTTTGCAGTAGAACACTTTTAAAACAACGTTATTTCCTTTTATCTATGTTGGCCTTCAAATGGCATATTGTTTCCTTTTGTAATACTCTCAACTAGAAATTTACAGACAAGTTTTATGTGAGTAAAGAACACACTCGAAAAAGTCAGGGATAGAGTTTCCTTCAAGTTTTGAATTTTTTTCTTGTACATTAAAACGAGAGCACAAATTAATTTGAACTTGTCATTTCTCTATGTTCAATTCCTCACTTGGAACCTGTTTCCACTTCCAGTAACAGTTCCTTTTAATTACTTCAAGTAACAATCTATTGTACTGCTCCAGGTAAAATGAACGTTTTGTGGCTTCAATGAAATAGCACAAGTCCATCTTTGTACATGAGGTAACATGTCTTTCAGTAACAACGTAGTCATGAGAAAATACGGAATTTAAATCACTTATAAAACATTATACATGTACATATGGCCACAAAAAATGATGTTAAGTGAAATGGACACCAAGATAGGACACAACTTGATTTTTCTTTATTGTTACCTAACAGGTACTATGTGATTTTTTTTGTTTCTCTTCTATTTTCAACCTTCACCGTATAACCACTGTTTTTACTGTATTTTATGTCAGTGATCTTCATCTTGCATATACCTTTTTCTAATGTGGGGAGGGGAAGGGAAATAACAAAATGCTGAAAAAAGGATACAGTATGACCCATTGTAACAATGAGTTCTACAAGACACTATGTAGAAAATGAACTTTACCTTTGGGAAGGGAGTGGGATTTGAGGCGGCAAGGAGGAAAGGGAAGGCAGGGGAATAACAAAAGAAGAGATAACAATGCTTGATAGATTATGTACTAATTAACTTACATATATAACTCTAACCCCTCTGTACAACATTTCTACAATAAAAAAACATGAAAAATCCATTATCCTGGAGTACATTAAGTTCAAATTTCCTACGTGCTCTACAAATTAAGACCAATTTTAAGTGAGAAGAAGGTTCTCAGAAATATTTGTGTGTGTGTTGTGCATTATTTCACAAGTGTACATACATTAACAGTAGGAGAAACAATATGAATAATAGGAGAAAAAGAAGTTCTGTGTTTAAGTATGGTTGTTCAATACAGTATAGAAGACTCTACAAATAAGACAAATTTGAAACAATAAAGCCAAGGCCAGTATGTAGATCTACGGGAGTGATATAGAGAAAACATTACTACTAAATTGAACATGAAGGATGAGGCCACTCTGTTTCTTCTACTAGCTCTAAATCATGGCCACTAATCATGCCAATTTGTAAAAAGTAGAATGGAAGACTAATTCTAGTTTCAAACCAAGTCAGATATAAGAGCATAGACTTAACTAGAAAAAAAAAGCCATGTTGAGAGAGCAGGAATTATTCTAGCAATGAACTGTTGGCTAAGTTCACATATCTTTTTTTATTTCTTTCCTTTTCTTTTCTTTTTTCTTTGGTATTTGTGGAGCTTGAAGTCTGGGCCTGGGCACTCTTCCTCTACTCTTCAGCTTAAGGCTAGCAGTCTACCACTTGATCCACAGTGCCACTTCCAGTTTTCTGGTTGTTAATTGGAGATAAGTGCTTCAGAAACTTTCCTACTTGTGCGGGATTTGAACTGCAATCCTCAGATCTCAGCCTCCTGAGTAGCTAGGATTATAGGTGTGAGCCACTGTCACCCGGCTTAAGATCACATTTTTAACAGTGAACACTCAATATATGTAATGTGTGTGTTCATCTATCTTTATATGAATTCTTAAGTTAATAATCTGGGCTACACTCACAAAACTGTTTCAAGTTTAAAAGTTGATACTCCTGGAAAGATAAAATCTAAGAATGTAAAGGATTCTGGGAAGTTCAGTTAGCATCCAGCCTGGGAAAAAAAAGTATTTGCGACAATACCTAAACTTAACCAGCCTAAACCTGCATTGAGAGAATGACAGAAGTGATGAAATACTAGGTAGGAGCAAGACTGCTGAATAGAGCTTGAGATTTTGGCATACATACACGCAAGCAAGCACATACAAACAGAGGCACTTATATGTGTAAACATACATATTAAACAACTCTCAGAATGTGTAGAAAAAGTTAGGAAATAATAGAAAATATGTCCTGAGTAAGACTAGAACAAGTGAAATTTTTAATATTAGAAAGTCCTCAAGTGAACTTTCCCCAAAACAGCTTGAGAATATTACAAAGGTAGGGACCAGAGATATTAAGAAATTCAAGTAATCATTATTAAAGGTATCAGATCCATGGAGGAATGAATCAGAGAACCCTGCAGGTGCATCTGAAAATGTTCATATCCTGTGTCAAATGTTAGAACATCTTTGAAAATTGTACATAAACAGTCAGAGCTGTCAGTCTAGTGGATAAATCATCGGAGAAGTTCAGAATTGCTAGCCTGTTTCTAGATTAAATAAACCAACAAACTATGGCAGGGAAATGTAATACAAGCCTGGAATTCTAGCACTGAGACTAAGACAGAAGATTAGAGAGTGGAATTACATAACGATACCTTTCCTGGACCAGGTAGTATAATTTTGTCTGAATAAAACAAGCCACACAACAAGAAAGGAATACACAGTTGGAAGTTTGGGCTAATTTTTTCAATATGTTTTGGTAAGTCAAGTTTCCTATTGAAATGAAGCTCATATATAATCTTCACTTGTGTTTTACATACTCTCTTCATTACAGAACATTGCTAGATGCAAAATAGCTCATGATTCCCAATCAAAAATTTGAAAAAGTAAGCATCATTCTGTTGGATTCCAAAGAAATGATGAAGGATTACAAAAGCTTAAGCCTGGAAAAATAGCAAAGTTCATCTAATGTGGAACTTTGGAGAACTGCCTGCATTAGAATTTAGATTTGAAATAAATGTTTTTGTTTGTAATTTCATATTCTCTAGGATACTACAAAATTGTTTTCAAGTAGAAGATTTAATTTAGAAATTCACAAATGATTCTGGCATTCTATTTGCCTAGAATATTCTTTCAAGTGAGGTATAATTAGAAATTAGTTAATATAAAATTCCAATAGTTCATGTGTAAGATGATAATGTGAATAATCTACACAAAGTTGCCAAAAAATGGATGCTATTAATTTATAAATTTAGAAAAATAGCAATTTTTTGAGACATTGGTGCAACATGGTATGAAGAGAGTAATTGTATGACATCTCTTTTCTTCTACCTATATATAACACAGGAATAAATTTCCTTATGTATCTCTTAATTACTCATACAATGAGGGAAAAAAGCTAGGTTTAGTGTTTGTTTTTATTTTGTTTTTGTTGTTTAGTTTATGCTAGGGCTTGTCCTCTGGGTCTGGGCACTGTCCCTGAGCCTGTTTTTGCTCAAAGCTACTGCTCTACCACTTGAACCTCAGTGCCACTTGTGTCTGGCTATTCCTTATTAGTTTTTGGAAATAAGAATCTAAGGAACCTTGCTACCTAGGTGGGTTTGGACCATAATCTTCAGATCTTAATATTCAGATATTCAGATCTCCTGAATATCTATGATAGATAAAATTATATATAATAAAATTAATATAAAATAATAATATAAATACTATTTGCAAGTGTTCTGATCTCAAGAATAAAACTGGAGGGAAAATGATGCAGAAAAGTTTAGTGTAGTGTTCTTTGCACAATTGGGAGGGAATCACAGCACAAGTGTATTATTTTTTTTAACAATAGTGATAAGCTAGTCATGATGTGAATTCAGGCAATTTTAAGGTGAACCTTACAAGTTGCAAACCATTGGGCTAGGATGACTTTACAGCATAAAAACTTGGGATTGATTGTCATAGAAATAATATCTTACTCTGATGAAACAAATGTTTAGTCTTCAGGAATTAATTATTATAGATAGGTCATAGTTTTATCTTGTACCAGAATGTGGCTATTTTTTCTATTGACTTTTAAATATGTAACATCTCATTGGAAATTTCATCTATTGCAGAATTAATTAAAATGCAAACAGATACTGTTTTAAATGTCTCTGGTATGGCATGATCAGAATTTGAAAATGATTAGTTAGTAGTCATCTGAATTTTGGAGAATACATATATTCTGTCCTCTTAACAATTATTCAGTATTAAAAGTTAGGAGTTTCCGTAGAATTAAACTGTTTTGTTTTAGTATGAGATAATGGTTTTTTCAACATAAAGGCAAGTATATTGTGAAGATATTGTATACTTTGGTAACATTCAAGTTGATGACCCTCTGATAAAGAAAGGGGGAATAGAATGGTACTTACTATATCAATACAGTGAAATTATATTTTATGTAAGTTATTTTTTAATTTAATTTTATAGTCAAGGTGATATATAGAAGGGGTTGCCGAAATTGTAAGATGGTGAATACATAACATGTCGAACTTTTTACCCACTACCTCACTTTTCTCACAGTTTTCCTTCACCCCCATACCCTTCACAAGTTGTAATGTAAATTTCCATCATGTTGTCTTGTGAGCATTGGTATTACAGTGGTTTGTACTTTGTCCTTTGTTGCACCATGTTGTTGTTCCTCTTCCCTTCTCTAATTAAGATAAATATATATACAATGACACATGATACTGAAATCAAATACGACATCGGACAAACCATAGGGGAAAACACAAAAGAAAAAAGAATAACAGAGTGCATTAAAAACAACCACCACAAAGAAAACCTTTGTTTTCACATGTAGTTAATTTTGTTCATCATCATCGTATACATAGCTCCTGAGCCATTCTGCTCATCTGCTAGGACTATCCTAGATATTTCCTACTTGATTCAAATTAGGGAAACCATGGAATCTTTTTCTTTGTGTCTTGTTTATTTTACTTAGTAAGATTTTTCCATTTCCATATGAATTGGAAGTATAGAATTCCACAGTGGATATATATATATATATATATATATATATATATATATATATATATATATATCACATCTTGTCAATTAGTTCATCTACTGAGAGGCATATTGATTTAAAACACGATTGCATGTAAGTATGACTTAGGGTCGTTCAAAAATGACAGATGACACCTCCCCAGATATTCTAAAATCATGATTTATATGAAGATAGGATTTCATGGTGGACCAAGTGTTGAGATATCTGGATGAGTCTAATGTATATCTTGCACTGAATTATGCAGGAACGTTTCCAATATCATATGGGTTAAAATGGTTGTGACAAAATATTCCCTTGGAAAAGATATAAGAGGCTGCCAGAAGTATGAAGTAGTTCAGATAATTTTGAAGGATTTAGAAATGCAACTCAAGTATGTCTCTTTAAATAATAATTATTTAATTGGAATGACAAAAGATGGGAAGGGGGAAGAAAATGACTGAGAGCAGATCATTGTCCCAAGTTAGAGTATAAAAAGGTAATCTACAACTTCCCAGTTAAAAAGAGAGTAATATATTATGTCCCACTTAATTTAGGTACATGCAATTTACTTGGATTTTTCCTACTTTAACCCTCCAAAATAAGTGAAGTCTTATAAGAAAAATTATGTTATTTCCATTGCTTCAACCTGAACACTAACTGTAATGAGCCCTCTTTTTCTCACTTTGCACTTAGAAAATAGTCCCTAAGATGATGATGATGTGGCTGATTAGAGTCAGAGTTAGGGGCTTCTACTTGTACAATTATCCCAGAAGAGTTTAAAGCAGTTTTTCCCCAAGATATACAACTACATTTTCTTAAGCTGTCGTTGAACACACCCTCACACCTGAGCACATAATTTGAAATTATACTTCAGCATTTCCTTGGCACATTCTACTTTATGCCTTTCGCTTTTTTGCACATTCCTTTTGAGTTCATAGTTGCTCTATTTCCATTTCATCTGTACAAACTGCTAAGAACATTGTTCAACTACCACTTCTTGTTTGCACAAGACCAGTCTATGTATGAAAGTACTTTGTCCATATTAAGCAACAGGGTAGTACTCACTCTTTGAGGAGAAAAGTTCCACAGTGTAACCCTATGCTCACATAACAGGATGTAGAATTTAAAGCATTTTGAGAGAACAGTGATATTAGAATTGAAAGGCTCCTTAGGGAAATTTTCTTGAAGCTCATTAGTTTACTCAGGAGAAATATAAATATCTACAAAATTTGGAGCTAATTAGTAAGTATACGAAATAACATTAGATCCTAGATGTTGTGTTAATACAAGTCACGATTGTATTATTGTTACATCTGAAACCTTCACAACTTGACAATGTATATGAGAAAATGAAAGAAAGGCATTAAAGCAAAATGTCTTATCTTTTAGGCATTCAGTCTTACTGGTGAGGGTAAAGTCTGAACTCTTCCATTCAATAAAAGCTTGAAGTTTATAAAAGCATTCCCTACATATAAGAATTTGTGTCAGGTTGATTGACAGGGTTATTTCACCATGGAGATATCCCTAACAAGAACTAGAGTTAAATAGAGTATATGGCAGTTATGATGTGTCAATGGATATTGGGGCATTTTCTATTCTAAAAAACAATCAATTTGAGGAGTCTTCAGTCACATCAGTAATGCTGTATGTTCAACCTAATACTTGGTGTTACATGTCCTACATTTATAATGAATAGGCTGATAAGACATCAAAACATATCTAAAGATATTTCAATATAATCCCAAACTGATGTGGATACATGGGCCACACATTGGAAATGTAGGACAAATTAGGCTTTTTTTGTGCTGTAGTTCAATCTATAAACTCCTGACTAAACAAAGTCTTTAAAAATATTCACAGAATGCCTCTAAGTAAAGTTCATGACAGTTATATATGTATAATTCTTCTAAGGTCAGGATAAAGCATTGGTTCCCAACATTTAAAATCAACAGGATCTGTTGAATTTATGGATCCAGAATTTTATGTCTTCATATTCATATCCCAAAATTTTATCAATATGACTTTCACTAAAACAGTGTTCTTATTGAACTTTATGTCCTTTTACTTTTCAAATCTAAATAGCATATTTCTTTCAATATCTTCTTGCAAATTCCTTCCTTTACTTCTATAAACCTGTGCTTATTACTTTTTTATTTCCTTATTTATCTCTTTCTTTCAATCTTGTCTACAGTGGTGCCCACATTGCTCACACCTGTGTCAGAAATTTCCTTTTTTTTCCCCTTCAATAAGGCCCCCAATTTTATTATTCTTTTTCATATTCATGGTCGTGGATATTTTGATGATTTCTAAACAGACCCATCTTTGCATGTAAACTTTAGAACTATCAGATATTTTCCCCTAAATCCATCATTTCCACCTGTGGTCCTTATTACTAAGAGTAGCACTAACACATTTGCCAGCCAAACGTGTGGAAGTATATTAGATTTCTTCTTTCCCTTCTGCTCCCTCCCATTAGATAAGATGAATGATCAAGATTTTCTCAGTTTCTGCCCCTCAAATGATTTCTATTTTTTGGGTGGGTCCGGTCGGGGGGCCTGAACTTTGGGCCAGGGAGCTGTCCCTCAGTTCTTCAGCTCAAGACTAGCACTCTTACCACTTGAGCCACAGCAAAACTTCTGGCTTTTTTTCTCTGTTTATGTGTTTCTGAGAAATCAAACCCAAGGCCTCATGCATGCAAGGCAAGCGCTCTACCACTGAGCCACCTTCCAAGCCACCACTCAAATGATTTCTATATACTAATTTTTATGCCCCTGACACCAGCCTGTTTCTTTTACTCAACACTGTTACCTGGTCCTAAAACAACCATTTTCAAAGTATACTTTTTCCCCATAGTCTTTTCATATTGGTTCTCTCCATCACCAAATTACTCTCTTTGTAAGCACACAGAGTGAAGAGCTCAGACACAAATTCTATTATCATTATTTACTCACTACATTGAATGTTGGCCTTACATTTCTCATATACAAATGGATATAATCTACCAGAAATAATGAAGAATATATGTGTTGACTTCTAGAGCAAGAAAAAAGAAAAGTGAAGAGTCCTTATATTTTCCACCTTACCTTACAAATAAGGAAAGAGTCAAATTCAGTTTGTTGGTCTAAAGTCACAAATTGTTTCCTGCAGAAATAAAAATAAATTTCACCTGCTGGCTCTAAGGTCTATGTCCTTTTAAGGTAACTACAGATACTATGTAAATAGTGGTTCTATGTAAATAGTGTCATGTTTTGTCAGATTTATTGAAGAACATTCCCTTAATATATCATTGGAAACATTGGTTATTGAATAGTATCTATATGAGAATGTTTTTGAACTAATCTCACTAAGCTGACATTTTAGTCCATCAAAATGTGGAAATAAATAATTTAATTTATAAGAAAATAATATCACCAAGAAAAGTGTGTATACGTTAGAGATACTGCAGGAATAACATTAGGGTTTTTACTGTTGCTACCTCTTTATGTGATAGTAGTTCTTGTTATTGAAACTCTCCTCTTATTATTCTTATTGTATGTAATCCAACGCTATTCATTACTATATATTCAATGTGGGAAATATAGCTTCAAAAATGTGTAAAGTTTTTTCCTTTTCAATCACAATATTGTCATTATCAGGGTACACTGTGGTCATCATCATTCTCATCAAAATTATCCTTAGCATCATAAGTGCTAACTATTGAAACTCTGATATGTATCTATGATTTTGCGATCATTTGTCTTTTGATTAATAATTTTAATGTTACCACTGTGCATGCAACCATATTAAAATTTTGAACAAAGAAACAAAAAAAATTAAACTGTAACAGATAGCTTGACTATGTGCTTATAACAAATTATAGAATATATTTTTGAAGTATTGCAATTTCCTAACCAGTATGAATTAACTTCCTCTCCCCCCACCACTACACACAAATATTTAAGAGTTTGAACAGAATTATTTCAAGTAATATACTATAAATATTACTACAAAATCATGTGCACATCTAAAATTCCCTTAAAATTAATAAACGCTACATTCTAATGAAATATTAGTTATTTTATTCTAGGAAACCTTTGGAAAAATAGACTGTATGTCTTTGAAATAAAAAGGTGAAAATATAGTAGCATAAAAAGTTTTAGAGGGAGTCTGTCTTCAGAAATATATTCGTATACATATATATATATTATGTGTAGAAAGACATACATTTTTAAAGATTATTTGTCATCAGAAATACATACATAAATCGAAATTTATGTTTAGAACTATGTACATTATAGTGAAACAAAAAACTTGAAATACAATGAAAATTAAAAAAAAATACATTAAACCAAGTGCCAGTGACTCACACCTATAATTCGAGCTATTCTGGGTAATGAGGTCTTAGAATTGTGTTCGAAACTAGCCCAGACAGAAAAGTACTTGTTAGATTCTTATCTCCAATTAACCACTAAAAACAGGAATTAGCTCTATGCCTCAAGTTGTAGAGTGCTGGCTTTGATCACAAAATTCCTTAGGGACAATGCCTAACCTTGCAAACAACATCAAGAACAACAACAATATATATCACATTAATTTCACAGAAGCATCTTTTTCCTGCTTTGAACATTTCTTAGAAACATGAATACATGCCCATGGAAAATGTTAGGTAAAAAGTATAGAATATTTACGTCTATGTTAAAGACATGACTATTTAGATTGTTTAAGATATTTAGGCAATGATTCGAAATTAAGAATAATGATAATATATTGGGACTGTCTTTTATTCTATTTTTTGATAGTAATAAAATGTTATTTGTAATTATTCTGTAAAATTACTCTTGCGTGGTATTTGAATTATAAGTGATAAATATTTTTAAATGATTTCCATAGGAAAGGATAATTTTAATGGTATTAATTCTTTTGTAATTTCAAAACAATTAAGAAAATTATTCCCAGGCTGATTTGCTCTAAGACTATATTTGTTTTCTTGTTTTAGTTTTCATATGTTCGTAGAAATTAAAATTCCAAAAATTCAATGGATGTTGGCATTCAGGATCATCTTCATAGATACTAATAATGGAGTCACTTAAGTGAAATTGTTTTATTTCATTTGTTTTTGTCACAAATAAATCAAGATGATTGTGTATTTTGTTTCTTTTGACTCTTATCCTGAGAATACTTTTTTTTTGGGGGGGGGGGGGTCCGGGCGTGGGGCCTGAACTCTGGGTCTGGGCACTGTCCCTCAGCTCTTCAGCTCAAGTTTAGTGCTGTACCCCTTGAGCCACAGCGCCACTTCCAGCTTTTTTCTTTTTGCTTATGTGGTGCTGAGGAATCGAACCCAGGGCCTCGAGCATGCAAGGCAAGCACTCTAACACTGAGCCACCTTCCCAGCCCGTGAGAATACTTTTTTTCTAGAAAAGTAGAGAAAAGCAATTGGATTGAGCAAGTAACATATGGCTATCATAAAATGCAGATAAATAGATTTGTGTTTCCTATCATTTGCTAAAAGTTTCTTCCAGAAAAGGTTATCAATTACGTATAAGTGATGTAAAATTCCTAGATATTCCAGTTATCATATACATTTTTTGATTGGGTTATCTCTGCATAAACTCAAAAAACAGACAAAAAAACTCAAAATAAAGCGAAATCACATCTTTGTTTTAGAAGCTGTAGTTTACAAAGAATTTTTAGCCAACACCAAAAACATCTTTTTATGTGTTTTGCATTTTGAGTGAAGATTTTTTTTTTTGAGTCCGGTCGTGGGGCCTGAACTCTGGGCCTGGGCGCTGTCCCTCAGCTATTCAGCTCAAGACTAGCGCTCTACCACTTGTGCCACAGCGCCATTTCCAGCTTTTACTTTTTGCTTATGTCGTGCTGAGGAATCGAACCCAGGGCGTCTGTCATACAAAGCAAGCGCTTTATCACTGAGCCAACTTCGCAGCCCCAGTGTTTGAAGAATTTTTATCTATTGTTTTATTTTTTTGCTGACATGAAATTCACATGCAATATATTATCTCCTTTCATTGTATACATTTTAGTGCTTTGGAAGTGAATTGTACGATCTTAGGTTTTCCAAGCCTAATTTTCACAAACTTGCATTTCTTCAAATAGAAAAGCCTTAAATTTTAGAACAGATATTAAAATAGATATAAAATTGAGTTACAGGAATTTGTCCTACATACATCTTCTATAGGGTGTCTTTTCAAAATTTGTTTTGGGGAATTATTTCCAGGTTCTCACTCATACTGTCCAAGTGCGCTGTCAATGAACTACATTCCCGATCCATACAAGTTTTTTACTTCTCTTTAATACATACATAGAAGTGTAATGGCTAGAACATATACAATTCTCTTTGACCTTTTGAAGACTTGAAAACTTGCTTGCTAAAATGACTGCAGTATTACACAAATCATTCTGCTATGCGGAGTATATCAATTTCTCCACAAATGCATTACTATATTTTGTGTCATCTTTTTATATTATGGTCATACTAGTGAGTTTTCTTTTTCTTTTTTCTTGGATACTAAAGAGGAGCTTAATTCATATGCCCCTCCTATTGACTATTAATTTACATATGTTCTTTATAGAAATATTCTGTTCAGGAAAAATTCATACAGAATTAGAAGATATAAAAGAACTTAAGATTCAGGATCATTGTAGCATTAACATTGTAGCATTAACAAATATGTGCCCTCTATCTGTTGGAAATGTTTTCACTACTTTCATAGAATTAAGAAAGGTTATCAGTTGGTATTAGTTTATTCTTGCTTTTCTTTAACCACTAATGCTTTCCATGTCAAATTTTTGGAAACCTTTACGATCCATTGTCATGAAATTTTACATTTATGTTTTGTAGGTTTTTACAACTCACATTTAGTTTGATAATCATTTTTAATTTTAATTTTTATTTTTATGAACATACTGTACAGAGGGGTTACAATTACATGGGCAAGAAAATGAGTACATTTCTTATCAAGCATTGCAGCCTCCTCCTTTGTTTACGGTTCACATCCCTTCCCAGCCTCCCCCCAACCCCACCAAATCTTCCCACACACACACCAAAGTTGTAAAGTTCGTTTTCGACATGACAACTTGTACTTCTCATTGTTGCAATGGGTCCACCTCTATCCTTAAACGATTTGTTTCCCCCATCTCCTCCACAAATTATACCGACATCAAATATAGTGAAAGCAGGACTTATACTGTGGGGGAGGGACATACAAAGCAACAAAGAAATAATCTTATAAATGTGGTAGAAACAAATGCATGAAAGAAAAAAAAAGATTTAAATACATATCTAAGGGTTCATTTTCCTAACATCACATTATCTGACCCTTTCTTCTGGACTCATACATATACTAGATATTGCAAATAAGGGAAAACATAGGACCTATGTTTCTTTGGGCTTGGCTTACTTCACTTAATATAATTTTTTCCAAGCCTTTCTATTTCCTACCAAATGGGGCAATGCCATTCATTCTGATGGAGGCATAGAATTCCATTGTGTATATATACCATATTTTCTTGATCCATTCATTTACTGAGGGGCATCTGGGTTAGTTCCATATCTTAGCTATGGTAAATAATGCTGCAATAAACATAGTTGTGCTGGTAGATTTAGTGTGGTCTTGTTTGTAAACATTTGGGTAAATGCCCAA
This sequence comes from Dipodomys spectabilis, assembly GCF_019054845.1. Classification (NCBI taxonomy): domain Eukaryota; kingdom Metazoa; phylum Chordata; class Mammalia; order Rodentia; family Heteromyidae; genus Dipodomys; species Dipodomys spectabilis. The sequence continues at coordinate 885,348 of NW_024871092.1, read as the reverse complement.
AAGTGGGATTGCTGGGTCATAGGGGAGCTCTATGTGAAGTCTTTCAGGAACTTCCATACTGCTATCCAAAGTGGTTGAACAAGTTTACACTCCCACCAAAAATGAAGTAAGATTCCCTTCTGTCCACATCCCCTCCAGCAACTGGTGTTGTTAGAGTTCTTGATTACAGCCATTCTTACTGGGGTGAGGTGGTATCTCAATGTTGTTTTGATTTGCATTTCTTTTATAGCTAGGGAGGTTGAGCATTTCTTCATGTGTCTATTGGCCATCCTTCTTTCTCCTTCAGAGAAAGTTCTCTGCAAGTCTTTAGCCCACTTATTTATTGGGCAGTTGTTTCTTTGAGGATTTGTTGTTGGGGGATTTAATTTTTTGAGTTCCAAGTATACTTTAGATATGGGACCCTTTTCCATTGAATGGCTAGTGAAGATCTTCTCCCAATCTGTGGGATTTCTGTTGATCTTGCTAGCTATGTCCTTTGCCATGCAGAAGCTCTGCAACATCATGCAATCCCATTTGTCCAACCTTTCTTTGATTTGTTGTGTTTCCTGGTCTCTATTAAAAAAATTTCGGCTTGAGCCAAGGAGGCCTAGGGTTTCTCCTATTCCATCCTGTACTGTTTTCAGAGTGTCTGCTTTGACTCCTAGGTCTTTGATCCATTTGGAGTTGATTCTGGTGCAAGGTGATATATAAGGATCTAGCTTTAGTTTTCTACAAGTAATTAACCAATTTTGGCAGCACCATTTACTAGAGAGGCTGTCTTTCTTCGATTCTATTATTTTAGCTCCCTTTTCAAAGATTAGTTGGCTATAGGTCGGTAGGTTAATTTCTGGGTTTTCAATTCTATTACTTTGGTCGTGAGGTCTGTTCTTATGCCACTACCAAGCTGATTTGATTACTATGGCTTTATAGTAGAGTTTGATATTTGGTATTTATATTCCATCAGCAGAATTCTTCCATTGAGGAGCATTTTTTTATTCAGGGTCTTTGTTTTTCCATATGAATTTTTGGATTGCCTCTTCTATTTCCTTGAAGAATGAGGTTGGAATTTTGATAGGTATCACGTTGAATTTGTAGATAGCCTCGGGAAATATTGCCATTTTCATGATGATAATCTTTCCAATCCGGGAGCATGGGAGGCTTTGCCATTTTCTAAGTTCTGTTTTGATTTCCTTTTTTAAGATTTTAAGGTTTTCAATATAGAGGTCCTTCACTTCTTTGGTTAAGTTAATTCCTAGGTATTTTATTTTTTGAAGGCCTATTATTAACGGAGATACTTTCCTAATTTCCACCACACTTTTCTTATTGTTGTCATACAGAAAAGCCATTGATTTGTGGGGGTTAATTTTATACCCTGCTACTTTGCCAAAATTTTGAATCAGCTTGAGTAATTTGGGAGTGCAGTCTATGGGATTCTTTAAATACAAGATCATGTCATCTGTAAAAAGGGAGAGTTTTATTTCTTCTTTCCCTATTTGGATCAACTTTATGTTTGCATCTTGTCTTATTGCTGTAGCTAGGCATTCTAATACTAGATTGAAGAAAAGTGGAGAGAGTGGACATCCTTGTCTTGTTCCTGGGTTAAGAGGAAATGGCTTTTGTTTTCCACCATTAAGTATAATGCTGGCTGTAGGTTTGTCATATACAGCGTTTATTGTAAATAGGAATGTTCCATGGATTCTTAATTTTTCCAAATCGTTCATCATAAAGGGGTATTTGATCTTGTCGAATGCTTTTTCTGCATCTATTGAGATAACCATGTGGTTCTTTTTTTTGAATTTAATTTTATTTTATTTGTGAACATACTGTACAGAAGGGTTACAATTACATGGGCAGGATAATGAGTACATTTCTTACCAAGCATTGCAGCCTCCTCCTTTGGTTTACCCTTCACATCACTTCCCATCCTCCCCTCTCCCCCCCAATCCCAATCCTTCTCCTTCCCCTCCCTCCCCTCCCGCCCAAGCACCAACGTTGTAAAGCTCGTTTTGGACATGACAACTTGTACTTCTCATTGTTGTAACAGGTCCACCTGTATCCTTAAACAACTGGTTTTTCCCCATCTCCTCCACAAGTTATACTGACATCAAATATAGTGAAAGCAGGGGTTACACTGTGGGGGAGGGACATACAAAGCAACAAAGAGATAATCTTATAAATGCGTTAGAAACACATGCATGAAAGAAAAAACACATTAAAATACATATCTAAGGGTTCATTTTCCTGACATCACATTATCTGACCTTATCTGCTTGACTCATACATATACTAGATATTGCAAATAAGGGAAACCATGGGACCTATGTTTCTTTGGACCTGGCTTACTTCACTTCATATAATTTTTTCCAAGTTTTTCCATTTCCTAACAAATGGGGCAATGTCATTCTTTCGGATTGAGGCATAGAATTCCATTGTGTATATATACCACATTTTCTTGATCCATTCATCTACTGAGGGGCATCTGGGTTGGTTCCAGATCTTAGCTATGGTAAATAATGCTGCAATAAACATTGTTGTGCTGGTAGCTTTAGTGTAGTCTTGTTTGTAAACATTTGGGTAAATGCCCAAAAGTGGGATTGCTGGGTCATTGGGGAGTTCTATGTGAAGTCTTTTGAGGAACCTCCATACTGCTTTCCAAAATGGTTAAACAAGTTTACATTCCCACCAACAATGAAGTAAGGTTCCCTATTGTCCACATCCCCTCCAGCATCAGTTGTTGTTAGAGTTCTTGATTTTTGCCATTCTAACTGGTGTGAGGTGGTATCTCAATGTTGTTTTGATTTGCATTTCTTTTATGGCTAGGGATGTTGAGCATTTCTTCATGTGTCAATTGGCCATCCTTCTTTCTCCTTCAGAGAAGTTTCTCTTTAAGTCTTTCGTCCACTTACTTATTGGGCAGTTGTTTCTTTGAGGATTTGTTGTTGGGGGATTTAATTTTTTGAGTTCCAAGTATATTTTAGATATGAGACCCTTGTCCGTTGAATGGCTAGTAAAGATCTGCTCCCAATCCGTGGGCTTTCTATTGATCTTGCTAGCTATGTCATTTGCCCTGCAGAAGCTCTGCAACTTTATGCAATCCCATTTGTCCAACCTTTCTTTGATTTGTTGTGTTTCCGGGTCTCTATTCAAAAAATTTCGGCCCTAGCCAAGGAGACCTAGGGTTTCTCCTATTCCATCCTGCAATGTTTTCAGAGTGTCTGCTTTGATTTCAAGTTCTTTGATCCATTTGGAGTTGATTCTGGTGCAGGGTGATATATAAGGAACTAGCTTTAGTTTTCTACATGTAGTTAACCAATTTTGCCAGCACCATTTACTGAAGAGCCTGTCTTTCTTCCATTCTATTGTTTTAGCTCCCTTATCGAAGATTAGATGGCTATAGGTCTGTAGGTTCATTTCTGGGTTTTCAATTCTATTCCATTGGTCCTGAGGTCTGTTCTTATGCCAATACCAAGCTGTTTGATTACTATGGCTTTATAGTAGAATTTGAAATTTGGTATTGATTTTCCTCCATCACTGTTCTTTCTGTTAAGGATCGTTTTTGCTATTCGGGGTCTTTTATTGTTCCATATGAATTTTTGGTTTGCCTTTCCTATTTCCTTGAAGAAAGAGGTTGGAATATTGATAGGTATCACATTCAATTTGTAAATAGCGTTGGGAAATATTGCCATTATCACGATTTGATCTTTCCAATCTAGGAACAGGTTAGTTTTTGCCACTTTCTAAGTTTGTTTTAATTTCGTTTTTCAGGTATTTAAAGTTTTCATCATAGAGGTCCTTCACTCCTTTGGTTAAGTTCATTCCCAGGTATTTTATTTTTTGTGGGGCTATTACAAATGGAGTTGCTTTCCTAATTTCAGCCACAATTTACTCATTGTTGGCATACAGAAAAGCCATTGATTTTTGAGGCTTAATTTCATACCCTGCTATTTTGCCCAACTTTTGAGTCACTTTGAGTAGCTTGGGAGCAGAGTCTTTAAATACAAGATCATGTCATCTACAAAGAGGGAAAGTTTTACTTCTTCTTTCCCTATTGCGTTCCTCTTTATGTTTGCATCTTGTCTTATTGCTGTAGATAGGCATTCTAATACTAGATTGAAGTGCAGTAGAGAGAGTGGGCATCCTTGTCTCATTCCAGAGTTTAGAGGAAATAGCTTTAGTTTTTCACCATTGAGTACAATGCTTTCTGTAATTTTGTCATACACAGCCTTTATTGTATTGAGGAATGTTCCATAGATTCCTAATTTTTCCAGGACCTTCACCATAAAGAGGTGTTGGATCTTGTCAAAGGCTTTTTCTGCATCTATTGTGATAACCATGTGGTTCTTATCCTTGCTCTTGTTGATGTGAGGAATTATGTTAATAGATTTTCGCATATTGAAGCAGCTTCGCATCCCTGAAATGAATCCTGTTTGATCATGGTGTATGATTTTTTGGAGGAATTGTAGAGGTTGATTAGCCAAAACTTTGTTGAGAGGCTTTGCATCAATGCTCTTCAAAGAAATGGGTCTATAGTGCTCTTTCTTTGATGAGGGTTTTGGGATGAGGGTTATGATGGCTTCATAGAATGTGTTCGGTAGTGAACTTTCTCTTTCATTTTCATTGATGAGTTGGAGGAGTATTGATGTGAGCTCTGCTTTGAAGGCCTTGTAGAATTCTGCTGTAAAACCATCTGTTTCTTGGCTTTTCTTAGATGGGAGGTCTCTTACTGCTGTTTCTATTTCAATGCTTGATATGGGCCTGTTAAGATGGTTTAACTCATCTTGGTTTAGTTTCGGCATGTCAATATTTGCCAGGAAAAAAATTGGTCCATTTCTGCCAAGTTCTCAAACATATTAGCATAATGATTTGAGCAGTATTCCTTTATAATGTTCTGAATCTTGGTTGGTTCTGTAGTGATGTTTCCATTCTCATCTCTGAGTTTATTAATTTGGGTGTGTTCTCTTCTTTTTCTGATAAGATTTGCTAAGGGTCTGTCAATTTTTTCGAAGAACAAACTCTTTGTTTTGCTGATTCTTTCTATAGTTTTTTTGGATTCTAATTCATTTAATTCTGATTTAATTTTAATTATTTCTTTCCATCAATTGGATTCGGGTTTATCTTGATGCACTTTTCCAAGGAGTGTCAGATCTCATTAAATTGTTGGTTTCAGGTCTCTCCAATTTGTTAATATAGGAACTGAGAGCTATAAACTTGCCTCTGAATCGTGCCTTTGCTTTGTCCCAGAGGAGCTGACAATCTCTGTGCTAGTTTTTGTTGAATATCATGAACATTTGAACGTTGTTTCTAAGCTCTTCCATGACCCACTGGTGTTTTAACACTGTGTTTTTTAGCCTCCATGTGTTACTGGACTTTCTTTGGTAGTTTTTTGTGTTGAGTTCTAATTTTATTCCCTTTTGGTCTGAGAGAATGCAAGATATGAATTTAATGTTACTGAATTTTGACAAGTTTGATTTGTGACCTAAAATGAGGTGTATTTTGGAAAATGTTCTATGTGCTGCTGAGTAAAAAGTGTACTCTGATGTTGCTGGATGAATATTCGTGGATGTCTGCTAAATCAGTTGATGTATGCACTTGTTTAGATCGGTGGTTTCTCTGTTGAGTTTTTGCCGAGTTGATTTATTTATTGGGGATTGTGGTGTGTTAAAGTCCCCAACAATTAATGTCTTTGGATCTATGTGAGATTTAAAGTAGTATTTCTTGGATAAATTTAGGTGCACAATTGTTTGGCAAATATTTAGAATTTTAATATCCTCCTGAAAGAGAGATCCCTTAATTAGTATGCAGTAACCCACTTTATCTCTTCTCAATAATGTTAATTTGAAGTCTATTTTATCTGATTTTAGGATTGCAACTCCTGCCTGTTCATGGGGGCCGTTTGCTTGGTAGATTTTGTTCCAGCCTTTCACTTTCAAAATGTGTTTGATTTTTATGGGCAAGTTGTGATTCCTGAAGGCAGAAGACAGAAGAATCTTGCATTTAAAACCAACTGGACAGTCTATGCCGCTTAATTGGAGAGTTATATCCCTTAATATTGAGAGAGAGGACTGAGAGGTATTTCGGTGTTCCTACCATTTTATCCACCTTCTTGGGTGTTATGCTTACTGGATTCTTCCTAAGCTTCTTGGATTCTGTTTGGGTGTGTTTTCTTGGCCTTTATTGTGGTCTTGTTGGTTTTCTGTGTTTAGGACATCTTTAAGTATCTTTTGTAGAGCTGATTTGGTGGAGATATATTGTTTGTTTTTCTTTGCTATGGAAGATTTTTATTTGACCTTCAATTATGAAGGAGAGTTTAGCTGGGTACACTATTCTTGGTTGATAGTTGTCTTTAGGGCATGGCATACATCATTCCAGGCTGTTCTTGTTTTAATTGTCTCTGTTGAGAAATCTGAGGTGATTCTACTTGGTTTTCCTTTATAGTTGACTGAACTTTTCTCCTTGACAGCTTTAAGGATCTTTTCCTTGTTCTGAATTGATCTTTTGCGGATTATAATTGGACGATGGGATGTCCTGTTCCTGCCTGGTCTTTTTGGAGTTCTAAAAGCTTCTTATATCTGAATATGCCTATCTTTTTGCGTATTGGGAAGTTCTCTGCTGGGATCCTGTTGAACAAATTTTCTAGACCATTAACTTCTGTCTCTATGTGCTCCTCTACACCCATTTCCCTCAAATAAGGCCTTCAGATGGTGTCTTCCAAGTGTTGAATAGATCTATCATATTTCTTGAATTTGTCTTGGATAGTTGTATGTTCTTTCTCTATAATACCTAGGCTGTCTTCAATGACAGAGATTCAATCTTCTGCATGGTCTAACCTACTGTCAAGACTTTCTACTTTATTTTTCATTTCTTTATCTTCTAATTAGTCAGCTGTTATGGCTTCAAATTCTTTGTTGGAGCTTTGTTTTAGATCTTGTATTAAATTCTTTACTTCCTTAATTTGGTGTTCAGTGTTTATTCTCAAATCACTTTGTTGATTGGTTATGGTTTCCTTAGACTCCCATTCCTTCTGTTGGGCTCCATTCATCATCCCTTTTGTGGTCTCCCTGACTCCTTTGAGTTGTCTGTTTATGGATTCCATGAATGCCTCTATTGATCTTTGTCTATTCTCATCCTGCTCTTGCAATTCTTGTATTACTCTTTGGATTTCTCACGTTCATGCAACTTCTGTAGTTCTCTTTGACTGATCTCAGCCTGCTCACACAATTCCTTTATTTCTCTTTGAGTGTTCTCAACCTGTGCACACAATTCCAGTAGCAATCTTTGAGTAGTTTTCTCAAGCCCATGAGCTTCCTGTTTTGATCTTTGGTTTGCCTCCTCTCTCTCCCTATCACGCTCACACTGAGTCCTTTGCAGGGTTTCAATCTTTTCATTCATCATTTTTACCAGTAGTGTTAGTAGAACTTTTTGGGAACTCTCCTCTGGATTATTCATCTGTTCTATCACCTAATTATCTTGAGTGGGAATTGAGATACCCGGACTTGCCATTTTTCTTGTGTTTTTCTTGCTTGTTCTGCCCATTTGGGATGAAAGTAATTCCAGTTTTGTGCTAGAACACCATTTTAAGGCAAACATCAACCAAAGTCCTGTAATTGCATAGTCAAATGACTGCAGATACAATCTAGTTCAACAGATACAGTCTATTCAACATTAAACAACTATGTATTAATGGGCTAAGAATACCAAAGAAGAATTTGACAAGCCAGAAATTATTATGTTTAGGGAGAAAGGTGGGGAAAATAGGGTTAGAGGGTTGTGGAAAGGTAAAAGGAGAGTGAAATTAACCAAGTCCTAATCTCGCAGAGGGAAATGGATTAGAAAGAATGATAGGAGAGAGAGAAGAAAACAAAATTTAAAAAAAGAGACAAGAAAAAAATGGAAAGACAAATATTTAAATTTAAAAAGTGAAACTCTTAAAAGTAATGAAAATTTAAAGAAGTAATATTGAGAGAAAATGGAAAAACAAAAATTTATATTTAAAAAGTGAAACACTTATGAATTATGTAAGTTTATAGATGATATTGAGAGAAGAAAATGATAGGATGAGAGGAAGGGAGGGATACAAAGGAGACCTGAAAAACTAAAAAATAAAAATACTTCAAATATTTTATAGGTATAAATTGATAATACTGCTATTAAGGAATTGAATCCTAAGAGGTTTTGAATTGAGTAATACATTTTTGGAATAAGTATGTACACAATGTGGGATAAGGTGTTATAATCAATGACAGATATATATGAGGATGAACAGAACAACAAATAATTCATGCAAAAAGAACAAAAGATGAAAAAGTAAAACTAATATGAAAGAAAGAACAAAAAAGACCAACAGGTCAGTAGAGATTTTTTTTAAAAAAAACAAGCCCACACACACACACATATACACCTAAAATAAAAGTTATAAGAGGAAGAAAAAATGATTAATAAAAACAATTTTTATAATTCAAAAGTAAAAATTTTTAAATGATACAAAAAAAGACTTCTTTAATTTTGTTTTTGGGGGGTTGATGGGAAGATCCTGTATCTCCCTTGTGTCAGTAACAAGTCTCTTGGTGGAGTCTCTGGTTTGCTTGTGGTGTTTGGTTTTCTGTGGCTTGATTGGTTTCTTAAGTCAGTTTGTTTGGGCAGGCAGAAAAAATTCTGTTGGTTTACCCAGAAGTTTGTGATAGTCCTCCCAGGCTAGTTCAGTGGGAGGGAGATCTGCTTTGAGTATCACAAAAGAGGGAGATGGCTGTTTCCTCTAGTTTGGAGTTGCTGTGATAAGGCTGGGTTCTGCATAAAGTTGAGACCTTTCAGCAAACAGTAGCTTTTCCCTGAGGGGCTAGCTTCTGAGACATTCACAGAGCCCAGCCTGGAGCCATTCTCAGGGTTTTTGTTTACTGAGTTTCAATTGATTGTCAGGGCTGCTGTAGGTAGGGTCAGCCTCTGGTTCTGTTTACCCAGTGAAGAAAACCACACCTTCCTTGGTGTAGCTTTCTCTGCCTCTTTGTGGTGACTTTCCCATAGGTGGCATTGAGAATGACAGGTCAGGGTAGGCACTTGTGACTCGCTAAATGACTCTTTTGTTTTCATCAAAGGACTGAGTTGGAGCTAGCTGCTTAGCCAGTTCTTTGTCTACATCAAAGATGGATATCTCCGATGTTGGGGGAGGGGTGGCCTTCCCTCCTCTGCTCCCTTTGAGAAGGAGTGAGGATGTTAGTTTTATACTCAAGCTGGAGTGTTGGTTCCAGGGTAGCCTCTGGTCTGCTATCTGCAGGGTGAAGCTATCTGCTACTTGTCAGTTCTTGCTGGTGTTGAGTAAAATCTGCTCTCCCGCTGCATCTGGCACATTTGTCCCAGACTCTCTGGGTTGTAGGTATGGCGGCTATGGATGCCACCACAGCCGCCACAGCTGCCTCAGCCATGGCTGGTGGAAAATGCTCAGATCTGTCTCCTTACCTGGATTTTCCTTCTCTGGCCAAACTCTCTGTACTGTGATGGCACACTTGGTGTGACTAGTACTGTTCACTGGAACACTAGAACTGCTTTCTATGCAAGAGCTTGTTTAGTCACCAGATTCTTCTCCGCCATCTTCTCGAAATTCCTGAAGGTGTTTAAATATTATTGGAATTGTTTTGGAATAAATAATGTTCATCTTGACTATCTTGAGAAAGAAGAATTGGTTTCTCAGCACTATAGGTAAGAACTTGAGTGAAAGAAACAAAAGGAAAAGTGAGGAACAACTCAACACATACATTCAAAAGAACTAAAACAACCCAAGAAAACACAAATTAACCCAGTGCTCAAGAACCTGCAGGAAATGCAAAGATTTTTTTAAAAAAAGCTATGATAAGCTTATGAAAATCCTGACTACATGGGAGTCTACTGTTGTGAGGATAATGGTTAAAGCTCAGACTGGACAGAAAGATCTGTACACAATGCCAGGCACTTGTTCTTCTAAATTCCAGGAAGAATAACATGAAGTAGACTGAGCCCAGGATCATACACAAGTAGGAAGCAAGATTCTATCTGAAAGTTAATCAGGATAATTTAGGACTAGGGACATGCCAAAGTGGTAAGAACATCCATTTAGGAGACACAAGACACCCAATTCAAATTCTAATAATTTGGGTATTAAAGAAAAAAAGCTATGACTTTAAATAATGGAAATAATTGCAAGATTTGAATATTTGAGTGGAGAAAAATCCATTTGAGTGGAGATAGAGTTTACCCATGTTGCAATGCTTTCTACTTAAGTGATAATATTATGTGGTACTTCAGACATAACAGAGTTACCTTGCAAATGAGCATGGATGTGCATTTGGGTGAAGGAAATACTCTACTTACACAGGTGTAAATTAAATACTTTTTGGGGGTAGATTTTAGTTCTTGTACTAAGAGCCTGGGTGATATCTCTGAGTCTTTTCTCTCAAGACTATCACTCTACTACTTTGAGCCACAGTTCCAATTCTGATATTCTGTTGGTTGTTTGGAGATAAGAGGCTCATGGACATTCCTGCCCAGGATGGCTTCAAACCATGATCGTCAGATCTCAGCCTCCTGAGTAACCAGGATTCCAGGGCCTGAGTCGTCCATGTTTTTAATAATTTAGTAAGTTGTACAGTTACAGAAGTTATAATATATCATTATAACCTTCATAATATATGTGTGTATATTTATATCAATGAATTCATATATAAATATTTTAACATATATTTGTATCTATGGTAGATTTATGAAATCATCCTTTATTATAAAATAACATGGAAACAAGCTTAATGAGGAGAAAAGCAAAAGGAATTGTCACGTTTCTTGTTGTTGAATGAAATATGAATTGTGAAAATCAGTTTGAGAAAACCATTTAACAAAACGGATAATGGCTATTTATTCAAATCCCTTTATTTGCCCATATTGTGCATCCTCACACAGGAGTGTCAAAGTCAAACCACACTTTTTTGCCTTTGTATTTAAATCACATGTTATAATTTAGTGGATAGATGAAGTAATCAATTAAAGATTAAAATAATAGTAAGTGAGGCTATGAGTTAGAGCTGAAATTTATTTTAAATATGATAATAGGTAATTAAATTCCAGAACTCTTACTTTTAATCTATTGTCATATACTTCATTCCCACATTAAGGAAGTACATAGAAGGTTCTCACTAAATTATGTATAAAATTATGAAAAAATGTATTAAAAGAATATGGGCATATTGGGGCTGGGAAAGTGGCTCAGTGGTAGAGCTTTTGCCTTGCATGCCCTGGGTTTGATTCCTCAGCACCACATAGGCAAAAAGAAGAAAGCCAGAAGTGGCGCTGTGGTAGAACACTAGCCTTGAGCAGAAAAGCTGAGGGAGAGTGCCAGAGGGGCCCAGAGTTCAGGCCCCTCGACCGGAGAGAAACAACAACAACAACAACAAAGAATATGGGCACCGTGTGGTTTTAGCTGATTGAGACCTGTAGGGGGTAGTGTGTTTTTGAGGACTTGAAAAACGTTGTGATGGAGATGAAGGAATGGATGTGCTTATTCTGGAAAATTGGCTAGAGGATTGCTCCCAGAAAAATAGTGATGAATTCTTCCAAAATGTTAGAGTAAAATCACTCTCACAATCATGTTCACTACTGCACTATTCACTGTAGAGAATTTATGGAAACAGCCCAGATGCACTTTAGCAGAGGGATGGTTGGAGAAAGTGTTGCACATATACACAATTGGATTGCACACATCCATTATAAAGACTGTTACAGCATTTGCAAAGAAATGGATAGATCTAAAATTATATTAAGTAAACAAAGTCACAGCCAGACACAAAAAGGACCCATATTTAGCAGCCAGAATTTTATGCTAGTTAAACAACAATATTAATCGAAGCATGCTATTTGCGAAGGAGTATTTAACAGGTGTAATTTCTTATAAAATTGAACTTTTAATCCAACAAAATGAATACCAGGAGACTATCACTTGGAAAATGTGAGGGGAAGTCAAATAGAAGAAATAAAGAGACTTATGGAAGTACAGAGTGAAGTCATAATATTCAATGCAGATAGTATGAAACTAGAAAAAAGGAAAGTGGGTTGAGGTTTGGAAGGATGTTAGAAAATTATGTAAAGATCCATTATACTTACAAATTGATTCGCGAAATGGAAAACCATTCGTACAACTATTTAATAAAAATATAATTAAAAACAATGGAGACATCTGATCTTAAACCATCAGTCAATATGATAATTCTTCTCAGAAATTTTCTTTGCAGGCATTTTGCTCATAATGACAGAAAAGTGAACAGCGCAATGAATATCAATACATCACTTTGTATATCCTAAATAGACACAATATAAAAATCACAGTAAAATTATTAGAATATACACATGATAAAATAACAGGTAGAAAGTGTCACAACCACCTTGACCAGCAAGGAAGCCGCAACACCGAGCTCTTCTCTCCGCAGTTTGTTCAGGACCTTTGAGCAATCTTCTGACTGACCCCGGGGAGAATCCCACACAGCCTTAAGTACCCGCTGGGTAGCCAACCCTGATATGCCACGTGAGAGCCATCAATAGGTCCAGGTGCACGGAAGCAAGCCAGATTCTATGCCTTAGCCATATAAGGAGTTGTTTACCACAGAGAGCACTCGCCATCTGGAAGGCGGAGGGCGGAAGCCGACACCATCTTCAAGGTGCGGCTGCACGCAGCTCTCTACAGTTCCCCCTTTTTTATTTTGCAACAGGCAAGTGTAGAGGTCTGATCTCTGTAGAAGAAATTTGGGACATTGTACTGATCCTCACGCAGGTGTTATCCACACGATGATTACCAGACCCGTCCAATACCCTTTTTCACAGAGGTGGGAGTTAGGGCATCAACCCACATGCAATCAGACATGCTCTTCTTGGGGCCCACGACCTCGGTGGACCTCAAGTGCAGTGCTCAAGCCTCGCATCCTGTGCTCAAAAAGGGGTAGTAGCAAGCCATACATGGGGGGACTGTACTGCTTCAATGGCTGTAAAGGCTTGGATAATCATGGCTGCACTGCAACGCTGAGAACCTCTAATTTGGCAAATGCACCACACACATACCAAGGAGGCTAATACCAGGAGGCCTGTCAGGGCTCCCACACCCGCCCACTCCTTAAGATGATTCATGGCAGCGGAGATCCATGAACATAACCCCTCCGCCAATCTGGCATCCACTCGGGTCGAGTTCACCGTGACGATGGCAACCCTGAGCTGTTCCATCAGGCTGTCAAACTCCCCAGTTCAATTACCTAAAAGATAACTAGACAACTGTTTAGGCAAATTTGCAGCGTTTTTTGAATAGGTTTTTCCCTGGGCCTGAAATCTGGGCCTGAGCGCTGTCCCTCAGCTCTTCAGCTCAAGGCTAGAGCTCTACCACCTGAGCCATAGCACCACTTCTGGCTTTTTTTTTTTCTGCTTATGTGGTGCTGAGGAATCGAACCCAGGTTTTCATGCATGCAAGGCATGTGCTCTACCACTGAGCCACCTTCCCAGCCCCCCTTCCCAGGCCCACTGAGCCACTTTCCCAGTCCCCCATGCTCTTCCCCTTTTCACTGCCTGCCCCCTCCAATCTTCCTTCCTGCAGCATTTCCAGGGCGGCCCGACCATTCTCCACCGACCCACCTCAGCGCTGGTCCTCAAGACAGCCTCCCATCAGTTTCCATATTGGTCCCACTCCGCTCTTAAGCGTTCCCTGCTCAGAGGCAAAATCTAGATCCCTCTCTAGTTTCTCCTAAGAGGCCACCGTGAGGCTTCCGGAGACAGCAAACCACGGGGCAACAATGTCACATTCATCCAAAAATCTCTCTAAAGTACTCTTTTTTATTTTTAACTTCTTTGAGTGCAGTAGCTCATTGAGAGCCAAAAAAATTGGGTGCGAAGAAGAAGCGCCCATGTTTTAAAAATCTTAACCTGGTAAACAATCTTTTACTTTTACTTTTGGCTATTCTACCGACTAGCCCCGGGTTCTCTCTCTCTCTTTATCTACAGAGAAGAGCAAAAATCCCCCCTCCCCTGCTCTTGTCGCGGATTCCTTTTACCTGGGAACTTACCCCTCACTCTTGTTGCGGATTCCCCCTTTTCCTGGGAACTTACCGGTGCACCACCCTGACCGAAGAGAGTTCTGAGTCCTCGTTGAGGTTATGGCTGAATCCCTGTACGGGCCACCAACCTGTCACGACCACCTCGACCAGCAAGGAAGATGCAACACCGAGCTCTTCTCTCCGCAGTTTGTTCAGGACCTTTGAGCAATCTTCTGACTGACCCCAGGGAGAATCCCACACAGCCTTAAGTACCCGCTGGGTAGCCAACCCTGATATGCCACGTGAGAGCCATCAATAGGTCCAGGTGCGCGGAAGCAAGCCAGATTCTACGCCTTAGCCATATAAGGAGTTGTTTACCACAGAGAGCACTCGCCATAGGTAAGGTGGAGGGCGGAAGCCGGTGCCATCTTCAAGGTGCGGTTGCACGTAGCTCTCTACAAGAAAGTATCAAACTCTGATTGTTTTCCAAGCACTTTACCTTTGGTATCTAATTTAATCCTCACAATAATCCCATAAAATGGAACTACTTCTATTTTTAATTGTAAGATGATGATATTTAAGTCTTCAGAGTTGGAATTACTAGTACAACATTGCACACACGGTAAGTGTTAGCCTGAGTTCCATTCCCACCATATGAAATAACCTCATTCTATTTTATAACTAAATACCAGCACTCAGTCTACTAATTCTAGGAACATTTCCCGAAATTATTGTGCACACTCTAATAATATTTCACTTTATCTTTGTTAGAAAATAGGTAACTAAGTCAGACACCGGTGGCTCATGCTTATAATGCTAGCTACTCTGGAGGCTGAGATCTGAGGATTGTGGTTCAAAGACAGCTAGGGCAGGACAGACTGTGAGACTCATCTCTAATAAACCACTAGTAAACTGGAAGTGGCACTGTGGTCCAAGTGGTAGAGCACTCACCTTGAGTGGAAGAGCACAGGGAGAGCACCCAAGCCCAGAGTTCAAGCCCCATGACCAACAACAACAAAAAAAGAAAATAAATAACTGTAATATGAAAACTCCAAGTTCATAATCAATTTATACCTCACTGGTGAAAGGAACTGATAAACTATAACATTCTTGATTTGTAGCTCAAAATAGTAGAAATCATATTTTATCCCTTCACTCAACACTGCACTGCCTGGGGAACCCATCTCTGGTTAGCACAGTCTAACTGAAAGAATGACCTGCCCAATTCCTGATGGAAACAGACTGCAGGTCTTTTGGAGCAATCATTTCCACATTGTAGCTCACCTAAATTGTTTACCATTAGAAGTATTTTGATTGCTTTTTATACCCAACATTTTGAGAGAAATGTACTATTTTAAAATGTTATTAAAGAAAAATATATAAAAATCACTTTTGACCCCAGATAAATATTTTACCTTTCATATACCCAAAAATGCAATCTGACCTATCATTAATGTTAGGAACGAGAGGTTGAAAATCATAGACACCAAGACCTAATTATGAATTAAAGACTCTCCAACTTGTGAATACAATTGGTTTAAAAAGACATCAATACTACTGCATTTTTAATTCCCTATGATAATGATTATGATTCCCTATGATAATGATAATGATAAATTATTAACACTTAAAAATAACTCATTTTCTTGGGAGTAGGGCACAAAACACAAGGTTAAACCTAATCATTTTGAAAGACCTTTATTTATACTAAAAGTTCACTCATAACTATAAAGATTCTAAAACTAACTGAAGTACAGAGGAAATAATTTAACTGCATCATCAATATTCAATGGACTGTTAATAGAAAACCAAGTTATACTAATAATTAGCTTACCCAATTCACTTACAGTCTTTTATTCTATTCCATTTGCTTTCATAAAAACTGGGTTTTCATAAAATGAAGCATAAAAAAGCTTTTATACCCACTTACATTTTCAAATCTTAGCAATATTTATTTCAGAAATGTTAGCTCTACAGTCAATGAACTGAAATAATACTAAAATATTCAAAGGGTTTTCAGAAATTGCAAGACTTGCTCTGGGATGTTATGTATATTGGAAAAGATATTCAAAAAGCCTTATTTGGTAAAGTTGTCATAGTTACTTCCACAAAAGAGCCATTAGTAAAGATCCCTGTGCATGTACAAAACACCTTCAAATGCATCGACAATCTGGACATGACACATGCTTTTTGTTCATTTTTGAAAGGAATATCTAACAAGCATATCCACAATACTTATTTTCAATAAATAAAATGGGATATTCAAACGTAATATGGGTTTGATTATCTCTTAATGAGAATAGATATAATATTGCAAAGAAAGTGATTTTCAACAGAAATCCAGAAAGAGTGTATCCAACTTGTGTTTCACAAGAATAACCAGAGAGTAATACCTGTTTGGTCAAGTCAGTCCAAATCACTCCATGAGTGTATCTTAAAAGTAAATCCAATTTATTGTGAAGGAGAAAAGATTAATCACCTATAAAGGGAAACCAATTAGAATCACCTCAGATTCCTCAGCAGAGACAATCAAAGCAAGAAGAGGCTGGAATGATGTATGCCATGCCCTAAAAACAAACAACTATCAACCAAGAATACTGTACCCAACTAAACTATCCTTCATAACTGAAGGCCAAATAAAAACCTTCCATAGCAAAGAAAAATTGAAACAATACATCTCCACCAAACCAGCCCTACAAAAGATCTTTAAAGATGTCTTACACATAGAAAACCAACAAGATCACAATAAAGACCAAGAAACTGCACCAAAACGGAGAATAAAAGAACCACAGGAAGAACCCAGTTTTCACAGCCCCCAAGAAGGTGGATAACATGGCAGGAATTACCAAATACCTCTCAGTCCTTTCTCTTAGCGTTAACGGACTGAACTATCCAATTACGCGACATAGTCTGCCTAGTTGGATTAAAAAACAAGACCCCTCTATCTGCTGCCTTCAGGAGTCACATCTTGCCGTAAAAACAAACACATTTTCAATGTTAAAGGTTGGAACAAAATCTACCAAGCAAATGGCCCCCATAAACAGGCAGGAGTTACAATCCTAATATCAGATAAAATAGACTTCAAATTAAAATTTGTGAGAAGAGATAAAGAAGGTCGCTACATACAAATTAAGGGATCTCTCTTTCAGGAGGATATTACAATTCTAAATATCTACTTGCCAAAAAAAGGTGCACCCACACTTATCCAAGAAACACTACTTTCCCTCAAATCCCATATAAATCCAAAGACATTAATTATTGTGGATTTTAACACACCACTCGCCCCACTAGATAGATCAACTCGGCAAAAACTCAACAGAGAAACTGCAGATCTAAACAACAGCATAGATCAATTAGATTTAACAGATAACTACCGAACATTTCACCCAGCAGCATCAGAATACACGTTTTTCTCAGCAGCACATGGAACATTTT
The DNA here is from genome assembly GCF_019054845.1 of Dipodomys spectabilis. Taxonomy (NCBI): domain Eukaryota; kingdom Metazoa; phylum Chordata; class Mammalia; order Rodentia; family Heteromyidae; genus Dipodomys; species Dipodomys spectabilis. Next base: position 867,910 of record NW_024871092.1, on the reverse strand, counting down.
CTAGAATAGACCACATTTTAGGCCACAAAGCAAACTTGCCTAAATTAAGAAACACTGAACTTATTCCTTGCATTCTCTCTGACCACAAGGGAATAAAATTAGAACTCAACACCAAAAGCCACCAAAGAAAGTCTAGTATCACATAGAGGCTGAACAACACACTGCTGAATCTCGAGTGGGTCATGGAAGAGATTAGAAAGGAAATTCAAATGTTCATGCTATTCAACAAAAATTAACACACAAATTACCAGCACCCATGGAACACAGCAAAAGCAGTACTCATTGGCAAGTTTATAGCTCTGAGCTCCTACATCAACAAATTGGAGAGATCTGAAACCAACAATTTAATGACACATCTAAACCTCCTTGAAAAAAACCAGCAAGATAAACCTCAATCCAGTAGACTGAAAGAAATAATTAAAATTAAATCAGAATTAAATGAATTAGAATCCAAAAATCTATAGAAAGAATCAACAAAACAAAGAGTTGGTTCTTCGAAAAAATTAACAAAATTGACAGACCCTCAGCAAATCTTATCAGAAGAAGAAGAGAACACACCCAAATGAATAAACTCAGAGATGAGAATGGAAACATCACCACGGAAACAACCAAGATTCAAAACATTATAAGGGAATACTTCTCAAAACTTCATGCTAATAAGTTTGAGAACTTGACAGAAATGGACCTTTTCCTAGCAAATATTGACATGCCAAAACTAAACCAAACCAATATGAGTTAAACCAGCTTAACAGGCCCATATCAAGCATTGAAATAGAAACAGCAATAAGAGGGCTGGGAAGTTGGCTCAGTGGTAGAGCGCTTGCCTTGCATGCCTGAGGCCCTGCGTTCGATTCCTCAGCACCACAACAGCAAAAAGAAAAAAGCCGAAAGTGGTGCTGTAGCTCAAGTGGTAGAACGCTAGCCTTGAGCTGAAGAGCTGAGGGACAGCGCCCATGCCCAGAGTTCAGGTCCCACAACAGGACCCAAAAAAAAAAAAAAAAAAGAAAAAAAGAAACAGCAATAAGAGACCTTCCAGCTAAGAAAAGTCCAGGACCAGATGGTTTTACAGCGGAATTCTACAAGACCTTCAAAGCAGAGCTCACACTAATACTCCTCCAACTCTTCAATGAAATTGAAAGAGAAAGTTCACTACCGAATACATTCTATGAAGCCATCATAACCCTCATCCCAAAACCAGGCAGGGAATCATCAAAAAAAGAGCACTATAGACCCATTTCTTTGATGAATATTGATGCAAAACTTCTCAACCAAATTTTGTCCAACCGACTTCAACAATTCACCCAAAAAATCATACACCATGATCAAACAGGATTAATTTCAGGGATGCAAACCTGTTCCATATATGCAAATCAATTAATATTATTCATCACATCAACAGGAGCAAGAATAAGAACCACATTTTTATCTCAATAGATGCAGAAAAAGCATTCGACAAGATCCAACACCCCTTTATGATGAAGGATTTGGAAAAATTAGGAATGCATGGAACATTCCTCAATACAATAAAGGCTGTATATGATAAACCTACAGCCAGCATTATACTTAATGGTGAAAAACTAAAGCCATTTCCTCTTAATTCAGGAACAGGACAAGGATGTCCACTCTCTCCACTTCTCTTCAATCTAGTATTAGAATGCCTAGCTACAGCAATAAGACAAGATGCAGATATAAAGGGGATCCAAATATGGAAAGAAGTAATAAAACTCTCCCTCTTTCCAGACGACATGATCTTGAATTTAAAGAATCCCAAAGACACCACTCCCAAATTACTCAAGCTGATTCAAAACTTTGGCAAAGTAGCAGGGTATAAAATTAACCTCCCAAAATCAATGGTTTTTCTGTAGGCCAACAATGAGAAAAGTGTGGCTGAATTTAGGAAAGCAACTTCATTTGTAATAGCCCCACAAAAAATAGAATACCTAGGAATTAACTTAACCAAAGAATGAAGGACCTCTATGATGAAAACTTTAAAATCTTGAAAAAGGAAATCAACACAGAAATTAAAAAATCAAAACCTCCCATGCTCCTGGATTGGAAAGATTAACATCGTGAAAATGGCAATACTTCCCAAGGCTATCTACAAATTCAACGCAATACCTATCAAAATTCCAACCTCATTCTTCAAGGAAATGGAAGAGGCAATCCAAAAATTCATATGGAACAATAAAAGACCCCGAATAGCAAAAACGCTCTTCAATGGAATGATCACTGCTGGAGGAATATCAATACCAAATTTCAAACTCTACTATAAAGCCATAGTAATCAAAACAGCTTGGTACTGGCATAAGAACGTACCTCAGGACCAATGGAATAGAATTGAAAACCCAGAAATGAAACTACAGACCTACAGCCATCTAACCTTCGATAAGGGAGCTAAAACAATAGAATGGAACAAACACAGCCTCTTCAGTAAATGGTGCTGGAAAAATTGTTTAACTACATGTAGAAAACTAAAGCTAGATCCTTACATATCACCCTGCACCAGAATCAACTCCAAATCGATAAAAGACTTCGAAGACAAAGCAGACACTCTGAAAACATTACAGGATGGAATAGGAGAAACCCTAGGTCTCCTTGGCTAGGGCCGAAATTTTCTGAATAGAAACCAGGAAGCACAACAAATCAAAGAAAGGTTGGACAAATGGGATTGCATAAAGTTGCAGAGCTTCTGCATGGCAAAGGACATAGCTAGCAAGATCAATAGAAAGCCCACGGATTGGGAGAAGATCTTGACTAGCCAAACAACAAAAAAGGGTCTCATATCTCAAATATACTTTGAACTCAAAAAATTAAATCCCCCAACAACAAATCCTCAAAGAAACAACTGCACAATAAGTAAGTGGACGAAAGACTTAAAGAGAAACTTCTCTGAAGGAGAAAGAAGGATGGCCAATTGACACATGAAGAAATGCTCAACATCCCTAGCCATAAAAGAAATGCAAATCAAAACAACATTGAGATACCACCTCACACCAGTTAGAATGGCAAAAATCAAGAACTCTAACAACAACAGATGCTAGAGGGGATGTGGACAGGAAGGAACCTTACTTCATTGTTGGTGGGAATGTAAACTTGTTCAACCACTTTGGAAAGCAGTATGGAGGTTCCTCAAAAGACTTCACATAGAACTCCCCTATGACCCAGCAATCCCACTTTTGGGCATTTACCCAAATGTTTACAAACAAGACCACACTAAAGCTACCAGCACAACAATGTTTATTGCAGCATTATTTACCATAGCTAAGATCTGGAACCAACCCAGATGCCCCTCAGTAGATGAATGGATCAAGAAAATGTGGTATATATACACAATGGAATTCTATGCCTCAATCCGAAAGAATGACATTGCCCCATTTGTTAGGAAATGGAAAAACTTGGAAAAAATTATATGAAGTGAAGTAAGCCAGGCCCAAAGAAACATAGGTCCCATGGTTTCCCTTATTTGCAATATCTAGTATATGCATGAGTCAAGCAGAAAAGGTCAGATAATGTGATGTCAGGAAAATGAACCCTTAGATATGTATTTTAATGTTTTTTTCTTTCATGCATGTGTTTCTAACGCATTTATAAGATTATCTCTTGGTTGCTTTGTATGTCCCTCCCCCACAGTGTAACCCCTGCTTTCACTATATTTGATGTCAGTATAACTTGTGGAGGAGATGGGGAAAAACCAGTTGTTTAAGGATACAGGTGGACCTGTTGCAACAATGAGAAGTACAAGTTGTCATGTCCAAAATGAGCTTTACAACTTCGGTGCAGGGGGCGGGAGGCAAGGGGGGGAGAAGGAGAAGGATTAGGATTGGGAGGGAAGGTGGAAGCTGGGAAGGGATGTGAAGGGTAAACCAAAGGAGGAGGCTGCAATGCTTGGTAAGAAATGTACGCATTATACTGCCCATGTAATTGTAACCCCTCTGTACAGTATGTTCACAAATAAAATAAAATTAAATTAAAAAAAAACGTTAAGTAAAGCTGAACTTTTTTGGGTTCCAGGAATTCAGGAAAATCTGGGATAATGGAACTACAGTGTATTTCATAATATCAGGATTTGTGATCAATGGGTATAATAATCCTCATATGGAACAAGATAAGTTCAGAGATAAGAGTGAGAAAATCTGTAGGGTTTGGGAAAACCTGCAATTTATTTTGAGGATTACAGTGAAATTTCAGTTAGGATTGCACAAAATGAGCATTTTTCATAAATTTTAGAATTGGGATAAGGTTAGTGGCAAGGATATGGTTAGGATTCCAGCCATAGTTAGGGTTAGAATGAAGGAGAAAAAAAATGAGGCTCAAATTGAACGTAAATCTTAATATAAGCCTGGTAAGAATTAGAATGAACGTGAACTAAAGTATTGCTATTAATATTAGAATCTACTTGCAATATTCAATATACCAGTAAAGATTAAGTTTAGGGTTAGAAAATGACTAAGATATTGGGAAAAAAATTGAAACCTATGTTTGGAAGGCTTATTTGAATTAACTTAGGATGAATGAAAACTAGTGTAACACTAACTAGTTAGTGTTAGTAATGACATATAATTTGGATTAAAATTAGGGTCAGTATTTTGTTCTGCTTATGATCAGTGTTATGAGTAGGAAAGTTTTACTATAAAATTGAGTTTTCACTAACAATTAGAAACAAAAATGTGAGCGTGAATGGTAATGAGCATTATCATTATATTTATTTCTCAGTGATCATTCTTGTAATGATTAATGAGAGTTTTCCAGCGAGTTTTACGTTGAGAGTTAGCTTTAAGTAAAGGACTAGATGATATGTAAATCTGAAATTGTTTTAGGATACAGTGGTTCAGGAAAAGGTAGGATTAATGGAAACTACAGTATTTTTCCTAGTAAGAGAATTTGAGGACAAGTAATATAATGGTTCATGTTAGGGACCAAGATCACTTCAGAGGTAGAGTCAGGAAATTTGTTGGAATTAGGGCAAATTGAAACTCATTTCCAGAGTGCAAACTGGAATATTCATTACAATGAATAAAAACTAGAGTATTTTTTTTTTTTGGGTCCGGTCGTGGGGCCTGAACTCTGGGCCTGGGCGCTGTCCCTCAGCTCTTCAGCTCAAGGCTAGTGCTCTACCACTTGAGCCACAGCGCCACTTCCGGCTTTTTTTCTTTTTGCTTATGTGGTGCTGAGGAATTGAACCCAGGGCCTTGAGCATGCAAGGTAAGCACTCTACCACTGAGCCACCTTCCCAGCCCTAGAGTATTTTTAATATTAATTTTGGACTATTAGGTTTCAGTTCCAGCTGGGCTCAGTGTTAGCATTAGGGAAATGGAAAATTTATGGTCAAACTGAAAGTAAATCTGTGAATAACAATTCAAGATCGAATTAGGATGAATATGAAATAGGAAACTGCTAATAATATTAGGATTAGGGTATGATTAATGTGAGGGTTAGCCTGAATGTTGTGTTAGAAAAATGGCACGATATTGAGTAAAACTATAAACTATTTTAAGAAAGATGAGTTGAATCAAAGACAGGATGTATAAATTTAATGTACTTTTGTGGCTTTTAGAATCCAAAGGCAATTGGTTCTAGGGTTAGGGTTACTTTTCTAATTAATGAACTAATGAATTAAAGGCACAATACTTTCATTCTTACAAACCAAGACAGTCACAATTTGGGGAAAAAACAATTTTCTAAATGAAAATGTGTCTTAAAACATTTTCCAACCAGGATTAAATAATAGTGAACAGGGTGTCATTCATTAAAATTAGGTAAGTTGATGATAAAACTTTCAAAAATATCGAAACACATAAATTGGAACTCATATATGTTATTGGGAAAACAGATACTTGCTCTAGCTGGGAAATTGTGTGTGTGTGTGTGTGTATGTGTGTGTGTGTATGTGTGTGTGTGTGTGTGTGTGTGTGTGTGTGTGTGTGTGTGTATGCACCCACCACAGGTCTTCAAATGAGGCCTGGGCCCTGTTGTCAGCTTATTCTGTGGAAGTATGGCACTAAACCACATAGCCATAGGCTTTCTTCTGACTTTTTAGTAGTTATTTTGAGATACATATCTCATGGATTTTCCTGTCTGGACTTAATCTTCAGATCTCCAGCAATCCTTGCGTTAGTGTTACTGTGGGTGCTACCACAAAGTGACAGTTCATTAAACTGGGAGCAATATGGAAGTATTCGTGCAAGATATGAAGTAACCAGTTCATTAATGTGAGAGTAACAGGATCACATTAGATTGCCTTCAAACACATTATTTCTGATGAGTTTAACTGAAGCCCAAAGCAAAATCCAAACCTATTAGCCACACTGTATGAAATATCATATATTCATGATTTAGAATATGTACAACGAATTAAATCCTGAATCAAAAGACTTTGTTGCCTTAGCACCAAAGAAATAGAGTGTCATTGAAATGAAGTCCAGACTGGAGGCCTGTAGCGAGCAGGGGAGCATCTGCTTAGTGGGTGTCCAACCCCCAGGACCATAAAGGATTAGGAGAGAAAGTGTAAGAGAAAGAGGAAAGGAAAGGAGGAGGAAGGGGTAAGAGAGGAGGAAGGGCAAAACAGGAGGGAGAAGAGGATCGAACAGGGAGAAAGTAGAGGTAGGAGAGAAGGAAGAGGGAAACAGGACCCTGGAGAAGAGGAGCAGGAAAGGGGGCAGGAAGAGGAAAATAAATGCAATATAACAACAAGAGTTGTTGGAAAACATTTTGCATAAGCGATCTGCATATGCATGGCAGGATTATTTTCTACTCAGAGAGACAGCTAGCACAGTGACAATATGGGTAATACCTGTTGCTAAGTCATTTTATTCTCTTTCTTCAGTGAGGAGTTCAGAAGAAATGCTGAGATCGGTGTTTTACAGATATACTTCAGGAATTCTTTTTCATGAATCAAACAATGGAAAGAACTAAATGCAACTTCCCTTAATTAAAAAAGAATAGAAGCTATATTTATTTGTATTACTATGCATGAAGAAATCCTGGAGATTTCTGGTTAATTCAGAGGGCCCCGTGCAAAAATATAGGACAAAAGGGAAGTAAAAATGTTTTTAAAGTATAATAGGTTATCATTGATGAAAAGTTTTACTGGAAGTTTTTCGTTTTTCTTTTTGTTTGGTTTTTGTTTTGCCAGTTGTTTATTGCTCCAAGGCTGTGCCCTGGAGCCCTTTCCAAGTCACCACGTGAAACTCCATTTCTGTATTCCCTGAGGGTGTGGGTGCCTCCTCAGGTCACCCGTTGAGATGTGTGGCCAACTCCTTTACGGTGGATGTGCAGTGAGTGGATGTGTATGCATGCTCCCCAGCATTGCCAGATGAGCCACGCCCACCCTTCCCACCTAACTTCCCAGTCTCAGTTGCTACATTTCACCCAGGAGCTGGCAGCCATGGGTCTGGATTTGAGGCCACTGCTGCCCTCTCCTCCTCCAGCTGTGCTGGTACTGGTCTTCTGTGCTCCTGAGTGCCTGGCCCATCCTACGGAGACTCTGTTCTGGGGTCACTCCCTGCCCCCATGAGTGCGGGGTGGGGGACACCATGTTTGTACACTGCACAGTCCATGAGTAAAGGAAGGCTGGGCATGAAGTCTGCCCCCTTGTGGCCAGGCAGCCCAGCCTTGGTTCACCTCATCAGTCTTTAAGGGGGTCTGGGTACTGGAGCCATGTGTTGGACCCTCTGCCAGCTGGCTTGTGACAGCTGCAGCAACTCAGCAACCTGGAGCCCCTTCAGCATCTCTGTGGACCTCCATTTTCTGGTCCTTGTGGACTCAGTACAGGGCCAACCCTACATATGTCAATCAGTGCCAGAGAAGCCTGGACTTGCAGCACACCAGCTGCAGCACCGGGGGAATGAATCCCCTCTTTCTTTCCTGTGTAGCCTCCTCTGTCGCCCTTCTGGCCCACATGGGTCCAGCTCTGGGTGCCATTCTAGAGGTACTCCATTTGGAGGCAATGGGGTCACCCCCATTGTTGTTCTCCAAAGCAGGAGAAAGGGCTTGTCCTTGGAAATGTAGGCTGCACAGATGGTAGCTAGGACTTGGCTTCTGCCCTGCCTTCCCCCCTAGCTTTGGCACCTGAGTCTGGGTTGCTTGGTTTGGTCACTAATGGAACCTTGTTGGCTACAGCCCACTGCAAAAGTCCTGCACCTGCTGCAGCAGCAATGCTGTGTCCTGGGTCACCACATGGACCTCTGATGGGTCTACTTGGGCGGGGTGTGGTTTTCATTTCAGGACTCCCATTAGGAAGTGCCACTCCCCTTCGTGGTACTGCAAGCAAGAGGTGCCACATAAAATTTCTATTTTCTAACATTTTCCTTCACTGAGATAAACAGAACTTGGAGATTTAAATAAGTTTTATAGAAACAAAATATATAACCAATATTACTTCAACGTTTTAAACCATTGCAATATATTTTATCCAGTAGGAATTCTGTCTGTAATTACTTATTTTACATTTGAATGTAACTAATGTAATGTATTTTGTGTGTATTTTACTATTCTAGTATAATTTCATTTGCACTACTTACATACAATTTTTATTCAAATTCTGAGATTTAATCACGTGTTTATGGATAAGAGTTTTGTTGTACTTTTATTTCAGTATTCCATTATGGCCTTATGAATACAAACAATAAAATCCATTCTTGCTAGTATAAAGTTCAATGGTTTTGGACTAGAGAATCAAGGATATAGCATTACATATCATACAGTAATGTGTATCACTTTGTTTAATACTGCTCCATAAAATAATTAATAATTCAGGTGACAGCCACTTCATCTGGCATGCTGGTCTGTGTGGTGAAGTAGGATCCTAGTGGCAGCCTGCCCATATTGGGCCATTGTGGGCACCTCGCATGGGACTGTGGGAGAAGATCAGAGTGCACCTGCTGTTCAGCTAGGGCAGCAACACAGCAGCTGCTGTGTGAATGACAGTGTCACTGACTCACATCTAACACATGCCTGCCCCGTGGGCTTGGGCCCTGAGGATCAGCCCCTGGGAGCACACACACAACGTGGGGCAAGGGGCGCCTACCTAGGAAGGTGTGCAGACCAAACAGAAGCCACTCTGCAGATTGGCTGGTACAATATTTTTCTTCTTAGAGCAGGGGACAATTCTGCTCTGCTGTGGGGAGAAAACAAGAAAGACAGACCCAGGCGGGTGAAGCCATCAATTTGTACTCAAGCTGGCAAGGAAACTTTCCTCCATGCACTCTCCAGCAGGCTCAGGAAGCCCTTCCATGCTCCTTGTCCATGAAGTAGCAGCCAGGGACACTCACGTCTGGTACTCCTGGCTGCTCTTTTGGGTTTGTTTGTTAATTTATACAGACAGCCTCTCCCTCAGACAGCAGAGTTACTCTGGGTTTTGTAAAACGTTCTGCATCTGAGCATTCCCAATGTTTGGTTTTTGCATTGTTTCTTGTAAATGCTTTGTGAAATTTGTGTTTTAGGTGTTGAGGTGCGAGAGAAGGAGGCAGATCATGAACATAGTTTCCTACCAGTCTTTCATTTAAAAATGAAAACAGATTCTCTATAAAAATGCCTATCAGGAAATAAATTTAAGAGGGAAAAAAGTCTGCTTTCTCATAAGATCAAAATATGCTAGTTTTATATGCATATTTTATGCACTCCAAATACAATTAAGTAACACATTATCTAGGAACAATTGTCCAGAGCTAAGAGTTAAGTGTCTGTTAGCTAGAGGCAGGGTGTTTGTGAGCTTTATCCAAAGGGAGGGAAGAAAGTTAAAATTCATAAATGACTTTGTAGAATCAAGGTGGCAATACAAAAGGAGTGTCACAATAAACTTCTTTGCTATTCGTGGTCTTTTATTGTTACATATGAATTTTTGGTTGCTTTTTCTACTTCATAGAAGAGTGACACTGGGATATTGGTAGGTATCACGTTGAATTTGGATATAGCCTTTGGCACTATTGCCTTTTTCATGATGTTAATCCTCCCAATCCAGGAGAATGGGGAGTTTCCCACTTCCATAACTCTGCTTTAATTTTCTTTTTCAGGTTTTCAAAGTTCCCATCATAGAGGTCCTTCAGCTCTTAAGTTAACTCCTAGGTATTTTATTTTTTGTGTGGCTAGTAAAAAGGGGTTGCTTTCTTAATTTCAGCTGCACTCTTATCGTTATTGGAATACAGGAAAGACTTTATTTTCTGAGGGTTAATTTTATACTCTGCTAGTTTGCCAAAGTTTCTGATCAGCTCATGTAACTTGGGAATGGAGTCCATGGGTTTCATTATATACAAGACCATGTCATCTGCAAAGAGGGAGAGTTTTACTTCATCTTTTGCTATTTGGATTCCTTTAAGATTGCATCTTATCTTATTGCCCCAGCTAGCATTCTAATTCTAAGTTGAAAAGGAGTGGAGAGAGCAGACATCCTTATCTCATTCCTGAATTTATAAGAAATGGGTTTAACTTCTCACCATTAAGTATAATGTTGGCTGTAGTTTTATCAATTCTTAGCAGAAAGAACAGCACTAGAGCAATATCGTTCCAAATTTCAAACGCTACTAAAAAGCCATAGTAATAAGAACAGCTTGGTTCTGGCACAAGAACAGACCTGAGGACCAATGGAGTAGGACTGAAGACTCAGAAATGAACCCCCTCACCAAAGTCACCTAATCTTTGTTAAGGGAGCTAAAAAAAAGAGAAGAGAATGGAAGAAAGACAGCCTTTTGAGGAAATAGTGTGGGCAAAATTGGTTAAACGCCTGTTAAACTAAAGCTGGATCCATATATAACACCCTACACAAGAATCTACTCCAAATGGATGAAGACCTCAAAATAAAAGAGGACAACATGAAAACATTACATGAAGGAATAGAATAAACTAAGACTTTTTAGCACATACAGAAATTTTCTTAATAGAGAGCTAGAAATATAGAGTAAAGAAAAATCAGTTAAGAAATTCATTCCTTAATTCATCTCTTTAGGAAACAAGTAATTTACTATTACAAGATGAGATGGAATTATAAATTCCAAGTGCTGATGCAGTCTGTATTTAATAAACATATTACAATAGTCAATAAAAAGAAATCAAAGAAAGGTTGGACAAATGGAATTGCATGAAACATGAGAGCTTCTGCAAGGCAAGGGTCATAGATGGCAATATCAATAGAAAGCACACGTTCTGGGAGAAGATCTTCAAGAGGTATAAAACGGACAAGGTCTTATATCGAAAATGTACTTAGGACTCTAAAAATTAAATCCCCCAACAGCAAATCTTCAAAGAAACTACTGCTCAATAATTAAGTGGGCTAAAAACTTAAAGAGAGACTTCTCTGAAGAGTAAATAAAAATGGCCACTAGACACATGAAGAAATGCTCAACTAATCTAGCCACAAAAGAAATGCAAATCAAGACAACATTGCGATTGCACCTTACTCTAGTTAGAATGGCTATAATCAAGAAATTTGGTGACATGTTGGAAGGGATGTGGCTAAAACGGAACCCTATTTCATTGATGATGGGAGTGTAAACTTGTTTAACCACTTTGGAAAGCAGGATGGAAGGTCTTCAAAAGACTCCATGTAAAGTTCCCCTATGTCCCAGCAATCCCACTTTTGGGCATTTAGACATTTACCCAAATGATCACAAACAAGGTCATAACAAAGTTGCCTGTGCAACCATGTTTATTGCAGCATTATTCACCATAGCTAAGAGCTAAGATATAGAACCAACCTCGATGCTCCTCAGTTCATGAATGGATCAAGAAAATGTGATACACACACACACACACACACACACATACACACACACAAACACACACTGGAATTCTATTCCTCCATTAGAAAGAATGAAATTGTCTGAAATTGTCACATTTGTTAGGAAATGGAAAGACTTGGTAAATATTATATTAAGTGAAGTAAGCCAGGCCCAAAGAAACATATGTCCCATGGTTTCCCTGGTTTGCAAGGACTAGGATATGTCTAGGACAAGCAGAGAAGGTCAAAGGCTATGGACATATAACCATATAAGATGACATTAAGTGAAAGGTATCCCAAGTCAGATACACAAGTGATTTTTTCTTTCTTGTTTTTGTTTTTAATATACTTATAATGCACTATGTGATTCTTTTGTACGTTCATCCTCCCATGGTATAATCCCTGTTTTCAGTGTATTTGATTCCAGTGTTCTGTAATTTTATATACATTTTTGTAATTTGGGGAGTGGAAAGATTATAGCAGAATGCTGAAATGGGGATGCAGGTTGACCCATTGGGAAGATGGGATGTACAGGACAATGTGTCGAAAATGAATTTACAATGTCGGGTAGGGGTAAAGGAGGGAGGAGTTGGAGAGTTGGAGAGGGAAAGGATAGTAGGGGAAAAACAAAGGAGGAGGTAACAATGCTCAATAGGAAATGTACTCATTACCCTACTCATGTAACTGTAAACCCTCTGTATAGTATTTTTACAATAAACAATATAAAACTCTCTTTCTGGTATAGATTTCCAGTGCTGTCTTCAGTATTGCATTTTTTGCCTTTTCTGGCTGTGGTTAGGTTCATCTGCATAGTGGATCAGTAATCTTCAATGCTTCTTGGTCCTGAAGTGGGACTTGGATTATCCAGTGATGGTTGGAGCTAGGCCAAGGACAGGACAAAACCACTTCCAGGGCATGGCTTCTTCATTTCCCCCTATGCAACTAGGATTGCAAGCAGAATTTCTCTGAATTTGACTCCAGAAAACAATCACTGAACCAAAAGGCAAGGTCACCAAATACCTCCCCTCTTCCCCCCATTCCCTTCTTTCTTCCTCTTTGGGAAAGTACAAAATAATTTTACAGGTTTTGCAGGTTTTGGCAAACACACAAATTGCCCACCACCTCCACTTTTAAACTAGGTTCAAAGTCACTAAGTCATGTAAACGGATAATGCCACACTCATTATTCTGGACAACATCTTCAGGTTGTTTGATGCTTTAATTTGTTGTTGTTGGTGGTGATGGTAGGAGGGCCTGAACTCTGGGTCTGGTTGCTGTACCTGCTGAGCTTTTCAGCTCAAGGCTAGTGTTCTACCACTTGAGCCACAGAGCCATTCCCACATTTTTCTGCTTATATGGTGCTGAGGAATTGAACCCAGGACCTCATGCATTCAGGAAAAGCACTCTACCACTGAGTCTCCTTCCCAGACTTAATGCTTCAATTCTTTAAATTTTATTTTCGTCAGTCCTGGGGTTTAATCTCAGGGTGTTAACATATCCCTGAGTTCTTTAGCTCAAGTGGAGCCCTTTACCAGTTGAGTCACAGTGTCAATTCCTGTTTTCAGATAAGCGTCTTTCAGACATTCCTGCCAGGGTTTGCTTTGATCAGTGAATTTTTAAATTATATTTCTTCTATGTATTTATTGGAATATTGCAGTCTATATGAAATTAAAGTTTTCTGTAAAACTTTGTCTTCAAGTATTCCAATAGTATTAAATATTACATTTACAATCTATTCTGTAGCAATACATTTTGAAATTATTATGTTAAGATGAAAATCTTGTTGTTTGTAGAAAAATCCCATTAAAGTCCAAATGGGACATATGCTCATTTCAGCAGCTTTGAGTCTCCTTCTTATTTATTTATTTATGAAAATACCATACAGAGGGGTAACAATTACAAGGGCAAGATAATGAGTACATTACTCATCAAGCATTGTTGCCTCCTCCTTTGTTTCCCCTTCCCATCTGTTCTCATCTGCCCCCGGCTGTGCACTCCAGACATCCCTTTGCCCATCCCCCACCCTCGCCGGTCAAGTTGTAAAGTTCGTTTTTCTTTTATTTTTTATTTGTTTATTTTTTTATAGTGAGAATACCAAACAGACAAGTTACAATTACATGGGCAAGATAACGAGTACATTTCTTATCAAGCATTGTTGCCACCTCTTTGTTTCTCCTTCCCATCCTTTTCCATACTACCCCCCTATCCCCACCCGATCCTCCCCCCACCCCCCCATCAAAGTTGTAAAGTTCGTTTTTCGACCTAATAACTTGTATATATCATTGTTGCAATGAGTCCACCTGTATCCCTAGTTAAAAGATTAGGTTTTTCCCTTCCCCTCCACAAATTATACCAACATCAAATACCATGAAATCAGGGGCTATACTGTGGGGGAGGGACATACAATGCAATATAGAAATCATCTTATAAATATGTTAGAAAAAATCGCAAGAAAAAAATTGAATCCTTATTGTGTGGTTCATTCCACCTAACATCAACTTGTCTGACCTTTTCTGCTTGTCTCAGACATATACTAGATAAGGCAAATAAGGGAAACAATGGGACCTATGTTTCTTTGGGGCTGGTTTACTTCACTTAATATAAATTTTTCCAAGTCTTTCCATTTCCTAACAAGTGGGGCAATGTCATTTTTTCTGATGGAGGCATAGAATTCTCTTGTATATATATATATATATATATATATATATATATATATATATGTATATATATACATATATATATATATGTATATACATATATATACACATATATATATATACATATACATACATATATATATATATATATCAAATTTTATTGATCCATGCATCTACTTAGGGGCATCTGGGTTGGTTCCATATCTTAGCTTTGGTAAATAATGGTTCAATAAACATAATTGTGCTGGTAGCTTTAATATGGTCTTCTTTGTGACCATTTGGGTAAAGGCCCAAAAGTCGGATTGCTTGGTCATAGGGGAGCTCTATGTGGAATCTCTTGAGGAACCTCCATACTACTTTCCAAAATGGTTGAATAAGTTCACATGCCCACCAACAATGCAATAAATTTTCCTTATGCCCACATCCCTACTAGCATCTGTTGTTATTAGACTTCTTGATTATAGCCATTCTAACTGGGGTGAGGTGGTATCTCAAAGTTGTTTTGATTTACATTTCTTTTTTTTTTTTGGTCGGCCGTGGGGCTTGAACTCTGGGCCTGTGCGCTGTCCTTCTGCTCTTCAGCTCAAGGCGATCGCTCTACCACTTGAGCTACAGCGCCACTTCCGGTTTTCTGGTGGTTTATTGGAGATAGGAGTCTCACGGTCTCTCCTGTCCGAGCTGGCTTTGAACCGCGATCCTCAGATCTCAACCTCCTGAGTAGCTAGGATTACAGGCGTGAGCCACCAGAGCCCAGCTTGATTTACATTTCTTTTATGACTAGGGAGGTTGAGCATTTCTTCATGTATCTATTGGCCATCCTTCTTTCATTTCCAGAGAAGTTTCTCTTACTTATTGGGCAGTTGTTTTATTGAGGATTTGTTGTTGGGGGATTTAATTTTTTTGAGTTCCAGGTATATTTTAGATATGAGACCCTTGTCTGTTGTATGGTAGTGAAGAGCTTCTCCCAATCAATGGGGTTTCAATTGATCTTGCTAACTATGTCATTTGCTATGCAGAAGCTCTGCAATTTCATGCAATTCAATTTGTCCAACATTTCTTTGATTTGTTGTAATTTGGGTCTCTATTAAGAAAATTTCAGCCTGTGCAAAAGAGACCTACAGTTTCTCCTATTCCATTCTTTAATGTTTTCAGAGTGTCTGTTTGATTCCGAGGTCTTTGATCCATTTGGAGTTCATTCTGGTACAGGATGATATATAAAGATCTAGCTTCAGTTTTCGACAAGTAGTTAACCAATTTTGCCAGAATCATTTACTGAAGAGGTTGTGATTCTTCCATTCTAATTTTTTAGCTCCCTTATCAAATTAGATGTCTATAGGTCTATAGGCTCATTTCTGTGTTTTCATTTCTATTCCATTGGTCTTATGGTCTGTTCTTGTGCCAGTACCAAGCTGTTTTGATTACTCTGGCTTTGTAGTTGAATTTGAATTTGGTATTGATATTCCTCCATCTCTTTTGTTTCCATTAAATATTGTTTTTGCTATTCGGGGTCTTTTATTGTTCCATATGAATTTTTGGGTTGCCTCTTCTTTTTACTAAAAGAACGAGGGTGGAATATTGATAGGTATCATATTGAATTTGTAGATAGCCTTGGGAAGTATTGCCATTTTCACGATGTTGATCTTTCCAATCCAGGAGCATGGGAGTTTTCGCCACTTTCTAAGTTCTGTTTTGATTTCCTTTTTCAGATTTTTAAAGTTTTCATCATAGAGGCCCTTCTTTTCTTTGTTAAGTCCTAGGTATTTTATTTTTTGTGGGGCTATTACGAATGGAGTTGCTTTCCTGATTTCAGCCATACTTTTCTCATTTTTGGCATACAGAAAAGCCATTGTTTTTTGAGGGTTAATTTTATACCTTGCTACTTTGTCAAAGTTTTGAATCAGCTTGAATAATTTGGGAGTGGAGTCCGTGGGATTCTTTAAATCCAAGTTCATGTCATCTGCAAAGAGGGAGAACTTCTTCTTTCCCTATTTGGATTCCCTTTTATATTTGAATCTTATCTTATTGCTGTACCTAGCCATTCTAATACTAGTTTGAAGAGAAGTGGAGTGAGTAGACATCCATATCTCATTCCTTAGTTAAGAGGAAATACCTTTTTTTTACCAGTAAAATGCTGGATGTAGGTTTGTCAAATATATCCTTTATTGTATTGAGGAATGTTCCCTGAATTCCTAATTTTTCCAGAACCTTCAACGTAAAGGGGTGTTGGATCTTGTCAAATCCTTTTTCTGCATCTATTGAGGTAACCATGTGGTTCTTATCCGTGCTCTTGTTGAAGTGAGTTATTATTTTAATTGAATTGCATATATTGAAGCAGCTTTATATCCATGAAATGAATCCTGTTTGATCTTGATGTATGATTTTTTGGATGAATTGTGAAAGTCGATTGACCAAAATTTTGTTGAGAAGTTTTGCATCAATGTTCATCAAAGAAATGGATCTCTAGTTCTCTTTCTTTGATGAGTCCCTGCTTGGTTTGGGGATGAGGTTTATGATGGCTTCATAGAATGAGTTCGGTAGTGAACTTTCTCTTTCAATTTCATTGAAGACTTGGAGGCGTATTGACGTGAGCTCTGCTTTGAAGGCCTTGTAGATTTCCGCTGTAAAACTATCTAGTCCCGGGCTTTTCTTAGATGGGAGGTCTCTTAGAGGAGAGGTCTCTTATTGCTATTTCTATTTCATTGCTTAATATGGGCCAGTTAAGATGGTTTAACTCATCCTGGTTTAGTTTCGGCATGTCTATATTTATTAGGAAACGGTACATTTTTGACAAGTTCTCAAACTTATTAGCATAAAGGTTTGCGAAGTATTCCTTATAATGTATCTTGGTTGAGTCTGTCATCTCTGAGTTTATTTATTTGAGTGTGTTCTCTTGTTCTTCTAATAAGATTTGTTAAGGGTCTGTCAATTTGTTAATTTTTCAAAGAACCAACTCTGTTTTGTTGATTCTTTCTTTGATTTTTTGGATTCTAATTCATTTAGTTTTGATTTAATTTTAATTATTTCTTTCCATCTACTGGATTGGGGTTTATCCTGCTGCTCTTTTTCAAGGAGACTCAGATGTCTCATTAAATTGTTAGTTTCAGGTCACTCCAATTTGCCTCTGAGTACTGCATTTGCTCTGTCCCAGAAGAGCTGGTGATTTGAGTGTTCATTTTTGTTGAATATTATAAACATTTGAATTTCGTTTCTGATCTCTTCCATGACCCATTGGTGATTCAACAGTGTGTTACTCAGCCTCCATGTGTTACAGGACTTTCACTAGTGGTTTTTGGTGTTGAGTCCTAATTTTATTCCCTTGTTTGAGAATCCAATATATAACTTCAAAGTTTTTGGATTTGGACAAGTTTACTTTGTGACCTAAATGTGGTCTCTTTTGGAAAAAGTTCCCTGTGTACTGAGAAAAACGTGCATTCTGATGCTGCTGGGTGAAATATTTGGTAGATGTCTGTTAAATATTGGTGATCTATGCATTTATTTATATCCATGGTTTCTCTTTTGATTTTTTGCCGAGTTGAAAAATCTAGTGGAGAGAGTGTGTTAAAGTCCCCAACAATTAATATCTTTGCATCTATGGGAGATGTGAGAAAAAGTAGAGTTTTTTTTTTTTTTAATTTCTTTTCCTTCTAATAGGTCGGTTTTGATGGCTTCAAATTCTTTTTTGGAAAAATTTTTTTAGATCTTATATGAATCTCTTTACTTCCTTAATTTTGTGTTCAGTGTCTATTCTCAAATCACTTAGTTGATTGGTTATGGTTTCCTTGGACTCTCATTCTTTCTGTTGGGCTCCATTCAACATTCGCCTTCGGGTCTCCCTGACTTCTTTCAGCTGTCTTTTAATGGATTCCATGAATGCCTCTATGTGGTATGAAAGTAACACCAGTTTTGTGCTAGAACACTATTTTAAGGCAAGCATCAACCAAATTCCTTTAGTTGCACAATCAAAAGTCGACAGATACAATCTATTTCAACAGATACTATCTATTCAACGTAAAACAACAATGTATTAATGGGCTGTGAAAAGTAAAGTAGAATTTGGCAAAGCAGAAATTATTAGTTTTAGGGAGAAAAGTGGGGAAAAATAGGATTAGAGAGATGTGGAAAGGTAAAAGAAGAGTGAAAATACCCAAGTCCTAATATCAAAGAGGAAAATGGATTGGACAAAATGATAGGAGAAAGAGAAGAGAAAATAAAAGAGGCAAGTAAAAATGGAAAAACAAAAATTTAAATTTAAAAAGTGAAACACAAAAATGATGCAAGTTTAAAGAAGAATATTGAGAGAAGAAAAGGAATAGGATGAGAGGAGGGGAGGAGTAGAAAGGAGATGTGAAGAACTAAAAATTCTTATAATAAAAATAAAAAAAATTATAATATTATATAGGTATTATGAGATAATACTGTTATTAAGGAATTTAAGCCTAAGAGTTTTTTAAATAAGTAATAAATTTCTGGATTAAGTGTGTAAATAATGTGGAATAAGGTCTAATAATCAATTAAGGGTATATCTGAGGATGAGCAGAACAGCAATTAAGTCACCTAAAAAAGAATGAAGATAAGAAAAAGTGAGAAGAATGAGAAAGAAAGAAAGGAAAAGGATCCAAATTTAGTAGAGATAAAATAACAATACAAATGTGCACACACATATACACTTAAAATAAAAATTATAAGAGGAAAAAAGATTAATAGAAAACAATTTTTTAAAAAAATTACAAGTTAATGAAAAGGTAAAAAGAAAGTGTTCTTTGGGGGGTGGGGGGGTTGAATGGGAAGATCCTGTATCTCCCTTGTGTCCATAACTAGTCTCTTGGTGGAGTCTCCAGTCTGCTTGTTGTGTTTGGTTTTCCTATGTCTTTATTGGTTTCTTAAGTTAGTTTGTTTGGCAAGCAGAAAAATGGTCTGCTTTACCCAGAATTTTGTGATCCTCCTCCTAGGCTAGTTCAGTGGGAGGGAGATCTGCTTTGTTTCTCACTAAAGAGGGAGTTGGCAGTTTCCTCTTGTTTGGAGATGCTGTGATGAGGCTAGGTTCTGGGTAGAGTAGAGGCCTTTCAGCAAACACTAGCTTTTCCTTGAGGGGCTAGCTTCTGAGACACTCACAGAGCCCAGCATGGAGACTTTCTCAGGTTTATGTTTACTGAATTTCAATTGATTGTCTAGACTGCTATAAGGAGGGGAAGCCTCTGGCTCTGTTTACCCAGTGAAGAAAGACATTCCTCTGGGGGCTGAGTTTTCACTGCCTGGGCTGGGTGACTTTCTCTTGGGTGGAGCTGAGCCTGGCAAGTCAGGTCAGGTTCCTGTGACCTGCTAAATGACTCTTTTTTTTTCCTCCAAGTCCTGGGTTGGAGCTATAATCTCAGCCAGGCCTTTCCCAGTATCAAAGATGGAGATCTCAGGTAGTGGCACAGTGGGGAGGAGGAGGGGGAGGGGTGACATTGCCTCCTCTGCTCCCTGAGAAGGTGTTATTATGTCTTGGTTCCTGGGTTATCTCTGGTCTGTGATCTGCAGGATAAAGATACCTGCACCTTGTCAGTTCTTGCTGGTGTTGGGTAGAATCCAATCACTCTCTGTCTGGCACATTTGTCCAGACTCTCTGTGTTGTAGGTATGGCAGCAAGGCCACTGCTACCGCCTCCGCCACCGCAGCCACAGCTACGGGCAAGTGCTCAGATCTGTTTCCTTGCCTGGATTTTCTCTTTCTGGCAAAAGTCTCTGTACTGGGATGGCACACTTGGTGTAATTCTCCCACCTAGGACTGTTCACTGTTACACTAAAACTGCTTTCTAGGTGAGAGCTTGTTTAGCCTCCAGGTTCTCCTCTGCCATCTTCCTGAAACTACTCTTCTTTTTTTTCTCTCCAGTATATTTTCTTGTTTTTGAACAAGTGTCATGGACTGTCCAACCATTCAAAAGGGAGCTTATTCCATTAATTTAATAGAAAAGGAATGCAGCCTGCCTGCATCTCAAACCAACTTTGAGTATAATGTTAATCTGATAATTCACATCATTGAATTTTCAAAGTTGTATTGATAATGTTTTGTTAAACTATTCATTAAAGAGGTTCCAAATAGCAAGAATAAAAAAAAATGTTTTGCTTTCTAAGAATGTTTTAAAAGCTAGTAATTCAAGAAAACACAGTCTATTCTTCCAAGATTCCATGGTGAAGAATTTCTCTTTTATCATAACCCTTACCACTGACCCTCTCCCTTCAAACTTGTAGTTTATTCAGTTTTCTTGTTCCTGCTTTCATTTTGGTACTAGCATGAAAAATCTCTTTCTAGTATTTGACAGTGAAATTCCATTTGTTGTTAGAGAGTGCAATACATATTGCCAAATGCAGATTCATGGGCATATCATAGAGGATAAACTATTAAATATCATTAACGTGATCTATGCAAATATTCCATCAATTAATATAAATACCACATAAATGTGCATCTTCATATAATTTTTAAATGCAATGTAGTTACATATCATATCTCATAAAATAATTCAGACAACTGGTAGAAGAGACTAAGCTCAACATTTTGCATTGTTCCCAATACTATTTGTAAAATTTTCTTTCTCAGTAATTTTCACTGCAGAGCCTTCTTTTCCTAGGAATAAGTTATAAGTCATGTCCTTGGATTTTAGTTAACTTTGAGTAAGCTGTTTTCTTTCCACCACCAGTTAGTCCCTCGCGTTAAATACCCGAGGAATAACTTGCCCCGATATGCCTGCAAGAGGAGTATCCAAGTCAACTGTCTGTGCCCCCTCTTCCCTTGCTTTTTTTGGGGGAATGGGGTAACAGAGACAGGGGAGACAGAGGTGTCAGGGTTCAGGTGGCTGGAACCATGGTGTTTTGAATTATGGGTAGCAGAAATAGTAGTAGAGAGTAGGATACCAGGTAAAGGTTAACTGTGACTGTAATTGCTGAGTTCCAGTGTAAGGAAATTGGTTAGCTGCAACAGCTTTGCAGGGGTTGGGGTAGCTAACACAGGTATCCAGAACTGTTTAACAGGGACAAGGAAGCATATACAAAGTGAAAGAGTAAAAGTTGCGAGGGATTGTGGGGCACAATCAGGGTAACAAGGTCATGGGTGTACAAAGTGGGTAGCCAGTACTATGGGAGTAGCAATTGGCATGGTGTCCTGATGTGGTGCATAGCTCTGGGTTTGCCTGTTCAGTTTTGGCTGTTAGATCTTTAGGGAAACTACCTCTAGCAGCTCATTATCAGCTTGTTGTATTCAGGCACGTGCCATCTATAAATGTCTACTCCAAGTAGATTGCATTCTTTGACACCAGCTATAGGATCTTTGCTCTAAGCATCCTGAGAGACCACACTCCACAATGCTACAGAACAGGCTCCACATAGTGAGCTGCAATCACCTCATACTTCTCTTGCTGCTCCTCTCCAGGGTCAATTATCATGGTAGCAAGGGATCTGAGATGTGCTCAGCAGCAGTGCTCTGAGAAGCTACCAATTCTTACCATCGCAATTGGGGAGCTCCCTAGAAATGGGCAAGAGCACTTGCTGACGTTCTTCCAACTTCTCTCTGTGGCTCTGCACAACCAGATTGTTATACCTCAGGTGGATTACTTTGATGTCCAGGTAGCATCAAACTTGCTCCATCTTCTCTCTCTAGGTGCTTTTCTGTTTCAGCTGCCTCTCCATTTCCCTCCAGGTAGCTTGCTTCATCTCCACATCTTTTGAATTGTGCTTCATATCAACCCGTGGCTTTCACACCAAGCCCTTCCATTTTCTCATCTAACTCTCTAGCTGTGAATCTGGTACAACAAGTTAATTTCTGTGTCTGTTTATCAAGATTTGAGTCGGAATCCAAGATGGTACTATCTAACTGAGAACATGGGGAGTGTCTTAAATACTCCCCTGCCATTCACTGCTCATTGAGAAAGATGCAAATGTGTACTTGTCAGTCTCTCCTCCTCCATTTTTGGTTCAGCAGAATAAAGTAAATTCACAATGGAGCTACCAGACAGCTGCTATGTCAGCAAGTGATGAAACCAAAGATAATTTAGTGAGGGGATACTTACCAAGTGTAGTAGGATAAATACACATATTTGTAGGATATTACTAAGAGCTTTCATCAAACTGGTTATTTTATGCCCAAAATGGCAGACCAGTTTTAATCTGTCCCTGAGAGCTTCCTGTTCTGAAGGCCCTGAGGACTCCTACATACAACTCAGACCTAATGACATGGGTGAATAAAAATGTAGGTGAGTATGGATTAGTATTTTGAAGGTGTGGTAAGGTGTTGTCTTGTCATGACCACCATGGAATCAATGTCCTTTCTCTGATCTTCATCATATCTCTTTATTTGGCAAAACTGGCAGATTTCTTAGTGTGTCATTTTCTCCTGTTAGTTCAGTGCACAAGTTAAAACATTAAGCATGCCAAACCATGGGTTTCCATTGTCTTAGTAGATGTTTTGCCTTCTAGGACCTTCCTTCCAGGTAACTCTCTGTTTAGCATTTTGCACAATGCCCCAATCAATGATATCATTTTGAGCCTAGGAGAAA
Organism: Dipodomys spectabilis; assembly: GCF_019054845.1. NCBI lineage: Eukaryota > Metazoa > Chordata > Mammalia > Rodentia > Heteromyidae > Dipodomys > Dipodomys spectabilis. Next base: position 845,014 of record NW_024871092.1, on the reverse strand, counting down.
ATCTCCATTTGTAAAGCAGTACACATAAGAAGGAGATGATGCCCCACACTCAAATGCTCCAGGAGAACAGAGTGTAAGGGTGTCTACATAGTTGGGAAATAGGATTCTGAGGGGTGGAAAGGGATGAGTTTAGATAGCAAACCTAGAAGTAATTATAAGTTTCTGAATTTCTAACCTTTTTTCCTTCTGCCCCTCATATCAAATTCAGGAAGTGGTGGAATGTTTATGGTCACAAAAAGGAGTTTTTAATCCCAGGCCCAAACTCTAGGTGTTCTTCTTTCGTCTTCCCACATGCTCCTGATGTAAATTGTCAGAAGGGCAAAGGGAAAGGGAGCCCCTTGCTCAGTAATATAAATGGAGCATACAAGTAACTGCAGTCTCTGACTTTCTATTTTGAAGGAAAAATAAAAGGAAGTTTGAGTTTTTACGAAATCAGTTTCTAGGCTCCATGGTTCCTTCAGAACTTCTTTCCCTCCTTCTATGTTTTGAGAGCCACAGTTAGTACAGTGCTTCTGTCTCTTAGGGGCAATCCTTCTGTTCATACCATGCTTAAAGTAGACAATAGGTGGAAGCTGCCATTTAAAAAAAAGCATGAAATAGCACACAGTGAGTGCTTTCCCTGAATTCCTGGACCTAACAAGTTCCCAATTCTGAAGAGAACATGATTATGGGTGAGTACTAAAAACATCCACTGAATGGTGAGCTTGGAACATTTTTCCCAAGGCAGGTTCTGTCCAGGTTATTAGGATGGCTGAGATCTACTGGATCAATGAACTTACAGATCATGCAAAACAGAAAATTCTAAGAGATTGAGATCCCAAAAAGAAAGTGGACCAAGAAGAGAAAACTTATCATTGCTGAAAAAGGAGGAAGACTTAACTAGGAGAATGTTCTTCTGAATACAGATATGGGTATAATTATAACAAAGATCTAAGTTGTGGCTCATCAGTAGAAACTATCAAGTCAAACCTCACTAAAGCTAAAAATAAACCTTACAAAATTAAAAAAAAACTATTTGGATTTCAGTACTAACATCTGTTTTAAGGAGTGTGATTGTGGTGTGTGTGTGTGTGTGTATGTGTGTGTGTGTGGTGTCTGAGATTATTTACAGACAACATTTGTTCTTAAAAATCATCATATTGTCAATATCCTTTAGGTTTCCCACTCATGTCTGGTGGCATTCTAGCTCTACCACCTGAAACACAAAATTCTCGCTTTCTTCTGGTTAAATGGAGATAAACGTGTAATAGTTATGTCAACTGGGTTGGTTTCAAACTATGATCTTCAGATCTTACTCTCTGGAGTAGGTAAGGTATAAGAGTGAGCCATTATGCTCAGCCCAGTATTTCCAGTGACTTACATAATCTTTCTGAATCTCAATTACTTCCTGTGTACAAAGTGAAAAGAATTACTGTGTGGAAGTTAGAATCAGGTGGGAGTTATGACTGGGTGTAGGAAGTATACGTGTTTGGGATGTGTGTACAGAGCCTGACAATCTCATAAAACTACTGATGTTTATATTGAAAGGTATTCCAGGAATTGGAAACAAGAGGGATTTTTCTGTTCTAGTTTATCCATTTATGGCATTGAGGGAGACAGAGATAGTCAAGGAGAACAGGGAAACAAATGCAGCACTTGTACACTGTAGATATTGTGTTCACAACGAGCTATACGACTGTGGACAGGGACAGGAGAGATGGGATTGTCAAACAAGAAATGAACTCATTACCTGACTTACAAAATAGTTATCTGTATAACAATTTTAAAAATACAATAACAATTTTAAAAATCTGGGTTGATGATTCTCTCCTCCAGTTTTTGTAGGTGCCTTTAAGACTCAGGCCCACCGATGGAGTTTTTGAAGGTCAATTTATATGATAATTAATATAAAGCCATAATCTCTTAAGAAATGTTATAACAAGTAGTTCATTCTTAGTACTGGTTTCTCTTTGAGTAGCAATTCTATATGTTGTGGGCAGAGCTAATGTTTTACTTTCTGGTTTTAGTATTTGTTAGGTGTTGAAATCCCTCTTAAAGTTTTGCAACAGAGTTCTGCTGTATTTTGGCACCCTGCCCCTAACTAAAATGGTATTCAACCTTTGAAATTCATGTACTTGAATATGAGTTTTATTTATTTAATTTGATGATGATGGTGAACTGTCGCTATCCTTCAGCTCTTCAGCTCCATACTAGTGCTCTACCACTTGAACCAAAGTACCTCTTCTACCTATTTCTGCTTAGGTGGTGCTGGGGAATCAAACCTAGGGTCTCATGGATTCAAGATAAGCTGTCTACCACTGATCCACCTTCTCTGCCCCCATAAGTGGTATTTTTGTGCCAGGGTCTATCAAGCAAATCTATTGAGAAAATGTATTCATTCGCCATTAGACATAATCAAAATTATGAATTATCTGATATTTTAATGAATAAAACTGTTATCATTGTTACTAGGAATTATTTGTCTCCCCATGCTGTAAACATGGAGGAGGTATTTTAAACTAAAACTACAAAAGTAATTTTAAGGTCTTGGTGCTAACAAATCTGTCCAGGTATTATTACACTAAAGAGAGAATTCAAAATGATTTTTCTTCATAAATACAGAGATTAAAGGACTTATAATACTTATTTCAAAATGCAAATTAAAGGGAAAATCAGTCAGGAGGTAAATTTTATATTGAATGTTAATTTTGAAGAGGAAAATAAGATCTTAGATGGCAGACTAAAGACAAAACACTATCAGAGCCCTTTATGCTGAATTTTAAAAAAAGAGGCTTTAATTGAAAAATTGAGCTGGAATATGCACATCAGGCAAAGGCAAGCAATCAGAGCATACCACCAACAAAGATATGCCATAATGTATATCTCAGAAAAAGGAAACAAGTACAGACCCTGGCTCAACATCCTTATCCTTGATTTCAATGATACACATATTCCCCCCTACACACAGACGCACTCACACACACACACACACACACACACACACACACACACACACACACATACACACACACAGACACTCGAATGTATGCAACAACTCAACTTACTCACTTCCATTCAACATGAGTCAAAGATCTTCCTGTAATATTTGAAACTTTAAAAGTTTCAAGTCTTGTAAGTAATTGATAACAGATGCATAAGCAATTATTTTCTGAATAGACTCTGCTATAGAAATGAGAGTTCATGATGGTTATAACTACTTAAACATCTTTGAATCTCGAAAAAATTAAACAAGAGACAGTCTGAATTTTGGAACTATATTTCTACAAGCTATTCTTCAAAGGCTTAATAAGAGGTTACAAAATCCAAAATTAAATACCAAATTAATACAACTAATACTTGTGTAAGCGAAGTGAAAGACACTGATTAGTGACCTATGCTGCCTCCATTTCTAAGCCGGCTGCACATTGTGGAACCTTGATTCTGCTGGGCCAGGCCCACAGTTGTCTTCCAAGAGCAGTGGCCCTGCTGAGGTTGGCAATGGGAGCTGTGTGGAGAGGATGGGAGACCTAGAGGGAGGCTGAGCTGGGGTTGGGGTTGGGGGTAGTAGGGAGAATACGGGATGTCCTGGCAGAGGCTGGTGAAGGGAGGAAGGAGGCAGTAAGCCAATGGCTCAGGAAGCAGCAGACCCAAAGGCAGCTGGGTTCCGGGGAGTGTCTGTGAGGTGCGGAGTTAGGCGCCTGGGGCCTCGTGGCTGGGTGAGGAGAGGAAGGAGTCTCAATTCCCACCCAAACAAGCAATGAGAAATGAGACAACCAGTGGCTGAAGAATTTCAAGAAAAAAGGCAGGGACTTGTAGGTAAACACTGGGGGTGTGGAGGGCCGCAGTGCTGAGCCAGTGTGCCTCCTGGGGCCCTTGAAGTGATATAGGGCCACCTCTGCTGTGCACTAGGCCTCACTCTCGCCTTGAAGCAGGCACCAGGAATCGCAGGCACAGCCTCAGCCTGCCCCACAGAGCTGGCTTGCCATGAGTATTGGGGACTGGGCAGCTGCAGGGAGGTTATGTGCAGCAGGGCAGAGGAAGAATGTCTGGTGGGCACTGTTCCACCCTAGTCAGGCACAGGGCCACTGGAGAAGTTCTGGCTCTGGATCAGGACCAGGCATTGCCCTCCAGACAAGTGGCCTCTGGGGACTTGCTTGGTGGCTGCTATGTGTGGGCTTGGAAATTCCTTAACATGGCCAAGGAGTCTCCACGGATAGGCATATTTGCTCCTGTGCCTCTCCCATCTTCTGGATTCCCACTGTCCTCCTGCCTCGTGCCATGTCCAACTACAGAAGTAAACTTCTCCAGCCTCTAAGAGGGCATCCTGGAGATGTTCACAGGGCTTCCCACGTCTGGTTCACCGTGGATGCAGGGCTCAGAGGGTGCCATCCTCCAGGCAAAGTGTACCCCCATTTAAGCTCGGAAGAGGAGAAAGCTTCATTGTCCCAGATACAGCTGCCCTTGGAGTTTTCTGTGTACACTAGTCTTGTGCTGAGATAATGATCCCCAAAGACCACCAAGCCATTTCCGATGTGAGCACACGAGGGTCATTTATTGCAAACTCGAGCCTGGACTCACAACTGTCAGCATCACAGTGGGTCAGAGTTGAGAGCTCTGAACCTTCAGTTAACAGGGTTTTTATAGGGCATAGGGCTGAGGTAAGTGGGTTCATAGCTTGTCAGTTACATGATTGGTTGACATTTAATGAGTTAATATTGTAACAATCTTATTGGCTAACATGTGCAGGCTTAGCAGTATGAAGCAAATTATTTTAACTATGGAATCGTAAGAAACATCTGTAGCTTTAGGTACCGTCCTGTCATCTGCTTATGGCTATTGCTAGGAGAGTTACGGGAAGAATGTTATTGGGACATTTCATGGTTTTTCCAGGAATCTGAATCCTAAATTTCAGTAAAATCTTTACAATGGATACTTTCAGTAAATGCCTTTACAATGGATACTTTCTGTATAGGGCTTCAAAATGGACTAAGTCAAGAATGGCTATACTTTGGCTAAGGTCTCTCAATAGGTGTGTGTGTGTGTGTGTGTGTGTGTGTGTGTGTGTGTGTGTGTGTGCTTGGTGTGAGAGAGTCAGACACCACTGAGGTTTGGTGTAAACACTTCTTCCTTTCAGCATCGAGTTTTGGTATCTTGTGGTTGGTCCTCCTCCCGAATTCTGACTTCTAAATTTCTTCTTCTATATAGTTTTATCCTTATATCTTCTTAATTTTCAGATTCCTAATATCTGTTTGTGAACTTCAGAATTTGCTTCATAAAGAGGGTGCCTTTCTTCTAACTTTTATGAAGCCCTTTGCTCCATTTAAATGGAGCATGTGCTGTGTTAGTGGTTTTACTTAGCCCAGACTGTTGTGGCCCAGGCTGTGACTTAGTTTTGAGATTAGTTTAGGCTAATATGAGATACTATCATTTCAGTCTATCTAGTGAAAAAAGTTCAGCATCTTTATTGAAACAATTTCCTGGCTGTGAAACAAACAAAAAATCCAGTGGTACAAATATACAATCTGTTGATTTTTGTTAAGTGTGCACCACAGCAATGAAAAAAATCTTCTTACTAAAGTGAGTATTTAGAATATGAAAAAATCAATTATTATAGAAATTAAAAACTGATCAAATACCAAAAGAAAAACAAAGACACTGATCAGGAATGCAGTACAAATGTAAGTGTTTAATAAATAAATGAAATGTTTGAGATTCTTATCCACATAGGAAATACAAAGGAAAATAAATAGGAAAGTCACTGAAATCCCATCCTACACACCAGAACAGCTATCAACACTCGAATAAATAAACATCTGGAGAGGTTGAAATAAATCAGGAACTGTATTTGGTTTTGTGATAATTGTAAACTAGTGCAACCCATATGGAGATCATAATAGAAGTTTAGAAAATGCCAAAATAACACATGTGTTGATGACCTTTACTGCAACCTTAATACATAAAGAAGGAATATAAATCAGCATCAACATCCATGTGCATGGCAGCAAGAAAGAAAGCTGTGTAATCAACCTACGTGCACAAAAATAAGGGAATAAAGGAAATATGCTATTCATAACTATAAACCTGTTCTGGTATATAAGAGAAGTAAATTTCTCCAATATCACTGCTAAATATTTTTGGATATATACCTAATCCTAATTTCACAGGTTTTGTGGATTCGTGTTTTTCTTTAAAAGGGACCTCCATATTCATTTTTAGAGGAGTTACAATAGGTTGAAGATATCCTATAATATGTGAATATTAGAAGAATTTTAAATATATCAATGAACACAAAAAGGACCATCATATACAGTTTGTAACTTGATCCAATTTTAAGAAGGCAACAGTTGGGGGACAAGACAATTTTAGAAGCTTAATAACAAAAACACAGACATGGAACATTTAAAAAAAATGTGCAACTGATTAGTGCTAATACTAACAAAATATTTTCCTCAAGTTTTAAAAATGAAACAATTAAAATAATACTTAATAACATCAAATAAGTATGCCATGGAAGAAAATATACCATAGATATATGTTTCCCCATAATTTGTTTTAATTTATAACAAATGGATTCAAAGAAAATGTGATCACATGTCTGAAGATGATAACACATTCAAGTATCATTGATTGAATCCAGCAAAGGAAAGTAACAGAGAAGTAGAGAGTAAGAACAACCTGGGGCATAGATGAAGATACTCAGTAGAACGTTGTGAGGAAAAAATGTGTTCCATTTTGCTCATCAACATTGAGCTAGGACAGCTACTTGACAGAGCACTTGTAATGTAGTCAGAACAGTGGAGTTACTAATTTAGGCAGTAATTTATTACTTTTATTCCCTAATCTTATGATGTGATTCCCAAACGATGTGAGTGATCCTAGATTTTCTGAGCCCTTCTTAACCCAAAATTTCTAATTCCTTCCCTTGCCAATAATTCTTTTGCTATTCTCATTTCTCCTTATTTCTGAACTCAACTCCTGTGACCTTTTGGTTTATGGGAAAAAGCTTGAGAAATGTGAGGATGGTCTGGAATCTGAGGAACATCCAGTCCAGCTTGGAGGATCTGGTAAAAGACCTCTACCTGGAACTCAGAATCAGATATTAAATGACCTCTTTGGAAATAGAGAAACTCAATCCCTCAGGTGGGATTATCATTCCTTGACTTTCTCTGAAGAGATTTGGTACTAGGGCATAATTCAGAGAATGAGCTTTAGCAACACTCACCACAGCTTTGTCAGGAGGAATAGGTTCAAAACTAAAAGTGACCTCAGTTCTCACAGGGCCAGTCAGAAACCAAGAGATCACATATTCCTCCTCATCAGACACCTTTCTGGGAGGAACAGAGTCTGGGCAAAGTCTGCAATGGAGATAAAGTGAGACTAGGCCTAAGGAGTACACAAAAGAATGACCCTCTCTTTGAAAGTGAGTTGTGCAGTGAGACATGACAACTACCTTTATATATGAAAATTCACTAGGTGAGTTATCTCACTGCCACTATGCGGGAGGTCAGTTTCCTCAAAGAAGTTGTTAAATGTTGTGTCTACCAGTTTACTCTCCAGGCTGTTGTCTCTTCCACCTCTTCCCATGCCAAGAATGCATTGCTTCTTTCAGGCAATCAACTAATTGTTCTGAATCCTAAGCAGGAATATTGTAGGATATACTTTGGCTAACTTCTTGCATTGGAGGTTAGCCAAAGGCCCAGGCTTTGCACATGCCAAGAGGTAGAGAAGGTGAGTATAAGCTCAGATTGGTACTGAAGAACAATCATATTGAAAAAAAATCAGTAAATGAAATTAATGTTTGAGTAATTTAGGGTGCATAGCCACTTAAATTTATGTAATTATTAGTAACAAATATACAATCATGGATTAGGAAGAAAACAGTGAAGTAGATTCAAGATAACATGGAAAAGACACATAATAGCCATAACAGGAGATGAGAGTGTGAAGGAATTGTTGGTATAAGTCCATTTACTATCTGAGGAGTGACCTTGGATAGGAGGCTTTTAGAATAATATCTAAAAAAGAGGGACTTGCTGGGCACTAGTGACTCACACCTGTAATCCTAGCTACCCAGGAGGGTGAGATCTGAGTATTGTGATTCAAAGCAAGCCCAGGCAGAAAAAGCCAGAAGTAATGCTGTGGCTCAAGTGGTAGAGCACTAGCCTGCAGCTCAGAGACACTACCTAGGCCCTGAGTTCAAGCTTCAGGGTCATCAAAACAACAACAAAACCATAACGTTAAAAAGAAATAAAAGAAGGACTTAAAGATATACGATGGAATGATGATCCTGTGTAACTGTCTAGGGAACATAAAAGGAGACAAAATTTGGAGCAAAATGATACCTATTCATTACTAATCAAGGATGCAATGCAAATGCCAAATTCCTCTTCTCCAAAACTTCCAAACCTGGGATCAGAACATGGCTCATTGGTTGAGTGCTTGCCTTGCAGGCTTGACGCCCTGGGTTCAATTCCTCAGCCAGAAGTGTTGCTATGGCACGAGTGGTAGAGCACTAGCCTTGAGGTGAAGAGGTGAGGGACAGGACCCAGGCCCATAGTTCAGGCCCCATGACCTGCCAAAAAAGACCCAAAAAACAAAACAAAACAAAGCTTCCAAACTTATCTTTTCTCATAATTGAGGAGAGGCTTTTTTTTAAAACAGGAATTCTTATCTAGTTCAAGGTCATCAGAACTTCAGTAGAGGTTTCCTGTTGAGATATAATGCACCTAACTCTGATGAACTTAATCATGACTAGGAAAGTATGGACATTTATGTGTGTATTACATTTTTCCTTATAAATATATAATTCTTTCAGCTATTATATGTAATATATATTGTACAATATATTATACATTATATAGTATAATAAATGTATTATAGTATATCATATATTATATATTAACAGACTTCTTAATTTTAGAGTTAGGAACAAGCAACATATTGAAAGACAAATGCTTGAGTCTCTGAGTAATTTCTCTACCACTGGACAATTCCAGGTTTCATTCTTATTACCCAAAGAGCAACATAGGCAAGTGGTGCCCATGGAGGTGGTTCTCTGGATTCTGGAAACTGTGATCTGCACATATATATATATGAAATATTATTTTATACTAGTGAATGTGTATAACTATAGCAACAGATAATTAAGTCAACATCTATGTGCACACACACTCAATCACTTTCAAGTATAAGAATTTCTTTTACTTGAGATTGCTCAGTGGTAGATAGCTTGCCTTGCATGCATGAGACCCTGTGTTCAATTCCTCAGCACCACATAAGCAAAAAGAAAAAAGCTGTAAGTGGCACAGTGGCTCAAGTGGTAGAGCACTAGCCTTGAGTTGAAGAGCTGAGGGACAACACCCAGGCCCAGAGTTCAGGCCCCATGACCGGACCCCCTCAAAAAAAATGTATTTTCTATGTTCCTTACGCACCTACACAGAGAGTACTTGATTTGCACTTCAATTGTCCTGGGAGTTCTTTATCTGGCTACTGTAGATTCACATCCTTTTGTTCTCTTAGTAGCCATATGTCATGTGTTCAACAATACTTGTTACAAGCAAAAGTATCTACCTTGGCACACAGAGGAACTTGGATTTCAGAAATGCCACAAATAAGTAGGAGGTACAGCAGTACTTTTAAAAATTAAATAGATTACATATTTATTAGGAAGTTTGTCAGAAAAATAAACTTCAGTGCAGAATGAAATACTTGAAGAAAACTACAGTTGAAATTACAAATAGCTAGGTGCTGGTAGCTCATGCCTGTAATCTTGACTAATCTGGAGGCTGATTTCTGAGAATCACAGTTCAAAGCCATCTTGAGCAGAAAAGTTGCCATGAGACGCTTATCTCCAATTAATCAATCAAGACTAAAATTGATACTGTTGCTCAATGTTGTAGAAAGATAACCTTGAGCCAAAACCTCAGGAACAGTGCTCAGGACCCAAGTTCAAACTCTGCAATAGAAAATAAATAAAAATAAAAAATAAATTACATATAATTTATTACCAACTCTGTACAAGGAAAATAGGATATGGCACATGGCAACATTTGACTTCAAGTTACAAAGTTCCAAAGCATTTCCCCACTCGTGAGAACTAGGAGTAATCCATATTGAAAAAATAAAAGCATATACCAAATTTCAAAACATACTATATGTTATACAAAGGAAATGCAATAAACATGCATTTCACAATTTAGTAACATCATATAGTAAAAAGAATCTGATTAACTGATTCATAAAAATCAATATAATGTTGATAAACATCCAATATCTCAGGGATCAAATTAGCAGAATACTTTCCATCTATGATGACTGTTTTGTAAATTATCCAGCCCTCTCAATCCCACAATTGCAGAAGTCTCTTCCTGAGAATGTCCAGACATCTGTCTACTGTGAGTGCTCAATGTAGACCTGGTCCCATTCTCTATTATTTAGACATGTGATAGACGGAATATCTGATAACTTAATGACATTTTAGTTCTCAGAAAAAAAAGGGAAATTGAAGACAGTGGGAAAATTTACCAGATCCCGGAAAGATTTCTATCATTGTGCTAAAACTGTACCCTTTTATTGACACTTGAACAAACTGCAGCAATTGTCACTCCAACAACATGTCCAAAAAATAGCTTTCCAAATATTGAACCACAGTGCCACTTCCAGTTTTCTGGTGTTTAATTGGAGGAAAGAGTGTCACAGATTTCCTGAAAGGGCTAGATTTGAACTAACATCTTCAGATCTCAGCTCTTGCATAGCTAGGATTACTGGGATGAACCACTGGCTCCCAGCAAAAATGTTACTTATTTTAAGTTCAATGATTTAGTTGAGGGAGTAGCATGAGTGTGTAGAAAGGAAACTTTCAAGTCATCTCTCTAAATAATTTCAGTTTAATTTTCATAATAGTTATTGCAGTGATTAATAATAGAAGCTCCCAAAGTAACAGAATGATTCTTTATTTTCTCCTTCCCATAGGTACTATTGGAAGATGAGTGAAATCTAAGTATAAGGCAATATGTACTTGAAACTATAAAAAAATATGTTGATGACACATAAAGAGCCATATTACACAGCTTCTTTTCATTTCATAAAGAAAAGAATGTCATACAAGTGTATTTATTGGCAGGGTTTTACATCTGAAAAAAATATCATAAAAAAGCAGGAGGGGATCAGCAACCATTTAAGTGTGATATAGCATTGGAGACTATAAGACATGAATTTATTCATTAAATAATTATCACTAAATTTATTCATTGTAAATTTTTCTTTTTTTGGGTCCGGTTGTGGGTCCTGAACTCTGGGCCTGGGCGCTGTCCCTCAGCTCTTCAGCTCAAGGCTAGCGCTCTACCACTTGAGCCACAGCGCCACTTCCAGCTTTTTTCTTTTTGCTTATGTGGTTCTGAGGAATTGAACCCAGGGCCTCATGCATGCAAGGCAAGCGCTCTACCACTGAGCCACCTTGCCAGCCTCATTGTAAATTTTATTTTATTTACATGTCACTTAATATATAAATACATACATGTGTGAAGATATATATATATATAGATATATATGTATATACACACATATATATGCATATATATGTACATATACATATATATCTATATATACATATATATGCATATATATATATATATATCAGCAATATCTGTCCAGTGAACTGCATGGTTAGGTAATTTCATCATGTCAAGTTCATCAAGGGGATGGACTTCCATAAACCTTAATAACCCTGCAACACCACTGCACATGCAAACTTAAGTGTTCACAATTGTAAGCCAGACCTGTGTTTTACCAAAGCTTTGTATATAGTGTGTTATTTTTTTCATTTAGGCTTGACACAAAATGTGTTTGCCCTAGAAATAAATGATGGCATTATAACTACAATAAGTTAGTGTAAATCTTTACATTGAACACATGTTCAGTATGAGTTGTTCTTTCTTTCATTTTCTTATTTTAGTTTTAGGATATTGATTTCAGTTTTGATGTAGTATTTGCCAGACAGGTACTCCACCACTGGAGTCACTCCACCAATCCTTTCTTGTTTAAGTTACTTTACTCATAGAGTAGCAATTTTTGCACTCAGCACCAAAAGCAGGGACAATGATTTCATTCCAGTATACCTACCTAGTAGTTGATATGGGTGTTACTTTCCTTCCTAGACTGATTCAGAACTGTGATCCTCTCAAATTTCTACCACTTTAGTTAATAGTGTGTGCTCCAGTTCTGCCTACCTCTAGAAGATATGAGAGGAATTAATGATTACAGGTAATTTGAGTGAATCATTGGCTCATAGGTGATTTGATATTAAAATGTAGGGTGAGTTTGAAAGTACAATCACAGTAGCCAGATATTTTGCTAAGTAAATTTTGCTTCACACTAAAAAATACCTCGACCAGAATTCAGGACTTATATTGCTGTCTGTCAACTTGTATGTCATTTGGGAAAATAAACTTGATGTCTTCCATGCGTGGTAAAGATCTTTGAATGCTCTGATGTGCTGGTTCACATCTATAACCATGGTTTGCAATCAGGAATAAATAGATCACAATTTGAACATAGCCTAACCAAAAATTTAGGAAGTCTCAATCTCAACAATCTAGTGGATCATGTTGAATTATGCCATTAATCTCAACACCACAAGAGGCTAAGTCTCTGCCCAGTACCTGTGTCACCTAGGTAACTGGCTCACTTGGAGGCAGTCAACTCTCCTGATGCAGAAACTGGGCTGAGATATAGCCAAGAGGAGGGAGGAGTCTCCCCCACCTTCCCAGGGTGGACCTCCAGAATGCAGTGAATGTGCTTGCTTTCCTCCTCCAAATGGTTTGAGATGCTATGCTGCTGAGTGCTCATTATTTGATTCCAGTGACCTGTGGTAGAGGTATAAGGTAACAGTAAATTAAATTTCACATTTGCCAATTGAGCTGTTCTTCACAGCCTGTGAGTTCAACTCAACAATTGTCCATTTTTTCAGAGTTGAGAATACTGAGGTAGGGGAGAGAGGGAGGGTGAGTGAAAGAGAGGAGAGATAGATAGAGGGAGAGAGAAAAGAAAGGAAGAAAGGAAAGAAGGAAGGAAGGAAGGTAGGAAGGAAGGAAGGAAGGAAGGAAGGAAGGAAGGAAGGAAGGAAGGAAGGAAGGAAGGAAAGGAGGAAGGAAGGAAGGGAAGAAGGAAGGAAGGGAGAAAGGAAGGAAAGAAGAAAGAAAGAAGGATTGAAGGAAAGGAAAGAAGAAAGAAAGGAAGAAAGAGAGAGAGAAAGAAAGAAAGAGAGAGAGAAAAAGAAAAAAGAAAAGAAAAGAAAGATGATTGAGAATGAACGGTTTGGAGTCAGGAGTTACATGGCAGAGGTGCTACGTGTATTTGGTATTAGGTCTGCCCAAGCTATGCAGACCCAATGCAGACACTTCCCCTCTTCTTGGCTAAGTTTCCATCCTTTATGTGTTACCCAGGTATCTAGCATGCCTGGAGGCAGACACTTCCCCTTCCTGCTAAGTCACAACTTGGTCAGCCTCTGGTCATACTTTCCATTTGACCAGAGGAGATTCCCAGACCCTTAGGTCACATCCAGTGTGGCCAAAATTTTCCCCCACCAGGCCATATGTAATCCGGTCCTTGGCCTAGATATGTCCTGGCCCGAGGTTGGGTCAATCCCCTTTTTTTCACATGCCTCTCCACCACATATTGCATAGGCAGCAGTTCAGTAAATAAACTACTTTACCTGACTGAATACCATGTGGTTTTCTCTTCATTGGTTACCTAATGAAACTTACCACATTAATATACCTTACACTTCATAGTTTCTAGTTATGAATTAATGGATATTTTTCTGAAATATGTGAGATTAGTATCTACAAAACATATGTACTAACTCATCATTTAACAGTATAATTCTGCCTGGAGTCTTTTTTTTCAATTTTTTAATTTTGAAAATAATGTACAGAGAAGTTGCAATTACATTTGCAAGATAATGAGTGCATGTCTTATTAAGCATTGGTGCCTCCTCCTTTGTTTCCCCTTTTCATCCCTTCCCATCTCCCACTTCCTCCACCAAAGTTGTAAAGTTCCTTTTTTGATGTAATGTGTTATACATCTCATTTTTGCTATGGATCCACCTGTATCCCTATTTACATAATTTGTTTTTTTCCCTTCCCCTCCACAAAGACTACCAACATCTGAACATTTAATAGCAGCCTAATTAACCTTAAAGTATATTTTGTTTGCTTTGCTTTGTTTTGTTTTTAGCTTAAAGTAATCAAAGATTTGTTCGGATAATCTGAAAAGATCTCTGCCGTCATATTTTCTAATCACCCTGGGCTACAACCTGTGTCCTACCAGTTCAGATGATGGGACTTTGAAATAATAGAAAGCAGATGCACATTATAAGGTCCATGGCTTTGGGATTTCTCAGATTCTTTTTTAAATGTAATTGTTACTAAGGTGTGTAGAGTGAGTTTACCATATCACAATTCATGTAATGTGTACATTTGCCTTGTAGACAATGCCATCCTTTCCTGAGCTTTCTCCCAGTTTTTGTTTGTTTTGTTGAAGTTTGTTTTTGTTTTTGTGCCTAACCATCAGCTTCAACTCAGGATTGGTTCCTGCACCTGAGATTTTGTAATCAAGGCTACTCTAACTCTGGAGTCTCAGCTCCATTTATGGCTTTTTGGTTGTTACCTGGAGAGAAGAGTCACAGATTTTCTCACTCCTGCTGTCTTTGAACTGTGATCATCAGCCTCCTGAGTAGCTAGGATTATAGGCCTGAGTCTCCAGTGTCCAGCTACTATCGTGTTGGTTTCATGCTTCCCTGGTTGTGTTACAATTTTCCTCAACTCTTGGCACTAATGCTACATATTTCCTGGCTCATATCTGAATTGGTGAAACGTGCTTGTATTTTGAGGAAGGCAGGATTAGGAAACTATTAGCCATAGGTACATATAAGCTAAACAAATAATTTGGAACATGGCATAAAGACAAGTAAATTTATTGCCAGTTGACTGTGTCCTGTCTTTACTTTTAATTTTGCATGGCCTGTGAATGATGTTAGACACATCCAAATGACAATTGGCAGAAATAAGGTTTCTCATCCTGTTCTAAAAACAAAACAAAAAGCCACCAAAAACTATTATGTATGAGTCCAGCAATTTCCTCGAATTAGAGACCAATCTGCCCTAGTTTATGAAAAAATGTCCTTTATTCAAGTGCTGCTAATTTTTCTAACTACAAATATAATGAAATCTGTAGTAGTCTGTAGAATTGTATACCACAGCTGTCATTTTAATTTACAAGAAATTGCGACTTTAAAATGTTTATTTATTTATTTTTGACAGTTGTGGGGTTTGGACTCAGGGCCTGGGCACTGTCCCTGAGACTCTGTGCTCAAGGTTGTTATCATTCTACCAATTGAGCCACAGAGTCACTTCTGTTTTATCAGTTGTTAATTGGAGATAAGAGTCTTATGGGGACTTTTCTTCCTGGGCTGGATTTGAACTGCGATCCTCAGATCTCAGCCTCATGACTAGCTGGGATTACAGGCATGAGAGACTGGCACCTGGCTTCAAACAGTCATTTTTAAAATGAACAGCTTGGTGCCTCTGGCTCACATATATAATCCTAGCTATAGTTAGGATTACAGTTATGAGAAAGAAACACTAGTTAAGTGTTGTTCATGATTATTTGTAATGCCATGCTTTAATATTTTTTGTTTCTTATACTACAATGCTCTTATTTTTATTTTCACCTATGTGGGAGTGATAAGTGCTAGCCAATGTTGAACTTTCTTTGGTTGAGATGAATCCATGTGGACGATCTTTCCTAGAATGGCATGGAATTGTAATCCTCCTGTTCTCAGCTCCCCATGGGCCTAGGATGATAGAAGTATTCCATCACGCATAGCCAGGGGTTGGGGAGCATTGCAGGTAACTCTACACTGGTCTGGAACTGATGTCCCAAATACCTACTTTTACAGGCAAAACAATGTTATATTCCATTTCACTTTGGATAGCTTATGTATATACTTAGAGAGTACAATGATAACACACTACATGTAAAATATATAAAATAGTCAATATAATTAGCAGGTTTATCTCCTAAAACATTCAAGCTAATGTAGTTTGTTAATCCCTGACTCTGCTAGCTATTTGGGAATATACCATAAACACGAATAAACTGACAATGTGCAGAATATTGGAAGTTGATAGAGATAGAGACAAGTTAGACTATGTGTAGTAAATATACATTTATCTATTGCTCTTCTGAAGAATATTATCATATATTCACCATGACAATACCACCATATATTCACCATGACAATAATTTTCCTGCAGTGTAGAATTTCCCATTTCACGATCTGCCATCCTCGTCTTTTACATCTTTTTAAATTATAAGTATGAATGTTTTCCTGTTTATTATAATGTTTTGAAATTTTTATATGATTGAATTAAAAATTTGTAGAGTCTACTGAAATTATTTCATTTTGTTTGGATTTGTAATGCTAAATCATTAAGACCATGGTTTCCTGAAATTTATACTAACAGACTGTATCACTCAATTTTATTCTAATTACATCTTATTATTGTATTTTTATATAGGGTTCTACTGTTACTGTTTTATGATATAAACTGTTGTGAAGCTAGAGTGAAACTTGCAACCCCACTGCCTCCCGTAACAGTTTTATCACCAGGTTATGGAGACTGATAAGTATAACTCCAACTAATCAGGAGTTTGAGACCTGAGATTTAGTTCAGACATCCTGAGCATGAAATTTTATGAGTCTCTCCTATCCAGTTCACTACAGAAAGCTTGCAGTGGAACTGTGGCACAATTGGTAGATCAGTACAGTCACCAGAAAGATACTCAGGCTTGTCATATAGCCCCTGAATTCAAGACCTAAAACACAGATATGCACAACACACCCTCACACACATACACACACACTCAACACACATGTACACACACAGATTCGCTGGCAATGTATCTTAAATTCTTATCCAGAGATTGGACAACAGGCCACTAATTTGTGAAGGTTTTTTTCCTGATTATTTTGAAGGAGGAGGATAGTTCATGGGACAAAGATGACAAGACTTTAGTAAGGAATTCTTTATAAATGACTAGCTTATAAAAAAAAAAACAGGAGAACAGTTTTTACATTTAAAACTTACATTCCTTCAACTATAGTATTTTTCTATAATAATCATTGAATTACGAGAAGACAATGCAGCACCTCTTCCCTCCTCCCCCTCCGCTCTGTCATAAAATATGACAAAAGTATCAAAAATGCTCTTATCTTACAAGAATGTACATCTATAATAATGTCTGACAATATGTGTAAGGTTTATTTTTCAAAACTTGTATGATTTTCCCACCTCTAAGTACTTACGTTTTTTCCAGATGACAGCACACTGGGGCTTCAAGGGCAAACAATATTTGGAAACAAAAAACTAACAAAGTCCTTGGATTTAGATGTGAAAAATAGATGCAAGAAGTACATGGCAGGCTGAGAAGGCCCTGAGAGGCAAAATGATTTCTGCAGGATGAGAGGAATAGTGACAAATAAAGCATGGATCTGACCTAGGAAGTGTTCCTTGAGGTTGAGAGCATGCTGATTCCCAGACCTAGCTGAGGATGTTGGATTTTGACAATGTTCACATGTGTATAGAGCGCTGTATGATGGAAGATTTATCTCCAGTATGTCTTTGGGATGGTCTTATGTGAGCCAGCAGCTTAGATCATTGGGCTCTGAGAGATGACACTCTCTACCTGTCAGCTCAAGCCAGCTGAAGTGGCCTGTAGCTCAGGAACAAGAAAGATATTCCTGTGTTGTTTTCAACGTTCAAGAGACTCAGGTCTCAGGCATGAGAGGTGTGAGTGCCTCACTCAATGCTGCAGACATTGGATCAGTGCCAAAACACGAATCCATATTCTTGGGCCTTTTTATAAGAAGAAACCAAGGAAATCACAAGGCAACTCAGGCCAGTTATAACTGACAGGAAACCTAATTAATCTCATCCTAGCCCACAGGATAACCTTCTTCTTGTGTGCTTCATATGTGTATACTGAGAAAATATTTACTATGTACTTTTAAATCCACCCTATTACTCATTTTAAAGTATACTCCCAATTCCATGTTTCAAAAATCCATTCTTTTTACCACCTCAGTGTGACAATGAGTCAGCCCAAACCCTGAATGTGACATATAATATAGGGAGCTTGGACTCAGGCTTGTTTGAAATGCTGGTAATGGACCTGGTCCCTGCCTACCAGAATGGTGATCTTTTCTATGTTGGAAACATCCTTCACCACTATAGAGTAGGAGACAATGGAGCAGTTGCTGGATATTGTTTAAAAAGTGAGTGCAACTCTTTCAAACAGGGCTGATGAAACACCCTGGCAGATGATTGGAATACTTGGTACCTCTCTGAGACTCTTTCACTGGGTTCTGATCACAGGAGCTTGTCTTGAGACAAAGAAGTTCATTCCCTGGCTAACTCCTTAGGACTGGGCTGCCAGAACACTTCCTTTGCCTCAGAAGCTAGTGGAGCCTTAGCAGTTTGCTCGCTGAGAAAGTAGGATTAAAGGAATGAGACAGTGGCACCCAACGTCCACCCTCACCTAGGAAACCACTATCTTGGAGGCCTCGGAAGGAATATAGACAGAAGAAAGAATGCAACTTGAGCTTGAATTCGGGGTCTGAGTGCTGTCCGGTTCGTAGCACTCTATAATTTGATTCCCAGGTCCAGGTCAGGCATTTGGCTGGTTAATTGAAGTATCTTTAGAATTTTACAAATTAGACTGTGTTCAAACTGTGATCCTCAGATCTCACACTCCTGGTTAGTAGGATTAGAGGCATAAGCCATTGTGCACTATTTCGACAGATGCATGTAAGCATCCTCACAGAATTTCCTTGAAATTGTGTAGACATATATCCACTTTTTGTCTGTCATGCTTACATTACTCTGTGTGACTTAACCAGTATCATGTGTGTCCTGTTAGTTCAGAACAAGGAGAAGCACAGAGTTAATCTCCTTCTCTCCTCCCATTGGTACAGGTCCTTCTACCGAAACTGGGAGGAAGATGAACAAGAAGAAAAAGTAAGTGGACGTTGGGACAAAGAGAAGTTCTGTCCTTGAAAAATGGGTATCTTTGAGGTTTCTGATTCAAAGTCAACATTCTTCTTTGCACACCAGTTGTGATTTTCACCAGGGGGTTGAGGCTTGGCACTTCAGTGGATAGCAGATTACACATTGTGGATGCGGTTGTTGTTTTGGACTCTCATGGATGACAAGGAGGTCTGTGTATAACAAGTCAGATTCAGTTGGGAAACAAATTTCTCCTCCTATCACGGGGAGAATTTTAAAGTATTGTATTTGAGAAATTGTGAGGAGCATCCTGCTTGCAGGAGTCTCTTCCCACCTCCCAACATGCATGTCCCACCGGGAAAATGCTATAGGCTCAAGATGTGGAGGGCGGGCTCTCATTTTCCTTGTCTGCCCACAGCATGGTTTGTTCCATCTTTCCTACGTGGATGAACTTCTACCATGATGATTTCTATGAGCACAAGTACCATGACACCATGAAAGAACTTACACAGTATGTCAAGCTCAACATGCCTTCTTCAGACTTGCTCTTCTGCTCACATATTCTTCTGGAGCAGCTGGAGGAACGCATGATCCTTGAGACCAAGAAAAAGAGGAAGAAGTCCTTGTTTAGATACCTTAGAGCTGGTGAGTACGGATGGAACCTGGGTATCTAGGTCTGTGCCTGATTGGCCAAGAGCCCTTAGTACACCACAGCTTGGCAAAATATCCTTTTATTGATATTCTTTGCCAGTTAATATCTGTTCTCCTTTTGAAAGAACTTGGAAGTAATCACTCATTAGAAACACCTTACCTTCTCATCAGTGTTCAGTCCAAACTCAAGGTCTACAGCTTCCCCCATTAGATCCTCATGAAAGTTTAGTCACACCTTAACTTCTATAGTTCTAAGACTCCTAAACCTATTTCCATGCTCAGGTTTGCATCACCATAGAACAACTCCTGCAGAACTCCAGATAAAGAACCCATCAGTGATGTCATCTATGGTGACTGATAGACTTTGGAAGCCATCACTAATCTCCAGAAAGCATGTGAACATAGAGGGCTTTTTTTTTTTTTAATTTGTGGAAAGGCCCAAGCAAGTTTTGAGTCTTGTGGACATCTCACTGGTTCTGAACACCACATGTGATGCAAGTGCACCTGCACAGCCAAGCAAGGAAGAAGATGATCCAGAATATCTCCCATTGATATTCATAATCCACCTAGATCGGCGCCAAACCAGTCAAAAAGCCTCGTCTTGGTGTGCAGGGTAAATGTGTGCTAATGGAAAATGACCCAAGTCTATGTTCAGGAAAAGCAATAAGAGAGTTCCAAAATCTGGATTCAGTTGAGGAAAGACAATCTTACCTCACAGAATACCCAGACCAATCTGTCCTCCTTCAGGGGATCCAATTTCCAATTAAGAAATTAGAATCGGTCCCTCCTTGGACTCAGGAAGAAAATCCTGTCTTTAATGAGGAAGTAAATCCCTTTGAGGTCTCAGAGGCAGAATTTCTGCATGAAGGCAACTTAGAGGCCAATCTAGATTTAGAGATTCCATTCCCCCTTCCTGGAAAAATCTTTATTTTTCTTTTTGTTCTGATTGTTGTAAAGTGTTAATTCTATTTATTTTTCTAACTTTATTAAAATGTCAATGTATTTGATGTATTGTAGGCTCATGAATCCTAAATACGTTTCTTTTTAAGCCTACAATCTGAAGCATCGTGCATATGTGTGCTGTTGGGGGGAAAACATAGAGTGATAGGGGGCTGTAAGAGCCTACTGTGTATAAATGGAACTGTTAAATGCACAGGAAGTGGCAAAGAAGCCAGGCTATGCCTGGCTGGGATGATAAGGTGGCTAGAAAAGGACTTGGACAGCAGATAAAATGTCCTAGAAAGCTATTCTGTCAATTGGGACAAATGACATAATACTTATAGTGGTATGTGGGACAGTCTTCCAATAGTGAGTTCAAATCTGTATACATTTCCTTTGTGGTTTGGGTAGATATGGAAGAAAAATTTGGCTCCAATAATATAAAAATCTACTTATGGTTGATATTTGACAAAATATATAGGAAATATGTATACTGGAAAGTAAAAACCATCATCAATAGAAGAAAGAAGTTTACATAGATGAACAAACACAAAATCAGGAAGGAAAATAACACAATTAAATCCGTTGTATGTAAATACATGTTATATTCTTGATGTTATACATAGTATATTATATAATATATAAAATTGAATATAAGTTTTCAAACTACAAAGGCATTTAAATTTTTAGTCTTAAGGAATTATTTCACAAAATATTAGTGTAAAATATTTTTAGGGAAATACAGCTATAATTTGATTCTAATTATATGATTATATGAATATATATTTGTGTGTTCTAGATCTAACACTGATTATTAATAGATGAATAAACATATACATATATTTGTATATATCTGTCTATCAAGTGAATATAATGAAACTGACTACACTATGTATAAAAATGCAGCTATGAGTTGAGTCCAAGAGACTCAGGCCTGTAATCCTAGCGATGTGGGAAGCTGGGTTCTGAGGTTTAGTCTCTCTTACCCCCAAAGCCTTAGATTTTCAGAGGATGTCTGGGCCCTTCAGTGTAGCCAAGAGACACATATGCAGTGGGATCACACTCCCCAAACCCAGAAGAAGGTCAGTAGAATTCAGGACAAGCCTCTTATGACACTCTACTCAGTTTCTGTACCAAGATGGCCATCTGTAGGAACATTAGAGAGAAAGTAGGCATTCCCTCCAAAAGAGTCTAAAAAGAGCCTTCTGAACTATAATCTCTTACTATACTGAATTAAACCTTATTTCTCTTCCCAAGCTGCAAACACATAGAAATATGGCAAGGGCTCAAGAGAAATGGACAGACTTACAAATACATAAAATTATATACTCTGTTTCAGTAATTCAATGACAAATCACCAAAGCATATCTTGAATTTTTCTTTTTTCTTTTTTTTTAAAGGAAATGGAAACATACTCTGAATGTATCAGGAACTCAGTGACAGTTTGGCTGCTGAATTGTTGAATGCACTCCTGGGCAAAGGAGATACATATATGGAAAAAATTATGTGGAGGTGAATATCCTCACACAGCTTCACAAAATAATGGCTATAACTTCTATGATGTCACAGCCACCTTTGCCATAGAAACAAATAGGTGTCAGGCAGTGGTTTTGGCCTGAAGTGGACTCAACCACACCAACAGGCACAAGGAATGAGAGGGAATGACTACTAGCCACCACACTTCAGCTTGAAGAGCTGTCCTGACCAGAAGCTAGGATAAATTGAGCTGGGGAAGGCTGATCTCCATGTAAGACTCCTGAACACTAAGGATTAGGCACTATTATAGGTTTTGGAGAAACAGAAGTGAATGTGGCTCTCTCCTCACCAATTTCATGTTGAAACGAAAACCAGAAATCATAATGATAATTCCTATAAATCAGAGACATGACATTGGTGATTTTGTAGCAACAACTTCACAGTGAGGATGGGAAGAGACAACCCTGAACAAGAGATAGGTGATATGAGAGCCATCATCCAGGCAATTATCTAGGAGCAGGTACTCCAGGCAGTAAGAACAGCAAGTATATCCCCCATTGAGGGGAATGGACCTGACTTACTTCAGAAAAGGAAAACAGCACTGACATGCTTGCTTGTGAAGTAAGAATGGAAATGTACAATGAAGAAAAAAGAGGGAGGTCAGAAATGAAGATAGGAATAAAATAGATAGATAAGGGATACTGTGGATTACAAGAAGAAAAGTTCTGATTTTAGTATAAAACTGACATGACCCACTGGAAACAAAGTGCTAAATTAGCAGTCAGACACATCTGATTCACCAAAATAATACTTCTAAAATGTGATTCTTGCTGGGCTCTGGTGGCTCACAATTGGAATCCTATTTACTCAGGAGGCTGATATCTGAGGATAAGTTTTAAGGAAGCCCAAAGAGGAAATTTGGTAAGTCATGTCCAATTAAACACCAAAAATATGGATATGAAGCTATGGTTCAACTGGAGGATCACAACCTTGAGGAAAAAACTAAGAAACAGCACCGAGGCCTTAGGACCAAAACCGAGGACATCAAAAACAAAGAAGCCAACAAATAAAATTTGGTGCTCAGTCATTCATCACTTAGCATTCTAGTTCAATGTATTTGGTATGAGTCTTGGAAATTATATCCTTAGCAAATGTTCTCCCCAGATAGTTTGCTTCATTACCAACTTTCAAACCCCTGGCAGCACCAATGTCTCCTCCCAGTTAGCATAACAGTCAATCATTAGAAATTTGAAGATATATTTTATTTACCATAAGAATTCTGATCATCTTTCCACATACATCAAATGAGTAATAGCCACATTCCACTATTTTGAATGTTTATAATCCTCCTTTGAGTTAATAAGCATTAAAACTTAAAAATTCTAGAATGGTTATCAAATTACTTCAATAGTCATCATTCTTCCACCCAATTTTGTAAAATATGTTTATAAAAGGATAGACTATTTGAAAGTGTATACATGATATCTTCTATCTCTAATAATCTCAAGAAATAAGGTTTTACAGAAACACCCTGATTGTTTTGCCAAAGAAAGTATAAGAGATTTAAATAAGCGACCTAACATCTCAGAAGGAAAATGCTATTGGCTTTAGAAAAATTTCATTTATGTAGAACTGTGGAAATCAGTTTCAGAAATGACAGAGGCAAAGGGTATTATTCAAATCACATTATCATGAGGTACAAGCAGTCTGTCTAGATCAACCTTCCAGGAAAAAAAATAAATGAATGAAAAGCAATGCTTCTAAAACAAGCCGGTTGGTGGTGGTTCATGCTTGTTATCCTACCTACTTAGAAGTCTAAGATGAATGGATCCCAAGTCAAAGCCTGGCCAGGAATAACCTTCCTGTCTGCAACCAGCAGACAGGAAACATTAGCTCTGTTCCTGAAGCCCAGATGGACGGCCTCTGACAACAGACATCCATCACACAACAACACCCCTATTTGAAATATTATCAAACGCATTCACATAATATCTCCTGTTTGGGAGATAATGTTTAAAAGATGTATCAAAGACAGTTCAAAAAGGCACTTTAAAAAGGCAGAGAGAAATTGGAAATATGTACTCACTGACTGAAATGTAAGTTACTGCCAGAATGATGTTAATGGGGCTAGAGGCCCATTTGGAAACTTATCCACTCAACCATCTTTCCTCACATCTTGTCAGCCTGAACAGTGAGACTTTTGAATGCAAGGAATGTGTGTGAGCATTTAACTTGTAAAAGTAACAATGAAAAGCTAGGCATTGGAAGCTCAGGCCGGTAAAACTAGCTACCCAGAACCCTGAGCTATGAGGAACTCAGTTCAAAGCCAACTGAGCAAAGAAGACTCTTACCTCCATTTAAACAGTAAATACAGAAAGCTGAACTGTGCTTCAAATGGTAGAGTGTTAGCATCGCATATAAAAGCTAAGCTAACAGTACCTAGGTCCTGAATTAACCCCAGTACTGCCTCTCATACACAAAATAATCATGATTACACCACAGTATATGCACATGTTAACAAGGGATGTAGATGAATGGAATGATGACATCAATTACCTCACCTTTAGTCTCAAGCTTTCTGTACAGCGTAGCCCAGTCTGTGAAAAGCCATAGGTGAAATCTTTCCTCAAAATCAGCATATACATCCTCATTTCCCTCTGCACATTTATATTATGTATACATACATATAAGGGCTATATTTTCTAACCAATTTTCTTTTTTATTGTGAAAATACTGTACAGAGAAATGCATAATCTTACACACATGCTTCAGAATTATGTGCCTTTGTTTAGGTTTCAAAGGGAGCACAATATATCCAGCCTCTGGATCATTCTTGTAAGCTTAGCTGTTCACAAGGATGGATTGATGCCAACCCAAGCTAATAATTCCTCAAATTCTTATCTTCAGTTAAGTAGAAAAAGCCAGAAGTGGAGATGTTCGAGTGGCACAGTGACAGCATTGAGTAAAGCAATCTAAGCAAGAGCTCCAGACCCTCAGTTCAAGCCTGAGTACTGGCCCACTAGTACTACAAAAGCCAACCTCTCCCCAAACACCAAAACTAAAATATGTCAAAATATTTTGTAACTTGTGAAGCAAACTCCAATGAGGCAACATAGTTGCTAGTTTGTTGAAGAGTTGGCGAGGAAACCCCAAATTCAACATGTGTTCAAATGACATAATGAACAAGCAAGCAAGTAAAATTTCCCAGTAAAGAAATTTCCTTAGCATTCACTGGGACCCCTGCAAAAGAGACATATTTCTATGCTTTTTGAAAATTGGTGTTTTTTTTTCAGTAAGGTAAATAGTATAAACCTTTACTGTAAGTTATAGGAGTCATTGGAAGTTCCAAGTGAAGTGAATGTACAACAAAAAGCATACAATATTACAAGTTTCTATGCCTCTGTTGAGACATTAGAAACTTGTTATAGTGTGGCCTCTTGGAAAGAGAAGGGGGATGCTCAGCATCACTGGTCATAAAAGAAATGCAAATCAAAACCAAAATCACATTCAGATCCCACTCTTCCCAGTTAGAATGGCCATTATCAAAAAAACAAATAATAACAGATGCTGGGGTGGATATGCCTAAATGATGGTAGGAATGTAAGCTGGTCTAACCACTCTGGAAGGCAGTATGGAGGTTCCTCAAAAGACTAAATATAGAACTCCCTTAAGATCCAGCAATCCCACTCCTCACAGTTATCCAAATGATCTCAAACTAGGGCAAAATAAGCTACCAGCACAACTATGTTCATTATAGCATTGATTACCATAGCTAATATATAGGGCCAACCCAGTTGCCCCTCAATAGATGAATGGTTCAAAAAATATGGTATATTTACAGAATGGAATTTTATGCTTCTGTCAGAAAGAATGGCATCGTCCTTTTTGTAAGAAAATGAAAAGACTTGGAAAAAATCATACTAAGTTAATCAAGCCAGTCCCAAAAAACATGAGCCCTATGATTTCCCTCACTTGCAATAATTAGCATTAGCCTATTACTCCTGAAAGTGGATCATAGTAGAGCAGGAGTTATGAATATATACATGACCATACAAAATGATGCTAACTGAAATGAATGCTAATACATAGAAATGGCAGGTCTTCTTTGTTTAGTTGCTAAGCTTGATGTAACCAATATACTGCAGATAGTACATTTTTCTTAGTTTATGTTATTTTTCTTCTCCTATTGGTTTTATCCATGGCAATTCCCATCTGTGATTCCGGTACACTGCATTCTGTATATTCATTTATCTGATTGGGGGAAGGAAAGGCAAATAACAAAATGCTGAAAGAAGTTTAAATGGTGATGCATTGCAACAATGATATTCACAGGACACTATGGTGGAATTTAACTTTACAACGGGGTGGGGAGGGAATTGGAGGGAAGGGACAGATGGAGATAAACACTGGAGTGGGTAACAATGTTTAATGAGAAATGTAACTTACTCATGTAAATGTAACCCCTCTATACAGCATCTTTATAATAAAATAGATTTTAAAAATATAAAAATTGTATTTTTTTAATAAAATCTCAAGCTGATACCAATGGAACTTCTGAGTTCGTGTCAAAGAGTTTTTCAGGACTTTCAAGAAGCTAGTACTAAGTACATATAAGCACAATTAAGAGATAATGAGAAAAGTAGCGCTTTTTACTTTGTTAGATGAATAAAGGAAATTTTGCTTTTGTTTCTGTTAACATAGAATATGTGTTTGTTATCTGTGCTGTTCCCAAGTCAGACTAATCTATTGTCCTTAACTTTCTTTGGTATGTATAACTTAGATATGTAATCTGAGATATAAGTAGTATTCTTTGTTCAATTTGGAGGCACTCCTCCCTGGTCAAGAAGTTAGACTGGAAGACCCTTCACACTTGCTGTTGTTTCTCTTGCACAGCGTACTGAGGAACTTAGGAGTTTGAAAAAATGACTGTAATTAAGGACCTCTTACTAATAATAATTATTGGTGGAATCTGAAAAAATATTTGGGTAATAAATAGACTAGAAAAAGTTTACGTTTGCTATTTTATATCACTACATTTCTTTCCGTCTAAGTATAGAAGCCAGACTTACCCTAAGGACCTAGAAGAAGCAAAATGGCTTATAGATCTCAGATCATTTCTTTCCACAGAAGATGACAGCAGCAGAAGACATACAGGTCCACAAGTGGCACAAGGAAGTGAGAGTTTGATTTCTCCTTAAATCTTAGGATCGAATGCTCAATAAGGAACTCTATGGACTGATGACAGCTTAAGGAGGTAACATTTCTTGTGTCGTTCCATCTTAGGAAGCTGTCACCAGTCTCCCATCACACTGTAGGTGCCACGCCTGACTGGTGACCTTGGCTGTGTCCTGAGAAGGTCCAGCAAGGCTCTGTAATGTTCACTGGAGAGTCAGGATTACACTCTAACATGACATACAGGAATGTGGTAATAAGGCCTGAGTCAGGGTTTTGTCAGATCTAGATGATTTGTAACAGTCACTACTGTCTTCTGGCTAAGAATGTGGATATATTATCAGGGTCCTGCATACAAATTTATCACAAGTGTTAGTTTGCACCATTTCCTTATGAAAGACAACAAAAGGTCATTAATGGCATCTGACATATTCTCATCAATATTTACTAGGTTAAAAGCTATATAAAATCAAGTTCATCATGAGGAAAAAACCCAGACAAAAACCAATACTGTTTTTCTGTACATATCATATGTGACAAAGTATTAAAAGTTATTGAAGCTGGGAAAGTTAAATGGATTTCTTTTTTACTATGGTTGCAACTGTCTTTTACATTTCAACTACTTAACAAAAAGATTGTAGGCCAATCACGGCCAGTGGTTCACACTTGTAACTCTAGCTGAGATCTGAGGAAAGTGGATTATAGGTAGACCAGGTTAGAAAAATCTGTGAAATTTTGATCTCCAATTAACCATTCAAAATCAAGAAGTGAAGGTTGGTTCAAGTCATATACGGCTACTCCTGTGTTAAAAAACTAAAGGTCAGCTCCCTGAGTTCAAGCTCCATTATTCACACACACACACACACACACACACACACACACACACACACACACACACACAGTTACCCTTGAATATAAAGCTAAAAGTCAACTCCCTGATTTCAAGCCCAAGTATATATACACACACACACACACATACACACACACAAACACACAAAAACACATTTTATCTCAAAAATAGCCAGTGACCAGGATACAGAAACAAGATGATATTTTCTTTGTTTTCTTTCATTTTTGTCATGTTTCTTCATTTATCTCTCTTTGAGAAGTTAAAGGGGTCATATTAAAAGAGAGACAAATGATGAAGATGTGCAACAGTGGTACTCAATTGGTACTATATTGAAAATGACCTATGCAACTTATTTGTGGGGAAGGATGGGAAAACTAAGAGATGAAGGGAAAGGGTAACATTGTCCAGAAAGAAATGCACTCAGGGAAGTAGAACTGTGGCTCAATACAAGTGCCATTCTTCAGCAAAAGAGCTCAAAGACAGTGCTCAGGCCCTTGGTTCAAGCTGGATTACTGACTGAAACAAAAACAACTACAAAAGAAATGTAGTAATTACCACACGTATGTAACTATCCCCTCTGAAGTAAAATAATGATAATAATAATAATAATAATGAAAATGATAATAATAATAAGAAGAAGAAGAAGGAGGAGGAGGAGGAGGAGGAGAAGGAGGAGGAAAAAGAGGAGGAGGAGGAGGAGGAGCAGCAGCAGCAGCAGCAGCAGGAGCAGGAGCAGGAGGACAGGAGGAGAAAGTTAATAAAACCAAACCAGTGAGAGAGAAAAATTGAGAGAGCAAGGGAAGGGGTGACATTTCAAAAAAGAAATATATCCATACCTGACTTATATGACTATAAACTCTGTGTAACTCATCTTTGTATTAATAATACAAAAGAAAAAAACAGAAATATAGTGCTGGAGGCATAACTCAAATGGAAGATCCGACTAATATGTATGTGATACGAAGTTCAAAACCCATTATCAATTTCCCCTTGAGAAATGGTTCTTCTCATCATGTGTGCTTTCCCTAGCTTATGAACAGGGGTGCAAACAGTTAAAGAGAGAGAAAAGTAAGCTGTCAGACATAGAACTGTGCATTTAAGGAGCAGTACTTGCTAGAACATGTGTTGACTGGAACAGATGATGACTCCATGTTTTCTGAAATAAACAGACCTAGTTGAACTTGAATACAGGCTCCACTGTATCCGAGATAGGGACTCAAAATTAACTAAACTTTCTGGAGCTCAAAGTCTTCACAGTTAAAGTGAGCATAACAATACATATCTCATTATGAGATCTGGATGTCATCAAACCTGGAATGGGTTTTATCTTAGGTGTGTGTGCAACATTCAAACACTGCTGGAATGAGTATAAACTGGTATGATGTTTACTATATTACTTAACAGTAACACAGCAACTATACAGCTCATGCCTGTTATCTTACAAAAGAGGCAGAGAAAAGAGGATCAAAGTTCTAACCCGGAACAGGAAAATGGATCAGACTCATCTCTATTGACCTCTAAAGAAGCTTGAGGTGGAGTTTGGTTCAAGTTGTAGAGTGCTAGACTTGAGCAAAAATCTCAGGAACAGTGTTCAGGACCTGAGTTCAACCCTAGGACCAGCACAAGCATAAGCGCGCACACACACACACTCACACACACCACACAAACACACACACACACAAACACACACACAATTTTATATGTTCCTATCACCCCACTTAACAATACTTTCCCACTTCCAAGCTCACCAGTTGTTTTGTTTTGTTTTAAGAGGGACTTGCTGTGTAGCTCAGGCTGTTCTTAAGCTTACAATCCTCCTGGGTGTTGTGATTACAAGCATGTCTACCATAATTAACTTCACACAGTAACTCTATCTATAACATTTTTTGCAAGCAATTCATTCATACTCATGAAGATATGTGACTTAAAGCTCTTCATATTACTATTCTACTGTACAAAATGTAAATAATATAGCTGGACATGGTATTATTCTACCACATGGTAATGCCAGACAGAATTAGGAGTTGAGGAAAGCCAGATTTACACTGCAGAACCTTGTCTCCAAGGAAAGAAAATCTATAAATATAAATCTACTATGAGACATACAATATGTTAAATTTATATAATGGAAAAATTGATTATTGTTAATGGAAATAAAATCTTGGCAGAAATTTTAAATACACACATATGTATATATATTTAAATTTTGGGAAATAGAATTTAAAGTGGTATTATCTGCATTTTTCAGTCTGTCACCTACCTATTTACTGACACATTAATTTCTGTTTAGTCTTCACAAAACACTGTTCTCTCACATAAGTACAAAAAACTGCAAAACAAAAAGTACAAAAAGTGCATTATCATAAATGCTAATGTAGTTTATTTCCTACCATAATAATTTGGTGAAAACATGCATTAAGTTAATGGCACTGAATACTGCTCCAGAAGGGGAGACAAAGAGAATATAGATTGTGTGTGTGTGTATGTGTGTGTGTGTGTGTGTGTGTGTGTGTGTGTGTGTGTGTGTGTGTGAGTTCCATGAGTAAATAATGGCGTCAGAAGTAGAGCTAATATTCCTGTTTAGTCTTTTTGCGCAAAGCTGACACTCTACTAAGAGAGCCACACCTCCACTTCAGGATTTTGGTTTCTCAATTGGAGCAATATTTCAGATCTTTCTGCATAGGCTGCTTAAAACCAAGATCCTCCAATTTTTCCTCTAAAGTAGCCAGGTTTTAAAATATGAGCCATAGGTCGACAGCAACTACATTAATATTTTTCCATGTTTGAATGAATTTTAGAGTAAGACATAGATTTTACTTTTGAGAATGTAGATAAATAGTAATTAATATTTAAGAGATTTTAAAGCATACAAAGCTGAGAATAGAATTTAGCTGATAATATAATGGAATAAATCAAAATTACCTATGACAGTTTTCAGTCTGTGCACAGAAATGATTGCATTGTTGAAGCCCAAGGCCATCAGATAGCTGAGCTCCAGCTGGCTGCTATGCTCATGAGTCCAGCTAGTGCTATTCACAAGAATGTGATGTTGTAAGATGGCAGGGATCAGCTTCAAGTTCAGAACCTGAAATATTTCTATTGATCTAGAAGTGGAAACACACCAGGACAGAATGTGATTAAAATGCTGAATGCAAAATCCGTTGAGTCCGAGGAAGACAGAATAACTCTTTCTATATCTGAAAGGGTATTCTCTCACCAAGAATTCTGAGCCGAATATGGTGGTCAATGTTTGTAAACTCTGAACATGAGAGGATGATTTAGAAGTTAGCTTGAGACCAGCCTATGTTTTAGGCCAACAGAAGGACACATAGTAAAATGCTATCTTAAAACAACAACAACAACAACAACAAAAGTCCCAGTAACTGGGAATGTGGTTAGTGGTAGAGAGCTGGCCTCACATGCATGAAGCACTTGATTTGATTCCTCAGTTTGACATAAGCAGAAAAATTGGAATTGGTACTGTTGCTCAATTGGTAGAGTGCTAGTCTGGATCAAAGAAGCTCAGGGAGAGGGCCCAGGCCCTAATTTCAAGCCCCACTGCTGGCAAAATTAAACAACAACAACAACAACCAAATGCAAAATGTTGTTTGTTGAAATAAATAGGTTGAAGAATTGTTGATGCTCACTAGAAAATTTTGCTGTAGCCATTCATGATGAACTTTGTTAGGAAAAAGTAAAATAAATTAATGAAATATCATCTGGCATTTGACAGGACATAATGAGGTCTAAAAATGATTGCTGCTTATTTACCATAGCTAAGATATGGAACCAACCCAGATGCCCCTCAGTAGATGAATGGATCAAGAAAATGTGGTATATATACACAATGGAATTCTATGCCGTCATCAGAAAAAATGACATTGCCCCATTTGTTAGGAAATGGAAAAACTTGGAAAAAATTATATTAAGCGAAGTAAGCCAGGCCCAAAGAATCATAGGTCCCATGGTTTCCCTTATTTGCAATATCTAGTATATGTATGAGTCAAGCGGAAAAGGTCACATAATGTGATGTCAGGGAAATGAACCCTTTGATATGTATTTTAATGTTTTTTTCTTTCATGCATGTGTTTCTAACACATTTATAAAATTATCTCTTTGTTGCTTTGTATGTCCCTCCCCCACAGTATAACCCCTGCTTTCACTATATTTGATGTCAGTATAACTTGTGGAGGAGATGGGGAAAAACCAGTTGTTTAAGGATACAGGTGGACCTGTTGCAACAATGAGAAGTACAAGTTGACATGTCCAAAATGAGCTTTACAACGTCGGTGCGGGGGGGAGGGGGGAAGGAGGGGGAAGGAGAAGATTGGGATTGGGGGGAAGGGGGGAGGCTGGGAAGGGATGTGAAGGGTAAACCAAAGGAGGAGGCTGCAATGCTTGGTAAGAAATGTACGCATTATCCTGCCCAAGTAATTGTAACCCCTCTGTACAGTATGTTCACAAATAAAATAAAATTAAATTTAAAAAATAAAAATAAAAAAATAAGAAAATAAATAAAAATAATAATAAAAAATAAAAATGATTGCTGCCTATGGTGACTTGACACAACTAACATTACAGATACCCTTTCTAGATTGTAATTTTTTAAGGACACAATTGTGGGTTTTTTTCTTTTTCAAAATAATTTTCCTGCCGGGGGCCAGTGGCTCACACCTGTAATCCTAGCTACTAAAGAGTCTGAGAATTGAGAGTCTCTGTTCAAAGCCAGTCCAGGGAGGAAAGTCTGTGAGACCCTTATCTCCAATTAAAGGTTCAGAAAATGTGAAGTGGCACTGTTGCTCAAGTGGTAGAATGCTAGACTTCAGCTGAAGAGCTGAGGGACAATGCCCAGACCCAGAGTTCAAACACCACAAATGACAAAAAAATGATAATAGTAATAAAATTAATTTTATTGTTACTATTAAGGTGTTATATATAAAGGCTACTATTTCATAAGTTTGTTTCTTTGCTCAAAGAACACATATGTATCTTCATTGCCAAACACCAGGATCTGGCCATCTGCTTTCCAGCTGATCTCTGCTGTAGAGGGAATGTGTAATACAAAGCAATACAAACCAGTTCTGACTATAAATAATTTTTCTCTGCACATCCTAAAAATCAATGATGATAACATGAAATAAAAAAATCCTTAAGTTTAAAACATTCTTCTAGACAAGTTAAAGGAATCCTGAGAACAAGTATTTTAAGAATAATTTCAGAGAGCTAAATCTCTGGGCCTAGGTTCTGTCTTTGAAATTTATTTCTCAAGGCTATTGCTTGCACTTTGAGCCACAGTGAGGCTTCCACTTATCTCATGGTTAATTGAACAGAAATGTCTCACCAACTTTCCTCTTCAACTTGGCTTTGAACTAGAATCTAGAGATCTCAGCCCTCTGAGTAGCTAGGATTATAATCATGAACCCCTGGCAACTGGCTAGAATAATTGCTTACCTGACACAGAAGCCTGTTAATATTAATTGTCAATCATGTTTAACTTTGTAAAATAAACTTTACTGAAATGCTTTACAGTAGAAATAAGGAATAAAATGTGTGTGTTACAAAGTTTTTAATAAAAGCTACATATTTTACTTGTTTTTTTTTCTTTCAAAATTGTGTGTTTTCCAGAATCATACCATATCTTTCCTTGCTGTTTCTTTAGTTTATTTCACACATGCCCACAGCTTCTTCAACTATAATTTCTTTAGGTAAAAGCTTGCACATATTTATTTTCAGTCCAAATTCCTTATATGCATCTATCATCCACATATTCAACTGCTATAAAAACTTGTGAAACAATAGTCACCTCTTTCCATTACTGGATATTAACGTGTAAGTAAAATTTAGGAAAACAAAGAATAACATCAATAAATATAACTAGATTTTAATATTAATGTTAAACATAAATTCAATGTTGATTATTTTCTGAGCAATTTAATAAAAACCTCAAGGAAAAGAAATCAACTATTTTGAGTGCTGATATTGTGGTTTAAACTCCGGATCTTACCTTCTCACTTAAGCTTTTTCCCTAATGGGTGGTGTTCTATACATGAACCGCAGCTCCCCTTCCAACTTTATTTTGGGGATTATATAGAGATAAGAATCTCATGGAATAAAAAATCAGTAGTGTCCCTATCTTGGGGTTCATTTCAATTAACATCATCTTATATGGTCATATGGTACCATGTACTAGTTACTACAAGTAAAGGAAACAAGGCACCTATGTTTATTTGGGCCTGGCATATTTCACTTAATATAAGTTTTTTCACATCTTTCCATTTCCTTACAAATGGGTTATGTCATTTTTCTGACAGAGGCATAGAATTCCATTATATATATACACACACATGCATATATATACATATATATAAACATATATATACATAAATATACATATATATCACATTTTCTCTTTTTTTTATTGGGAAAATACCGTACAGAAGGTTTGCAATTACATGGGCAATGTAATGAGTAAATTTCTTATCAAGAATTACCTTCTCCTTTGTTTCCCCTTCCCATCCCTTTCCATCTCCCCCCACCCCGTGTCCCCCCACCCCAAGCTAAAGTAGTAAAGTTCTTTTTGACATAATGTCTTGAACATCTCATTGTTGCAATGGGTCCACCTATATCCCTATTTAAACAATTTGGTTTTCCCTTCCCCTTCACAAATTATACCAACATCAAATAGAGTGAAAACAGGGGTTATACCATGGGTGAAGGCCATACAAAGCAACAAAAAAAATCTTCTTATAAATATGTTAGAAACAAACAAAAGAAAAAAAAAGACGTTTGAAGCCTTATCTTGGGGTTCATTTCGCCTCACATCAACTTATATGACCTTTTCTACTTGTCTCAGACATGTACTAGTTATTCCAAATAAGGGAAACCATGGGACGTATGTTTCTTTGGGCCTGGCTTATTTCACTTAATATAATTTTTCCAAGTCTTTCCATTTCATAACAAATGGAGCTATGCCATTCTTTCTAATGAGGCATAGGATTCCATTGTGTATATATACCACATTTTCTTGATCAGCTCTTCTACTGAGGGGCCCCTGGGTTGGTTCCATATATGAGCTATGTTAAATAATGTTGCAATAAACATCGTTGTGCTGGTAGCTTAGTATGGTTTTGTTTGTGATCATTTGGTAAATGACCCAAAGTGGGATTGCTGGGTCATAGGAGATCTAAGTGGAGTCTTGGAAAAAGTTATATTACATGAAGTAATCCAACCCAAAGAAACATAGGTCCTATGGTTTCCTTATTTGCAATAACTAGAGTATGCCTGGGACAAGGATAAAAGTTCAAAAGCTATGTATATATGACCAGATAAGATGATGTGAAGTGAAATGAACCCCAGGACAGGGTTTATAATCAACCATGTGATTTTTTTTTGTTTCTTTGTATGTTCCTCCCCCACAGTATAACCCCTGTTTTCACTGTATTTGATGTCGGTGCCCCGCATCTTGTATACACATTTCTCTAGATTGGGGAGGAGAAGGGAAAAAACAAAATGTTTAAATAGGGATACAAGCCAACCATTGTAACAATGACGTGAATAAGAGACTCTTGTGAGAAAAGAGGATTACAATTTAAGCAGGGAAGCAGGGAAGAGGGGAGAGGCAGATTGAAGTTGTGGGGGTGGGAGGGAAGGGTCGTAGGGGACAAACAGAGGGGAGGTAACAATGCTTGATAGAAAATGCACTCATTACATTGCTCAAGTAACTATAATCTCTCTATACAGTAGTTTTACAATAAAAAAAAACCTCTTTAAAAAAAGGAAGTTGTCATGTACACCAAGTATAGTAGTCCAATTCTGTAATCCCAACTGATTGGGAAGAAGAAATGACAATGATCATGGTCTGAGGCCAGGCCACAGAAATAATTGCCAAGACAGCCATCTCCCATCTCAACAAATGAGCTGGCCATCGTGATTCACATCTGAAATTCTAGCTACTTATCTGGAAGGCATAGGTAATAAAGTCTCAGTCAATCTAAAATCACACCTGTGCAAAAAGTTCAAGACCTCAAGCAAATAATATGGACTAAAAGTATGGCAACAGTGGTTGAGTTGCTTGGTGCTATACAAGCAAAGTCCTGTCTAGCAAGCAGAGAATTCCTGGATAGAACCCCTCTCTTCCACCAAAAAGCCTAAATAAGTTTGTCTTATTTGAACATCTATTTTCAAGGCCACTGACATCAGAGATGGTGACATTCTCTTTAAAATTAGGTATTCAAAAGAGACAAAGTTATTTAGGCTTTGAAAGAATTGAAAAGGAAGGAAAATGCATGTGATTTTGTTAGCTCCAAATTCTTGAAAACATAAAATGCATATATCCATGTATGTATGTATATACATGTATGTAAATATATGTCCAAGTAGTTCATCTCTTTTCTGTGTAGCAAATGGTACAAATGAAACTGCACAATCACTACTCAAAGGCATGAATAGACAAAGAGAAGGAGCAAAGAACTCATATTCAGGAATCTATGGCTAGCCAATAACCCTGAAAATCTTTTACATCAATTTGCATGGGTCAGTTACTGCATTACAGGCACAGTAAGACGACAATGGGATACCAGGCAGAAGAAATGAGAGAAATGAGAGATGAGAGATACAAATGGTTCAATATTCTTTCTGATGGGTAAGTAGAATTCCCAGTGTGTGTGTGTGTGTGTGTGTGTGTGTGTGTGTGTGTGTGTGTGTGTGTGTGTGTGTGTGTGTGTGTGTGTATTACATTGTCTTCATTCATTTCTCACTTGAGGGGTATCTGGGCTGATTCTGTAAGCATGGTTGTGCTGAAACTTTAACTATATCCTGGTTTGTAAATTTTCAGGTAAATGCCTAGGAGTAGAGTTGATGGATAATAAGGAAGTAGGTAGTCAAAAGAGTGGTGAAGGGAGAAAAGGTAGAATGAACAAGAGGAATTGGAGGACGTGCAGAGAGGAATCCAGTAAATTTCCTACAAAATTAAGAAAGGTGAAGGAAGATATTCATAGAGGAGGGATGGATGAAAATATTGAAAGGGTTGGCACTGATCAAAGTATACTGTATGCATTAACTGCTTTATTTAATGATAACTCAAAATAATGATTAAAAATCATGTCCCTAAAATGTTATGCAATTATTAGCAAAGCATGAGAATGTGCTCAGATCATCTCTAGTGTCTATAAATCTTTTTTTGTTACGATGATTATTAGAACAACAGTAATGATGCCTATCATCTGAAGAAAATTTAATGATTTCCAGCTATTTAAAATAATCATTTTAGGAGATATGGCTCAAGTGACATTGGCTACCACGGGACCAAAGCTCTCAGATATTGATCTCGAACATAAGTAAAAACAATCAATAAAATCAAACACTTTCCTGGGCACTGGTAGCTCATGCCTTTAATTCTAACTTTAATCAGAAGGCAGAGATCTGGGGATCTCAGTTCAGTATCAGCTTGGATAGGAAAGTCTGTGTGATTCCAATTCACTGCCAAAGAAAGCTGGAAGTGGATTCGTAGCTTGTACCCTACAGCGTAAAGCTCAGGAACAGAACCCAAGCCTTGAGTTAAAGCCTTAGAATAGTGCGTATATATACAAAAGTGAAGTAAGTCACTCAAGTTCTCAACCTTCCATTTCCCTAATCTTTTTTTTTTTTCTTTTTTTGGTCGGCCGTGGGGCTTGAACTCTGGGCCTGGGCACTGTCTCTCAGCTCTTCAGCTCAAGGCGAGCGCTCTAACACTTGAGCTACAGCGCCACTTCCGGTTTTCTGGTAGTTTTTTGGAGATAGGAGTCTCACGGTCTCTCCTGCCCTGGCTGGCTTTGAACCGCGATCCTCAGATCTCAGCCTCCTGAGTAGCTAGGATTACAGGCGTGAGCCACCAGCGCCCGGCTCATTTCCCTAATCTTAACTCTAATCCTGGTCAGAACCATAAGAGTAACCTTGATGATAATAGTAACCCAATCCTAAAATTAATGGAAATTACTCGAGTTTAGATGCATCCTTACAGATACCCATTGTATTTGAAATGATTAGCAATTTGATCCAAATCCTACAGATTCCCTAACTTGGACTCTGAAATATATCTTGTTCCATATTAGGAATCATTAACCTCAAATCCTCATATCATGAAAAATACCATAGTTTCCATTGATCTTAACTTTTACTGAACTCCTGTATATCCAAAAAGGAAGCTGCGAGTTTACATAAAATCTACTCTACTTCCAAACCCTAACTATATATCTAAACCTTACTAGAAACCTAACTCTAAATTTAACCCTATTGAACCTGAATAGGAAAATTAGGGAAACTCTGTAGTTTCTGTTAAATTTCGTACTTACTTTACTTGAAAGTGTTAGTAGAAACTCAGTTTTACCTTAAAGCTTACCATTCCCTAACCCTAATCCTAAACTGAATTAGGAAAGTAAACCTAAACCTAGAACTAATGGCCTTTGGAGTCTAAAAGCCACACAAATACATTAGTTTTTATTCATCCTAACTTCAATTCAACTTATCTTTCTAAAGATAGTTTGTCATTTCACTCATTATCTTGTATTTATTGTAACCCTAACCTTAACCCTCACCCTAAACATACTCTAATCTTAATATTATTAGCAGTTTTCTATTTCACATTCATCCCAATTATAACTCTACATGTTATTCGAAGATTTACTTTGTTTGACCCTAAATTTTCCATTCCCCTAATGTTTACACTAAACCTAGCTGGAACTAAATCCTAACTTTCATCCTAATGATAATCCAATTCTAATGTTTAAGAAAAATACTCTAGTTTTTAATCATTCTAATGAATACTTCAGTTTTCACTCTGGAAATGAGTTTCAGTTTGCCCTAATTCCCACAGATTTTCTGACTCTACCTCAAAAATTATTTTGTTCCCTAACATGAGCCATTATATTACTTGTCCTCACATTCTCTTACCAGGAAAAATACTGTAGTTTCCATTGATTCTACCTTTTCCTGAACCACTGTATCTGAAAACAGTTTCAGATTTACTTACCATCTATTCCATTACTTAACGCTAACTCTCAACGTAAACCTGGCTGGAAAACTCTCATTAACCACTACAAAAATGATCACAGAGAAATAAATATAATAATAATGTTATAGTTAATACTCAGCCTCATATATTTGCTTCTACTTGTTACTGAACACAATTTTATACTAAAAGCTTTCTTATTTATAACAGTAAATACAATCAGAAGAAAATATTGACCCTAATCTTAATCTGAATTATATGATAATACTAACACTAACACAAGTACACTAGTTTTCACAAACCCTTCCAAACATAGGTTTCAATTTTTCCAATATCTTAGTCATTTTCTAACCTTAAACTTAATCTTTCTTAACTGGAACATTGAGAATAACCATCAGCCTAATTGTAAGTAGATTCTAATATTAATAGCAATATTCTAGTTTACATTCATTCTAATTCTTACCAGGCTTATATTAAAATTTACCTTCATTTTGACCCTCATTCTTTTTCTTCCTTCACTCTAAGCCTAACCATGCCTGGAATCCTAACCATAACGTTGACACTAATCGTATCCCAATTCTAAAATTTATGAAAAATGCTCATTTTGTGCAATCCTAACTGAAATTCCACTGGTAATTCTTGAAATAAATTGCAGGATTTCTGTAAACCCTACAGATTTTTCACTCTTAACTCTGAAAGTATTTTGTTCCATAACAGGAATCATTATACCCATTGATCTCAAATCCTGATTCTATGAAATACATTTTACTTCCATTATCCCAGCTTTTCCTGAATTCCTAAAAAAAAGTTTCAGCTTTACTTAATATTTAACATTTCTTTTTTTTTTTTTTCTTTTTGTCGGTCGTGGGGCTTGGACTCTGGGCCAGAGCATGATCCCTGAGTTCTTTAGCTCAAGGTGTGCGTTTTACCATTTGAGCCACAGTACCGCTTTTGTGTTTCATGGTGGTTAATTTGAGATAAAAGTCTCATGGACTTTCCTACCTGGGCTACCTTTGAACTGCGATCCTCAGAAAACAGCTTCCTGAGTAGCTAGGATAATAGGCATGAGCCACTAGTTTAACCAATTTCTTTACTCTATTCTCAACTCCGGTTAACCAGAAACCTAATCCAAAT
Source organism: Dipodomys spectabilis (assembly GCF_019054845.1). Taxonomy (NCBI): domain Eukaryota; kingdom Metazoa; phylum Chordata; class Mammalia; order Rodentia; family Heteromyidae; genus Dipodomys; species Dipodomys spectabilis. Next base: position 804,762 of record NW_024871092.1, on the reverse strand, counting down.
CACATTCTGATTTAACACCAAATGGTTAATGTAAGGAAAATTGTCTAGATTCTATTCAATCGCACATTTTTTTTGGCTTCTACTTCTTATTGGAAAACTAAAATTTACCTTAAAGCTTATCCTTCCCTAATCCTAACCAGAACAAAAAAGTATCTCACACTTTAAAACAAATTATATCTGAATGTTTAAAGTAACAGAGACTGGTTTTCATTCATTCTTGCCATTCATTCTTCTTAAAATATGTGGCAGTTTTACACAATGTCTTACATGTTTTTTTCATCCTAACCCCGCTCTAACTGGCACACCTTGCCTAATCCTAAACCTACGTATAACCAAATCATCATGTTAATAGCAAGAAACTTTTTCATATATATCCTAACTCTTGCTTAGTGCTAAGTCTAAATTTTACTTGCATTTTGAACATAAATTTTTAAGTGTTTTTCTATTTCCTGTCAGGTTTTGTTTTTCATTATTTTTTAAAATTTTTATTTTGTTGAAAAGATGCTTTAAAAAGGGATTAGTTATATGTGTAAGGTAAGGAGTACGTTTCTTGTTGAGCATTGTTACCCACTTATTTCTTGTTCTCCCACTATCCCGTCCCTCCTCACTTCTCATACCCCTCCCTCCCCATGGTGTAAACTTCATTTTCAACATAGTGTCTTGTGAGTATTATTGTTGCAATGGGTCATCCTGTGATGAACCTAAATTTTCTATTTCTCTAATCTTAATTCTAATTCTGTCTGGAATCCTAACCCTAACCATAATAATAATGATAGCTCAATTCAAAAGTTAACAAAAATATTCCGGTTTTTATTCATTCTAGTACTTCACTGTACATCTTGAATTAACTTGCAATTTAGCTTAAATGTTCCAAATTAGTTTATATGCGCATATATAAAGACGTAATTTATGTGAAAAACAGAAGATCTTTGGAGGAAGGAATAATGAGAAGGAAATAGAGGGAGTATAATCAAATACATTAAATATATTATGGAATTGTCACTTCTGACAATTAATATCTATTAACAAAATAACTAAAAATTAATAAAGAGCACACTGCCTTCTAGTGTTCATTAAGACAGCTATGATCTGTCTTCTGAAAAAAAAAAACTCGTGTTAAATAAACTTTGTCCATGCGTAATTTATATTGTTTGCCAATTATTTAACTTGGTGAATAAAAATTTTTCGAATAAGATTCCATGACAAAAAATATAAAACAGTTACTTAGCAATTGTTTGAGAAAAAGTTATTGTCATGAGTTTTAAGAAACGGAATTGCTACTTCCCTACAATGCAATGAATTAGGTTTATTAATCCAGTATTTGTAGTAAGTTTAGAGAACATAATTCGCATGAAAAACAACTAACTGTACATCTTGTTTCTTGAATGAGTGATATTTTAAACATTGTCTTTTATTCAAATAAATACTTAGGTTTACATTTCAAAATAAGTGCAATTTTATCTGCTTTCAGAACAAGTACTTACCGTGCAATTAAATGTACTAGCATATTCAGGTATTTACAAGCTAAATTTTCTATGTTTTATTTGTAGCTCTACATATTCAGAATGATGATTTTTTTATTCATAAATGTCTAACGTCAGATTTTTGCTTCATCAATATAAATTGTCTCATGAGGTTGTAGTGAAGGCTCCAGTTAGTCAAAACCATTTCCTGAATTCTAAATTTTAAATCAAATCATTTTTAAGCATTGATAATATCATTTATTGTCTCTTCAGAGCAATTAAGCTAAAACAAATACTACTTTTTAAACATTTCACTCACATTGTAAAGAATATTAATATAGGTCAAAAAGAGACTAATTATTTCAGAGTCATCATATTTGGTGATCTTAGTGTGAATAATGCAGAGAGTAGAAGTTCCTTATACTCAATAAATAGTATTGGTTAAATTAAATTATATATCTGGATTTCTAATTTAGAGGTTAATCACATGGAAGCAAGAAAACAATAACAAATTACTTTGGGATCAACAGAAAAAGAAAGATATTTGTGCATGTACCACAGTTTCTTTATTAGTTTGTAGGTGAACACTGGACTTCGATTTATATCTTGGCTGTTGTTGTGAATAATGTGAATAACAATGAACTACAGATATAATTATGAGTTACCCAGAGAGAAATGATCACATGATTGGTGGGTCAGATGATATTTCAACTTTGAATGTCTTTAGAAAACTGCATACTACTTTCTACAATGAGAACACTAACCTGTATTTTGACCAAGAGTGGAGAAAATTTCCTTTTCTCCACAGTGTCGCCAGCCAACATTATTAGCTTTTGAGTTTGTTTAAAGGACAGGTTTTTATTGTGTGCAGTACCCAACACTGGCCTTAGACTCAAATCCTTTTACTCCAACCTCCAATCACTTGGAATTATGAGCCTTTACCACCACACCTGGTTCCTGGGATATTTTTGTTGAGTTATGACAGTTAAGAAGTAGTATCATAGTAATTTTGAATTGCATTTCTCTAATGACTTCTGCTCACAAAGCATTAAGCCAGCATACAAATTTGTAAATCCACAGGCGATTTTCATGGCTTTTTGGAAAACATGTTTATTCAGAACTTTTGCCCATTTTTAATCAAGTTTCTTGTTAATCTCATCTTTAATCTCTCTATAGAAAATCAATAATTAATTCAAGGTAGTAGAAAGGAAAAAAATTAAGCAGCTCCTAACATTTTTAATTTTTTAATAACATGATATTGCTTAAATCATTTTCTGTTAACGCTTGAGACTATATAACTCAATTTAGTTAGACCTTTTACAAGGCTATATATATTTTATTTATTTTACTTTGTTCTTTCCAAAGCCTGCATGACTAATTTCACTTGGTTTCTTTCAGTCTCATGTAGTTCCGATTTCAAACTGAAGAATGAATGTAAGGAAGCAAACAAAATATATAGTTCCCTTCATCTGATGATGCCTCTACAAGAATGAGGAAAGTGTTCATCCTTCTAAGGACCTATGATAGAATATCAAAAAGACAATTCATTCTTCTAGGTCTTCCTTATCTTTGCGATGTAACTTAAATGATGTAAAACACAACATGCTGCTCAGATACTTTTATGTTTTATCAGTTTTGCACATTTTCATATGGATTTCACCTCAGTCTACAACCTTCCTTCATCGTTCTGTCTCTGATATTTTTACACTATCACGACATAAGATAACCAGTTTGATTTACAGCATGAGAAGTTATCCACCTGGCTTCCTTGGAAGCAGAGCATCGTCAATAGATATTACTTATGGTTGTTCGCACTACATGTAATGTTTCTGTACTACTTATCACATTCTATTTAGTATTTAAAAAAGAATGCTGGCTAAACTCAAAGCTCATTCATAGGTATATGTTAAGTGTTTCACAAGTTTTATTCTCTTAATTCTTAAGATAACATTTGCTATAATGCTAATGTTATTACCATTGTAGTGTTGGGAAAAATTGTAATTAAAGACAGTAAGTGCATGGCCCAAAGACACACACAGTGAGGAAGGAAATGAGTCAAAGTTTCTAAAAGTCTTTCAGCAATAACAAAAAGGTGGGTAAAATCTCTCCATTCTCTTACACTCTCAATTCAATATTCATATTGTCCAAGAAATGATAGCATAGCAAATGTTGCCCATGGTGATTGTTTTCTGTCACATTTTGTCTTCAACACAGATTGTGTTGGTGACATTGGGTTATCATGCACAGAGCTGAGTTTACAGGTCCAAAGACAGCCAAATTTCTTCTGTCCCACAGTTCCAGTTTCTTTTTTAAAAAGTACTAAAATTTTCAAATATCATCACTTACTATCTTTTAACAATCCGCAAACGAATTAAATTGACATATAATCACTCTAAAAGGCTTTCAAATTAGATGATAAAACAGGCCCCCATGAAGTAAATTTGCTTTTATTTTTAAAATTATTCTAAAAGCCTTGTGCTGGCTGGTCACACCTATAATCCTATCTACTCTGAATATTTGCTCAGGAGACTGAGATCTGTGGATAACACTTGGGAGCCAATCAGGGTCAAAAAAAAAAAAAAAACTTCATGAAATTATTTTTCAAAATGTTTAATGAACTAGCAAAGAGCCAGGAATTGAGATGCAGCTCATATAGTAGCTCACCAATCTAGACAGGAAAGGACTAGCAAGACCTTGAAGCCCTGATTTTATACTCTGAGCACGCCAATATACATGCATGGAGTGTGTTCGCATGCACGTGTGTGTTTGCTTGTGCGCTGCCGCACTCACACACACACACACACACACACACACACACATACACACAAATTTATTCAAATTACCTTCATATCAGTGTTCTGCATTCATTTCTTTGTTAACGATATTATATGGGTAAAATAGAGGAAATAAACTCTTCCATCTCAGAACAATTTTATGTTTTTTATTGTAATAATACTGTGCAGAGTGGTCATTTACATGAACAAGGAAACTAGTATGTTTCCTAACAAGCATTGTTACCTCCTCCTTTATATTTCCCGTACCATCCCTTCCCTCCCACCTCCACAAGTACACTCCCCTCCCCCTTCCTTCCTCCGCCAAAATTGTAAAGTTCATTTTTCAACATAGTGTCTTGTGCATCTTATAGTTACAATGGGTTAACCTGTATCCCTATTTGAGCATTTTTTCCCTTCCCCTCCCCAAATTAGAGAAGCATACATACAATATGTAAGTGCACCAACTTCAAATACAGAGAAAACAGGGGTTATAGCGTGGGGATAAACACAAATAAACAAAATAAATGACATCGCACATTATAAGTACGTTAGAAACAATAGCAAGAAACAAAAAAAAACACTTGTGTCCCTATCTTGAGGTTCAATTTCTTTAACATCATCTTATCTGGTTATATGCACATATCTTTTGAACTTTTCGGCTTATCCCAGACATACATTCGTCATTGACAATAAGGGAAATCATCGGACCTATGTTTCTTTGGACTTGGCTTAATTTACTCAATATTTTTTTCTGTTTCCTAACAAATTGGGAGATATCATTCTTTCTGATGGAGACATCGAATTCCATTGTGTATATATACCACATTTTCTTGATCCATTCATCTAATGGGGGCATCTGGGTTGGTTCCATATCTTAGCTATCATAAATAATGTTGCAATAACCATAGTTGTGTTGGTAGTTTTAATATGGTCTTGTTCATGATCATTTGGGTAAATCCCCAAAAGTGGGATTACTGTGTCATAGGGGAGTTTCATGTGGAGTCTTCTGAGGAACCTCCATACTGCTTTCCAAAGTAGTTGAACAAGTTTATACTCCACCAAGAATGCAGTATGGTTCCTTTGTGGCCACATACCTTTCAGCATCTGTTGTTGTAAAAATATGGAAGGTTCCAAGAATTTGCATGTCATCTTTGTACAGGGTGCATGCTATTCTTCTCTGTATCAATACAATGTTAGTGTATATGATGCTAATTTGAGCACAGAACATTTTTTATATATAAAGCATAATTTTATTGATTTCATTAAACTAGACAATTCAACAAAAAGCAAGTTCAAAAGAACAGTTGTGAAATTTTAGAATCATGTATTTCTTACATAAGCACACATTTAAGAATAAAATCAAGATAGACATGTCAAAAACAAAATAATTCCAGATATTTGTAGTTCAAGAGATGTGTAGGAGGAAGAATTCAATTATTCTATACAAGGCACCTGTCAAAATGAACATTGAAGCAAATGTTAAGTTTTGTTAAACGTTTTAATGTTTTAAATATGCTTAATTTTGGGATTTTGCTTATATATGCCAAAAATAGGACTGTTTGCCAGGTATAAAACTTTTCTGTAAAGTATTTAAGATTTATGGTAGCAGACATTAAGTACTAAGTATGTACATTTCAGAGTTTATGGAAACTTTATTAATGAGAAGTTGCAAAGTCTTTGTGTAAAGAAGAAGATTTAAGAGTTAAGATTTTAACTACACAGTTTCTGTTAAAACTTTTGGGATTCCTTACTTTATTTGTTAGCAAGGAATAAATGATGATATAAGCCATAATGTACACATGTATGTTACTATTCACACACATACATATACACATGTATACATGCACACATGGAGAAAGACACATAATTACAGCCAACACAAGTTTCACCAGTTGTTGAATATCCCTTAAACGGAATACTTGGAACAATATATGTTGAAGATGTATTTGTCCCTAAGAGTTCATTTACCACTCCTCTTATCTTAAAACAGGAATTTTTAGAGAGATTTGACTTACAAAATGCAGTACAAGTGATAGCAAGTCACTTGGAAAGCTCAGTAAGTATAAGTCATATGGTGTCTCCCTGCTCCTCAGGGAATGCTTACTCTTGTAGACACTCTCAACAACCAAAGTAGCAGGAGAATACCCTGGTAAAGAGTAAAGTTATAAGGGTTTAAATGGCATCCTTACTTAAGCTCTTTTTCCAACATCCAGCATGAATTCCTAGGCAGATGAGTGAGTCCTCAGAAAACTGGACTCTACATATAATTTTAACTAACCCATGTGTAAATTCCTATGTGAGAAATGCTGACTGAGGTCTTGCTGATTTCCTGGCCAAGAAAATAAGAAAGAAAAAGAAAGTATTTTTAATGTTTTAAAGTTTGAGAATAATTTGTAAGCTGTCAATAAATGTGTAGAACACAATTATACCAACTGACAAAAAAATGATGGCATTTCATTTATGTGCTCTTGGACTTGGACAGTGATTTTAGATGTGTCTACACAAGCAGAATCAGCATAAATCAAGCCAGCATTTCTTCATTTAAGATATAATGATACTGGTTGACCTATGTAACAGTGAAATATACAAGACACTCTACTAGAGGATGGGTGAAAGGGGGAGGTGGAGAGGTGTGAAGGGAAGGGATGGTAGGGGAAAAACAAAGTAGGGGGTAACAATGCTCAATAAGAAATATACTCATTTCCTTACTTATGTAACTGTAACCTCTCTGTACAGTATTTATAATAAAATATATGTTAAAAAGATACAAGGAAAACTTCTGTGCTTATGTGAAATTGTATTTGTCACTCAATATGAGTAAGGTATTGGTTTTAGAACCACAGGCTTATTACTTTGGATACTCAAAAACTCTACATGAACACAATATATTATTTACATTAGAATCTGCCCACAACTAGTGCAGTATAATTGCTATGAGAATTTTTTACTACATTCTATGTTTGTAATGAAAACTAAAAGTGTATGCACTATAAACAGATATAAATTTTTTCAGATAAATTTTGTATGCAGTTTGTGGATGGAATATGGAGAGCAATTTTGAAAAGCACAAATTTCATCAAAACGACCAGTCTGCAAATTGTAACAAGGATCTAATACAGCATCATTGAATAGTATGGAACTCCAAGGAGAACTACTTGAATTGAGACAATATCAGAAAATGTAACAATCCCAGGACTTTTTAGAAATGCAGCTGCTAGATTTCTCATGTAGAGCTTTCATAACTGTTTGTGGAGCACAAATCAGAACCTTACTGAAGTGTAGATGGTTTTCCCTCAACTTTCTGTCATGATCAGTCACTATCAATGAATATATACCTAATCTTGAACAATCCTCTAATAAAATGTTGATGGAAGGGCCGGAAGGTTGACTCAGTGGTAGAGTGCTTGCCTTGCATGCATGAAGCCCTGGGCTCGATTCCTCGGGACAACATAAGCAGAAAAGAGCCAGAAGTTGCTCAAGTGGTAGAGCACTAACCTTGAGCTAAAAAGGTGAGGGACAGTGCCAGGGCCAGAGTTCAGCCTGCATGACCGACAAAAAAAAAAAGTGACCAGGGACTAATACCTTGGTAGTCAAAATGTTGATGGAGTGTTTATATGTAGAAAATCTAGGAAGGCTAACTTATTCCAATTAGGACAGTCTATTCTTTGATTCAGCCGAGAGAAAACTCGGTAAACATCCATTTACAACCTTCTGAATAATTCTGATTCTGCCCACATAACTTATCTATCCATACCTGTGCCTGAGTGAAAGGATTTGAAAAGAATTTGTCATTTAAAATTTAAATTTAGGGTTCCTGGAAGATAGCGGAGGAGAAGCTGGAAGCTAAACAAGCTCTCACATAGAAAGCAGTTTTAGTGCTCCAGTGAAGAGTCCTAAGCCAGAGAATCACACCAAGTGTGCCACCCAGTACAGAGAGTTAGGCCAGAGAGGGAAAATCCAGGCAAGGAGACAAATCTGAGCACTTGCCAGCAGCCTTGGTTGCGACTGGTGGGGGCGGTGGGGGCTGTAGCCGCCATACCTGCAACACAGAGAGTCTAGGACAAAGGCACCAGACACAGCAGGCGAGAGTATTCTACTCAACACCAGCAAGAATTAACAAGGAGCAGACATCTTCATCCTTCAGATCGCAGGCCAGAGATGACCCAGAAACCAGGCTCCTGTGTGAGTAGAAGCCTGAATTCCTCACTCCTTCTCAGGGAGCAGAGACGGGAAGGCAGCCCCTCCCTGCCCACTACCAGAGATCTCCCCCTTTAATACTGGCAAAGGCCTGGCTGTGCAGCTAGCTCCAACTCAGTCCTTGAATGAAAACAAAAAGTCATTTAGCAGGTCACAGGAATCTAACCTGAACTGCCAGGCTCAGTTCCACCCAGGGAAAATTCACCGAGCCTGGGCCTGCACCAGCACCAGGAGTGGCTTTCTTCACTGGGTAAACAGAGCCAGAGGCTGCCGCTCCCTACAACAGCCTAGACAATAAATTGAAATTCAGTAACAGTAAACCCTGAGAATGGCTTCTGGCTGGGCTCTGTGACTGCCTCAGAAGCTAGCCCCTCAGAGCAAAGCTACTGTTTGCTGAAAGGCCTCAACACTTCCCAGAACCTAGCCCCATCACAGCATCTCCAAATTAGAAGAAACAGCCATCACCCTCTTTTGGGATACTCGAAGCAGATATCCCTCACATTGAACTAGCCTGGGAGGAGGATGACAATATCCTGGGTAAAGCAAAGCATTTTTCTGCCTACTCAAACAAACTGACTTAAGAAAACAACCAAGTTACAGGAAAATAAAACACAACAAGCAGATCAGAGACTCCAAAAAGAGACTGGTTATGGACACAAGGGAGATACAGGATCTCACCCCAAAAAAGCAAAGTACTCTTTTGGTACCTTTCATTAATTTTTTTAATTGTGAAAAAACTGTACAGAGGGGTTACAATTACATGGGCATGATAATGAGTACATTTCTTATCAAGCATTATAGCCGCCTCCTTTGTTTCCCCTTCCCATCCCTTCCAAGCCTTCTCCTGCCCCCCCATCAAATCCTCCCCCCACCCCCCCAAGAAAGCTGTAAAGTTCGTTTTCGACATGAGAACTTGTACTTCTCATTGTTGCAAAGGTTCCAACTGTATCCCTATTTAAACCAATTGTTTTCCCCTTCCCTTCCACAAATTACATCGAAATCAAATACAGTGAAAGCAGGCGTTATACTGTGGGGGAGGTTCATACAAAGCAACAAAGAAATAATCTTATGAATGCGTTAGAAACAAATCCATGAAAGAAAAAAAAACATTTAAATACGTATCTAAGGGTTTATTTTCCTAACTTCACTTATCTGAACTTTCTGCTTGACTCATACATATACTAACTATTGCAAATAAGGGAAACCATGGGACCTATGTTTCTTTGGGCTTGGCTTACTTCACTTAATATAATTTTTTCCAAGTCTTTCCATTTCCTAACAAATGGGGCAATGTCATTCTTTCTGATGGAGGCATAGAATTCCATTGTGTATATATACCACATTTTCTTGATCCATTCATCTACTGAGGGGCATCTTAGTTGGTTCCAGATCTTAGCTATAGTAAATAATGCTGCAATAAACAAAGTTGTTCTGGTAACTTTAGAGTGGTCTTGTTCGTGAACATTTGGGTAAATGCCCAAAAGTGAGATTGCTGGGTCATAGGGGAGCTCTATGTCGAGTCTTTTGTGGAACCTCCATACTAATTTCCAATGTGGTTGAACAAGTTTACACTCCCACCAACAATGAAGTAAGGTTCCCTTCTGTGTACATCCCCTCCAGCATCTGTTGTTGTTAGAGTTCTTGATTTTTGCCATTCTAACTGGGGTGAGGTGATATCTTAATGTTGTTTTGATTTGCATTTCTTTTATGGCTAGGGAGGTTGAGCATTTCTTCATGTGTCTATTGGCCATCCTTCTTTCTTCTTCAGAGAAGTTTCTCTTTAAGCCTTTAGTCCACTTATTTATTGGGCAGTTGTTTCTTTGAGGATTTGTTGTTGGGGAATTTAATTTTTTGAGTTCCAAGTATATTTTAGATGTGAGACCCTTGGCCGTTTTATGGCTAGTGAAGAACTTCTCCCAATCCGTGGGGTTTCTAGTGATCTTGTTAGCTATGTCCTTTGCCAGGCAGAAACTCAGCAATTGCATGCAATCAAGTTTGTCCAACCTTTTAAAAAATTTTTTGTGTTTCTGGGTCTCTACTAAGAAAATTTTTAATTTTTAATATTTAACTTTAAAAAATTGTTTTCTATTAATTTTTTTCTTCCTCTTCTAATTTTTTTATGTGTGTGCTTATTTTTCATTTTTGTTTAGCTCTACTGACCTTTTGACCCTTTTTTCCTTTCTTTTTCATTCTTTTCACTTTTTCTTCTCTTTCGTTCTTCATTGCATGATTTAATCGCTGTTCTGCTCATTCTCAGATATACCTGTATTCGATTATTAGACCTTATCCCCCATTGTATACATACTTAATCCAGAAATTTATTACTGAATTCAAAACCTCTTAGACTTAAATTCCTTAATAGCCGTACTACCTCTATATACCTATATAAAATGTTAAGAATTCTTATTTTTTAACTTTTCACGTCTCCTTTCTATCCCTCCCCTTCTGTCATCCTATTCCTGTCCTTCTCTGAATATTACGTTTTTAATTTACATCATTTTTAAGTGTTTCACTTTTTAATTTTTAATTTTTGTTTTACTATTTTTGCTTGTCTGTTTTCTCTCTTTCTTTTTTTTTCCCGGTCTCTACTATCATTCTATCGAACCTATTTCCTGATTTGAGATTAAGACTAAGTAGCTCTCCCTCTACCTTTCCACATCCCTTTATTCCTATTTATACCCACACCTCTTGCTAAACCTAATAATTTCTGGTTTGCCAAATTCTTCTTTGCGGTTCATAGCCTATTAATACATAGTTGTTTGATGTTGAAAAATATATCTGTTGAACTAGATTATATCTGCAGGCTTTTGACTGTGAAACTACAGACGTTGTTGATGCTTGCCTTAAGACAGTTTTCTAGCACCAAACTGGTGTTACTCTCATCCCAAATGGGCAGAATAAGCTGGAGAAACACAAGAAAAATGGCAAGTATGGGTATCTCAACTGCCACTCATGATAATCAGTGGACAGAACAGATAATGAATAATCCAGAGGAGAGCTCCCAAGAAGCTCTACAAACACTAATGGAAAACATAGTAAATAAAAAGATTGAAAATCTGCAAAGGACTCTGTGTGAGCATGATAGGGAGAGAGAAGAGGCAAACCAAAGATCAAAACAGGAAGCTCATGGGCGTGAGGAAGCTATTCAAAGATAGATAAAAGAATTGCATGAGCAGCTTGTGAACACTCAAAGAGAAATAAAGGAATTGTATGAGTAGGCTGAGATCAGTCAAAGAGAACTACAGGAATTGCATGAACGTGAGGAAGCTAATCAAAGAGTAATACAGGAATTGAAAAAGCGGGATGAGCCTACATAAAGATCAATAGAGGCATTCATGGAATACATAAACAGAGAGCTGAAAGAAGCCAGGGAGTCCACAAAGGGAATGCTGAATAGATTCCAACAGGAGGAGTGGGAGTCCAAGGAAACCATAACCAATCAACCAAGTGATCTGAGAATAAACACTGAACACCAAATTAAGGAAGGAAAGAATTTCATACAAGATCTAAAACAAAGATCCAACAAAGAATTAGAAGCCATAAAAACTGACCAACTAGAAGGAAAAGAAAAAATGTAGAAAGTGTGGATAGTAGGATAGACCATGCAGAAGATTGAATCCCGAGGATAGAAGACAGCCTAGTTATTATAGAGAAAGAACATACAACCATCCAAGACAAATCCAAGAAATATGAGAGAGCTATTCAACATTCAACCCTAGGAAGGCAATATTAGAAGGCCTAATCTGAGGATAATGGGTGTAGAGGAACACCTAGAGCCAGAAGTCAATGGTCTAGGAAATTTGTTTAACAGTATCCTAGCAGAGAAGTTCCCAAACATGCAAAAGACTAGGTTAATTCAGATACAAGAAGCTTTTAGAACTCCCAATAGACTAGACCAGAACAGGATATCCCATTGTCACATTAAATGCACACAGGATTAATTCAGAACAAGGAAAAGATCCTTAAAGTTGTCATGGAGAAAAGATCAATCACCTATAAAGGGAAACCAATTAGAATCACCTCAGATTTCTCTGCAGAGACAATCACAGCAAGAATAGCCTAGAATGATGTAAGCCATGCCCTAAAGACAAACAACTATCAACCAAGAATACTTTACCCAGCTATACTCTCCTTAATAATCGGAGGTCAAATAAAATCCTTCCAGAGCAAACAAAAATTGAAACAATATATCCCCACCAAAGCAGCCCTACAAAAGAATCTTAAAGAGGTCCTACACAGAGAAAACCAACAAGACAACAATAAAGGCCAAGAAACAGCACCCAAACTTAGAATCCAAGAACCATAGGAAGGACATAGTTGCAGCAGCCCAGAAGTAGTTGGATAAATGGCAGACATCTACTGAATATTTCACCCAGCAGCATTAGACAATACGTTTTTCTCAGCAGCCAAATTCAGAAACATTGAAGTTACACCTTGCATTCTCTCAGACCACAAGGGAATATAATTAGAACTCAATACCAAAAGCCACCAAAGAAAGTCATGTAACACATGGATCCTGAACAGCACACTGTTGAATCATGAGTGGGTCATGGAAGACATCAGAAAGGAAATTCAAATGTTCATGATATTCAACAAAAATGAACACACCAATTACTAGCTCCTCTGGGACACAGCAAACACAGTATTCAGAGGCAAGTTTATACCCCTGAATTCCTACATCAACAAATTAGAGAGATCTGAAACCACTTTAATGAGACATCTGAGCCTCCTTGGAAAAGAGCAGCAAATTAAACACAATCCAGTAGCTGGAAATGAATAATTAAAACTAAATCATAATTAAATGAATTGGAATGTAAAAAAAAGAAAGAATCAAGAAACCAAAGAGTTGATTCTTCGAAAAAATTAGCAAAATTGTCACACCCTTAGCAAATCTGATCAGAAAAAAGAGAACACACCCAATTAAACTCAGAGATGAGAATGGAAACATCATCACAGAAACAACTAAGAGTCAGAACATTATAAGGGAATGCTTCTAAAACCTTTCTACTAATAAGTTTGAGAACTTGGCAGAAATGGACCTTATCCTAGCAAATACTGACATGCGAAAATTAAGTCAAGATGAGTCAAACTATCTTAAAAGGCCTATACCAAGCATTGAAATAGAAACAGCAATAAGAGACCTTCCATCTAAGAAAAGCCCAGGACCAAATGTTTTACAGCCGAATTCTATAAGGCCTTCAAACAGACATCACATCAATACTCCTTCAACTCTTCAATGAAACAGAAAGAGAAAGTTCACTACTGAACTCATTCTATGAGGCCATCATAACACACATCCCAAAACCAGGAAGGGACTCATCAAGGAAAGAGATCTATAGGCCCATTTCTTTGATGAACATTGATGCAAAACTTCTCAACAAAATTTTGGCCAATCTACGTCAACAATTCCTCCAAAAAATTATACACCACGATCAAACAGGATTCATTTCAGGGATGCAAAGCTGCTGTAATATAAGCAATCAATTAATATAATTCATCCAATCAACAGAAGCAAGGATAAGAACCATATGGTTATCTCAATAGATGCAGAAAAAGCAGTTTACAAGATCCAATATCCCTTTTTATGAAGGTTCTGGAAAAATGAGGAATCCATGGAACATTCCTCAATACAATAAAGGCTGTATATGACAAACCTACAGCCAGCATTATACTTAATGGTAAAAAAATAAAGCTATTTCCTCTTAACTCAGGAATGAGACAAGGATGCCTACTCTCTCCAATCTAGTATTGGAATAACTAACTACAGCAATAAGACAAGATGCAAATATAAGAAGGATCCAAATAGGGAAAGAAGGAGTAAAACTCTCCCTCTTTGCAGATGAAATGATCTTGTATTTAAAGAATCACACAGAGGCCACTCCGAAATTACTCAAGCTGATTCAAAACTCTAGTAAAGTAGCAGGGTATAAAATTAACCCTCAAAAATCAATGGATTTTCTTTATGCCAACAATAAGAAAAGAGTGGCTGAAATTAGGAATGGAACTCCATTCGTAATAGCCCCACAAAAAATAAAATACCTAGGAATTAACTTAACCAAAGAAGCGGAGGACCTCTATGATGAAAACTTTTAAAAAAAATGATAAAGGTAATCAAAACTGAACTTAGAAAGTGGCAAAAACTCCCATGCTCCTGGATTGGGAAAGATCAACATCGTGAAAATTGCAATATTCCAAAGGCTATCTACAAATTTCATGCGATATCTATCAATATTCCAACCTTACTCTTCAAGGAAATAGAAGAGGCAATCAGAAAATTCATATGGAACAATAAAAGACTCTGAATAGCAAAAATGATCCTTAACAGAAGAACAGTGCTGGAAGAATATCAATGCCAAATTCAAATTCAACTACAAAGCCATAGTAATCAAAAGAGCTTGGTACTGGCACACGAACAGACCTCCGGAACAATGGAATAGAACTGTAAACACAGAAATGAAATTACAGACCTATAGCCATCTAAACTTCGGTAAAGGAGCTAAAAAATAGAATAGAAGAAAGACAGTCTCTTCAGTAAATGATGTTGGCAAAACTGGTTAACAAACTTGTAGAACACTAAAGCTAGATCCTTATATATCACCCTGTACCAGAATCAACTCCAAATGGATCAAAGACCTTGGAGTCAAAGAGGACACTCTGAAAACATTACAGGATGGAATAGGAGAAACCCTAGTTCTTGGTGGCACAGTCCGAAATTTTCTTAATAGAGACCCAGAAACACAACAAATCAAAGAAAGGTTGGACAAATGGGATTGCATAAAATTGAAGAGCTTCTGCCTGGCAAAGACATAGCTAGCAAGATTAACAGAAAGCCCACGGATTGGGAGAAGTTCTTCAATAGCCATAAAATGGACAAGGGTCTCATATCTAACATATACCTGTAACTCAAAATTTTAAATCCCGCAACAAATCTTCAAAGAAACAACTGTCCAATAAATAAGTGGGCTAAAGACTTAAAGAGAACCTTCTCTGAAGAGCAAAGAAGGATGGCCAATAGACAAATGAAGAAATGCTCAACCTCCCTAGTCATACAAGAAATGTAAATCAAAACAACATTGTGATACCACCTCACCCCAGTTAGAATGGCTATAATCAAGAACTCTAACAACAACAGATGCTGGAGGGGATGTAGACAGAAGGGAACACTACTGTTTTGTTGATGGGAGTGTAAACTTGTTCAACCAGTTTGGAAATCAGTATTGAAGTTCTTCAAAATTCTACACATAGAGCTCCCCTATGACCCAGCAATCCCACTTTGGGTATTTACCCAAATGTTCACATATAAGACCACAGTAGAGCTTCCAGCACAACTATGTTTAGTGCATCATTATTTACCATAGCTAATATATGGAACCAACCCAGATGCCCCTTAGTAGAAGAGAAGATCAAGAAAATGTGGTATATATACACACTGGAATTCTATGCCTCCATCAGAAAGAATGACATTGTCCCATTTGTTAGGAAATGGAAAGACTTGGAAAAAAAATATTAAGTGACGTAAGCCAGGCCCAAAGAAACATAAGTGCCATGGTTTCCCTTATTTGCAATAACTAGCATATGTCTGAGACACAGAAACTGTCAGAAAAGTTGATGTTAGGGAAATGAACCCTAAGCTATATATTCAAATGTTTTTTCCTTTCATGCGATTGTTTCTAACACATTTATAATATTATTTCTTTTTTACTTTGTATGTCCCTCCCCCATGGTACAAACCCTGCTTTCAATGTACTTGATGTTGCTATAATTTTTGGACGGGAAGGGAAAAAACAAACCGTTTAAATAATAGGGATACAGTTGGACCCATTACAACAATGAGATGTACAAGTCATTATGTCGAAAACAAACTTTAAAATTTTGGTGGGGTGGGAGGATTGGGTGGGGAGCGGGGAGAGGACGGGAAATTATGGGAAGGGGAAACAAAGGAGGAGGCTACAATGTTTGATAAGAAATGTACTCATTATCTTGCACATGTAATTGAAACCCCTTTGTAAAGTATTTTCACAACATCAAAAAAAAATAAAATTAACTATGGAATGAAATTAGTTCCAATAATGCATTTGTATTTAGAAATAACTGAGAAAATTTAAGGTGCATAAGATTTTTTTATTGGAAATGAAGGGATATTGGAATTTGGTTCTCCACATTTTAGGCAATTTGCTTAAAAGAATAGGCAAAATAAAATTTATATTTGCAGCAGACTTGACACATTTTTGTATATTGAAAGGAAAACAAGCCTCAACAATATGTCAATTCTCTCTTCTTATTTATCTCTAAAGGTTTATGCTTCTGGTTTCTGAATATTAAAACTTTAAAAAAATTGAGTTTAGCTAGTTGTGCAAAGGAGTTTTGCTTCATCATGTCAGTGTTGAATAGAGTGTATGTGCATTTCAATATACAGTGCATCTGGATCATTGTCAAACTTCACATTTTTCTTCCTTCCCTTACCCCAAACCCACCTATCCCTTCATGTTTCCTACTTATATTCTGACATGTGTACATTGAAGGTTATGAATGTATTAGTCCACCATTTCCCTCTCCATTCTTCTACCCTACTCCTTTTTAGCCCAGATCCCCTTTTAAGACTTGTTTCAACTTCATGGTATTTTGTTAAATATCTCTACTTTGGCATTTGGCTATGGGCTTGCCACATCCTCTTTTCCATATTTGACCTACATAAATGAGTATATTTCTCCACATTTCTAATCTTAGAATGGCTAAGATAGATTTTTGTATTCACCTTCTGTGCTAAATTTAGAATTGGACTTTCAGGGCCATCCAATAGGGCATTTTAATTCTCTACACAATGAAAATGGAAGGGAAATAATTTCTATGCTGTCAGCATTATGTTATCCACTATGAATTCCCATCGCTTATCACTTCAGCAGTCTAAATTTAAAGTCATATTTTTGGCATTATATTCACAAAGTATAGGTGAATATCAAGGGTAATTTACCTAGTATTGGACATTTAGGGACGATCTTCAATTTCTGATGATAGAAGCAGGAATCAGTTTCAATTTTCAGATTCCACTATGTAGTGAGCTCTGTAGTCTTCTAAATTTTTGATAAATTTCGAGTTACTTTTTGTTAATAATTTAAAAAGTTTTATTTCACTATTTGAAATGCTGCTCCAATTATTTTTAAAGTTTCACAATAAGTTAGACTGAATTTTTTCCTCTCATGTTCCCCACTAGTTCAGGTTAAGTCTCCTTTCACTTTATTTTTTGAGAGACCAAGGGATGAGGGTAAACAGAGAGATGATCATTACTCAGATATCTCCTTCCTCTTCTGTTCCTTCTGTTCTTGTTGAGAGGAAGACTGGAGCAGGGAACAAGAGTGATGCTTGACTTCACCATACAAGGGAGCATTCCTGGCATGTCAATTATTGTTTCTCAGAATCACTTAAATTGCTTACTCTTACCTTCTCTCTGACAGTAACCTAACTGTTTCTTCCTTGGTGCAGAAGGAAGCAAACTAACAGGATATTACCCGTAAATTGGTATTTTATATCTCAGCTTACTACTACCAAATATAAAAAGCTTTGGCTACATAAATGCAAAGGTACTGATTGTCCAACAAAACCTTAGTGAGGAGTAGACAATTCTACACAGCTACCCCCTCCTCTCGTATTCTCCCTTCCACTCCCCTCCCCTCTTTTAACCTCCCTTCCTTTCTTCTTTTTTGGTGTCTTTCTCCTGCATATTCATCCCTATCTTCTCTCTTTTTCCTGCAAGTAGCAAGTGCTTTGGTTTATCAGACAACACATAAATAATTGAACACATATTTTTCTCCTCTTTTTGTGATTTTTTATTCTTAAGAAGTGAGTTTTAGCACAGCACCAGTGGCTTACACCTAGATAGTCGGTAGGTTCTAATTTGACAATTGCAATTCGAAGCTATTCCAAGGAGATAAACCTAAGAGATTCTTTTCTCCACTTGTGGTAAGTGGAAGAAGTGAAGGTGTGGCTCAGGTGGTATAGAGCAAACACTGAGATTTAAAGCCCAGATAGAGCTCAAGGCCAGGAGTGCAAACCCCAATACCAGCACAATATTAAAAAAAATGAGTCCTTTGCTTTGAAAAGGGATATTTCTCCAAAAATTCATACCCAGGACAATTTTCAAGGTCCAAGACTCTTTTTAAGGCTCTTTCACATCTTAAACTGATACCTCTGATTGATTCATATTATGGAAAATAGGAGTCACATTTCATATTAAAAAGATTGCACATTACTGAACAGTTCTTACCATTTTTAATGTAAAGAAAACATGAGAGAAGAATTCACCTCACTTGGGTGAGTTAGGTTTGACTCACTGACAGACTTTTGCAAGTAAATGAGGGTCTGTTTACATGTAAAGAAGTCTATATAGATGGTTTTCCAGGAGAGAGAACAAGCTACCTGTTTACAAGATTGAATCAGATGAAGTTTATTCCTATGATATGGTAAAGAGAAGCTCATCTCATACAACATTATGCAGACAGTTATTTCAAAAACATTAAAAACCCTTGTCTATGTTTTGAACAGGTAAGTTTTCACAAATAAAAAACAGTTTACTGAGCCAAGAAAATATGTTAGAGCAATAGAAACTATGTTAAATATGGTTAATGGTTGAGTGATATGTGTAAAAGAGTTCTGTAATCACAACTAAACTATAAATTTTTTCATCATGTCCCTAACAATAATCTCTAAGATAGGCCTTGCTAAATCTGTCATAGAGGGCAGTGTTTATGCAATTGTCAGGTTTGTTTAGGGTCCAATATCTTCCACAGTCGCTTGGGTTGCAAACTGCTCACACCACATGCAGTTTCTGGAAACACATGCTGTCTTGCTAGGTACCTAAGGGATTTTTGTGCCACTGAGAATAGTTATTGTTTTTCTTCTTGTAATTATACCTGTCAGTGTGAAGTCCTTTCATAATAAGAATAATACTTTCTGTACCCTTTGTTCCACTAACAATCTCAGATATAAGTATATTCGGGTGTCCGTGGCTCATGTCTATAATCCTAGCTACTCAGGAGGCTGAGATCTGAGGATCATAGTTCAATGCTACCTCAGGCAGGAAATTCCATGAGATTCTTATCGCCAATAAACTACCAGAAAACTGGAAGTAGCGCTATGTCTCAAGCGGTAGAGTTCTTGCCTTGAGCTGAAGAGCACTTGGACAGCACCTAAGCCCATAGTTCAAGCCCCACGACTGACCAAAAAAAACCTATCTATCTGTCTATCTATCTATCTATCTATCTATCTATCTATCTATCTATCTATCTATCTATCTATCTGTCTGTCTGTATTTCCATGTGTCTATGATGAGATGAATTACATTTAAATATAAATCAATATTTGTGATACACATTTAAAATATAAGTAAATATATGATGTATTTATAATATATACATATATTTACATATATAAGATCATATTATATCTGTATGTTGATAAATATACTTTTAATTTATATCCAGAGTACATCTGAAGATTTTGGGGAAAATGTAGAGTGTCTAAAGGCTTACTACTGACCCACCATACTTTCAATCATTTTTTCCAGTTATTACAATGTCTGGAGTACTAAGACTGAATGATTATGAAACAGAGTTGTTGTTTTATTCCTTACGATTTTGGATTAGAAACATCTACTTACTTGGTATAAAACCTACCCAAATGTGATCTTGAAATCACGACTCACAAACTGGACATATACATCAATTTAGCAACTTACAGGTCTCAAACTTTTATTTGAATCCTATATCTCACATATACTCAGTTTCATTCGAGTCAGCTACATGTATAAACATGCCTACATATTCATGCTCACATACATCCCCATACTCACATGACATACTAAAGGTAACATTGTAATAAAAATAATATATATATACTGAAAAAGAAAACCTTTGCAAATGTAATTATATTTTATTTTTAAATACAATGCATTATTGAAATACTGAAGAAAGAGCAGCTGAGAGATGTTTCTTTTTTAAAAATTTTTATTTATTTTTATTGAGAAAATGCTGTATAGAGGGGTTACACTTAGATGGGCAAGATAATGAGTACATTACTTATCAAGAATTGTAGCCTCCTCCTTTGTTTGCCCTTCCCATCACTTCTCAGCCTCCAACCACCCTCCACCCAATCCTCCTCCCCACCAAAATTGTAAAGTTCGTTTTCGACATGACAACTTGTACTTCTCATTGTTCCAACGGATCCACCTGTATCCTTATAGTAGAGTGCCTGCATAAAGAGCATGTTTCTTATTCCAAACATCATTATTTCCATCCTTCCTTCTCCCATATAAAAAAAGCATAAATAAATACAGAATTAACTATATGTTCCTTAATCACGCATTGAAGAGAGTAACTGTAACATATATGTATATATATATGTATGCACACACGCAATGATTTACTATTTAGCCACACATAATTATGAAATCATATCATCTTCAAGAAAATAGAATTGGAAAAGTTCTTATTAAAGCAATTAGCGATACTGTGAAAAACAAATATTAGATTTCTCATATGCAAACTCTAGACCCAGAAATTAAAATGAGTGACCCAGCTGTAAAAGATGGAACTGATTAAGTCTGGAAAAAAGTAAGAGAGGAGATCAAGAGAAATATTGTGGAGTAAACATGTTCAAATATTTCATAAGTTAGTATGATGACATAATAAAATATAAGTATAAAAATAGGATAATGAAATTAATAAAAGGAATAAAATTTAACAAGCTACATTATGTAGATATATGTGTATAACACAATAAAATACTTTTTTGAAATTAATATTTGCTAAAAAAAGTAAAATTCTTTCCAGTTGTTATAGATTCATATGTTAATTTCTATTTTTTAGCTCAGATAGTTCCCTGATAAAGTAAAAGGAGAAATTGGTGTTGCTCATTTAGAAGGACAATCTTTTCCAAATAACATTAAAGTATTCTAGATAATTATTGTCAATGTGAATTTGTTCAAGTTATTATATAAGAATATTTCCAATTGACTCTTCAAAATATTACCCTATGGTATATACTTTTGCTATTTATTGAATATATTTCTACTCAATTACCATATACCATTTTCTGAATGCAGTTTGATATATGTAACTAGGATATATTATACCTGACCAGGAAATCAATTATTCAAACAATTTTTATCAAAAATTCCTATAACGAAATAAAGAGGCAAATCCAAATTATGTATATTTGAAGACAATATTTGCTTAGTCCTCTTGTTACATTCTTCATTCCCTTCTTGAGAATAATACACACTGTAAGGGAATGCTTAACATGTTTTAGAGAAATAGGTTGACTTTAGTCAAATGAGTTACTCTTTGCTGCATTTTGGTTTATTTTATATCCAGAAGAGCTAAATTCTTACCTTATTATTTTCCTTAGACTTTATACTCAGGTTTAACCTCTGATGGGTGACAGATAAAGGTATAAGCATTTTTTAACAGTGGCTAAATTTAGGCTGAGGAATCCAGGTACAACTTTACTCATGGAGATATGCCTGATCAGTCATGAGACCACGTTATCAAAATGTGAACCTATGCTTCCTCAAATAACGCTTATGAGATTTTGTGTATTATAAACGGTGGTTATTAGCATTTGCTTTGTAAACAACATCATTTCATGGGTTAGGAACTGAAGTGAGATATTATACCCAGAACAAAATTTAAGGAGGCATCCAAAATTAGTTATCAAGATATAAATCATTTAACACAATGTTTAAAAAATGCAAGACAAAGGAAATAATTTTTGAAAAAAGCCAACATTTAAAATAAATACAGAATCAGTATGACTGATTTTTCTTTTTATCCCAGTTGCAATACGGATTGCATGATGACTTTTCTAGCTATATATTTAGTTAGATCTTGATATTTAGTTGGAGAAGGTATGTTCTTTCATATATATATTCACTTGTCAGATAAAAGCGGAAATAAATTCCATGCCAGAATCAACATCCATATAAATGTTACAGTTGTATTCTACTACTTTCCCAAAGTTTCAAATCAGCTCAAGTAACTTCGATCTTCTTTGGATCTAACTAATTAGGTATACAATTTAGTCAGTACTAGATTTTGACCACCATTTATTAAAACATTATTTTCCAGAAACTATTACTATTCTCTCTTTTCATGAGATTTTTAATTTCATTTATATAATGTGCTGATGTTTTCTTTTAGATAATCCACATTCAGTCTTCTAAAAACAGTATAATTTGGAGCATTTTAAAATTATGTACACTCATGTACACTGCTCAGATTCTATTATTTGCACATTTTGTTCTTGTTAAGTAAGTAGTTATTAGTTCTCATTATGGATATTTTGAAATTACTGGTTGCATTTCAGAATTTTTAAGAATGTTATGATTTTTGTAATTTAATACTGTAGGATTTTTTCTTTTAAGTATGTGCAGATCTTACTTTACATGCAATTACATTTGTTTTAACAATTTGAACCATTCAAGGGATTTTCTATATTAGGTTGATCCAGATGAATTTAATTACAAATTAACACAACCTTATTTCTGAGATACAGTTATACTTATAGCTCTATTTAAATTAACATGTGTTTGAACGTTTTGTAGTTTAAAAAAATAAACCCGGCACAACATGTTTTTGTTCCTGTGGAAGTTCCAATTTGTTGGTTGTTTTTCCAGCTGTGATGACTTCAACATATGTGTACATTTTATTTCAATAGTTTTGTGCCTATATTTTGTTTCATATAACAGGAAATACAAAAAGAATCAGTGATTTAGAACTTTTCCAAATAGAATTCAAAGAGAGATACTTGAAGTTTTGTGACAAATGGGAAAAGGAGGTCTTCTTAGTGGAGGGGTTAGCAGAATAAAAGAGACATTGTGTGATGAAATTTGAATTCTGCCACTTCCTGCCTCACTATTTCCAATGGTATTACTTCAATACATTTAGTGGAAAGAAAATAATTTTGTCTGTATGAATTCACAATTTTTGGTTTAATTGGGCCACACTACACATTCATATTTGATTTTACCTCTAAAATCTTTTCTCCTTAGTTTAAAACCACAGATGTGAATTTATAATGTAAAATAGCACCTAGAATTTATATGAAATGGTCCAAACTATTTAGAATGTAATGATTATGGTGTGTGAGATAGTATGTAATAATTGATTTTGTGGAAAGTCAATTACAGTGGATTTTTGGGAAATACTGAGTAATAGAATTATATTTGATTCTATAAAAAATTCACGGTTACATCTAAAAATAACTCAGTTATAAGGTAATACTGAAAAAATAAGATTGTGTACTGGAAAAAGCTAGAAGTTTCAATAAGCTTGATTTTTAAAAATTGACTTGGATCTGGACTTTGGTGGCTCATACCTGTAATCCTCGCTACTCAGGAGTCTGAGATCTGAGCATAGTGGCTGAAAGCCAGCCTGGGCAGAAAAGTCTGTGAGACTTTTATCTCCAATAAACCACCTTAAAACCGGAAATGTCACTGTGGCTCAACTGGTACAGTGGTAGCCTTGAGCTGAAGAGCTGAGGGACAGTGCCCAGGCTCAGAGTTCAAGGCCCACAACCAACAAAAAAATTGGCATGGAGTTTTACTATATTATTTCATGATTTTTTATGAGTGGTTGTTCAGTGAAAATATCATTGGTTTTTATATTTTATGTTTTCATAAAATGAGCCTACTATTGTCTTAAATTAATCAAAAAAATTCTTATTCTATGACTGCATAAATTTTGTGGGTAATAGTTAAAACCAAGTTTCATTTTTGAAATAAAATATTTATATCACCCCCCAAAAAAGAGGAACAAAATAAAATATATGCCAGACACTTACTCTGTAAATCTTCATGGACTAATAGCCTGTCAGTTTGTTTTAACTTTTAATAAAAAATTAAAGTAATACTGGATAATATGAACCCACTTAAATTTCTTCATCCTTGTCATTTAAGATTCACTTTAAAAAGAAGTTCAACAGGTGAGTGTTTTTTCCTTACTTTTCCGAAGAAATGATCATTTCATCATTATAGCGTATAGCAATATACCCAGAAAGCATTTCTTAAGGAAAATGATTTTTTCCCATTCTTTGGTTTGCCTCAGTCTGTATTTAAACTGCATACCACAACTTACCCTCCTTATTTGTCTTTTCATTTGAAACATTTCAAAAGTTTTCCTTCCCTGGTGTGTCAGCCAGCAAAGTTTTACAAAACAGCGTGCTTTCATTTATTGTGTTTTCCAAAATATATCTCACCAATGCCAACAATGAAACACAATCTGTAACATCTGTCGACTTTTCCACTTATAGTGGAAAAATAACTTTCCATACTCCTTAGAAACAGCTATTTACAGGCATTAATTTCTCTGTCAGTTCCATGCTTTAGAACACCTGCATTTGACAATGGCATACACGTTAATTTGTTTACCACATCTGGTTTGTTTTCAGGAAGGACTGTGTTTATGGAAGATGGTAATAGATGAGTTTTGCAATAATGTAGTTTAATAGTGTTCTGAGTTGTGTATATAGAACATCCATTTCAGTGACTAAATATTTAAATTAAATCCCATAACGTATATTCCTTCAATTTTCTGGGTAGAGTGTTCTACAATCTAGGTATTTTTAAAGAAATATTATATGTTGTTTCCTTGGTGAAACGTAATTGGAGGACTTAAAATTTTATATACCATGGCCATCTTAAATGAGGTAGATGTACTTGGGTTGGCATACAAAACTTTTGGTAAGTAAGGTAAGTGCTCTACCATTGAGCCATCTTCCCAGCCCTTCATGCATGCAAAACATTTGGGACAGCATTAATGTTTGAATTTTGGATAGGATTTGATTGGGAATTGTGGCAGACTTTCATATTATAAGATGTAAAATGAAAGGCCATAATAATACTGTTTTTTTTGGGGGGTGGGGTCTGGTTGTGGGGCCTGAACTCTTGACCTGGGCGTTGTCACTCAGCTATTCAGCTCAAGGTTAGCGCTCTACTACTTGAGCCACTGTGCCACTTCTGACTTTTTTCTTTTTGTTTATGAGGTGCTGAGGAATCGAACCAAGGACCTCATGCATGCAAGGCAAGGGCTCCACAACTAAGCCACTTCCTCAGCCCCACTAATACTTTTCTCTGCTACACTGTTATATTAGTTTATTCAAACACACACATACACACATACAAATATACAGATACACACATTTCTATTATAAAGACCCACTCCGTCTGCAAGAAAATATTTTAATAGGAATTCCATAAAATATTTAGTCTGCTGAGTTCTGATTAGAATTTATAGAAATATCTACTTGCTTCTTCCCCTGGACAAGTCATTATCATTTGTGAAGGTGTGGCCAATTGAATTTAGAATGCCCCAGAATGATCTATGTGTTAAAGAAAAATGACTTTCTATTTCCTCACAGACTATGGAGAATATCTCAACAGGTCTGGAGAATAAGTTCTTCAGCTTGAAAGCTATGAGAACATAGACTCTCAACTACTTTCTTATTTTATCTTTTAATCAGTCTAGGTAAAAAAAAAAAAGAAAAAAACTTTTCTCTTTGACATAATCCCCATCTTGCCATTGTCTTGTCACAGGCTCCCAAAGCAATAAAACCAACTCAATATATACTGAATCCTTCAAACTTGTAAATCTGAATAAGCATTTCTGTTCAATAATTCGACAACATCCCTTATTATGGTAGGTTATAAAGCTAACCCAGAAGTCTAGTCTTTCTAACAATGTAGAGTATATTAAATTATGTTTCTTTATAAAATATCTAACCCCATGTTTTATTTTATATTTTTGTTTCTGTTGATCCCAGGGCTTAAACTCAGGGCCTGGATGGTGTTTTTGTGTTCTAAGCCAGTGCTTGACATACAATCTGAACTGGAACTCCATTTGTCTGTTGGTTAAATGGAGATAAGAATCTAATGAACTTTCCTTTGCAGGCTGGATTTGAACTGTGATCTTCAGATCTTAGCCTCTTAACTAGCCAAGATTACATCCTTGAGCCACCAGTGCTTACCCATGTTGCATATTTTCTGTAATTCAAATATTCAGCATTGTATAGATGCTCCTACTAAAATATATTAAAAAAAACTTAACCTAGTTTTCACTGTATTCGTTGTTGGGATAATTTGTGGAGGGGAAGGGAAAAACCAAATTGTTTAAATATGGATACAGGTGGACCCAGTGCAAGAATGAGATGTACAAGATATTATGTAGAAAAATGAAATTTACAACTTTGGCTCAAGATGGGAGAGAGGGTCGGGAGGGGAGATGGAAAGGGTTGATAAAGGAGGAGGTAACAATGCTTGATAAGAAATATATTCATTACATTGTTCCTGTAATTGTAACCCCTCTGTATGGTATTTTCACAAAAAAACTTAAAACATAATAAGGATATTTATAAAGTATATAATGAAGGAAGAATTTTCATCCCTTTACAAAATGTATGCAAAATCTATGCTAAACTATCGATATTTTACTGTACCTTTCCTGCAACCAGTTTGATATAGTTTAATACCTGTAATGCCAAGTTTCTCTATATTCTACTGGAGATTTAATTATTCATGTATGTATGTATAAGTAAATGTATATCTATATGTATATATCTGTCTATCCGTATATGTTCCAATGTGAATCATCAAACTTGAAACTTTGCTTAGTTTTGCTGTTCAGCAATTAACATGGTCAGCTCAATCTGTGATATTATCTGTGCTCATTCTGATTATTCCTTTATTTAACACACCATCAGCCTTTTAAAATCAGCTTTATTTCCAGAGATTATTACCAATCAGTCCAACCAATATACACACAGAGGGTTTTAATAAAACAAGCTTTAAGGAAGGAAGATATCATGAAGGGACAACTACAAAATTTCTACAGAGACCTGACATCTTTCAAATTTCTGCCTTCCTCCTGATACTTACGCAGTTATTGACTAACACTATTAATAATACTGCAATTATAACTTAGAGATCAGTGTTTTTTCCAACCTGAAGCCTTCTTTCCATGATTTTTGACATAAACTTTTGTGAGACTTTTTTGATTGTGGTGGGATTCCATCCAAAACAAAGCTATGTATATCAAGAAAGCTAATGGTTTCAACTCAGAGTACTAAACAAAAGAGGGAGAAAATTAAGGTTAGCTATATATGTTAAGCACAAAATAGGCAATATCAAGATATTTTGAAATTGTATATTTTTACTGGTTAAAGTGGCTCAAATCTATAATATTATCTACTTGGAAAACAGAGCTTAGAGAATTCTTGTTCCAGGCAAAATGTTTTATGCTTGTGTTAGGAGGACCTCAGTCCTAGCAGGCCCAGGCATAGTGATACTACCTCAAAATAAGAAATCATATTATAATCTGCAGGTATGGTAGTAGGAGAGATGCTGTTTCACAAGTATATGGTTTGAGTTCAATCCTCCAGTAGCGCTGGGAATTTAAAAGAGCATGTCTAAGGTCAAGATTTTATACTTGTGTTACAAGCTCTAATAAAACCTTTACCTATTTTGCTATTTTTATAAAGTATAACCATAACTTCCATGTACCAAAAAATAATTTCATATTAGACATTTTCTTGTATCTATTATTTTGTTATGTCCCACTGAAATCAGACTAACGATTAAAAAAAACCATTGTGTTACAGTGACTGCAAATGGAAACAGAATCTCAAAGGTAGCATTTAAATTGAAGTCTACTCCAAGAGAAGCAGAATGCCTTGAATATACCAAGGAAAGAGTAATCAGAAGCCAACTCTAATCTTGGAGTTCTAATTTCACCAACACAGAGACAATGTATTTACAATGTTAATGCTACCCAATCTGTGGTAGTTTTTTATTGCAATTACTAGCAAACATGTGGAAGCTATAAGACACGAAAAGTCATTGACTCTTCGGATCCAAGACTCATCTCTATAATCCTAGTGATTAAGAAGTAGGAGACTTGGGGGATAATGGTTTTCAGGCTGGTAGGAAAGTTCATGAGGTTCTATCTCCAATTAACTACAAAAATTTCTCTGCTGGTGCATGGTTCAAATAGTAGACTGACTACTGTTAACAAAACAAAAAAACAAAAACTGAGAGGATGATGTATGTTCAAGTCCCAATCTGGCAGAAAGAAAAAGTCCTTAGAAGAATACTATGAGAAGCAGAATTATGAATAGGACAGCAGAAACAAAAGAAATAAACTTATTGATATAAACAAAGCTTCTCAATGTGAAATATGGAATAAATTGTAATATTTAGGGTTTTCCTTCCTATACAGTAGAAATAAATGGCATTTTTACTAGACAAAAAATAAATATAAAACTGTATACAATAAATAATCACATTATTTTTATCTTTCCATAATTTAACTTGTTTTCCTAAGTATTTCTCGAATAATGTAGCTTTGGAAAATCAATAAATGTTGCATTTTCATGTGATTACACATCCTTCCAAGTGTTGTCGACAATTGATCAACACTGAAATGATTGCCATTGACATCTTTCTCAAGATATTTATACTTTTATCTGACCTTCCACAAAACTCATACCCAAAATATAACTTTTTAGTTTGTTCATGCAAACATAGGAACATAAACATATGTCTCAAAATGTTAAATACTTTTATCTGCTGTCAGTAATCAAGTATAACTAATAGAATTAAGTATACATCCTGAGGGAAATAAGATACTTCCCTCTAAATACAGACTTGCTGGCACTAACACAATCACACACGCACACATATATATTTACCACTCTGACTCAGGTTAGATTCCTGACATTGGCTGTCAGCAGTGATCTAATAAAAAAATTTTCCGCCCAGACATAAAATACATTCATAATTCCACACAGACAAAAACACCAGATCATTCAAAATAATGAGAATATTTAACAGAACCAACCAGCACTGAGACATCTACTCCCTGATTTCATTCATTCATGATGATGCATTTTTCATATCATATTTAAAAATATTTTTGTCTCTGATTAGCAGAAAAAATATGCTATCATATAATAGATATTGTAGATAAAATTACTTGTAATCTTTAATATATCTTTTCAAAGACTTCTGTTTCTTCTTGCAGAGTGTTTCGGGAATTTTGCCCTAATGTCTATAATTAAATTACAAAGAACATGCCATATACCTTAATTCACTTTTCCTAAAGGTTATGCTATGGAGTTGGATCTGATTTGTTTGCTTATTCTAAATTAAATATTCTCAACAACTTGAATTATTGTTTATGTTACTCCTAATCCTTTTGAAATATCAAATAGGACTAGAAATTCCCCTCGGCAAAGATTTGTGAATGCCATTAATGGTTGTGGAGTGATGAAGGATTTGAATTATCTAGAATGCATTAAAAATGGCACTGTTATTCAAAGGGCTAATCATTTAGTCAGCTTTTAAAGTGTGGTCTTCTTATTTCATCTAAGAAGATAACACTATGCTTTCCATCACATTCTTGCGTGTAAAGCAGTAGAATTATTTCCTTTGTACGGTTGATGTCCAGCTGCGACTTTAGTGAAACCTACAAACAACTGAACAGCTATATTAGCTGCTCTAGATTTTGAAATTTTCTTCCTGTAGCCCTTGTGATATGAGCCCAGATTCATGGGATAGTCACATAATCCACAATAACAAAGCACCACAATATACAAAGACCACGTGCAAAATGAGGTTCAATTTTTTCTTTGTTGTTTCCTTTTTTATTGATTGTCTTTTAAGGAGCTAAGTGTGTTTATTTCTCATTATTTTTTATGTGACTTGAATAAATTTTCCAGATTTTTCAAATAAAATAAAGAGATATAAAATAGACCTATTTAGTCACAAAATACAGCTAACCATTTGAGTGATTGTTTTATTATAATCCTGTTCTCAGTTATCTTCAAATAACATTGAGATGAGCCTAGCATATGTGTAAATTGACATGTATAAAGCACACAGAATTCTGGAATCTTTGGACTATGATTTCTATGTAACTTCTCTTAGAAAAGAAAATTATCACTTGCTTCATGTCTTAAGTAATCTATTTAAAAGAAGTTTTATTAATTTTATTAATAGATGTCATAATCTATGGTACTGATGCATTGCATAAGTAATTGATTCCTTATGTCCGCTGAATTAACATTACATTTATTTTACCTTTTTACACATTAAATAATGACATTCGTGAGGACAAAACATGCCTGTTTTTAATTTTGGTTGCCAAAAAGCAATTATTAGGCATTTGGAACATTTAAATCTGAACTTTCAAATTTCTAGGACTTGAATTGTGTTACTTACAACTTTAATATTGAAATAAACGCATTATTAAATAGAAAGCAAAATTATGTTATCAGGCCTTAATCCTGAATTGACTTCATGATAAAAAAACAATTAGGTTTATATAACAAGATATACATACTTAAATGAACTATGAGAAATGGAAACAGAAAACTTTTTTGTTTTGTGTTTGTTGTTGTTTATAGTTTGTGATAATTCTGTCTTTTTTACCTTATGCCTGGTATAATCATTGTATGCCTTCAGGAAGGTGAGGGGAGGGCACAGAGCTTTAGGGAAAAGAGTGAAAAATTGAAGCAGTGGAGATCATTGGACATTGATGAAAGTGAACTATTTAACACATGGGTGGGGACAGGAGGGTGGGACTGGGAACAAGTGAGGGAACTGAAGACATTTCATAAAAAGAAATGTTCTCATTACCTGACCCTTGTAATTATAAGCCATCTATAAATCACCTTAATAAGAACAACAGAGAAAATTTCTGTTAAAAAGGCAAACAAAATATTTCTTAGAATCCCAGAAGTTTGTTTTGTTCACTGGTTTGAGCTGGTTGAGTTTATCTCTGAAAATAGCTATATTGACATTCATTGGGCAAATTTTTGAGCTACTAGTAGATAAAAGTCAATTATGATTATACGTTTTTTGAGACTGATTCATTTATTACTTTAATCTAATTTGTATTATTTCTGTCTACTGGTTTTTGGTTTTGTTTTTCCTGTTTTGTCAAAGACTTAGTGGTGCATCATTATTGCTGATTTAAGATTGTTCTAATTGTTGATGTACATACTCAAAGATATAAATATTCCTCTGAGTATTGTCTGTGCTGCTGCTGTGTCTCATAGGAGGTAGTATTTTGTGTGTTCACTTCCACTGATTTCCATAAACGTTGGAACTTCCCTGTATATCTCTTCAGTGACTCACTGATGATTTAGCAATGTGTTATTCAGTCTCTGTGAGTTTCAGAATGTTATGAGATGCCTTTTGATGTCGAGGTCTAATTTGGTCCCATCATGATCTGACAGGATACAAAGAGTAATTTCATTTTTATTTTTGAATTTTGAAAGATTTTCCTTGTGATCTAAGATATGGTCTACTTTGGAGAACATTCCATGGGCTGCTGAGTGGAATATATATTGTGACACTGGTAGGTGAAATACTCTGTAGATATCTCTTAGGTATAGTTTGTCAGTACAGTTATTTAGCTCTAAAAATTTTTGCTAAGTTTTCACCTAGATGGCCTGTTCAGAGGTAACAATGATTTGTTCAAGCAACCAACAATTTATTTGGATATATGCATGTTTTTAGGGTAAGTAGTATTTCTCTGATGAATTTGTGAGCTCTAGGATTCAGGACATTGATATTTAGAATTGTTATATCCCTCAGATGGAGAGTTTTCTTTGTCAATATTTACTGTCCTTCTTTGTCTCTTTTTACTTTCATACCACTTTTATTTTAAAGCCAATTTTATCTAATATTAGTATAGCTACTCTAGCCTGTTTATGAGGTCCATTTTTAATTTTAGAGATGATGTACAGAAGGGTTACAATTACATAAGTCAGATGATGAGCACATTTCTTTTTGGACAGTGTCACCTCTTCACACATGTTCTCCCAGTTTTTCCCTTTCAACCTCCCTGTCGCATAAGTTGTATAGTTCATTTACAATGTAGTGTCTATTGAGTAGCACTGCTGCATTTAAGCCTTTGTCCCACCATTTCTGTATTCCCCTTGCCCTATCCAAACGTACATATAAGACCAAAGATGTAGAAATTTTTAAAAAACGGCATCAGAACACTGAAGGAAAAAGCAAAATAAAATAGAAACTCTCATAATCATTTCTTGGAGATGATTTTAATGAACATTATTTTATATGATGATATTCGTACAGCTATTGATCCTTTGTGATCCTCTCCAAAGGGCATCCTCCTTTGATCTCACTGTATAAGTGTTTAGAATCGCATGTAATTTATCATGTCCAAGTGTAATGTTTTCTCTTTTACCATCCAATTGTGTTTACTTGTAGAATTAGTGGCTCATTCTACTACAACAAATAAGGGAAATTAGGCAACCTATGTTTCTTTCAGTCTGTCTTTCTTCACTTAATGTAAGTTTGTTCCAAGTCTTTCCATTTCCTTATGAATGGTGTAATATCACTCTTTCTGGATCAATAGAATCGCAACATACGGAAGAGTTTCTACATGGCAATGGAAAAAGTTAGCAGGATATATAGAAAGAGAGCAGAATGGAAGAAGATTTTTTACTAGCTAAGCATTAGACAAGTGTTTTCATAACTAACCTATATTTAGAGATCAAAAATTTAAACCCAACAAAAATAAACCCTCAAAAAAACAAGAATCCAATTAATATATGGAAGAAAGGCTTAAAGATAAATTCTTAGAAGAAGAAGCAAGAATTACAAATATATGCGTCTCTCTCCATAAAAGAAATGCAATTCCAAACAACACTGAGATTCATCTCACCCCTCTTACAATGTCATTATGAAAAAATGAACTATCACAGATAGTCATAGGAATTTGGCCCAAAGGAAACTCTATTACACTGTTGGTGGGAATGTAATCTTGTTCAATCACTTTGGAAAACACTATGGAAATTGCTCACAGAACTGAATAGAGAGCTACCTACCTATGATCCAGCAATTCCACTTATGGTCATTTATCCAGTAGACCAGAAACTAGGCCACACTGAAGCTACCAGCATAATCATCTTCTTTATTGCATTTTTTTCTGTAGCCAACATGGAATAAGCCCAGATGCCTCTCATTGTAAAAAGTGATCAAGAATTATATATGTATATATAAATTATATATATTTATATATGTATATATATAATTTTATTGGTCCCAATTTTCAAGTGTATTTGCACGTATATAAATGTATGTATACAAACATATATACACATGTATACAAACATATAAATACATACATAATAGAATTCTGTTCTTTCATCAGAAAGAATAATATTGCACCATTCTAAAGGAAAAATGAAACACTTAGAAATAATATTAAGTGAGGAGAGTTCCGGGAAGATGGCAGAGGAGAAGCTGGAGTCTAAACAAGCTCTGGCATAGAAAGCAGTTTTAGAGTTCCAGGGAAGAGTCCTAAGCCAGAGAATCAATCACACCAAGTGTGCCATCACAAGACAGAGAGTCAGGCCAGAGAGGGAAAATCCAGGCAAGGAGACACATCTGAGCTCTCGGTGTCAGCAGCGATTGCAGTCGCCACACCTGAGCCACAGAGAGTCTGGGACAAGGAGACAGACGCAGCGGGTGAGTGGATTCTACTCAACACCAGCAAGAACTGACAAGGAGAGGACATCTTCATCCTGCAGTTCGCAGACCAGAGACGACCCAGGAACCAAGACTCAGCTTGGGTAGAAGTCCAATCTCCTCACTCCTTCTCAGGGACTAGAGGAGGGAAGGATACCCCTCCCTCCCTCCCAGTACCGGAGATCTCCATCTTGGATACCGACAAAGCTCGGTGGAGCTGCTAGCTCCAGCTCAGGCCTTGGAATAAAATGAGTCATTTAGCCGGTCACAAAAACTTAAGGGCGCCGTGACCTGCCAGACTCAGCTCCACCCAGGGAAAAGTCACCCAGCTCGGGCGCCAGCCCTAGGAGTGGCTTTCTTCACTGCATAATCAGAGCCAGAGGCTGCCCATCCCTCTAGCAGCCTGGACAATCAATTGAAATTCAGTAAATAGAAACCCTGAGAATGGCTCCAGCCTGGGCTCTATGAGTTTTTCACAAACTAGCCCCCGGGAAAAGCTACTGTTTGTTGAAAGGCCTCAACACTACCCAGAACCTAGCCTCATCACTGCACATCCCTCTTTTGTGATACTCAAAGCAGATCTGCTTCCCATTGAACTAGCCTGGGAGGAGGATCGCAAAATCCTGGGTAAAGCAAAGCATTTTTCTACCTGTTTGAACAAACTAACTTAAGAAACCAACCAAGCCACAGGACCACAAGCAGACCAGAGACTCCAACAAGAGGCTGGTTAGGACACAAGGGAGGTACAGGATTTTTCCCACCCCTCCCAAAAAAATTAAAGAAATTTTTTTTCTTCTTCTTCTCCTTCTTCTTCTTCTTCTTCTTTTTTTTTTTGGTACCTTATATAAAAAAAAATTTTTCTTTTCTAAAACTTTTTTTAATTTTTATTTTTTGCCTTTTTTGAAAAAAATTGTTTTCTAGTAACTTTTTTTCCTCTTATAATTTTTATTTTAGTGATACGTTAGTGTGCTTTTTTTTTGTTTTGTTTTGTTTCTCTTTTTTTCTTTTTTAATTATCTTTTTGTTTTTTGTTTACCTCTACTGCACTTCTGATCTTTTTTTCGTCCTTTCCTATCCTTTTCACCTATTCCTCTCTTTCGTTCTTCTTTATGTGACTTAACCCTTATCCTGCACATCCTCAGATAAACACGCAGTTGACTATTAGACCCTATCCCCCATTGTGTAAACACTTAATCCACAAATTTATTACTCAATTCAAAACCTCTGAGACTAAAATTCCTTAATAGCAGTACTACCTCTTTATACCTATATAATATTTTAAGTATTTTTATTTTTAAGTTTTTCACATCTCCTTTATATCTCTCCCCTTCTCTCGATGTATTCACGCTCTTCTCTAAACAGATTGTTTTCGTTTCTGCATAATATTATTAATTATTACTTTTCTATTTTTTTCTGTTCTCTTTTCTTTTCCCTTTCCCTTTCTTCTTTTTTTCTCTCTCTCTATTCTCATCTTACCCAACCTATTTCCTGCTTTGAGATTAGGACTTAGTTAACTCTCCCTGTGCCTCCCCACATCAATCTATTCCTATTTTTTTACCCACATCTCTCCCTAACCCTAATAATTTCTGGTTTTCCAAATTTTTCTTTGCTGTTCGTAGCCCATTAACATGTAATTATTTGATATTGAATAGATATATCTGTTGAACTAGCTTGTATCTGCAGACTATTGACTGTGCAAATTCAGACTTTCGTTGATACTTTCATTAAGATAGAGTTCTAGCACAAAACTGGTGCTATTTTCATCTCAAATGGGCAGAGTAAGCCGGAAAAACACAAGAAAAATGGCAAATCTGAGTATCTCAATTCCCAATCTTGATAATTAGGGGACAGAACAGATAATGAATAATCCAGAGGACAGTTCCCAAATAGCTCTAAAACACTGCTGGCAAATATGATAAATGAAAAGATTGAAAACATACAAAGGACTCTGTATGAGCGTGATAGGGAGAGAGAGGAGGCAATCCAAAAGTTTATACAGGAATATCATAAGTGTGAGGAAGCTACTCAAAAACTGATACAGGATTTGCGTGAGTAGCTTGAGAATACTCAAAGAGAAAGGCAGGAATGGCGTGAGCAGGCTAAGAACACTCAAGAGAACTACAGGAATCCCATGAATGGGAGGAAGCTAATCAAAGAGTAATACAGGAATTGAGAGAGCAGGAAGAGAATACACAAAGATCACTAAAGGCATTCATGGAATTCATTAACAAAGAGCTGAAGGAAGTCAGGAAGACCACAAAGGGAATGCTGAATGGAACCCAACAGAAGGAATGGGAGTCCAAGGAAACCATAACCAGTCAACTAAGGGACTTGAGAATAAACACTGAACACCAAATTAAGGAAATAAAGAAGTTCATACAAGATCTAAAACAAAGCTTCACCAAAGAGTTTGAAGCCATCAAAGCTGACCAATCCGAAGGAAAAGAGATATAAAACAAAGTAGAAAGTCTTGACAGCAGGTTAGACCATGCAGAAGGTCTAATCTCGGGGATTGAAGACAGCCTATATATTACAGAAAAAGAACATACAACAATCCAAGACAAGTCCAAGAAATATGATAGATATATCCCACACTTGGAAGACACCATCAGAAGGCCTAATATAAGGATAATGGGTGTAGAGGAGCACCTAGAAACAGGAGTTAATGGTCTAGGAAATTTGTTTAACAGGATCCTAGCAGAGAACTTCCCAAACAAACAAAAAGATAGGCTTATTCAGATATATGAAATTTTAGAACCCCAAATAGACCAGACCAGAATAGGACATCCCACCTTCACATTATAATCCACAAAAGATCAACTCAGACCAAGGAAAAGATCCTTAAAGCTGTCAAGGAGAAAAGATTAATCACCTATAAATGGAAACAGATTAGATTCACCTCAGACTTCTCAGCAGAGACCATCAAAAGAAGAGGATCCTGGAATGATGTATGCCATGCCCTAAAAACAAACAACTATCAACCAATAATACTGTACTCAGATAAACTTTCCTTCATAACTGAAGGCCAAATAAAAACGTTCCATAACAAAGAAAAATTAGAACAATACATTTCCAACAAACCAGCCCTACAAAAGATTCTTAAAGATGTCCTACACATAGAAAACCAACAAGACAACAATAAAGGCCAAGAAACTGCAACCAAACTGAGAATCCAAGAACCATAGGAAGAACCCAGTTTTCGCAGCCCCCAAGAAGCTGGATAACATGGCAGGAACTCCCAAATACCTTTCAGGTCTATCTCTTACGTTAACGGACTTAACCCTCCAATTAAGCGACATAGACTGTCTAGTTGGATTAAAAAACAAGATCTTTCTATCTGCTGCAATCAGGAGTCAAATCTTGCCCGTAAAAACAAACACATTTTCAATGTTAAAGGCTGAAACAAAATCTACCAAGCATACGGCCCCCATAAAGAGGCATGAGTTGCAATCCTAATATCAGATAAAATAGACTTCAAATTAAAATTCGTGAGAAGAGATAAAGAAGATTGGTACATATTAATTAAGGGATCTCTCCTTCAGGAGGTTATTACAATTCTAAATATCTATTCGCCAAACAATGGAGCACCCAGATTTATCCAAGACACACTACTTTCCCTCAAATCCCATATAGATCCAAAGACATTAATTGGGGATTTTAACACACCACTCTCCCCACTAGATAGATCAACTTGGCAAAAACTCAATAGAGAAACCGCAGATCTAAACAGCTGCATAGATCAACTAGATTTAACAGACATCTACCGAACATTTCACCCAGCAGCATCAGAATACACGTTTTTCTCAGCAGCACATGGAACATTTTCTAAAATAGACCATATTTTAGGCCACAAACCAAACTTGTCTAAATTCAGAAATATTGAAGTTATACCTTGCATTCTCTCTGACCACAAGGGAATAAAATTAGAACTCAACACCAAAAGCCACCAAAGAAAGTCCGGTATCACATGGAGGCTGAAGAACACACTGCTGAATCACGAGTAGGTCTTGGAAGAGATTAGAAAGGAAATTCAAATGTTCATGCTATTCAACAAAAATGAACACATAAATTACCAGCTCCTCTGGGACACAGCAAAGGCAGTATTCAGAGGCAAGTTTATACCTCTGAGCTCCTACATCTACAAATTGGAGAGATTTGAAACCAACAATTTAATTACACATCTAAACCTCGTTGAAAATTCACAGCAAGATAAACCCCAATCCAGTAGACAGAAAGAAATAATTAAAACTAAATCAGAATTAAATGAATTAGAATCCAAAAACACTATAGAAACAATCAGCAAAACAAAGAGTTGGTTCTTTGAAAAAATTAACAAAATTGACAGACCCTTAGCAAATCTTATCAGAAAAAGAAGAGAACACACTCAAATAAATAAACTCAGAGAGGAGAATGGAAACATCACCATGGAAACAACCAAGATTCAGAACATTATAAGGGAATACTTCTCAAAACTTTATGCGAATAAGTTTGAGAACTTGACAGAAATGGACCTTTTCCTAGCAAATATTGACATGCCAAAACTAAACCAAGATGAGTTAAACCATCTTAACAGGCCCATATCAAGCAATAGAAACAGCAATAAGAGACCTCTCAGCGAAGAAAAGTCCAGGACCAGATGGTTTTACAGCGGAATTTTACAAGGCCTTCAAAGAAGAGCTCACACCAATACTCCTCCAACTCTTCAATGAAATTGAAAGAGAAATTTCACTACCGAACACATTCTATGAAGCCATCATAACCCTCATCCCAAAATTAGGCAGGGACTCATCAAAGAAAGAGAACTATAGACTCATTTCTTTAAAGAACATTGATCCAAAACATCTCAACAAAATTTTAGCCAATCGACTTCAACAATTCATCCAAGAAATCATACACCACGATCAAAAAGGATTCATTTCAAGGATGCAAAGTGGGTTCAATATACACAAATTAATTAATATTATTCATCACCTCAACAAGAGCAAGAATAAGATCCACATAGTTATCTCAATAGATACAGAAAAAACATTCGACAATATCCAACACCCCTTTATGATGAAGGTTTTGGAAAAATTAGGAATCTTTGGAACATTCCTCAATATAATAAAGGCTGTATATGACAAAACTGCAGCCAGCATTATACTCAATGGTGAATAAATAAAGCCATTTCCTCTTAACTCAGGAACAAGATAAGGATGTCCAATCTCTCCACTTCTCTTCAATCTAGTATTAGAATGCCTAGTTACAGCAATAAGAAAAGATGCAGACATAAAAGGGATCCAGAAAGGGAATGAAGAAATAAAACTCTTCCTCTTTGCAGACGACATGATCTTGTATTTAAAGAATCCCATAGACTCCACTCCCAAATTACTCAAGCTGATTCAAAACTTTGGCAATGTAGCAGGGTATAAAATTAACCCCCACAAATGAAAGGCTTTTCTGTATGCCAACAATGAGAAAAGTGTGGCTGAATTTAGGAAAAGAACTCCATTTGCAATAGCCACAGAAAAAATAAAATACCTAGGAATTAACATAACCAAAGAAATGAAGGACCTCTATGAAGAAAACTTTAAACACTTGAAAAAGGAAATCAAAACAGAACTTAGAAAATGGCAAAACCTCCCATGCTCCTGGATTGGAAAGATTAGCATCGTGAAAACGGCAATACTTCCCAAGGCTATCTACAAATTCAGTGAGATACCTATCAAAATTCCAACCTCATTCTTCAAGGAAATAGAAGAGGCAATCCAAAAATTCATATGGAACAATAAAAGACCCCGAATAGCAAAAATGCTCCTCAACGGAAAGAACACTGCTAGAGGAATATCAAAACCAAATTTCACACTCTACTATAAAGCCATAGTATTCAAAACAGCTTGGTATTGGCATAAGAACAGACCTCAGAACCAATGGAATAGAATTGAAAACCCAAAAATGAACCTACAGACCTATAGCCATCTAATTTTTGATAAGGGATCTAAAACAATAGAATGGAAGAAAGACAGCCTCTTCAGTAAATGGTGTTGGCAAAATTGGTTAACTACTTGTAGAAAACTAAAGCTATATCCTTATATATCATCCTGCACCAGAATCAACTCCAAATGGATCAAAGACCTCAAAGTCAAAGCAGACACTCTGAAAATATTACAGGATGGAATAGGAGAAACCCTAGGTCTCCTTGGCTCCGGCCGAAATTTCCTTAATAGAGACCCAGAAACACAACAAATCTAAGAAAGGTAGGACAAATGGTATAGCATGAAGTTGTAGAGCTTCTGCATGGCAAAGAACATAGCTAGCAAGATCAATAGAAAGCCCACAGATTGGGAGAAGATCTTGACTAGCCATACAACATACAAGGGTCTCATATATAAAATATACTTGGAACTCAAAAAATTAAATCCCCCAACAACAAATCCTCAAAGAAACAACAGCCCAATAAATAAGTGGGCTAAAGACTTAAAGAGAAACTTCTCTGAAGAAGAAAGAAGGATGGCCAATAAACACATGAAGAAATGCTCAACTTCCATAGCCATAAAAGAAATGCAAATCAAAACAAGATTGAGATACCACCTCACCCCAGTTAGAATGGCAAAAATAAAGAACTCTAACAACAACAAATGCTGGAGAGGATGTGGACAGAAGGGAACCTTACTTCATTGTTGGTGGGAATG
This sequence comes from Dipodomys spectabilis, assembly GCF_019054845.1. Taxonomy (NCBI): domain Eukaryota; kingdom Metazoa; phylum Chordata; class Mammalia; order Rodentia; family Heteromyidae; genus Dipodomys; species Dipodomys spectabilis. The sequence goes on along the minus strand of NW_024871092.1, from coordinate 764,112 downwards.
TAATCTTGGTTCAACCACTTTGGAAAGCAGTATGGAAGTTCCTGAAAGACTTCACATAGAGCTCCCCTATGACCCAGCAATCCCACTTTTGGGCATTTACCCAAATGTTTCCAAACAAGACAACACTAAACCTACCATCACAACTATGTTTATTGTAGCATTATTTACCATAGCTGGAACAAACTAAGATGCCCCTCAGTAGATGAATGGATCAAGAGAATGTGGTATATATACACAATGGAATTCTATGCCCCCATCAGAAAGATTGACAATGCCCCATTTGTTAGGAAATGGAAAAACTTGGAAAAAATTATATTAAATGAAGTAAGCCAGGCCCAAAGAAACATAGGTCCCATGGTTTCCCTCATTTGCAATACCTAGTATATGGGGAAAAACGAGTCATTTAAGTATACAGGTGGACCTGTTGCAACAATGAGAAGTACAAGTTTTCATGTTGAAAACGAGCTTTACAACGTTGGTGCGGGGGGGGGGGGGGGTGGGAGGATTGCGTGGGGGGGTGGGGGCGGAGGCTGGAAAGGGATGTGAAGGGTAAACAAAGGAGGAGGCTGCAATGCTTGATAACAAATGTATGCATTATCTTGCCCATGTAATTTTAACCCTTCTGTACAGTACGTTCACAAAAAAATAAAATTAAATTAAGAAGTAATATTAAGTGAAATAAAGCAGACCCAGAGAAACTTAGTTTGCATGACTTTCCTCACTTGTGGTACATAGGAGTGTCTATAAATGTAAAAGTAAACACACTGGATGTTATGCAAAGAGGTACAAATGAATTATTTGAAGTGTCATAATCTATGGAGAGTGAAAATACTATAATTCTCTTAAAAGGCTAGGTCAAAGCCCAACAAAATAAATACCATTAAATGTGTAGTGCAAGAGAGGATAGTGGGGGGCAATGTGAGAGGGTTAGGAAATTGAAGGAGAAAATGATAGAATACAGGCAAGAATCCATTGTATACTTCCCAGAATTGAAATATGCAAAGCAAGCTGTAGTGTGAAATGGGGTTGAAGATGTTGAAGTGGTAACACAATTCCATGTGCATTGTACAATAAACTGCTTTGTTAAATTGCAAGAAATTCCATAACATAATATTGAGATACATAAGGATTGGGGGTGATTGGTAGGGGTGGATGAGAGTGTTGAAAGGGGTGACATTGATCAAGATGCACTGTTTCCATACACTGTTTCAGTGAATGGCAACTCCTTTGTACAACTAAAGATAATAAAAATATTCAAAAATTAGTTATTATAGTTGAATAGAGAGTTGAATCTCAAATCAATTCCCATTAAAAACCTGGAGACTTGGAGAATAAAATTCAAATAATAAAACCTTATTAATCTTTTTTATCAGAATTTGTGAATTTTAAATCAAAACTTTACTTTTTGTCAGCCATTGGGCTGTTAAAATATTTCAAAGTAAGTGGCTTAAAAACATCAGGAGTATATTATCCATACTCCAGAAGTTTAAACATTGATTTTAAGAATGGTTATTCAAAGCAAATCTTTGTCTAATGGGGGTCTACTTTCTTGTTCATTATAATCTGTTTGCTGGACATTCACATGGCAGACTAGTTATATTGGGCTTCTTTTATCAGGGTCATTATTGCAGGGTCATCTCTGAAAGACTGATTCTAATGTCATCAGACAGAGGAATAGAATTTCAATACGTGTAATCGGAAGGAGTTACAATGTCCAATACATTTTGCAACGTTTTCTTTAACTCAGTGTAGTGTATCATTTGGATATTATTTCATAGAACATAATAACTTAAGGACAAGATTATATCATGTAAATTATGTGAATGATACTTCTTACAATGGGAATAATTACAGTGACGGCAACATAAAGTATGATTGTTTAGTGTCTCTTGAATCACATCATAGGTAACCATGTTAACGTGGCACAGCCTTTCTAAGGCCCTTCTGATGTATTTGAACAATCTCCAATGACTTAATTGCTTTCAGAAATATTCGTTTGTGCCAACAAATACAGATCTCCTTTCATTTTAATTACTGTCCTCTATTAGGACTCCCACAAACACCAAAATCAGAGTATGCTAATTTATCTGATAAAATACATAATAAAAATGTTACAATGAATATAACATGGAGACTAATATTAATAGCATTATATTTACTAGTATTCACATTATATAATATATTGAAATCCCTTGGTTACCTCAATTTTTAGAATATTTATAACTAAATGTAAACTGTTTGCAAATAATTATTTGATGATGTATGGAAAATGAGAAAAAGAATTGCATACATATTTACTACAGATGCAAACAGATTCACCTGGTTTTTTCTGAACCTTCATTTGTTGGTTTCATTCATGCATGGGGAACAGGCAGAGAAATGAAAATTGAAAACTTGCATTTACTAAAGGGTTAATTAAAAATTTATGTTGGGCTAAATAGCACATTTTATAAATTAAATTGTTTTGTCCCTTCCTTCCTCCCTCCCTTTCTTCGTTTCTTTGTTCCTTAATTCCTTAATACCTTCCTTTTTTTCCTTCCTTCCTTCTTTTCTTCTTTCCTTTTTCCCTCCTTCCCTCCATACCTACCCCTCTCTCTCTTTCTCTCTTCCTTCCTTTTCTTTCCTTCTTTCTTTCCTTCTTTTTCTTCCTTTCTTCCTTTCTTTCTTTTATTCAGACTATTTCTTATGGCTATAGAAAAAATACCAACTGTTATATTCCAAGGTGTTAAGAGTAATTATAAATATACTATATTAATATTAATTTTAATAACCTAAGTTATATCTTAAGACAAATTGTAATAAAAACATCTTCACAAAATTTCAGGATATGTAAGAAATATTACTTTCCATGATATTGTCTATTTCTTCCAACTAAAATAAAAATTTATACATAATATTATGTGTGTGTTGTTCTTGTGATTTGAACTCCAGACCTATTCCTTGATTTTTTTCCCAGCAAGGACATTGCTCTAACATTTGAGCCACAACTCCACTTCTGGCTTTGTGTGTGTGTGTGTGTGTGTGTGTGTGTGTGTGTGTGTGTGTGTGTGTGTGTGTGTGTGTGTGATTAATTGAGATGAGACTCACAAACTCTTGCCAAGTCTGGTTTTTTTTAATTTTTTATTGTGAAAATACCTTACACAGGGGTTATAATTACATGAGCAAGGTAATGAGTACATTTCTTATCAAGCATTGTTGCCTCCTCCTTTGTTTCCCCTACCCAACCCTTCCCATCTATCCCCCCTCAGTCCCTCTCCCCACCAAAGTTGTAAAGTTCGTTTTTCAACATAACGACTTTTACACCTCATACTTGCAATGGGTTCACCTCTATACTTATTTCAACCATTTGTTTTTTCCCTTCCCCTCCACAAATTACACCAACATCAAATACAATGAAAACAGAGGGGGAGGGACATGGCTGAGAAAAGCAGCAAATGTCAGATAAGTTGATGTTAGTTGAAATGGACCCCAAAATAAATATTCAAATGTTTTTTTCTTGTAATTGTTTCTAACATATTTATAAGATGATATCTTTGTTGTCAAGGCTGGCTTTGAACCTAAGCTTCCTGAGTAGTGAGGATTACAACCTTGAGATACCCATATTCAGCACTGATATATATATGTAAGAATAAAATAATTTTTTATTATTTGAATTCTAGAGGCTCAATTTAACAAATTAACATTTAGTGTGAAAAAAAAGTTTTCATTTTTATGAAAAAAATACACTCATAGTTTTAAATGACAGAATCTTTGCACAAATTGAAATACTCTAATATTCAAAAGTGATGAAGGGATCGTTAATGAAATTTCTCATGTAAGCTAAAAGCAATAGGCTGTGTCAGGGTGAATGAAGTAATTTTTCATTAAATTAAATAATATCTACTGTGGTCACATGATTTTCTCTTCTTTTAAACCTAAACTTTTTTGACATAAAATATAGATTCATATATTTTTTGAGTATACAAAAAATCTTAATTACTGGTTATATATTTCTGAGGTTTGAGTACCGAGACATTTCAGAGAAACACGGAATTTCATGTATTTTATGTCAACAGTGATTTTTAGAAATTGAATCAAACTCCATATGAGATAAAGCAAGATATTCCATGACTTATGCAATTATTCCTATAGATTTGAATATAACTTATTTTTGAATGGTAGGAAATTCATATTATTCCTACTCTATAGAATAATTAAGAAATAAATGATTGTGATAGTGTTTACTTTTTCTTAAACTACAAAGAAAGAATCTAACTATAGATGACAAAAACTTGAATATAAATGTCATAAAATTATGAAAAATTAAAGTCATTTTGAGTTAGATGAAATAGTCATTTTTGAAGGTCACAAAATGAAATCTCTGATACTTCCTTATCTGTTAAATAAAATGTATTTGCACTCAAAATATTTTTCCAGGAATGGTATAACCAAACCACCTCCATGCCAAATAGCTTCTTTGATTGATTCAATTAAATATTTAGGAACAGAAGTTATCACAATGTATAGAAATATCTACCCACCACTCTAGAAATTAAATCTGAAATCATTAAAGATTGAGATTAATAATTAGCTTTCACTAAGTTGCCATAAAGAGGTGAAACCTTTCATGTGGGCATAGTTGTAGAGATTTGGTCACTGAAAACTTGTGATCAAAGGTGTTAGGATCAAAGTCCTTTCCTCCTCTTCTTTCTTTTTCTTCTCTATCTCCTTCTCCTTCTTCTTTTCCTTCTCCCTCTCTCTCTTCCCTCTTCCTCCTTGTCCCTCTCCCACTCCTATTCCAATTCTTCTTTACTCCCTGGCTTTCATGAATATACATTTTCCAACACATATTCTTGACATGGGGTACTGTCCCAACACCAACCCAGTCAATAAGGATAAGAAACATAATCTAAAATGTATAAAATCAGAAGTCAAGTTTAATCTTTCCCCCTTTTAAGTCGATTTTATAAAGTATATTTTCATATTAATAGGAGACTGTCATACCATGCTCTCATTTATTATAGGGGATAAGATTTACTGGAAAAAAATCTAACCAACATCACCCTAATGAAATGATTGATTAAATAAATATTATATTAGGACAAATCTACTTTAAAATATCAGATATAGTTCAATACATGGCAAAAAAAATCACCTCTATTATTTTGTATACAAGACAGCAGAATACAAACTGTTCCTCAAGGAAATTGACCTATAATTGACAGTATTGTCAATTTCATAAGTGATTTAAGAAGACTATAGAACAAATTTCAACTCAAACTGCATGATATAACATTTACTTTGTCTCGTGTATACTATCTTTGTCTGGTTTCCAAAATGACCTGTATTTTATCATTTTTTAATTAACTTTAAGTAGTTGTGTGGGACTTGCTGTTTGACAAAGCAGTGTATTAACAGTGTATAGTGAGGTTTTTTTTTTCTTTTTCCTCTCCTGATGTTTGAACTCTGTGTCTGGGGGCTGTCCCTGAGCTCCTTTGCATGAATACTAGAACTCTATCACTTGAGGCACAGCAGCACTTTCTGATTTTTCTGAGATTTAATTAGAGATAAGAATATGACAAACTTTCTTGCCTGGGCTGGCTTCAAACCTCAATTTTCTGCCTCCTGATTATCTAGGATTACAGCCGTGAGCCGCTAGTGCCCGGCTTAATAAAATGCACCTTTTTTTTGCCTAGTCCTGGGGCTTCAATTCATTCCTTGGAAATGTCCTTGAGCTTCTTTTCCTCATGTTAGTACTCTATCACTTGTTTCATAGTTCCAGTTCCTGCTTTTTTGTTTATGTAGTATTGAGAAATCAAACCCAGGGCTTCAAACATGCAAGGCAAGCATCTACCAGTAAGCCACAATCCATCGCCAATACAATGCATTTTGATGATCATTATCCCTCATTCTTCTCAATCCTATCTCATAGCTCAATTTACATGAATTTGTAGAATATTCACTGGCTCTTAATGTCATGTATAGTCACTCAGAGGTCATATCACAGATCATATTTTCTTGATAGTCGTATTCATCAACATACTAAAGTTGTGCATTATAGAATTCTGTGATTTTAAATTCTAAATTATCACTCAGATTCACCCACTACTATTCTAAAAATTTTCCTAAGTTTAATGCAAATGCAATCTGTAATTCTTCGATAAAGTACAATGATTCTTAGAATGTTAAAGAGTTGGAGTAAGAACATCACCTTCAGTTCAGGAACATTTTATTATTACTACCCTCTCAAAATACTCAAATATTTATTAATAGTCATTTCCTGTCATCATTTCCACCTACTCTCCCCTTGAGCAGCTATTATTTCATATTCTACCCCTACAGATGTGCCAATTTTAAAAACCTCATATAATTAGAAAATGTAGTCTATTTTATCCATTTCTCCCATGTAATATCACTGTTTCCAAAGTAAGTCCCTGTAAATTTTATTCATGGATAGAGCATATTGTTTTTTATGCATGTGTATATTGGAATAATATCCTCAATGGACATTTCAATGTTTTATTATATGTTATTATGAAGGGTTTTACTATGTATATTCTTGCACATGTGTCTCATTGGATATATGTTGAAATCTATTTTGTATATAAAATTATAATTCAAAATGCTGGATCATAGAGACAATTCTATGTGTAATGTCTTAAAGATTTCCAGTATGTTTAAGAAACTGACTATATCATTTTAAGTGCCAAGCACCAATGTATAAGGATTGCAATTTCTACATAATTGTTGTGCTGGGCTATCTTATTGTTTCTTTTTCCACTAATCTCTATATGTATGCATTGTCTAGGTATGTTATGATCTTTCCATATGTTCCTTGATTGTTGTTATATTACTATAGAGATATGTATTTGGATTTTTGAATAACTTTTTCAGGATGGTTAAAGTATGTCATTGGCATTAATATACTCTTAATATATTTCTCATTCAAGTCTATTTAAATAAATATATATCTGTACACACTACATGTACATATGCATATATTCATACTTATATGTATATATATTCAAATACCTATATAAGAATATACAGATGTGTACATACATGTTTATATATATATATATATAGTGTTATTTTCATTTGTCTGTAAGTTATCGTTTTACTTTATTTGCTAATCATGCCCTTTATTGATTTTACTTTATTTTATTTTATGTTTAAGATATTGTAAAGAGGAGCCAGGCGCTGGTGGCTCACACCTGTTATCCTAGGCACTCAGGAGGCTGAGATCTCAGCATCATGGTTCAAAGCCAGCCTGTGCAGAAAAAGTCCATGAGACTCTTATCTCCAATAAACGACCAGAAAGCCGGAGGCGGTACTATGGCTCAAGTGGTAGAGCTCTAGCCTTGAGTGGAAGAGCTGAGGGACAGGGCTCAGGCCCAGGGTTCAAGGCCCAGAACCACCACCACAACTAGCAAGAAGAAAAAGAATACTGACTCAAAAAGCAATCGTATTAAGCAGTCTTAAAGATAGGATCAAGTCTAACATTTTAGAATTATCTTAGATATCAGCAACCTTCGAGTCCAATGAGCCATGAGCCCTCAGCATGTTGACTGAATTTCTTAGTTTATTTACACAATCATTATAAGTATGCATTTTCTCATCTATCTTTCTTTCATTTCACCACAGAATGTGTTTTTATCCTTTATGTCATTCTTGAATACCAAAGCCTTTGGAAGATAGTTATTAATTGATGTATATTAATTATATGAAGATAACTTGTTGAAATATCTTACACTCTCACATATTGATGAAGGGTCTGATTAACCCATTTCTGGCATTCTCCATTCCCATTGCCCTTTATATTTCAACTGTTTTCTGTGAATTCCTTTGTGCTAACTTCACATATTGTCAAAATGTATTAAAGTGCTATTTACTCACCATAATTGAAAATTATACAATGCTGAATATAAAAGCAAAAATCTAAATAAATGGAGACATAATTTTTGTCGATTGGAGGATACAATTGAGAAAAGATATAAATTGTCTCTTCCCCTTTTTTTGGTCATTCATGTGGCTTGAAATCTGATGCTGGTGCTGTCCTTCTGCTCTTCATTTCAAAGTGAATGCTCTACTCACTGAGCAACTGTGCCATTTCTGGTTTTCTAGTGGTTAATTGGACATAAGTGTCTTATGGACATTCCCATTCCAGCTAGATTTCAACTACAATCCTCAGATCTCAGTCTCCTACACAGCTATGATTATAAGCATGATCAAACAGCGCTCAGCTTCAGTTTTATTTATGTTTATGACAATTTCTAGAAACACCTGACTAGCACTCTTTGAGTCATTGACAAAGAAAAATAAACTGGAATATATTTCTGCCCAATATTAGTGTAAAATTGTTATATTTTTAGAGGAAAGATTATACAGCTCAATGGGTCTGTAGGGCACCAGATTAGATCCACATAAATATTATAAAGGAATATTTAATAAGGTGTAAAACCAAACATTTGTGGAATGACGTTCTGTTTAATAAGAGGTGATAAGTTAGGCAGTATTTGGGAAAATTAAAAAGTGAACATTGACTTAAACATAACAATTTATTCAAATGTTAACTTCAAGCAGGATTCAAACGTGTCATATAAAACAAAAAAAGAGATGTAAATGTAAAGCAAAGGAAGATGTTTTGACAATTTTGAGATGAAGCAGTCTTAAATTTGGCATTAAAGCTATAGGTAAATTGTTAAAAAAAATTTCAACAAATCTCAGGGACCCTGAGTTCAAGCCCCAGGACCAAACAAGTTTGAATCAACTTGATATAATGTAACTGTTATAATTTTTAACAATTAAATCAATGAATATTACACATTCCCACAGAAATATAATTGGAAACAAAAGGCATAATTGTTTTTCTGAAACAAGTAATGGAACCATGAATTTCTTTCACTTTTCAATTCATGTTTTATGTAACTTCAATTAGCAGACTTCCGGAACTAAAACTAAATGTATTATTTGTATACCACAAGAAGCAAAGTGATTATAGTTAAGAATAGATACTTCATCCTAGCGAGAAGATAGGTTTCTGAGCATTCTCACTAAAAAGAAGTGTTACATGCAGAAATTAATGGATATGATGCTGCTTTATCATTACACAACATATAAATGAATATTTTATAGCTATGTAAAACATAATTGTGTAGCTAGGAGCCAGTGGCTCATGCTTATAACCCTAGCTACTAAGAAGGCTGAGAGCTGAGACTCATGGTTGAAAGCCAGCCTAGGCAGGAAAGTCCATGAGACTCTTATTTCCAATCAGCCACCAGAAAACTGGCAGTGGCTCAAGTGGTAGAGCACTAGTCTTGAGCTGAAGAGCTGAGGGACAATGTCTAGGCCCATATTTCAAGCCCCACGACTAACAAAAATTAAAAATAAAGTTACAAATAAACAATTATTTTGACATAAATGTTAAAAAATATATTCTAACAATTTTAAATCTTTACTAGGTATACTAGTTTATGTAAATATAGAGAATTGCTTTCTGGATTTGTTGACATTGAATCAATTTTGTAAATCACATATTTGTCACTCAATTCATATTTGTATATTTCTATACTTACATACTTTAAGTATAATTAAGTGATACTTGAAAGGCAATCCTGTTTTAGGAATCTCCCTTGGCTTTCTATAATTAAGCCTCCTACCCTCAAATCAATATGCCCTACAAAATAGTCAGACATTTCATCTCATTGGAGCAGAAAAGTATAAGCCATAATCATTGTTGGAACAAGTAACATTTCACATGAATTTCACTTAGTTTAAGAACCAAAATATTCAAATCATCTTAGCAATTCCAGTAGTAGCAAAATGTCTTCTGAGCTTTTCAGTCTTTAAGGAGATGAAAATCTTTAACATCCACCTATCATCCTATATCTTAAGAAGATATTTATGGGTAACCCTCTGTTCCTGATTAGAAGACTGGAACAAAGGCAATAATGAAAATAGCCAAGGAAAATACTTGAAAACTATAAACTAAGCAATCACAGACACTCCTGTTTTCATCAATTTCAATGAGAATGTACGTTAAAGTATAACGTTTTGTTGCATTTAAAGAGCAATAGTTAAACTTTAATTAGCACTGAAGAAGGGAACAGAAAACTTTGTTTGAAGACAGCTTGACTTTGAACAATTCAACACAAGCTTAATGGATTTATCTTGTTTTTCTATGCAGTTGCCAAAGTAATAGAGAGCAACACCCAAAGGCAGGAAAACACCTAAGTCAAAGCAGTAAACTTTTGTCTATAAAATAATTTTGAGGGTCTGACTCTTTCAATGTCAGGCTTCCAAAGAGGAAAGTATTTGCTTTGGTGTGAACAATAAAAAATATAAAATCCTCTATTAATATTTATCATATTTTGTTTAGGACTTCTCGTGTTGGAGAAGAGTAAGTTATGAAAAAGTTCAAAATTATTGGACTATTCCCCAATATCATTATTATTTATCAGCTATTGCTATAGAAGTAGCCTAGATTGCTCTTAATATCATTCTTCTTTACATTCAGAAGCATTGTTTGTTTCTGGGTTATAAGCTGTAAACACTTGAGTTTTAATAAAGAGTCATTTCTTAAGAGTGGAAAGATGCTGTGCCAACAAACCTAAAATATCAAAGACTTAGAATAGTGGAAACTAGTTTCTAGCTATATCACAATGTGTAGATGTAGATTTTGTTTCCCATTGTTCCAGGGGAACCATTTTTGTTATCTTCTTTTTTACCATCTAGTGATCCTATACCATCTTATACCATCCTGGGATGGCTGTACATTTACTGGATTCTCTAATTGCTGTTGGAAAGTTAGGAAGGAGAGAAAAGTGAGTCTTTGTATCTGTTTTGCCTTATTTTTTATTACTTTAGAAACTGTAACTCAAAATGACATAAATTATCTTTATAATATTAGGAGACAGTTTTCATTTCCATATTCTTACCCTAGCCTTCTACATAATTTTGGTATTTAGTGATCCCAAAATGTGAAAATAAAGATAAGAACCTCTTATTTAAATATTATTTAGAATTTCAAGTCTTCTTTATGTAAAGCCCGTAAGTATTATGCATATCATACATGTGTAAAAAGCCAGTGGCAACATTTTCTTATTCTCAAAAACTAGGAAATGTGGTGTCCCTGTAGTTGCATCAGGAAAAGGCTGTGTTTGAATTAGTTTACTAATCTAAATCTGCTGTAAAATATTTCTACATGTTAGTTGGCTTGAATAATCTGTATTTATCATTTTGCAGTTCTAAAGGACAGAATTTTAAAAGAAGTCTCACTAGATTAAAATCGAGTCACCTACATAGCTAAAATATTTTTCAAATGATTCTAGTGGAGAAAGCATTTTCTTGCTGCTCTGCTTTCCAGAAATTCAGAATCTGGGTTGTTGTTGTTTTCTTTATTTTCTAATGTAGCATCTTTACATGTCTCTGATGGTTCTATCCTCATCATGTCCTTTCCAACTACACCTGGGACTTTAAAGTACCCATTTGAATATATTTCCCCCATCTGATAATTCTTCATATTTGTGTTCATTGGATTATGAAAGGTGATTATTTTACAAACTTATATACATATAATGCAAATGTACATTTGAGGGATTAGTTATTTGGGGTAGACAGATATTATGGAAAGATATTTTGCTATGTAAAATAAGTGTGTAGCATTCTTTCTACTATAAACTGTTATCCTTTCAATAATTTTGAACAACATATTTCTTCAATGAAATATAACTAAAAAAAATTAGTCCTGGAAAGCAATTAATCCTGATTAAAACATTGTCATGAACTAGAAATCCTAAATGCCAGAGAGCAGCTCCTGAAGTAGTTGTGGCACTATCATTTTTTGTATATTCTGCTTACAGTCTTCTCTTTTCAAGAGCATTTGATTGTTATTATTTTGGAATTATGGTTAATATTTACCTGACTGCTATTTTTAAAGAATGCATTACCCAATACTGGTTCTATTTTTCTAACTTTTGGGTCTATTCTATTTCGGAAAGAAACACAGCCATTTGAATTACATTAACTGCTTATTGAAGTTGATTCAGCGTGGAGAGGAAAAGAAGAAAAAAATATGTCTCTGAGGGTATGTTAAGGTAAAAATGTATCTACAAGCTATTTATCTTAAAATCATCTATTTTTCATTTTGTTTGGATTCTGATAAAATTTAGCCTCTCAACTCACAAAATGTTAATGCAGTCTTATTTCATGCCACCCAAAAGCAAACAAGAAATTACTATTTATTTTAAAATTATTTATAAAATATTTTAATTATCTTTTTTTTTAAAAACAATATTTTTAAAAAGTTAGCCAAGACAGAAGAAAAGGCAGGAAGATGGCAGAGGAGAAGCTGTAGGCTAAACAAGCTCTCACATAAAAAGCAGTTTTAGAGTTCCAGTGAACAGTCCTAAGCTAGAGAATCACACCTAGTGTGCCTTCACAGGACAGAGAGTTAGGCCAGAGAGAGAAAATACAGGCAAGGAGACAGCCCTGAGCACTTGCCAGCAGCCACTGCGGAGGTGGCAGCGGTGGCGGAGGCGAATGCAGCCACCATACCTGAATCACAGAGAGTCCAGGACTAAGGAGCCAGACGCAGTGGGCAAGCGGATTCCACTCAACACATGCAAGAACTGACAAGGAGCGGACATCTTCATCCTGCAGTTCGCCAACCAGAGATGACCTAGGAACCAAGACTCAGCATGAGTAGAAGCCTGACATTCTCACTCCTTCTCGGGGAGCAGAGGAGGGAAGGCCAACCCTCGCCCACCCAGTACCGGAAATCTCCATCTTGGATACCAACAAAGCTGGGCGGAGCTGCTAGCTCCAACTCAAGCCCTGGAATAAATCTACAGTCATCTAGCAGGTCACAAGAGCCTATCCTAACCTGCCAGACTCAGCTCCACCCAGGGAAAAGTCACCCAGCTTGGGTGTCAGCCCAAGGAGTGGCTTTCTTCAGAGCCAGAGGCTGCCCCTCCCTTTAGCAGCCTAAACAATCAACTGAAATTCAGTAAACAGAAACCTTGAGAGTGGCTCAAGGCTGGGCTCTGTGAGTTTCTCACAAACCAGCCCCCGGGAAAAGCAACTGTTTGCTGAAAGGCCTCAACTCTACCCAGAAACTGGCCTCATCACAGCATCCTCCAAACTCGAAGAAAAAGCCATCTCCTCCCATTGAACTAACCTGGGAGGAAGATGGCAGAGAATTTTTCTGCCTGTTCAAAGAAACAGACTTAAGTAACCAACCAAGCCACAGGAACACAAGCATACCAGAGACTCCAACAAGAGGCTGGTTATGGACACAAGGGAGACACAAGATTTTTCCCACAACTCCCAAAAAAATAAAAGAACTTTTTTTTGTTGTAGGATTTTTAAAAATTTTTTTTCTCAAAAACTTTTTTAATCTTTAAATTTTAACTTTTTTGAAAAAAAATTGTTTTCTAGTAAGTTTTTTTTCCTCTTAGAATTTTATTGTACGGGTATAAGTGTGTGTGTGTTTTTCTTCCTTTTTTTTTTTTTTTTGTTTTGTTTTTTGTTTAGCTCTACTGATCTTTGGAACTTTTTTCTTTCTTTCTTAGCCTTTTCACCTATTCTTCCCTTCCCTTTTTTATGTGACTTAATTGCTGTTCTGCACATCCTCAGATAAACCCGTAGTCAATTATTAGACCTTATCCCCCATTGTGTACACACATAATACACAAATTTATTACTCAATTCAAAACCTCTTAGGCTTAAATTCCTTAATAGCAATACTACCTCTGTATACCTATATAATATTTTAAGTATTTTTATTTTTAAGTTTTTCACATCTCCTTTATATCCCTCCCCTTCTCTCATTGTATTCACGTTCTTCACTGGATAGTTTGTTTTTCAATCTGAATAATATTCTTAATTTTTTACCTTTCTATTTTTTTCTGGTCTCTTTTTGTTCCCTTTCTCTTTCTTCTTTTTTTCTTTCTCTCTACTTTCATCCTATCCAACCTGTTTTCTGGTTTGAGATTAGGACTTAGTTAACACTTCCTGTGCCTTCCCACATCACCCTATTCCTTTTTTTTACCCACATCTCTTCATAAACCTAATAATTTCTGGTTTACCAAATTCTTCTACGGCGTTCGTACATATTAATATACAGTTGTTTGATCTTGAATAGATGCATCTGTTGAACTAGATTGTATCTACAGATTATTGACTGTGCAAATACAGACTTTGGTTGATGCTTGCCTTAAGGTAGTGTTCTACCACAAACCTGGTGATAATTTCATCCCCAATGGGCAGAGTAAGCCGGAAAAACACAAGAAAAAATGGAAAGTCCTGGTATCTCAACTCCCACTCATGATAATCAGGGGAAGAACCGATAATGAAAAAAACAGAAGAGAGTTCCCAAATAGCTGTACAAACACTGCCAGCAAACATGATAAATGAAAAGACTGAAAACTTACAAAGGACTCTGAATGAGCGTGATAGGGAGAGAGAGGAGGCAATGCAAAAGTTTATACAGGAATAGCATGAGCTGGAGGAAGCTACTCAAAAACTGATACAGGATTTACGTGAGCAGCTTGAGAATACACAAAGAGGCAGGAATGGCATGAGCAGGCTGAGAACACTCAAAGAGAACTACAGGAATGGCATAAATGTGAGGAAGCTAAGCAAAGAGTAATACAGGAATTGAGAGAGCAGGATGAGAATACACAAAGATGACTAAAGGCATTCATGAAATCCATTAACAAAGAGCTGAAGGAAGTCAGGGAGACCACCAAGGGAATGCTGAATGGAACCCAACAGAAGGAATGGGAGCCCAAGCAAACCATAACCAATCAACTAAGTGATTTGAGAATAAACACTGAACACCAAATTAAGGAAGTAAAGAAGTTCATACAAGATCTAAAACAAAGCTTTAACAAAGAATTTGAAGCCATCAAAGATGACCAACTAGAAGGAAAATAAATAAAAAGCAAAGTAGAAAGTCTCGACAGCAGGTTAGACCACGCAGAAGATCGAATCTCGGGGATTGAAACAGCCTAGACATTATAGAGAAAGAACATGCAACCATCCAAGACAAGTTTAAGAAATATGAGAGATCTATCCAAAACCTGGAAGACCCCATTAGAAGGCCTAATCTAAGGATAATGAGTGTAGAGGAGCACCTAGAAACAGAAGTTAATGGTCTAGGAAATTTGTTTCACAGGATCCTAGCAGAGAACTTCCCAAACATGCAAAAACATAGGCCTATTCAGATACAAGAAGCTTTTAGAACTCCAAATAGACCAGACCAGAATAGGACATCCCACCCTCACATTATAATCCACACAGGATCAATTCAGACCAAAGAAAAGGTCCTTAAAGCTGTCAAGGGGGAAAGATTAATCACCTATAAATGGAAACCGATTAGAATCACCTCAGATTTCTCAGCAGAGAAAATCAAAGCAAGAAAAGCCTGGAATGATGTATAACATGCACTACAAACAAACAAACAAATATCAACCAAGAATACTGTACCCAGCTAAACTCTCCTTCAAAACTGAAGGCCAAATAAAAACCTTCGATAGCCCCACAAGAAATAAAATACGTAGGAATTAACTTAACCAAAGAAGTGAAGGACCTCTATGATGAAAATTTTAAAAATTTGACAAGGAAATCAAAACAGAAATTAGAAAATGGGAAACACTCCCAAGCTCCTGGATTGGAAAGATTAACATCGTGAAAATGGCAGTACTTCCCACGGCTATCTACAAATTTAATGCAATACCCATCAAAATTCCAACCTCATTCTTCAAGGAAATAGAAGAGGCAATCCAAAAATTCATATGGAACAATAAAAGACCCTGAATAATAAAAACGCTCCTCAACGGAAAGAACAATGCTGGAGGAATATCAATACCAAATTTCAAACTCTTCTAGAAAGCCATAGTAATCAAAACACCTTGGTACTGGCACAAGAACAGACCTCAGGACCAATGGGATAGAATTGAAAACCCAAAAATGAACCTACAGACCTATAGCCATCTAATCTTCGATAAGGGAGCTAAAAAAATAGAATGGAAGAAAGACAGCCTCTTCAGTAAATGGTGCTGAGAAAATTGGTTAACTACTTGTAGAAAACTAAAGCTAGATCCTTATATACCACCCTGCACCAGAATCAACTCCAAATGGATCAAAGACCTCAGAGTCAAAGCAGACACTCTGAAAACATTACAGGATGGAATAGGAGAAACCCTAGGTCTCCTTGGCTCCGGCCGAAATTTTCTTAATAGAGACCTGGAAACACAATAAATCAAAGAAAGTTTGGACGAATGGTATTGCATGAAGTTGCAGAACTTCTGCATGGCAAAGGATATAGCTAGCAAGATCAATAGAAAGCCAACAGATTGGGAGAAGATCTTCACTAGCCATAGAACGGACAACGGTCTCTTATCTAAAATATACTTGGAACTCAAAAAAATTAAATCCCCCAACAACAAATCCTTAAAGAATCAACTGCTCAATAAATAACTGGGCTAATGACTTAAAGAGAAACTTCTCTGAAGAAGAAAGAAGGATGGCCAATAGACAAATGAAGAAATGCTCAACTTCCCTAGCCATAAAAGAAATGCAAATCCAAACAACATTGAGCTACCACCTCACACCAGTGAGAATGGCAAAAATCAAGAACTCTCATAACAACAGATGATGGAGGGGATGTGGACAGAAGGGAACCTTACTTCATTTTTGTTGGGAGTGTAAACTTGTTCAACCACTTTGGAAAGTAGTATGGACCTTCCTCAAATGACTCCACATAGAGCTCCCCTATGACCCAGTAGTCCCACTTTTGGGCATTTACCCAAATGTTTACAAACAAGACCACACAAAGGTTACCAGCACATCTATGTTTATTGCAGCATTATTTACCATAGCTATGATCTGGAACCAACCCAATGCCCCTCAGTAGATGAATGGATCAAGGAAATGTGGTATATATACACAATGAAATTCTATATCTCCATCAGAAAGAATGGCATTGCCCCATTTGTTAGGAAATGGAAAGACTTGGAAAAGATTATATTAAGTGAATGAATCCAAGCCCAAAGAAACATAGGTCCCATGGACTCCCTTATTGGCAATATCTAGTATATGTATGAGTCAAGCAGAAAAGGTCAGATAAGGTGATGTTAGGAAAATGAACCCTAAAGTATGTATTTTAAATGTTTTTTTTCTTTCATGCATTTGTTTCTAATGCAATTATAAGATTATTTCTTTGTTACTTTGTATGTCCCTCCCCCACAGTATAACTCCTGCTTTCACTGTATTTGATGTCGATATACTTTGTGGAGAGGAAGGGCAAAAACAAGTCGTTTAAATAAGGATATAGGTGGACCTGTTGCAACAATGAGAAGTACAAGTTGTCATGTCAAAAATGAACTTTACAACTTCGGGGGGGGGAAGATTGTGTGGAGGGGGGGAGGATGGGAAGAGATGGGAAGGGTAAACAAAGGAGGAGGCTACAATGCTTGATAAGAAATGTACTCACTATCTTGCCCACGTAATTGTAACCCCTCTGTACAGTATTTTCACAAAAAAATAAATATTATACTGGAAAAAAAATAAAAAAGAATACAAGAAAAATCTATTTTGATTCTAGGAACTAATATATATTTTAAGATAGTGAACTATATACAGGAATGTTGACCAAGCAAACTATTTTAACATTTTTTTCAGATTTCAAATTTCATTTTTAATATTTACTTTTTATCTACTATTTTTATTTTTTATCTTTATTGAAAAGAAAAAACAGAAAAAGAATAAATAGAAAAAATTAATAACTATATACACGACATAAGAACCTCTTTTTTACAATTCTTGGAGCTAATGTTGATACATTTCATTATCATAATGTTGATACATATCATTACATTTCATAAGTCCTATGCACTTATCTATTTGATGTCGGTATAATTTGTGGAGGGGAAGGGGAAAAACAAGTCGTTTAAATAAGGATACAGGTGCACTAGTTGCAACAATGAGAAGTACAAGTTGTCATGTCAAAAATGAACTTTACAGTTTGGTGGGGGGGAGGAGAGGGTGGGGAGCGATGGGAGGCTGGGAAGGGAAGGGAAGGGGAAACAAGGAGGAGGCAACAATGCTTGATAAGAAATGTACTCATTATCTTGCCCATGTAATTGTAACCCCTCTGTACAGTATTTTCACAAAAAAAAAAGTTAGCCAAGACAAATGGTTCACTATCTATTCATAGTCATGTTTAGAGTCTTTGGTAAAATCCAGAAAGGGAAAAAAAAATCATGTTTTTATTCTTCCTTGAGCCACTCTGATTCACTTCACCTATTTCTGAAAGAATAAAATTCTGGCTTTGAAGCCTTTTGCTTCATATCCACAATGTGTCATTCTTCCTTTATTAATTGGAGAATTTGGAGAAAAGATGAGAATCCACACCAGAAAAAGGAGAAGAGGAAAAGAGAAGGAGAAATCTAGATATTTTTTTCTTCCTCATCTCAATCACAAGTTCTGGATAATGATTGTGGGTATTAGATACAGTGTTCTAGAGTGATTAAACACATCTATAGAAATAGATAATCCCACAAATGATCACATGGAGAATGCTTATTTATAAAAAATTGTAATATTGCTCTCTGCTCTTTTCTAGCTCTCTCTGCTCTCTCTCTGCTCTTTTCTAGCTCTCTCTGCTCTCTCTCTGCTCTTTTCTAGTTCTTTCTGCTCTCTGCTCTCTCTCTGTTCTTTTCTAGCTCTTCTCTCTCTCTTTCCCAGCTCTCTCTCTTTCCCAGCTCTCCTAGCTCTCTTTCCCAGGCCTTTCCCCACCGCACGGAGGACCAAGATGGCCTGGTGCCAGCTGGAATGCTCCACCTAGTACCTGCGTTACCTAGGTAACTGGGACACCTGGAAGAGGTCACATCTGAATTTGATGTGGCCATACCTTTCTCCACCTGTAAGGCCTAGGCCAGGCCCAGACGCTCTCTCTCTGCTCTTTTCTAGCTCCCTCTGCTCTCACTCTGCACTCTCTCTGCTCACTCTGCTCTCTCTCTGCTCACTCTGCTCTTTTCTAGCTCTCTCTGCTCTCTGATATCTCTCTGCTCTTTTCTAGCTCTCTCTGCTCTCTCTCTGCACTCTCTCTGCTCACTCTGCTCTTTTCTAGCTCTCTCAGCTCTTTTCTCTTTCCTCTCTTTTTTCTAGCTCCATTCTCTTTCTTAGATTTCTCTCTTTCTCACCTTTCCCAGACGTGCTCTCTTTCTGCTCTTTTCTCTCTCTTTCCTCTGTCTTTCCTCTCTTTCCTAGCTCTCACTCTTTACCAGGCCTTTCCCAGCCACGTGGAGTGCCAAACTTGCCTGGTCTCAGCAGGTCTACTGAATAAACCTACCCCTTACCTGAAAAAAAATTGTAATATCTTCCAATAGGAAATGTTATCAATTTGTTTAGTTCTTGTTTAGGATTTGTTAAATTCTGGTGTGCTGTAGTCAGCTATCATGAAGATATAAAAGAATGGTAAGAAACTAGCATCTTAATATCATATTCTAATATTAGCTTAGTTCTGTCTGTGTTATATGTATGAGACTGTAAGTTTTGCCTCAATTTCACATGCTATACTCTTCCAACATATAAGTTGAAAGAAGATTCCCTCTGGAAATATGCTATTTTTATAGCTAAGGAAAAAAAAGACACAGATAATGAGATAGAAATCTTCCCCTAGAAATAGCCTTTCACCACTTTTGGTTCACTTTCATAAGCTGAAGTAAGTCACATGACCCATCTTGACACTGAAGAGTAGAGGTAAACCTCACCTACAGGAAGCTGATTCAGGACACAGAGAATAAGCCAAGATATGCAACACTTGAGATAAAGAGGAAAAAAAGAGAACCATAATACAATCAATCATACTTGCCATCGCATAGGCATCTCTGCAGGAAGGATGCTATTACGTTCCTTATATTCTAAAACGACTGAGTTCTTCAAATCATGCCTTTTATATTTGGATGTTACAAAAATTAGAGAACATTTTGATACTGAGACAGCATAAAATCTCAAAGAAAGTTGGAGTAATCATTTCAATACTACTTTTTGTTCTCCAAGAAAAGAAATCATTTTATACATAATAATTTATAATTTCTTACCTAGTATCTTATTTTTCCAGAAATGGATTTTGTTAATATATGTGACTATCCACCAGAATAAATGTCTTCATTTATCTGCATCTTGTACAAACAGCAAGTCAATTAGATGTAAGTGGGAGTTCATCAGTAGCACTTTTTAAAAATGCAAAAAATGTGGACTGGGAGCCAATATACATATTTTTCCACCATCACCTACTACATCCTCCTTCTCCATTCCTAGGAAATACACCCAATCAATAAAATGGCGTAGATGTGTGGTTCTTTACCTGGAAAGTGGAAGCAGAATATTATGGATGTCGGGGATGACTGTTAATAGTGTTTTACATAATAATGTCATATATAACAGCTCTAAGAGTCCTGCAGGTCTTAATACTACTTCCTTAGTGATGTGATAGGAATGTCAGCCTTACTGGACTTAGTATTGTTTTCTACTTCATTTTCTACCTGGCCTAAATTGTAATACATATTAAAGGAATGAAAAAGTAATGGCGGTTCCGGGAAGATGGCGGAGGAGAAGCTGGAATCTGAACAAGCTCTTGCATAGAAAACAGTTTCAGAGTTCCAGTGAACAGTCCCAAGCCAGAGAATCACACCAAGTGTGCCATCACAGGACAGAGAGTTAGCCAAGAGAGGGGAAGCCAAGCAGACACATCTGAGCGTCTGCCAGCAGCTGCTGCTGTGGCGGCAGGGTCGCAGCGGCGACCGCAGCCGCGGCCATACCTGAGCGCTCACACAGAGAGTCCGGGACGAAGGAGCCAGACGCAGCGGGCGAGACGATTCTACTCAACACCAGCAAGAACCGACAAGGAGCGGACAACATCATCCTGCACTTTGCAGACCAGAGACGACCCAGGATCCAAGACTCGGCGTGAGTAGCCCCAATTCCTCACTCCTTCCCAGGGAGCAGAGGAGGGAAGGTCACCCCTCCCCCCCCAGCACCGGTGATCTCCATCTTGGATACCGACAAAGCTCGGAGGAGCGGCTAGCTCCAGCTCAGGCCTTGGAATAAAACGAGTCATTTAGCAGGTCACAAGAACTTAACGGCGAAGTGACCGCACAGACTCAGTTACATCCAGGGAAAAGTCACCCAGCTCAGGCACCAGCCATTGGAGTGGCTCTCCTCACCGGGTAACCAGAGCCAGAGGCTGCCCCTCCTTCTAGCAGCCACCACAATCAATTGAAAAACAGAAACCCTGAGAATGGCTCCAGGCTGGGTGCTGTGAGTTTTTTTCACAAAATAGCCCCAGGGAAAAGCTACTGTTTGTTGAAAGGCCTCAACTCTACCCAGAACCTAGCCTCATCACTGCATCCCCCTCTTTTGTGATTCTCAAAGCAGATCACCCTCCCAGTAAACTAACCTGGGAGGGGGAATCTCAAAATCTTGGGTAAAGCAGAGCATTTTTCTGCCTGTTCCAACAAACTGACTTAAGAAACCAATCAAGCCACAGGACCTCAAGCTGACCAGAGACTCCAACCACACTCTGGTTACAGACAAAAGGGAGATACAGGACTCTTCCCACCCCTCCCCCCCCCAAAAAAAATCAAAGACTTTTTTTTTTTTCTTCTTCTTCTTTTCTTTTTTTCTTTTTTTTTGTTTTGTTTTTTTTTCTTCGTTTTTTGTTACCTTATATATATAAAAATTTTTTTTTTGCTTTTCTAAAACTTTTATTAATCTTTAATTTTTGCCTCTTCTGAAAAAATAATTGTTTTCCATTAACTTTTTTTTTTTCTTTTCTCCTCTTATAATTTTTATTTTAGGAATACGTGAATGTGTGTTTTCCTTTCTTTTCTTGTCTTCTTTCTCTTTTTCTTTCATTCTTAATTATCTTTTTGTTTTTTGTCTAGCTCTACTGAACTTCTGATCTTTTCTTCTCACTTTCCTATCCTTTCAATCTTTTCCTCTTTGTTCTTCTTTATGTGACTTAACTCTTGTCCTGCACATCCTCAGATAAACCCATAGTTAACCAGTAGACCCTACCCCCCATTGTGTACACACTTAACCCACAAACTTATTACTCAATTCAAAACCTCTGAGACTTAAATTCATTAATAGCAGTACTACCTCTTTATACCTATATAATATTTTAAGCATTTTTTTAAAGTTTTCCACATCTCCTCTATGTCCCTCCCTTTCTCTCAACATATTCATATTCCTCTATAAATAGATGGTCTTTTAATCTCTAAAATAACATTAATTTTTACGTTTCTATTTTTTTTTCTGGTCTCTTTTCATTCCCCTTTCCCTTTCTTCTTTCTCTCTCTCTCTCTACTTGCATCCTACCCAACCTATTTCCTGCATTGTGATTAGGACATAGTTAACTCTCCCTGTGCCTCCCCACACCAATCTATTCCTATTTTTTACCCACATCTCTCCCTAACCCTAATAATTTCTGGTTTTCCAAATTCTTCTCTGCGGTTCGAAGTCCTTTAACATATAGTTGTTTGATGTCGAATAGATGTATCTGTTGAACTAGATTGTATCTGTAGACTATTGACTGTACAAATGCAAACTTTGGTTGATGGTTGCCTTAAGATAGTGTTCTAGCACAAAACTGGTGCTATCTTCATCTCAAATGGGCAGAGTAAGCCGGAAAAACACAAGAAAAATGGCAAATTCGGGTATCTCAATTCCCAATCTTGATAATCAGGGGTTAGAACAGATAATGAATAATTCAGAGGAGAGTTCCCAAACAGCTCTACAAACACTGCTGGCAAAAATGATAAATGAAAAGTTTGACAATGTACAAAGGACTCTGTATGAGCGTGACAGGGAGAGAGAGGAGGCATCCCAGAAGTTTATACAGGAATATCATAAGCGTGAGGAAGCTACTCAAAAACTGATACAAGATTTGCGTGAACAACTTGAGAATACTCAAAGAGAAAGGGAGGAATGGCGTGAACAGACTCAGAACACTCAAAGAGATCTGCAGGAATCCCATGAACGGGAGGAAGCTAATCAAAGAGTAATACAGGAATTGAGAGACCAGGTAGAGAACACACAAAGATCACTAAAGGCATTCATGGAATCCATTAACAAAGAGCTGAAGGAAGTCAGGGAGACCACAAAGGGAATGCTGAATGGAACCCAACAGAAGGAATGGGAGCCCAAAGAAACCATAACCAATCAACTAAGCGATTTGAGGACAAACACTGAACACCAAATTGAGGAAGTAAAGAAATTCATACAAGACCTAAAACAGAGCTTCAACAAAGAACTTGAAGCCATCAAAGCTGACCAACTAGAAGGAAAAGAGATAAAAAACAAAGTAGAGAGTCTTGACAGCAGGTTAGACCATGCAGAAGATCGAATCTCAGGGACTGAAGACAGCCTAGATATTATAGAGAAAGAACATACAACCATCCAAGACAAGTCCAAGAAATATGATAGATCTATCCAACACCTGGAAGACACCATCAGAAGGCCTAATCTAAGGGTAATGGGTGTAGAGGAGCACCTAGAAACAGAAGTTAATGGTCTAGGAAATTTGTTTAACAGGATCCTAGCAGAGAACTTCCCAAACATGCAAAAAGATAGGCCTGTCCAGATACAAGAAGCCTTTAGAACCCCAAATAGACCAGACCAGAATAGGACATCCCACCGCCACATTATAATCCACACAGGATCAACTCAGAACAAGAAAAAGATCCTTAAAGCTGTCAGAGAGAAAAGGGTAATCACTTATAAAGGGAAAACAATTAGAATCACCTCAGATTTCTCAGCAGAGACAATCAAAGCAAGAAGAGCCTGGAACGATGTATGCCATGCCCTAAAAACAAACAACTATCAACCAAGAATACTGTACCCAGCTAAACTCTCCTTCATAACCGAAGGCCAAATAAAAACCTTCCATAGCAAAGAAAAATTGAAACAATACATCTCCACCAAACCAGCCCTACAAAAGATTCTTAAAGATGTCCTACACATAGAAAACCAACAAGACCGCAATAAAGGCCAAGAAACTGCACCCAAACTGAGAATCCAAGAACCATAGGAAGAACCCAGCTTTCGCAGCCCCCAAAAAGGTAGATAACATGGCAGGAACTCCCAAATACCTCTCAGTCCTATCTCTTAATGTTAACGGACTGAATTCTCCAATTAAGCGACATAGACTGTCTAGTTGGATTAAAAAACAAGACCCTTCTATCTGCTGCCTGCAGGAGTCACACCTTGCCCGTAAAAACAAACACATTTTCAATGTTAAAGGCTGGAACAAAATCTACCAAGCAAACGGACCGCATAAACAGGCGGGAGTTGCAATCCTAATATCAGATAAAATAGACTTCAAATTAAAATTCGTGAAAAGAGATAAAGAAGGTCACTACATACTAATTAAAGGATCTCTCCTTCAGGAGGATATTACAATTCTAAATATCTATTCACCAAACAATGGAGCACCCAAATTTATCAAAGAAACACTGCTTTCCCTCAAATCCCATATAGATCCAAAGACATTAATAGTTGGGGATTTTAACACACCACTCTCCCCACTAGATAGATCAACTCGGCAAAAACTCAACAGAGAAACCACAGATCTAAACAGCTGCATAGATCAACTAAACTTAACAGACATTTACCGAACATTTCACCCAGCAGCATCAGAATACACGTTTTTCTCAGCAGCACATGGAACATTTTCTAAAATAGACCACATTTTAGGCCAC
Organism: Dipodomys spectabilis; assembly: GCF_019054845.1. Classification (NCBI taxonomy): domain Eukaryota; kingdom Metazoa; phylum Chordata; class Mammalia; order Rodentia; family Heteromyidae; genus Dipodomys; species Dipodomys spectabilis. The sequence continues at coordinate 739,363 of NW_024871092.1, read as the reverse complement.
AAAGCAAACTTGTCTAAATTCAGAAACATTGAAGTTATACCTTGCATTCTCTCTGACCACAAGGGAATAAAATTAGAACTCAACACCAAAAGCCACCAAAGAAAGTCCGGTATCACATGGAGGCTGAACAACACACTGCTGAATCATGAGTGGGTCATGGAAGAGATTAGAAAGGAAATTCAAATGTTCATGCTATTCAACAAAAATGAACACACAAATTACCAGCTCCTCTGGGACACAGCAAAGGCAGTACTCAGAGGCAAGTTTATAGCTCTGAGCTCCTACATCAACAAATTGGAGAGATCTGAAACTAGCAATTTAATGACGCATCTAAACCTCCTTGAAAAAGAGCAGCAAGATAAACCCCAATCCAGTAGACGGAAAGAAATAATCAAAACTAAATCAGAATTAAATGAATTAGAATCCAAAAACACTATAGAAACAATCAACAAAACAAAGAGTTGGTTCTTTGAAAAACTTAACAAAATTGACAGACCCTTAGCAAATCTTATCAGAAAAAGAAGAGAACACATCCAAATTAATAAACTCAGAGATGAGAATGGAAACATCACCACGGAAACAACCAAGATTCAGAACATTAAAAGGGAATACTTCTCAAAACTGTATGCTAATAAGTTTGAGAACTTGACAGAAATGGACCTCTTCCTAGCAAATATTGACATGCCAAAACTAAACCAAGATGAGTTAAACTATCTTAACAGGCCCATATCAAGCATTGAAATAGAAACAGCAATAAGAGACCTCCCAGCTAAGAAAAGTCCAGGATCAGATGGTTTTACAGCGGAATTTTACAAGGCCTTCAAAGCAGAGCTCACACCAATTCTCCTCCAACTCTTCAATGAAATTGAAAGAGAAAGCTCACTACCGAACACATTCTATGAAGCCATCATAACCCTCATCCCAAAACCAGGCAGGGACTCATCAAAGAAAGAGTACTATAGACCCATTTCTTTGATGAACATTGATGCAAAACTTCTCAACAAAATTTTGGCCAACCGACTTCAACAATTCATCCAAAAAATCATACACCACAATCAAACAGGATTCATTGCAGGGATGCAAAGCTGGTTCAATATACGCAAATCAATTAATATTATTCATCACATCAACAGGAGCAAGAATAAGAACCACATGGTTATCTCAATAGACGCAGAAAAAGCATTCGATAAGATCCAACACCCCTTTATGATGAAGGTTTTGGAAAAATTAGGAATCCATGGAACATTCCTCAGTACAATAAAGGCTGTATATGACAAACCTACAGCCAGCATTATACTCAATGGTGAAAAACTAAAGCCATTTCCTCTTAACTCAGGAACAAGACAAGGATGCCCACTCTCTCCACTTCTCTTCAATCTAGTGTTAGAATGCCTAGCTACAGCAATAAGACAAGATGCAGACATAAAGGGGATCCAAATAGGGAAAGAAGAAATAAAACTCTCCCTCTTTGCAGATGACATGATCTTGTATTTAAAGAATCCCATAGACTCCACTCCCAAATTACTCAAGCTGATTCAAAACTTTGGCAAAGTAGCAGGTTATAAAATTAACCCCCAAAAATCCATGGCTTTTCTGTATGCCAACAATGAGAAAAGTGTGGCTGAAATTAGGAAAGCAACTCCATTTGTAATAGCCCCACAAAAAATAAAATACCTAGGAATTAACTTAACTAAAGAAGTGAAGGACCTCTATGATGAAAACTTTAAAATCTTGAAAAAGGAAATCAACACAGAACTTAAAAAATGGCAAAACCTCCCATTCTCCTGGATTGGAAAGATTAACATTGTGAAAATTGCAATACTTCCCAAGGCTATCTACAAATTCAACGCAATACCTATCAAAATTCCACCCTCATTCTTCAAGGAAATAGAAGAGGCAATCCAAAAATTCATATGGAACAATAAAAGACCCCGAATAGCAAAAACGCTCCTCAACGGAAAGAACACTGCTGGAGGAATATCAATACCAAATTTCAAACTCTACTATAAAGCCATAGTAATCAAAACAGCTTGGTATTGGCATAAGAACAGACCTCGGGACCAATGGAATAGAATTGAAAACCCAGAAATGAACCTACCGACCTATAGCCATCTAATCTTCGATAAGGGAGCTAAAACAATAGAATGGCAGACAGACAGCCTCTTCAGTAAATGGTGCTGGCAAAACTGGTTAACTACATGTAGAAAACTAAAGCTAGATCCTTATATATCACCCTGCACCAGAATCAACTCCAAATGGATCAAAGACCTTGAACTCAAAGCAGACACTCTGAAAACATTACAGGATGGAATAGGAGAAACCCTGGGTCTCCTTGTCTCAGGCCGAAATTTTCTGAATAGAGACCCGGAAACACAACAAATCAAAGAAAGGTTGGACAAATGGGATTGTATAAGGTTGCAGAGCTTCTGCAGAGCAAATGACATAGCTAGCAAGATCAATAGAAAGCCCACGGATTGGGAGAAGATCTTTACTAGCCATACAACGGACAAGGGTCTCATATCTAAAATATACTTGGAACTCAAAAAATTAAACCACCCAACAACAAATCCCCAAAGAAACAACTGCCCAATAAGTAAGTGGGCGAAAGACCTAAAGAGAAGCTTCTCTGAAGAAGAAAGTAGGATGGCCAATAAACACATGAAGAAATGTTCAACATCCCTAGCCATAAAAGAAATGCAAATCAAAACAACATTGAGATATCACCTCACTCCAGTTAGAACAGCAAAAATCAAGAACTCTAACAACAACAGATGCTGGAGGGGATGTGGACAGAAAGGAACCTTACTTCATTGTTGGTGGGAATGTAAACTTGTTCAACCACTTTGGAAAGCAGTATGGAGGTTCCTCAAAAGACTCCATATAGAGCTCCCCAATGACCCAGCAATCCCATTTTTAGGCATTTACCCAAATGACCACAAACAAGGCCACACTAAAGCTACCAGCACAACTATGTTTATTGCAGCATTATTTACCATAGCTAAGATATGGAACCAACCCAGATGCCCCTCAGTAGATGAATGGATCAAGAAGATGTGGTATATATACACAATGGAATTCTATGCCTCCATCAGAAAGAATGACATTTCCCCATGTGTTAGGAAATGGAAAGGCTTGGAAAAAATTCTATTAAGTGAAGCAAGCCAGGCCCAAAGAAACATAGGTCCCATGGTTTCCCTTATTTGCAATATCTAGTATAGGTATGAGTCAAGCAGAAAAAGTCAGAGAATGTGATGTTAGGAAAACGAACCCTCAAATATGTATTTTAATGTTTTTGTTTCATTCATGCATGTGTTTCTAATGCATTTATAATATTATTTCTTTGTTGCTTTGTATATCCCTCCCCCACAGTGTAACCCCCGCTTTCACTATATTTGATGTCAGTATAACATGTGGAGGAGACGGGGACAAACAAGTCGTTTAAGGATTCAGGTGGACCCGTTGCAACAATGAGAAGTACAAAATGTCATGTCAAAACCAGCTTTACAATGTCGGTGGGGGGGAGGGAGGGGGGGTATGATTGGGTGGGGGGGAGGGGGGAGGCTGGGAAGGGAGGTGAAGGGTAAACAAAGGAGGAGGCTGCAATGCTTGGTAAAAAATGTATGCATTTTCCTGCCCATGTAATTGTAACCCCTCTGTACAGTATGTTTTCAAATAAAATAAAATAAAATAAAATAAAGAAAAGAAAAAGTAATGGCATGTTAAGAAATTCCCATTGCATCAAGACATTATGTCGAGCTTCTGCAGGGCAAATGACATAGCTAGCAAGATCAATAGAAAGCCCACGGACTGGGAGAAGATCTTTACTAGCCATACAACGGACAAGGGTCTCATATCTAAAATATACTTGGAACTCAAAAAATTAAACCACCCAACAACAAATCCTCAAAGAAACAACTGCCCAATAAGTAAGTGGGCGAAAGACTTAAAGAGAAGCTTCTATGAAGAAGAAAGAAGGATGGCCAATAGACACATGAAGAAATGTTCAACATCCCTAGCCATAAAAGAAATGCAAATCAAAACAACATTGAGATATCACCTCACTCCAGTTAGAACAGCAAAAATCAAGAACTCTAACAACAACAGATGCTGGAGGGGATGTGGACAGAAAGGAACCTTACTTCATTGTTGGTGGGAATGTAAACTTGTTCAACCACTTTGGAAAGCAGTATGGAGGTTCCTCAAAAGACTCCACATAGAGCTCCCGAACGACCCAGCAATCCCACTTTTGGGCATTTACCCAAATGATCACAAACAAGGCCACACTAAAGCTACCAGCACAACTATGTTTATTGCAGCATTATTTACCATAGCTAAGACATGGAACCAACCCAGATGCCCCTCAGTAGATGAATGGATCAAGAAGATGTGGTATATATACACAATGGAATTCTATGCCTCCATCAGAAAGAATGACATTGCCCCATTTGTTAGGAAATGGAAAGGCTTGGAAAAAATTATATTAAGTGAAGTAAGCCAGGCCCAAAGAAACATAGGTCCCATGGTTTCCCTTATTTGCAATATCTAGTATAGGTATGAGTCAAGCGGAAAAAGTCAGATAATGTGATGTTAGGAAAACAAAACCTCAAATATGTATTTTAATGTTTTTGTTTCTTTCATGCATGTGTTTCTAATGCATTTATAAGATTATTTCTTTGTTGCTTTGTGTGTCCCTCCCCCACAGTGTAACCCCTGCTTTCACTATATTTGATGTCAGTATAACATGTGGAGGAGACGGGGACAAACAAGTCGTTTAAGGATTCAGGTGGACCTGTTGCAACAATGAGAAGTACAAAATGTCATGTCAAAACCAGCTTTACAATGTCGGTGGGGGGGGAGGGGGGGTATGATTGGGTGGGAGGGAGGGGGGAGGCTGGGAAGGGAGGTGAAGGGTAAACAAAGGAGGAGGCTGCAATGCTTGGTAAGAAATGTATGCATTATCCTGCCCATGTAATTGTAACCCCTCTGTACAGTATGTTCTCAAATAAAATAAAATAAAATTTAAAAAAAAAAAAAAAAAGAAAAACGAACTTTACAACTTTGGTGGTGGGGGAGGTGATCGGTGGGCAAGAATGGTAAGGGGAAACAAAGGAGGAGGCAAAAATGCTTGATAAGAAATGTACTCATTACCTTGTTCATGTAATTATAACCCCTCTGTGCTGTATTTTCACAAAAAACTTATTAATATAAAAAAAGAAAGTCATTTAGGGCTCTGGGAATGTGGTTTCATTGCTTAGCATGCATGAAACCCTGGGTTCAATTACTCAGTACCACATAAACAGAAAAAGAAACAACAGAAGTGGTGTTTTGCCTCAAATGGTATAGTGCTACCCTCAATCAAAAAAAAAAAAGAAGAAGCTCAGGAACAGTTCCCTGGCCCTGAGTTCAAGCCACTGGACTGGCAAAAGAGTCATTTAGCTAGGAAATGCAAAATAAAGAACCCATACTTGGAATATATAATTGCTCCTTCCAACTGATACCTATCAATAGTCCTTAATTCATGTACTTTACCTATATTAGAATACTGTGTTGATCAACAAAAAAACGTTTTGTTAATAGGTCATGGCAATTAATACCAAGAATGTGTTTAGATATCAGTGAAGATTAATCATGGAAATTCAAAGATTCTAGGCTCTTGAGGGCCCACTGCTAACCACAATCAGAAGGGTAGTATAAGTGAGATTTGGAAATCTTTTTGGTAAGTTATGGCACCAAAAAGGCAGAGGTTAATTATTAGTTTTGACAGAAGGAATAACTCCAGATGGAAGGAATAAATGATAATAATAACTAAGTTGTACCATAAACTGTTCTAGAGAACCATTTTTGATTATCAATAACCAAATAACTTAAGCTAGTTCGTAATCTCTGTGTGATAAGTTGTATGTACTTCTATGCTGCTCTTTCATACCTGATCTCCTTTGCTTTGTACAAATCTGTCTTTCTCTATTTCTCTATGAACAATTTCTGATACTAAGTCCACATACGCAGACAACAGAGGATGCTAATGTAAGAGTCCCATGGCTCATCAATCATTAATGTAAGAACATGGAAAAGGAGGACATATTTATTGCTACCTCCATTTTATTTAAAAGCTGCCATGTCACACCATTTGATTCAAATTTCCATTCTTTGTCAACATAGTGTCATTAAGTGCACATAAATGCAAATATGATCTGGGTGCTGGTGACTCACATTTGTAATACTAGCTACTCAGGAGGTTGAAAACAGAGAATTGTGGTTCAAAGCTAACCTGGTCAGGAAAATCCATGAGAATCTTATCTTCAATTACCACCAGAAATCCGGAAGTGTCGCTGTTACTAAAGTGGTAGAGCACCTAACTTGAGCTGAAATGCTGAGGGACAGTGCCCAGGATCAGAGTTCAAGCCCCATGACCAACAGAAAAAGTTCCTCAAAAGGAACAACGAAGTCAATACTAATCTTCCCAAGCAGAGAACATAATTCCAAAATAATTCAGTGCATCTACTTTTACTGAGTTAAGTTATGGTTTCTTTGCTAAACATATTCTCTTCTTTTAAAAAATTGTCGAAAACTAGATTTATAATAAACTTCATCTAACATGTCTTGGTTCAAAAGAGAAATCCATACAATTGATGTCACTTGGATTTATTAAAATCTCAAAGCCAACAGGCAGAAGAGTCTGTCAAACTCTTATCTGTAATTAAACACCAAAAAAGCCAGAAGTGGAGTTTTGGCTCAAGCAGTAGAGTACTACCTATGGTGGCAGGAGGGCACGAAAGACAACTGTTCAGGGACAGGGTCCAGACTCTGAGTTCAAGCCCCAGAACCAGCACAAACTAAACAAACAAGCAAGCAAAAAAACCCACATTTTTCTTTTGGACCATACTTAAAGCCCTGGTTTGAAAAGAGCCTTCTTTTGCTGATCATACTCACTGGATCCTGCTTTTTGGAATCCTTATTGCTATGGTGAATTCAGGACCAGATTAAAGTAATGGATAACTGACTCCTGCAACAAGACAATCATGTCAGGAGTGAAATATCTAGGCATAAGTTACCTTCAAACCTACATGTCTTTGTTTCCTTGCAGTAGAACACTTGTAAAACGATGTTATTTCCTTTTTATCTATTTTGGCTTTCAAATGGCATATTGTTTCCTTTTGTAATAGTCTCAACTAGAAATTTACAGACAAGTTTTTTGTGAGTAAAGAACACACTCGAAAACTCAGGGACAGAGTTTCCTTCAAGCTTTGAATTCTTGTCTTGTACAGTAAAACAAGCGCACAAATTAAGTTGAACTTGTCATTTCTCTATGTTCAATTCCTCCCTTGGAATCAGTTTCCACTTCCAGTAACAGTTTCTTCCAGTTACTTCAAGTAACCATCTATGGTGCTGCTCCAGTTAAAATGAACGTTTTGTGGCTTCATTGAAATAGCACAAGTACATCTTTGTACATGAGGTAACATGTGTTTCAGAAACAACTTAGGAGAAAATACGGAAATTAAATCTCTTATAAAACATTATATATGTACATATGGCCATATAAAATGATGTTAAGTGAAATAGACTCCAAGATAGGACACAACTTGATTTTTCTTTATTGTTACCTAAAAGGTACTATGTGATATTTTTGTTTCTCTTCTATTTTCTACCTCCACAGTACAACCCCTGTTTTTACTGTATTTGATGTCGGTGATCTGCATCTTGCATATAACTTTTTCTAATGTGTGGAGGGGAAGGAAAATAACAAAATGCTGAAACAAGGATACAGTATGACCCATTGTAACAATGATTTATACTAGACACTATGTAGAAAATGAACTTTACAACTTGGGGAGGGGAGAGGGATTTGGGGTGGCGAGGATGAAAGGGAAGGCAGGGGAAAAACCAAAGAAGATGTAACAACGCTTGATAGATTATGTACTAATTTACTTACATATATAACTCTAACCCCTCTGTACAACATTTTTACTATAAAAAACATGAAAAAACCATTATCCTGGACTACATTAAGTTCAAATTTCCTAAGTGCTCTATGAATATTGACCAATTTTAAGTGAGAAGAAGGTTCTCAGAAATATTTGTGTGTGCGTGTTGTGCATAATTTCACATGTGTACATAAGTTAACAGTAGGAGAAACAATATGAATAATAGGAGAAAAAGAAGTTCTGTGTTTACGTATGGTTGTTCAATACAGTATAGAAGACTCTGCAAATAAGACAAATTTGAAACAATAAAGCCAAGGCCAGTATGTTGATCTACAAGAGTGATATAGAGAAAGCATTACTACTAAGTGGAACATGAAGGATGAGGCCACTCTGTTTCTTCTTCTAGCTCTAAATCATGGCAACTAATCATGCAAATTTGTAAAAACTAGAATGGAAGAATAATTCTAGTTTCAAACCACATCAGATATAAGAGCATGGACTTAACTGGGAAAAAAAAACCATGTTGAGAGAGCAGGAATTATACTAGCAATGAACTAGTGGCTAAGTTCACATATCTTTTTATTTCCTTCCTTTTCTTTTTCTTTGGTATTTGTGGGGTTTGAAGTCTGGGCCTGTGCACTCTTCCTCTACTCTTCAGCTTAAGGCTAGCAGTCTAACACTTGATCCACAGTGCCAAATCCAGTTTTCTGGTTGTTAATTGGAGATAAGTGTTTCAGAAACTTTCCTACTTGCACTGGATTTGAACTGCAATCCTCAGATCTCAGCCTCCTGAGTAGCTAGGATTATAGGCGTGATCCACTGTCATCTGGCTTAAAATCACATATCTAACAGTGTACACTCAATATATGTAATGTGTATGTTCATCTATCTTTATATGAATTCTTAAGTTAAAAATCTGGGATACAGGTTAGAATTTACACTCACAAAACTGTTTCAAGTTTAAAAATTGATACTCATGGAAAGATAACACCTAAAAATGAAAAGGATTCTGGGAAGTTCAGTTTCCATCCAGCCTGGGGGAAAAAAAAGTATTTGCAACAATACCTATAATTAACCAGCCTAAACCTGCATTGTAAGAATAGCTGAAGTGATGGAATACTAGGTATGAGCAAGACTGCTGAATAAGAGCTTGAGGTTTTGCCATACATACACGCAAGCATGCACATACACAGAGGCACTCATATGTGTAAACACACATATGAAACAACTCTCAAAATGTGTAGAAAAAGTTGGAAAATAATCGAAAATATATCCTGAGTTGACTACAACTAGTGATAATTTTTAATATTAGAAAGTCCTCAAGTGAACTTTCCCAAAAAAACCTTGAGAATATTACAAAATTAGGGCCCAGAGATATTAAGAAAGTCAAGTAATAATTATTAAAGGGATCAAATCCATGCAGGAATGAATCAGAGAACCCTGCTGGTGCATCTGAAAATGTTCATATCCTGTGTCAAATGTTAGAACTTCTTTGAAAATTGTAATTAGGGAAACCATGGAATCTCTTTCTTTGTGTCTTCTTTATTTTACTTAGTAAGATTTTTCCATTTCCGTATGAATTGGAAGCATAGAATTCCACAGTGGATATATATATCACATTTTGTCAATTCGTTCATCTACTGAGAGGCATATTGATTTAAAACATGATTACATGTAACTATCACTTAGGGTCACTCAAAAATTACAGATGACACCTCCCCAGATATTCTAAAATCATGGTTTTTATGAAGATAGGTTTTCATCTTGGTACAGGTGTTGAGATATCTCGATGAGTCTAATGTATATCTTGCACTGAATTAGGCAGGAAGATATCCAATATCATAAGGGTTAAAATGGTAGTGGCAAAATATTCCCTTGAGAAAGATATAGGAGGCTTCCAGAAGTATGAATTAGTTCAGATAATTTTGAAGTATTTAGAAATGCAAGCTCAAGTATGTCTCTTTAAATAAAAATTATGTAATTGGAAGGGCAAAAGATGGGGAGGGGGAAGAAAATGACTGACAACAGATCATTGTCCCATGTTAGAGTATAAAAAGACATAATCTACAACTTCCCAGTTAAAAAGAGAGTAATATACTATGTCTCACTTAATTTAGGTACATGCAAAATATTTACTTGGGTTTTTCCTACTTTAACCCTCCAAAATAAGTGAAGTCTTATAAGAAAAATTATGCTATTTTCATTACTTCAACCTGAACACTAACTGTGATGAGCCCTCTTTTTCTCACTTTTCACTTGGAAAATAGTCCCTAAGTTGATCATGATGTGGCTGATTAGAGTCAGAGTTAGGGGCTTCTACTTGTACAATTATCCCAGAAGAGTTTAAAGCAGTTTTTCCCCAAGATACCCAACTACATTTTCTTAAGCTGTACTTTGAACACACCCTCACACCTGAGCACATAATTTGAAATTGTACTTCAGCATTTCCTTGGCACATTCTACTTTGTGCCTCTCGCTTTTTTGCACATTCCTTTTGAGTTCATAGTTGCTCTATTTCCATTTCATCTATACAAACTGCTAAGAACTTTGTTCAACTACCACTTCTGGTTTGCAGAAGACCAGTCTATGTATGAAAATACTTTGTCCATATTAAGCAATAGGGTAGTACTCACTCTTTGAGGAGAAAAGTTCCACTGTGTAACCCTATGCCCATATTAGAGGATGTAGAACTTAATGCATTTTGAGACAAACTGATATTAGAATTGAAAGTCTCCTTAGGTCAGTTTCCGTGGAGCTCATCAGTTTTCCCATGAGAAATATAAATAGCCACAAAATCTAGAGCTAATTAGTAAGTATCCGAATTAACACTAGATCCTAGATGTTGTGTTAGTACAAGTCACCATTGTATTATTGTTACATCATAATCATTTCCTACTTGCCAATAGTTATGAGAAAATGAAAGAAAGTCATTAAAGCAAAATGTCTTATCTTTTTAGGCGTTCAGTCGTACTGGTGAGGGTCAAGTCTGAACTCTTCCATTCAATAAAAGCTTGAAGTTTATAAAAGCATTGCCTACATATAAGAATTTGTGGCAGGTTGATTGTCAGGGTTATTTCACCATGGAGATATCCTTAACAAGAGCTAGAGTTAAATAGAGTATATGGCAGTTATGATGTGTCAATGGCTATTGAGGCATTTTCTCTTCTAAAGAAGAATCAATTTGAGAAGTCTTTAGTTACATCAGTAATGCTGTATGTTCAACCTAATACTTGGTGTTATTTGTCCTACATTTATATTGAATAGGCTGATAAGACATCCAAATATATCTAAAGACATTTCAATAAAACCCCAAACTGAGGTGGATACATGGGAGACACATTGGAACTGTAGGACAAATTAGGCTTGTCTGTGCTGTAGTTCAATCTATAAACTCCTGAATAAACAGTCTTCAAAAATATTCACACAATACCTATGAGTAAAGTTCAGGACAGATATATCTGTATAATTCTTCTAAGGTCAGGATAAAAGCATTGGTTCCCAACATTTAAAATCAACAGGACCTGTTGAATTTATGGATCCAGAATTTTATGGCCTCATATTCATATCCCAAAATTTTATCAATATGACTTTCACCAAAACAATGTTCTTATTGAACTTGTCTATGTCTTTTTACTTTTCAAATACAAATAGCATATTACTTTCAATATCTTCTTGAAAATTCCTTCCTTTACTTCTGTAAATTTGTGTTTATTACTTTTTTATATCCTTATTTATCGCTTTCTTCCAATCTTGTCTACAGTGGTGCCCACATTACTCACACCTGTTTCAGAACTTTCCTTTTCCTTTCCCCTTCAATAATGCCCTCAATTTCATTATTCTTTTTCATATTCATGGTCGTGGATATTTTGATGATGTCTAAACAGACCGATCTTTGCATATAAACTTTAGAACTATCAGATTTTTTCCCCAAATCCATCATTACCACCTGTGGTCCTTATAACTAAGAATAGCACTAACACATTTGCCAGCCAAACTTATGGAAGCCCATTACATTTCTTCTTACCCTACTCCCTCCCATTAGATAAGATGAATGATCAAGATTTTCTCAGTTTCTGTCACTCAAACGATTTCTATTTTTTGGGTGGCTCCAGTCATGGGGCCTGAACTCTGGGCCTGCGCGCTATCCCTCAGTTCTTCAGCTCAAGTCTAGCACTCTACCACTTGAGCCACAGCACCACTTCCGGATTTTTTTCTCTGCTTATGTGGTGCTGAGAAATAGAACCCAGGGCCTCATGCATGCAAGGCAAGCGCTCTACCACTGAGCCACCTTCCAAGCCTCCACTCAAATGATTTTTATATACTCCTTTTTATGCTCCTGACACCAGCCTGTTTCATTTACTCAACACTGTCACCTAGTCCTAAAACAAACATTTCCAAAGCATGCTTTTTCCCCATAGTCTTTTCATATTGGTCCTCTCCATCACCAAATTACTCTCTTTGTTAGCACACAGAGTGAAGAGCTCAGACACAAATTCTGGTATCAGTATTTACTCACTACATTGACTGTTGGCCTTACAATACTCATCTATAAATGGATGTAATCTACCAGAAATAATGAAGAATATATGTGTTGACTTCTAGAGCAAGAATAAAGAAAAGTCCACCTTACCTTACAAAAAAGGAAAGAGTCAAATTCTGTTTGTTGTTATAAAGTCACAAATTGTTTCCTACAGAAATAAAAATAAATTTCACCTCCTGGCTCTAAGGTCTATGTCTTTTTAAAGTAACTGCAGATATATAAATGTTACTATGTAAATAGTGTCATGTTTTTTCAGATATATTGAAGAACATACCCTTAATATATCTTGGGAAACATTGGTTATTGAATAGTGTCTATATGAGAATGTTTTGGATCTAATCACACTAAGCTAAAAACTACATCTTAGTCCATCAAAATGTGGAGATATATAATTTTATTTATAAGAATATAATGCCACCAAGAAAAGTGTGTATACATTAGAGAGATTGCAGGAATAACATTAGGGTTTTTACTGTCTCTACCTGTTTATGTGATTGTATTTCTTGATATTGAAACTATCCTCTTTATATTCTTATTGTATGTAATCCAATGCTATTTAGTACTATATATTCAATGTGGGAAATATAGCTTCAAAAATGGATAAAGTTTTTTCCTTTTCAATCACAATATTGTCATTATCAGGGTACAGTGTGGTCATCATCATCCTCATCAAAATTATTATTAGCATCATAAGTGCTATTGAAACTCTGATATGTATCTATGATTTTGTGATTATTTGTCTTTCGATTAGTAATTTTCATGTTACCACTGTGGATGCATCCATATTAAAATTTTGAACAAAGAAATAAAAAACTAAACCATTACAAGTAGCTTGACTATGTGCTTCTAACAAATTATATCATAGATTTTGAAGTATTGCAATTTCCTAACCAGTATGAGTTAACTTCCTCTCTCCTCACCACTAGACACAAATATTTAAGAGTTTGAACAGCATTATTTCAAGTAATATACTATAAATATTAATACAATATCATGTGTATATCTAAAATTCCCTTAAAAGTAATAAATGCTACATTCTATTGAAATATTAGTTATTTTATTCTAGGAAACTTTTGGAAAAATAGATAGTATATCTTTGAAATAAAAAGTTATAAAATAGTAGCATAAAAAGTTTTAGAGGGAGTCTGTCTTCAGAAATATATTTGTATATATATATATTATGTGTAGAAAGACATACATTTTTAGAGATTATTTGTCATTAGAAATATATACATATATCTAAATTTATGTGTAGAACGATGTACATATTAGTGAAACAAAAATCTTGAAATATAATTAAAATTATAAAAATACATTAAACCAAGTGCCAGTGACTCACATCTATAATTCGAGCTAATCTGTGTAGTGAGGTCTGAGAATTGTGTTCGAAATTAGCCCAGACAGAAAAGTACTTGTTAGATTCTTATCTCCAATTAACCACTAAAAACAGGAATTAGCTCTATGCCTCAAGTTGTAGAGTGCTGGCTTTAAGCACAAAATGGCTTAGAGACAATGCCTAACCTTGTATACAACATCAAGAACAACAACAAAATATACCATATTAATTTCACAGAAGCATCTTTTACCTGCTGTGAACATTTCTTAGAAACATGAATACATGCCCATGGAAAATGTTAGGTAAAAAGTATAGAATATTTACTTCTATGTTAAAGAAATGACTATTTAGATTGTTTAAGATATTTAGGTAATGATTCGAAATTAAGAATAATGATAATATATTGGGACTGGTCTTTTATTCTATTTTTTGATAGGAATAAAATGATATTTGTAATTATTCTGTAAAATTATTCTTGCTTGGTATTTGAATTATAAATAAGTGATAAACATTTTTAAATGATTTTCAAAAGAAAGTATAATTTTAATGGTATTAATTCTTTTGTAATTTCAAAACAATTAAGAAAATTATTCCAAGGCTGGTTTGCTCTAAGACTATATTTGTTTTCTCATTCTAATTTTCATATGTTCGTAGAAATTAAAATTCCAAAAATTCAATGATGTTGGCATTCAGGATCATCTTCATAGATAGTAATAATGGAGTCGCTTAAGTGGAATTGTTCTATTTCATTTGTTTTTGTGATGAATAAATCCAGATGATTGTGTATTTTCTTTCTTTTCACGTTATTGGCTCTTATCCTGAGAATAGTTTTTTCTAGCAAAGTTGAGAAAAGCAATTGGATTGAGCAAGTAACACATGGCTATCATAAAATGCAGATGCATAGATTTGTGTTTTCTATTATTTGCTAAAAGTTTCTTTCAGAAAATTTTATCAATTACGTATAAGTGATGTATAATTCCTAGATATTCCAGTTATCACATACATTTTTTGATTGGGTTATCTCTGAATAAACTCAAAAAACAGACAAAAAATCTCAAAATAAACAGAAATCACATCTTTGTTTTAGAAGCTGTAGTTTACAAAGAATTTTTAGCCAATACCAAAAACATCTTTTTAGGTATTTTACATTTTGTGTGAAGAATTTTTAACTATGGTTTTATTTTTTTGCTGACATGAAATTCACATGCAATATATTATCTCCTTTCATTGTATACATTTTAGTGATTTGGAAGTGAATTGTACAATCATAGGTTTTCCAAGCCTAAATTTCACAAACTTGCATTTCTTCAAATAGAAAGGCTATCAATTTTAGAACAGATATTAAAATAGATATAAAATTGAGTTACAGGAATTTGTCCTGCATACATCTTCTATAGGATGTCTTTTCAAAATTTGTTTTGGGGAATTATTTCCAGGTTCTCACTCATACTGTCCAAGTGCACTGTCAATGAACTACATTTCCAATCCATACAAGATTTTTACTTCTCTTTAATATATATACATAGACGTGTAATGGCTAGAGCATATATAATTCTCTTTGACCTTTTGAAGACTTGAAAACTTGCTTGCTAAAATGACTACAGTATTACACAAATCATTCTGCTATGCGGAGTATATCAGTTTCTCCACAAATGCATTACTATATTTTGTGTCATCTTTTTATATTATGGTCATACTAGTAAGTTTTCTTTTTCTTTTTTCTTAGATACTAAAGAGGAGCTTAATTCATATGCTCCTCCTATTGACTATTAATTTACATATGTTCTTTATAGAAATATCCTGTTCGAGAAAAATTTATAGAGCATTGGAAGATATAAAAGTACTTAAGATTCATTGTAGCATTAACATTGTAGCATTAACAAATATGTGCCCTCTATCTGTTGGATATGTTTTCACTACTTTCATAGAATTAAGAAAGGTTATCAGTTGATATTAGTTTATTCTTGCTTTTCTTTGGCCACTAATGATTTTCATGTCAAATTTTTGGAAACCTTTACTGATCCATTGTCATGAATTTTTACATATATATTTTGTAGGTTTTTACAACTCACATTTAGTTGATAATCATTTCTTATTTTAAATTTTTGTATAAGGTTTGAGGTAGTAGTCTAAGATCATTCTTTAAAACTAGGGAGGCAATAGTGCCAATATACTCATTTAAGATTCTATTTTTATTTCATTAAGTCATGGCATCCTTTTCAAAATCTATTTACAATAAAACTAAGAGTTTATTTTTGATATATCTGTTACATTCTTCTATGTGTCAGTTCTTTCACTAATAAACATGGTAATAAGATTCAAATTTAGTATGAGGGTTCAAGCTACACCATTTTACAAGTTTGTTCTGATTGACCTGTATTCCTTGAGTTTACATACAAGTTTATTTAGCAGGTGGACCAACATTCTACAGGTATCTAGATGCTTGATAGTCACTCATATTTCCCTCCTTGTGAAAACACAAGACCCCAGATATTATATAGGGAAAAATGTCTTTAGGGAATGCTTAAACAATTAATTTAGGAATGAGTTAAAATTTAGATAACACAATAACATAATAAAGTTGAATGATAACGACTTGAGTTTTATTACAGAGGAGAGTGAGAGGGGATAGAATTATAGACCACCTATGAGCTGTATGTCATTGTTACTGTGTTTCAAAAACAGAAAGACTTCAGAGAATAGAAGGAGGAAAATAATCAGTGTCCTTAATCAATTTTCTTTTTAATCCACCTAATAGTGTGGACTGAGAGTCAGAGACGATGGGAAAAATAAAATAGAAAATAAAGCATTGTATAGACCTCTATAAATTGTAATAGGAATATGATAATTAATTTCCAAAGAAATAAAGGAAACAATAGGTAAACTCTAAAGGCCAAAAGAATGAAGAGAGAAAAGAAGGAAAGTAAAACCTTTATCAATAACAAACACAAGAATTTGGAAGAGAAAAAGCAGTGGAAATATTCTAAATAACAAAAAAAACAATAAAAATTGCTAACGTGGATAGAAAATGGATTACATTTAATCATATATAATTTTGAAAAAACATACTAGGAATGAATATTTAAAAGTCATAATTTAAAACACTATTTACATTATAACTACACAGTATAGTTTAGTAGTAAAATCTTGACCTAGCATATGTGAAATAATGGTGTGATCTCCCAAGCATTACAAAGTACACACAAAGCACACACACACAAAAACCACATAAACACACACAAACACACACACACACATACACACACATACCACATACACACATTTGGAATATTAATATTATGATATTAAACAGAGGAAATTATCACAAATAATAAAAATAGGTTAAAATATGATATCATAACATTGCTCGTACTATTTAAACGTTTAGTAGAAATCAAATAGTCACAATATACTTGGATTTTTATATATTAAGTAAATTGAAAATTAAGAAATAGAAGACATGAGAACCTTTGCAAATAAGTTGTAAATAATAAACATTTTGAAACACGTTTCCTTTAATTTTGACAAAAGATTAATGCTACGGGTGTTTAAACCTGAAGATTTAGAATATGATAACCAGGTGCGCAATATCTCGCTATGGGTGGCTATATCTCTAATCATTTCACTCTGGATATTTTTATGATAAGGTCTCATAGTTTCTCAGGCTCTCCCGAATTAGAAACCCTATTTGCAGTTCTTACCATAGGTAGAAAATGGAAGCGACAAATCACCATGCCCAGCTCAAACTTTTTTTTAATTCAACTATTTACAAGTATTTTTTTAATTTTCAAGTATTTTTTTAATTCAAATATTTACAAAAAAGTGACCCAGAAATGAAGCCTTTCTTAATATAGTATGTGCTTCTTGAAAATACGGTAATTATTTGTTACCTGGAAAAATATGTTTAGAACTATAAGAAAATCAATTTATTTAAATTCACCAACCATATAAAAATTAAGAAAATAATTTTAAATGTTCACATGTTAAATATTTTAAAAGTAGCATATATGTGAATAATATACATGTGTAAAAATCATGCAAAATTAAATTAACTAATCCTACAACTCTGAAAAAAGAATTATCTTAAAAAAACAAGAAAAAATAATTAACATCAAAATTTTAAATATAGAAAATAAAATCAAGTGTACTCTTTAGTTTACTCAAGTAACTGTAAACCCTTTTATATCAATTTTATAATAAAAATGCGTGAACAAAGAAAGCAAAAGTACATTTGAACAATACCAACAGCAAAAGCATCAGTAATTTTTTGAGTGTACAAAAAAAAATTGATGGAGGGGATAACCATGTTCCTTTCAAAAGAAATGTACTCATTACCTTATTTATGTAACTGTAACCCGTCTGTACGTTACCTTTACAATAAAATTATATTGAAATTAAAAATAAAACAATAATATAACAATTAAGAAGTCTTAGAAGCCATTAGTTAAAAACTTTATAAAAAAACTCCCCAAGTAACCAAAGAATATACTTTGATGATACTATTTAAATACTTAAACTTCAGCAGAAAAGCAAATGTTTAAAACCTGTTACAAATAAAGTAATAAATCAGAATATATTACTGTAATAATCATTGGATGGATTTTTAGTGGCAGTCAAATATGTAAGAAAAGAGGCAATATGCCATTCGTTTGCACTTAATAAGTGAGAAAGAATTTTCCAGGTTTTTAAAATATATCATAAGTTTAATGAAGAAACTATTCTGTCACATAATATGATAACCAGATGAAGATGATATTAGAGCAAAGAACAGATTGTACTAAGTTTTGGGATGTTAATTTATGTACTTATTTTGGTTTTGGAAAATTGTGAGGATTTCAACTTGGGGTATTGTTCTTGCTAGGCTGGCATTATATCAGTGGTTAATTTTAGGATAGGGGTTCCCTTTCCACAAGAACACGCACCTGATCTGTCCTTTAATCCTTCCCATCATCAATGGCATCAGAGTTGCACACCAAATTATCTAGCTTCCTGGATCCTGCAGTCCTTCCAATCTTAGTCTCTAGATAGTGCAGGATGGTGGAAATGATCCAATGCACCCAGGTATAGATTGAGAAGGAACTCCCCTAAAATTTGTCGTGGTTTTTGTTCTCAAGGATCCTAAGTAGTTAAGAGTACAGATTGGAGCTCATGGTGCCAAGCAGCAACAGTATTTTTAAAGCAATTAGACATATATAAGACAGGCTTGTGATTACCTCAGAAAAAGAATAAAAGGACAGTGAAGCATAGAGGACAGACAGAATTTATCTAGTTACTCAAAGGGTGAATTAGCTTAGCTAGGTACTCAGGAGGCCGAGATCTGAAGAGCACTGTTCAAAGCCAGTCCAATCATGAAAAACATGTGATTATCTCCAAAAAACAGAAGTGCAGCAGTGGCTCAAGTGGTAGACCACTATCTTTGTGCACAGATGCTTAGAGCAGGAATGATGAATGCATGCATGAGCACATGAACATGATGCACGTGTGTGTACAGGCACGTGTGTGCACACACACAAATGAGTATTTCAATACAGAGTTCTTCATTTTTTTAATTTGCTGTACTTTATTTCCCTGTATTAGTTCACAAATTACCAAAATCAACTAATCACCTATTTACATACAACTCACCATGTTTCTCTAAAGTCTACTCTCTTTATGGCAGCCTGCATTTATTTGACACAAAAGTAAATTTTTCAGGAGATCAATTCATCTCCCTCAACTCTGTAATGTTGGATGAGTGTTTAAGTTCTTCCTAGTAACGTAATTTTATGAAATCCTGCATCAAGCAGCATATTTCTTTCATGAAAAGGGAAGCCTCTGGGGGGAAAAAAACTATAGGTTTTACTCCTCCTGGCAAGCATCTAGAAATTTGTTATCTTCATATAATCCATGATCTGTCTGTGTATGCCAAAGACTGCTGTGAAAACAAAAAGACCCTTCTAAGCATATCGAATTCGTATACCATTAATAGGTAGGAAAGTTTCTTTTATTATTCTGAAAATACCATACAGAGGAGTTACAATTACATGGGCAAGATAATCAGTACATTTCTTATCAAGCATTGTTGCCTCCTCCTTTGTTTCTCCTTTCTATCCCTTTCCATCTCACCACTTCTGCCCCCCCACCGCGTTATACCCCTCCTTGTGAAAGTTTTACAGTTCATTTTTCGACATAACATCTTGTACATCTCATTGTTATAATGGGTCCAACTCTATTCCTTATTAAATGATTTGTTTTTTCTATTCCCCTCCACAAATTATACCAATATAAAATACAGTGAAAACAGTTATATCGTGGGGGAAGGACATACAAAGCAGCAAAAATTCATCTTATAAATATGTTAGAAACAATCGCATGAAAGAAAAAATATTTGAATACTTATCTTGGAGTACATTTCACATAACATCAACGAATCTTACCTTTTCTGCTTATCTCAGACATATACTATTTATTTCCAATAAGGGAAACCATGGGGCCTATGTGTATTTGGACCTGGCTAACTTCACTTGATATAATTTTTTCCAACAATGGGGAAATGTCATTCTTTCTGATGGATGCAAGGAGTTCCATTGTGTATACATACCACAATTTCTTGATCTACTGAAAGGCATCTGGGTTGGTTCCAAGCTTAGCTATGGTAAATAATGTTGCCATAAACATAGTTGTGCTGGGAGCTTTAGTTTGATCTTCTTTGGGATCATTCAGGTAAATGCCCAAAAGGGGGACTGCTGGGTCATAGGGGAGTTCTATGTGGAGTCTTCTGAGGAACCTCCATACCACTTTCCAAAGTGGTTGAACAAGCTTACACTACCACCAACAATGCAGTAGGGTTCCCCTATCCTCATCTCCTCCTGCATCTGTTGTTATTAGAGTTCTTGATTATAGCCATTCTAATTGGGGTGAGGTGGTATCTCAATGTTGTTTTGATTTGCATTTTTTATGGCTAGGGAGGTTGAGCATTTCTTCATGTGTCTATTGGCCATCTTTCATTCCTCTTCAGAGAAGTTTCTCTTTTAAGTCTTTAGCCTACTTATTTAGTGGCCAGTTGTTTCTTTGAGAATTTGTTGTTGGGGGATTTAATTTTTTGGAGTTTCAGATATATTTTAGATATGAGACCCTGGTCCATTGTATGACTAGTGAAGATCTTCTCCCAATTCGCTTGCTTTTTATGGATCTTGCTAGCAAAGTCCTTTGCCATGCAGAAGCTCTGCAATTTCATTTGTTCAAACTTTCTATGATATTTTGTGTTTCTGGGTCTCTATTAAGAAAGTTTCGGCCTGTGCCAAGGAGATGTAGGGTTTCTCCTGTTCCATCCTGTAATGTTTTCAGAGTGTCTTCATGACTCCGAGGTCTTTGATCCATTTGGAGTTGATTCTGGTACAGGGTGATATATAAGGATCTAGATTTAGTTTTCTACAAGTAGTTAACCAATTTTGAGAGCACCTTTTACTGAAGAGGCTGTCTTTCTTCCATTCTATTTTTTTTTAGCTCCTTATCAAAGATTAGATGGCTGTAGGTCTTTAGTTTGTTTCTGGGTTCTCAATTCTATTCCATTGGTCCTGAGGTCTGTTCTTGTGCCAGTACCAAGATGTTTTGATTACTATGGCTTTCTAGAAGAGTTTGAAATTTGGTATTGATTTTCCTCCAGCACTGTTCTTTCTGTTAAGGATCATTTTTGCTATACGGTTTTTTTTGTTCCATATGAATTTTTGGAATGCCTTTTCTATTTCCTTGAAGAATGAGGATGGAATATTGATAGGTATCACGTTCAATTTATAGATAGCATTGGGAAGTATTGCCATTTTCATGGTGTTGATCTTTCCAATCTAGGAACATGGGAGTTTTTGTCATTTTCTAAGTCTGTTTTGATTTCTTTTTTCAGGTATTTAAAGTTTTCTTCATAGCGGGCCTTCACTACTTTTGTTAATTCCTAGGTGTTTTATTTTTTGTGGGCTATTACAAATGGAGTTGCTTTCCTAATTTCAGCCACAATTTTCTCATTGTTGGCATACAGAGAAGCCATTGATTTTTGAGGGTTAATTTCATACCCTGCTACTTTGCCAAAGTTTTGAGTCACCTTGAGTAACTTGGGAGTAGAGTCTTTAAATACAAGATCATGTCATCTGCCAAGAGGGAGAGTTTTACTTCTTCTTTCCCTATTGGGATCCCCTTTATGTTCACAGTTATTCTTATTGCTGTAGATAGGCATTCTAATACTAGATTGAAGAGCAGTCGAGAGAGTGGGCATCCTTGTCTCGTTCTGGAGTTTAGAGGAAATAGCATTAGTTTTTCACCATTAAGTATAGTGCTTTCTGTAGTTTTGTCATACACAACCTTTATTGTATTGAGGAATGTTCCATGGATTCCTAATTTTTCCAGGACCTTCACCCTAAAGGGGTACTTGATCTTGTCAAAGGTTTTTTCCTCATCTATTAAGATAACCATGTGGTTCTTATCCTTGCTCTTTTTGAAATGGTGAATTATATTAATTGATTTGCGTATATTGAAGCAAGTTTGCATCCCTGAAATGAATCCTGTTTTCTCGTGGTTTATGATTTTTAGAAAGAATTGTTGAAATCAATTAGCCAAAATTTTGTTGAGAGGCTTTGCATCAATGTTCATCAAAAAATGGGTCTATAGTGCTCTTTCTGTGATGAGGGTTTTAGTATGAGTGTTATGATGGCTTCATAGAATGTGTTCGGTAGTGGACTTTCTCTTTCAATTTCATTGAAGAGTTGAAGGAGTATTGGTGTGAGCTCTGCTTTGAAGGCCTTGTAGAATTCTGCTGTAAAACCATCTGTTCCTGGGTTTTTCTTAGATGGGAGGTCTCTTATTGCTGTTTCTATTTCAATGCTTGATATGGGCCTGTTAACATAGTTTAACTCATCTTGGTTTAGTTTCGGCATGTCAATATTTCCCAGGAAAAGGTCCAGTTCTGCCAAGTTCTCAAACATATTAGCATAAAGTTTTGAGCAGCATTCCTTTATAATGTTCTGAATCTTGGTTGTTTCTGTAGTGATGTTTCCATTCTCTTCTCTCAGTTTATTACTTGGGTGTGTTCTCTTCTTTTTCTGATAAGATTTTTTAAGGGACTGTCAATTTTGTTAATTTTTTCCAAGAACCTTGTCATTTAGTTGATTCTTCTTATGGTTTTTTTTATTCTAATTCATTTAATTCTGATTTAATTTTAATTATTTCTTTCCATCAACTGCATGGGGGTTTATCTTGATGCTCTTTTTCAAGGAGTGTCATATCTCATTAAATTGTTGTTTCAGATCTCTCCAATTTGTTGATGTAGGAACTCAGAGCTATAAACTTGCCTCTGAATCGTGCCTTTGCTGTGTCCCAGAGGAGTAGATAATCTCTGTGCTAATTTTTGTTGAATATCATGAACATTTGTTCTTCGTTTCTAAGCTCTTCCATGACCCACTTCTGTTTGAACAGTGTGTTTTTCAGCCTCCATGTGTTACTGGACTTTCTTTGGTGGCTTTTTGTGTTCAGTTCTAATATTATTCCCTTTTGGTCTGAGAGAATGCAAGATATGGATTCAATGTTTCTGAATTTTGACAAGTTTGATTTGTGACCTAAAATGTGGTATATTTTGGAAAACGTTCCATTTGCTGCTGAGTTAAAAGTGTACTCTGATGCTGCTGGATGAATATTTGTTAGATGTCTGCTAAATCAGTCGATGTATGTATTTGTTTAGATCGGCGGTTTCTCTGTTGAGTTTTTGCCGAGTTGATCTATTTATTGGGGATTGTGGTGTGTTAAAGTCCCCAACAATTAATGTCTTTGGATCTATGTGAGATTTAAAGTAGTATTTCTTGGATAAATTTGGGTGCACTATTGTTTGGCAAATATTTAGAATTTTAATATCCTCCTGAAGGAGAGATCCTTTAATTAGTATGTAGTAACCTTCTTTGTCTCTTCTTGGTTGATAGTTGTTTGTCTTTAGGGTATGGCATACATCATTTCAGGCTCTTCTTGCTTTAATTGTCTCTGTTGAGAAATCTGAGGTGATTCTAATTGGTTTTCCTTTATAGGTGACTGATCTTTTCTCCTTGACAGCTTTAAGGATCTTTTCCTTGGTCTGAATTGATCCTTTGTGGATTATAATGTGAGGATGGGATGTCCTGTTCTTGTCTGGGCTATTTGGAGTTCTAAAAGCTTCTTGTATCTGAATATGCCTATCTTTTTGAGTGTTGGGAAGTTCTCTGCTGGGATCCTGTTAAACAAATTTTCTAGACCATTAACTTCTGTCTCTCTGTGCTCCCCTATACCCATTTCCCTCACATAAGATCTTCTGATGGTGTCTTCCAAGTGTTGAATAGATCTAACATATTTCTTGAATTTTTCATGGATAGATGTATATTCTTTCTCTATAATACCTACGCTATCTTCAATCCCGGAGCTTCAATCTGCATGGTCTAACCTACTGTCAAGATTTTCTACTTTATTTTTCATTTATTTGCTTCTAATTGGTCAGCTTTTATGGCTTCAAATTCTTTGTTGGAGCTTTGTTTTAGATCTTGTATGAAATTCTTTACTTCCTTAATTTGGTGTTCAGTGTTTATTCTCAAATCACTTGGTTGATTGGTTATTGTTTCCAAGGACTCACATTCCTTCTGTTGGGCTCCATTCAGCATTGCATTTGTGGTCTCACTGACTCCTTTCAGGTGTCTGTTTATGGATTCCATGAATGCCTCTATTGATCTTTGTCTATGCTCATCCCGCTCTTGCAATTCTTCTATTACTCTTTGATTAGACTTCTCACGTTCATGCAACTTCTGTAGTTCTCTTTCACTGATCTCAGCCTGCTCACTCAATTCCTTTATTTCTCTTTGAGTGTTGTCAATCTGCTCACACAATTCCACTATCAATCTTTGAGTAGCTTCCTCAAGCCCATGAGATTCCTGTTTTGATCTTTGGTTTGCCTCCTCTCTATCCCTGTCACGCTCACACTGACTCCTTTGTACAGTTTCAATCATTTCTTTCACCATGTTTACCAGTAGCGTGTGTAGAGCTTTTTGGGAACTCTCCTCTGGATTATTCATTATCTGTTCTGTCACCTGATTATCTTGAGTGGGAATTGAGATACCCGGTCTTGCCATTTTCCTTGTGTTTTTCTTGCTTGTTCTGCCGATTTGGGATGAAAGTAATGCCAGTTTTGTGCTAGAATACCATTTTAAGGCAAGCAACAATCAAAGTCCTGTAATTGCATAGTCAAAAGTCTGCAGATACCGTCTAGTTCAAGAGATACAGTCTATTCAACATTAAACAACTATGTATTAATGGGCTAAGAATAGCAAAGAAGAATTTGGCAAACCAGAAATTATTATGTTTAGGGAGAAAGGTGGGGAAAAACAGGGTTAGAGGGATGTGGAAAGGTAACCGGAGAGTGAAATTAAACAAGTCCTAATCTTAAAGAAGGAAATGGATTGGAAAGAATGAAAGAAGAGAGAGAAGAAAAAATTTAGAAAAGAGACAGGAAAAAATGTAAAGACAAATATTTAAATTTAAAAATGTGAGCTCTGCTTTAAAGGCTTTGTAGAATTCTGCTGTAAAACCATATGATCCTGGATTTTTCTTAGCTGGGAGGTCTCTTATTGCTGTTTCTATTTCAGTGCTTGATCTGGGCCGGTTAAAATGGTTTAACTCATCTTGGTTTAATTTTGGCATGTCAATATTTGCTATGAAAAGATCCATTTCTGTCAAGTTCTCAAACTTATTAGCATAAGTTTTGAGAAGTATTCCCTTAAAAAGTTCTGAATTTTGGTTGTTTACGTGGTGATGTTTCCATTCTCCTCTCTGAGTTTATTTATTTGGCTGTGTTCTCTTATTTTTCTGATAAGATTTGCTAAGGGTCTGTCAAATTTGTTACTTTTTTCGAAGAACCAACTATTTGTTTTGTTGATTCGTCCTATGGTTTTTTTTTGCATTGTAATTTATTTAATTCTGATTTAATATTAATTATTTCTTTCGGTCTACTGGATGGGGGTTTATCTTGCTGCTCTTTTTCAAGGAGGTTCAGATATCTCATTAAATTGTGGGTTTCAGATCTCTACAATTTGTTGAGGTAGGAACTCAGAGCTATAAACTTGCCTCTGAGTACTGCCTTTCCTTTGTCCCAGAGGAGCTGGTAATTTGTGTGCTCATTTTTGTTGAATAGCATGAACATTTGAATTTCGTTTCTAATCTCTTCCTTGACCCACTCAAGATTCAGCAGTGTGTTCTTCAGCCTCCATGTGTTACCGGACATTCTTGGGTGGCTTTTGGTGTTCAGTTCTAATTTTATTCCCTTGTGGTCTGAGAGAATGCAAGGTATAATTTCAATGTTTCTGAATTTGGACAAGTTTGCTTTGTGGCCTAAAATGTGGTCTATTTTAGAAAATGTTCCAAGTGCTGCTGATATTCTGATGCTGTTGGGTGAAATATTCGGTGGATGTCTGTTAAATCTAGTTGATCTATGCAGTTGTTTAGATCTGCGGTTTCTCTGTTGAGTTTTTGCCGAGTTGACCTCTCTCGTGGGGAGAGTGGTGTGTTAAAATCCCCAACAATTAATGTATTTGGATCTATGTGGGATTTGAGTGAAAGTAGTGTTTCTTGGATAAATTTGCATGCTCCGTTGTTTTGTGAATATATACTTAGAAATGTAATATCCTCCTGAAGGAGAGATCCCTTAATTAGTATGTAGCGACCTTCTTTATCTCTTCTCATAAATTTTAATATGAAGTCTATTTTATCTGATATTAGGATTGCAACTCTCGGCTGTTTATGGGGGCCATTTGCTTGGTAGATTTTGTTCCACCTTTTAACATTGAAAATGTGTTTGTTTTTACTGGCAAGATGTGACTCCTGAAGGCAGCTGATAGAAGGATCTTGTTTTTTAATCCAACTAGACAGTCTATGTAGCTTAATTAGAAAGTTAATAACATTAATGTTAAGAGATAGGACTGAGAGATATTTGGGAGTTCCTGCCATATTATCCACCTAATTGGGGGCTGTGAAAACTGGGTTCTTCCTGTGGTTCTTGGATTCTCAGTTTGAGTGCAGTTTCTTGGCCTTTATTGTGGTCTTGTTGGTTTTGTATATGTAGGAAGTCTTTAAGCATGTTTTGTAGGGCTGGTTTGGTGGAGATGTATTGTTTCAATTTTTCTTTGCTATGGAAGGTTTTTATTTGGCCTTCAGTTTTGAAGGAGAGTGTAGCTGGGTACAGTATTCTTGGTTGATATTTGTTTGTTTGTAGTGCATGGCATACATCATTCCAGGCTCTTCTTGCTTTGATTGTCTCTGCTGAGGAATCTGAGGTGATTCTAATCGGTTTCCCTTTATAGATGATTAATCTTTTCTCCTTGAGAGCCTTAAAGATCTTTTCCTTGGTCTGAATTGATCCTGTGTGGATTATAATGTGAGGGTGGGATATCCTATTCTGGTCTGGTCTATTTAGAGTTCTAAAAGCTTCTTGTACCTGAATAGGCCTTTGTTTTTGCTTGTTTGGGAAGTTCTCTGATAGGGTCCTGTTAAACAAATTTCCTAGACCATTAACTTCTGTTTCTAGGTGCTCCTCTACACCCATTATCCTTAGATTAGGCCTTCTAATGGTGTCTTCCAAGTGTTGGATAGATCTCTCATATTTCTTGAACTTGTCTTGGATGGTTGTATGTTCTTTTTCTATAATGTCTAGGCTGTCTTGAATCCCTGAGATTCGATCTTCTGCATGGTCTAACCTGCTGTTGAAATTTTCTACTTTGTTTTTTATTTATTTTCCTTCTAGTTGGTCATCTTTGATGGCTTCAAATTCTTTGTTAAAGCTTTGTTTTAGATCTTGTATGAACTTCTTTACTTCCTTAATTTGGTGTTCAGTGTTTATTCTCAAATCACTTAGTTGATTGATTATGGTTTACTTGGACTCCCATTCCTTCTGTTGGGTTCCATTCAGCATTCCCTTGTTGGTCTCCCTGACTTCCTTCAGCTCTTTGTCAATGGATTTGATGAATGCCTTTAGTGATCTTTGTGTATTCTGATCCTGCTCTCTCAATTCCTGTATTACTCTTTGCTTAGCTTCCTCACATTTATGCCATTCCTGTAGTTCTGAGTGTTCTCAGCCTGCTCAGGCCATTCCTGCCTCTTTGTGTATTCTCAAGCTGCTCACGCAAATCCTGTATCAGTTTTTGAGTAGCTTCCTCATGCTCATGATATTCCTGTAAAAACTTTTGGATTGCCTCCTCTCTCTCCCTATCCCACCCATACAGAGTCCTTTGTATGTTTTCAATCTTTTCATTTATCATGTTTGCCAGCAGTGTTTGTAGAGCTATTTGGGAACTCTCCTCTGTTTTATTCATATCTGTTCTGTCTCCTGATTATCATGAGTGGGAGTTGAGATACCGGACTTTACATTTTTCTTGTGTTTTTCTGGCTTACTCTGCCCATTGGGGATGAAAGTAACACTAGTTTTGTGCTAGAAACCTACCTTAAGTCAAGCATCAACCAAAGTCTGTATTTGCACAGTCAATAGTCTGCAGATACAATCTAGTTCAAGATCAAACAACTGTATATTAATGTGCTATGAACCCCATAGAAGAATTTGGTAAACCAGAAATTATTAGGTTTAGGAAGAGATGTGGGTAAAAAATAGGAATAGAGTGATGTTGGAAGGCACAGGGAGTGTTAACTAAATCCTTATCTCAAAGCAGGAAATAGGTTGGATAGGATGAAAGTAGAGAGAGAGAGAAAAAAGAAGAAAGAGAAAGGGAACAAAAAGAGACCTGAAAAAAACAGAAAGGTAAAAAAATTAAAAATATTATTCAGATCGAAAAACAAACTATCTGGAGAAGAACGTGAATATAATGAGAGAAGGGGAGGGATATAAAGGAGATGTGAAAAATTTAAAAATAAAAATATTTAAAATATTATATAGGTATAAAGAGGTAGTATTGCTGTTAAGGAATTTAAGTCTAAGAGGCTTTGAATTGAGTAATAAATTTGTGCATTAAGTGTGTACACAATGGGGGATAATATCTAATAATCGACTACGGGTTTATCTGAGGATGTGCAGAACAGCAATTAAGTCACATAAAGAAAAACGAAACGGAAAAACAGGAGAAAAGAATAAGAAGGTAAGAAAAAAGATCAGAAGTTCAGTGGAGCTAAACAAAAAACAAAACAAAACAAAACAAAAAAAAACAAAAAGAAAGAAAAACGCACACACACTTATACCCCTAAAATAGTATTCCAGCAGGAAAAAAAATGACTAGAAACCAATTTTTTTTCAAAAAAGGTAAAAATTAAAGATTAAAAAAAATTTTAGAAAAAAAAACTTTTTAATAAAAGGTACAAAAAAAAAAGTTCTTTGATTTTTTTGGAGGGGTGGGAAATATCCTGGATTTCCCTTGTGTCTGTAACCATCCTCTTGTTGGAGTCTCTGGTCTGCTTGTGTTCCTGTGGCTAGGTTGGTTACTTAATTCAGTTTCTTTGAACAGGTAGAAAGATGCTCTGCTTTCCCCAATGTTTTGCGATCCTCCTCCCAGGTTAGTTCAATGGGAGGGAGATCTGATTTTAGTATCACAAAAGCGGTATCATGAAAGCGGGAGATGGCTTTTTCCTCGAGTTTGGAGATGCTGTGATGAGGCTAGGTTCTGGGTAGAGTTGAGGCCTTTCAGCAAACTGTGGCTTTTCATGGGGGCTGGTTTGTGAGAAACTCACAGAGCCCAGCCTGGAGCCATCTCAAGGTTTCTGTTTACTGAATTTCAATTGATTGTCGAACCTGCTAAAGGGAGGGGCAGCCTCTGGCTCTGATTACCCGGTGGAGAAAGCCACTCCTTGGGCTGGCGTCTGAGCTGGGTGACTTTTCCCTGTGTGGAGCTGAGTCTGGCAGGTCAGTTTAGGCTCTTGTGACCAGCTAGATGACTCCAGTTTTCTTCCAAGGCCTGAGTTGGAGATAGCATTTCCGCCGAGCTTTGTCAGTATCCAAGCAGGAGATCTCTGTGGGGAAGGGGTGGCCTTCCCTCCTCTACTCCCTGAGAAGGAGTGAGGATGTTAGACTTCTACTCACACCGAGTCTTGGTTCCTGGGTCGTCCCTGATCTGCGAACTGCTTGATGAATTGGTCTTCTCCTTGTCGGTTCTTGCTGGTGTTGTGTAGAATCTGCTCACCTGCCGCGTCTAGCTCCTTCGTCCCTGGACTCTCTGCGATTCAGGTATGGCGGCTGTAGTCATCACCATCACCGCTGCCGCTGCCGAAGCAGCTGCTGGCAACTGCTCAGAGCTGTCTCTTTGCTTGTATTTTCTCTCTCTGGACTAACTCTCTGTCCTGTGAAGGAACACTTGGTGTGATTCTCTGGCTTAGGACTGTTCACTGGAACTCTAAATCCGCTTTCTATGTGAGAGCTTGTTTAACCTTCAGCTTCTCCTCAGCCATCTTCCCAGAACTCCCATCTTTTCTAAAAATAATATTTTGTTTGCTCTATTAATTGATCAGAGGAATGGATTTTGTGGCAAGCTAGGTCATTACACATCTGTCTCTCTCTTTGTCTCTCTCTTTCTTGGTTCTTAGATAATATGATTGCTCTATAATTATCCTAATTTATTTTGCTTTTATATTTTTGGTTGCAGCATTTCACTTTTTGCTCTGCCATTTCCCAAATCATTTATATAGAAGGCGTTATTTCCTATTTTCTCATTCCTAGAATAAGCTGCACATGAAGACATTACCGGTCCTCATTTTCAGTGTGTACATTTGAATACGGAGGAACATCTTTCCTCTGCTCTCCATCAATTCCCTACTCTCCAGTTACAATAATTTCAAATAGTAAAATTGGAAAAAGAGAAAATAAATCATGGTGAATAAACAGATGCAGCAAATTCACCCAATATTTCTGACCAGTTCAACCAATGTGAGCTATAAGAGAAATACATGGACACCTCATTCCCACTGACACTCAAAGTCTCTGGTTAGGCAATTCTTAGGAATATGAAGAACAAGGTAAAAAAGTAAGGAATGATATTAATTGCAAGAAAAAAAGTGGAGAAGGATCCAAGCAAATTTCTTCATTGGGCTGCCAAAAATATTCGGCTTACTACAGTGCAGAGACTTCTTTCCCAAAAGGCCACTCATGTTAATATTAGGGATGACGATGAGTATACCCCTCCTCATCGAGAAGCCTACAGTGGACACTTAGACATTGTCAGTGAGTTGGTGTCTCAAGCGGCACGTGCAATAACTTTAGATGACTGCACACCCCTGCACAGTGCATATACATGGAATAATATCAGAGTGGCTTCTTTCTTACTTGATCATGATACAGATACCAATGCCCAAACTAAAAGCCTCTTGACCCCCTTACAACTTGCTGCTGAGAATTGAGATAGCAAAGATATGCTGGATCCCCTTCTTTGAACCATTATATAAAACTAGGCCTGAAGAACAACATAGAAGTAACTGCATTTGATATTGTCAAAAGGATAAGTATGTATCACTATCTCTATGATGTTGTGGAATGCTGTACAAATTGTTAACCTAAGTCTTAATGGTCGGGTTAAGTTTTTTAAATTTTAAAAGTGCAAGTCCATCTTTTGTGTCCCCACAAAATATTTTCACAATCCAAATAAGAGCAATATCTTTTTTTTTTTTTTTTGGTCGGTCATGAGGCTTGAACTCTGGGCCTGGGAGTTGTCCCTGTGCTCTTCAGCTCAAGGTGAGTGCTCTACCAATTGAGCCACAGCTCCACTTCCAGTGTTCTAGTGGTTTATTTGAGATAAGAGTACCACAGACTTTTCTTCCCAGGCTGGATTTGAACCATGATCCTCAGATCTCAGCCTCCTGTGTAGCTAGGATTATAGGCATGAGCCACCAGTGCCCGAGAACACCAATATTTTACTGTAAAAATCCATGGATTCCGCGGAATTCTTCCAAGTGAATTGCCTGCATTGGATGTGAAAATGTATTAAATAGTTTTTTGTATACATGTATAATGATTTCTTCAGAGTTTGTGATTTTTTAATCAGAAATAATTTTAACTTACCTGTTGAAATGAGTAGTACAGAAACTAAAATATTTCTGGTGCTTGTCTGAAAAAGTATATTTTAAAATATTCTATAGTCTATGTTTGCATAATATTCATAATTTATTTTATTTTCTCTTAGATATACTTCGTATTCTACATTATTTTATGATATATAGGTTCATTAATATGTCCTTTCCGATTGCATTCCATATAGAATCAGTTTGATTCCTTTTTTTTTCTAGGTCTTAATATTAATTTTCTTAGGGATAAAATGACAATGTTGTCTAATTTGAAAAGTTTTGTAAAGATTATGCTATGTAAATGCCTTTCTGAGGTGAAGATTTAATACACTGATGAAGAAACAAGATCAAGAACCCATTACTCCACTGGAGAGAAAACAATACTCCTTATTTTCTCTAATCTCTCTTCACTACTCTTTCTTCATACTTTTAAGTCAATTTTGATTTTGAATTATATTTTTCCTTCTTTCTTCTGGCAAAGTAATTCATTAAACATTATTTGCCATTTTCTTCTTTCATGCTGTTTAATTGGCCAAGTGAGTCCATTAAACTTCCGTCTTGCATTTGGTTGCCATGAAACAACATCTATGTTAATGAGGAGAAATCTAATGTATAACTTGGTCTCCAGAAAACAGTCCAAGAAGCTTTGATCACAAATATTTGGCTATACTTTTTTTCTTTTACCTTGAAAGACTTCTTGTGTCTAAAGTGCCCACAAAAATAAATACTCCATCACTTGTTGGTTCAATCAGAATTGTCTAAACTCAACGATATATTTTGCTAACAAGATGCGTATAGGAAACAAAAAAATATTGCACTTTTATCCTCTCTCTTAAGATTCTCCTTAGATACCATATCAGGAACAGTGAAGTTACTCTGTGCAAAATTATTTCAATTGATTATTTTTCTCTTGGTCTTGCATTTCTTCATCAAGATGTATGGAGGAGAATAGAGTTAAATCACCCATACCTTGGAAGACAGTGTCTGTTACAAAAGGACAATACTTCTATGTCCTACTTCTATGTCCTCCTCTTAGCTCTTGCCGGAGTTCCAATTAATCACAGCTTCTTGGCTTCATGTCTAGTGAACCTGAAGGACTATACGGGCTCCACCACTACTACATCATTATTTCTCTTTTAAAACTCTTTAATTGCCTCTTTTGGGTTTAGAATTTATTTTCATGTCTTCATTCAATCAGTTCTGCATTGTAATGAGCCAAATGGGCTCTGTAAACTCACTTTAGGGAGTAAAAATACTAACACAATTTATAACAAAAAGTTTTGGCCTCCCTTCACTGCTAAAGACAGTACGCTTAGCTAAGTCTTCTAAGAAAACTTTTTAATTAAACTTTTCCATTTGCTCAATTCTTTTCTGAACTTTTTGGCATATCTAAGAACAGAAGTCATAACTATCTCATATGAATAAGGATATTATTTTTTGTGAGCCACTTAGAAATGTGAAATCATTTGTTTGAAGTATCCAATCAGATTTTTTTCTGTGTTTCACTGCTTCACATCCAAAGACATTGTGGAAAGTGTTAAAAAAAAATGTTTAATCCCAACAACTTCTTTCATTGTAAAGGGCACTTTCTCCCTAAATATTTTGACTCAAATTATCTTTTTCAGAGAATTACTGTTTGGTAATTAAAGGTATATTCACAAATTTTGATGCCTTATTTTTTTTTAAGAACTTTGAATTTAAATTCCAATACAACCTTGTTTCAAACAGTGAAATTATAGTTCCTGGGTAAGGACAATTCCAAGAGAACCTACAGGATTTACAGCAAGGTTTCTCAGGTTTCTTTGTTTAGTGTGAAAAAGAGCCATCTTCATCCACATTACTCCCTCTCTACTGTCTCCTTGGATTTCTTTGCATGAAAGCCTATTCTTCCAGGCAATTTCAAATTTTCTTCATAGGCTAAGTTGTTAAATTTTGAACAATTAAAATTTACCTGTCATAACTTTAAAACTCTTGAAAATCCTTTATCAGAACCGCGAATTCACTGATCTTAATTCCACCTTTACCATCAAAAAGTTAACATGCTGTTTTCATGATATAGTATCCATGCAGCTATTATTTTCCAGTGGGTTTGTTATGCGTGTATATATCCATATTAGCTGATGCTAAGTAAAATGAATTCCAAGATATGGAACAAGATT
The DNA here is from genome assembly GCF_019054845.1 of Dipodomys spectabilis. Classification (NCBI taxonomy): domain Eukaryota; kingdom Metazoa; phylum Chordata; class Mammalia; order Rodentia; family Heteromyidae; genus Dipodomys; species Dipodomys spectabilis. Next base: position 705,388 of record NW_024871092.1, on the reverse strand, counting down.
TTTTTCATTTGTGGTTGTTGTTTTTGATGAACTATGTGATTTCAGTTTTCTTTGGGTTTTTCCCCTATGGTTATCCCTGCCGTATATCATTTTGTATTGTAAATACATTTAACTTAATTAGCGAAGGGAAGGGGAAAAGCATAATGTTGAGACAAAGGACAAAAGGGAAACCAATGCAGTAGCAATACTCACAAGACAATATGTTGGAAATGTACATTACAACTTGTGAAGGATGAACGAAAATGAGAGAGGGTTAACAAGTTTGAAACGTTATGATTTATACCTTACAATTACTGTAACACCACTGTACATCACTTTGATAATAAAATTGAAAAAATAAGCTGCGTAAAATATACTTTCACTGTATTGGCACAGAAAATAATATTCTTTATGTGGTAATATTTTAAAAATCAATACTATTTGGCATCTAATTTGAATTAATTACCCCTTCTTTATTAGAGGGTAATCAACTTGAATGTTATCCAACTAGACAATATTTTCACAATATACTTGCCAAATTTTTCAAAAAAGAATAATTTTAGTATTTTATCATTCTAAAACAGAAAACAGTTTAATGCTATGGAAACCCATAATTTTTTAAAGTATGTTGTTTAGAGGACAGAATATATGTGTTCTTCAAAATTCTTATGACTAATAACTACTCATTTTTAAATTCTCAACATTCCTGAGAGATTCAAAACAGTACCTGTTTGCATGTTATGTAATTCTGCAATAGATGCAGTTTCCAATGGGGTGTTACAGATTGAGAAGTCAACAGAAAAATAGGCAAATTCTGGTAGAGGATAAAACTATGAAGCGTGTGTAATAATTAATTCTTCAAGAGTAAGCCATTGTTTATCAGAGTAAGCTATTATTTCTATGACCATCAATCTTTAGATTTATGCCATAAAATAATCCTAGCCCAACAGTTTTCATATTGTAAAAGGCACCTAAAATTTCTTAATTCACATCATGAATACTACACCTCTGCTAATGAGACACCCTCCTTGTTCTGAAAAGAACACCTCAATAAACTGAGCTGCATCATTTTTCCTCCACTGGTATTCTTGAGATCAGAAAACTTGCAAATATTATTTATATTTATACTTTTTTAACTATCATAGATATTCAGGATGCTAAGATAGGAAAATTATGGTTCAAAGCCCACCCAGACAGAAAGGTTTCTAAGAATGCTATCTCCAAAACTTCTCCACAAAAGCCAGACTCAAGTGGCACTGAGGTTGAAGTGGTAGGACACGAGACTTGATCATAAACAGGCTCAGAGACACTGTCCAGGCCAAGAGTTCAAGCTCTAGGACGAACCAATAAAACAAAAACAAAATTGAAAACAAACGCCAAACCTAGCATTTTTCTACATGTATACAGAGACACGTAAATAAGGAAATGGTTTCCTGTGTTACACATCGGTAGAAGAAAGTAGATGTCACACAATTACTCTCTTCATACCATATTAAACCAAACCCTTTAAAAAATTGGTTTTTCTAAATGTATAAACTAATGTCACCCATTTTTTTGGCAACTCTGTCTAGATTATTCACATTTACATGGTATACATGAAACTGTGGGAATTATCTATTAACTATGTTCTAATTATAACACTCTTGAAAGAATATCTAGGCAAATAGAATGCCAGAATCATTTGTGAATTTTTCAATTAATCCCTCTACTTAAAAAGAATTTTGTAGTATCCTATAGAATATGAAATTACAAACAAAACAAAAAAAATATATTTTAAATTTAAATTCTAATTTACAAAGGTCTTCAAAGTCCTACATTAGACGAACTTTGCTATTTCTCCAGACTTAAGCTTTTGTAATCCTTCAACATTTATTTGGAATCCAACAGAATGAGGCTTACTTATTTTTCCAAATTTTTGGGTGGGAATCATGAACTATTTTGTATCTAGGAATGTTCTGTAATGATGAGAGCATTTAAAACTCAAGTGAGGATACATATGAGTTGCATTCAATAGGAAACTTGACTTCTCAAAACAATGACAAAATTAACCCAAACTTCTGTGTATTCTTTCTTGTTGTTTGGTTTGTTTTACTGAGACAAAATTATTCTACTTGGTCCAGGGAAGTTATCGTTATGTAATTCCACTCTCTAACCTCCTGTCTGAGTGCTAGAATTCCAGGCTTGGAGCACATTGCCCTGCCATAGTTTTTTATTTAATCTAGAAACAGACTAGCAATTCTGAACTTCTCCTATGATCTTATGCACTAGACTGACTGCTCAGACTGTTCATATACTATTTTCAATGATGTTTTAACATTTGACACAGAATATGAACATTTTCAGACGCACCTGCAGGGTTCCCTGTTTCATTCCACCATGGATCCTAAACCATTAATAATGATTGTTTGACTCTCTTACTATCTCTGGTCACTACTTATGTAATATTCTCAACTTCTGGGGGAAAGTTCACTTGAAGGCTTTCTAATATTAAAAATTAACACTTGATTCTAGTCTTACTCAGGACATATTTTCTATTGTTTTCTAAGTTTTCTACATATTCTGAGAGTTATTTAATTTGTGTATTTTTGTGTGCACCTATAAGTGCCTCTGTGTGTATGTGTATGTCTGTATGTATGTAAGGAAAAATCTAAAGCTGATATTCAGCAATCTTGCTCTTGACTGGTATTCCAGGTTTTGGCTGGTTAACTATAGGTAGTGTCTCAAAGCCTATCATTTCCAAGCTGATTGCAATTTGAACTTCCCTGACTCCTTTAGATTCTTAGGTTTAATTTTTCCAGGAGTATCAACTTTTAAACTTCAAACACTTTTGTGAGTGTAAAGTCTAAGCTGTAGCTCATATTTTTAACTCAAGAATTCATATAAAGATAGATGAACATATATATTACATATCCTGAGGGTACACTGTTAGAAATGTGATCATAAACAAAGTTGTTCTGAGATCTGAGGATTGGGGTTTAAAGCCATCACGGGTAGGAAAGTCCCGGAGGCTCTTTTCTCCAACAATTACCAGAAAAATGGAAGTGGCACTGTGGCTCAATTGGAAGAGCACTAGCCTTGGGCTACATTTCAGAGGGACAGCGCCCTTTCCTATATTTCAAGTGCCACGAACAACAAAAAAATATAAATATATAAGAAAAGGAAAGAAAAAGAAATGTGATCTTAGCCACCAGGTTCATTGCTAGTATAATTCCTGTTCACTCAAGATGGACTCTTTCTTTCCAGTTAAGTCTATTCTCCTATATCTGACTTGCATTAGAAACAGAATCATTCTTCCATTCTCCTTTTTGCACATTTACATGATTAGCAAGCGTGATTTAGACAGAGAGTGGCCTCATGCTTCATGTTCCACTTAGCAGTAATGCTTTCTCTATATCACTCCCATTAATCTACATACTGGACTTGGCTTTATTGTTTCAATGTTTTCTTATTTGTAGTCTTCTATATTGTATTGAACACTTATACATAAACACAGAACTTCTTTTTCTCCTATAATTGCTATTGTTTCTCTTACTGTTAACTCATGTACACTTGGGAAATTAATGCTCAGCACATAGACTCACAAAAAATGATCTGAGAACCTTCTTCCCATTGAAAATTCACCTTAATTTACAGAGCACATAAGAAGTTTGAAGAAAATGTTCTCATGGATAATGTATTTATAAGCAATTTAAATTTCATTTCTCTTTAATAAGTTGTCTCTGAAACACCTGTTACCTCATGTCCAAAAGTGTCCTTGTGCTATTTCAGTGAAGCCAGAAAGCATTCATTTTTTTCTGGAGCAGCACCATAGATTGTTACTGGAAGTAAGTGGAAGCAACTGTTACTGGATGTGGAAACTGATCCCAGGAGAGGAATTGAACATTGAGAAATGACAAAGTTCAAGTTAACTATTGCTTTCCTTTTTACTGTACAATAAAAGAATCCAAGGCTGGAAGGAAAATCTGTCCCTGACTTTTTTGAGTGTGTCCTTTACTCATATAAAACTTTGTAAACTAGCCTAGGTTGGCTTTGAACTAAGACAGTAAGAAATCTCAGTGACATCAACTGGATGAACTTCTCTTTTGAACCATGAAATATTAGATGAAGTTTATTATAAAGCTACTACTTGACAATTTTTAACGAGCGAATATGTTTAGCAAAGAATCCACAACAAATAACTCAGCAAATGTAGGTGCACTACTAAATCATTTGGGAAGATTACTATTGAATTCATCATTCCTTTGGGGGAAATTTAAAGCCATATTTGCAATTTTTGTTGGTTGGGAGGATTGAACATTGATCCTGGGCATTGTCTCTCAGCTCTTCAGTACAACATGAGCACTCTACAACTTTAGCTCCAGCACCACTTCCGGATTTCTGGGGTTAATTGAAGATAATTGTTTCATGGACTTTCCTGACCAGGCTGGCTTTGAACCACAATCCTCTGGTCTCAACCTCCTGAGTAGCTAGGATAAGAGGAATGAGCCACCAGCACCTGGCTCATATTTGCATTTATGTGCACTTAATGTCACTATGTAGACAAAGAATGGAAATCTGAACCAAATGATGTGACATTGAAGCTTTTCAGAATTGAGGTAGCAATAAATATATCCTCCTTTCCCATTTTGTTACATTAATGACTCATGAGCTATGGGACTCTTACACTAGCATCCTTTCATCTTTATCGGTGTATTTAGTATAAGAAAATGTTCATAGAGAAATATAGAAAGACAGATTTTTAGAAAGCAAAGGAGATCAGGTATTAAAGAACAGCCTAGAAGGAGATACATTTATCACACAGAGATTAAGAACTAGCCTAGGAAATTTTGAATGCTAAAGGGAATGATGAATAAGCCAAGTTGATAGCTAGTTCTTCAATAACCAAAAATGGTTCCCTAGAAAAGTTTCTGCTATACCTTAGTTACTATCATTTTTCGTACCATCTGGAATTATTCCTTCTCTTCTGTCACAACTGTTAATTAACCTCTGCCCTTTTGGTGCGATGACTTGCCAAAAGAGTTTCCAAACCTCACTCAGACTACCCTTCTCATTGTGATTAGCAGTGACCACACTCAAAAGCTTGGAATCTTTGAATTTCCAGAATTAATCTTCACCTGACTTCTAAGCACATTGCTGGCATTAATTGCCATGACCTGATGAACAAAATATTTTTTTTCAACACAGTATCCTAACACAGGTAAAGTACATGAATTAGGGGCTATTTTCAGGTATCAGTATGGAAGGAGAAATTATATATTCCAAATATGGGTTCTTTATTTTGCATTTACTAACTAAATGTTCATTGTTGTTGTTGCTGCTGCTGTTGTTGTTTTGGCAGTCCTGCGGCTGAAACTCAGCACTTGGGAATTATTCCTCAGCTTTTTTTTTTTCCTCAAAGCTAACCCTCCACCATTTGAGGCACAGGACCACTTCCAGTGTTTCCTTTTCAATTTATGTGGTACTTAGGAATTGAACCCAGGGTTTCATGCATGCTAGGCAATCACCATACCATGAAGCCACATTCCCATAACCCTAAATGACTTTCTTAAGATGGCATTACATTTTCATTCTGTAACTATGTATCATAATTTTAACCAGAAATTTTTGCTAGAAAAGAGCATTGAACATAGAACTGAGTCCAGTAATGTTAGATGGACAATGGATAACTCACAATGTAGCCAGGGCACAGAGGGACTTACCTCATGGAGCTGGTACAGTAGACTGAGCGAGACAGCTCCTGACCCACAGGCTACCTTCAGAATGAGAGGGCCACCTTGGTTCCAACCACATGGGGATGCTGTGCCACCTCCTCCAGCACCCATTGAATCAGTTCCTGAGAGAGAAAGAGAAAGAAAGAAGGTCAGAATTACACTTAAGCCAAGTGCCGGTGGCTCAGGCCTATAATCCTAAGTACAATGGAGGCTGAGTTATGAAGATAGTGGTTTATACCCAGGCTGGGAAGGAACACCTGTGAGACTCTTATCTCCAAAGAACCACCAGAAAACTGGAAGTGGTGCTGTGACTCAAGTGTTAGAGTGCTAGCTTTGAGCCAAGGAGCTCAGGGAGCTGCCCTAGGCCCAAAGTCAAGCCACATGACTTGAAATAAGTGGATTTCCCACCACAAGAAATCGATTGAATCGCACCCATTGTCCTAGGGAGCATGGCAGAGAAGTCAGGCCGAGCTTCCTGTCAGCTGGGAGTCATTAGTAGGTCACCTGGCTTCTCTGTGCCTCAGTTTCACCATCTTCAAAACTGAACAAAATGAAGGATCCCGTTACTCATGGGGATAGGGTAATAAAGAAAAAGAGCCCTGTTTTGTTTCACAATCCCATACTTGTTGCACCATTAATAACACACACCATCTGAGATCTTTCCGGGTATCTTCCTATCATATGCTCACAGAATTGCCAAGAACAGTATCAGATGGCCCATCCCTCTGTGCCTGTCCCTGCTCCAGAGATCCCTCTGTATTAATCCCTTGTTTCCTCACAACTGTCCCATGAGGAGATTGAAGTCCAATGGTCGAGGTCCATCCCAGAGCTTCACCTTTGGTCAAGAATCGGCTGCTGTGGACTGAGTTTGGGACAATCCATCTAAACCAATGACAGCGTGGCGCTACATGTCTACCATCCCAACTACGGAAGACCAGGCCTGGTGGCTCATGCCTGAAACAGATAGGAGGACCATGATCCAGTCAAGCCTGAGCATATATTAATTCTCCATCTCAGAAATGCCCAAGACAGAAAATCTTGACTTGCATGGTAGAATACCTGACTGGAAAGCCTAAGGACTTGAGGTCTAACCCTAATATACCAAAAAGAACCAGAGTCCCAGTGCCAGAAGCTCATGCCTATAATCCTAGGTACTCAGGACACTGAGATCTGAAGATCACAGCTCAAGATTTAAAATAGGGTTGGCCTCACCCATAAGACGTCATGGTGAGAAGACCCAGAGTTTGATCTATGCTGTTGCGCTCCATACTAGCAGAACTCATATCCTTACTATGTGTTGGTCATGCTCTCTGTCCCCCTGGGAAGCCATACCCTATAGGCCACATTCCCAAGTCTTCGCAAGCTCCCACTGCCAACAACCAGGCCCAAGGGAGTACACAGCTCCATTGCACACAGATCCCTTATTCTTGTAATTAAACAGTGCTGTGTCCCCTTTAAGCCTCTCATCCTTCCAGGCCCCCAGACCTCAGCTGTGAAGCCCATACATGCCCCAAAATTAACAGGTAGAAGTTACCAAAGCATTCAGCCTCCTTGTTACAACCCACTTCTACACACACACACACACACACACACACACACACATCCAGACTGGTGACAGAAGACTCATCCATGCAGCACCTGCAATTTGCCAACTGATCACTCACCTGAGCACAGTCAGGCTGCACAAGGAAAAAGATGATTTCTCTGTCTCTCTGTCTCTCTGCCTATGTCTCTATCTGTCTCTCTGTTTTCAGGAGAAAGTTTGACCGAGCACAGAACACAAGGGCTCACACAGCAAGGGTGTCTATCTTCTGCATCCAACACCTCCCATCCCCAGAATAAAAGAAAAAGACCCCAGAAGGTAGGTGTAGACATCTTGCTCCCCAACTCTCACTAAATCCACCGGGTTTCCATCAGGGAGAGGAAGGGCGCAGACGTGTGGCAGTGTGGCTCCCACTGCTCCAGGCCAGAGGATCTGTGGTGCCCACTCCTCTCCCAAACGTGCATCTCCCCGTTTCCTGGGACACTAGCCGCTGGGGATGGGGGTGAGATCCTCAGGTCAACACCCAGCAACACCCCTGGGGCACATTTGTGGCAGGGTGTGGCCCAGACTGTGGGGCCCAGGGGAGACACCAGTCCGGGTCGGAAGGGAGGGGATATAGGGTAGCAGGTTGTGGGGCTGTGTGGCAGCCACTCACATGTGATGCTGGCAAAAGCTGTTGGCAGCAGCTCCAGGTGGGGTAAGCAAAAATGGCAGAGGCATAACAGACGCTCAGGCCCTGAGCAGAGGACAGGGGAGCCAGGACCATGTCAGGGCCACAAGCTGGCTCATGGCACACCATTGCACCATTGCCTAAGGAAATCATGGTTCTGAGCCCGCAGCACCAGGTTTGAAATGCTGCTCCATGGGGAGGGCTGGGGTGAGGGAGCCGGGGCTCAGGCAGGCACATGATGGGCCTGAGGAAGGCCTTTCCTCCTAAGCCTCGAGTCTCTTGCTCACCACTCAGCCACCTCTACCTCCCTCAACTGCTGGTAGTGGTGTCAACAAACAGAGGGAATCAAGGTGTTACTGGGAAGCATGGAATGTGGGCGTGGCTACCATTCTTGTATCCCATTGGTCAGAAAGAACTATGAAACAATGGGGATGTAGCTGGAATCCTGTGATGCAGGCAGAATGGGCGGAGTCAAAATGACGGCAGCCCCTTTCTCCCGGAGCTCTGTCCAAGCCAGTTGGGGACAAGAGGGTGACCTGCTTTAGCCGGATGGCTGCACAGATTGTTGTGTATGTCGGTTTGTTCCCAGACCTTGAACTCAGGATCTGGGCAAAATCTGTGAGTTGCTTTTGATCAAGGCTAGCTCTCTACCACTGGAGCCACATGGCTTTACTTCTGGCTTTGTTGGCACAAGTTGGACAAGAGTCTCAAGGACCTTTCCTGCCTGGGATGACTTTGACCATGATCCTCCTTTCACAGCCTTGTAAGTTTTAAGGAGGACTGATGAGAGCCAATGATGCCTGGTTTTGCTGATGTTCTTGGACAGACCTGTGAGTTCCCTATCCTCAGGTTTAAGTGGTAGGAGCTGGAGCCCACAGTTTGAATACTGGTCCTGCCACCAACAAATGGCAGGAGATCCTATGAAACTCATTCCTATTCATATGATTACCAAAGGAATGTGATGTATGTCATGATTAAATGGGCAGTACTTGAATGATTAGTGGATAAAATTATACACAATTACATTATAGGACACTGGTCAATAATAATTAATACTTTATGAAGCATTTAATCAATCACATTAAATGGAGGCCAAATGAAATACGTACGAATTGGGCATCACATAGCATGGAGATGCCATTTTTTTTTCTGCCAGGACTGGGATTTGAACTCATGGTCTAGGTAACCCTGCTGTTTCACTGTGTGGGAAGGGGAAGCTTGCCTCCTTGAATTCAAGAAATTCAAGTCTGTTCCTTTGGCCTGAAATCGATGCCCACCACTAGAAAACATCCTATTTGTGTACATTTTAAATATATGATTTATATTTATATACATATGTTGATTCCATATTGCATATAGTGTAGTTATTTATTTTTTGTTTTATTCATGTATTGACTACACATTTTGTTGACTATTATGACACATAGAACAGTGATTACATTGATTACATAGGATATAGGTTTGCATATGCATTGCACATCCTTCCTGACACACAGGACATTCACAGAAAAGGAAAATATGTGTCACCATCAGCTTCTTACTACATGATTCATTTTTTGGGAATGCTGGCATCTGAACTCACAGCCTACAAGGCCCAATTCATGAATGGGTGAGTGTCAGCCAGCCATCCTGTGGCAAATTGAGTTGATAGGCATTTCCGAGTACCTGAGATTGAGCCCCAGCGGTTGACAAAATGAGAACAGATTGACATTCAGATGGTAGTACACTAATAAATATATATATTTATAGAGTGCCAGAGATGTCTATACATTATTCAGTTATATAGACTACATTCCTACCAATTCTTGGGTATTTATGCTACATGTAATGAATGTTACTGTTTTCATTCTTATCAAAGTATTAAGTAAATCAATCAATATCCTGAAATCATTGCATTCTGTAAGTAATAGTATTCTTTTAATCTTCATAAATATTAAATAAAATCAACCTCCTGAAATGATGCTGTCTAATTTTATAAGAGCCTCATTCACCATCAGCTCATTCAACTGTGACATTGATAATATTACCTTGTTATACCCATGGATGGGAACAAGTTTCTTAGTATCTCCTGCCATTGATTGGTGCCTGGACTGGGATTCGAAGTCGGGGCCTACATTGTCATGTGGACCTATAACTTCCTCAATAGTCTGACAACCTTCAGCAATAGAAGGTGAAGTACCCTTTGCAACAGTGTCATTCAGACCCAGGAGGGTCACCGTGCGAAGGAAGAAAACATAAAAAGGCCATCTCGCTGCATTTTTTTCTGTACATTTTGGCCACACAAGGCCTGGGGGTTTAGGATCCCAGGATTTACTGTGGGTCCAATGGCTGCACCCCAGCATAGGTTGATCGAAGCTGAGGCAGAGTTACCAGAACCTGAGTTCAAGCCCCATGCTGAGCAAAATTAATTAAAAGAGGTTAGCTCCCTGGCTTGCAATTCACCCCGTTTATTCTGCCATGCTTTGGATTTGAACTCAGAGTCTGGGAAAATCTGCAGCACTGTGGAAGAAGGGGAAGCTCACCGTATTTGAAGATAAGAAAGTCAGGCCTGAACTGTAAGCCAAAATTCAAGCCCTAGCCTAGGAAAACATACTATATATATACATTTTAAATACAGGATTTGTACTTACCTATAGATGTTCAGATGTTTGGTGTGGTTGTTCCTTGTAGTTTTTGTTTTATTCGTTTAGTTACCGTTGATTTTACTATGATGACACCCATTCCCTTTATTACATTGATGACATTCTATCACATGGAATCTAAATTTGTAGACGTGTTCTCCATCATGCCTGACACCCAGGACTCTCAGAGAAAAGGAAAAAAGTTTCACACTTGGTTTCTTACTGCATGATCCAATTGTTAGTAATGTTGGGATCTGAATTCAGGGCCTAGCATGACTAATTGGTGAATAGTTCAAGGTGACCACACTAGCCTGTGAGCAACAAAGGAGTTAGGCCATTCCCAGGATCTGACATTGATCCCCAGGGTGGGCCACAATAGTCATAAATTAATAATTAAAACATAGGATCAATATTTACATATATGTGTGGAAAGCATCTTGCCTTTGGAGTACTTTTTCTCCTTAATTTCTGTCTTATGTAAGTATTGTGTATTTTACTGAGTAAGGTAACAGATATAACAGTGCTTAAATGGAAGATAACATATTGCCCTGGCTATAGGGTTTCCTATGCATTCTCCATCCAAGCTGAGACCCAGGACTCTCACAGGACATGAAAATAGGTGAATTGATGGGCTTCACACATCAGGATTCATCTTTTGGCAGCTTGGGATTTGAACTCAGAGCCTATCAGGATCAATTGGGGAAAGGGTAAAGGTGAGGACACCAGCCTGTGAGCACCGAAGGAGTCAGGCCATTCTCAGGACCTGACGTCGAGTCCCAGGGAGGTCCAGGCAGTCATAAATTCATAATTTAAATATAGGGTCCATATTTACATACATGTGTGGAAAGCATCTTGCATTTCGTGCACTTCTCCTTAATTTGTGTCTAATTCATGGAGTTATTGTGTATTTTACTGAGTATGGTCACAGGAATAACTGTGCTGACATGGATGACAACCTGTTCCCATAGTTATAGGGTAGCCTATGCATTCTACATCCTAGTGGAAGCCCGGGACTTTCACAAGAGAGGAAAACATGTTCAACGACTGGTTTCTGACAACCTAATGAATCTTTTGTCAGTGCTGGGATTTGAACTCAGGTCTGGGTAGCTCTGTTGCACTTTGGGGGAAGGGAAATCTCACCGTCCTTGAATACTAGAATGTCAGGTCTGGTCCAGGGCTTGATTTGAAACCCCAGCACTAGGCAAAATAACAAGCCCGCCTTGTTATTTTTTGTATTTTTTGGTCCGGTTGTGGGGCCTGAACTCTGGGCCTGAGCACTGTCTCTCAGCTCTTCAGCTCCAGGCTAGCGCTCTACCACTTGAGCCACAGCTCCATTTCTGGCTTTTCTCTTTTTGCTTATGTGGTGCTGAGGAATCGAACCGAGGGCCTCAGGCATGCAAGGCAAGCACTCTACCACTGAGCCACCTTCACAGTCCGCCTTTTTAAAACATAGGATCTCTCTTTACCTACAAGTGTGGTATGCATCTTGCATTCAGTGTAGTTATTCTTTTTATTTTGTCTTATTCATGGATGTATTGTGTATTTTATTGAGTATGGTGATAGGTATAACTATGCTGACATGGATAACAACCCATTCGAATGGTTATAGAGTTGTCTATATAGAATTCTCCATCCTCGCTGAGACCCAGGACTTTCATTGGATGGAAAAACAGGTCGATTGATTTGCTTCTCAAATCAAGGTGAATCTTTTGGCAGTGCTGGGATTTGAACTCTAGCCCTAGCAGGCCCAATTGGTGAATGGGTCATGGTGAACACACCAGCCTATGAGGCACTAAGCAGGTAGGCCATTCCCAGGACCTGAGATGAAGCCCTGGTGGGGGCCAATATAGTCATAAATTCATCATTTAAACAGAGGATCTATATTTCCATACATGGATGGGCAGCATCTTGCATTCGGTGAAGTCATTCTCTTTATTTTGTGTCTTATTCATTGATGTATTGTGTACTTTCTTGAGTATAGGATGACAGATATAACTGTGGTGACCTGGATGACAACCTATTCCCATGAGTATAGAGTTGTCTATGCATTCTCCATCCTAGCTGAGACCCAGGACTTGCACAGCACAGGAAATATGGTGGAATGACTGGCTTCTCACCTGAGGGTGAATTTTGGCAGTGCTGTGATTTGAACTTTGGGCCTAGGAGGCCCAACTTCCCAATGGGTCCACGTGATCACACCAGACTTTGAGCCACTAAAGAAATGGTCGTTTCCTAGGAACAGAGGTCGAGCACCAGGGGGGCCACAATTGTCCGGAATGCATCATTTAAACATGGGATATATATTCAAATCCGTGTGTGGACTGCATTGTGCATTTAGTGTAGTTATTCTATTTTGTATGCTATTCATGGATGTATTGTGTATTTTCTTCAGTATATGTTGACAGGTATAACTGGGCTCACATGATAATAACCTATTCCCATGGCCACAGGGTGGCCCATGCATTCTTCATCCTAGCTGAGACCCAGGGCTTGCACAGGAAAGGAACACAGGTTCAACAATTGGCTTCTGACATTAGCATGAATCTTTTGGCACTGCTGGGATCTGAACTCGCGGACCAGCAGACCCAATTGACGAATGGGTCCATGTGAGCACACCAGCCTGTGAGCCACTAAGGAGTAATGCCGTTCTCAGGACCTGAGATGGACCCCCAGGTGAGGGTGTGGGGGGAGGGCACACAGTAGTCATCTATTCATAAAGTGAAGGTAGTATGCAAATAAGTACACATTTGTATAGAGTAGGAGAGACGATAACTTGTGATGGAATCCAATCTACCATGTGTCTACTGATTCTTGGATCTTTCCTTATGCCTTTATTTCATGACTGATGATTATTGTCATGCTTAATCAACACTGCTTTACAAATAAGAGATACTCCATGAGTCTTGCCAATCATTTCCTAGTCACATCATGCATGAACTACTTATTCAATGAGATTGATCGCATTCCATGACTTTACCTGGTCCAGAAACCAGTATCTCAGGATTTCCCACCATTGCTTTCTCATAGGGGTGGGCTGAATTCAAGCCTCAGGCATGGAAAACATACTCCTTATATACATTTTAAAGACAGGATTTATACTTCCATACAGATGTTCAGTAGATACCGTGTTTGGTGTGGTAGGATTTATACTTCCATACAGATGTTCAGTCCATATCACATTTAGTGTGGTTATTCATTTTATTTCGTTTTTTATTCATTTATTTACGATTTATTTCATTGACTTTCATGACACCTATAACATTTATTACATTGTTTACATCATATCACATACCATCTAGATTTGTAGATGTGTTCTCAGTCATGCCTGACACCCTGGACTCACCCAGAAAAGGAAAACATATGTCACACTCGGCTTCTCTCTCAAAGATTAAATTTTTGGCAGTGCTGGGATCTGAAATCAGGGCCTAGCAGGCCCAATTCATGATTGGATGAGTGTGAGCACAGAAGCCTCTAGCCAATGAAGCTGTCAAGTGGTTCCCAGGCACTGAGATCATGCCCCAAGTTTGGCCAAAACAGCAATACAGGGATAGGCAGAGGGTAGTATACAAATAAATATATATTGTTAAAGAGTTCCAGAGCTGTCTATCTATGACTGAATGACATCTACTACGTTCCTACCAACTCTTAGGTGTTTATTATAACTCCATTGAAACAATATTATTCTTTTCATGTTAATAAACTATTAATTAAGGTCAATCAGCATCCTAGGATTATTGCATCCAATTTTAGACTAGACAAATGCATGGACTACTCTTTCAATCTGTATTCTTATGCATAGGAATGATTCTCTTGTGATCTCCTGCCATTGGGCCATTGGTAAGTGTAAGGATTAGGATTTGAACCCATGGCCTATTTTGACATGTTGGCTTATGGCTTCCCTGATAGCCTGCCAGCCATCAGCAATGGTAGGCCAGGTCCACTTTGAAACCATGTCATTCAGACACAGGATGGTCACCATGCAAAAAAAATCTTGTAAAACCCTGAGCCCTCTACAGCTCCCCACTTTTTGTGCTGTTCTGCTTTTTTTTCTTCCGGCAGGCCCTCTGGGCCTAGGGTCACAGAATCAGCTTTGGGTCCCGAGGCTGCACCCTATCCTAGGGAGAGTGAAGCTGAATCAGAGTTGCCATGACGTGAGTTCAATCCCCGTGTTTGGAAAAATTAATTAACGAATTAATTCATTAATTAACTAACTAACTAAATTGAAATAATAAAGCTCCTTGGTTTGGAATTTCTGCCAGTTTTCTTTCCTAACCTGGGATTTGAACTCAGAGTCTTGATGAATCCGTAGCAATGTGATGGAAGGCTCAGAGTTGCCATTACTTGAGTTGAAACCCCATGCCAAGCCAAAAATAAATAATTAAGTCACTGTCCTCAGCAGGGAAGTTAATTGTAAAGATGCTAGGGAAGGGATGGTAGGGAAAAAACAAACGAGTAGGCAACAATGCTCAATAGGAAATGTATTCATTACTTTGTTCATGTAACCGTGACCCCTCTGTACAACATTTTTACAGTAAAAAACGTACAAAAAATTATGTAGTGCTCAAGAAGAACTTTGGGGGTAAGGGATGGATGTCTGAATAGCTGTACAAAATTCTACACTGATTTTTTTCAGTGTTCAGTATGGAACTAAATAAACATAACTGTTTCTGTTACAAATGTTAAGTAACTGTCTTGGAACTGGGGCCAGTATTTCTGCCATTGCTGGGATTTGAGCTTACTGTCTAAGTAACTCTTTTGCACCTTGGGAGAAGGCTAAGCTCCTTGTCCTTGAGGAAAAGATTTTCAAGCTAGAGTTCCCAGGGCCTGAATTAAGGCCCTGCAATAGAAAAAATATTTGTATATATGTGTAATATAAGATATATAGGTACATATGTATGTTTATTTCATATTATGATTATTATTATTGATTTTGTATTTAATTTTTCTTTTATTTATTTAGTATTATTATACACACAATATTTATGTTATGTACATATAGTATAAAATTATACACAATAATTCAGTACATTGAATCATTTTCATTAATACTTTATTAAATGTTGAAACATGATACATAATTAAATGGAGGCATTTGTCAAGTCATCACATGGTTAGAGTCTGTCCCTAGTATGAGCTTTGTCTTATTTATCTTTGGACAACTTCCTATAGGGATTTGTTTAAATGATTTATACTCAGAAGCTTTTTCTTGTGGATAGGCAAGTTGAGGGATAAAATCGTAAGTTTGTGGCTGGGAATGTGGCTTAGTGGCAAAGAGCTTGCTTAGCATGCTTGAATGCCAGGGTTTGAATCATCAGTGCCACATACTCAGAAAAGCCAGAAGCTGTGGTGTGGTTTAAGGGCTAGAGTGGTAGCATTGAGAAAAAGAAGCTCACAGGCAGTACCCAGGCCCTAATTTCAAGCCCCAGGTCTGGCAAAAACAATACGCCAGATTCCAGTGCCTCTGGAAACCTACTTTCTCAGGAGGCTGAGATCTTAAGATTGCAGTTTGAAGACAGCCTAAAGAAGGAAAGCCAGTTAGACTCTTACCTCCAATGAACCATCAAAAAACCCCATGTGGCACTGTGGGTCAAGGGGTAGAGTGTGTGCCTTGAGCTGAAGAGCTCAAAGACAGTGCCCAGGCTTCAGTTTGAGACACACGTCTGGAAAAAGAGTGAGGGATAATCACAGTACTTTTCCTATTTGCTAATTATGAGAATATTGTTTGGAAAATGAATGCTGATGTACACCAGAATTGGAGTCAGACCTCAAGATTCAAGTGTAACACATCCATAAGCCCAGCCTCTCAAATACTAGCATTATAACTTGTGTCCTACAGGGTTCTGAAAGGCACATTGTTGAAAGGCTTAATGTGCTCCCCAAGCCCTTTGTGATAAGCAGTTGACTTGTATTATCAATGTCATTACAGTTCTGACCCTAGCAGAGAACCAATAGCTCACACCCATCACCCGAGCTCAGGAGGCTGAGGTCTCTATCACAAGGTGAAACCAGCCAAGGCAGGGAAGTCTAGCACATTCTGACTTCCTGTTCTGAAAGGTCAGGTGCTTAAGAAATTCCTGTGCTTCCCTTGGTGATGAGAAGTTACTTGCACTCTAAATGTTCTTGGAGTTCTTGAGTTACAGAAGAAGGAAATAAATATCATTGACCCATTCGGGGTTCAAATGAAGTTCTCAGGATCCAAGCCCTAGCTATGTTAGTAGGAAGAACTCCTGTGTAACACTGTATTTGAAGGACAGAAAACAGTTTCAAAAGCCAGGCTAGGTGCAGAGAACTAGGCCTGCAGGATTAGGAGGCAGAATGTACACACTCAACAGGGAAGTGAGCTGCAAAACCACTTCATTCATTCCAGGTACAGCCAGCAATGCGGGAAACCTGAAACTTTTGTTAGAGTTACAGCAGAGTCTGGCTTTTTTCAGTCTCTTCAAATGATGACTAATCAAACTTCCTCCCTCAGGTGAAGGGAGCCTCAGGCTATCTTTAGGTTACCTATAGAGAGCCAGTTTAGTGGGGGAGAGGGGAGGAACAGAGTAGAAAAAACCCTGCTCTCTGGTGATAAGGTGTGGGTTTTTGACTCTCCGTTTGTCAAGTTTGAAGGCCCTTCTATCTCTGCCAGTCCATTCTACTTACTACATTCTCCACATCATTAATGCAAATCCCCAGTCCAAGGAAGGGCAGGGCCATTTCTTTTCTGTTTCCAAGCATCTGAGTTAGAACCTGGCTCTGCCCTCTTGACTCTGGTGTATTTGGCTGCCTGAGAAGTGGGAAAGAGACAGTCATCCTGCTTTCTGTTTGTGTGAAGGCGATGCTGGTGTCCAGCCACACTGCAGAAAGCCTCATGACTGGGAAGTGTTCCCTTCTTTCCTTTTGACATCAAAACCAGATTCATCTATCAACTTTCTTTCTTCCTTCCTTCCTTCCTTCCCTTCCTTCCTTTCTTTCCTTCCTTCCTTCCTTCCTTCCTTCCTTCCTTCCTTCCTTCCTTCCTTCCTTCCTTCCTTCCTTCCTTCCTTCTTCCTTCCTTCCTTCCTTCATTTCTTCCTTCCTTCCTTCCTTCCTTTCTTCCTTTCTTTCTTTCTTTCTTTCTTTCTTTCTTTCTTTCTTTCTTTCTTTCTTTCTTTCTTTCTTTCTTTCTTTCTTTCTTTCTTTCTTTCTTTCTTTCTTTCTTTCTTCTTTCTTTCTTTCTTTCTCTCTCCCTCCCTCTCAATCTCTCTTTATTTCTCTTTTTTCTCTCTATCTACCTACCTTCTTACCTAGGTAGCTATCTATTTGCCAGTTGTTGGGTTGAACTCAAGGCTTGGGCACTGTCTCTAGCACTCTGCTACTTGAGCCACAGCACATATTCTGGCTTTGTCTGTGTATGGGTGCCTTAAAAATCGAACCCAGGTCTTCTTGCATGCTAGGCAAGCACTCTCTCCTTAATCCATATTCCTAGCCCCTTCATTTTTTTCTTAATGGTATTTTTTACATAAGTATGCTACTATTTTATGTTCTCAAGTTTAATTTTCTGAATACCGGTTGCTTCTAAGAAACCTGATCTTCTGTTTCCCTGCCGGATTTGTGATTGGTCCTGCCTTGCCCTCATAATAAAATGTAAATAAAGGCTGCTGAGAGCTTCAGTGAGCATCATATAAAGACACAGGCCTAGAACCCTGGAAGAGAAAATCAATGGTCCTAAAATGAAGAGAATGATGCAGTATGCACAACTAGCATATCTGAAAAATAAACCAGTAAATAAAAGCAGAGTTTGCATTATGGGAGGTAATATACCTACACACATAAGTAGGTAGGGAACTGATACATATACTTGGCCTTCTCTTTTGAAATTTTGTGGCCATCCCAGGGCTTAAACTCAGGGACCGATGTGTTCCTGAGCTGATTTGTTGAAGGCTGAGGCTAACCACAACCACAGCTCCACTTCCTGCCAGCTGGTAGTTAATTGGACATAAGCAATTCCCAGGCTTTCCTGCCTGTCTGGTCTCCTGCTCAGTTTTCTCCTCAAAGCTGGAGCTCTACCCTCTGGCCCACTGCTCCACTTCTGGTTCTCTGGTGGTTTATTGGACAAAATAGTCACAGAGACTCTCCTGCTCAGCTGGCTTGAATGGCTTTCTCCTCAGGAGGCTTCAAGTGGTTTCCTCAGGGATTCACCGAGGAGCCTCTCCACACATATCCTTAGTCTAAATCTCGAGGAGTACTAGTGAAAAATGGAAACATTGTTATACCCTAGTTGCAGGACCCCCACCAAAAAGACCACCGAGAGTCAGACTTTACAGCTGTTTTAAGGTTTTATTTAAACGGGCTGTGTCTCAGGCCTTGTCCTACACTCTGACACAGCAGCACCTAGGATAAGAGCCCCAAGGTAAAGATTTGCAGTGTATATAAAGTCACACAACCAACCAGGTGTTTGGATTACCACCATGTGTTGCTCTGCTAGAAATAAGCAACAAGTGGTCACTGCCTCAAAACTTTAACCCTTCATTCTCCCCCCTTGACTTATGGTCCTGAGACACAATCTTGTGGCTCCAGCCTCAAACAAACTCCAACAGCTCTTGATCTTGAACGGGTATAGCCATACTATTAAACAACAATACCAATAAAAATCAGTTCATTTTTCTTTTCTTGAGGTGTATGCAGAGTGGTTGTGTAGGATGCTTGGAGACTTCCCATGTTTCCCCACGGTTGTCCAGGGAAAAGGGGTCAGCCAGTCTGGCGTGGGAACAGTGAATCCAAGCAGCAATGCCATCCACCTTAAGGGCAGTAGCACACCCTTAAGCAGGGCTACACACCAGTAGCGCCATGTAAGGATGGAACCATGTAAGGTCTCTTCCACCGTGGCTCCAGAAATCTCAGGTTGTGCCCTCGCACAAACACCCAGTGCCCTGGTTTAAACAAATGGGGGGTAGGAGTAGAAGCAGAATCATCTAATGCTCTAAGCTGGGGCCACATCCTCTTATTCACCAGCTGTAAATAGACAAGCTTACACAGAAATTCAATATCATCCAAATCATAAAGCAATTCAGTCTGAAGGCTAGGGATAATGAGTGGAAGGTGTCCATACATTATTTCAAAAGGGTAAAGCCAAGCGGATACGGTGAATTTCTTACTCTAAACAGGGCAAAAGGAAGCAGTGATACCTAGTCTGGGCCAGTCTCCAAGGCCAATTTAGTTAAGGTCTCTTTTAGAGACCTTAGTAGACTTTTCACCCTAGTCAATTTAGTTAAGGTCTCTTTTAGAGACCCTAGTAGACTTTTCACCAAGTCTGTCTAGAGCCTGCAACTTCTGCTTTATGTCTGTTGCAGCTTGATTCATATAGGCAAACATAATCATCTGAGCCAACTCCTGGATCTCAAGATCATATGGATATATTGACTAAAAGCTTCCCTGAGCTGCTGAAGATATGCTGCGGGACTTTCTTTTCCTCCCTGTCTAACATCATAAACTTTGGCCATATTAGTAGGTTGGCAAGCCTCTGCCTTGAGACCTGCCAACAGAGGTAGGAAATAGACAAGGAGTCACTCCCTATTTCAACTGTATTGGAGTCCCATGTTGGTCAGATCTCAAGAAAATAGGCAGTGATCATGACAGGATCTGTGATAGGTGCTCTTGTGGGGCCAGGGATATGTTTCCGGCCTGCCTCTTGGATACAGTCTCTCTCTTCGGTGGTAAAAAGGGCCTATAAAAGCTGACTAAAATCATCCCAAGTGGACTGATGGGTAAAGAGAACAATTTCAAGCAAACAAATTAAATCCTAGGGTTTCTCAGAAAAGAGGGCATTTTTGGTGTGCCAATTGTATAGGTAACTGGTAGAAAATGGCCAATATTAGAGTTGCTGTTGACCATCCACATCCACAGGACCTATGGTGCATAAGGGAAAAACAGCTGTATTAGAAGGGGGGTTGATCCCTCAGTATGGTTGAGTGACTGGCCCCTCAGTAACTTTAAGGGCAGGTGCCGAGTGTTCTATAGCTCCGTCCTCCTCTTGATCATTCTCAGGTTCTCCAAAAGGAACCTGGAAAGAGAATATGGGGGAGGAAACATTTCTTCTTCCATGTTATCTCCCTGAAAAACTGGGGGCTACATTTTCTTTCCCTCTGTCTCAGTTTCTTTTTGTAAGTCTAGGGGGCTAGATGGAGTGGTGCCTATGGTTTCCATTCCTGTCAGACCTACAGTCCAAAAAAACTATAAACAGTACAAACAAAACACACGCAGGCTTGACAGTTACAAAAAAGCTTACAAAGTGGAGATGTCCCAAATTAGTCCACTGACTACAGTCACGGTGTGGTTCCACACCCAGGCCACACAGCAGAAGGAGCAGAGCCACAGTGGGCAAGTTGGGCCTCTGTTAGGAGGCCCTCGTCAGTTCTGGCCCAACACTGAACCGAACCCCACACCACAATTCACATGGTGGTATTCCAACGACCGACCCCCCCTCCCCACACAGTGGGGTTCCAAGGACACCCGCCCCACATGGCAGGGTTCCAAGGACCCCCGCTCCACAAGAGGATCTAGGACATCTCTCAGTTCCTCCAGGGTTGTGGTGCAAGGTTGCCTGCTTCAACAACCATTTACGAATTGGGTGGCCATCCTCACAAAGGAAAATGACAGTAAAACAGACAAATGACAGGACCAGACAAATTAGCAAAGACAGTACTGTTTTACCTTTGGAGTCTGATATCTCATGGGTCTTTGGGGGGATCCCGGACGAGCCCCCACTAATATGTTATACCCAGGTCGCAGGATCCCCACCCAGACCATCGATTGTCAAACTTTACAGCTGTTTTAAGGTTTTATTTAAACAGGTTGCAGCTCGGGTCTCATCCTACACTCCAACACAGCAGAGCCTAGGAGGAGAACCCCGAGCTAAAGATTTACAGGGTTTTTAGAGGCACACAGCCAACCAGGTGTTTGGATTACCACCATGTGTTGCTCTGCTAGAAACAAGCAAGTTTTGAGATCACTGCCTCAAAACTTTAACCCTTCATATGAAGATGCTACTAGTGTGTTCTGGACACTTAAGGTTGGAGACACAAAACACTCATAATTATTAGATCATTTTATAGGCAAAAGGTGCAATGCAGACTGTATGAGGATCAGTCCAGCTTTTGGTCCTCATATCCTGAGACAGTAAATTCACAGCAGCTCAATGCTAAGTGTCAGAACTGGCATGTACTTTGGATAATTGCTCCCAAATCCTGTGACACTCATTTCTCACTTTTGGCCTCAAACCTGTGACCAGAGGGGAAGATGAGGAGAGAAAACCCTTCTCAGGGCAGCTATAAAGAACATTGGGTAGTTTACTTATAAATTAAAACCTTGTGAATGACCCTGTTAAGAAGTCAGATTGTCCAGATTAAAAATGAAGAAGAGTAGAAATAAGATTCCAGTGGTGCTGTCTGTAATCCCAGGTCCTCAGGAGGTTGAGATGTAGAGAAACTTAGTTTGAATCCAGCCATCGTAGGAAAGTCCATGACACAGTTATTTCTAAGAGATCATAGAAATTCCCAGAAGTCGACCTGTGACTCAAGCTTAATGCAGTACCCTTGAGCAGAAGGAGCTCAGGGACCATGCATAGGCTCATATTTCCACCCCAGGACCTGCCCCCTCAAAAAGAGCCTGTACTTCCATGTCTTTGTCTATGTATTGTATTCTTATAGGTGAAATTCCCGAGTAGCTATGATGAATAGCACCAACCTAGGAAATTTGTATTCAGTACAATGAGTTCATAACATAGAGACTTCTTTCAAGATAGTGCATGGTCCGGGGCTCCTTTCACTGTTCACAATGTTACCTAAGGGTTTCTCTGCATCACAAGCCTGCTGGAGGAAGTCTCTCTCATTGTCTGGACAGGCACACAAATGCCCTCACTCCTGTACAGCTGGGTAACAAACAACTCCATCTGGGCCAGTTAGTGAGGGCTCTGAAGGTCACAAAAAATAATCCCTCTTTGTACCTTTAGCTATCTCTCTTCCCAGTGCTCTGTTTTAACAGGAGACCTTCATTTGTGCCACCTCCCATGGCAGGCCAAGTTCTATGCACTTATCCTGCCTTTGTGAAACTATATTCTGGTGTTCAGTTACAGTGCTCAATATAATTCAGGAGTCCTTCAGGCAGACAACTAGGGCACTGAACATAATGAAATGATTCATTGCAGGCATTGTTGGGCTTATGATGCCTCTCCTATGTTTCCAGAAGCTTGGGAAATCCAAGCACATGTTGGATATCACAAAGCTTCCTGTCATCTAGGACTGGTGAAGCTCATCAGGTTTTAAAACTTTTGACTTCTCCTAGTTGGGCCCTGGGTGCCTAGGTTTTGGGGTTGAACACAGGGCTGGGTGCTGACCATGAGCTCAGTACAGAAGCCCAGTGCTTTACCATTTTGTGTAACAACATCACTTCTGGTCTGTGATGTATGTGTGTGTGTGTGTGTGTGTGTGTGTGTGCACACCACGGTGTGTGTGTGCACGGGTGTGTGTGTGCATGCACACATATACATGAGTCCTGAAGCTTGACCTCAGGACCTGAGCTCTGTATCTAGTTTCTCTTGTATAATGATATCCCTCTCCCACTTGAGCCACAGAGCCACTTGAGGCTTTGTCCTAGTGATGTGGTCCTAAAAAATGAAGCCCACAATTTCATATATACAAAGCATTCTACAACTAAGGCACATTCCCAGTCCTCTACTTCAGCTTGGTTACTTTATTTCTGTCTTTTTTTATTGTTGTTGTCGTCGATTGAAGGAGTTGATGTCTTGGCCTTGGTGCTGTCCCTGACCTCTTCAGCTCAAGTCTTGTGCTCTACCACTTGAGCCACAGAACTACTTCCGGTTTTCTGGTGGTTCATTGGAGCTAAGTATCTCAAGGACTTTCCTGCCTAGACTAGTTTTGAATCATGATCCTCAGATCTCATCCTCCTGAGTAGGTAGGATAACCTACATGAGCTCAAGCACCCAGCTTCCCCTTCAGGTTCTTAGTAGTGAATTAGAGATAATAGTCTCATGGTACCTTTTGTGTCTGGGATAGTTTGGATCTTAGATGTTTAGAACTCAGCTTTCCAAGAAGGCAGGATGACAGTCTTCAGCTACTGACCACTTGGTCATGGCCTATGCTGCAAGGAGGTCCATGGCTCCACGTGGTGGAGTGCTACCCATGAGCCGAAGAGGTAAGAGTCAGTGCCTCACCCCCAAGTTCAAGGATCATGACCAAGGAAAAACCAAACCAAACCATTGTCTGCTGTAGACAACTCACGAGTCTTCAATAATACATAATTTTGTCCCTGACATGGGGGCCTATCAGAGCCTCAATATTCTTGTCTGTATAATCATCTAAGTTATGGAACTCTTACATAAACAAGATGTAAGAATGCACCCGGTTAAGGACATAGCACATGGCACTCTTTGCACCGCTCAGCACACATCCTGTGAAAGACTCAGCACCCAGCTCTCAATGCAGGACTCAGCACACTGCATCCTGTGAAAGACTCAGCACATAGCACCCTGTGCAGGACTCAGAACAGCGCACCCTATGGAGGACTCAGCACATAGCTCCATTCCACAAGCTGTCATTAGAATTAGGGTGCTTTCATCAGTATCAACATTCTTTGAGGAAAATTTTTACAAACCAAACAAGTTCACATCTAATGGTTTAGTGGGGTGTTTTTCTGGGGAGAGGGTGTTAGCCATGGGGTTTGAACTCAAAGCTCTACCACTTGGAGCCACATTTTGAGGTATTTCTCAGACTTCCTGCCAGGACTGGGTTTTGAAGACCTTGAGCAGCTAGGATGACGGGCATAAGCCAGGATGACATGGGTAACCGGTGGAGCTGGGTTGAAGCGGTTTACATGTGGCTAAGTCAGGTTAGGTGGCAGCTGTCAGCACCAGACTCCTAGCTTGCACTGTAATGAGGTTTTTGAAGTTCTGTCCTTCTATAATTACAGTTCGAATATCCTACCTTTTTTTTGGCATAAAACCTGGGGCTTGAGTTAGAGCTTAGACACTGTCCCTAAACGTTTGTGCTCAAGGCTAGCACTCAATTGATTGAAAGACAGCAGAACTTCTGAGTTTTTTGTTTTGTGGCACTGAGGAATCGAACCCTGGTCTTTGTGCTTACTATGAGAGCACTCAACTCCCGAGCCTCAGGAGTGAATGAGGTATAAATAGATAGAGATTCCTGTATAAAAATATTATATACAGAAAAAGAGAATTCTGCATGTTATCAAATTATAGATAATATTGCTACCAAATATTAGGTATTAAATTATGTCTACATTTAATGATATGTCTCAGTTAACAATTAATAAAGCATAAATTAATAATTACTCAATATCCTATAATTGTTTATCATATATGTTCATATATCCATACATACAATTAGATATTTCATAGAATGAGACCAATGTCTCTATATTATTAAATTATGCATCGTCTGTTACTCCCAATTATTTGTTATTTAATTATGTCTCCATGTAATTTTTATTCTGTTAATGTTTAATAAAGTATTAATTAAAATTAGTGCACATAATACACTTATTGCATCTAACTTTATCCTAGAATGATTCACTACTAATTCAATCTGTTTATCATTTACTGTAGTGGCAATTCTTCTACCTATGATGTTTTTTACCTTTATTACATCCTATTACATAGCATATAGATTTGCATCCAAATTATACATCCTATCTGACACTGAGCACTTTCACAGAAAAGGAAAACATGTGTCATGCTTGCTTTCTCACTCCAAGATTACATTTTTGGGAGTGCTGGGATCTAAACTCAGGGCAAGAAGGCTCAGACAGCAGCCACTAGCCAATTCAGCTGCCAGGTAGTGCCCAGGCCCTGAGATTGAGCCCCTTATGTTGATTCCAAATTGTGCTTAGTGTAGTTATTCATTTTATTTTTTTATTCATTTATCATTTATTTTATTGGCTGCTATAACACATGGAATATTTATTACATTTGTTAAATAGGATATAGAATTGCCTATGTATGAAACTTCACACCTGACACCCAGGACTTTCACAGAAATAGAAAATAAGTGTCACCCTGAGTCTTAATGCATAATTCAATTTTTGTGAGTGCTGCCATCTGAACTCACAGCCTACAAGGCCCAATTAATGAATGGGTGAGTGTCAGCACACCAACCTGTGGCAAATGGAGCCGACAAGCAGTTCCAAGCACCTGAGATTGAGCCCCAGGGGTTGACAAAACAGCAGATGGTAGTACACAAACAAATATAGATCTTTATAGAATGCCAGAGATGTCTATACATTATTTAGTTATATAGGCTACATTCCTACCAATTCTTTGGTATTTATTATGCCTGCATTTATTTAATATTACTGTTTTCATCCTTAATGAATTATTAATTATATCGACCACTGTCTCGAAACTATAGTGTCCATGTAAGTAATAGTATTCTTTTAATGTGTCAAAAATATTCATTAAAATCCATCGGCTTCCGAAAATCACTCTCTAATTTTATGCTAGTATAATTCATGAACAAGTAATTCAACCTTGATATTCATAACTTTCCATTGGTATTCCTATGAATAGGTACAAGATTCTTAGGATCTCCCTCCATTGGTATGGGTCAGGACCTGGCTTTGAAGACAGGGCCTATGTTGCCGTGTTAGCACATGGCTTCTCTAGAAGCCCGAAAGCCTTCATCAATGCCAGGTTACCAACACTTTTCAGCCCTGTCATTTATACCCAGGATGGTCACCTTGAAAAGAAAACAAATGTAAAACGGGCAGCCATCTGCAAGTTACTGGTTTTTATTCTGTGTCGTTTGATTTATTTATTTTTCCTGTCAAGCCTTTGAGGCCCAGGAACTTAGGTTCGGCTGTGGGTCCAGTGGCTGCAACCCAGCCTAGAGTGATCAAAGCTGAGGCAGAGTTGCCATGCCCTGAGTTCAAGTCCTGTGCTAGACAAAATAAAAATACATAATACATACATGCATATGTACATATAGACATTAAAAACATTTAAACAATTATTAGGCTACTTGGCGTTTTATTCACACCATTTTTTCTACCTGGCCTGGGATTTGAACTCAGGGTCTGGCTAAACCTGCAGTACTGTAAGGGAAGGGAAAGCTCACAATGCTGGAAGACAAGAAAGACAGGCCTGTTCCTTGTACTCACAAAAATAATATTCGTATACATTTTAAATACATGATTTGTATTTACATACACATGTTTACTGCATATTGCAGTTAGTGTAGTTATGAATTTTATTTTGTTTTTATTAATTTATTATATATTTTAAAGAGTATGATTACATGTATAACAATTTTTACATCCTATTACACAAAACATAGATTTGCCTATGCATTATACATCATTCCTGAGACCCAGGACTTTCACTGATAAGGAAAACAAGTGGGACAATTGCCTTCTTCCACCAGGATTTTTTGGCAGTTCTGTGATTTGAACTCTGGGCCTAGAAGGCCAAATTCATGAATGGGTAAATGTTTTCACACCAGTCTGACGCAAGTGAAGTTGTCGGGCAAATTTGAGGAACTGAAATGAAGCCCTAGGAGTGGCCAATAGAAAAACAGATAGATGTGTAGATTGCAGCGTGTGTGTGTATTTATATATGTATATGAATCTATAAATAAAGTTATATAGAGAGACAGTCATTTATGTAGATTCTAGTGTATAACTCTATATAAAGAATGATGACCTATATCTTATTTTGTATATTCTATTACTATGAATTATTTGGTCTAAAATTATGCCTCCATTAATTAATCACGGTAGGAGACTTAATAAAGTGTTAATTAAATTAATCAATGACCTATATTTATTGCGTACGATCTTATACTACCATGCCTAGCTAATTAGTAGTTCAATTGCTATATTACAAAGATTCTGTTATTGTTCCTATAGATAAGAACGAGTAGGTAGAAGTCCCAGCATCAAACTCAAGGCCTACGTGTCTTGGTTAGGCTCAGGCTTCACTGACCGCCCACAGCCTTCGGCCATGCAAGGACATGTACAATTTTCAAGCTGAGTCATTGAGAGCCAGGATGGTCATAGTGCAAATGAAACAAAGGTAAAAGTGTTGTCTAAAACTTCCTGGTTTTTCCTCCTCCATCTTGGTTGGATTATTTTTTTTGCCAGAGCTGGGATTTGAAATTGGGTCCTAGGATCCCTGGATCATCTGTGAGTGTAAAAGCTGCACCCCCGTCTAGGGTAATCAAGGCTGAGTCAGAGTTGTGGTGACCTGAGTTCAAGCCTCGTGCCTGCCCCCCAAAAAACGTTAAGGTCCTGGCTAGCAGTTTGGACCATTTTATCTGCCATACCTGGAATTTGAACTCAGGGACTGGGTAACACTATTATGCTCTGGGTGAAGTGAAAGGTAACCTAGAAGAAAAAAAATCCGGAACATTTCCCAGTGTGTGAATTCCAGCCCTAGAACTGGCAAAAATAATATTTATATGCATGTATAAAATATATCATATATATGTATTTGAATAGATATTACATATTGTACCTAAGGCACAATATTTCCACGGAAAGGAAATCAGGTCAACATTGGCTTCTTACTCCACCTATTTACTTCAGCACTCCTGGAATTTGAACTCAGGGCCTGGAATGTCTAATTCATCAAGGGGTCAGTTTAAGCACAGCAGCCTCAAACAAATTCAATGCCCGGCAGTTCACAGGACCTGAGTTCTATCCCCAGGAGTGGCCAATATATAAATAGATAGATGTGTAAATTGCTGCAAATACGTGTATATAAATATATATAAAGAGAGAGAAAGAGAGAGATGTATATGTGTATTCCACTGTACATTTAAATATAAATAAATTTATAGAATGTGAGAGGTCTATATATTATTAAATTACATGTAATATATTACTAATAATTATTAGGTATTAAATTATGCCTCCATTTAATGAAGTATCATGGATTAAGGCACAATAAAGTGCTTCCTTGTGTAAATGGAGCTCAGGGACATTTTCTAGGCTCATAGTTCAAGCCTCAAGATCTGCACTAAAAGAATAAGAGCCATTAACTGCATGTGTCTTTGTATATATGCATGTATATCTTTCAATGAACATCCATAGTCGTTATGAAGAATAGCTCCTAGCTAACAAATTTGCTTTGAATAGAATGATGTCATAGCACAGAGAGTGCTTTCAAGACAGTGCATGATCCTGGTCAAAAAAAATTTAAGACCCTGGCTTGGAATTTGCACCATTTTTCTGACAGGCCTGGGATTTTAACTCAGGGTCTGATTAACTCTCTGGCAATGTGGGGGAGGGGAAACCCACCATCGCTGAAGACAAGAATTTCAGAGCAGATTACAGGGCCTGAATTCAAGCCTCAGCATGGGAAAAAAATAATATTCATACATGAGATCTCTTTACATACATGTTTTTACTCCATAGATATTTATTACCTTTATTTATTTTTCATTTATTTTATTTAGTATTATTATATATATAACATTTATTTCATTTATTACATCATATGACATGGACTTATTTGCATATAGATTATAAATAATACAGAAACCCAGGACTTTCACAGAGAAGAAAAAAAATGGGTCAAAATTGGCTTCTGACTCCACATATACAATTTTAGCCATGCTGGGATTTGAACTCACAGCCCACAATGCACAAATCATGAATGGGTCAGTTGTAAAACAAAAGCCTTTGGCAAACTGAACTGCCAGCCATTTCTGAGGACCTGTGATCAAGCAATAGTAGTGGCGGATAGATAGATAGATAGATAGATAGATAGATAGATAGATAGATAGATAGATAGATAGATAGATAGATAGATAGATAGATAGATAGATAGATAGATAGATAGATAGATAGATAGATAGATAGAGAGATAGAGAGATAGAGAGATAGAGAGATGGACGGATGGATGGATGGATAGATGGATAGATGTGTAGTTTGCTATGTATATGAGAGAGAGAATGTGAGGATATTAAATTATATATACTATGAATTATTAGTTATTAAATTATGTCTCCTTTTAATGAAATGAAGTATCATGGTTGAATACTTATTAAAGTGTTAATGTAAAAGTAGTCAGTATTCCTTAATTGGGAGAATCATACCATGGTGCTAGAATGGAAGACATTATCCAATACTTTTTGTGTGGCATTCTATAAGGAATCATGAACTAACTGCAAATTTGTTACTTTTATAACATTCCATTAGGCATTCCCATGGATAGGAATGATTTTCTCAAGATCTCCCTCCATTTATAGGTGGCAGTCCAGGCACTTCAACTCCAGGCCTGGGTATTTTACTTCAAAATGCAAACCATTGGAATGACACTGTGAAGATTTCAGACTGTCAGGATGAAAGAAAAAAAATGAGAAGAAAAGAAAGCTAAGTGTCAGTGGATCCTACCTGTAATCCTAGCTCTTCAGGAGGCTGAGAGGTAGAGAATAGCAGTTTGAATTCAGCCAGGACAGGAAATTCCACCACACTCTTTTTTCTGAGGGATTACAGGAATAAAAAATTCCCATGAATGTGGCTATGATTCAAGGGCAGAGCGCTATCCTTGAGCAAAAGGAGCTTAGGACCATTGCCTAGGCTCATAGTAAAACCCTCAGACCTGCCAAAAAAAAAAAAAGCCAGTAACAACAAGTCTCCCCATGTATGTATACATATATTTCTATTGGTGACGGTCTAGAGTTCCTATGATTGAAGGTATCCAGCTAGGAAATTTGCTTTGAATAGAATGATTTCATAAAACAGAGAGAGTTTTCAAGACAGTGCATCTTCCGGGGCTCCTCTCACTGTTCCCATTGTAGCCTGAGGTTTTCTCCACATCGGGGACTGCTGGAAGAAGTCTTCCTCAATGTTGGAACAGGCCTCACTCCTGTACAGCTGAGTGATAAAAAAAAAAAAACTCCTTCTAGGCCAATTAATGAGGAATGTTGGTGGGCTCTGAAGTCCAGGAGAAAAAGGCCTCTATGTACCTCAAGCTATCTCTCTGCCAAGAGCTCTGTTGTGACAGGAAGACTTCATTTGTGCACCTCCCATGCCCAAGTTCCCTGCACTTATCCTGTCTTTGTTAGCCTATGCTCCAATGTTGAAATAATCTGCTACAATTAATTCAAGGGTCCTTCTGGCAGACAACTAGCAAGCTGAACCTAATGAAATGATTCATTATTTGCAATGATGCCTCCTTGGGTTTCCAGAAACTTGCTAAATCAAAGCACATTTGTAATATCACTATGCTTCTTGTCATCTAATGCTGGTGAAACTCAACAGATTTTGAAACTTTGACCTATCCTAGTTGGACCCTGGGTGGCTGTGTTTCAGAGTTGAACACAGGATCTGGGTACAGACCATGAGCTCAGAGCAGAAGCTCAGTTCTTTATCATTTTGTGTCACAGCTTCACTTCTGGTATCTGTGTGTGTATGTGTGTTCATATACTTATCCTGAAGCCTCAACTCAGGACCTGAACATTGTACCTGAGTTATCCCTGTACAAGGATAGCAATCTACCACTTGAGGCACGCAGCCACTTCAGGCTTTTTTCTAGTGATGTAGTACTAAGGAATCAAACCCAGGGATTCATACATACAAAGCACTCTACCCATAAGACACATTCCCAGCACTCTAATTCAGGTTTCTTTCTTTCTTTTGTTGGAAGTTGGAGGAATTTAAGTCTAGGCATGGGTGCTGTTCTTGAGCTCTTTAGCTAAAGCCAATCGCTCTACCACTTGAGCAACAGCACCCCTTGAGGTTTTTGGTGGGTCACTGGAGAGAAGCATCTCAAGGAATTTCCTGCCCAGGCTGCCTTTGGACCGTGATCCTTAGCTCTCAGCGTCCTGAGTACCTAGGATGACAGGCACGTGTCAGCAACGGCTAACTTCCACTTCAAGTTTCTAAGTGGTGGATAGGAGATAATAGTCTCAGGGGACCTTTTGTGTCTGGTATAGTTTTGAACCCAGATCGTCAGATCTCAGCTTCCTGAGTAGACAGGATGACAGATCTTAGCTACTACACGCCTAGACTGTAACAGTCTGTTGCAAGGGGGTCCTTGGCTCCATGTGGTAGAGCACTACCCATGATCCCCACTGGTAAGTGTCAGTAGCTAGGCCCTGAGTTCAAGGTTCATGATCAAGAAACAAAAACCAAAACAATTGTCTGCAGGAGACAACTCACTAGAGTTAGGTACACACATAATTTTGGCCCTGACATGAAGACATATCTGAGCCACAAGTTTCTCATCTGCACAATCATCTTACTTGTGGAGCTCTTACAAGAACCAGATGAAAAAATGCACCCCATGAAGGACTCAGCACACAACAACTCATGAAAGACTCATCACATAGCTGTAACCCACATAATGTCATTAGAATTAGGGTGCTTTCACCAGTATCACCATTCTTTCAGAAACACACCACAAACAGTCCAAATTTAGATTTTAGAGGGGTGAGTTTTTTTTTGGGGGGGGGAAGTCAGCCACGGGGATTGCACTGAAATGTTGGGGGTACAGTCCTAAGATCTTTTGATCAGGCTAGAACTCTACCACTTTAAGCCACAGCTCAGAGTCTGAGCCACAGCTCAGACTTCCTGCCAGGGCTGGGTTTTAAACCCACCAATGTCAGATCTCAGCCCCCAAATATCTTGGATGACAGGATGAGCAAGCCAAAAGCATCTAGTCCATGGAACTGTTGCAGCGGTTTACCTCTGGCTAATTCAGGTTAGATGGCAAATGTCAGCACTAGACTCCCAGCTATCTCTGTGAAGAGGTATTTGCAACCCTATCCTTATAGAGTTGCAGCCAGAACATTCTATATTTTCTTTTTTTTGTTTGTTTTGGTGCCAGTCCTGGGTCTTTAGTAAGGGTCTAGACACAGTCTCTAAGCCTTTATGCTCAAAGCTAGTGCTCGAGTGTTTGAGCAGCACAACTTCTGCATTTTTCTATGCACATGGTAGTGAGGAATCCGACCAAGGGCATCGTACTCACTAGGCAAGCACTCTACCACTGAGCCCCAATAGTGACAAGTGTATAAACAGATAAATGTGTAGATTGGTAGACAGACAGACAGACAGACACACAGATAGCTAGCTAGCTAGCTAGCTAGCTAGATAGATAGATAGATGTAGATATATTTAACCAGAGATATCTGTAAATTATGAAATTGCATATATGATATTTCTGCCAAATATTGGCAATGAAATTATTCCTTCCTTTTTAAGTATCATGATTGAATATATAATGAAGTACTAATTGAAAATTAGTCAATGTAGTATAATTGTTGTGTATAATTTTATAATATAATCCTACACTAACTACTAATGTAATTGTTACATTTACAACATTCTATTTGTACAGATGTCTACTAGGAAGCGTTTCTTTTTTTAAATTTAATTTTTATTTTTTTAATTTGTTTTTTGGGGTCCGGTCCTGGGGCCTGAACTCTGGGCCTGGTCGCTGTATCTCAGCTCTTCAGCTCAAGGCTAGCGCTCTACTACTTGAGCCACAGCGCCACTTCTAGCATTTTTCTTTTTACTTATCTGGTGCTGAGGAATCGAACCCAGGGCCTCTAGCATTCAAGGCAAGCGCTCTACCACTGAGCCACCTTCCCAGCCCTGGAAAGCGTTTCTTAGAATCTCCAGCCAGCCATTCATTAGTGGTTGTCCTGGGATTCAAACTTCAGTCTGAAGTTGCTGATTTCTGCTTGGCTTCCCTAATAGCCCGCTAAACATCAGCAATGTAAGGTCATGTATATTGTCTGGGCATTGTTATTTAGAGCCAGGATGGTACAATACAAAGGAAAAAAAAAAGTAAAACCACCCGATTGAACTTCTCAGTTTTATCATTTTCCTTTTTATTTTTATTTTTTTGCCAGCCCTGAGATTTGAACTCAGGACCTAGGCTCCCAGGATGGACTTTGGCAGAGATGCCAAGACTTCAGTTCAAGCCTGGTGCTTTACCTAAAACCAAATAATAATAATAATGATAACAATAGCAATAACAATAACAAAATAATTATAATATTAAGGCCCTGTCTTGGAATTTGCACCATTACACTGGCAGGCCTGGCATTTAAGATCAGGGTCTGGGTAACTCTGAGGCACTGTGGGTTAAGGGGAAGATCACCGTCCTTGAAGACAAGAAGTTCAGAAAAGTTTCAAGGGCCTGAATTGAAGTCCCAGCATTGGAAAAAATAATACTCATATATGAGATCTATTTACATACATGATTTTATTCTATATGACATTTATTACCCTTATTTATTTACTATTATTTCACATAAACCATTTACTTTATCACAGCATATCACATATACTGAGACCCAGGACTTTCACAGAGAAGGAAAAAATGTGTCAAAATTGGCTTCTTACTCCATGAATACATTATTGGCCATGCTGGGATTTCAACTCAAGGCTTACAATGCACAATCCATAAATGGGGTCACAGCCTTAGCACACCAGCCTCCAGAAAACTGAGCTGCCAGGAAGTTCTGAGGACCTGTGATCAATCCAAATTAGTGCCATATATATATATACTGACAGAGGGAATGTGAGGACATTATTAAATTATATATTTTTACAAATTAATAGTTATTAAATTATGTGTCCATTTAATGAAGTATCATCATCTAATACTTACAAAATCATTAATAAAAAATCAGTCAATATTATCCTTAATCATACCATGGTGCTAAAATGGAAGACATAAATTCAATAATTTTTGTGTGGCATTCTAAAATAGAGTCATGAATTAACTGCAAATTTAATTATTATTTTATAACATTCCACTAGCATTCACATGAATAGGAATGAGTTCGTGAGGATCTCCCTCCATTTGTGTGTGGCTGTCCTAGCATTCGAATTCCAGGCCTGGGACGTTTACTTCGAATGCAAACCATTGGAATGACACCGTGAAGATTTCAGGTTGTCACCAAAAAAAGAACAAGAAGAAAAGGAAGCCAAGTGTCAGTGGCTCTTGCCTGTAATACTAGATCCTAAGGAGGCTGAGATGCCAATTTGGATTCAGCCTGGGTAGTAAAGACTGCGACATTCATATTTCTTAAGAGATCACAGGAAATCAAAACAAAATAATAACAAAAAATCGTGAGTGGCCCCGTGGCTCAAGTTGCAGAGCACTACCCTTGAGCAAAAGGGATCAGGGACAGGGCCTGGATGATGGGCATTCAGCAGGTTGCCCATGCCCAGCCCCCCAAAATGGGCAAGCTGGAACAAGCCCTCAGAGATTACTAAGTCTGAGCAGGCAGCTTGAACAAGCATCCTTCACTGCAGTTTAAGAACTAAAGCCAGGAAATCTTTGCGTGGGCTGGTGTGTGCAACTGGAGTGTAAAACGGGTGAATTATGTCCTGGCACTTGTCAAGGGAAACCACAATTCTTAGGCTGTAGGTGATGTCCAAGGTTGTGGCTCCATATCCTCTATCCCTCGGTAGGATGTGAGCCTAGGCCTCTGGGGGCTGGTGCCATAACTCATTCATCATTCCTCATTGCAGAGTCTCAGGCTGGTCCCAAATCCTGGGAAAGATAGAAAATAGGCAGCAATTTCTGTGCCCAAAGGGGTAATCCAATAAATCCCACTGTCATAACTCCCGTTAGAAATAAGCCTTGGGCTTCGAATGTGGCTTACTGGTAGAGTGCTTACTTAGCACAAATGAAGCCCTGAGTTCGATTCCTCCCTACCACAGAAACAGAAAAAGCCAAAAGTGGCACTGTGGTTTAAGAAATAAAAGTGATTACCTTGAGCAAAAGAAGCCCAGGAACATGCCCAGACCCTGTGTTCAAGCCCCAAGACTGGCCAAAATAAAAAGTGAGCATGGTGAGACATTTTCTAATGGGACTAAGAAGAGGGCTGAGGTTATGGGTAACAGGTAGAGGGCAGGTGCTGTTGGCTCACCCCTGTAACCTTAGCTACTCAGGAGGCTGAGATCTGAGGATCCCAAATCCAGGTAGGAAAATATATATGAGAATCTTTTCTCCAATTAAACTCCCAAAAAGCCAGAAGTAGAGCTATGGTTGAAGTAATAGAGTGCTAGTCTTGAGCACAAAAGATCAGGGATATCGTCCAGGCCCTGAATTCAAACCCCAAGAATGGCACACGCAGACACTCACACACACACACACACACACACACACACACACACACACACACACACACACACACATACACACACATACACACACAAACACAACAAGATAGAGAATTTGAGAGTCAGCCTGCACAAATTCCACCTCTAGAAACTCAGTATTTAAAAAAAAGAGGGAGGAGGGAAGGAAAGACTTGTTCCAGGAGGTGATATAATCAGTGCCAAATGTCTGCAGGATTTCTAAGATGTGGAACAGGACAGAGAGCCTCAGGCACAAGGTACAGCAATGGCAAAGGTATTGAGGTGTGGTGTAAAGCAGGTGGTGTGGATGGAATGAAGGTTCTGTGGCTTCAGACAAGTCTGGCCTAACACTGAAGGTTGGGTCAAGTTTTGTACTTGAGTCACAGGTGGGGAAGAGGGTGGTGTACCAGAATGAGGCCAAGTGAAATATTAGCTTGACTTTTCACCAACTATCCCAGCCAATTTCCGTGATTGGAAGCCTATTTTTCACAGCTCCTGACCCTCAGGCCCTCTGCATGGAGGAGTCAGGACAAATGCAGGGAAGAACTCTTGCTTAAGAAAAGTTTCTAGATCAATCCCACCAGTGACCCAACCCCTGTAAATCCTTGCTACTCAGGAGACTGAGATCAGAGGTCGTGGGTCAAAGCCATCTCAGGGGAGGAAAGTTACTGAGACTTTCTTGCCCATGAACTAACAAAAGCCAGAAATGGAGCTGTGGCTCAAGTGGTAGAATGTCCACATTGAGAGAAACATTAAGAGACTACAGGTCAGACCCTGAGTTCAGGCCCCAGTACTGGCACCTAAAAAATAAAGGAAAGCTTTCAGGAGCTCCTAGTCCACTGTGTTGAAAGCCAGATCAGCCAGGCATGGGTGGCTTATGCTGGTCCTCCTAGCTCCTCAGGAGGCTGAGATGTGAGGATTGCCGTTCAAAGCCAGCCTGGGCAGGAATGTCCGGGAGACTCTGATCTCCAATGACCCACCAGAAAACCAGAAGCGGTGATGTGGCTGAAGTGCTAAGCTGAAGAGCTGAGAGACGGTGCCCAGACACAGAGTTAGAGCCCCATGACCAATACCTGGCTTGCTTTGACCTCATGCTGTGGCTCTAGGAAGAGTACTTTCCAATGGGCTCCTGATGGTCTTCCAATGTCTATGTGTCCTACAAGTCTAGAGAGCAGCTTCCTTGAAGGCCTTTGCCTACAGAGCGGGACACAGTACAAGATCAGGAACAAGCCTTGTGGCATGGAGGTCATCGGCTGGGTCATCAGAAGGGCATCTGCCATGAGTGCAGTGTGGATCTGAGTACTAAATCAATGTCTCAGACCACAGTTCTGGGCCAGAAGGGGTAGACCAGTTAACACCGGCTCACAAGGGAATCACAAGAATGTGAATTTTTCAGGTACACCTAGGACAGGTTTTGAGTTGGGCTCATGTGAGACTTGTAGGCTGAGGAATCCAAAGCAGGCTGGCTGCTGCTTGTAGCAGTCACTATATCCCAGGAGTCCCAGGGCTCAGAGCCCTGCTTAACTCACCAGTGCTCAGGAGCAGATGAAGGTCTGAAATTATAGGCCAACTACAAAGGAGCATCCATAGTGTCCTTCCCTTGGTTCTGTGGCCCCGTGCTGCGATGGAGGGGCAGGTTCCATGGAACTTACTGTCATAGGCCAGACTCCTCAGCCCAAGAAAGACTTAAGGAGAAACAACTGATGTAGCTTGAGAGTTTACTATGATTATGCCTCAGGACTGCCCCCAGTTCTAGCTCAGCTTATCATTACTACCTTCTTCTCTGTGTGTGTGTGTGTGTGTGTGTGTGTGTGCGTGCGCATGCATTTGCATGAGTGCATCTTGGTAGTAGGGCTTGAATTCAGGGCCCATGCTCTGTCCCTCAGTTTTTTCATTCAAGGATAGCAGTCTACCACTTGCGCCACAGCTTTTCTTCTAGCTTTCAGGTGGTTCTTGGGAGAGGAGATTCTCACAGATGTTTCTTGTTGGGCTGCATCTGAATGTCAGTCCTATGATCTCAGCCTGCTGAGGGAGCTAGGAATAAGAGACATGAGCCATTAGCATCTGGCCACGCTTTCCTTCTTGGATAAAACAGAATACCTATTTCCTAGTCGAGCACCCATCTACAGCTATCCCTCCTTCCCCTTCCCCTAACCCTCTGGGCTTCAGAGGAAACATTCCCGCCCCTGAGCACAAAGAAATAGGATGCACTGACAGATTTGAGCATTATGTTCTCCACACAATCAGGGGCTGCTGGGAGCTGATGTAGAGGTCAGAGATCTAGGCCAGGGCAAGTAGACAGCTGTTAGAACAGAAAGTATGAAAAGACATCCGTGCAGCTGCATGGGAGTGGCTCATGCCTATAATCCTAGCTACTCAAGGCAGACACTGGAGGATCAATCAAGATTCAAACTAGCTTGGGCATACTCTTATCTCCAAAGAATCACTAAAAAGCTGGGAAGAAGAAATACTATAATTCAAATGTTAGAGCACCAAACTTGTGCAAACAATCTAAAGGTTACCACCTAGGCTCTTCAAGCCTTGGAAAACACACACACATACACACACACACACACACACACACACACACACACACACACACACACACACACACACAACCCATATGCATGCAAATCAGAGATTTCTACACTGTTACCTTTGGGTATTCTCTATCTTTTTCCCCACTAAAATTGGTGGTTGTTGGCCTAAGAGTTCGATGCATCCAACACCTCCTGACATATATAATTTTGGGGAACCGAATGGCTATAACATCAGACTTCCTCAACCCCTAGCTCCTTGATTGGGTCATGGTCTATCAAGACCCTTTGGGGTTCATTTTACAGACTCGCCAAGATCCTTTAAAAAGGCATCACATGCTGGGCACTGGTGGCTCACGCCTCTCATCCTAGCTAATCAGGAAGGTGAGATCTGGCTTCCGAGCCAGCTTTGGCAGGAAATTGTGTGAGACTCTTATCCTCAAAGAACCATCAGAAAACAAGAAGTGTCCCTGTGGCTCAAGTGGTAGAGTGCAAGCCTTGAGAAAAAGAGCTCAGTGACAACGCATATGGACAACAACAAGGAGAGGCATTGCATGTTGGCTTTGGGATTGGCATGTTCCACATATTGGAAATTTCAAGTGTGCCAACATAAAACAGTACCTCCTTTAGTCCCATGATCCTCTATCTTGTACACACCCTAGCCTTGGCCGTGCTTCAGGTCAAAATGGCTCTGGCTTGACCTGAAGGCTCCAAGGAGGAAGATCGCAGACCTATTGCCCCGGCTCCTTCCTCCCTGCTCACACTGCTGCTTCTGCTCTTTGCCATAGACATTCTTCCTGAAATCCATCCATGAGCTCATTGACACCAACACAGTGGTGAGTGGTGGGTCCAGCCTAACCCAAGGAAGTCAGAGGTGGAAGTCAGCCTGGGACTAGGAGCTTCTACTCTGGGTGTGAGCTGAGGCCAGGGCTAACATTTATTTCATTCTGATCCTTGCAGGGGTAGGGAGACAGTGTAGACACAACATTGAGTCAGATAAGACAGGAATCTGTAGGACCCCTTGTGTGGGGGAGGTTGTGGGACTCAGGGGGCCACTGTTCTTGGTACTCCTCTCTCGGACGTCCCTCTCCCTCTCTCATCCCTCAATAGTAAAAGAGAAACTTTAAATAAGGATGTCAAAGAGGGGGCAGGGAAGTATTTCCGTGTGAACCAGACTTGTACTTCATATTCATCCTAGCCCCTAATTCCTATTTATCTGAGTTTTGGCCATATGGGTATGGGGGCGGGGGATCATCCTAGCTGAGAATGTGGCTCAGTGATAGAGTGGTCGCCTAGCAAGCCTGAAGCCTTGGGTTCGATTCCACACAGCAAAAGCTGGAAGGGGAGGTGAGGCTCAACTTGTAGACCTCCAGTCTTGATCAAATAGACCTCAAGGAGAGTGGCCAGGCTCTGAGTTCAAGCCCCATAACTGGAAGAACAAATCTTTGTGGAGGCTTTATTTTCCCTTTGGAAACAATTTATTCTTTGTGATAAGCATAACATGGGCCTCTTCCCTGGCCACCAATGGGCCATTAGATGTCCCTGGAATTTGGGCCTCCTCCCAGCAGCCTCTGCTCTACTCAGCCCACAGTTTTTCTTCTTATCACCAGGCAAATGGAGTCCTAGAGAAGCCCACCTGGCCACCTAGTACTGGTGGCTGCTGAAGATTTTGGGACTCAGTATGTCACATAGGGAGTCATCATCCCCTTCTGTCTACAGAAAAGATGGGATGGAACACTGCAAGCCTGAGCATACCAGCTGTGGGAAGTTCTGGATGTGGGGATCAGCAGCAGGACATGCTCTGTGGGGGAGTCCTGGACGGGGCATGGAACCCTGACCTCTCCTCTTGTAGTTTCCACACTATCCTGAAGCTGCAATTCTTCAAATCCTTTCTGCTTCTCCCTCATTTTGCCCACCCAGGAGCCTGAGGAATCTGAAGCATCTGCACTGGTGGGGAGTTCAGCCTGTGTCAGCAACTGGAGCCCTGTGTAGGAGCGACAGCAGCTCCTGCAGCTATCTACTCTTCATCTTCTCCTGGGACAACCGGCACATGCACTTGGCTTTCTCCTGACACAGCTGATCCAGAATGAACATCTGTCCTTTACATGCCAGGAGGGATTCCTGGACGGTGCGGATATGTGCCGACAACTGGTTGCATCGATGGTGGAGCTCATCTGCAGGACTCTGGAAGTCTACTTCATCAGGCAGGTCGTGGATGAAGTAGATTTTCTTTACAGATGCCCACATGTCCCACTTCCCATTCTCTCACAAGTTGTGGTGACAGCTCACGGTGCGGGGGACCTGTGGCTGCAGCTCTATCTGGCACTGAGCTGTCCAGGGTAGAGGGAGTGCCTGCAGCAGTCCGGCAGGAGTTTCCCCTGTGGATCTCAGCCCCCGAGAGTGCTAACAAAGCCATGTTCCTCTCAGTTTGGGGGCCATCTCCAACATCTGCCATGGGCACATTGAGGAGAGAGTCACTTCCTCAGCTTTTGCTTCTCCAGGGTTCACAGATTCCCCTTCCCCAAGGAAAGTCAGGAAACTCACCTGGGCCTGCAGGTGCTCCTCCTGTGGACTGGTCACTTCCAGGCACTTGAATCTGTCCTGCCACTTTGGGGGCACCACCTATTCCCCCCATTTAGTCGGACCCTGCACTTGTTTCAGGTGCTCCAACAGCTGAGTCTACTTCTGCAGGTGCTACTGCAGGACCTACTACTTGGAGCACAGCTGATCATTGGAAGTGATGTGCTGTTACACAGGTGGCTCTGAGCTCCTGCAGTTAGGCTAGGGACTGCTCCTGCTGCTCCTGCAGCTCCTGAGCTGCTTGTCTCTCTCTCTCAGCCACCTCTTTCCCTTCCTCTATCTTCTCCTCTGAGCAGTCCAGCTGTTCCCGCAGGTGTTTCTTCAACTGCTGCTCTGAGTCCATGATGCTGGTGAGATCCTCCTTCTCACTGCTCACCCTGTCGAGAGCGTCCTGCAGCAAGGCCACCTGTTCCTCCAGCTGTGGTTTGCACACACATGCACATCGTGGGGTCTCGGGGATCTCCTGCCAATCCTTGGTTTTCTCCTCTAGTCTTCCCAGTTTCTCCTTCTGCTCCGCAATCTGGAGACAGAGCCTCTGGTTTTCCTGTACCTAGATGTGAAATTGTTCCTCCAGGTTTTCCAATCCTATCTGCATGCGGTAGGCTTAGGCCTGCAGTTGCTGCTCCTCCTGAGATGGATGCTCAGGGGGTCATGGTTCTGCCAGCTTTGTTCTCAGTTCCCCCAGCT
Source organism: Dipodomys spectabilis (assembly GCF_019054845.1). Lineage (NCBI taxonomy): Eukaryota > Metazoa > Chordata > Mammalia > Rodentia > Heteromyidae > Dipodomys > Dipodomys spectabilis. Next base: position 663,962 of record NW_024871092.1, on the reverse strand, counting down.
ATTCTCTAGGTGCAGCACCTACCTCGATCCTCACTCCTTCTCCTCTGTCAGTTGGTTTACCTGCTCAGTCAGCCACCAGGCTCCCTCCTTCTGCACGGACCTCTCAATGTTCAGGTTCTGGGAGAAGGTGTCTGTCTCCAGATTCGCTGCAGTCACCATTCAGCTCAGGTTGTCCTGTAGTCTCTTTGGTACATCACGACTCTGCAGCACTTGTTGGAACTTGCAGATTCTGTTCTTCCTGTTGCTCCTCGATATCCAGAGTGATTCCACCTTCTCCTAAAACTTTGTGTTCACTTGCTCGAGGCCATAGAAGCTTCTGACCTTTTCCTTGAGCTGAAGTGTTACAACATTCAGCTGTTCGAACAACATTTCAATCTCCTTCTGTAAGTAGTAACCAGAGAATCCACCTCCTCCAACGCCCCCATACACTGCTCTGTGGCCTGTAGGCAGCTGGTGAGAGCTTCATGCTCCATTTCTCTGTCTTCAGCCATGAGCTGCATGTGGGCTGGTGCCGATTGTAAATCACTTTCTGCCAAAACCAACCTCTGTATGGATAGCTTGTGGATGCCTAAGCTCAGTTTTCGGTGCTTTGTGCACTTGGGCTATCTTCTCCTTCTCTTTCTCTTGTCAGTCATGCAGGTTTGTTTTTTCCTGCTTCAGTGCTTGGATCTTGTCACAGAGCACCTGGTTTCTTCTTTTGCTGCAGTATAGGGCAGGCACCACATGACGGTAGCACCTCTGTAGATTCTTGGTGGTATCAAGAACCTTGACACTCTGGACCCTGGTATCTGTGACTGTGTCCAAAGGCAGGGAAAGCCTATGGTAGGCATCAACGTTAGCCAGACCCTCCGTTGAATCACCCTCCCCAGTGGTGTTTGTCTTTGGGATCCTTCTCTTTTTTGTATCCTTTGTTTTCTTGAATGTTGAAGGTCTGACGAGAGGATTCTTCTACTGGTGTTCTGGCAGTAGTTTGTTGCCCGCAGCTCTGTCTCGGAGTCTTCTTGTTTCAGACATCTGAGCACTTTGATGGGAAAGATGGGCTGGACACATTCCCAGGCTCTGGGAAATCCTCTACTCTCCCACTCATTGGCTAGGTCGTCAATTTCTTATTGTACTCCAAATTCGCCTCGAGACTCTTGCTTACCATTCAGTTACCTCTACCTTCCTCAAATGCTGGTTGTGGTGTCACCCAACAGATGCCGGAGGCTGCACAGATTGTTGTGTATGTCTGTTTGTTGCCAGTCCTGGACATTGAACTCAGGATCTAGGCACAGTCCATGAGCTGCTTTTGCTCAAAGGTACCCCTCTACCACTGGAGGCACATGGCTCGATTTCTGGTTTGTTGACACTGAAGTTTGACAGAGGTCTCAAGTACTTTCCAGCCTAGGGTGATTTTGACCATGAATCTCCTTTCATAGCCTTGTAAGTATCATGGAGGACTGCTGAGAGCCACTGGTGGCTGCTTAATCATTGGTCTTGCTGATGTTCTTGGACAGACTGGTGAGTTCCCTATCTTTGGGTTTAAGTGGTGGGAGCTGAAGCCCACAATTCGAATCCTGGTCCTGCCACCTCCAAATGGCAGGAGATCCTAAGAAATTAATTTTTATCCATATGAATACCAATGGAATGTGATGTATGTCATGATTGAATGGGCAGTTTTTGAATGATTCTAGGATAAAATTATATACAATTATATTCTAGAATACTGACTGATTTTAATCAATACTTTATGAAGCGTTTAAAAAATTACATTCATTAAAAGGAGAAATAATGAAATATCTAAAAATTGGTTGTCACATAGCATAGAGATGCATTTTTTTTCTGCCAGGACTGGGATTGCAACTCATGGTCTGGGTAACTCTGTTGCACTGTGTAGGAAGGGGAAGATTGCTTTCTTGAAGTCAAGAAATTCAAGTCTGTTCCCTAGGCCTGAAATCGATCCCCACCCCTAGAAAACCTCCCATTTGTGTACATTTTAAGTATATGATTTATATTTACATACATATATTGACTCGATATTGCATTCAGTGTACTTATTCATTTTACCTTTTGTTTTGTTCATGTAGTAACCATTTATTTTATTTACTATTATGGCACATAGAATATTGATTATATTGATTACATTTATTACATAGGATATAGGTCTGCATATGTATTCCATTTCATACTTGACACGCAGGACTTTCACAGAAAAGGAAAACATGTGTCACCATCTGCTTCTTACTCCACGATTCATTGTTTGGGAGTGCTGGCATCTGAACTCATGGCCTACAGGGCCAAATTCATGAATGATTGCGTGTCAACATGCCATCCTGGGGCAAACTGAGCTGACAGGCATTTCCCAGGACCTGAGATTGAGCCCCGGGGGTTGACAAAATAAGAACAGATTGGCATACACATGGTAGTATGCTAATATATATATATATATATATATATATTTATATATACATAGATACATAGATACATATATATATATTTATAGTGTGCCAGAGATGTCTATCCATTATTCAGTTATATAGATTACATTCCTAACAATTCTTGGGTATTTATTATGCCTTCATATAATTAATATTATTGTTTTCTTCCTTAATAAACTATTAAGTAAATCAGTGTACTGAAATTATTGTGTCCCTGTAAGAAATAGTTGTATTTTAATAAGCAACTCATTCAACCATGACACAACATTCAATCATTATTCCAACAAAGGGGAACTAGACTCTTAGGATCTCCCACAATTCGGACATGACATGACTGGGATTCAACTCTAGGCTTATATTGCCCCGCAGGACTATGTCTTCCCCAGTACCCTGCCAGCCTTCAGCAATACAAGGTGAAGTACCCTTTGGAGCTGTGTCATTCAGACCAAAATGGTCATGGTGCAAAATGTTAAAACTTCATCCCACCACTTCTTCTCTATGAGTTCCCCCACACACAAGGCCTGGAGGTCTAGGATCCCAGGATCGACTGTGGTTCCAGTGGCTGCACCCCAGACTAGGGTGACGGAAGCTGAGGAAGAGTTGCCGTACCTGAGTTCAAGACCTGGCTTCGCAAAAAACAACAACAACAACAACAACAAAATTATCTCCCTGGCTTGCAATTGGTGCCGTTTTTTCTGCCAGGGTTTGGATTTGAACTCAGGGTCTGGGTAACTTTGCAACACTGTGGACAAAGGGGAAGCTCACCGTGCTTAAAGACAAGAAAGTCAGGCCTAGTCCCTAGGCTTGAATTCAAGCCCCAGCCCTGGGAAACATACTATTTATGTACATTGTAATGATAGGATTTGTACTTATAGATGTTCAGTACATATCCTCTTTGTTGTGGTTATTTATTGTATTTCTATTTAATTGATTTATTTACCATTTATTTTATTGACAGTCGTAGCACACATTCCATTCATTATTTTGATGACATCCTATCACATAGTATCTAGATTTGTAGACGTGTTCTCCATCATGTCTGACACCCAGAATGCTGAGAGCAAAGGAAAACAGGTGTCACACTCGGCTTCTTATTCCACAATTCAATTGTTGGCAGTGCTGGGATCTGAACTCAGGGCCCAGCAGACCCAATTCATGAATGGGTGTGACAAAATGGCAACTTCTAGCCAAGGAAACTGCCAGGCAGTTCCCAGACCCTGACATCGAGCCACAGGGGTGGACAAAATAGCCATACATGGATAGGCAGGTGGTAGTATAGCAATAAATATATATTTGTATAGAGTGCTAGAGCCATCTACCTAGGATTCAATGAAATCTACGTTCCTACCAACTCTTAGGTAGTTATTATGCCACCATTGAAGGAATAGGATACTTTTCATGCTTAATAAACTATTCAATAAGATCAGTCAGCATCCCAGGATCATTGTGTCTAATTTTAGACTAGACCGATCCATGGAGAAACTTCTCAATCATGAGTTTGCTCACATTCCATCAGTATTCTGATGCATAGGAATGAGTCTTTTGGGAAATGCCCCGATTGGTTGGTGTCAGGACCAGAACTTGAACTCAGGGCCAACATTGCTGCAAGGGCCTATGGCTTCCCTGATAGCCCACTAGCCTTCTCCAATGCAAGGTGAAGTACCCTTTGTAGGCATGTCATTCAGACCCAGGATAATCACCGTGGAAAGGAAACAATTGTTAAAAATCCATCCCTCGGCTTTCTCTCTCTCTCTCTCTCTCCCTCTCTCTCTCTTTCTCTCTCTCTCTCTCCGTGTGTGTGTGTGTGTGTGTGTGTGTGTGTGTGTGTGTGTGTGTTTTCCTGCAAGACTTCAGGGCCTAGGATCCCAGGATTGGCTATTGTCCCATGGCAGCCTGCCACCCTGAGGTGATTGAAGCAGAGGCCAGTATAGTCCTAAATTCATATATTGACATACATGTGCGGACAGCATCTTGCATGCGGTGAACTTCTTCTCCTTAATTTGTGTCTAATTCATGGAGATATTGTGTATTTTACTGAGTATGGTGACAGTTATAACTGTGCTGATATGTATGACAACCTGTTCCCATGGTTATAGGATTGCCTATGCATTCATTCTCCATCCTAGCTAAGACCCAGGACTTTCACAGGAGAGGAAAACAGGTGCAATGACTGGCTTCTGACATCAGGATGAATATTTTGTCAGTACTGGGATTTGAACTCATTTCTGGGTAACTCTGTTGCACTGTGGGGGAAGGGAGGCACACCATCCTTAAAGACTAGAATGTCAGGCCTGGTCCAGGGCCTGATTTGAAGACCCAACACTGGACAAAATAAGAAGACCAGCTATTTTAAACATAGGATCTCTATTTACATACAGGTGTGGTATGCATCTTGCATTCAGTATAGTTATTCTTTTTATTTTGTGTTTTTTTTCAAGGATGTATTGTGTATTTTATTGAGCATAGAATGACATATAAAACTGTGCTGACATTGATGACAACCTAGTCCCACAGGTCTAGAGTTGCCTATGCTTTCTTGATTCTTGCTGTAACCCAGCACTTGCACAGTACAGGGAAACAGGTGCAAGGATTGGCTTCTCACATCAAGATAACGCTTTTGGTAGTGCTGTGATTTGAACTTGGGGTCTAGGAAGCCCAGCAGCCAAATAGGTCCACATGAGCCCATCAGCTTGTGAGCCACTAAGGAGTTAGGCCATACCAAGGACCTGAGATCGAGCCCCAGGATGGGGATGGGGCATAATATTCATCCATTCATAAGCTGAAGCTAGTATGCTAATTACCTATTTGGATAGAGTAGGAGATGTAGTGAGCTGTGTTCGTATCCTATCTACCATTTGAATACCGATTCTTGGATCTTTCTCAATGGCTCCAGTTCCTGAATGTGATTCTTTTTGTCACACTTCATGAACTCTTTTCTTGCCTATCATTTCCTATGAAAATCATACATGAACTAAACTCTTCCCTAGGCCTGAATTCAAGCACCTCATAACATTTATAGACATGTTAAATATATGATTTATACTTACATAAATATATTCAGTCTATATCATGTTTTTTGGAGTGATACATTATATTTTATCATTTATTTATTTATTTAGCATTTATTTTTTGGACCATGAGTACAACTATAACATTTATTGCATTTATTCCCATCTATTCCATAGCATGTAGCTTTGCAGACATATTATGAAATTGTACAGAAAAGGAAAACAGGTGTCACCCTTGAAATCTTACACCAGGAAGAAATTTTTGGTAATAATGGGACCTGATGTGAAGGAAGGGCTGAGAGGCCCAATTCATGAATGGGTGAGTGTCAGCACCGCAGCCTCTAGCCCATTCAGCTGCCAAGTGTATCTCAGGACCTGGGATCAAGCCCCAGGTTTGGCCAAAATAGCAGTAACTTTCTATGACGATGGTGGTATATAAATATATATAAATTTATTTATTTATTTAGTTATTTATTTTGGGGTTCGGTGGTGGGCCCTGAACTCTGGCCCTGGGCGCTGTCCCTTAGCTCTTCAGCTCAATGCTAGCACTCTACCACTTGAGCCACAGTGCCACTTCCGGCTATTTTCTTTTTGTTTATGTGGTACTGAAGAATCAAACCCAGTGCCTCAGGCATGCAAAGCAAGTGCTGTACCACTGAGCCACTTTCCCAGCCCAAATACAAATTTAGATATTTAGGTACTGCTAGAGGTGACTATCTAGTATTCAATTTATTACCTTCCTACTGATTCTCATGTATTTAATGAGGACTCCATTTAATCAATAGTATTCTTTTAATGAATAATAAACTATGAATTAAATTCAATCCCTGTCCAGTGATTATTGGGTCTAATTTTATGCAGGACTGATTGACAGACTACTCTTCCAACCATGATATTAATCACATTCCTCTGGCGTTCCTATGGACAAGCAATAGTTTCTTAGACACTTCAGCCCCTTCTAAGTGCCATGACTGGGATTCGAACTCAGGGCCTACTGTCCATGTTGGCCTATGGCTTCACTGATAGTGCCAGCCTTCAGAAATGCCAGGTGACCTTCAGGTTGCAGGCATGTCATTCACACCCAGGATGGTCAATGTGCAAGGAAGGAAAACAGAAACTGCTGACCGCCCGCGGTTTGTGGCTTTTATTCAGTGCTGTTTTCATTTTCTTTTCCTGTGAGCCCCTGAGGCCTAGGACCCCAGGATGAGCTGTGAGTCCAGAGGCTGCACCATCCGAGCCTAGGTTGATGGAAACTGAGGCAGAGTTGCCACAACCTGAGTTCAAGCCCCGTGCTTGGCAAAAATTAATTAATTAACACCACTATTGAAGCTCCCTGTCTTGGATTTTGTGCCATTTTGTTGTCTACCAGGCCAGGGATGTCACTGGGATCTGGGTAACTCTGATGCACTTGGGGCAGGGGATGGGAGAAAAGGAAAGCTCTCCTCCCCTGAAGACAAGGAATTCAGGCCTGTTCCCTAAGTCTGAATTCAAGCCCCAGCCTTGGAGAACATAACATTTATTTACATTTTTATTATATCATTTATACTTACACCCATGCATTCAATCTATATCTTGTTTTTTGGAATGATTCATTATATTTTATTATATATTTATTTGTTTACCATTTATTTTATGGACTGTGAGTGTACCTATAACATTTATTACATTCATTCAAATCTATTCCATAGCATGTAGCTTTGCAGACAAATTATAAACATCATACCTGACACCCAGCACTTGCAGAGAAAAGGAAAACAGTTATTACACTTGCAATCTTACTCCAGGAAGACATTTTTAGCAATGCTGGGACCTGAACTGAGGGCCTAGAGGCCCAATTCACGAATGGATGAGTGTCAGCACCGCAACCTCTAGCACATTCAGGTGCCAGGTGGATCCCAGGACCTAGGATGGAGACACAGATTTAGCGAAAATAGCAATACCTTTCTATGCAGACGGTGGTATACAAATAAATATATATTTAGATATTTAGATACTGCCAGTGATGTCTACCTAGTATTCAATGACATATACTATTTCCTAGTGATTTTCAGGTATTTAGTGTGGACTCCATTTAATCAATAGTATTCTTTTAGGGGATGGGAAGGTGGCTCATTGGGACAGTGTTTATCTTGCATGCAAGAGTCCCAGATTCGATTCCTCAGCAACACATGGTAAAAAAAAAAAAAAGCAGGGAATGGCACTGTGTCTCACATGGCCCCACCCTAACCCTGAGCTGAAAAGCTGAGGGACAACGCCCAGGTCCAGAGTTCAATCCCCACTACTGACAAAACACACACATACACACACACACACACACACACACACACACACATACACACACAATGTTTCCATTTAATGCATAATAAACTATAAATTAAAATCAATCCACATCTTGTGAACTGGATTTAATTTTTGCTAGACTGATTGAGAAACTACTCATGCAACCATGACATTGACCACATTCCTCTAGTGTTCCTATGGACAGGCATTAGTTTCTTGGGCTCTCCAGCCCTTTGTAAATGTCATGACTAGGATTCAAACTCAGGGTCTAGGTGCACAGAAGCCTATGGCTTCGCTGACAGCCAGCTGACAGCAATGCCAGGTGACCTACAGGTTGCAGTTGTGTCATTTTGACCCTGGATGGTAACCATGAAAGGAAGGAAAACCAAGTCTCGCAATTCATGGCTATTTTTCCTTGCCATTTTTACTTTTTTTTTTCCTGTCAGCCCCTGAAGCCTAGGATCCCAGGATGGGCTGTGGGTCCAGAGGCTGACCAACCCAGGCAAGGGTGATGGAAGCTAAGGCAGAGTTGCTACAACCTAACTTCAAGCTCTGTGCTTGTCTAAATAAATAAATAAATAAATTCATTAATATATGTAAATATATAAGAAAATAATAAATTATTAAAATATATTGAAAATTAAAAAATATTAAAAATACTGATGGGGCTCCCTAGCTTGGAATGCGTGCTCATTTTTTTTTCTTCCAGGCCTGGGATTTGAACTTGGAGTTGGGGAAACTCTAGTGCACTGTGGGGAATGGGGAAACTCACCCTCTTTGAATGCAAGCAATTCAGGCCTGCTCTCTAGGCCTCAATTCAATCCGCAGCCCTGTAAATTAATTTTCATCCAATTTTCAATGATTATTATCTACATACTTATGTTTACTGCATATTGGTTTTTGTATTATTTATTCATTATATATATTGACTATTATTACACTTATAATACATATTAAATTTACTACATTTTATGAAAATTATACAGATTTGTATATGTATTATATCTTAATTTAGACCTAGGAAATTCACAGAAATACTATATTAGATGATCCCATGCTTAGAAAAACAGAAAGAACACACCAACTAAAGTCTAATTTATCCCTAGGCACCACAGTGGCTCACATCTGTAAACTACTCAGAAGGCTGAGAACTGGAAGATGAAATTTTAAAGCCAATGAACACAGAAAAGCCTGAGAGATATCATCTCTAATTAACTGGCAAATGCCAGGCTACAGGCATAGCTGAAGTGGTAGAAAATCAGCTATGAACAACAAAGCCAAGAAAGAGCAAGCTGACTTCAAATGTGAGGAGAGGAGGTAGGGAGACAAAAGGGAGAGAAATCCTCCAAAAACAGAAAACAAAACGACAATACACAAATCCCACCTAATTTATGGTACCAACCAAGCTGAAAAAAAATGAAGCTTGTGCAGTTGTATAACTTTACATATATATATATATATATATATATATATATATATATATAATGCATGTATATATATATATATATATATATATCTTTAAATAAAATAAGAAACCAGCCAATGAATAAATACTTTTGAATTAGTACCTTAACCATGGCATTATACATTATTTATACTAAAAGTGTATTCCAAGTTCTTTTTTCAGAATCAATCTTTAAGAAATTTGTTCATGTGCCTGGCACCGGTGACTCATGCTTATAATCCTAGCTACTCAGGAAGTTGTGATCTGAGGTTGGTGGTTCAAAGTCAGCCGAGGCAGGAAAGTCCAAGAGATTCTTATCTCCAATAAACCACTAGAAAACCGAGGTGGCACTATGACTCAAGTAGTAGATCGCTCGCCTTGAGCTGAAGAGCACAGGGATAACCCCTGAGTTCAAGCAACTGGACCAAAAAATAAATAAAAAAAGAAGTTTGTTCATGCAGATAATAAAATTCTAACATTCTGAGCTTTAGGAAACTTTTCTGCCAGGGTCTTATGCTCTTTAGGCAAGTACTCCACTATTGAGATACCTCACAGTCCCATTGTTTTGTTTTAAATTTTACAATCCAGTTTATTCCCAAAATGCTAAAAAGTACCTACTGTCCCCACAGAAGTGAGGTTTTATTCAGAAACCCAACCTTTTGTGCTATGAGGCCTCCCCTAGTGTATTTCGTGGTAGGCACTGAGGAAAACTCATAGGACCCAAATGCAGAGAGTTCATAATTGTAGAAATAACCGTGAATAGAAATAAATTCAATTGTCCCGACCTTCTAGGGAGAAATCCTATGTATTGCATTGCTTACATCCTATCACATACCATCTAGATTTGTAGATGTGTTTTCCATTATGCCCGACACCCAGGACTCTCCCAGAAAAGGAAATCAGGTGTCACACTTGGCTTCATACTCCAAGACTAAATTTTTAGCAGTGCTAGGATCTGAACTCAGGGCCTAGCAGGTACAATTCATGAATGGGTGAGTGTGAACACAACAGCCTCTAGCCAATGAAGCTGTGAGGTGGTTCCCAGGTGCTGAGATCGTGACCCAGGATTGGCCAAAGCAGCGATACAAGGATAGGCAGAGAGTATTATACAAATAAATATATGTTGGTATAAAGCACCATAGCCGTCTATGTATGATTGAATGACATATACTACATTCCTACCAACTCTTAGGTATTTATTATACCATAATTTATTATACCATATTTATTATACCATACTTTTCTTTCCATCCTTAATAAAGCATGAAAATAAGATCAATCATTGTCCTAGGATTATTTCATCCAATTTTAGTCTTGACCAATGCACAAAATTCTCGTTCAATTGGTATTCTTATGCATAGGAATGAGTGTCTTGTGATATTCTGCCATTGGTAGCTGTCAGGACCTGGATTTGAATCCAGGGCCTATGTTGACAGGTTGGCCTATGGATTTCCTGCGAGCCTGCCAGCCTTCAGCAATGGCAGGTCAGGTCCAATTTGCACCCGTGGCATTCAAAACCAGGATGGTCACCATGCAAAGAAAAAAAAAATAAACACCCATCCCTCTGCAGCTTGCCACATTTTGTGCTAGCTTACTTTTTTTTTCTTTCTGCAAGCCCTCTGGGACTAGGATTCCAGGATTGGGTATGGGTCCCGAGGCTGCACCCAGCCTAGGTTGATCGAAGCTGAGGCAGATTTGCCACGACATGAGTTCAAACCCCATGATTCGCCAAAAAAAAAAAAAAGAAAAAAGATAAAAACTAATTGATTATTTAACTAAATTTAAAAATAATAGAGCTCCCTGGTTTTGAATTTCTACCAGTATTCTTTCCTAGACTGGGATTTGAACTCAGGAACTTGTAGCAATCTGAGGGAAAGTGCAGATTTGCTACTACTTGAGTTCAAACCTCGTGCCAAGACAAAACTAAAAAATTAAATCACTGAGCTTGACAGGGGGCGTAGTTGTGAAGATGGGATATAAGGCATGATAGGGGGAAAACAAAGGAGGAGGTAACAATGTTCAATAGGAAAAATACTCATGACCTTGCTCATGTAACTGTGAGCACTCTGTACAACATTTTTACAATAAAAAAACAAACAAAAAAAGAAATAATGTAGTATTCTGAGAAGCACTTTTGGGTTAAGAGGAAGATGTCTGAATAGATATACAAAATTCAGCACTGCTTTTAATTTAATGTTCAGTATGGAACTGAATAAACTGCTTCCATTAAAAAATTGTCACTCAGTATAATTTGTGGAGGAGATCAGGCAAAACAAGTCATTTAAGGATACAGGTGGACCTGTTGCAACAATGAGAAGTACAAGTTGTCATTTCAAAAACGAACTTTACAACTTTGGTTCAGGGGGTGGGGAGAATTGGGTGGGGGGATGGGGAGGGGAGGCTGGGACCGGATGTGATGGGTAAACAAAGGAGGATGATAAGAAATGTACTCATTATCTTGCCCATGTAATTGTAACCCCTCTGTAAAGTATATTCACAAAAATTAAAATTAAAAAAAATTAAGTCACTTTCTTGGAACTGGGGCCAGTATTTATACCATTGGTGGGATTTGATCTCACCGTCCAGGTAACTCTTTTATACCATGGGTGAAGAAAAAATTTACTGTCATTGAGGAAAAGAAATTCAGGCTAGAGTTTCCATGGCCTGAATAAAGGCCCTGCAAAGGAAAAGATATTTCTATACATGAGTAATATATGATATATACTTACATATGTATGTTTATTACATGTTATGATTCTCAATATTGATTTTGTATTTTTATTTTTAATTGATTCATTCTTTTAATGTTTATTTTATTATATTATTATTCCCATTTACATTTTGCACATCTATTATAAAATTATACACAATAATTTAGGACAATGACTCATTTATCATTATAATTTTTGTGTTGAAACAGGATACATAATTGGAGGCATTTCTCACAGTCTTCTCACGTTTAGAGTCTCTCCCAAGAATGAGCTTTGTCTTATTTATCTTTGGACACCTTCCTATAGGGATGTCTTTAGATGATTTATACAGAGAAGCCTTTTTTATAAATTTAATATATATTTTATTGTGAAAATACTTTACAGAGGGGTTACAATTACATGGGCAAGATAATGAGTACATTTCTTATCAAGCATTGTAGCCTCCTCCTTTGTTTACCCTTCCCATCTGTTCTCATGTGCCGCGCAGTGCTCTCCAGACACCTCTTTGCTTAGCTCCCTTATCAAAGATTAGATGGCTATAAGTTTGTAGGTTCATTTCTGGGTTTTCAATTCTATTCCACTGGTCCTGAGGTTTGTTCTTGTGCCAGTTTTGATTACCGTTTTGATTATTATATCTTCATAGTAGAGTTTGAAATTTGGTATTGATTTTCCTTCTGCAGTGTTCTTTCCGTTGAGGAGCGTTTTTGCTATTCCGGGTCTTTTATTGTTCCATATGAATTTTTGGATTGCCTCTTCTATTTCCTTGAATAATGAGTTTGGAATTTTGATAAGTATCACATTGAATTTGTAGATAACCTTGGGAAGTATTGCCATTTTCACAATGTTCATCTTTCCAATCCAGGAGCATAGAAGTTTTTGCCATTTTCTAAATTCTGTTTTGATTTCCTTTTTCAAGTTTTAATGTTTTCATCATAGAGGTCCTTCACTTCTTTGGTTAAGTTAATTCCTAGGTATTTTATTTTTTGTGGGACTCTTACAAATGGAGTTCCTTTCCTAATTTCGGCCCCACTTTTTTATTGTTGGCATACAAAAAAGCCATTGATTTATGAGGGTTGATTTTATACCCTGCTACATTGCCAAAGTTTTGAATCAGCTTGAGTAATTTGGGAATGGAGTCTATAGGATTCTTTAAATACAAGATCATGTCATCTGTAAAGATGGAGAGTTTTAATTCTTCTTTCCCTATTTGGATCCCCTTTATGTTTGCATGTTGTCTTATTGCTGTAGTTAGGTATTCTAATACTATGTTTAAGAGAAATGGAGAGAGTGGACATCCTTGCCTTGTTCCTGAGTTAAGAGCAAATGGCTTTAGTTTTTCACCATTAAGTGTAATGCTGGCTGTAGGTTTGTCATATACAGCCATTATTGTATTGAAGAATGTTCCAAGGATTCCTAATTTTTCCAAAACCTTCATCATAAAGGGGTGTTGGATCTTGTCGAATGCTTTTTCTGCATCTATTGAGATAACCACGTGGTTCTTATCCTTGCTCCTGTTCATGGGGTGAATAATGTTAATTGATTTGCGTATATTCAACCAGCTTTGCATCCCTGAAATGATACCTATTTGATCGTGGTGTATGATTTTTTGAATGAATTGTTGAAGTTGATTGGCCAAAATTTTGTTGAGAAATTTTGCATCAATGTTCATCAAAGAAATGGGTCTATAGTTCTCCTTCTTTGATGAGTCCCTGCCTGGTTTTGGGATGAGGGTTATGATGGCTTCATAGAATTTGTTCGGTAGTGAACTTTCTCTTTCAATTTCATTGAAGAGTTGGAGGAGTATTGGTGTGAGCTCTGTTTTGGAGGCCTTGTAGAATTCCGCTGTAAAACCATCTGATCCTGGACTTTTCTTAGCTGGTTGGTCTCTTATTGCTGTTTCTATTTCAAGGCTTTGTATGGGCCTGTTAAGCTGGTTTAACTCATCTTGGTTTAGTTTTGGCATGTCAATATTTGCTAGGAAAAGGTCCATTTCTGTCACGTTCTCAAACTTATTAGCATAAAGTTTTGAGAAGTATTCCCTTAAAATGTTCTGAATCTTGTTTTTTTCCGTGGTGATGTTTCCACTCTCATCTCTGAGTTTATTTATTTGGGTGTGTTCTCTTCTTGTTCTGATAAGATTTGCTAAGGGTCTGTCAATTCTGTTAATTTTTTTGAAGAACCAACTCTTTGTTTTGTTGATTGTTTCTATAGTTTTTTTGGATTCTAATTCATTTAATTCTGATTTAATTTTAATTATTTCTTTCCATCTACTGTATTGGGGTTTATCTTGCTGCTCTTTTTCAAGGAGGTTCAGATGTCTCATTAACTTGGTGGTTTCAGATCTCTCCAATTTGTTGATATGGGAACTCAGAGCTATAAACTTGCCTCTGATTACTGCCTTTGCTGTGTCCAAGAGGAGCTGGTATTGTGTGTGCTCATTTTTGTTGAATAGCATGAACATTTGAATTTCCTTTCTAATCTCTTCTTTGACCCACTCGATTCAGCAGTATGTTCTTCAACCTTCATGTGTTACTGGACTTGTTTGGTGGCTTTTGGTGTTGAGTTCTAAATTTATTCCCTTGTGGTCTGAGAGAATGCAAGGTATAAATTCAATGTTTCTGAAATTGGACATGTTTGCTTTGTGGCCTAAAATATGGTCTATTTTAGAAAATGTTCCTTTTGCTGCACAGAAAAACGTGTATTCTGATGCTGCTGGGTGAAATATTCGGTAGATGTCTGTTAAATCTAGTTAATCTATGCAGTTGTTTAGATCTGCTGTTTCTCTGTTGAGTTTTTGCCGAGTTGATCTATCTAGTGGGGAGAATGGCATGTTAAAATCCCCAACAATTGATGTCTTTGGATCTATGTGGGATTTGAGGGAAAGTAGTGTTTCTTGGATAAATTTGGGTGCTCCGTTGTTTTGTGAATAGATATTTAGAATTGTAATATCCTCCTGAAGGAGAGATCCCTTAATTACTATGTAGCGAACTTCTTTATCTCTTCTCACAAATTTTTATTTGAAATCTATTTTATCTGATATTAGGATTGCAACTCCCGCCTGTTTATGGGGGCCGTTTGCTTGGTAGATTTTGTTCTAGCCTTTAATATTGAAAATGTGTCTGTTTTCACGGCAAGATGTGACTCCTGACGGCAGCAGATAGAAGGATCTTGTTTTTCAATCCAAACTAGACAGTCTATGTCGCTTAATTGGAGAGTTAAGTCCATTAATGTTAAGAGATAGGACTGAGAGGTATTTGGGAGTTTATGCCATGTTATCCACCTTCTTGGGGGCTGTGAAAACTGGGTTTTTCCTATGGCTCTTGGATTCTCAGTTTGGGTGCAGTTTCTTGGCCTTTATTGTGGTCTTGTTGGTTTTCTATGTGTAGGACATCTTTAAGAATCTTTTGTAGGGCTGGTTTGGTGGAGATGTATTGTTTCAATTTTTCTTTGCTATGGAAGGTTTTTATTTGGCCTTCGGTTATGAAGGAGAGTTTAGCTGGGTACAGAATTCTTGGTTGATATTTGTTTGTTTTTAGGGCATGGCATACATCATTCCAGGCTCTTCTTGCTTTGATTGTCTTTGCAGAGAAATCTGAGGTGATTCTGATTGGTTTCGCTTTATAGGTGATTAATCTTTTCTCCTTGA
Source organism: Dipodomys spectabilis (assembly GCF_019054845.1). NCBI lineage: Eukaryota > Metazoa > Chordata > Mammalia > Rodentia > Heteromyidae > Dipodomys > Dipodomys spectabilis. The sequence goes on along the minus strand of NW_024871092.1, from coordinate 648,456 downwards.
CAGCCTTAAGGATCTTTAAGGATCTTTTCCTTGGTCTGAGTTGATCCTTTGTGGATTATAATGTGACGGTGGGATGTCCTATGTTGGTCTGGTTTATTTGAAGTTCTGAAAGCTTCTTGTATCTGAATATGCCTATCTTTTTGCATTTTGTGAAGTTCTCTGCTAGGATCCTGTTAAACAAATTTCCTAGACCATTAACTCCTGTTTCTAGGTGCTCCTCTACACCCATTATCCTTATATTAGGCCTTCTGATGGTGTCTTCCAAGTGTGGGATAGATCTATCATATTTCTTGGACTTGTCTGGGAGGGTTGTATGTTCTTTCTCTATAATATCTAGGCTGTCCTGAATCTCCATGTTTAGATCTTCTGCATGGTGTAACCTGCTGTCAAGACTTTCTACTTTGTGTTTTATTTCTTTTCCTTCTAATTTGTCAGCTTTGATGACTTAAAATTTTTTGTGGGAGCTTTGTTTTAGATCTTGTATAAACTTTTACTTCCTTAATTTGGTGTTCAGTGTTTATTCTCAAATCACTTACTTGATTGGCTATGGTTTCCTTGGACTCCCATTCCTTCTGTTGGGTTCCATTCTGCATTTCATTTGTGGTCTCTCTGACTTCCTTCAGCTCTTTGTTAATGGATTCCATGAATGCCTTCAGTGATCTTCGTGTATTCTCATCCTGCTCTCTCAATTACTGTATTACTCTTTGCTTAGCTTCCTCAAGTTCATGCCTTTCCTGTAGTTCTCTTTGAGTGTTTCAGCCTGTTCATGCCATTCCTGCCTTTCTCTTTGAGTATTCTCAAGCTGCTCACACAAATCCTGTATCAATTTTTGAGTAGCTTCCTCACACTCATGATATTCCTGTATAAACCTTTGGATTGACTCCTGTCTCTCCCTTCCATGCTCATACAGAATCCTTTGTAGGTTTTCAATCTTTTCCTGCATTGACCTTTTGTTTACCTCCATTGAACTTTTGTTTGTCTCCTCTCTCTCCTTATCATGCTCATACAGAGTCTTTCGTATGTTTGCCATCATTGTTTGTAGAGCTATTTGGGAACTCTCCTCTGGGTTATTCATTATCTGTTCTGTCCCCTGATTATCATGAGTGGGAGTTGAGATACCTGGACTTGCCATTTCTCTTGTGTTTTTCCGGCTTACTCTTCCCGTTTGGGATGAAAATAACATGTTTTGTTATAGAACATTATCTTAAAACAAGCATCAACCAAAGTCTGTATTTGCATAGTCAATAGTCTGCAGATACAATCTAGTTCAACAGATACATCTATTCAACATCAAACAACTATATATTAATGGGCTACGAAACACAAAGAAGAATTTGGTAAACCAGAAATTATTAGGTTTAGGGAGAGATATGTGTTAAAAATAGGAATAGAGTGATGTGGGAAGGCATAGGATGGGTTAACTTAACTAAGTCATAATCTCAAAGCAGGAAATAGGTTGGATAGCATGAGTGTAGGGAGAGAGAAAAAAAGAAGAAAGATAAAGAGAAAAAAAAGATACCAGAAAAAATAGAAAAATAAAACTAACAATATTTTGCAGAAATAAAAACACACTATTCAGAGAAGAACGTGGATATAAGGAGAGAAGAGGAGGGATATAAAGGAGATGTGAAAAACTTAAAATAAAAATACTTAAAATATTATATCGCTATAAAGAGGTAGTACTGCTATTAAGGAATTTAAGTCTAAGAGGTTTTGAATTGAGTGATAAATTTGTGGATTAAGTGTGTACACAGTGGGGGATAAGGTTTAATAACCAACTACGGTTTTTTCTGAGGATGTGCAGAAAAACAATTATGTCACATAAAGAAGAACGAAAGAGAAGAAAAGGTTAAAAGGATAAGAAAGAAAGAAAAAAAGATCACAAGTTCAGTAGAGCTAAAATAAACCAAAAACAATTTTTAAAAAAGAAAAAAAAGAAAGGACAACTCACACACATATATACACAAAATAAAAATTATAAGAGGAAAAAAAGTTACTAGGAAAGAATTTTTTTAAAAAAGGTAAAAATTAAAATTAACAAAATGTTATAGAAAAAAATTTTTTTATAAAAGGGACAAAAAAAAGAAAAAAAATGTTCTTTGATTTTTTTGAGAGTGGTGGGAAAAATCCTGTATCTCCCTGTGTCCTAAACTAGCTTCTTTTTGGAGTCTCTGGTCTGCTTGTGGTGTTCGATTTTCCTGTGGTTTGGTTGGTTTCTTAAGTCAGTTTGTTTTAACAGGCAGAAAAATGCTCTGCTTTACCCAAGATTTTGTGATCCTCCTCCCAGGTTAGTTCAACGGGAGGGAGATGTGCTTTGAGTATCACAAAAGAGGAAGATGGTTTTTTCCTCAAGTTTGGAGATACTGTGATGATGCTAGGTTCTGGGTAGAGTTGAGGCATTTCAGCAAACATTAGCTTTTCCCAGGGGATAGTTTGTGAGAAACTCATGGAGCCCAGCCGGGAGCCACTCTCAGGGTTTCTGTTTACTGAATTTCAATTGATTTTCAAGGCTGCCAAAGAGAGGGGCAGCCTCTGGCTCTGAATACCTAGTGAATAAAGCCATTCCTGGTGCTGGCGCCCGAGCTGGGTAACTTTTCCCTGGGTGGAGCTGAGTCTGGCAGGTCAGTTTAGGTTCTTTTGACCTGCTAAATGACTCTAGTTTTCTTCCAAGGCCTGAGTTGGTGCTAGCATTTCCGCCGAGCTTTGTCAGTATCCAAGCTGGAGATCTCTGGTACTGGGGGTGGGGAGGAATGGCCTTCCCTCCTCTGCTCTCTGATGAGAAGCCTTTTCTTGAGGACAGGCAAGTTGTGGGATAAAATTGTAAGGGGAGGCTAGAAATCTGGCTTAGTGGTAAAGAGCTCACTCAACATCCAGGAATACCAGGGTTTTAATCCTCAGTGCCACATACTCAGAAAAAGCTAGATGCAGTGGAGTGGCTCAAATGGTCGAGTGCTAGCCTGGAGAAAAACAATCCCCAGGACTGTCAAAAACAGTAGGCCAGATGCCGGTGGCTCACACCTGGAAAACAACCTTCTAATGAGGCTGAGATTTGAAGACCACAGTTCAAAGATAGCCTAGGCAAGAAAAGCCTGTTAGACTCTTATCTCCAATGAACCACTAAAAAATCCCATGTGGAGCTGTGGCTCAAGTGTTAGAGAGTTAGCGTTGACTGAATTGCTCAGGGACAGTGCCCAGGGTTGATACAAGACACACAACTGCAAAAAATTGAGGGTTAATCAAAGTACTTTTCCTGTTCGCTAATTATGAGAACATTCTCTGGAAAGTCAGCACTGATATACACAAGAACTGGAGTCAGGGCTGGGAAGGTAGTTGGGCTGGGAAGGTAGCTAAGTGGTAGAGCACTTGCCTTGCATGCTCGAGGCCATGGGTTCGATTCCTCAGCACCACATAAGCAAAAAAAAGAAAAAAAGCCGGAAGTGGCGCTGTGGCTCAAGTGGTACAGCGCTAGCCTTGAGCTGAAGAGCTGAGGGACTGTGCCCAGGCCCAGAGTTCAGGCCCCACAACCGGACCCAAAAAAAAAAAAAAAAAAAGAATTGGAGTCAGATCTCCAGGCTTAAGTGTAGCAGGTCCACATGTCCAGCCTTACAGACTCTAGCATTGTAATCTTGTGTCCACAGGGTTCTGAAAGGTCCAATGTTGAAAGGCTTAATATGCTCCCCAAGCCCTGTGTGATAAGCAGTTGACTTGTATTGTCAATGTTATTACAAGTTTGAACCTAGCAGAGTACCAGTAGCTCTTGCCCATCACCATAGCTCAGGAGGCTGAGGTCTTAGGATCACACTGAAGCCAGCCAGGGCAGGAAAGTCTATGACACTTTGACTTCCACCTCTAAAAGGTCAGATGTTCAAGAGCTTCTTATTTTTCCCTTGGTGATGAGAAGTTACTCTAAATGTTCTTAGTGTTCTTGGCCCATTAACCCATCCTGGGCTCAAATGAAGTTGTCAGGATCCAAGCCCTGGAACAATTAGCAGGAAGAACTCCAGTGTAAAACTGTATTTGAAGGACAGAAAACAGTTTCAAAAACCAGGCTAGGTGAAGAGAACAAGGAGGCAAAATATACAAACTCAACAGGGTATTGAGCTGCAAAACCACTTCATTCATTCCAGGCACAGCCAGCAATGGGGGGAAACCTGAAACATTTGTTAGAGTTATACCAGGGTCAGGCTTTTCTCAGCTTCCTCAAAAAATGACTAACCTTCCTCCCTCACGTGAAGGGAGCCTCAGGCTATCTTTAAGTTACCAATAGAGAGCCAGTTTAGTTAGGGAGAGGGGAGGAAGAGAGTAGAAAAGCCCTGCTCTCTGGTTTTACGGAGTGGGTTTTTTACTCTCCATCTATCATATTTGAAGGCCCTTCTTCTACCTCGGCCAGTCTTTTCTCCTTCCTTCATTCTCCACATCATTAATGCTAATCTCCAGTACAAGGTGAGGTAGGGTCATTTCTCTTTTGGCTTCAAGCAGCTGAGTTAGAACCTGTCTCTGCCCTCTTGTCTCTGGAGCCTTTGGCTGCCTGAGAAGTGGGAAAGGGACATTCGTCCTGCTCTGTTGTTGTGTGAAGGTGATGCTAGTGTCCTTTCTCTCTCTCTCTCTCTCTCTCTCTCTCTCTCTCTCTCTCTCTCTCTCTCTTTCTGTCTCTCTCTCTCTTTCTTTCTTTCTTCTTCCTGTCTTTCTTTCTTTCTGTATCTATCTATCTATTTATGGACAAATGTACCTACCTGCCTACCTACCTACCTACCTACCTACCTAACTACATACATAGTTATCTCTTTCACATTTCTTGGGCTGAACGCAAGGCCTGGGCACTGTCTCTAGCATTCTGCTACTTGAGCCACAGCACCAAATCTGGATTTTTCTGTGTATGTGTTACTGAGGAATCAAACCCAGGGCCTCATACATGCTAGGCAAGCACTCTCCCACTAATCCACATTCCCAGTCCCCTCATCTTTTTTCTTAATGGTAGTTTTTTACATATATATGCTACCATTTTGTGTCCCCAACTATAATTTCTGAATACCGTTTATTTCTATGAACTCTGAGCTTCTCTTCCCCTGCCTGATTTGTGACTGCTCCTGCATTGGCCTCATAATAAAATGTAAATAAAGGCTCCTGAGAGCTTCAGTGTGCATCATATAAGGAAACAGGCCTAGAACCCTGGAAGAGAAAAGCAATGGGGCTGAAATGAAAAGAATGATACAGTGTGTACAATAAGCATATCTAAAACATAAATCAGTAAATAAAAGCAGAAGTTTTGCGTACAGCCTTTTTACACTTAGGGAAGTAATATACTCATGTAAGTAAGTAGGACACTTACTCATAAATTTGGCCTTCTCTTTATGAATTTTCTTTTGTGGCCATCTCATGGCTTAAACTAAGGACGCGATGCATTCCTCAGCTGCTTTTCACAAGGCTGAGGTTCTACCACTGCCACAGCTCTACCTCCAGCCATCTGGCTGTTCAATGGACATAAGCGCCTCCCAGGTTTTCCTGCCTGGTCTGGCCTGTATCTCCTGCTTGGCTTTCTCTCTCAAAGCGGGAGCTCTACCCTCTAGGCCACTGCTCCACTTCTGGTTTTCTGTTGGTTTATTGGAGACAATAAACCTTTCCTGTTGGGCTGGCCTTGAATGGAGATCTCCTGAGGAGGCTTCAAGTGGATTTCCTCAGGGATTCACCTAGAAGCTGCCCCACCGAAAACTTTAGTCTAAATCTCGAGAGGTACTAGAGAAAAACAGATACAGAAACATGCTTATAGTGTGTCCTAGATACTTAAGGTTGGAGATACAAAACACTCATAATTATTCGATCATTTTATAGACAAATGGAGCAATGCAGATATTATGAGGATAGGTCCAGGTTTCGGTCCTCATATCCTGAGACAGTAACTTCACTGCAGCTCACTGCTAAGTGACAGAACTGGCATGTCCTGTTGACATTTACTCCTAAATGCTGTAACACTCATTTCTACTTTTGGCTTCAAACCTGTGACCAGAGGGTAAGATGAAGAGAGAAAACACTCTCAGAGTAAACAGCTATAAAAAACATTGGGTAGTTTACTTATAAGTCCCAACCGTAAGAATGACCCTATTAAGAAGTCAGTCCAGATTATAAAACAAAGAAGAATAGAAAGAAGTTGAAAGTGGCTGCTGACTGTAATCCCAGCTCCTCAGGAGGCTGAGATGTAGAGAATTTGAGTTTGAAACGAACCAGTGGGAGAAAGTCCTTGACAATGTTATTTCTAAGAGATCACAGAAAAACCCATAAGTGGGGCTGTGACTCAAGCTTAATGTACTACCCTTGAGCAAAAGGAGTTCTTGGACCAGGCCTAGGCTCATAGTTCAACCCCAGGACCTGCCCCCTCAAAAACAAACCTGTACCTCAATTTCTTTGTGTATGTATGGATGTATTTCTATAGATGAAACTCCTGAGTAGCTATGATGAATTGCACCAAGCAAGAAAATTGTATTCAATACAATGAGTTCATAACACAGAGACTGCTTTTATGATATTGCATGTTCCAGAGGTCCCCTCACTGCTCTCAATGTAGCCTGAGGGTTTCTCTGCATCCCAGGCCTGCTGGAGGAAGTCTCCCTCATTGTCTGGATAGGAACACAAAGGACCTCACTCCTGTACAGCTGTGTACCAAATAACTCCATCTGGGCCAATTATTGAGGATGTGTGGGCGGGCTCTGAAGGTCAGGAGAAAAAGGCGTCTTTTTACCCTTACCTATCTCTCTTCCTACTGCTCTGTTTTAACAGGAGACCTTTATTTTTGCCACCTCCCATGGCAGGCCAAGTTCTGTGCTCTTATCCTGCCTTTATGAGACTATATTCCAGTGTTCAGATACAGTGCTCACTATAATTCAGAAGGCCTTCAGGCAGACAACTAGGGAACTGAGCATAATGAAACGTTTCAGTGCCGGCAATGAAGGGCCTATAATGCCTCTCCTAGGTTTCCCGAAGCTTGGGAAATCCATGCACATGTTGGACATCACAAAGCTTCCTGTCATCTAGTACTGGTGAAACTCATCAGGTTTTGAAACCATTGACCACTCCTAGTTGGGCCCTGGGTGGCTAGGTTTGGGGTTGAACTTAGGACCTGGGTGCTGACCATGAACTCAGAGCCGAAGTCTAGTGCTTTACCATTTTGTCAAGCTTAGCTTCTGCTTCCTCTCTGTGTGTGAGTGTGTGTACGTGCATGTGTGTGTGCATACACTAGTCCTGGAGTATGAACTCAAGACATGAGCACTGTACCTAGTTTCTCTTGTACAAGGTTTGCCCTCTTTCACTTGAACCACAGAGCCCCTTCAGGTTTTTCCTACTGATGTGATTCTGAAAAATCAAGCGTAGGGTTTCATATATACAAAGCACTCTACCCCTCAGGCACATTCCCAATCCTCTACTTCCGGTTTGTTAGTTTGTTTCTGTCTTTTTTGTTGTTGTTGTCATTGTAGGAGCGGAAATCTGGGCCTGGGTGCTGTCCCTGAGCTCTTCAGCTCAAATCTTGTGCTCTACTACTTGAGCCACAGAGCAACTTCCGGTTTTCTGGTGGTTCATTGGAGCTAAGTGTCTCAAGGACTTTCCTGCCCACGCTAGCTTTGAACCGTGATCTTCAGATCTCATCATCCTGAGTAGCTAGGATGACCGGCATGAACCACAAGCACCTAGCTTCCACTTCAGGTTTCTTAATGGTGAATTGGAGATAATAGTTTCATGGTCCCTTTTGTGTCAGGAATAGTTTGGAACCCAGATCTCAGCTTCTTGAGAAGACAGGATGACAGAACTCGGTTATAGAACCCTAAGCCGTGGCACTCTGCTGCAAGGGGGTCCGTGGCTCCGTGTGAAGGAGTGCTAGCCATGAGACCAAGAGGTATGGGTCAGTGCCTAGGCCCTGAGTTCAAATTTCATGACTTAGAAAAAACAAGACAAAACAATTGTCTCCTGTAGACAACTCACTAGTCTTCAGTAATACATAATTTTGTCCCTGCCATGGGGACAGATCTGAGCCTCAATATTCTTTTCTGCATAGTCATGTCAGTTGTGGAGTTCTTACAAGGACAAGATGAGAGAATGCACCCTTTGAAGGACAAAATACATAACACTCTTTTTTTTTTGTCGGTCATGGGGAATGAAATCTGGGCCTGCACTCTGTCCTTCAGCTCGTCAGCTCAAGGCTAGTGCTCTACCACTTGAACTACAGCGACACTTCCAGTTGTCTGATGGTTTATTGGAGATCAGTTTCAGCGACTGTCCTGCCTAGTCTGGCTTTGAACCACTATCCTCAAACCTCAGCCTCCATATTAGTTAGGATTACCGGCGTGAGCCACTGGTGCCCGGCTACAAATAACCCTTTTCACAGGACTCAGCACACAGCATCCTGTGAAAGACTCAGCACCCAGCACCCAATGCAGGACGCAGCATACTGTACCTGTGAAGAAATCAGCACATAGCATCCTGTGCAGGACTTAGCACACAGCACCCCATGAGGGCCCTAGCACCCCAGAAAGGACTCATCACGTAGATGTATCTCACAAGCTGTCATTAGTATTAGGGTACTTCATCAGTAACACCATTCTTTCAGAAACACATCACAAACTGAACAAAGTTCACATCTAATGATTCAGAGAGGTATTATTTGCGGGGGAGTCAGCCACAGGATTGCACTAAAATGTTGTGGGTACAGTCCTAAGATCTTTTGCTCAAGGCTAGAGATCTATCACTTTGATCCACAGCTCACAGTTTCACAGACATCCCGCCAGGGCTGGATTTTAAACCCACCAGTGTCAGATCTCAGCCCCCGAGTATCTTGGTGACAGGGGTGAGCAAGCCAGCAGCATCTGGTTCTGCGGGGCTGAGTTGCAGTCGTATACCTCTGACTAAGTCAGCTTAGATGGCAGCTGTCAGCACCAGACTCCCGGCTTGCTCTGTGATGAAGTATTTGAAGTCCTATCCTTATAGAGTTGCAGTCACAACATTCAAACTTTTTTTCATGCCCATTCTGGACCTTGAGTAAGAGTCTAGACACAGTCCCTAAGCTTTTATGCTCAAAGCTAATGCTTGACTGCTTGAGCGATAGCACAACTTCTGGATCTTTATGTGCATGTGGTAGTGAGGAATCAAATCCAGGGCTTTGTATGTACTAGCCATCATTATATCACTAAGCCCCAGGTGTGACAAGTGTATGAACAGATAAATGTGTAGATTCGCATATATGTATATACATATATATATTTACATATCTATGTATAAAACAAGAGAATGAATGTCTGTATATTTTGAAATTACATATATTATATTACAACTCATTATTGACATTCAAATTATTTCTTCCACTTTTAAGTATCATGGTTGAATACATAACAAAGTATTAATTGAAAATTAGTCAATGTAATCAAATTTCGTAGCCTTTGAGACTACTAACGTGAACCAGTATACTTATGATGCATAAAACACAAGACAATCAAATGAGGCACATTGAAAATACCTTTATTTACAGTCGAAATGGCCTGCATTTAACTTGTCCTGGGCTGTACACTCAGTGGCAAACCAGCACCAACCACGAAATCTCAGACCTCCAGTGAGTGGGCAGCCACACATAGTTAATTGGTCTGCAAAGCACCAACTCCCCAAATTATCATCTCCAAAGCTCCAAACGTCAATAGGTAAGGCTTTGTCCTTTTCCCTTACTCCCTCCTTCTTTATAGACTTTCCTTCATTTCCCTTTTCCCCTTCCATCCCTTCCTTTTTCTCTTTAGGCCTCTCCACTATCCACAGGCCTACACTTCTCTGACATGGTGGCCAATTGGCATACTTTCCCTCCTACTCTCCCTCAAATTCCTCTTCTCCCAAGTCTTTCCCCTCCTTCTGTCTCACCACTTCCTTCCCTTGATTTTCTCCAATTCCATTTCTCTGACCATGCAGCGTATACATAGGTTGAACACCTCCATCACTCCAGTGGGTCTCCTGCCTAACAGTTTTCAACCATCACTTCACAAACTGCCCGTTCCCCAATAACTTCCTCACAGCTAATCATGTGAGGATGACATCCTACCCCATCCAACAACATACCCTGACCCTTTGGTGGCATGTCCCTTGCACTCCAGTGGGCCAGGACATGGGGCCACATTGATTAGTGGGCCCTACTGGTTATTAGGGCCCCGCTGCTTTATACACACCCTACTGGTTTTCATGTCCAATTAGATCCTTGATTCCTTCTTACCAAATCCTAAAAATTCCCTTCTCTTCACCAAATGAACAGGCTTAAAATGTATATTTAATAGAAAACAAGTAAATTATAGAAACACACTAGTTAGCAGTAATTAACACTCAGTAAGTCTTATCCTTAAGGGATCATCTGAGTGTCTGAACAGTTCATCTTGCAGCGTTCTGTGTATATTGGTCCTAGCACCACCAAATATGGTCCTTGCCACTTTGGTTCTAATTCAGGAGCATGATAAATTTTTACACCAGCTGTCCAGGCAAGAAAGAGTGGGTGAGGTTTTTTTTTGATCTCCATTTCTTAGTTTATTTCACTTACTTAAGGTCTAGCTTTTGAATTTATTGCTGAAGGAGACTTGCTATAGATTAAACTACATTACTCTCCCCAAAGAAATTTGCCTTCCAATTGGATTTAATTTCTTATTTTATATTTGAACTTATCTGTTGCCATCATGTTTATTTATTTTTAAATAGTTTGTATTATTATTTTTAAGTAGTTGTAGAAAGAGGTTCCCATTCTACAAAACAGTACATGAATACAAGGTGTCTGACAACATTGTCACCCATCCCTCATAACCCTTCCCTTCTCACACTTTTTTTTAAAAATTGAGATAAGTGATTACATATATTTCACATATTTCACAACATTGTGGAATTGTGATACTTAGTTAAAGTCACAAACACATTTTAACCTTGACAAGGCAAATTATCGTTATCATGGTCTAAAGTTTGTTAATTATATGAGCTTTGACAATCCAAATTATTTTTCTCTCCTCAGGTGATGTTTACATTTTGTTCCCTTTTGCTTAGTGTAAGCTATTCCCTCTTTCCCTCTTATTCCTCCCTTCCTATCAGTGTGTTTGGGTTACTTAGTTATTTTTCTTCTATGTCCAGTGCAGCTGATGGACACCTTTGTTGTATGTTCTTCCATTTTCCACTTATTCTGTTCCTCCTCCTGGCTTCCCTCCATTGTGTGCATATTTCAACCATCTACATAGTCAAGAACATGGAGTCATTAACGGTGATACAACAAAAAGTGTGGCTGTCCTTTGTTTCTCTAGTCCTGTTTAATTTGTCATACCTTCTTACATTTTGGCTTTAGAATCCCCATATCAGGTAGACCCTGTGCCATTTGTCTCTTTGTTCTTGGCTTACCTTACTCAAATAATTTGGTCTAGTTCCATCCATTTCCCTACAAATGGCATCATTTTATCATGTCTAATCGCTGCATAGTATTCCATTGTATATAGGTACCACAATTTTTTGATCTGCTTATCAGTAGTGGCTCATCTGGGTTGTTTCCAAATCTTGGCTATTATGAACAGTGCTGCAATAATCATTAAGGTGTGTGTGTCTTTGTATACTGGTTCCTGCTGATCTGAGTAGATGCCTAGGAGTGGTATGGCGAGTTCATAGGACAGGTTGATATTTAGCTTTCTGAGGTACCTCCAGACTTCTTTCCAAGTGGTTGTATTAGTATACATTCGCACCAGCAATGAAGTAATGCTCCTCATCTTTGCATCCCTTCCAGCATCTGTCATTGTCTGAATTTAGGATGTGGGCCATTCTGACTGAGGTAAGGTGATATCTGAGAGTTGTTTTTATTTGCATTTCCTTTACGGCCAGGGATGATGAACATTTCCTCAATGTTTCTTTGGTGTTTTTACCTCTTCTTCTGAGAACTCTCTTTAGGTCCCTTGATCATTTCAAAATTGGTTTCTTAGGTTTGTAAAGGGTTAGTTTCTTGAGTTTACCATATATAATGGATATTAGACCCTTGTCTGATATATTGCTGGTAAATATTTTTTCCCAATTATTTGGCTTTCTTTCTAGTTTGGTTACTAGTTTTTATCTGTGCAGAAACTTTATTTTAAGGTAGTCCCATTTAGCGAGTCATTCTCCAATTTGTTGTGACCCTGGGAATCTGTTCTGGAAGTTCCTGCCTTTGCCTATAAGTCCAAGTCTCTCTCATACTCGGTCCTGCAACAGTTTCAGAGTTTCAGGCTTGATGTTAAGGTCTTCAATCCATTTTGAGTTGATGTTAGTGTATGGTGATAGGCTAGGGTCCACTTTTAGTTTTCTGCATGTGGCCAGTTTTCTGAGAACCAGTAGTTGAAGAGGTTATGATTCTTCCACCATATGTCTTTGGCTCCTTTGTCAAATATCAACTGACTGTACATATGCGGCTATATTTCTGGGTCCTCTAACCTGTCTCACTGATTTTAGGGTCTCTTTTTGTGCCAATACCAAGCTGTCTTTGTTATTATGGCTCTATATTAGAGCTTGAAGTGCTTCATCATGATCCCTCCCGCATACTTTCTTTTGCCTAAAATTGTTTTGGCTATGCTAAGGCTTTTGTTGTTCCATATGAAATTTTGGAGTATTTTCTCTATTTCAGTAATGTAAGTCATTGGAACTTTAATGGGAATTGCATTGAATGTGCTTATTATTTTGGGCAGTATGGCCATTTTCACCATATTATTTCTGCCTATCCAGGAACATGGGTAGTCTTTCATTTTCTGGTATCCTCTAAGATTCCTTTTTATAGGCTTTTATACTTTTCATGAAATAGACCTTTTACAACTTTGATTAGGTTACTTCCTAAATACTTTTTTTTGAGGTTATTGTGAATGAAGTTGTTTCCTCGATGTCCATTTCTGTTTGTACTTTGTTGGTTTACAGAAAGCCGACTGATTGGGGCTGGGAAGGTGGCTCAGTGGTAGAGCGCTTGCCTTGCATGCATGAGGCCCTGGGTTCGATTCCTCAGCACCACATAAGCAAAGAAAAAAAAAGCCGGAAGTGGCACTGTGGCTCAAGTGGTAGAGCACTAGCCTTGAGCTGAAGAGCTGAGGGACAGCGCCAGCCCCATAGTTTAGGCCCCACAACCAGACACCCCCCCCAAAAAAAAAAGAAAGCCGACTGATTTTTGTTGGTTAATTTTGTATCCTGGTACTTTGCCAATTTGGTTTATAAGCTCTAAGTGTTTGGAGATGGAGCTTTAGGGATCGTTAATTTATAAAATAATGCCATCTGCAAAAAGAGAGAGTTTATATTCTTCCTCTTCTATTTGGATCCCTTCAATGTATTTTTCTTGCCTTATTGTTCTGGCTAAAAATTCCAGAACTATATTGAAGAGGAGTATAGAGAGTGGGCATCCTTGCCTTGTTCCTGTTTTTAGGGGAATTGGTTGTAGTTTTTCCCTATCAAGCATAATATTGGCTTTTGACCTACCATGTAAGGCTTTTATTGTCTTATGAAATGTTCCTTCTATTCCTGTTTTTTCCAGAGCTTTTAACATGAATGAGTGCTGAATTTTATCAAAATCCTTTTCCAAATCAATGGAGATAATTATGTGGTTCTTGACCTTGGATCTGTTGATGAGATGGATTACATTTATTGACTTACATATGTTAAACCATCCCTGCATCTCTGGGATGAACCCTACTTGGTCATAATGTATGATTTTTTGATATATTTCTGGATTCTGTTGGCTGCAATTTTATTGAGGAGCTTTGCATCTGTCTTAATCAAAGAGATTGGTGTGTAGTTCTTTTTTTGTTGGGTCTTTGCCTGGTTTGGGGATGAATGTGATATTGGCTTCATAGAATGAGTTTGGGATTACTTCTTCTGTTTCTATTTCTCTGAAGAGCTTGAGGAGTATGGGTATTAGCTCCTCTTTAAAGGCCTTAAAGAATTCTGTAGTGAATCCATCAGGTCCTGGGCTTTTCTTGTTGGAAGATTTCTTATTACTTCTATCTCATTGTAGGTTATTGCCATTTGTAATTGATTTATTTCTTCTTGGTTCTGTTTGAGCAATTTGTATTTCTTTTGTTTCATGCAGGAAAAGAAGTTTATTTACCAAAAGGCTGCCCCCACCATGGATGGTGGAAAAGCATGACTGAAAAGGTAGGAGGTCGACCCACCTCTGATCAAGACTTATCTAGGCCAGGGACAGGAAGAGGTGTGGTCAGGTGCTGGAAAATTGTGACCACATTGGTTCTGGATGTGACCTCAGGGTCTGGCATCCTCCGAAGGTCAGATGGGAGGCATGTGACCAGAGTTGGCCTAGAATGTGACCTAGAAGGAGAAGGTGATTGCTTCCAGATCTGCCAGTTACCTATGTAACAGATATTGGGTGGAAACTTAGCCAAGAGGGAGGGAGGTGTCCCTGTTCAGAACTTACATTCCAGCCATTTGATAATTATGAAAAAAAGGGTGAAGATTCTCTCTGGCTACTTCCTGTTTGCAAGCTGCATTGACAGTAAGGGTAAAAGGCTGATATGTGGTCCCATCTAGGAGAAGGCAGAGGCCAACAGCTGTCACTTGGGCATTGAGTCCTTAGATAAAGTCACGAGGAGGCAAGTCTCTTGGACGAAGTCTGGAGATGTCTCATGATGCATTCAGGGACAGAAAAAAAAATACTAGAGAGCAAATAAATGGCAAGAGGAAAGACTTGGGGCTGAAAATGTTGGTAGAAATGTCCCTACCTTGTTCTGACACCTGGCGACTAGATAGAGAAGAAGTCAATTAACAAAGGCAAGAATATAAATTCCTGTCCAGTTGAAAGTTAGACAGGTATGGACATTAGATGGGCAGTCTTCTTACTTCAATTGACGTCCCAGCTCTGGTTAATTTTGACAAGGCAGGCACAAAGTGGCTGATGTGGTATCATCTCCTCTTACTCGTCTCCATGTTCCTTTGTTCCCCAGACTGGCTGAGTCTAGGTGCTCGTTGTTGGGATAGTTAGTCCCAGTTGGTATTCAAGGAGGCTTGAACTCAAGGCTAGCGCACTGCCATTTTGAGTGATGGTACCACTTGTAGTGTTTGCTGGTTAGAGATAAGAGGCTGGAGCCAGCTTCCAGCCTGGCTCTTTGCAGGTTATTTGGGAGATAGATTTTGAGAGATTTTTCAGCCCAGGCTGGCTTGCACTGCAATCTTTTCCACAAAACCTTTGTTATTTCCAATTAAAGCAACAAGGAGATCAAATATAATAAGTAGAGCTTGCCTTGTCCTTATCAAGAATTGACCAAATATTCTGCAATGACAAAACTCGTTAGATGTGAGAATCTTAGCACAGATATGCCCAATATGTTAGAATCATGTAGTCAGTACTAGACTACACAACATAAAACAAAAAAGGCAAAACTCAAAATTTAAGATTTTTGATAACAATATTGAGACATCTTTGCTAACAAAGCACATCAGATGGTTGGGCTTCAGTTACCAGGGTCTGTGAAAAGAGCAACTCGTTAGCAGTGCATATTAGAGTAGATGGATGGAGGAGTAGCAAGCTTAGTGGAAGTGTAAGGGTTGGATGGAGCCAAACCCTTAAACCAACACGTGGCCAATAGTGAACTCAAGATGGCGAATTTCTGAAAAAAAATGCAAAGAAACCCTGAACAAAAAAATCAAGCCTAGTTTGGCTAGCCTTTGAGAGGGTACCTAGAGGGGGTCCCTGGGAACCAGTCCATGTTGCACGCTTCAGGGCACAATCCAAAAAGTTGTAGATATATAGAAAGTTGGACATGAAAGTAGAGAGCAAAGAGAGCCTGAAGGTAAAGAGACTTCTGACAATGTACCATTGCAGAGGCATAAATGGTCTAAATCTGAGAACAGCAAAAAATATTAGGTCATTTGGCTATCCAGGGAGCGCAGGAGGCATGTCATAGGTGTTTTACGGCTCGGGGATGACTCACAGGACCACATTAAATGTGTTAGAGAGTCAGTTTGGTGAGTGAAGGAGAGCTGACCAGGAAGAAGCGGTGTCCTGGCTTGCCCCAGACCTCTATAGAGAGAAATGGCTAAGCCCCCCAAACCAGGCATTCTCCACTTCAGAGATGACCATCCTTTCTGCTAAGGGCCGTAGGAGCTCTGTGGAAAGGCGCCACATCTGAGCAGAGATTGAGCAACAGAAAGCTGTGGAGAGTAGTTTCATTCACCAGAGTAGAGAAATGGTGTGGATGTGGATGTGAAGGTCAGCAATGGTATTGGTGAAAAGTCTCACATGTTGTCTTAAGGCAGTTTGGTTTGCAGAAAAGGGGTGGTTAGGAAATTCTAGCATTTCCAACTCAAAAACCTCATCCCAGTCATGGCACCATTTGTAAGGTATATTAAATAGGTAGATTTCATTAAGTAGCCCATGAAGAGAACACCACAAGGTATTCAGGCATGAAAAGAAGTTTATTTATCGAACTGCTGCCCCCACCATACATGGTAGAGAAGAATGGCTGAAAAGTCAGGTGTTAACCACTGTTGCTGTCTCGGGTTAGGCTAAGGCACTTATGCAGGCCAGTATGGAGAGGCAGAAACCACCATGGGTCTGGACTTGTTCACTGCAGCTGTCCCCACTTCAGCCACTGCTGCCGCCCCAGGCTGGTCTGGGCAAGTGTCAAGAGGCATTGTGCCCCAATTCTGGGTGGTTTGCCACCATTGCCAGCTGCTGCTGCTGTTCCAGGTTAGGCTAAGCTATTTACATCAGCAGGACAGAGGTTTCACCCTGAGAGTTTAGGATAGTTCACCAATGTTGACAGCTGCTACTGCTCCTGACTGGGCTGGACTACTTGTACCAGCCAGGCAGAGGCGCTGTTCCAGGGAGGGTGAGGGGAGTATTTGTTCCAGCTCTGCCTTCTGAGATTTCTGTTTGTATATTCTGGGTTGACCCAGCTCTTGGGAGTTCCTGTGAGACTTGGGATGCTTGTGGGTGTGTGGTTCTCAGAAGGTCCAGACTCGGGGCACTTAAGCAGCTTGGCACAAAACCCCGTCACATAAGCTGCGCAACATGGAGCCCCACCACCACCAAAGAGTGGGGGAAGGGTCTTCCCACTTTACTGTCTGTGTAGGATTTTCCCTTTTCTTTTTGCACTTCCTTTATCTCTCTGAGTAATTGCCTTTTTTTGTGGGTCACTTGGAGAAACAGAGCATTGAAATCCAAACTCTGTATTTGGTTGGAGAGAGCTGTGGTGTTTCCCTGCTGTTTCATCACCTTCTTGCTCCCTCCCGTTCAGGTGGAGTTTTTCTTAACCGGCAGGTGGGCCTTGGTTACCAAAAGATAGGTACATAAAAGAATATGTTGTAAAGCCTGCAGATTGAAGTTAGACACTTCTGTTAATATAGCCTTCCTAATTTTAGGAACGCAAGGGGGTGTTCTACACTAAAATATTTCAAAGGGATTGAATCTTTTAACATAAGGGCTGCATCTTGCTCGAAAGAGAGTGAAGTGGAGGAGGCTTACCTAGCTATGGCCAGTCTCTGTATTTAATTTAGTTAAAGTTTCCTTTAAGGTCATATTCATTCTTTCTAATGCTTAAACTCTGAGGCTTGTAAATGGATTGTAACTTCCAATTTATTCCTAGGGAATTAGTTAATAATTGAGAACTTGGGCCATGAATGCAGGGCCATCTTTGGACCCCACAGATAAGGGTAAGCCAAATCAATGTATTATTACAGCTCAGCCTGAAAAAATGTCTACTATTACTAACAGATACTAATAGCCATACTTTCCAGGCTTTACCTCTGTGGAGTCCACTTTCCAAAATTCACCATCTGAGGTTCCTCAAATATGAATTATTTTCATATGTTCCAGCAATTCAGCATTTACCTGTTGGAAATTACCTACACACATTACAAAGTATTGTCAGGCTGAGGCCACACCGGTTTTCAGAACAGTTTTAGGCAGTGTCCTCAGGCAATTTACCAGGTTGCAAATATCTACATGTAAAATGACAGAAATCTTGATCCTGTATGCATTTTTCACAAGTTCAGTGTCAACATTTGCACAGTTATTAACACTGTTTTTGCTTCTTCCTTTAGTATTGATGACCAGTATTTCTAGAGAACCAACTAGTTTTAGAGTGGTCTCCCAAGATACCTGATCAGCTCAGATGTTTCCCTGTATCTTAGGGTCTCTAGTTTCTTTAACTCCTGTAAAGTGCTCGGAAGATTAGAGACTTCTTCAATTTTATTCTCCTCCTTTTATCTTTTTTTTTTTTTTTTGGGTCCAGTCCTGGGGCCTGAACTCTGGGCCTGGGCGCTATCCCTCAGCTCTTCAGCTCAAGGCTAGCGCTCTACCACTTGAGCCACAGCGCCACTTCTGGCTTTTTTCTTTTTGCTTATGTGGTGCTGAGGAATTGAACCCAGGGCCTTGAGCATGCAAAGCAAGCGCTCTACCACTGAGCCACCTTCCCAGCCCTCCTCCTTTTATCTTAAACTTGCTTTCATGATCCCACTCTCCTTCTCAATGTGCTCCTTAACCTGCAAGTGTTTTGGCAGGGTCACAGGAGAGTTCCCTTGACTGGCTAAGTGCTGCTCCTTCTCACAACACCTTTGCTTGCTCTTCAGCTCCTCCCTTAGGTTCACAAAGGTGCTATTGAGAGGTATTTTTCCCACCTCCACCTGTTCCACTGGGACACGATGCTTCTGCATTACATTTATGGTGAAGATCTCAGCAGTCTTTTGGGGCTTTTACTCTAGTAGTTTCTCTTTCTAGTTTTCCACTTCAGTGTATTTTTGTGACAGATCTTTCAACTGTTTGTTTAGCATTTCTGCTTTTCTTCCTAATGCTCTTTCCCTTTCCATGGCATTCTCTATCAAAGCAAGTGGTCTTTAACTCTTTCTGAAGAGAAACAATCTCTTTCTTGAGCCTGATATTTTCCTGTTCTCTTTTCTTGGCCTCATCTTCTATGACACAGCACTTCCCCGTCTTCTCTGCTAACTACTCTTTCCTACTTTCTCTGTTGCTTTGAATTTCTGGTGACACTTTTCAAAGTTTATAATCGATATATTCTTTTATCAGGTCCAAATCTTTCTTTCTTTTTTCTTTTTCTTTTGGGTCCGGTCGTGGGGCCTGAACTCTGCCCAGGAAACTGTCCCTCAGCTCTTCAGCTCAAGGCTAGCGCTCTACCACTTGAGCCACATTGCCAATTCTGGCTTTTTTCTTTTTGCTCATGTGGTGCTGAGGAATCGAACCCAGGGCCTCATGCATTCAAGGAAAGCACTCTACCACTGAGACACCTTCCAAGCCCCCCAGCTCCTTTTTCATAGCCATAATTTCTTAATGAAATTCAGAGGTCCTTTGCATGTTTCTTCAGAGCTATGAACTCATTTTCTATGTGGTTAATGTGATTACTTAACCTGTCATTTACATTTTCCAGGTGGTGAATGTTATTACTTAACCTTTCATTTTCTATCTTTCTCCTCCTTGGACATTCCTTTTCCTAATGTTCATTTTGCTTGCATTAAGCTCACTGATCTAGTCCTAGAGGTTCTCTACTGCCATTTGCAAATGATCTGTACTGTCTTTGTCAAAGCTTTCTTGATCCCTGTTCTGGTGTTCCTACCAAAACTCAAACTCTTTTCTTAGACTTGTTTTTTTTTAGGGTGTCTCTGTTATCAAACACCAACTGAGCAACCACTTTACCTCAAAACCTTCTAACTTTTCAAGCTTTCTTCTAATATCCGTGGCTGATTGGGCAACAAAGGCCATATTTAGGGCTCTTTGATTCTCCAGAACTTAAAGATCTATAGCCTATATGTCCTACAGGCTTCTGGCAGAAGTTCCAGAAAAAACATTAGGGTACTCACTGGGGAAGAGTACCATCTCACTCACCTTAGATTGAAGACTTGGCTTTCTAGCCACTGCGGTATCCCTGCTAGATTGAACCTGGAAATAATTGGTAAACACCTCCATACCTCGACTGCTGTAAGCCTCAGCTTGGGTAAGTCTGGGGAAAGACTTGTTCCAAATAGTCTGGTTCAATAGTGGGGCTACTGTGTTCCAAGGACCACCTTTAAGTCACTGAGCAGGATTCACTCCCTTTTCTACCAGGTGAAACACACCTGTAAAATTTGCTGACAGACATCCCAGATGTGCTTGTGTGTGAAAATTACTGTCTCTAATGAGGCAATGAGTCCCTGGTTTTATTTTTTCTGAAAAGGATGGATTTTGCTCTTTCCAGTTATACAGGTCACTAGTTGTAAAGGGAACATATATTAGAAAGGGGGCCTGCCCACCATCTCCTCCTTGTTCCTGTCTCAAGGGTAATAAGGGTAACATACCACATTGTACCACCTCAGTCTGCTACAAGTAACCACTTTTAGAATGGGAGGACTCATTAAAGTTGCTGATGACAAAGAATAGGAGAGAGAGTACATCAGTGCATCTTCCTCTGAGGGATTCTGTAAACCTGGGGGAGAATATTTTTTGGATATGACAACCTAAGGCCTTGTTCTTCCATCCTGAGAAAAGGAGTAAACAGGTGCATACAGGACATAGATAGAACTATCGGCATACATACAAAGACCAAGATCCACAGACACTTAACCCACATGTCCCATACCTCTCAATGTTGACCTCTACAGGAGGTCCCAGATGTCAGAGAGAACGTCCCAGATTGCCTCTTGTGGAGGCTACAGATGACCTCTGGAGGATGTCACATATGTCCTCCCTAGGAGGCCCTAGATGACCTCTCATGGAGGTTCTAAATATATACCCAATGAAGTATCAGATGACCTCCAAAGGAGTTTCCAGATGTCTTTTCAATGTAGCTGAGATTACCTCTCATGTAGCTCCCAGATGGCCACTCAAGGAGGCCACATGAACTCCAGAGAAAGTTCCAGGTAACCCTCATGAGAAAGCGACAGATGACCCCCAGAAAAGGTCTTATAAAGCTTCTCAAGGAAGTCCCAGATGATGTCCAAAGTCGGTAATAGATTTCTCATCATGGTAGCCTGAGGTGACCTCCCAAAGAGGCTCCAGATGACCTCAGGAGGTGGTCCTAGATTGCCTCTTAAGAAAGCCCCATGACTACTTTTGAAGAGGTCTCATGTGGCCCCAGGTGACCTCTGGAGAAAGTCCAAGATAGCCCTTGGAGAAGGACCCAGATGACCTCCAGCGTAGGTCTCAAATGGCTTCTCAAGGAAGTCGCAGATATACTCTTGATGAGGTTCCAGATGGCTTCCCATGGAAGCCCTACATTATCTCTCAAATAGGTTCCAGATGGCATCCCAAGGAAGCCACAAATAGCTTCCAGAGGGGTACAAAACAAGCTGGCAAGCTTGCCAAGTTTTTGCACCTCTAGAGGTACATAGATGACTTTTGTCCATGTTGGACCTCCGGAGACAAGCACTCAAGGTAGACTTTCAATCCTGAGGGCTGACACTCTCATCTATGGGGATTTTTCCCTGGGGCCAAGGCCTGATGAAATCCAAATGGATTATCTCGATGAAGTCTTCAAAAATAAGGACCTCTATAGTACAAGAAAATTCATCAAGACACATTTTATATAATCAATATTCTCCAAATCACCAACCCCCAAAATTATGATATCCCAAAGCTCCAAACATCAAAAGGAAAGTCTCTTTTCCCCTTCTCTTTGTCTCTCCTTCGCTACAGACAATATTTCTTTCGAGGTCTTTTCCTTTTTCCCTTCTACCAATTCCTTCTTCTCTTTAGGACTCTCCACTCTCCACAGACCTGAAATGCTTTGCAAGGCTCATCAGTTACCATCCTTCACCTTCTGCCCTCCCTCAACTTCTTCTCCACCCAGGTCTTTTCCCTTATGCTGTCACACTACTTCCTTCCCTCCAGGACTTTTTCTTTTTCTCTCACCTTCTATTACTCTGAACAAACAACCTATATAAAGTCTGTACCCCTTCTTCACTCCAACTGCTTGTTTTCAAATATCATATCCCAAACTGCCCACAGTCAATCACTTCTTAACAGCTCAACACGTGGTGATTATTGCACCAGTCCCTCCCACAGGATGCCTCACATTCTTTCGTCGCATTTTTTGTCCTCTCCAGCTGGCCAGGAGATGGGCCCATGCTGATTATCGGACCCTATAGATTATCTGGCCCTTCTGATTATCACAGTATCCTCCTTATGAACTAGTAGCAATTGAAATTGGAAATTTGATTGTGGTATGACAAACTCATTGTGACATCACAAACCCATTTTGACATCATCACTACCACGACATAACAAACCCCTTGTGACAACATTGTCATTGTGACATCATGATTCCATTGTGACATCTCAAGTCTATTATGACCTCTTAGCTCCTTTTAAAAATAACATACCCTTTTCAACATCACAGTCCCTTTGTGTACCCATATCCTTGTTGTGAACTGACAGATGAGATCAGACATGCCATTATAACATCAAAAATTTTTTGTGACATCCTCAACAGTGTGACATCACATTTTCATTATGAGAGCATCAGCTCATTGTGACATCACCAAACTCAATGACAGAATTGCATTATGACAACAATACTCCTTATGAAATCACAGACACATTGTGAATGCCTATTCTGTGATTTCATTGTATTTCAAATGTGGCATGAGAGTTGATATCAGAAACGCATTTTTGTGCCTACAAACCATTTTAACATCATACTAACTTTGTGACATCACAGTACCATTGTGATATCACTAACACAATGGGACATCACAAACCTCTCCTGTCCTCATAACTTTTGTGACATGCTGACATTGTGATATCTTAGACCTTTTTGCCCTCATAATTTGTTTTCAACCTCATATCTCATTTATGACGAGATAACAGAAATCAACTGTGACATCATGACCATTGTGACATCACACTGATAGATGTCATGATCATCATGTCACATTGTGATATCACAAAAAGTTTTGATGTCACAATTAATTGGTGATGCCATACAGTAAAGGGGCTATGATGTCACAATTGGTTAGTGATATCCAAATGGCATAATGTCTGATTCTCAATTGTCAGTATTTCATAGTGGGGCTTTGGGTACACAAAGAGACTCTGATATCACAAAGCTATGTATTTTTCAAATGTTATAAGAGGTTATAATAGATTTGGAATGTCATAATGTGATCCTGGTATCAAAAACAACAATGTGAAGTCACAATGAGTTTTTGATGTCACTGTGGTGATGAGGTCACAATGGGTTAGTTATGTCACGAGTTTGAAATATCACAATTATTTGTCCAAATTCGATTGCTACTAGTTCACCATGAGGATACTGTAATAACCAGAAGTGCCCCTATAATCCACGGGAACAGATAGTCATCATGGCCTCCTAGTCTGGACCAATGGAGAGAGGGTTGCATGACACTGGAGGGGGCAGGACATGCTGCTGAAGGAGATAGGATGTCAAGCCCCATATGGTTAGCTGCCAAGAAGTGATTAGGCATGAACATTTGGTAAGTGATAATTGAAAACTGGAAGGCAAGAAACATTGCAGTTGGGGAAGGGTACAGCCTATATATAAGCTGCATTTTCAGAGCAAGAGAAGGGGAGAGAAAAAGGTTAAAGGCCTGGTTGGAAAGAAGTGATGAGACTGCTGGAGGGCAAAGACCTGGGAGGAGAGGAAATTGAGAGAGAGCAGGAGGTGAAGGACGGCAACTGGCCACCTGGACAAGGCAGGGCAGGCCTGTCAAGAGTAGAGCAGCTTGAAGAGAAGAATGGAATGGTGGAAGAAAAGATGAAAAGACTTGAAAGGTAGGACAGATCTGTAGAGAAGGAGAATGAAGAGAAAGGAAAAAGCCTTGTCCTTTGAAGTGGAGCTTTGGAGATCATTATTTTGGGGGTTGGTTGTTTGTAGACCAGTTAACAAATGGCTGAACTGCTCTTTGAAGGTCTGAGGGTTCATGGTTGAGACTGAATTTAGCTCTCGGCATCCAGCCCAGGCCAAGGTATTCGTTTGTTACAAAATTTATGAGGACAAGACAGGCTTGTGATGTTACATTGCATTGATGATATCACAATGTCAATATGAGGTCACAAAAGGATTGTAATGTCACAATGATGATGTGGTCACAATGGGTTTCTGAAATCAACCTATATGCCACATTTGTGATAGAAAGAAATCACAGAATAGGCAATCGCATTGTCTCTAGGACCTCACAATGAAAATTTGATGTCATAATGCCATGATGTGATTGTCATTTTGGGATGTAATAATGGGCTGATTGTATTATAACAACAATGTGATCTCACTCTTGAGATGATGTCACAACGCGTTTGTAATGGTAAACTGGCATGTCTGATGTCAGTTGTCTTTCTTCAGAATGACGACGTGATTACCCAAAGGGACCATGATATCACAAACACTATGTGCTTTTACGAAGGTGCTAAGCGGTCACCACAGGTTTGGGATGTCACAAGGTTATCATAATATCACTGTGACAATATGATGTCACAATGGGTTTGTAATGTCAAGTGGTGATAAAGTCACACTTGGATAGTGATGTCACAAAGAATGTGTAATATCACCATTACATGTCCAATTTCATTCTAAGATCACAATGAAGATATGAGTTCACGAGAAGATCTAGAAGACAGAAAGGCCATGAATTTTGTAAAATATGAGTACATAATAGGCTGGTGAAAATGCAATGAGACAGAAATAGATGCAGAAAAAGCATTCGATAAGATCCAACACCCCTTTATGATGAAGGTTTTGGAAAAATTAGGAATCCATGGAACATTCCTCAATACAATAAAGACTGTATATGACAAGCCTACAGCCAGCATTATACTTAATGGTGAAAAACTAAAGCCATTTTCTCTTAACTCAGGAACAAGACAAGGATGTCCACTCTCTACACTTCTCTTCAATCTAGTATTAGAATGCCTAGCTACAGCAATAAGACAAGATGCAAACAAAAAGGGGATCTAAATAGGGAAAGAAGAAATAAAACTCTCCCTCTTTTCAGATGACATGACCTTGTATTTAAAGAATCCCATAGACTCCACTGCAAAATTACTCAAGCCAATTCAAAACTGGCAAAGTAGCAGGGTATAAAATTAACGCCCCCAAATCAATGGCATTTCTGTATGCCAACAATGAAAAAAGTGTGGCTGAAATTAGAACAGTAACTCCATTTTTAATATCCCCCCAAAAATAGCTAGGAATTAATTTAACTAAAGAAGTGAAGGACCTCTATGAAGAAAACTTTAAACACTTGAAAAAGGAAATCAAAACAGAACTTAGAAAATGGCAAAACCTCCAATGCTCCTGGATTGGAAAGATTAACATCGTGAAAATTGCAATACTTCGCAAGGTTATCTACAAATTCAATGTGATACCTATCAAAATTCCAACCATTCTTCAAGGAAATAGAAGAGGCAATCCAAAAATTCATATGGAACAATAAAAGACCCCGAATAGCAAAAACGCTCCTCAATGGAAAGAACACTGCTGGAGGAATATCAATAGCAAATTTCAGACTATAATATAAAGCCATAGTAATTAAAACAGCTTGGTACTGGCATAAGAACAGACCTCAGGACCAATGGAATAGAATTGAAAACCCAGAAATGAACCTACATATATATAGCCATCTAATCTTCGATAAGGGAGCTAAAAAAATAGAATGGAAGGAAGAGAGCATCTTCAGTAAATGGTGCTGGCAAAATTGGTTAACTACTTGTAGAAGACTAAAGCTAGATCCTTATATATCACCCTGCACCAGAATCAACCACTAATGGATCAAAGACCTCAAAGTCAAAGCAGACATTCTGAAAACATTACAGTATGGAATAGGAGAAACCATAGGTCTCCTTGGCGCAGGCTGAAATTTTCTTAATAGAGACCTGGAAACGCAACAAATCAAAGAAAGGTTGGACAAATGGTATCAAATGGTATTGCATGAAGTTGCAGAACTTCTGCATGGCAAAGGACATAGCTAGCAAGATCAATAGAAAGCCTACAGATTGGGAGATCTTCACGAGCCATACAACGGACAAGGGTCTCATATCTAAAATATATTTGGAACTCAAAAGATTAAATCTCCCAACCACAAATCCTCAAAGATACAACTGCCCAATAAATAAGTGGGCTAAAGACTTAAAGAGAAACTTCTCTGAAGAAGATAGAAGGATGGCCAATAGACACATGAAGAAATGCTCAACCTCCCTAGCCATAAAAGAAATACAAATCAAAACAACATTGAGATAGCACCTCAAGAACTCTAATAACAACAGATGCTGGAGGGGATGTGTACAGAAGGGAACCTTACTCCATTGCTGATGGGAGTGTAAACTTGTTCAATCCCTTTGGAAAGTAGTATGGAGGTGCCTCAAAAGACTTCACATGGAGATCCTCTATGATCCAGCAATCCCACTTTTGGGCATTTACCCAAATGTTTACAAACAAGACCACACTAAAGCTATCAGCACAATTATATTTATTGCAACATTATTTACTATAGCTAAGATATGGAACCAACCAGATGCCCCTCAGTAGATGAATGGATCAAGAAAATGTGATATATATACACAATGGAATTCTATGTCTCCATCAGAAAGAGTGACATTGCCCCATTTGTTAGGAAGTGGAAAGACTTGGAAAAAATTATGTTAAGTGAAGTAAGCCAAGCTCAAAGAAACATAGGCCCCACGGTTTCCTTTATTTGCAATATCTAGTATGTGTGTGAGTCAAGCAGAAAAGGTCAGATAATGTGATGTTGGGAAAATGAACCCTTAGATATGTATTTTAATGTTTTTTCTCTCATGCATTTCTTTCTAATGCATTTATAAGATTATTTCTTTGTTGCTTCGTATGTCCCTCCCCCACAGTATAGCCCTGCTTTCACTGTATTTGATGTCAGTAAAATTTGTGAAGGAGAAAGGGAAAAAAAAGTCATTTAAATAAGGATACAGGTGGACCCACTGCAACAATGAGAATTACAAGTTGTCATGTCGAAAATGAACTTTACAACTTTGGTGCGGGGGGAGGATTGCGTGGGGGTGGTGGAGGAGGCTGGGAAGGGATGTGAAGGGTAAACAAAGGAGGATTCTACAATGCTTGATAAGAAATGTACTCATTATCTTGCCCATGTAATTGTATCCCCTCTGTACAATATGTTCACAATACACAATAAAAATAAATAAATAAATAATACATCATACTTAATTTTTGTAATAAAAAAACAAAATGCAATGAGACAGAGATATCCCATTGGCAATATGATGCTACCATTACATGATATAGTATTGTTTTGAAGTCACAAATGGTGATGCCATACAGGTAATGAGGTCACCTAGGTTTGTGATTTCACAATGGATTGGTGATGTCACAATCTCATGCCAGATTTCTAATTGACAATGACTATATAAGTTCACAAAGGATAATGATGTATCCAAAGGCATATATTGGCATAAGTGTAATGAGTCTTAACATGTTTGTGATGTCCTCATGTGACTCAGTGGTCATGACATCTGGCAGTGTGATGTCACAGTGTCATGATATCACAGTGGATTTTTGATATCACATGTCATGCCTTAATTATTATGAGTTAAACAATTTATGTACTCAGAGAGGCCAAACAGATCACACTGGCAGAATGTCAAAAAATTTATGAGGATAAGACTGTTTTGTTATGTCACAGTGGGGTAGTGATATCATAATGGCAATGTGGTGTCATCAAGGTATTGTGATATTATAATGATTATGTGGTCACAATGTATTTCTGATATCAACCCACCTCAAACATTTGAAATAGAATGAAATCACAGAATAAGCATTCCAATGTACCTGTGACATCACAATTACATGTGATTTGATGTCATTATTGTTTTATGATGTCATGATGGGCTGATGTTATCATAATGACAATGTGATGTTACACTGGTGATGGTGTCACAAAGGTATTGCGATGTTAAAATGGCATGCCTGATCTCAATTGTCATTAGCTCAACATGAGGATATGAGTACACAAAAGGCCTGTCATGTCACAAAGGCCATGCTTTCTTTCAAACTTCTGAGGTCATAATAGTTTTGGGATTACACAATGTGATCATGTTGGTACAATGGGATTGTGATAACACAATGAGTTTGTGATGTCTCCGAGGTGATGAGGTCACAAAGAGTTAATGATGTCTCATCAAGTTTGTAATATAACAATGACATATACAATTTCAATTTCTTCTAATTCACAATGAGGATACTATAATAACCAGTGGAGCCAGAATTATCTGTGGGAGCCGATATTCATTATAAATTCTTGGCGTGGTCCACCGGAGAGTGTGGGGAATGCTGCCAAAGGTGGAGGTGTCAAGCCTCACACGGTGAGCTGTCAAGAAGTGATTGAGCATTGGGCAGTTTTGGAAGTGATGTTTGAAAACTGTTAGGCAGGAGATCCGTTGGAAGGAGGAGGGATACAACCTGTATATAAGTTGCAATTTCAGAGCATTTTAAGGGGAGATAAAAATGGGAATTACCTGGCTGGAAGAAAGTGGTGAGAGAGCAAGAAAGGAAAATCCTGAGAAGAGAGGAAGCTGAGGGAGAGCAGAAGGTTGGCAAGTGGTCACTGGGTCAGAGTAGGGCAGGCCTGTGGAGAGTGGAGAGGCCTGAAGAGAAGAAGGAAGTGGTGGAAGGGAAAAAGGGAAAGACCAGGAAAGAATGACAGGTCTGTAGAGAAGAATGGAAGAATGGAAAAGAAAAGCCTTGCCCATTGAGGTTTGGTTGGAGCTTTGGAGACAATAATTTTGTGGTTGATTGTTTGCAGAACAATTAAGAAAGGGCAGGGCTTCCCATTGGAGGTCTGACGTTTGGTGATCAAGGCTGGTCTTGAACCTGGGTATCCAGTCCAGGATAAGGTAATCACAGTCCCCTTTCTAGTGAAAAATCGTTTATTATATTAAATGTGACTTGATGGTTTGTCTCCTTGCCTCAGAAGTCATATGTACATGAGTTCACAGAAAGAGCTTGAAGGCTCAAAGTCCATGAATTTTCTCTAAGATCTGATGAGGCAATAACAGGTTTGTAAAAACACAATGGGAGAGTGATATCACAACAGCAATACCACAATATCATGTCAAAATTATGATTTGATACAACAATTAGTTGTTGATGCCATTCTCGTGATGAGGTCACAGTAAGTTTGTGATGTCACAATGGGTTCACAATTTCAGTGTGGCATGGGAGATCTCTCAACTGTCATTAATTAGCAATGAATATATCAATTCAAAAAGGGACTGTAATGTCTCCAAAGGCATGTTTTGTTACAAATGTGATGCTGTTCTAACAGGCCTGTGAGGTCAAAATGTGACACAATGGTCATGAAATCTGGCAGTTTGATGTCACAGGGGATTTCTGATATCACATGTCTTACCTGAAATATGAGATTGAAAACATATTATGAGCTCACAAAAGGCCTAATATATGGAAATGGCAGTATATCACAAAACTTATAAGGACAAGACTTGTTTGTGATGGCACAGCAGGTTAATGATATGACAATGGCAATGTGATGTCACAAAGGATTGTGATATCACAAAGGTTATATGGTCAAAATGGGCTTCTGAAATAGAATGAATTCACAGATTAGGCCTTCACACTGTTAAGTCACAATGTCACTGTGATTTATAATGCTATGATGCCATTGTCGTTTGGTTACATCACAATGAGCTGATGGTGTCATAATGACAATTTGATGTCATTGCTGATTTATGATGTCACAATGGTTATGAGGTCACATTATGTTTCTGATATTAACACACATGTCAACATTGAAATAGAATGAAATAGCCAGTGCCAGTGGCTCACGCCTGTAATCCTAGCTACTCCAGAGGCTGAGATCTGAGGATTGCGGTTCAAAGCCAGCTCAGTCTGGAAAGTCTATGAGAATCTTATTCCCAATAAAAACCATTAGAAAACCACAAGTGGCTCTGTGGCTCAAGCGATAGAGCACTCGCCTAGAGCTGAAGAGCACGGACAGCACCCAAGTCCAGAGTTCAAGCTCCACGACCGACAAAAATAAATTAAAATTAGGCATTCACAATCTTTTTATAACATCACAATGACAATGTGATCTCATAATGCTGTCTTGTCATTGTAGTTTTGTCATGTCAAAAGTAGTTGATGCTGTCATAATGACAATGTTATGTCACTCTGGTGATGTCACAAAGGGTTCATTACGTTAAATTGGCATGTCTGATATCAATTGTCAGTTCATAATAAGGGTATAGTTCCACAAAGGGACTGTGTTGTCACAAAGGGCATGTGTTTTTTTGCTAAGAGATCCTAATAGGTTTGCGATGTCACAATGTGATAGTGATGTCAAATGGCAATGAAAGCTCACAATGGTTTTGTGATGACAAATTGGTGATGAAATAGTTTTGTTAAGTCACATCTCTTAAAAACATGTCCAATTTCAGTTGCTACTATTTCACAATGAGGATATGAGTTCACAGAAAAAGACAAGTATAAAATGCCATGAATTTTCTAAAATGCTATGAAGACATACTAGGTTTTTGAAAACACAATGGGACAGTGATATCACAATGGCAATGTGATGTTGCAATATGATGACTTAATAATGTTTTGATATCACAATTTGTGATGCCACACTGATTGGTTCACAAGAAGTGTGTGATGTCACAATGGGTTGGTGATATCAAAATGACACATGTGATCTCAAATGTCATTAACTCACAATGAGTACATGAGCTCACAAAGGTACTCTGATGTCTACAAAGGCATGCATTTTCACAAAAGTGATAAATTCCTAACAGGGTGTGGTGTGAGAATGTGACAAAATGCCCATAACATCTATCAGTGTGTTGTCACCATAATCTAGATGTCACACTGGATTCGAGTATCACATTTCATATCTGGATTGGGTTTGAGAGGATTGGAATTTCACAGTGAGTTAGTGTTATCAAAATGGAAATGTGGGGTCACAAAGGGATTGTGCTATCACAATGTGTTTCCACTATAATAGGTTTGTGCTGTCACAATTGGTTGGAAATATCAAAATAGCATGCCAGATCTCAAATGTCTTTAATTCACAATGAAGACATAGGTGCAAAAAGGGACTGTGTTGTCTCTAAAGTCATGTGTTTCATAAATATGATGAAATCCTAACAGATTTGTGAGTTCATAATATGCCACCATGGTCTTGATATCTATCAATGTGATGTTACAATGTTCATGATGTCACAATGTTCAGGATGTCAGAGTCAATTTCTGATATCATATGTCTTACCTGAATTAATATGTTTCAAAACTGATTATAAGCTTACTAAAAGCCTAAAATATCCTAATGGCAGCATATCACACAAGTTATGACTAAGTTATGACCTCCTCATCAGTATGGCATCACCAGTTGTGACATCAAAACATTATTATATCATGATGTTGAGACATCACATTGTCATTGTGAAATCACTGTCCCGTTGGATTGTCACATAGTATGACCTCACACTATGAAGCTTCTTCTATCAACTGGTATCCTCTTATTAAATTATGAGTAATTGAAATTGGATATATCATTCCGATATTACAAACAAACTGTGACATCACAAAGCCATTGTGACCTCATCACCACGGTGACATCAAAACCGAATGGGACATCTCATTTCCATTGTGACATTATAGATTACATTGTGCCGTTAAAAAACTATTATGACATAAACACCTTTGAAAACACACATGGCCTCTGTAACATCACAGAACCTTTTTTGGATCCATAACCTCATGGGGAACTAATGACAACTGACATCACACATACCAAGGAAACATAACAAATGCTTTCTGACATCATAATTGTGACATCATGTTGCCATTATGACACCATCCGCTCATTTTGACATGTAAAACTACAATGACATCATAGCATTGCAACATCACATTGTTATTCTGATGTCATAGACATGTTGTGTTTGCCTATTATGTTATTGATTCTATTTCTAATGTGGCATGTCGGTTGATATCAGAAACCCGTTTTGTGTTCATGACCATTTTGATATCACGATGCCTTAGTTCCATCACATTGCCATTGTGATGTCACATTGCCAAATTGATGTCACAAATGGATTTTGATGTGACAGTGGTTGTGACATCACAATGAGTTTCTGATATCAACCCACATGCCACATTTCAAATATAATGAAATCACAGATTAGGCATTCATAATGTGACTATGATATCACAATGACATAATGGCAAATGTTATAATGTCATTGCCATT
Source organism: Dipodomys spectabilis (assembly GCF_019054845.1). Lineage (NCBI taxonomy): Eukaryota > Metazoa > Chordata > Mammalia > Rodentia > Heteromyidae > Dipodomys > Dipodomys spectabilis. The sequence goes on along the minus strand of NW_024871092.1, from coordinate 616,263 downwards.
TTGTGATGTCACCATAAGCTAAAGATGTCATAACAACAATGTGATATTACACCAGTTATAACGTCACACAGGGTTTATAATGTTACAATGGTTATGAGGTCACAATGTGTTTCTGATATCAACTGATATGCCACATTTTAAATAGAAGGAAATCACAGGATATACATTCACAATGTGTCTAAGACAGCAAAATGGCAATGCGATGTCATAATGCTATGAGGTCATTGTAGCTTGTTGATGCCACAATGTGCTGATGGTGACATAATGATTGATATCACACTGGTGATGATGTCACAAATGGTTTGTATGTCACAATGGTATGTCAGATCTTAATTGCTATTAGTTTACAGTGAGGACATGAGAATGAAGTCACCATGACATACACAAATTAACTGTGATGACACAAATGCCATGTTTTTTGTCAAAAGTGCTAAAGTTCCTAACAGGTTTTAGTTGTCAAAGTGTTAATGATATAAAAATGGGTTAATGATGTCTAAACTAGTTTGTAATATCACATATTTCAAATTTCAATTGCTACAAGTTCACAATGATACAAGTTCACAGAAGGAGCTTGATGTCCCAAAGGCCATGCATTTTCTAAGATGTGATTAGGTCATAATAGGATTGTGAAAGCATGATGGTTCAGTAATATCACAATTGCTATATGATGTCAAAATCTAATTAATTGGTGATACATAATAATGATAAGTTCAAAATTGTTTTGTGATGTCGCAGTAGATGGGTGATGTGACAATGACATTCCAGACCTCAATTTTCATTAACTCACAATAAGTATATAAATTTAGAACGAGCTTGTGAGGATTCCAAAGCATTTGTTGGTACAAATGTGATGAAGTCAGAACAGATTTATGATGTGACAATATGACACAATGATCATTACATCTAGCAGTGTGATATCACTATGCTCATGATGTCAACGTATATTTCTAATATTTCATGTCATTCCTGAAATAATATGAAGTCGAAAATAGATTGAGCTATCAATGGGCCTAACTTAACACAGTGGCAACATGTCACAAAACTTTGGAGGACAGGACATGTTTGAGTTGTCACAGTTGTTTAGAGATATTACAATTTCAATGGTACATCACAAAGGGATTGTGATGTCACAATGGTTATGAAGTCAAAATGTGTTTTTGATATAAACCCACATGCCACATTTGAAATATAATGAAATCACATAATAGGCATTCATAATGTATATATGATGTCACAATGACAATGTGATGTCATAGTGGTATGATGTCATTACAGATTTTTGATGTCACAATGAGCTGATGTTGTCGAAATGACAATGTGCTGTCACAACAATGATTATATTGTAAATCCTTTGTGATAGTTCTTTGGCATATCTGATCTCAATTGACATTTCACAATGAGGATATGGACACACAAAGGGACTATCATGTCACAAAGGCCATGTGTTTTTTCAAAGTTGCTAAAGATGTCATAATGGGTTTGGGAGGTCTCTAGGTGCTTGTAATGTCACAACAGCAATGTGATATCACAATGGCTTTGTGATGTCACATTGGTGATGAGGTCACAATGGACAGGACCAGTTTGTGATGGCACAACAGGTTATTATCACAATGGCACTGTGATGTCACAAAGGGATTTTCATGTCACAATGGCTTTGAGGTCATAAAGGATTTCTGATATCCACCAATATTGCTCACTTGAAATAGAATGAAATCACAGAATAGTCATTCACAATATGTCTATAATGTCACTATGACATATGATGTTATAATACTATGATATGTAAGTTTAGTGATGTCAAAATTGCATGTCTTATCTTAGTCATTAGATTACCATGAGGATCCCAAAGGTTGCTATGTGCTGAGTCCTTCAAAAGGCTCATTGTGCTGATTGCATTACACAGGGTTCTTTGTGCTATTTTTTGAAATGGTTCTGAGTCCTTGAGAGGTAGATATCCCAACAATCGTACACACACACACACACACACACACACACACACACACACACACACACATACACACACAAACATGGAGGGACACCATGCAACTGCTTGGTGTATGGGGTGGATGGAGAAGAGTCCCCCAGTGGTTGGGCTGAGTGGAGATTAGATGCACCCCCTGGGCAGCTGCTGGGGTTGGGGGGAAGCCCTGACCTGAGGTGAGGCTGCTTCTGCCATGGCCTGATAGCCTTAGGGCAGAGTCAGGACAGCACAAAGCCAAGGATAGAGGAGTGGCTGAGGGGGGAAGAGGCGTGACCCAGGGGAGGAGAGGGCGTGGCTGAGGGGGCACATATATGCTGAAGCCAGGGGCACACAGGGGCTGGAGCACTTGTGCAGCGGGGCGGGGCAGCCCAGGAGAGAAGTAGGGGCAGAGAGAGAGCAGAGAGAAGACCAGGCACATACATCAGGGGTGGCAGCCTCCATGCCTCTGCTGCTGTAGGAGCATGGGTCTGGGCCAGGAGCACAGAGCACACAAAGCCAGCACTTAAGTCACATCCTTCACACCACCCCAGGGAGGCTCAGAGGCTAGGTAAGCCCTGAGTCTTAGGCCCCTGGCTGGGAGCTCAGCTAAAGCAGTGGCAAGCTCAGCCCAGCCATCCACCAGCCCCTGCCCCTGCCCCATCTCCTGCACTCTCTGCAGCATTGCATTTCCACTGGCTCAGACCTGTGGTGCCTCTTGGAGTCATCCAGTGATGGTGCGCCCCAAGCCAGTTTAAGGCCCTGACCTGGTACCAGCCCCTGGTTCTCTGCTCTGGGTCCAAGCGTCCACCATGCCACTGCCATCGCTGCAAGCTGCACACAGAACCACAGCCTACAGATTCTCCCAGCAGCTCAAGTGAGTGTCTGCCCGCAGGTCAGCACCTTGCCACCTCCCCCTACCATTACTACTCCCACCCTGCAAATCCCACCTCCCTTGTGTGCCAACCACGCCTCCCTAGCAGCAGGCAAGCCAGCCTTGACTCTGCCAAAAATGCGCCCCAGGAGTGGGGTGGGGGGGATTGGGTGTTGACTCTGGGAACTCACCCCCATCCCTAGTGGCCAGTATCCCTGAAAACTGGGAGATGCAGGAATGGGTGAGAAGGGGTCACCACTGAGCCCCTGGCTGGAGTAGTGAAAGCCACACAGTCCCACATCTGCACCCTTTCTCTCCCTGGTGGGAACCTGGTGGCTTTAGGCAGAGGTGGGGAACAGCACCTCTGCACCTGCCTTATTGGGTCTTTTTTCTGAGAGTGGGGGGTGTTGGATGCAGAAGACCTCCCTTGCTGTGTGAGCCCTTGTCCTCTGTGCTCAGTCACCCTTTCATCTGAGGAGGGTCCCAGAAAAACACACGAGGGAGGTGAGGGCACTGGGGGTCAGATAGTAGGTGAATATATGGGAGGAACACACACCCTCAGACACACATATACCTGGTCTATCCCCCCACCCCAGGTGTCAACAGTACTCACAGAGTGATCACATTTCCCAGCTCTGCCAGCATCTGCTGGTGCTCCCTGTCCATCTGGTCTTTTTGTCCTCCCCAAGAATCTGCCCAGTTGCCCAGAATAATCTAGGCTGGAAATAGGAGTCTGTCCATGAATGTAGCCTGTAGGACCCCATCCATTTCCTCAACACTGCCCCCACCCTGGGTCACACACCCCCCTTTGGGACCCCATGACCCACTGCTTGTTTCAGTCCTGGCTCTGAGAAGCCACCTGTCTGGGGATTCCTTTACCCAGCGTCCGGGCCTAGGGTTTTGGTGAATGGGGAGTTAAGGCTGGTTGTTCCCAAGGGGAAGGGTCTGGCCCTGGAGAAGTGGAGAGGCGGGGTCGTGCTGTATCATTAGAGTGGTGCTCCCGTTGGGTGGGAGCCCTTGGTTCTTACAAGGGAACAGAAAATTGGAACCCGCGTGCTCCAGCTAATACATTGTCCCAGATGAGGAACCAACAAACTGAGGAGAGGTACTACTCTGTCTCTGTGTGTGTGTGTGTGTGTGTGTGTGTGTGTGTGTGTGTGTGTGTGTGTGTGTGTGTGTGAGTCTGAGAGAGAGAGAGAGAGAGAGAGAGAGAGAGAGAGAGAGAGAGAATCTTTCTCCTTGTACAGCCTGACCGTCCTCAGGGGAGTTAGTTGGCAAATTGCAGGTGCTGCCTGGAAGAGTCATCTGTCACCATTCTGGAGGTGTGTGTGTGTGTGTGTGTGTGTGTGTGTGTGTGTGTGTGTGTGTGTGTGTGTGTGTGTTGGGAAAGCAGGGAAATGAGAACAATGAAAATATATTTGTCACCATGTTTAAAAGAGCAAATGCATTTTCTTTCTCTCTCTGTGTGTGTATTCATTGTTGTTCTTTCTTCATCAATACCAAATACAAGCCCAGCCACAATTTTTGTTTTCTCCTTCACAGTTTCATGGTTCCTTTATGGAAGATTTCAGTAGACATTACTTTCCTCCCCTTTCCACCTCTCTCTTCCCCCTTTCCTGTAGCCCACATTAGCTGCTGGGCCTGAGTAGGCCTCCCTTAGAAGAACAGTGTGAACCCTGGACTGGAGTGGATGCCTGTCCTTCTATCCCCAGCCAGAAGTTTGTTGAAGCGAATGAGATCACAGCCACACTCTTTCACCTAGACACTCTGCTCTTGTGTGTTTAGTTGGAGGTAATTCAAGGGTTTGGAATGTGTCTGCCCAACATAATTAGGGAACAAGATGAGGGAAAGGATAGAGCAGGGGCTGTGAAGCTATGAGGTTTTGGGGACTGGCATACGGTGGGACATGGCAGATGGTTAACCATGAGAGTGGATGAGAGGAGAACCATATCTAGGGCATTAACGTTCTCCGTGGGCATCCGGGCACAGAGCTCTGGGCCTCCACTGGTGGTGAGGATACCCTCCTGGGGCAGTGCCCAGTGTCAATCCACCCTGGAGTCCTGCAGAGTCCAATCTGTGTCCCGCCTGGGCTGTTTCTAGCTGGACAGTAGTAGGCAAATCCATTCCCCCTATTGGAGCCCGCTCAGTATCAGGAGGTGGCAGTTAGCTAGGTCTCCCTGAATGCTAGTTTCTGTAACCTGCTATAAGTTTTCTAGAAGGAAAAGGGGACCATTGACTTTGGAACCTTTTAAGTTTGATTGGGACAAATTAAATACCACATTTTCCAGGTTTTTTTAATTTAAGCTGGCAAGTTCGATTAATGCCTGGGATTATGGATCAAATTAGATGGATGATTTCAGCCATCAAACAATGTTGTTCAAAGTGGCACAGTTCCCAAGCCAGACTGTCTCCCGCTTTGAACATTGTGCCTTGACTGCCTTTCTCTGGCAGCTGTTGAATCTCTCTAGGGTGACCACCCCACTCGAGGACATTGTGGGGAGTAGAGATTGTGACCTCGGCATCCTCAGCCTGCCAGCTATGAGCAGAGATGATTCCCAGCACCCGTACTGGACTCTGGGAGATTCAGAGAACCCAGGCTGCCTCAAGGATCCTTCCTCGGCAGCATGAAACTTAGGGGCCAGATGTGGTGAAAGATCCTGGCTGGCCCAAGGGGGAGGACAGGAGGCCCCTTGAGCCAGGCATTCAGCTCACAGCAACCTCATTCACACCTATGTGGGGAATTGAGTTCCACAGTGCTGGTCAGTTGCTGGACAGAGATCTTTGAGAAGATAGGCATCCCAGAGGCCCTGGAATGTAGCGAGTACATAGTGGCTCACATCCTCAGAGTCAAAAACAGTTCAGTGTGGTGGCACCAGGAGGGGGTAAGAGGGAGGAGGGAGAACTGTGGGAGAGCTTCATCAGACACCGTCCTCCCTCCCCCACAGAAGATTCTTACCTGAATCAGATGGGACTTTTCTGTAGTATTGTCATAGACAGATTCTCATTTATTTATCCAACATACCTTTACAGTGTGCAACAGGCTCTGGGTGGTCATAGTCCATGAAAAGTTCCAGGACTGGTTCCACAGCCCATGAAGAAACCTTGGATTGATCTGGATACCAGTGCTTCAAGCCTGTCATCCTAGTTATTTAGGAGGCTGAGATCAGAGAATTGAGGCTTCTGGCCCAGGCAGGAATGCCTGTAAGACTCTTGTCTTCAATTAACTACCAAAAACAAAACACCAGAAGTGGTTGTGTGGCTCAAGCCATAGACTGCTAGCCTTGAGTAAAAAGGTTTAGGGACAGCACATAGGCTCCGAGTACAAGGCCCAGGCCTGACACAAAAAAGTGAAGAGAGAGGAGAGGGAAGGACAGAGGGAGAAAACGAGGAAAAGAAGGAAGAAGGGAGAACATGCAAGCCTTGGTTTGGAGTCCCTGGATCAAAGGAGCCAACTATTCACAATCTATGTGGGGACATGACCCCTCAGCATCTTCATCACAGGCAGGAGCTGTGTAATCACCGCCTATAGAGGGAACCAGCCTCGGGTAGAACCTAGGGCTCAGGGTGGGTCACCAGGTTTCATAGAGTTTATTTTCTGGTCAGATCAGAAGAAAGTTTCCAAGGGCTAGGGAGGTATTGGAGTGAGAGTTTCAAGGGGGGGGGGCAAAGGATAAATAGGAATTTGAAGAGGGAGAATGATCCTAGGTCAGGTGTGTCAAGACATTGAAGCCATGACCTCGCCTGACAACATAGACTACTAGCCTTTGATCCAGCCACACTGCTATTAAAAGTACTGGCTTGGGATCATCATTGAAAACCTGGCTGCCGTTCACTGCAGGATGCCTGTGCACTATATCCTTAGGGACTAGGACATTCCATGGCTCAATCTGATGATTCCCCGCCCCCCCCCCCCCCCGGTGTTCATTCCTTCACCAAAGACTGAGGTAAGCATGCCACTGCCAAAGGACAGCCTGGGAATGAGGGCAGGAAATGGGTCTCTTGGCTGGCTAAGTCTTTAGTCTAGATGGCAGATCTGGGATTCAGAGAGGGCAGGCTGAATGTGGGGCAGAGCTGGGTAGAGGCTGGTGGGAAAACCAGAGTCACTGGGCTCTGAGCAAGGTTGTTTCTTTGATAATACTCACAACATAGGAACATTTCTCTGATAGAGAAGCCCTTTTCACCACCCCAAGAGGGACCTAGATCCCGCCCAGTCTCCGTCCCTTGACCAGGAATCCCTTTGGTTCCCACATCATGTGGTTGGATACCTAGACCTTACCTTACTGCCCAGTGTTTAGACAGGACAGTGAGAGATTCTGATTCTTTGATAAGGTCATGGGATCTTCCGTATGAGATTGTTCTTGAATGTCCCAAATTGGTGCATGGTCAGTCCCATCTAAGACTGCCATGATGTAGGACATAATATCTAGGGAATCAGAGCTGGATGGGGTCTGTTCTGGGAGTTTTGAATACTATGTGTTTGCTTTGAGCTCCCGTGTGCCCACTTGCTTCCCTTTCTTGTTTGGGTCTATGCTAGAAAAAGCTTGAAACTAGGGCATGGATCTTGTCTTTTTGCTCCAAGATGGCACTCTACCATTTGAATCACAGCTCAACTTCTAGCTTTTTTGGGTGTTTAATTGGAGATAAAGAGTTCTCACGGGCTTTGCTGCTAAGTGGCATCCAACTACAGTCCTCAGATTTCAGTCTCCTGTGGGGAGAGGATGACAGGAATGGAAACGTTTTTTTGGCTGGGTGCCAGTAGCTCATGGCTGTTATCCTAGGTGCTCAGGAGGTGAGATCTGAGGATCACAGGTAAAAGCCAGCCTGGTCAGGAAAGGCCCTGAGAGTCTTACCTAAAAGGAATTTCCAGAAAACCAGAAGCGGTGCTGTGTCTCAAGTAATTGAGTGCTTGCGTTAAGCTAAAGAGCTCAGGTACAGCACCCAGCCCCAGAATTCAAGCCCCACAACATAAAAAAGAAAGAAAGAAAGACATCTTTGCCTGCAAATGATGGTGGAGTGTGGGGGTGTGGGGAGGGTGCTGAGTTTGGGAGACCAAGTGCTGGCCTCACTGTACAGCGATTTGTAAAAATTCCCCAAGTTTGCCCCAGTTTGAAGCCACAGCTTCAAGAGGACATGCCCTGTGACAGGCAGGGAGTGGGCGAAGGGGTGCAGGTGTGAGATTGTTGTGTCTTTACTTCTTCCATTGAAGGATAGATTTGGATGCTGGGTATCAAAATCTGAATGAAGGGTTGCAAAAAGTTTGTGGCCTGATGAGATGGGTTTCCTCTGTCTATATGAATGTAGCTGAAGCCGGAAGCCACCGGTGGCTCACAACTATCATCCTAGCTCTCAGAAGGCTGAGAGGTGAGGACCGTGGTTACAAGTCAGCTTGGGCAGAATAGTCTGTGAAACTTGATGATAGACCACTACAGAACAGGTATTGTTGCTTTGGCTCAAGTGGGAGAGTGCTCACCTTCAGCTGAATTGCTGAGGGACAGCACCTTGGCCCAGAATTCAAACCCCTTGACCAACAACATAAAGAGGTGACAAAGTTTTCCACATAGCAGTGTGTATGATAGGAAATGCCATGCTGGTCTATGAGACATTCAGATATGTGTGAGATTCAATGTTTTGTCTACAATGGGTCTGATGTCGGTACTGCCACCTTCTAGGGGGTGGGATCTGATCCTAATTGAGGAAGTTCATGTTTCTGTTCTCAGGGACTGCTGAATCCTTGGGCTATCCTGTGTGTGTGTGTGTGTGTGTGTGTGTGTGTGTGTGTGTGTGTGTTTGTGTGTGTGTGTGTGTGTGTGTGTATGGGTGTGTGTGTGTGTGAGTGTTTGTCTGTCTGTCTGTCTGTCGGTCTGACTGTCTGTGTCTGTGTCTGGGTGTGTTTGGAGGTAGAAGAACTGGGCCTTGAACTCAAGGCCTAGGTGCTGTCCCTGAGATACCTTGCTCAAAGCTAGAGCTCTGACACTTGAGCCACAGCTCCACCTGTAGCTATTTAGTGGTTCAGCGTAGATAGGAGCCTCAGAAACTTTCCTGTGTGGATGGCTTTGAACAGTGGTCCTCAGACGTCAGCCTCCTGAGTAACTAGGATGACAGCAAGGAGCCACCCATGATGGCTCTGTGTTGTGTGTGTGTGTGTGTGTAGATATTGGTTGTAACAAAGAGTGCTGGAGCCTTTGGTAACTTCTAATCCCTGTCTTTGGGGGGGGTGCATGTGCTTTGTGGCTGAGGTCTAGGGGTCTGGAAGGGTGAGATGTTTGAAGGGGACTCAGCACCTATAAATTATAAGAGCAAGGGATCTTTGTGACCTGGAACTGTTTACTCCCTTGGGACTGGTTGGTGGCAGAGGGAGCACGGGAGGACCAGGGGTGGGGCCCATAGGGGTTGGCTCACCAGGGGGACAGAGAGCGTGGTCAGCACTTAGTAAGGCTGTGAGCCCTGTTAGTATGGACCTTATTGGCATGGGTCAGACTCTGGGTCATCTCATCATGACGTCTGATGGGCAAGGCCAAACCAACTTTAAATCTTGACCTGTGTTCTTCAGATCTCAGCTTCCTAAGTAGGTAGGGTTATAGGCATGAGACTCTAGAACCAGGCCTCAGATTCTTTTTGGTATATTAGTGTTTGAACTCAAGAGCCTAGGTTTTCCAATCAGGTCTTCTTCCATGGGAGCCAAGCCTTTCTGTCTTGGGCATTTCTGAGATGGAGACTCCATATATGCTCAGGCTTGGCTGGATCATGGTCCTCCTGTGACGGGCATGTGCCACCATGCCTGGTCCTCTGTAGTTGGGATGGTAGATATGTAGCACTATGCTCAGTCATCGGTTTAAATGGTTGTCCTAAACTCAGTCCACAGCAGCCGATTCTTGACCAGATTTGAAGCTCTGGGTTCGGCCTCGAACCATTGTCCTCAGTCTTCTCACAGGACAGTTGTGAGGAAACAAGGGATCAATACAAGGGGAACTCTGGGGCAGGACCAGGCATAGAGGGAACGGTCATCAGATAAGTTTCTTGGCAATTCTGTGAGCATATAACAGGAAGATACATGGAAAGGACCAAGAAGGGGCCTGTTATTTATCATGCCACAAGTATGGGATTAGGAAACAAAACATGGCTCTCATCCTTACCCTATCCCCATGAGGAAGGAGATCCTTCACTATTCAGCTTTGCAGCTGGGGAAAAAACGGCACGGAAAAGCTGGGTGACCTACTCATGACCCCCAGATGACAGGAAGCTCGGCCTGACTTGTCTGCCATGCTCCCTAGGACAATGGGTGCTATTCACTCCATTTCTTGTGGTGGGAAGTCCACTTATTGTCAGTCATGAGGCTTGAACTCTGGGCCTGCGGAGTGTCCCCAAGCTGCTCAGATCAAGTTTAGGGCTCTACCACTTGAGCCATAACACCATTTCTGTTTTTCTGGTGGTTCTTTGGTGATAAGCATCTCAAAGACATTCCTGCTTGGGCTGGCTCTGAACCATGATCCTCATATCTCAACCTCCTGTGTAGTTACCATTGTAGGCCTGTGCCACCGGCATCCAGCTTAAGTATAATTCTCTCTCTCTCTCTCTCTCTCTCTCTCTCTCTCTCTCTCTCTCTCTCTCTCTCTCTCTGTCTCTGTCTCTGTCTCTCTCTTAGTAACATGTTGAATGTGTGCTGGAGGTGTTGGCTCAGCATCCCCATGTGACTGGGACCCAAGGTGACCCTGTTATTCTGGAGGTAGGCTGTGTGTCAGGATCATTTTTGCTTGGACTGTGGAACTAGCTTCTTTAGGTAAGCCCCTCTGTGCCTGGGGTAGACCATGATGGTTACTCATTGTCAGTCTGTCTGGTGAGTCCTTCCCCACTACTCTCTGCTAAGACAGTTAAAGGAAAGTGGATGAGGAGGCATCCCATTGTCCAACTACACAGCACTATCCCAAGCCTCTGATCCTCACTGCAACCTATCTGGCCAGACCCTGATTATAAGAAACTGAATTCACTCTATGTGTACCTCACATTGCTGCAGTGTGTTGTTTCGGGGATAGGGGGCAGTGTGCAGAGTAAAGACCCCAGATCCAACACCTCCTGGGGGACATTTGTTCTGTGACAGCACAAAGTCATTGGTGTAGATAAGGAGGAAATCGGTATCAGACTGAGCCAGAACAATGCTCAAAGGTAGGTAGGCTATTGAAGTTTCAAACCGACCCATGTCTGCTTCCCACTCACCAAAAGGAGGATGCAGTGCAGGTAGCCCAGCACTGGCCCTAGGGGACTATAAATGGATGGTGGCAGTCAGGTGCCAGTGGCTCTCACCTGTCATCCTGGCTATTCGGGAGGCTGAGTTCTGATGGTCGTGACTCAGAGCCAGCCTAGGCAGGCGAGTCTGTGAGATTCTTATCTCCCATAAAGTACCTCCTTCCCCCCCCCCCGGAAAAAGCCAGTTGTGGTGCTGTGGCTCAAGTGATAGAGCCTCAGCCTTAAGTAAAAGAAGCTCAGGGATGGCACCCAGTCCCTGAATCCAAGACCTGGGACTCACAAAAAATAAAATAAATGAATAGTGGACACATGTTATCTTACTACCAAAAAGGATGGATTCATTCTTCTCTCTGGTACTTGTAGCCAAAGGTAAGTGGCTTCCCTTATGTTCCTCTAAACATCTCCTTCTGTCTACTATTTCTCCTGGATTCAGTTGCAGGATAGAATTCAGATCATCCCACTTGATATGACCTCAAGTACCCTCCCCTGCCCACCTTTCTTGGGGTGGGGATCCTGGATGTACTCACCACTGGGTGAAAGAAGCACCAGAGAGATGGGGGTAGGTATCCCTGAAACTCATACACACAGACACACAGACACACAGACACACACACACACACACACACACACACACACACACACACACACACACACACTCACCTAGGCCAACTCTGACTAGCCTTTTCCAAAGATATTTTATCTCCTTGGTTTAACTGACCTAGGAGAGGAACTTGATCCCTTATAAATGACTATTTTAAGTAGGGCTTGCTAGTTGACACGAGATAAACAAAAGCTCAAAGGAAAGGTTCTGGACCCTCTCTGATTCAGGCCTCACACTTGACATCCTGGCTCCTGGGTAGGCAGAGATCAGAGGATCAAAGATCGAAGCCAGCCATAAGCTAGAAAGCCGATAAGACTCTTCTCTGCATGGAACCACCAAAAATCCAAATGTGGAGTTGTGGCTCAAGTGGTAGAGTAGCAGCCTTGAGCATGAAAACTCAGAGAGACAGCTCCCAGATCCTCAGTTCAAACCCACACAAGAAATGGCCCCATTTGTTGCCCCCAGATTGCCTGGGCCTCAAGTGCCCTCTCACAGAGTGTGATACCGCACTGGTCCCTGGGTAGTGTATCAGAGTCTTCAGAAATTAGGTTGTGAAAGCCAGGCCTTCACCTTTTTACGCTCTCAACCACACCAGCTTGAGGCAGAGCATGACAAGGCCAGCAGCCTGCAGAGCGGAGAAGATCCCCCTCTACCAGGGTGATTGGAGCGGGCTTCTTAGAGGCAGTACTTGAAAGGGGGTCTTGCTTAACAAGGAGGATGTGACAGGTAGCACAGAGAGAAAAGATGCCATAGATCAAGGACAACATAGCAGACCGTGTTCTTTTCCAGCCAAAGCTGCTGGTTATTTACTCAGTAAATATGTGCAAGACTGTCCTGAAACAGGCCCAAGGGGTCATAGAACAGCTATCCAATGTTGCGATTTTATCTTAGCAGTAATGGGCTCACCTAGCACACAGGAAACCCTGGGTTCGATTATTAGGTCCCACATACACAGAAAAAGCTAGGCTCAGGTGGAAGAGTGCTCACATCAAGCAAAAGAAGCTCAGGGACAGCGCCTGTACCCCGAGTTCGAGCCCCAGCACTGTCAACGTAAAAGTTCTCTCCAAGAGACCTGGGTGACAGATTGATGGTGTGCCCTGTAGCACTTAGTAGATCCATCCATGCTTTGTGCCTTCTTCTATGACAGAGGGGATCTGGACACTCTTTCTGCCCTGGGCACCCCTGGACCCGGTTATCAGCAACCCTCCCAAAGGCTTCCACTGAGACATGGAGCAACAGGCCCCAGAAATTCTCAGGTCCTGGTTGGGTGTGGCGGGATGATACAGGGCAGGCCTAAGAAGTCCTAGTGGGTCTAATATGCTCCAGACAACCAGGCCATCCCGAGGAAGCGGATGGGAGCATAGAAAGGGGAAGTGATGTGAAGGGGGCTCTTTAATGCCCATAGCCCTCCCCAGATTCTGAGCCTCCCTTTGCTGTCCCTGAGGGAGGTAGAGGAGGGTCTAGGTGGTAGTGTCTAGAGGAGGACTAGTTGGAAATTGTAAAGAATGAGACACCATAGGCCATGCGCTGATGGCTCATCCTGGTTACTCGGGAAGCTGAGACTCAGAAGGTCTTGTATCCCTGCACAGGGTGGAAAGTCAAATGAGAGTCTCATTTCTAATCTCCAACCGGAAGTGGTGCCATGGCTCAAGTGGAATTGCACTGGCCATCAGCAAAATTCATCATCAGAGACAGTACGCAAGCCCTGAGTTCAAGCCCATCATCCAAAAAAACAAGAAAGAAAGACACCCCTTACTTGGCAGTGATGGTGAAGGAGTGTGGTTGCTGTGGTTGGGACACCAGGTTCTGGCCTCAGTGTACAGCCATTTCTAAGAACTCCCGAAATTTGTCCAAGTGGGAAGTTACAGCAAGCTGGGCATGTCTTACCAAGAACTCCAGAGGTTTTGGCCTATCGTAGGCAGGGACTGGGCAAATGGGAGCAGGGTTGGAAGGTAGTGTTGATTATATTCTCTCAAACCAAGGAAGAATGGCTTTGGATACTGGTGTCAAAGTCTGAAAGTGAAGGGTTGCATGTGCTTTATGGCCTGACAAGTTGGATTTCCGCTGGTTGTAAGAAGGTGGCTGAAACCGGCACTGCCAGTATCTCACAACTATCATCTTAGCTACTCAGGAGGCTGAGATCTGAGTATTATGGTTCAAAGCCAGCTTGGGTAGGAAAGTCCGTGAGACTTTATCTCAAGTGAAGTACCAGAGAATTGGAAGTAGTGTTGTGGCTCCAGTGGTAGGACGCACTCCTTCAGCTGAAGAGCTGAGAGATGGCATGCAGGCCCAAAGTTCAAACCCCATTACCGACAACCCAAATGATGTGGCTGAGTTTTCTTCATAGTGGTGTGTACAGTAGGAAACGCCATGCTGTTTTATGAGTCATTCCAGACGTGTTTTGTCAACATTCAGTCTGAGGATGGTAGTATCATCTTCTCGGAGGTTGGGATGTTCAGTTGCTCAGGGACTGCTGAGGCCTTGGGCTACCCGTGTGTGTGTGTGTGTGTGTGTGTGTGTGTGTGTGTGTGTGTATGTGTGTGCGTGTGTATGTGTGTGTGGGCGTGTGCGTGCATTTTCCCCTCATCATTCTCTGCCCACTTCCTTGGTGCTTGTCTGCCTCTTCCTGACCTTGGATGGGGCCCTTCCTCAACAGCAACCCTGTCTTTAGTCATGGTCTACAATGAGTCCTAAATTGCCAGAAACCTGAATGCATATTCCAGCTTTTCCTTGGGACCCAAGTCAGGCTGTCCATATCTTTGTCCTTATCCAGGGGATTCTGGGTCCTCAGTGCCAGCTAGCATATGTTCTCTTCTGCCTCTGGGGGGGCAGGGTCAGTCATGCTGTTTCCTGTCCTTTTCTCAGCTGGACCCCTGGTTGCATGACCCACTCCCAGCAGGCTGGTAGTGGTGTGGAGGAAGGGTGGTTGCCAGTGGCTCTGGTCAGCTCGACCTTGATAGCTGACTGAAGGCTCCCCAAACAAGGATAATCTGGGGCTACATGAGAAGTGAGGCCAAGGTGGCATGGATGTATTGTTCAATGTCTAGGAAATGTCAATGCACCTTATCATAGGCAAATCTATCTTCTGGCCCCAGCTGGGCCTCTCAGGTCCTTCTAGACAATTCTGGATGCTCAGAATACAAAGGAATATACTTCAGATTCCAGGGCCAGGGAACTGGGGGATGAGAGAATGGTATAGCCAGTACCTCAATGTTCTGGGGCATTAGTTTTGACCTGGATAATCTGAGCTAGAAATGGGGGCAGTCCTGAGTCATAGTCAAAGTAAACTGTCAAGCCAGATCAAGTGGTTTCTCCCTAAGTCCTTCTTCTGCGGAGGGGCTTGGGCCATGGCAGTAAGTTCCATGGAACCTGCCCCTCGATCTCAACATGGGGCTGCAGTATCAAAGGAAGGACTCTAGGGTTGCTCCTTGGTAGTCGGCCATGATTGCAGAACTTCATCTGCCCCTCTTCCCCAACCACTGGCAAGGAAAGCAGGGCACCGAGACCTTGGACTCCTGGGATAGTGACTGCTACAAGCAGCAGCCAGTTGGCTGTGGATTCCTGAGCCTACAAAACTTTCATGAGCACAACTCAACACCTGCCCAAGTTCTGACTGACAAATTTGCACTCTTGTGATACTCGTGTGACTCGTCATTATCTGGTGCGACATCTTAGAGCTCCTGCTCCTCCTGTCCCAGAACCATGGTCTGAGACTGATTTACTGCTCGGATCCATATTGCACCCATGACAGATGCCATTATGATGATCTTCATGTCCCAAGGCTCGATACTTCTCTGGTACTGTGGCCTGCTCTGTAGGCAATGGCCTCCAAACAGGCTGCTACCAAGACTTTTAGGACACCTAGACATTAGGAGACCCTCATGGGCCCACTGGAAAGAACTCTGCCTAGAGCTACAGCGTAAGGTCCAAGCAGGCCAGGTGTTGGTCATGGGGCTTGAACTCTGGGCCTGTGCACTGTCCCCCAGCTCTTCAACTTACCACTTGAGCCACAGAGCAACTTCTGGTTTTCTGTAGGTTCCTTGGAGATCAGAGTCTCCCAGATTTTCCTGCCTGGGCTGGCTTTGAAACGTGATCCTCACATCTCAGCCTCCTGAGGAGCTAGGAGGACAGGCGTGAGTAGTAGCACTCTACTACTTGAACTACAGCTCTACTTCCGGCTCTTTGGGTGTTTAATTGGAGAAAAGTGTCTCATTGACTTTCCTGCTTGCAATTGGGATCCTCAGATCTCATCCTCCTGAGTAGATTACAGGGGTGAGCCACCAGCACCTGCCCTCTACCTACCTCTTACCTATAACCTCCGCCCTCCTCTGAGTCCCAGAAGAATATGTCTCACCAGGCTCAATTTTTTTTGCCAGTCTTGGGGCTTGAACTCAAAGCTCATACTTGGGAGAGACTCTAAACATGTGAAGACTGTGACAAATGCTTCCATTTAATTATGTATCATATTTCAACACTTAATAAAATGTTAATAAAAGTGACTCAATGCCCTAAATTATTGTGTATAATTTTATAATAGATGTGCAAAATATAATATGTGTATTGCAATACTAAATACAATAATCAATAAATTAATCAAAGAAAAATAAAATACAAAATCAATAATAAAAATCATAATATGAAATTAACATGCATATATAAGTATATGTCATGTATTACACATTCATAGAAATATTTCTTCCATTGCAGGGTCTTCATTCAGGCCCTGGGAACTCTATCCTGAATTTCTTTTCCTCAAGGACAATGAGCTTCGCATTCACCCATGGTGCAAAAGAGTTATCTGGACGGTGGGCTCAAAAACTAGCAATGGCAGAAATACGGGACCCAGTTCCAAGAGAGTGACTTAATTTTTTAAATGGAAGCAGTTATGTTTATTCAGTTCCATACTGAACATTAACAAACGCAATGTAGAGTTTTGTACAGCTATTCAAACATCCTTCCCTTACCTGCAAAGTGCTTCTCTGAGAACTACATTGTTTCTCTTTTTTTGTATATTTTTTATTGTAAAAATGTTCTACGGAGGGGTTACAGTTCCAGGAGCAAGGTAATGAGTACATTTCCTATTGAGCATTGTTTACTACTCCTGTGTTTTTCCCCTACCATCCCTTCCCTCCCATCTCCACAACTACCTCCCCCTGCCAAGGTCAGTGACTTAGTTTTTCATTTTAGGTTGGCATGGGGTTTGAACTCAATTAATGGCAACTCTTTGCTCACACTGCTACAGATTTACCAAGACCCTGAGTTCAAATCCCAGGCTAGGGAAGAAAACTGGCAAAAATTCCAAACCAGGGAGTTTCATTTTTTTTAATTTAGTTAAATAGTTAATTTTTATATGTTCTTTTTTTTTTTTTTTTTTGGCCAAGCATGGGGCTTGAACTCAGGTCGTGGAAACTCTGCTTCAGCTTGGATCTCGCTTGGCTGGGGTGCACTCATTGGACCCATAGCCAATCATGAGATCCTGAGTCAAGAGGACTTTCAGGAAGAAAAAATATTTGGAAAGCACAAAAAGTGGTGAGCTGCAGAGAGCTGGGGTTTTACGATATTTTTCTTTGCACAGTGACCATCCTGGGTCTGAATGGCAAACCTGCAAAGTGGACCTGACCTGCCATTGCTGGTGGTTGGTGGGCTATCAATGAAGCCATAGGCTAATCTGTCAACATAGGCCCTGGGTTCAAATCCCAGTCCTGACACCAATAGCAAGAGATCACAAGAGACTCATACCTATGCATAGGAATACCGATTGAAAAAGTAGTTTAAGCATTTGTCTACTCTAAAATTGGATGCAATAATCCTAGAATGCAGATTGATCTTAATTAAAAGTTTATTAATCGTGAGAAGAATAATAATCCTTCAATGGCAGTTTAATAAATACCTAAGAGTTGGTAGGAACATAGTAGGTGTCCTTCTATCATAGAGAAATGGCTATGGAAATCTTACCAATATATATTTATTTCTATACGTCCGTCTGCCTATCCATGTATCGCTGTTTAGGCCAAACCTGGGGGTCGATCTCAGAGCCTGGGAGCCACCTGACATCTTCATTGGCTAGAGGCTGCCATGCTCAAACTCACCCAATCATGAATTGGGCCTGCTAGGCACTAAGTTCAGATCCTGGCACTGCCAGGCATGATGGAGAACAAATCTAACATCTGGATGTTATGTGATAGGATTTAAACAATGTAATAAATGGTATAGGTGCCATCAGAGTCAATAAATTAAATCTAAATAAATGAATGAAACAAGAAATAAAATAAATAACCACAACAAACACAATATGGACTGAACATCTGTACTGAAGTATAAATCATATCTTTAAAATACATATAAGGAGGGCTGGGAAGCTGGCTCTGTGGTAGAGCGCTTGCCTTGCATGCATGAGTCCCTGGGCTCGATTACTCAGCACCACATAAGCAGAAAAAAAAGCTGGCAGTGGCGCTGTGGCTCAAGTGGTAGAGCGCTAGCCTTGAGGTGAAGAGCTGAGGGACAGCGCCCAGGCCCAGAGTTCAGACCCATGAGTGGACCATAAAAAAAGTATATAAGGAGTATCTTTTCCAGGCCTGAGGCTTGAATTCAGCCCCCCTATGAGGAGGGAATGGCGGGAGATCCTGAGATACTCGTTTGTAGAGTCATGGAATATGATTGATCTCATCCTTGAATGAGTAGTTCGTGCATGATGCAAGTAGGAAATGATAGGCAAGACTCATGGGGTATCAATTATTTGTAAAGAACAGTAGATGATGCATGACAATAATCATCACAGTCATGAAATGGAGGCATCAGGAAAGATCCAAGAATCGGTAGTCCACAGATTGGATTCCACCACAGGTTACCATCTCTCCTACTCTATTCAAATGTGTACTTATTTGCATACTATTTTCACCTTATGAATGGATGACTGTTGTGCTCCCCGCTCTGCCCTTGGGGTCGGGGGCTCAATAGCACGTCCTTGGAATGGCCTAACTCCTTCGTGGGTTAAAGGCTGGTGTGCTCAATTGGACCCATTGGCCACTTGATCCTGCTAGGTCCCGAGTTCAGATTCCCCGCCCTGCCAAAAGATTCATCTTGATGTCAGAAGTCAATCGTTGCACCTGTTTGTTTGTTTGTTTGTTTGTTTTTCCGTGCAAGTCCGGGATCTCAGCTAGGATGGAGAATGCATGGGCCACCCTGGGGCCATGGGAATAAGTTGTTATCCATGTCAGCCCAGTTATATCTATCATCATATACTCAAAAAAATACAAAATACACCATGAATAGCATATAAAATAAAGAGAATAACTACACTCAATGCAGGATGCAGTCCAAACACGGATGTGAATATAAATCACATGTTTCAATGATCATTGAGGACTATTTTGGCCTCCTTGGGGCTCGATCTCAGTTCCTGGGAATGGCCCAGCTCCTTAGTGGCTCACAGTCTGGTGTGATCACGTGGACCCATTGGGCAGTTGGGCCTTCTAGGCCCAAAGTTCAAATCCTAGCACTGCCAAAAATTCACCCTGATGTGAGAAGCCAGTTGTTGCACCTGTTTTCTTGTACTGTGCAAGTTATGGATCTCAGCTGGGAAGAAAAATGTATACGCGACTCTATACTCATGGGAATAGGTTGTCATGCAGTTCACCACAGTTATATCTGTTATCCTATACTCAAGGAAATACACAATACATCAATGAATAAGACACAAAACAAAGAGAATGACTACACCAAATGCAAGATGCCTCCCACCCATGTTTGGAAATATAGAACCTCTATTTAATTATGAATTTATGACTATATTGGCCCCCACCAGGGCTCTATCTCAGGTCCCAGGAATGGCCTAGTTCCTTAGTGGCTCACAGCCTGGTGTGCTCACCATAACCCATTTACCAATTGGGCCTGCTAGGCTTTGAGTTCAAATTCCTGCACTACCAAAAGATTCATTCTGATGTGAGAAGCCTATGGTGGCACATGTTTTCCTGTCCTGAGAATGTCCTGGGTCTCATTGAGGATGGAGAATGCTATATAGGCAACTCTTAGCCATGGGAATAGGTTGTCATCCATGTCAGCACAGTTATATCTGTCATCCCATATGCAATAAAATACACAATACATCCATGAATAAGACAAAATAGAATGAATAACTACACTGAATGCAAAATGTATACCACACCTGTAGGTAAAGAGAAATCCTATGTTTAAAAATGGTGAACTTGCTATTTTGTCCAGTGCTGGGGCTTCAAATCAGGCCCTGCACCAGGCCTGACATTCTAGTCTTCAAAGATGGTGAGCTTCCCCTTGCCCCACAGTGCAACAGAGTTACCCAGACCTGAGCTCAAATCCCAGCACTGGCAAAATTTCATCCTGATATCAGAAGCCAGTTGTTGTGCCTTTTATCCTCTCCTGTGAAAGTCCTGGGTCTCAAATACGATGGAGAATGCATAAACAACCCTGTAACCATCGGATCAGGTTGTCATCCATGTCAGCCCAGTTATACCTGTCACCATACTTATTAAAATACACAATACCTCCATGAATTAGAGACAAAATAAGGAGAATAATTGCACTGAACACAAGATGCTGTCCACACATGTATGTCAATATAGATCCTATGTTTAAATTATGAATTTATGACTATAGTGGACCACCCTGGGGATCAATGTCAGATTCTGGGAATGGCCACACTCCTTAGTTGCTCACTGGTTCATATGATTATCTTGACTGATTTGCCAGTTCGTTTTCATCTGCCCTGAGTTCAGATCCCAGCACTACCAACAAGTGGATCGTGGAGTAAGAAGGAGAGTGTGAAACGTTTTTTTTCCTTTTCTCTGAGAATCCTGGGGGTCAGGCATGATGGAGAACATTTCTACAAATCTAGATGTTCTGTGATAAGTTGTCATCAATATAATAAACAGAATGGGTTTCATCATAGTAAAATCAATGGTAAATAAATGAATGAAACAAAAGATACAAGGAACAACCACACCAAACATGTATGGACTGAACATCTATAGGTAAGTATAAATCCTATGTTTACAATATATATAAATAGTATGTTTTCCAGGGCTGGGTCTTGAATTCAGGGCTAGTGAACAGGCCTGACTTTTTTATCTTCATGTAAGGTGATCTTCCCCTTTATCCACATTACTGCAGATTTACTCAGATCCTGAGTTCAAATCCAAAGCCTGTAAGAATAAACTGTGTGAATTGCAAGCCAGGGAGCTAATTTTTTTTCTCAGCATGGGGCTTGAACTCAGGTCGTGGCAAGTCTGCCTCAGCTTCAATCACCCTAGGATGAGGTGAAGCCACTGGACACTCAGGTGCTCCTGTGAACCTAGAACCCCAGGAATTGCAGGGAAAACAATGCCTTTTATGTTTTCTTCCTTTGTAGTGACCCTTCTGGGTCTGAATGACACTGTTTCAAAGGGTACTTCACCTTCCATTGCTGAAGGCTGACAGATTATCATGGAAGCCATAGGCCCATGTAGCAACATAGGTCCTCATTTCAAATCCCCGTCCTGACATCAACCAATGGCAGGAGATACTAAGAAACTGGTTCCCATCCAAAGCAATACTACTGGAATTTTGTCAATGTCACAGTTGATTGAGTTCCTGGTGCATGATATAATCCTATAAAATTAAACAGCATCATTTCAGAAGGCTGGTTGATTTTATTTAATATTTATGAAGCATTAAAAGAATATTATTACTTACAGGAACACAATAATTTCAGGACACTGAGTGCTTTCATTAACAGTTTAAGGACTTAAACAATAACATTAACTGCATGGACACATAATGAATACTCAGGAATTGGTAGGAATATAATCTGTATAACTGAATAATGTATAGACATCTCTGGCACTCTATAAAGATATATATTTATTAGCATACTGCCATCTGCATGTCAATCTGTTCTTATTTTGTTAAGCCCTAGGGTTCGTTTTCAGGTCTTGGGAACATATTGTCCGCTCAAATTGCCCCAGGATGGCCTGTTGACACTCACCCATTCTGCTTGCTTCACAGGATTCTGGCCACACCCCCATTCTTTCATGCTTCTTTCTGACCAATGGGATACAAGAATGCTGGCCATGCTCACATTCCATGCTGCCCAGTAGCACTGGGATTCCCTCTGTTAGTTTACATCACTACCAGTAGTTGAGGAATGTAGAGGTGGCTGAGTGGTGAGGAAGACTTGAGGTGACTTTGGAGTATAGTAGAAAATTGATGCTCCCACCCCCACCTGGCCCCTTCCTTCCCTTCATGTGGTGCCAGGTTTCAAACCTCAGACAATGGCGTGCTGCCAGCAAGCCTAAATCCCCGACCTGGTCCCTACCCCTAGTCTTCTGCTCTGGGCCTATGTGCCGCAATGCTGCTGCCATCGCTGCTGCCCCACTTGGAGGAGCTGCCAACAGCTTCTCACAGCAGCACAGGTGAGTGGCCGCCCCAACACCAATTCAACCCGGGTCAAACACCCCTCTGGGGGCACCATGACCTCTTTACTTGTTTCCTCTCCCCACCTCTGATGAGAGACCTTTCTGTCTTGAGCATTTCTGAGATAGAAACTAAATATATGCTCAGGCTGGGCTGGATCGCGGTCCTCCTGTGAAAGATATGCTCCACCAGGCCTGGTCCTCTCTAGTTAGGATGGTAGACATGTGGCACCATGCTCAGTCATTGGTTTAGATGGATTATCCCAAACTCAGTCCTCAGCAGCAGATTCTTGACCACACGTGAAGCCCTTTGTAAGGTCTCAGACATTGAACCTCATTCTCCTCACAGGACAGTTGTGAGGAAACATGGGATTTACACAGAGAGTTCTCTGGAGAATGGCTAGGCAGAGAAGGAGCAGCCTTCAGATAAGGTTTTGGCAATTCTGTGAGAATATGACAGGAAGATACCAGAAAGGGCTCAGGTGGGGCCTGTTATTAATATTGCAACAGGTGTGGGATTATGAACGGAAACATGGCTCTCTTTCATTATTACCCTATACCCATGAGGAAGGGGATCCTTCACTTTGTTCAGTTTTGCAACTGGGGAAACCGAGGCACAGAAAAGCCAGGTGACCTACTTATGACCTCAAGTTCATAGGAAGCTCGGCCTGACTTTTCTACCATGATCCCTAGCACAATGGTTGCTATTCAGTCCACTTCTTGTGGTGGGAAGTCCAATTCTTTTCAGTCATGGGTCTTGAACTCTAGGATTGGGCACTGTACCTGAGCTCCTCATCTCAAGGCTAGCACTCTATCACTTGAGCCCACAGTGCCCCTTCCATTTTTCTGGTGGTTCTTTGGAGATAAGATTCTCACAGACGTTCCTGCCTGGGTTGTCTATGAACCATGATCCTCATATCTCAGCCTCCTGTTTAGGTAGGATTAGAGTTCTAAGCCACTGGCACCGGATTTTACTGTAATTCTGATTCTCTCTCTCTGTCGCTCTGTCTCTCTGTCTCTGTCTCTGTCTCTCTGTCTCCCTTTGTCTCTCTCTCAGGAACTGGTTGAATGGGTGCTGTAGGAGGTGGCCCCAACTTCCCCAGGTGGCTGGAACCCAAGATGGCCTACTCATTCTGGAGGTGGGCTGTGGGTCAGAGCTGTCTCACTCAGCATGTTGATACATCTCCATGACGTAAGCCTTCTGTGCCCTTGCTAGACTGTGAGGGCTATTCATTGTCCAACTAGCCATATTGCATTTATTTTATTGTATTCTTTCTATATCATTTTCTAGCACATGGCCAATATTGTGGTACATAGTTATGGAATTAAAATGTAATGTCAACTTAAGAAAGTCATTTAGGGTTCTGGGAATGTAGTTTCATGATACGGTGATTGCATAGCATGCAAGAAACCCTCAGTACCACATAAAAAGAAAAACACTGGAAATGGTGCTGTGCCTCAAGTGGTAGAGTGATAGACTTGAGCAAAAACAAAAATTCATGAATTATTCCCAAGTCCTGATTTTAAGCCCCTTGACTAGCAAAACAAAACCAAACCAAAAAATATTTAGTTAGTAAATACAAAATAAGGAACCCATACTTGGAATAGATAATTGCTCCTCCATACTGACATGCCACGCCACACACACTTGGTTGAAACTTCTGGAATGAAAGGTTCTGGACAGGAGTGGAGCCTGGCATAGACTCAAGCCCCAGGCATCCCCCAGGAGTTGGTGAAGAACCAGATTCCCTAGAGAAGACAATCTGGTCAGACTTAACCCATTGTTCTCTGAGAAAGAGAAGTTCCAGTGTGACTGCTGCTCACCACAGTGACCCAGGGCCCAATGGCAGGATGCCTGCCCTCTGCCCTGACAAGACCCACCTGGGAGAGCGTCTGTCCTGCCTCCAGGCCAGTTCAGGCCTGCCATTGTACACAACAACCCTTGTTTCCTCCTCTAACAAGCAGCTTAATATTCAACCATGGAAACCCAGTCCAAGAGGCACAAGCACAATGGAGGGGAAGCTGCCGAAGCAAGCGTTTGGAAAGGAGCAGAGATCACAGCAGGCAAAGCAGCCATGAGGAGTCCTTAGCTGGGTTAAGCAAAGAGAGGACGGCGTAGGTAGGCGGGGCACATCCATAACCAATTTGAACATCTAATAAAGCTGCCTGTGGTGGATAGATGGCTTCTGATTTGACATCGGCAACAGAATAAGGGGCTGCAAATTCAATGAATAGTCTATGGCCAGAGAAACAATGTCAAACGCTTAAGTTTCTGCACTTGCAGTGGTTCCTGGTATCTCCAGCTGAGTACATCTTTCTGTGGCAGGGTAGTGCCACGCCACCTTCTGGGGAGTCTGCGTGAGAGATCGCATTAGGCAAAGAGCTTCAAGGAAGCATGCCTGCAGGAAGGGGGTGCTGGTTCAAGGCTTCCCATACACTTGGCTGCACTTTTATAGCCTCTACATTTATTCTTACTATATTCTTCTTGGCTGTACATTCGTTGCCTTTATTCTCTTTTTGGCTATTTTTCTATTAATCTGTGAACAGAGCATGTTGTATTTTTCCAGTGCAATAGAGATGGCTTCTCTAAGTACTAAAGACTAAAACCAAAGATTAAATGTGGGCAATGCCCCAATCAATCTATCATCTGATGTGATGTTGCCTCTAGAAACTCCTACAACTTCACAAGCGGTTTTGCAGCTCACGCATAGTAAATATAGAGACTTAAAATTTCCAGATATGTCCAACAGACAAAATCAATGAATTAAACTAAGTTAGAAAGTTCTCCCAGTAGTTCAGAGAGTTCTAAAAAAAAGGGACATCTGATTAAAAAAGAAAAAGAAAGATTCTCCCAACAGTTATGATTACGTTTAGTTCAACTTACGTTATAGGGAATAGATGGTGGTTTCACACACAAAATATAAAGCTAGTAACGCACATATTTCCCGAACCAACTGAAGAACCATTTCCTTATACATGAGCTTATAAACATAAAAATAATTGGATAAAAATAAAAATAAAAAGATTACAATATAAGCATAGCCCTGTCTTAGGTTTGTTAATTATTAAACATAAAAAGGCTGAATAGATGACACATTCTATAAAACAATATGCTAAACTTGTTTCGCACCACTTAGCTTAAACAGTTGGTGGGATAGTCATCAATATTCATGTAATTCATCAATGCTTTGCCTTTAAAAAATTGATTACGTGCTTAAATAAACAAAAAATCTATGTCACAATCACACACTGTCTAAAAATGTTAATTTTTCTCAATAAAGATACACTCAGATGCAACTCTTTTGAGTCTGTGTCTGTTTGTCACTTCCCCGAATCCTTGCCCACCTATCCCTAGATCCCTGTCCCGGCGGTCCCAGTGCTCCAGCTAAGCTGGTCTGTCACACTGACACCTGACTGTAGTCCCTAATTCATGTACTTTACTTATATTAGGATATTGTGTTAAAAAAAAGGTTTGTTCATTAGGTCACAGCCATTAATGGCTTGAATGTGCTTAGATGTCAGGTGAAGATTAATTCTGGAAATTCAAAGATTCCAGGTTTTTGAATGGTCACTGCTAATCACAATGAGAGGGGTAGTCTAAGTGAGATTTGGAAATATTTTTGGTCATTCACGGCACCAAAACAGCAGAGACAAATTAACAGTAGTGACAGAAGAGAAGGAACAATTCCAGAGTTAATGAACAAATGAAAGTAACTAAGTTATACCAGAAATTGTTTTAGAGAACAATTTTTGGTTATTGAACAAATAGTTATCAACTAGTCTTATTCCTCATTGCCTTTAGCATTCTAAATCTCTTAGGCTACTTCTTAATTTCTGTGTAATAAATGTATCTCCTTCTGTGCTGTTCTTTCATACCTTATCTTTTTTACTTTCTAAAAATCTCAGTCTTTCTATATTTCTCTATGAACATTTCCTGATACTAAATACACCTACAAAGATGGCAGCGGATGCTAATGTAAGGGTCCAATAGCTCATGAGTCATTAATGAAACAACATGGCAAGGAGGACATATTTAGTGATACCTCACATTTTCTGAAAAGCTGAAATGCCATCATTTGTTTCAAATTTCCATTATTTGTCTACATAGTGTCATTCAGTGCACATAAGGGCAAATATGAGCTGGGTGCTGGTGGTTCACGCCTGTAATCCTAGCTACTCAGGAGGTTGAGACCAGAGGATTGTGGTTCAAAGCCAGCCTGGTCAGAAATGTCCATGGGACCATTATCTTCAATTAACCACCAGAAACCCAGAAGTGGTGCTGTAGCTTAAGTGGTAGAGAACTCTACGTGAACTGAAGAGTTGAGGAAGTGCCTCCAGGATCAGAGTTCAAGCCACACAACCAACAAAAAGTGTAAATATTACCTTATGTTTCCCAAGAGGAAGGACAAGATCAATAATCTTCCCAAGCAGAAAAAATAATTTTAAAATGATTCAGTGCACCTACTTTTGCTGAGTTATTTAAGTTATGGTTTCTTTGCTAGACATATTCTCTTCCTTTAAAAATTGTCACATATTAGCTTTACAATAAATTTCACCTAATATTTCTTGTTTCAAAAGAAAAGTCTATACAGTTGATGTCACTTAGATTTCTTATTATCTTAATTCAAAGCCAAACCAGGCAGGAGAGTCTGTCAAACTCTTATCACAAATTGAACACCAAAAAACCAGAAGTGGAGTTTTGGCTCAAGCAGTAGAGTACTAGCTTTGGGGTAAGTGGGCAGGAAAGACAACTGTTCAGAGACAGGATGCAGCCTCTGGATTCAAGCCACAGAACCAGCAGAAACAAAACAAACAAGCAAACAAAAATCCCAGATATTCCTTTGGGACCTTCCTTAAAAGAATACTGGTCAGAGAAGAAGCTCCTTTTGCTGATCATACTCACTGGATCCTGCTTTTATGGAATCCTTATTGCTCTGGAGAACTCAGGACCAGACCAAAGAACTGATACCTGACTCCTGCATCAAGAGAATCATCTCAGGGGTGAAATATCCTTCCATATGACACTTTAAAACCTTCATGTCTTTGTCCCTTTGCAGGAGAACACTTTTAAAACAACGTTATTTCCTTTTGTTCTATGCTGGCCGTCAAATGGTACATTATTTCCTTTTGTGATACTCTCAACTAGAAGTTTACAGAAAAATTTTATATAAGTAAAGAACACACTCGAAAAAGCCAGGGACAGTGTTTCCTTCAAGCGTTAGGATACTTTTCTTCTACAGTAAAAAGGAAAGCACAAGGTAACTTGAACTTTGTTATTCCTCTATGTTCCATTCCTCTCCTGGGGTCAGTTTCCACATCCAGTAAAAGTTACTTCCAGTAACAATCGATGGTGCTGCTTGAAGTATAATGAATGCTTTCTGGCTTCACTGAAATAATACTAGGACACCTTTGGACCTGAGGTAACACGTGTTTCAGAGACAACTCAGTAAATAGAAAATATGAAATTTATATTGCTTATAAATACATTATACATGAGTATATTGAGTTCAAACTTTGTAAGTTCTCTGTAAATTAAGGTGAATTTTAAATGGGAAGAAGGTTCTCAGAACATTCTTTTTGTGAGTGTATGTGCTGTTCATAATTTCCCAAGTGTACATGAGCTAACAGTAAGGGAAACAATAGCAATAATAGGAGAAAGAGAAGTTCTGTGTTTAAGTATAAGGGTTCAATACAATATAGAAGACTACAAATAAGACAACATTGAAACAATAAAGCCAATCTATTATGTATATTTATGGGAGTGTTATACAGAAAGCAAGACTCCTACGTGGAACATGAAGTATGAGGCCACTTTCATTCTAAATCATGCTTGCTAATCATGCAACTTTGTAGAAAGTAGAATAGAAGAATAATACTGTTTCCAAAGCAAGTCAGATATATGAGTTTGGATTTAACTGGAAAAAATATCCATCTTGTGAGAGCAGGGATTATACTAGCAATGAACTGGTAGCTAAGGTCACATTTCTTTTTTTTTTTTTTTTCTTCACTTGTATATGTATATTTTTTTGTTGGCTCTGGTCTTGGCACTTGAATTCTGGGCTCATGAGCTGTCTCTCTTCTATTCAGCTCAAGGCTAATGCTCTACCACTTGATCCACAGTGCCATTTCCAGTTTCCTTTTAGTTAATTGGAGAAAAGAGTCTCTGGGACTTTCATACCTGGGTTGGCTTTGAACCCCAATCCTCATATCTCACCACAACCCAGCTTACAATCACATTTCTAACAGTGTACACTCAGGATAAATAATGTGTGTGTTCATCTATCTTTAAAGAATTTTTGAGTTAGGGGCTGGGAAAGTGGCTCAGGTGTAGGGCGCTTGCCTTGCATGCATGAGGCCCTGGGTTCAATACCTCAGCATCACATAAGCAAAAAAGAAAAAAGCCGAAAGTGGCTCTGTGACTCAAGTGGTAGAGTGCTAGCCTTGAGCTGAAGAGCTGAGAGACAGCACCCAGGCCCAGAGTTCAGGCCCCATGACCAGACCCCCCCACCAGAACAAAACAAAAAAAGAATTCTTGAGTTAAAAATCTGGGCTACAGCTTAGACATTACCCTCACAAAAAAGTTTTTAGTATAAAAGTTGATATTCCTGCTAAAACCTTAGAATGAAAAGGAGTCTGGGAAGTTCAGTTTGCATCCAGCTTGGGCAGAACAGTCTTTGCAACAGTACATATAATAAAGCAACGAAAAGCTGGATTGGAAGAATGGCTCAGGTGATGGAATACCAGTTATGAGCCAGATTGCTGAATAAGAGCTTGAAGCTTTTGCATGCATACATACAAGCATACACAAATACACAAAAGCACTTATATGTGCACACACAAATACACAAATGAAACAACTCTCAGAATGTGTAGAAAAGTTAGAAAAAACAGAATATATATCCTGAATAAGACTAGAATCAAGTGATAATTTTTAATATTAGAAAGTCAACAAGTGAACTTCCTTCAAAAAAGTTTGAGAATATTACATAGGTATGGACCAGAGATAGTAAGAGAGTCAATTAATCATTAATATAGGCATCGCATCCATGAAGGCATGAATCAGAGACCCCGCAAGTGCATCTGAAAATATTCATATCCTGTGTCAAATGTTAGAACATCTTTGAAAATAGTAGGTAAGCAGTCTGAACAGTCACTATGGTGTATAATATCCCTGGAGAAGTTCAGAATTGGTAGTCTGTATCTAGATTAAATAAACCAAGAAACTATGACAGGGCAATGTGATACAAGCCTAGAATTCTAGCACTGAGATTAAGACAGGAGATTAGAGAGTGGAATTACATAGTGATACCTTCCCTGGACCAGGTAGGATAATTTTGTCTTAACAAAACAAAACAAACAAGAAAGGAATACATAGTTGGAAGTTTGGGCTAATTTTGTCATTATGTTTTGAGAAGTCAAATTTTCTGTTGAAATGCAACTCATACTTAATCCTCACTTGTGTTTTAAATTCTCTCTTCATTACAGAACATTCCTAGATGCAAAATTACTCATGATTCCCATCCAAAATTTGAAAAAGTAAGTAATCATCATTTTGTTTTAACCCAAAGAAACGATGAAGGATTACAAAAACTTAAGCCTGGAAAAATAGCACAGTTCGTCTATTGTAGGATTTTGAAGATCTTGCTAAATTAGAATTTAGATTTAACATAACTATTTTGATTTATTTTTTAATTTCATATTCTATCGGATGCTAAAATTTCTTTTAAGAAAAGGGTTTAATTGACAAATTCACAAATGATTTTGCATTCTATTTGCCTAGAATATTCTTTCAAGAGAGTTATATAATTAGAACTTAGTTAATAGATAATTACAATAATTAATGTATAAAATGATAATGTGAATGTTGTAGACAGAGTTGCCAAAAAATTGATGATATTAATTTATAAATTTAGAATAAGATCAATTTTTGGAGTCTTTGTTATAACATGGTATGAAGAGAATAATCGTGTGACATCTACTTTCTTCTACCTGTATGTAGCACAGGAAGCAATTTCCTTAATTATTTGCCACTGTATACTATAAGAAAAATGTTAGTTTTGGGGTTTCTTTTAATTTTTGTTTTATTGTTTTGTCCTAGGGCTTGAACTCTATGCCTGGACACTGTGTCTGAGCCTGTTTATGCTCAAGGCTCGTGCTCTACCACTTCAACCTCAATGCCACTTGTGTCTGACTTTTGCGGATAAGTTTATAAGATAAGAATCTAGGGAATCTTCCTGCCTGGGTGGGCTTTGAACTGTAATCTTCTGACCTTAGCATCCAGAATTTATATGATAGTTAAGAAAGTATAAATATAAATAATATTTGCAAGTGTTCCGATCTCAAGAATACCAGTGGGGGGGAAATGATGCAACCCAGTTTATTGTGGTGTTCTTTCCAAAACAAGTATGGCATCACATTAGCAGAGTTGTATTTTTTTCACAATAGAGATAAGCTATTCATGATGTGAATTAAGGGAAGTTTGAGGTGCACCCTAAAAGTTCTAAACTGTTGGGCTAGGATGACTCTATGTCATAAATATTGGGATTGGTGGTCATAAAAATAATAGCTTACTGTGATAAACAACTGCTTACTCTTGAAGAATTATTACCTATGCTGCATAGTTTTATCCTAAACCAGAATGTGGTTATTTTTCTGTTGACTCTCAATCTGTAACACCCCATTGAAATATGCATCTATTGCAGAATTACGTAACATTCAAGCCTGTACTGTTTTGAATCTTTCAAGTATGGAATCTTCTGAATTTGAAAATGAGTAGTTATTAGTCATTAGAAAGTTGAAGAACACATATATTCTGTCTTCTTAACAACTTATTAGCTTTTAAAAGTTAGAGGTTTCGATAGAATTAAACTGTTTTCGCTTTTAGTATGGGAAAGTACTATATTTATTCTTTTTCCAAAATATTGGTAAGTACATTGTAAAAATATTGTTTAGTCAGATAGCATTCAAGTTGATGGTCCTCTGATTAAAAAGGGGGTAATTAATTCAAATTAGACACCAAACAGTATTGATTTTTAAGAAGTTACTACATAAAGAATAATATTTACTATACCAATACAGTGAAATTTTATTTCATGCAGCTTATTTTTTAAATTTAGTTTTATTGTCAAAGTGATGTACAGTGGGGTTACAGCAATTTTAAGGTAATGAATACATAACTTTTCAAACTTGTTACCCCTCCCTTATTTTCTTCAGTTTTCCTTCACCCCAATACTCCTCACATGTTGTAATGTATATTTACAACATATTGTCTTGTGAGTATTGCTATTTCATTGTTTTGCCTTTGTCCTTTGTCTCACCATTTTGTTGTTCCTCTTTCCTTCTCTAATTAAGGTAAATATATACACAATGCACAGGCTACAAAAATCAAATACAGCAGGGAATGAAGCTTAGGGGAAAAATCCCAAAGAAAACAGAAATCACATAGTACATTAAAAACAACAGCAGCAAATAATACTCTCTGTTTCCATATCTTGGAGTTCATTTTGCTCAGAATCAGCTTATATGGTTATATATACACATAACAAAACCACTGGAAAATGATAGTTTCATGGAAACTATATCATGAAAACAACATGTTAACTGTTTTTCATGGTAAAGGTGGGGTTAGGATTGGTGAATTCGCGGTTCTAATAAAGGAATTTCAAAAGAGTTTTAAAATTATAACAGGTAAATTTTTAGTTGTTCAAATTTTTTAACAAGTTTTCCTATTATGAAAATGTAAAATTGCCTGGGAAAATAGGCTTTCATGCAAAGTACTCCATGGAGACTTAGCTGAGAGGGAGCAATGTGGGTGAAGATGGCTCATTTTCACACTAAACAAACCTCAGAAACCTTGCTATAAATCCTGTAGGTTCACTTGAGAATTGTCCTTACCCAGGAAATCTACTCTTACTGTGTGAAACAAGGTTGTAGTGGAATTTAAATTCAAAGTCCTTTAAAAAAAGGCATCAAAATTTGTGAATTGACTTTAATTACCAAACAGTAATTCTTTGAAAAAGATAATTTGGGTCCAAATATTTAGGGAGAAAGTGCCCTCAACAATGAAAGAAGGTATTGGGTTTACACTTTTCTGTTTGTAATACTTTCCACAATGTCTTTGCACGTGAAGCACTGAACCACAGAAAAAAATCTGATTGGATACTTGAAACCAATGATTTCACATTTCTTAGTAGCTTACAAAATATAATATCCTTATTAACATGAGATAGTGAAGATTTCTCTTTTTAAATAAGCCAAAAATTTTGGGTTCAGAAAAGAACTGAGCAAATTGAAAAGGCAAGAAAACAAGTTCTTAGAAGCCCTAGCTAAGCATATTGGCTTCAGGAGTGGAGGGAGGCCAAACTTTTTGATATACATTGTCTTAATATTTTTGCTACCTAAAGTGATTTTACAGAGCCTATTTAGCTCACTACAATGCAGAACAGATTGAATGAAGACATGAAAATAAATTCCACATCCAAATAAAAGAGTTTTAAAAGGAAAACCATGAAGATGTAGTGTGGGTAGAGCCGGTCAGATCTGGTTGAGTCAGCTAGAGTAGCAGTTGAAGCACACTTTCTGCTCATAGATATGTGACCCACAGGCATGTCTGCCTAGCTTGCCAGCCATGAGCTGTCCATGCTCCCTACAAGCCCCCGGGGGACCAATCAGTACCAGTCACTATGCAGTGTCCATCACAATTGCCTTACATCAACTCCCCACTAAGTAATTGGCTAGGAAGGACTCAGGAGGTTGGGAACGCTGGGGCTATCTAATCCCTCACTTGTGCAGAAATAAACAAGACCTGCATAAGCCTGTTCTCCCAACGTGGGTTCTTTGTGTGAGTCGTTCATGCTTACCTCCTGCTGGAGATCTAGCCCTACAAGTGGCGCCCAACAAGTGGCTCCATCGCTTTCGGCAGATGGACGGTCTAGGGTCTAGTGCAAAATTAGTGCCTCCATGAGCAACCTTCCCCCCGCAGCAGGAGAGCCTCAATCACAAGCACTTGTTGCCCTGCTCCGGAGTAGGCAGATAAAAGTATTACAAAAGGAAGCTAGATTAATATGGGAAATAGTGAATGAATTGTGTCCCTGGATTGACTCTGGGGCCATTTGAGATCCAGACAGGTGGACCCACATCCTTCAGGCAGTTCATAAAAAGGAAGTCAGTGACGGCTCTGAGCTGCCCCTAATCTTTTACCCCATTGTAGTAGCTATTCAAGCCTGTCTATCAGGGAAAGAAGGGGAAACTCTGCAAGCCTTTAACACCTTGCTGCAAGAAGAAACAGAACAAAAGGAAAATAGCGAAGCTGCTCTAGCACTCCCATCTTCTTGTGACACAGCAAACAATTCCAGCAAGAACACAGATAACCAACAACTTCCACTATCAGGTGACACGGGGGCCAGCCAGTTATGCCTGTAAAACTGCCTCCCCCACACTATCAGTCCCAGGAAGCCTGCCCAATCACTTCTTTTGGCTGTTTAGGCCAGCCTGGGAACTCCCCTCAGAAAACTTTTTATCCTTGAGCAGAGATATCCAACTTTTCACAAGAACAAAAACTCGTTGTTCCCCCTGGAATACAACAGTTGTTCACAGGCCCCACATCTACCGTGGCAACGACAGCCAAGCCTATAAATGAACCCCAGTTCATGTTCCCTGTAAACGTCCACCGAACCTCTGCACGACCTAACCAATGTTACCCCCATGACCCAAAAATACCGGACCACTGTCAAGGAAGATGTGTTACACTCCCTGAGTGCTCAACAGATGTTCGAAACCCTTAGCATTGATCTTAACTGCCCCCATGATTGGAAGAGCTTAATGATCTGTAGCTTTATGTGTCTTTTTTTTTTTAATTTTTTTTAATTTTTTTTTTTTAAACCAGGGCTGAGAACCGAACCCACGGCCTTGCGCGCGCCAGGCGGGCGCCCTTCCGATGGGCTAAACCCCCAGCCCCGAGCTTAATGATCTGTAGTCAACAAGAAAGTTTAAAAAAAGCTTAGAATGTATTCCTAAGTACCAGTTTTATAAATGGCTTTGCACTGTGGTTTTTGGTTATTTTATTTTACATGGGATAATATTTTCTACTACCTATAAGTTTTGGAAAAAGAAGAAAACTAAAATTTACTACTCTAGAGGAATATGGTAGAAATAGAAGACAGATTTTATGTTTGTCAAATCTCTGATGAGTACCCGTATTCAAGACTTAAAGTCATATTTCTTACTATGTTAGATATGGAAAACATAAAACACCATATGAAAAGGCAACTGTTTGTGACTTTTTAAGTGTACTTATTATGTGATGAAATTTACTTTATTAGCTAATGTTTTGGTTTGAAATATGGGAGGCTGATCTATTTAACAAATTTTTGAAGCCACCTACTGAAAAATCAAATGGTGGGGGGGTATGATTTCTAAACTTTAATGAATGGATGAACCTGTTTGGCATTAGTGCTGGGTAAATAAATCAACTCTAATGTAATTTGCTCCCTACACTTCAAAAACTATTTATATCACTAAATATCATCTACTTGTAAAGTGTAATTTTTAAAAGTTTATTTGAAAAGGAATATACTTTCAGTAGATTAAATGTAGGTTATCATTGTTTGACAATGACAACATTTTTATACTACAGAACCAAGTTTTACTGAAGTACCAGTGTTTTGAAGCACTAAGGATATTCTCAATTAATGTTTTTCTGAATTATATTTGACCTCTATGTCAAGTATTCCTAGCATTGGTAGACCAATTATGGATCTATCATTCCAGGAACTATTTTTTGCCCTGCTGATGCTGGACTGAAATCATTCATTAATCATTAAGAGAGGGGTATTACAAATGATATTGTGACATTTGTGGTCTTGTTCAATCATATATGATGGTCATCTGAAAATTGAAAGTTTGAATTACTGTACTTTCACATTTTGTGATTTCATCTTGCATTTTAAGTTGCCTTGCATTTCCCAATTGATTTCTGCTAATTCCTGCATTTCAAGGAATTGGGGCCCTGAAATATAGGAAATTAGAAACTGAGAAGGGTCTTCAATTACTTTCTGTTGGCATGTTGCATAGGCCTAGGTGAGAACTCTTGCCTTATTTATCTGATGATGCGGATAACTGGGACCTGGGCTCCTAGGACCCATGGATCTTGTAGAAGAATAATGCCTTTTAGACATCATATCAGCAAAATTTGAGTATAATCAGTAGGAATGCTTCAGAAACATGGAGAAAAACAGTTTGGGACCAGCGAGTTAAAACAATAAACAGAGCAGCAGAGTAAAATCCCTTATAGATTAGAAGAAAACAACATTTTTTTTTACCATGTGAATTCAAAAGACCAAGAACATTTAGAAGGTATCACATGTTTATACCGAAAACATTGCATTGATATTTTTATATTCTAATATATATTCTAATGCTGATTATTAATATTCCAATCTATTTATTGGAAAATATATCAATTAAATTTTCAAATTATCAATTAATTTTAATAAGATACACTGTGTGAAATATAAAATCAGCACATATAAATATAAAATACATAATAATATATAATATATAATATTAAAAAATGTTTTGCATTGTTCTCTTGTGGTAAGGGTATCAAAGGCAACGGTTTTATTTTATTTTTTTTTTCTTTTTCCTTATGTGGTGCTGAGGAATCAAACCCAGGGACTCAGGCATGCAAGGCAAGCGCTCTACCACTGAGCCACCAGAGGCAACGGTTTTAAATATTATTCCATTACCTCTACTTCAGTGTTTGATAGAATTAGAGCTAAAACATTACCATTCGAAGATATGCAGCCTAGAGGCCAGAGGAAATACTGTGATTAAAACATTACCAATTTAAGGCCTAATAATGAGGAGAAACATATGGACTTCTCCTGGAGCTATGGAATATTTTTGGTGATAGAAAATCAGTGGTGTAAATTCCTGCCTGGTTGGATGGTAGACAGGCCAAGACATTAGGTAATCATACATATGAACCATTTTTTCACCTTCTTGGCTTTAGTTTCTTTTGAAATGTTAGGGTGTAATAAACAATTATACTTTGAAAAAATACCTTCTAGTCTGAACAGTTCTGTCTGAACTGTTCGTCTTTCTATGATCCCTTGTAACAGACTAGTTTTGCTCCAATAAGACAATCTATGCTGTCAGGGTAAGATTCTGGTTGGTCTGTTCCTACATGGAGCAAGGGTAAAGGGTCAGGGAGACATTTGTGCCAGAAAGACCTCATTTGGGAAATTTTAAGCAGCAGAAGTTTAGAAGTAGCTCTTAAGCAAGGCTTACTTTGAATCCATTAGCTCGACAAAGCTAAATCAGTTAATAAATAAGTACTTGAAAATCCATCACCTTTGGCCCAAGCTATAAAGGCTTCAAAGTATGATCCAATTTCAAATGAAAAAAATTGCAAATATGAGCAATCGAACAAATAATATAAGTTTTTTCCACCATGCACAGAATTTTACAGAAATAAGATGAATAGCAATTTGGGGAACAATAAGGTTTCCTTGTTATAAATAGGCAACCAAAGATATATACCTGTCTTAAGATTGCATCATTAACTACTTAAATTTACAGGATACTACATGCTTCAGCAGCACGTCTACCTGAATTACAAAACAGAGATTTTCATGGCTCTTGTACAAGGATGATATGAAAATTTGTGAAGTATTGCATATTTTTCATTCTTGAGATGCAAGAAATTATTAAAAAGTTGATTACAAATATACAAGTGTAAGAATACATGTAATTCATAGAAATAAAAGTTAGTTTGACATCATTCAATATTCACCTTTTTAGAAAGGCCTTTACATAGCATAACCATTATAAAACTTTTGAAATAAGATAACATTGCCACTTTATCCTAAACAAATAAAATTCTATAAGGACCTAGGAATTAAATTAATCTTAAACTGTTTCTATATGGAATGCAATCTGAAAGGACACATTTATTAATGAACCTATATATTATAAAACAATGTCGAATTCAAAGTATTATATCTAGGAGAGAATGAAATAGGTTATGGACATTATACAAACAGAATACTATATGTTTTTAAATATACTTTTTTCAGACAAGCACCAGAAATATCTTTAGTTTCTTTACTACTCATTTCAACAGATAAATTAAAATTATTTATGATTAAAAAATCACAAACTCTATAGAAATCATTATAGGTGTATACAAACAACTCGAATATATTTTGACATCAAAGTCAGGAAATTCACTTGGAAGAATACCATGGAATCCATGAATTTTTAAAGTAAGATCTTGCTGTTGCTTTGTATTGTGAAAATATTTTGTATGGACACATAGGATGGACTGGCAATTTTGAAATTTAAGAAACTTAACGGAACCATTAGGACCTAGGAGAACAATTTGTACTTATCCTTTTGGCAATATCAAATGCAGTTTCTTCCAAGTTGTGCTTCAGACCTGGTTTGATATAATGGTTCACCAGAAGGAGATCCAACATATCTTTGCTATATCTATTCCCAGCAGCAAGATGCAAGGGGGTCAAGAGGCCTTTAGTTTGGGCATTGGTATCTGTATCATGATGCAATAAAGAAGCCACTCTGGTATTATTCAATGTATAAGTACTGTGCAGGGGTGTCCAGCCATTCAGTTATTACATGAATATCTGCCTTGAGCCACCAACTCATGGACAATGTCTAAGTGTCCACTGTAGGCTTCTCGATGAAGAGGGGTATACTCATCGTCATCCCTAGTATTCACATGAGTGGCCTTTTTGGAAAGTCGTCTCTGCACTGTAGTAAATCGATTATATTCAGAAGAACAAAGAAGAAATTTGCTTGGATCCTATTCCATTTTTTTCTTGCAATTGATACCATTTCTCACTTTTTCATCTTGTTCCTCAACTTCATCAGAATTGCCTAACCAGAGACTTTGAGTGCCAGTGAGAATGAGCTGTCCATGTATTCCCCCAATAGTTCACATTGGATGAAATGGTCAGAAAAATCCGGTGAATTTTTTGCATCTGTTTTTTAACTATTATTTATTTTCTCTTCTTTCATTTTTACTATTCTAAATTACTCTAACTGGAGAGTAGGGATTTGGTAGAGAGCAGAGGAAAGATTTTCCTGCGTATTCAAAGGTACAGACTGAAAATGAGGACCAGTGGTGTCTTCATGTGCAGCTTATTCTAGGAATGAGAAAATAGGAAATAATGCCTTCTATGTAAATGAATTGGGAATGACAGAGCAGAAAGTGAAATGATGCAACCAAAAATATAAAAGCAAAATAAATTAGGATAATTAAGGAGCAATCGTATTACCTATGAGAACCATGAAATGGAGAGAAGAAGAGAGAGACAGATGTGCATTGATCTAGCTAGCCACAAAATCCATCCCTCTGATCAAATTATAGAGCAAATAATTTTATTTTCTAAAATAGATAGAAATAGAATTTAAGGTCCGATGTCTCCATTGTTTTTAATTATATATTTATTATCTTAAATACTTATACAAGGGAATTTCCATTCAACAAACCAATTATTTTAAGTATAATGGATTTTTATATAACTTTCCCACACCCTTCCAAACCTCACCCCACTTTAATTTTTTCTAGTTTCATACTATCTGCATTGAATATTATACCTTCACTCTCTTCCTCCACAACTCTCTACATTCCTTCCTTTTGACTTCCCCTCACATCTTCCAAGTGATAGTTTCCTGATATTCATTTTGTTGGAGTAAAGTTCAATTTCATAAGAAATTACACCTTTGAAATACTCCTCTGTAAATAGCATGCTTTGGTTAATATTTTTGTGTAAACTTGTATAAATTTCTAGCTTCCCAATATGAGACAGAACATGGGTCCTTTGTGTGTCTGGCTCTGACTTAGTTCACTTAATATATTTTTAGTTCTATCTATTTCGTTGCAAATAATGTAACAGTCTTCAAAATGGATGGGTTCAATCCAATTGTGTATATGTGCCACACATTCTCCAACCATCACTCCGCCAAAGGGTATCTGGACTGTTTCTGTAACTTGGCTACGGTGAATAGTGCAGCAGTGAACATGGTTGTGAAAGTGATTTTACTGTAACCTTTTGGATGAATTCATCACTACCTTTATGGGAGCAATCCTCTAGCCAGTTTTCCAGAATAAGAACATCCCTCCTTTCATCTTCATCACAATGTATTTCAAGTCCTCAAAAACACACTTCTCCCTACAAGTCTCAATAAGCTAAAACCACACTGTGCCCATATTCTTTCAATACATTTTTTTCATAATTATACATATAATTTAGTGAAAACCTTCTATAAACTTTCCTAATGGAATGAGGGACATGACAGAGTAAAAGTAAGAAATATGCAATTTAATTAGCTATTATCATATTTAAGATCATTTTCAGCTCTAATTCATAGTCTCACATAATATTATTTTAATCTTTATTTGATTACTTCATCGAACCCAAAAATTATAACAGGTGAGTTAAAAACAAAGGCAAAAAGTGTGGTTTGATTTTCACACTCATTTGTGAGGTTGCATACATGGGCAGATAGATGGATTGGAATTAATAGCTCTTATCCATTTTGTTAACGTACAGATGGTTTTCACAAACTGATTCTCGCAATTTGTATTCTATTCAACAACAAGAAACATGTGATAATTTCCTTTGTTTTGCTCCTTATTAACTTTTGTTTCCATTTTACTTTATAATGGATGATTTCATAAATCTACTGTAGATACAAAAATATGTTAAAATATTTCTATCCTTATGCATTGATATATACATACACACATATATTACACAGGTTATAATGATAATGAATAACTTCAGTAACTGTACAATTTACTAAATTATTAAAACTATCGACGCCTCATGCCTGGCATCCTGGTTAGTCGGGAGGCTGAGATCTGGCGATCATGGTTTGAATCCATCCTGGGCAAGAGTGACCAGGAGCCTCTTATCACCAAACAACCAATAGAAAATCAGAATTGGAACTGTGGCTCAAAGTAGTAGAGTGGTAGCCTTGAGAGAAAAATCTCAGGGACTTCATCCAGGATCTTAGTTCAAGAAGTAAAATCTACCCAAATAAAATCTATTTAATTAACACCTGTGTAAGTAAAGTATTTCCATCACCCAAATGCACAAGCATGTTCATTTGCAAGGTAACTCTGTTTTGTCTGAAGTACCATAAAACATTTTCACTGAAGTTGAAAGCATTGCACCATGGGTTCATTCTATCTCTCTCATGCATTTTTCCACTCAAAAACTCAAATCTTACAATTATTCGAATTATTTAAAATCATAGCTTTTTACTTTAATACCCAAATATTAGAGTTTGAATTGAGTGTCTTGTGTCCCCTAAATGGGTGTTGTTACCACATTGTGATGTCCCCAGCCATAAATTATCCTGATTATTTTTCAGATACTTGTGCATGACCTTGGGCTCAGTCCACGTTATGTTATTCTTCCTGGAATTTAGAATAACAGGTGCATGGCATTGCATACAGATCTTTGTCCAGTCTGGGCTTTAACCTCTATCCTTACAAGAGTAGACGCTCTTGTAGTCAGGATTTTCATAAGCTTGTCATAGCTGATTTTTTTTTTTTTTTGGTCTTTGCATTTCCTACAGATTCTTGAGTACTGAATTTGTTTTCTTGGGTTGTTTTGTTTCATTTGAATGTATGTGTTGAGCTGTTCCTCACTTTTCCTTTTGTTTCTTTCAATCAAGTTCTTACCTAAAGTGCTGAGAAACCAATTCTTCTTTTTCATGATAGTCAAGGTGAACATGATTTATTCTGAAGAAATTTCAGTAATATTTAAATACCTTTATATCTATGGATGGTATATAAATGATAAGTGCTGCGAAGGGTCTTTTTATTTTCACAGCAATCTTTGTCATACACAGACAGATCATGAAATATATGAAGATAATAATACTACAGATGCAAGCAAAGAGAAGAAAAAACTATTATTAATTGTTTGAAAGAGGCTTCCCTTCTAGTGAAAGGAATACGTTGCTTGATGCAGGATTTCACAAAATTATATTGCTAGGAGGAAGCTAAACAATCATCTAATTCTACAGAATTGATGGAGAAGAATCAAACTCCTGAATAGTTTATATTTGGGTCAAATAAAAGCATGCTTCCAAAAAGAGAGTTGACTTTAGAGAAACATGATGAGTTGTATGTAAATAGGTGCTTAGCTGATTTTGTTAATTTGTAAACTAATACAGGGAAATAGAGTACAGCAAGGTAAAAAAAGAAGTTCACATTGCAATGCTTATGTGTGTGTGTGTACACATGCACGTGTATACACACGCGCGCATGTGCAAGTGCTCATTCATTCATCATCCCTAAGCTTCTGTGACCTAGGTTAGTGGTTTACCACTTGAACCATCGTTCCACTCCTGTTTTTTGGAGATAATCGCATGTATTTTCATGATTGGACTGGCTTTGAATAGTGATCTTCATATCTCAGCCTCCAGAGTAGCTAGCTAAGCTTATTCAGCCTCCACGTAGCTAGTTAAAATTGTGCCTGTCCTCTACACTTCACTGCTCTTTTATTCTTGTCCTGTGGTGTTCACGTGCCTAAGTCATATATATGTCTAGTTGCTTTAAGAAATACTCTTACTGCTTGGAGCCAAGGGCTCCCATCTGAACACTTGACTACTGAGGAGGCTTGAGAACAGAACCCAGGCCAAAAGTTTAGTGGACTTCCTTCTCAATCTATAGCTGGGTGCATTGGATCATTTCCAGCATTCTGCATTATCTACAGGTTAGGATTGGAAGGACTACAGAATCCAAGCCTGGCAAGGAAGGAAGCTAAACAAGTTGGTGCGCAACTCTTATCCCATTGATAATGGGAAGGCTAAAACGTCAGATCAGGTGCATTTTCGTGTGGAAAGGGATCCCCTATCCTAAAATTAACCACAGATATGACACCAGTCTAACAAAAACAATACCCTAATTGAACACAATTTCCCACAACCAAAATAAATATATACTTTAACATCCAGAAACTTAGTACAATCTGCTCTTTGCTCTTTGCTCTAATATCAGCTTCATCTAATTATCATATGATGTGAAAGAATAGTTTCTTCATTAAACTTATTAAAGACCTAGAAAATTCTTTCTCACTTATTAAGTGCAAACGAATGGCAAATTGCCACATTTCTTACATATTTGACAATCTCTATAAATTCATCTTATGATTACTATTATTAGTAATATATTCTGATTTATTACTTTACTTTTTAACAGTTTGTAAATTTTTGGCTTCTCTGCTAAAATTGAAGTATTTAAATAGTATCATCAAATTATATTACTTGGGTACTTAGGGCAGTTTTTAAAAAAGTTTTTAACCAATGGTTTCTAGTAATTCTGTTTTTTTTTGGGGGGGGGGGGCTTCCGGCCGTTGAACCTGAACTCTGGGTCTGGGCACTGTTCCTCAAGGCTAGTTCAAGACTAGCCCTGGACCACTTGAGCCACAGTGCCACTTCTGGCTTTTTTTTTCTGTTTATGTGATGCTGAGGAATTGAACCCAGGGCCTCAAGCATGCAAAGCAAGAGCTCTGCCACTGAGCCAGCTTCCTAACTCTCTACGAATTCTTTATTGGTATATTATTTAGTTTATTTTTAATTTCAATTTAATTTTATTGTAAAGGTAATGTACAGAAGGGATACAGTTACATAAGTAAGGAAATGAGTACATTTATTATGGAAGGAACATTGTTATCTCTTCCATTGATTTTTTGCACACTCAGAAAAAACTACTGATATTTTTCCTGTCGCTATTGACCAATGTGCAATTTTCTTACTTTGTTCATGCATTTTTTATTATAAAATTGATATACAGAGGGTTTACAGTTATTTAAGTCAACTAAAGAGTACACTTCATTTTATTTTCCAAATTTCAAATTTTGAACTTATTTTGTCTTGTTTCTTTAGGGTAATTCTTTTTTCAGAGTTGTAGGATTAGTTAATTTAGTTTTGCATAATTTTAACACATGTAAATTATTCAGATATATATTTTTGCTTTCAAAATAGTTAACATGTGAATATTTAAAAATTATTTTCTTATTCTATATGATTGGTGAATTTAAATAAATTTATTTTTTTATAGTTCTAAACATATTTGTCCAGGTAACAAATACTGTATTTTCAAGAAGCACATACTTTATTTTAAAAGGCTTCATTACATGGTCACTTTTTGGAAATATTTGTACTTGAATTAAAAAAAAAAAACTATTTGAGCTGGGCATAGTGTTTGTAGTTTCCATTTTCTAACTATGGTGGGAAGTGTAAATAGGGTTTGTGATTCAGGAGAGACTGAAAAAATATGAGACCTTATCATAAAATTACCAGATTGAAATCATTAGGGATATAGCCATCCC
Organism: Dipodomys spectabilis; assembly: GCF_019054845.1. NCBI lineage: Eukaryota > Metazoa > Chordata > Mammalia > Rodentia > Heteromyidae > Dipodomys > Dipodomys spectabilis. The sequence goes on along the minus strand of NW_024871092.1, from coordinate 572,795 downwards.
CAGCAAGATATAGAGCACCTTGTTATCATATTCTAAATCTTGAGTTAAAACACCAGTAAGATCAATCTTTTGTCAAAAGAAAAGGACACATAATTCAAAATGTTCATTATTTAAAACTTGTTTGCAAAGTTCTCATGTCTTTTATTTCTTAATTTTCAATTTAATTAATCTATAAGAATCCAAGTATCTTGTGACTATTTTATTTCTACTAAACGTTTGAATAATATGAGCAATATTATGATTTCATATATTAAAATACTTACTATTTGTGATAATTTCCTCTGTTTAATATGATAATAACAAATGTGTTTGTGTGGTGTGTCTGTGTGTATATTTATGTGGGTTTTGTGTGTGTGTGTGTTTGTGTGTACTTTGTAATGCTTGGGAGATCACACAATTGCTCACATATGTTAGGCCAAAGTTTTACCACTGAGCTATACTATCTAGTTATAATAAAAATTGTATTTTAAATTATGACTTTTAAGTTTTCATTCCTAGTATGTTTTTTCAAAATTATATATGATAAAATGTGATCCATCTTCTATCCACGTTAGCAATTGTTATTGTTATTCTTTCTCTTATTTCCTTGGAAATTAATTATATTCCTATTAATTCTTTAAATTGTAACAGCTCTATACAATGCTTTTTTTAAAATTTTATTTTTCCCATGTTATCTGACTTTCAGTCCAAACTATCAGGTGGATTAAAAAGAAACTAGATTCAGGACACTTTATTTTTCTCCTTCTCTTCTCTGAAGTCTTTATATTTTTTTGAAACAATACCAATAACCTACAGCTCCTCTGTGGTCCACCATTCTCCCCCTCCCACTCTCTTCGGCAGTACAGCTCAAGTCGTTATCATTCAGCTTTATTATGCTGTACTGTTATCTAAATCTTAACTCATTCCTAAGTTAATTTTAGTTGCATTGAACAGTCTCTCAATACATTTTCTATATATAATATCAGGGGTTTGTATTTTCACAAGGGGCGAAATATGAGTGAATATCAAATATTTAGATATCTCTGTAGAATATTGGTCCACTTGCTCAATAATCTCGTATGTAAATTCAAGGAATACACGTCAGTCAGAGCAATCTTGTAAAATGGTGCAGCTTGAGCCTTCAAACTAGCTTTGAATAGTATTACCATGTTTAGTAGTGAAGACACCATAGTTCTACTATAAGAACAGACACATAGAAAAAGATAACAGATTTGTCAAAAATACATTCTTAGTTTTATGGTCCACAGATTTTGAAAAGGATGCTATGACTTTATGAAATAAAAACAGAATCTTAAATGGTTGTAATGGCACTATTGCCTCTCTAGATTTAAAGAATGATCTTAGACTACTACCTCAATCCTTTGTTTGTTTGTTTGTATGTCAGTCATGGAGTTTGAACTCTGGGCTTAGGCGCTGTCCATGTGCTCTTCAGCTCAAGGTGAACACTCTACCGCTTGAGCAACAGCAAAACTTCCGGTTTTTTAGTGGTTTATTGGAGATACGTGTGTTATGGACTTTCCTGCCTTGGCTGGCTTTAAACCACGATCCTCAGATGTCAGCCTCCTGTGTAGCTAGGATTACAGGCGTGAGCCACCAGCACCTGGCCTACCTCAAACCTTATAAAGAATGATTACCAAACTAAATCTGAGATGTAAAACCCTATAAAACATAAATGTAAAAATTCATGACATTAATCAGGAAAGGTTTCTAAAAATTTGACATGGAAAACATTAGTAGCTAAAGAAAAGCAGACCTGGATTATATCAAGTGATAACCTTTCATAATTCAAGGTACGCTATAACAGAAATAAAACCATATCCAACAGAGAGCACATATTTGTTAATGCTACAATGTTAATGCTACAATGATTCTGAACCTTAAGTATTTTTATATCTTCTACTATATAAATTTTTTCCTGAATAGGATATTTCTTTAAATAACATATGTAAATTAATAGTCAATAGGAGGAGCATAGGAAATAAGCTCCTCTTTAGTGTTTAAGAAATGATAAAAAGAAAATTCACTAGTATGACCATGATATAAAAAGAGGACGCAAAATATAGTAATACATTTGTGGAGAAATTCATATACTTCTTGTAGTGATCGATTTGTATAATACTGCAGTCATTTTAGCAAACAAGTTTTCAAGTCTTCAAAAGGTGAAAGAGAATTGTATAGGATCCCGGCATTACACTTCTATGACTGTATTAATCAGAAGTTAAAAACTTTTTTGGACAGAGAATGTAGTTAATTGACAGTGAACTTGAATACTATGTGTGAGTCCCTGGAAACGATCCCCAAAAACAAATTTTGAAAAGACATACTATAGAGGATGTATGCTGGGCAAATTCCTGTAACTGAATTTTATATCTTTTTAAATGTCTCTTCTAAAATTTACAGCATTTCTCTTTGAAGAAATGCAAGTTTGTGAAAATTTGGCTTTGAAAACCTATGAAGGTACAATTCACTTCCAAAGCACTAAAATGTATACAATAAAAGGAGATAATATATTGTAAGTGAATTGCATGTCAGAAAAAAAAACTATTGTTAAAACTTCTTCACACAAAATGCAGAATAGCTAAAAAGATGTTTTTGGTATTGGCTAAAAACTCTTAAACTACAGATGTGATTTCTGTTTATTTTGAGGGTATTTTTTCCGTTTGAGTTTATACAGAGATAACTCAATGCAAAACTACATGTGAAAGCTGGAATACCTAGGAATTATGCATCATTTCTAAGTAATTTTTTTATTATTTTTACTTTTTTATTGTGAAAATACTGTACAGAGGGGTTACAATTACATGGGCAAGATAATGTGTACATTTCATATCAAGCATTGTAGCCTACTCCTTTGTTTCCCCTTCCCATCCTTTCCCATCCTCCTCCACCGCCCCACCCAATCCTCCCCGCTAACCCCCCCAATCAAAGTTGTAAAGTTCATTTTTTGACGTAACGACCTGTATATCTCATTGTTGCAATGGGTCCATCTGTATCCCTATTTTTTTCCCATGGTTTCCCTTATTTACAATATCAAGTATATGTCTGAGTCAAGCAGAAAAGGTCAGATAAGGGGATCGTCGGGAAATGAAGCCTAAGATATGTATTCAAATATATTTTTTTCTTTCATGCGATTGTTTCTAACACATTTATAAGATTATTTCTTTGTTGCTTTGTATGTCCCTCCCCCACAGTATAACCCCTGCTTTCACTGTATTTGATGTCGGTATAATTTGTGGAGGGGAAGGGGAAAAACTTCTAATAATTGAGAAACTTTTCTGGAAGAAACTTAGCAAATGACAGAAGACACAAATCTATGCATCTGCATTTTATGAAAGTTATATGTTGCTTGCTCAATCCAATTGCTTATCTCTACTTTGCTAGGATAAACGTATTCTCAAGATAAGAGCTAAAAGCAGTGAAAAGAACAAAATACACAATCATCTTGATTTATTTGGGAAAGTAACAAATGAAATAAAAAAAATTCCACTTAAGGGATTCCAATATTAGTGTATGTGAATATGTTCTTGAATGGCAATATCCATTAAATTTTTGGAATTTTAAAGTCTACTAACATATGAAAACTAGAACTAGAAAACAAATATAGACTTAGAGTGAATCAGCCTTGAAATCATTTTCTTAATTGTTTTGAAATTACAAAAGAATTGATACTCCTTTGCTTTGGAAATCATTTAAAAATATTTATCACTTATGGTAATTCAAATACCAAGCAAGAGTAATTTTATATAATCATTATAAATATCATTTTATTACTATTGTAAAATAGAATAAAAAAACCAATCCCAATATATGACCTACCTGTCATTATTCTTAACCTCTAGTCATTACCTAAATTTCTTAAACAATTTAATAGTCATGTCTTTAACATAGACGTAAATGTTCTATACATTTTTACTTAATATTTTCCAGGGGTATGTATTCATGTTTCTAAGAAATGTTCACAGCAGTTAAAAGATGCTTTTGTCAAATTAATGTGATATAATTTGTTGTTGTGGGTGTTTTTTGCAAGGCCTGGGCATTGTCCCAAGCCATTTTATGCTCAAAGACAGCACTCTACAACTTGAGGAAAAGAACTAATTTCTGTTTTTAGTGGTTAATTGGAGATAAGAATCTAAGAAGTAATTTTCTGTCTGGGCTAGTTTCGAAAACAATTCTAAGATCTCAGCACCCAGAATAGCTCGTATTATCAGGGTTTGTTACCAACACTTGGTTTCACGAAGGTTTGTTTTTTTAATTTTAATTATGTTTTAAGTTGTTTGTTTCACTATGATGTATATCATTCTGCAAATAACTTTAGATATATGTATATATTTCTGAGGACAAATAATGTCTAAAAATGTACTATTCTACTCATAACATTTATATATATATATGACAGACTCCCTCTAAAACTTTTATGTTACTATTTTTGACGTTTTTCATTTCAAAGATATACAGTCTCTTTTGCTAAAAGTTTCCTAGAATAAAATAACTATATTTCAATAGGAAGTAGAGTTTATTACTTTCAAGGGAATTTTAGATATGCACATGATATTGTAGGAATATTTACAGTATATTACTTTAAAATGTTCTGCCCAAACTCTTTAATATTTGTTTGTTGTTAATGAGAGAGAGGAAGTTAATTCATACTCATTAGGAATTTTCAATGCTTCAAAAAATCTATTCTATAATTTGTTACAAGCACATAGTCAAGCTACCTGATATGGTTTAGTTTTTTTGTTTATTTGTTCTAAATTTCAGTATGTATGCATGCACAGCGGTAACATTAAAATTATTAATCAAAAGACAAATAATAGTAAAATAATAGACAGATATCCGACATTCAATAATTAGCACTTATGATGCTAATAATAATTTGGATGGAGAGGATGATGACCACAGTGTAGCCTGATAATGACGATGTTGTGATTGAAAAGGAAAAATAAAAACTTTAGATAACTTTGAAGCTAAATTTCCAACATTGAATACATAGTTATAAACATCGTTGGATTACATACAATAACAATACCAAGAGGAAGGCTGGGAAGGTGGCTCAGTGGCAGAGTGCTGGCCTTGCCTACATGAGGCTCTGGGTTTGATTCCTCAGCATAAATAAGCAGAAAAAGCGGGAAGTGGCACCGTGGCTCAAGTGGTAGAGTGCATTGAGCTGAAGAGCTGAGGGACAGTGCCAGGCCAAGAGTCCAGTCCCCATGACGAACCAAAAAAAAAAAAAAAACAGAATAAAAACAGGAGAGTTTCAATATCAAGAAATACAATCACATAAACAGGTAGTCTTTCTAATGAATACTCACTGTAATTGGTGTTATTATTTTCTTATAAATAAAATCATTTATTTCCATATTTTGATGGACTAAGATGTAGGTTTCAACTTAGTGTGATTAGTTCAAGTAACATTCTCATATAGATACTATTCAATAACCAATGTTTTACAATGATATATTAAGAGTATGTTCTTCATTACAGCTGTAAATACATGACACAATTTACATAATAACACTTACATATATGAAGTTAACATAAAATGACACAAGCTGCAGAACCAGGAGTTTAATTTATTTTTATTTCTGCATGAAACTGTTTCTGACTTTATACCAACAAACTGAATTTGACACTTTCCTTATTTGTAAGCTAAGGTAGAAAATGTAAGGACTGTTTGCTTTCTTTTTCCTTGCTCTAGAAATCAACAAATATATTCTTCAATATTTCTGTCAGATTACATCCATTTACAGATGAGAAATGTAAGACCAAAAGTCAATGTTATGAGTAAATAATGGTACTAGAATTTTTGTCTGAGTTCTTCTCCCTGTGTGCTTACAAGGAGAGTCATTGGTTGATGGAGAGGACCAATATGAAAAGACCATGTGGAAAAATGCATACATTGTAAACAGTTGTTTTAGGACTGAATGACTGGTGATGAGTATTTGCAATAGGTTGGTTTCAGGGGCACAAAAAGGAGTACATAGATATTACATTAGTGACAGAAACAGAGAAAATCTTGATCATTCATCTTATCTAATGGATGGAGGCAGGGTAAAAGGAAATCTAAAATGTTTCCACATCTCGGTCTCCTAACTGTGTTAGTTACATTCTTGGTGATAAGGACTTCAGGTGGAAAAGATGGATTTAGAAGGAAAAAACTCTCTGCTAGTTCTAAGGTTTATGTTAAACAGATGCAAAGGTAGTTCTGTTTGAACATCATCAAAATATCCACGAACATGAATATAAAAAATAATAATAAAATCAGGGAAATTATTAAAGGAAGAGGAAAAGGAAAGTTCTGACGAAAGTGTGAATAATGTCAGTACGAGTGTGGATAAGATTGGAGGAAAGAGATAAATTAGGTTACAAAAAAGTAATAAACACAGATTTACAGAAGAAAAGGAACGAAAGAATTTTCAGGAAGATATTGAAGGAAATCTATTTGTATTTGAAAAGGAAAAGGACACAGACATGTTCAATAAGAACAGTGTTTTGGTGAAAGTCATATTGATAAAATGTTGAGATATGAATGTGAAAACATAAAATTCTGGATCCATTAATTCAACAGATCCTATTGATTTTAAATATTGGGAACAAATGCTTTAATCCTGACCTTAAAAATATTATACAGATATAACTGTCATGAACTTTTCTTAGAGGTATTCTGTGAATATTTTTGAAAACTTTATTTAGCCAGGAGATTATAGATTGAACTAAAGCACAAACAACCCTAATTTGTCCTAAAGTTCCAATTAGTGACCCATCTATCCATATCAGTTTGGGATTTTATTGAAATATATTTAGATATGTTTGGATATCTTATCAGCCTACTCATTATAAATGTAGGACAAGTAACACCAAGTATTAGATTAAACATATAGTTTTACTGATGTGACTGAAGACTCCTTGAATTGATTCTTCTTTAGAACAGAAAATGCCTCAATAGATATTAACAAATCATAACCGCCAAATACTCTATTGAAATCTAATTCTTCTTAGGTATATCTCCATGCTGAAATAACCCTGTCAATCAACCTGACACAAATTCTTATATGTAGAAAAATGTTCTTATAAACTTCAAGCTTTTATTGAATGGAAAAATTCAGACATTACGTTTCACCACTAGGATTAAATGCCTAAAAAGATAAGACATTTTGCTTTAATGCCTTTCTTTCATTTTCACATACACATTGTCAAGTTGTGAAGTTTTCAGATGTAACAATAATAAAATCGTGACTTGTATTAACACAACATCTAGAATCTAATGTTAATTTGAATACTTACTAATTAGCTCCAAATTTTGTGGATATTTATATTTCTCCTGCATAATCTAATGAGCTCCAAGAAAATGTCCCTAAGGAGTCTTTCAATTCTAATATCACTGTTCTCTCAAAATGCCTTAAATTCTACATGCTCTAATGTTGGCATAGGGTTATATTGTGGAACTTTTCTCCTCAGAGAGTGAGTATTACCCTATTGCTTAACATGGACAAAGTACTTTCATACATAGACTGGGCGTGTGCAAACAAGAAGTGGTAGTTGAACAATGTTCTTAGCAGTTTGTACAGATGAAATGCAAATAGAGCAACTATGAACTCAAAAGGAATGTGTAAAGAAGACAAAGACACAAAAGAGAATGTGCCAAGAAAAGCTGAAGTATAACTTCAAATAATGTGCTCAGGTGTGAGGGTGTGTTCAAAGTACAGTTTCTGAAAATGTAGTTGGATATCTTGGGAGAAAACTGTTTTAAACTATTCTGGGATAATTGTACAATTATAAGCCCCTAACTCTGACTCTAATCAGCCACAACATCTTCAACTTAGGGACTATTTTCCAAGTGCAAAGTAAGAAAAGAGGGCTGATCACAGTTAGTGTTCAAGTTGAAGCAATGGCAATCACATAAATTTTCTTTTAAGTTTTCATTTATTTTGGAGCATTTAAGTAGGGAAAAGCCAAGTAAATACTTTGCATGTACCTAAATTAAGTGGGACGTATTATATTGTCTCCCTTTAACTTGGAAGTTATAGATTATGTCTTTTTCTATTCTAACTTGGGACAATGGTCTGCTGACAGTTATTTTCTTCTCTTACCTTTCTTTTCCCCTTCCACTTACATAATTATTATTTAAAGAGATATAATTGAGCTTGCATTTCTAAATTCTTCAAAATTATCTGAACTACTTCATACATTTGGCAGCCTTCTATATCTTTCTCAAGGGAAATATTTTGTCACTATCATTTTAATCCTATATGGTATTGGATATCTTCCTGCCTAATTCAGTGCAAGATATACATTAGACTCATCCAGATATCTCAACACTTGTACCACCATAAAATACTATCTTACTTGGAAATCATATTAGCATATCTGGTGAGTTGGCATCTCTCATTTTTGAATGGCCTTAAGAGATACTTACATACAATCATGTTTTAAACCAAAATACCACTCAGTAGATGAACGAATTAACAAAATGTGGTTTATATATGTACAGAGGAATTCTATGCTTCCAATTCATAAGGAAATGGAAAGACTTGGAAAAATCCTACTAAGAAAAATAAGCAAGACAAAAGAAACAGATTCCATGGTTTCCCCCATTTGTAATAACTAGGAAATATCTAGGATAGTCCTAGCAGATGAGCAAAATGAATCAATAGCTGTCTATAAATGACCGCATAAAATGATTTTGAGCAAAATAAACTCCTAGCTATGGAAAGAGAGGTTTTTTTTGTGGTTGTTGTTTTTAATGTATTATGTGATTTCTTTTTTCTTTTGTGTTTTCCTCTGGTTTGTCCACTGTTGTATTTAATTTCAGTATCCTGTGTATTGTATATACATTTATCTTCATTTGGCAAGGGAAGCAGAACAATAAAATAGCAAGAAAAAGGACAAAAGGCAAACCAATGCAATAGCAATATTCACAAGACAACATGTTAGAAATTTACATTACAACTTGTGAGGAGTATTGGGGTGAAGGAAAAGTGTGAGAAAAATGAAGGAGGGGGTAAAAATTTTGACATGTATCCACTACCTAACAATTACTGCAACCCCTTCTATATATCAGCTTGACAATAAAATTAAGTTAAAATGAGCTGCATAAAATATAATTTCACTGTATTGGTACAGTAAATATTATTCTATGTGTATTACCTTTTTAAAAAATGAATGTTTTGCGTGCTAAATTGAATGACCTCTTTCTTTATCAGAGGGACTTCAACTGGAATGTTATCAAACTATTCAATATTTTCAGAATGTAATTGCCATTATTTTGAAAAAAATATTATTTTAGTATTGTCTTATATTAAAACAGAAAACAGTTCAATTCTATGGAAACTCCTAACTTTGGAAACTGACTAATTGTTAAGAGGACAGAATATATCTGTTCCTCAACATTCTATGACTACTAACTACTCATATTCAAATTCTGAACATGCCATACCAGAGACATTCAAAACAGTACCTGTTTACATTTTAATTAATTCAGCAATTGATGCAGTTTCCAATGAGGCGTTACATATTTTAAAGTCAACAGAATAAAAAGACACATTCTGGTAGAGGTTAAAACTATGGAGTCTATGATAATTAATTCCTTAAGAGTAAACATTAGTTTATCAGAGTAAGGTATTATTTCTATGACAATCAATCCCAAGGTTTTATGCCGTAAAGTCATCGTAGCCCAACAATTTCCAACTGGTAAGGTGTACGTTAAAATTCCCTAAATTCACATCATGACAACTTTATCACTATTGTCAAAAAATATTACACTTCTGCTAATGTGATGCCATTCCTATTATGGAAAGAATACTACACTAATCTTTGCCACATCATTTTCCCCACAGTAGTGTTCTTGAGATCAGAACACTTGCAAATATTATTTATTTTTATTATGTATATTTTATTATATATTTTATCTATCATAGATATTCAGGAGATCTGTATATCTTAATATTAAGATTTGAAGAATATGGTTGAAAGCCCACCCAGACAAGAAGGTTCCTTATATTCTTATCTCCAATAAACTCATAATGAAAAACCAGACCCAAGTGGCACTGAGGTTCAAGTGGTAGTGCAGTAGCCTTGAGCAATAACAGGCTCAAGGACAGTGCCCAAGTCCAGAGGTTAAGCCTAGAACAAACCAAACAACAAAAACAAAATAAAAACAAACCTCAAATGTACCATTTTTCTCATTGTATACAGAGGTACATAATTAAGGAAATTTCTTCCTGTGTTATGTATAGGTAGAAAAAAAAAAGATGTCACACAATTACTCTCTTCATACCACGTTACACCAAAGTCTCAAAAGATGGCTCCTTTTCTATATTTATAAATTAATATCATCAATTTGTTGACAATTTGTCTAGATTATTTACATTATCATCTTACAAATGAACTGGTGGAATTATCTATTAACTAAGTTCTTATTATACCTCACTTGAAAGAATATTCTAGTCAATTAGAATACCAGATCCATTAGGGAATTTGTAAATTAAATCTTTTACTTGAAAAGAATTTTGTTGTATCCTATAGAATATTAAATTATAAATAAAAAATATCTATTTTAAATCTAAATTCTAATTTAGCCAGGTCTACAAAGTCCTACATTAAATGAACTTTCCCATTTCATCAGGCTTAAACTTTTGTAATCCTTCATCATTTCTTGGAACTCTAACAGAATGATACTTACTTTTTCAAATTTTTGGTTGGGAACCATGAGCTCTTTTGCATCTAGAAATGTTCTATAATTAAGACAACATTTAAAACACAACTGAGGATTATATATGAGTTGCATTTCTATAGGAAACTTGACTTCTCAAAACATAATAACAAAATTAGCCCAAATTTCCAACTGTGTATTACTTTCTGGTTTATTTTTTATTCCTTTCTTGTTTGCTTTTATTGAGACAATATTTTATTGTTCTAGTTGGTCAAAGTTTCTGATCAGCTCACGTAACGTGGGAATGGAGTCCATGAAGTCCATTAAATACAACATCATGTCATTTTCATTTTTTTCTTCTTTTTTCTATTTTTAAATTTATTATTTTTTATTGTGAAAAAATTGTACAGAGGGATTAAAATTACCTGGGCAAGAAAATGTGTACATTTCTTCTGAAGCGTTGTAGCTTCCTAATTTCTTTCCCCTTCCCATCCCTTCCCATCCTCCTCCCTTGCCCCCACCCAATCCTTCTCCCCACAACCAAAGTTGTAAAGTTCATTTTTGATATAACGACTTGTACATCTCATTGTTGCAAGGGGTCCACCTGTATCCCTATTTAAACTATTTGTTTTTTCCTTTCCCCTCCACAAATTATACCAACATCAAATAGAGTGAAAGCATGGGTTATACTGTGGGGGGAGAAATACAAAGCAACAAAGAAATAATTTTATAAATGTGTTAGAAATAATCCCACAAAAGAAAAAAAAACATTTGAATACATATTTTAGGGTTCATTTCCCTAACATCAACTTATCTGACCAATTCTGCTTGACTCAGACTTATACTAGTTACTGTAAATAAGGGAGACCATGGGACCTATGTTTCTTTGGACCTGGCATACTTCACTTAATATAATTCTTTGCAAGTCTTTCTATTTCCTAACAAATGGGGCAATGTCATTCTTTCTGAGGGAGACATAGAATTCCATTGTGTATATATACCCCATTTTCTTGATCCATTCATTTACTGAGGGTAATCTGGGTTGGATCCATATCTTACCTATGGTAAATAATGATGCAATAAACATAGTCGTGCTGGAAGCTTTAGTGTGGTCTTGTTTGTGAACTTTTGGGTCAATGCCCAAAAGTGGGATTGCTGGGCCATAGGGGAGGACTATGTGGAGTCTTTTGAGGAACCTCCATATTGCTTTCCAAAGTGGTTGAACAAGTTTACACTGCCACGAACAGTGCAGTAATGTTCTCTTCTGTCCGCATCTCCTTCAGCATCTGTTGCTATTAGAGATCTTGATTATAGCCATCATAACTGGGGTGAGGTGTTATTTCAATGCTGTTTGGATTTGCATTTCTTTCATGGCTAGAGAGTTTGAGCATTTATTTATGTGTGTATTGGCCATCTTTCTGTCTCCTTCAGAGAAATTTCTCTTTAAGTCTTTAGCACACTTATTTATTGGACAGTTGATTCTTTGAAGATTTGTGGTTGGGGATTTAATTTTTTAATTTCCAAGTATATTTTAGATATGAGAACCTTGTTCATTGTATGGCTAGTGAAGATCTCCCAATCCGTGGGCTTTCTATTGATCATGTTAGCTATGTCCTTTGCCAGGCAGAAGCTCTGCAATTGCATGCAATCCCATTTTTCCAACCTTTTTTCTTATTTTTTTTGTGTTTCTGGGTCTCTATTAAGAAAATTCTGGCCTGCCCCAAGGAGACCTACTGTTTCTCCTATTCCATCCTGTAATATTTTCAGAGTGTCTGCTTTGACTCCGAGGTCTTTAATGCATTTGGAGTTGATTCTGGTGCAGGGTGATAATGATCTAGCTTTAGTTTTCTACAAGTAGTTAACGAATATTGCCAGCATAATTTACTGAAGAGGCTGTCTTTCTTCCATTCTGTTTTTTTAGCTCCCTTATCGAAAATTAGATGGCTATGGGACTGTAGGTTCATTTCTGGGTTTTCAATTCTATTCCATTGGTCATCTTGTATGTTTTACTTCATCTTTCCCTATTTGGATTCCCTTTAAGTTTGCATCTTGTCTTATTGCCCCAGCTAGCATTCTAATACTAAGTTGGAGAAGAATGGAGAGAGCAGACATCCTTATCTCTTTCCTGAATAATAAGAAATGGCTTTATCTTTTACCATTAAGTATAATGCTGGCTGTAGGTTCGTCAACTCTTAGCAGAAAGAACAGCACTGGAGCAATATCAGTTCCAAATTTCAAGCTATACTAAAAAGCCATAATAATAAAACCAGCTTGGTATTGGCACAAGAACAGGCCTGAGGACCAATGGAATAGGACTGAGGACTCAGAAATAAACCCACTGACCTATAGCCACCTAATCTTTGACAAGGGAGCTAAAAGAATAGAAAGGAAGAAGACAGCCTTTTCAGTATATGGTGCTGGTAAAATTGGTCAAACACCTGTAGAAAACTAAAGCTAGATCCATATATATATATATATATATATATATATATATATATATATATACATATATACATATATATATATATATATATATATATATCACCCTGCATGAGGATCAATTCAAAATGACTCAAAGACCTCAAAATAAAAGCAGACACCGTGAAAACATTACATGAAGGATAAGAGAAACTCTAGGGCACTTTAGCACAGGCCAAAAAAATTCTTAATAGTGAATCAGAAACAAAACAAATCAAAGACAGGTTGGACAAATGGGATTGCATGAAACAGCAGAGCTTCTGCAAGGTAAAGTTCATAGATAGCAAGATCAATAAAAAGCCCACTTACTGGGAGAAGTTCTTCATGAGTCATAAAACAGAAAAAGTCTTATATCTAATATATACTTAGGACTCAAAATCATAAATCCCCCTCCAACAAATCCTCAAAGAAACAACTGCCCAATAACTATGTCGGCTGAAGACTTAAAGAGAGACTTCTTTGAAGAGGAAATAAAAAATGTCCATTAGACACATGAAGAAATGCTCAATTTTTCTAGTCATAAAAGAAATGCAAACCAAAACATTGAGATTACACCTCACTCCAGTTAGAAAGGCTATAAACAAGAAATGTAATAATGACAGGTGCTGGTGGGGATGTGGCTAAAAGGAACCCTACCGCATTATTGTAGGAGTGTAAACTTGTTTAACCACTTTGGAAAGCAGTATGGAAATTTTTCAAAATACTCCATGTAGAGCTCCCCAGTGACCCAGCAACCCCACTTTTGCGCACTTACCCAAATGATCACAAACCTACCAGCACAACGATGTTTAATGCAGTATTATTCACCATAGCTATGATATGGAACCAACCCCGATGCACCTCAATAGATGAATGGTTCAAGAAAATGTGGTACACATACACACATACATACATACACACCCCTCCCCCCCCCCCCACACACAAACACTCACTGGAATTCTATGCTTCCATCAGAAACAATGACATTGCCCCATTTGTAGGAAATTGAAAGACTTGGTAAAAATTATATTAAGTGAAGTAAGCCAGACCCAAAGAAACATAGGTCCCATGGTTTACCTTGTTTTACCTTTGTTTGCAAGGATTAGTACATGTCTAGGATAAGCAGCGAAGATCAAAGGCTAGGTACATATCACCATACAAGATGATGTTAAGCGAAATGTACCTCAAGTCAGAGACACAAGTGGTTTTTCCTTTCTTTCTTTTGTTTTTAATATGCTTATAATTCTCTATGTGATTCTTTTGTACGTTATTCCCCCACAGTAAACCCCTGTTTTCACTGTATTTGATTCCAATGTACTTTATCATATATATATATATATATAATATATATTGATTTGGGGAGTAGAAGGGATATAGCAGAATGCTTAAATGGGGATGCAGGTTGACCATTGTGACAATGAGATGTACAGGTTATTGTGTTGAAAATGAATTTACAATATCAGGCAGGGTTCGAGGAGGGAAGAGTTGGAGAGGTGGGGAGGGAAAGGACGGTAGGGGAAAAACAAAGTAGGAGGTAACAATGCTGTATAGGAAATGTATTCATTACCTAGTCCTGTAACTCTGAGCCCTCTGTACAGTATTTTTACAATAAAAATATATTTAAAAAATCTCTGCCTGCTGTAGATTTCCAGTGCTGATCTCAGAATTGCATTATCTGCCTATTCTGGCTGTGGTTAGGTCCATCTGCCCAATGGATCAGTAATCTTCAAGGCATCTGGGTCCTGCAGTGGGACTTGAATTATCCAGTGGTGGTTGGAACCAGGCCAAGGACAGGACAAAACCACTTTCAGGACATGGCTTCATCATTGCCCATGCAACTAGGATTGCAAACAAAATTTCTCTGAATTTGACTCCAGAAAACCTTCAATGAACCAAAAGGCAAGTCCACCAAGTACCTCACTCCTCCCCCCCATTTCCTCCTTTCTCCCTCCTTGGGAAAGTATAAAATAATTTTGCAGGTTTTGATACACACACAAAATGCCCACCATCTCCCCTGGTAAACTTGGTTTCAAGTCACTAAGTCATGTCAACGGATAATGCTGCATTCATTATTCTGGACAACATCTTCAGGTTGTTTGATGCTATAATTTTTTGTTGTTGTTGTTGATGTTGTTAGGGGGGCCTGAACTCTGGGTCTGGGTGCTGTCCCTGAGCTGTTCAGCTCCAGGCTAGCTTATTACCACTTTAGCCACAGTTCCACTTCCAGGTTTTTTCTGCTTATGTGGCGCTGAGGAACTGAACCCAGGACCTCATGCATGCAAGACAAGCACTCTACCACTGCGTCTTCTTCCAGCCCTAATGATTTAATTCTTTAAAATTTCTTTTTGTCAGGCATGGGCCTTGAATTCAGGGCTTTGGAATTAATATATCCCAGAGTTCTTCAGCTCAAGGGGAGCCCTTTCCCAATTGAGCCACAGTTGCACTTCCTGTTTGGAGATAAGTGATTCACAGACTTTCATGCCAGGATTTGCTTTGAACAGGTGAATTGTTAAATTATATTTCTTCTAGGTATTTATTGGTACATTACAGTTTTTCTGGAATTTAAGGTTTTCTGTAAACCTTTGTCTTCAAGTAATCCAACAGCATTAAATATTACATTTCGAAGCTATCTTTTAGCATATCCATTTTGAAATTATTATCTTAAGATAAAATTCTAAGTCTTTGTAGAAACAACCCATTAAAGTCCAAATGGGAAATATGCTAATTTCAGCAGCCTTGACTCTCCTTCCTCTTTTTTTTCTCTCCAGTATCTTTTCTTATTTTGGAACGAGTGTCTTGGACTGTCCAACCATTCAAAAGGAAGCTTATTCCATTAATTTAATAGGAAAGGAATCCAGCCTGCCTGCATCTCAAGGCAACTTTGAGTATAATGTTAAACTAATAATTCATGTCAGTGGATTTTCAGTCATTTCGATAATTTTTGTGTCACCACTCATTAAAGAGGTTCCAAAAAGCAAGAATCAAAAATCATGTTCTACTTTCTAAGAATGTTTGAAAAGCTAGTAATTCAACAAGACACATTGTATTCTTCCAAGATTCCATGGTGAAGAATTTCTCTTTTATCATAGCCCTTACCACTGACCCCTTCCCTTCAAACTTGTAGCTTTGTTCAGTTTTCTTGTTCCAGCTTTCATTTTGGTATTAGCCTCAGTAATATCCTTGTAGTATTTGCAATGAAATTCCATTTATTGTTAGAGAGCTCAATTCATATTGTCAAAGGCAGACTCATGAGCATATGATAAAGCATAAACTATTGAGTGTCATTAACATGATCATATGCAATAATTCCATAAATTAATATAAGTACCACATAAATGTGCATCTTCATGTACTTTTTAAAATGCAAAGTAGTTGCATATCTATGTCATAAAATCATTCAGATCACTGGTAGAAGAGATTAAGCTAAAACTTTTATTTATATCATCCCCAATATTTTTGTCTAATTTTCTTTTCTCATTAAGTTTCACCTTAGGGTCTGATTTTCCTAGTAATAAGTTAAAAGTTGATATCCTTGGATTTTAGTCCCCTCTGTGTAACCTCTTTTCTTTCCACCACTAGTTAGTCCCTCATGATAAATACCTGAGGAATAACGTCCTATTATGCCTGCAAGAGGAGTACCCAAGTCGACTGTCTGTGCCTACTATTGCCTTGCTTTGTTTGGGAATGTGGTAGCAGAGACAGGAGTGTCAGGGATCAGGTGGATGTAACCATGGTGTTAAGAATTATGGGTAGTAAAATGAGTAGCAGAGAAAGGGAGTACCAGGGAAAGGGTAATTGTGACTGTAATTGCTGAGTTGCAGTGGCAGGAAATTGGGTAGCAGCAACAGCTTTGCAGGGGTTGGGGTAGATAATACAGGCATCCAGAACAATTTAGCAGTAACAAGGAAACATAGACAAAGTGAAAGATAAAAGTTGTGAGGCATTGTGTGAATTCTTTGTCTACCCATTCTAAAAACATGGTGGAGGGTTATTTTAAATTAAAATTACAAAAGAAAATTTAAGGTCTTGGTGCTAACAAATCTGTCCAGGTGTTATTACATCACACAGAAAATTCAAAATGGTTTTTCTTCAGGAATACAGAGATCAAAGGTATTATAATTCTAATTTCAAAATGCAAATTAAAGGGGAAAATTAGTCAGGAGATAAAATTCATATTGAATGTTAATATTTAAGAGGAAAAGAAGATCCTAGATGGCAGACTAAAGAAAAAGCAGTATCAGAGCATTATATGTTCAATAATAATTAAGAAATTTTATTGAAAAATTGAGCTGGAATGTTCACATCAGCAAAGGCAAACAATCAGAGCGTACCACCAACAAAGAAACACCATAATGTATATCTCAGAAAAAGGAACCAAGTTCTTTATCCTTGATTTTAATGATACACATTACCCCCCTTACACACACACACACACACACACACACACACACACACACACACACACACACACACGAATGTATGCAACAGCTCAATCTACTCACATCCATTCAACATGAATCAAAGATCTTCCTGTAATATTTGAAACTTTAAAAGCTTGAAGTTTTACTCTGAAAATATTACAGGATGGAATAGGGGAATTCATAGTTCTCCTTGGCACAGGCCGAAATTTTCTTAATAGAGACCCAGAAATACAAAAATAATCAAAGACAAATGGGACAAATGGGATTGCATAAAATTGCAGAGCTTCTGCATGGCAAAAGACATAGCTAGCAAGATCACTAGTAAGCCCATGGATTGGGAGAAGATCTGCACTAGCCATAAAACGGACAAGGGTCTCATATCTAAAATATACCTGGAACTCAAAAAATGAAATCTCTCAACAATATATCTTCAAAGGTACAAATGCCCATTAAATAAGTGGGCTAAAGACTTAAAGAGAAACTTCTCTGAAGAGGAAAGAAGGGTGGCCAATAAACACATGAAGAAATGCTCAACCTATCTAGCCATAAAAGAATTGCAAATAAAAACAACATTGTGGTACCACCTCACACCAGTTAGAATGGCTATAATCAAGAACTCTAATAACCACAGATGCTCGAGGGGATGTGGACAGAAGGCAACCTTACTACATTTTTGGTGGGAGTATAAACTTGTTCAACCACTGTGGAAAGTGGTATGGAGGTTCCTCAAAAGGCTCCACATAGAGCTCCCCTATGACCCAGTAATCCCACTTTTGGGCATTTACCCACATGATCACAAACAAGACCATACTAAAGCACACCTATGTTTATTGTAGAATTATTTACCGTAGCTATGGTATGGGACCAACCCAGATGCCCTTCAGTAGATGAATGGATCAACAAAATGTGGTATATATACACAATGGAATTCTAGCCCTCCATCAGAAAGAATGACATTGCCCCATTTGTGAGGAAATCGAAAGAATTGGAAAAAAATTTGTTAAGTGAAGTAAGCCAGACACAAAGAAACATAGTTCCCATGGTTTCCCTTATTTGCAATAACTAGTATATATCTGAGTCAAGCATAAAAGGTCAGATAAATTGATGCTAGGGCAATGAACCCCAAGATAAGTATTCAATTTTTTTTCTTTATTGCAGTTTTTTCTATCATATTTATAAGATGATTTCTATATTGCTTTTTATGTCCCTTCCACTGCTTTCACTGTATTTGAAGTTGGTACAATTTGTGGAGGAGAAGGGCAAAAACAAATTGTTTAACTAGGGATACTGGTGGACACATAGCAACCGTGAGATATACAAGTAATTATGTCGAAAAATGAACTTTACAACTTTGGTGGGAGGAGGAGAGGTTTGGCCATCTACTTTCCAGCTGATCTATAGGTGTAGAAGCAAAACGTAAAACAAAGCCATACAAACCAGTTCTTACTATAAATAATTTTTCTTTGAACATCTTAAAAATCAATTCTGGACAACATGAAATAAAAAAATCCCTAAGTTTAAAACATTCTTCTAGACAAATTAAAGAAATACTGAGAACAAGTATTTTAAGGATAATTTCAGAGAGATTGAACTCAGTGCCTGGGTTCTGTGCCCGAGATTTATTACTCAAGACTAGTGCTGCCACTTTGAGCAACAGTGCCACAGAAAAGTCTCACCAATTTTTCTCTCCAGAATGGCTTTGAACTAGGATCTAGAGGTTTCAGCTCTCTGAGTTACTATGATTATAGGTCTGAGCCCCTTGCACCTGGCTAGAATAATTGCTTACCTGAGACAGAATCCAGTTATTATTAAATGTCAATCATGTTTAACTTTGTAAAATAAAGTTAACTGAAATGCCTTCCATTATAAATAAGGAATTAAATGTGTAGGTGGGTTAACATGTTCTTACCAAAATCTACATATTTTCCTTTTTTTTTTTCTTCCAAAATTGTTTGCTTTCCAGAATCATACCTTATCTTTCCTTGCTGGTTTCTTTAGTTTATTTCATACATGCCCACAGCTCCTTCAACTATCAATTCTTATGTGAAGACCTTGCAAATATCTATTTTTAGTCCAAACACCTTGTATGCACCTCTCATCCATATAGTCAACTGACATAAAAACTTGTGAAACAGTAATCATCTCTTATCATTACTGGATATTAAAGTGTAAGTAAAATTTAAGAAAATAAAGAATAACATAAATAAATATAACATGATTTTAATAGTAATGCTAAACATAAATACAACATCGATTATTTTCCCGAGCAATTTAATAAAACCTTCAAGGAAAAGAAATCAACTTTTTTGAGTGCTGATATTATGGTTTAAACTTAGGATCTTACATTGTCACTTAGGCTTTTTCCCTTAAAGGTGGTGCTCTGTATTTGAACGACAGCTCCCCTTCCAACTTTATTTGGGGGATTATATAGAGATAAGAATCTCATGGAGTAAAAATCATTTGTGCCCTATCTTGGGGTTAATATCACATAACATCCTCTTATATGGTTATATGGTACCATGTACTAGTTACTCCAAGTAAGATTAACCATGGGACTTATGGTTATATGAGCCTGGCTTATTTCACTTAATACAATATTTCTGTGTCTTTCCTAGCAAATGGGGCGATGTCATTCTCTCTGATGGAGGCATAGAATTCCATTGTGTGTGTGTGTGTGTGTGTGTGTGTGTGTGTGTGTGTGTGTGTGTGTGTGTATCACATTTTCCTGATCCATTCATCTACTGAGGGATATCTGGGTTGGTTCTATATCTTAGCTATGGTAAATAACGCTGCAATAAACATAATTGTAACCGTAGCTTAGTATGGTCTTGTGTGTGATCATTAGGGTAAATGCCCCAAAATGGGGACTGCTGGATCATAGGGGAGCACTAAGTGAGGTCTTAGAAAACATTATATCAAGTGAAGTAAGCCAAAAGCAAAGAAAAATTGCTCCTATGGTTTCCCATATTTGCAATAAATATTATATGTCTAGGACAAGCATAAAAGTTCAAAAGCTATGTACATAGGACAAGAATCGATGCTGTTAAGCGAAATGAACCCCAAGATAGGGTTTATAATCTACCATGTGTTTTTTTTTTTCTTTTTATGTTCCTTCCTCATTGTTTAACCCTTGTTTTCACTGTATTTAGGGTCGGTGCCCTGCATCTTGTATACACCCTTCTCTAGCTTGGGGAGGGGAAGGGAAAAAACAAAATAGATAAATAGTGATATAGGTTGACCCATTGTATCAATGAGATGCACAAGACACTGTGTTGAAAAAGGATATTTGCAATATAGGCGGGGAAGAGGGGAAGGGAATAGAGGGGAATGTAGTTGTGGAGGTTGGAGGGGAGGGGAAGGGAAAAACAAAGGAGGAGATAACAATGTTTGATAGAAAATGTACTCAATAACTTGCTCATGTAACTATAACCCCTCTACACAGCATTCTTACAATGAAAAACTCTTAAATCAGAAGGTGTGCCGGGCATTGTTGGCTCATGCCTCTAATCCTAGTTACTCAGGATGCTGAGATCTGAGGATCACGGTTCAAAGACAGCCCAAGAAAGAAAATCCGTGAGACTCTTATCTCCAATAAAACTACTAGAAAACCGATACTGGTACTGTGGCTCAAGCGGTAGAGCACTCCCCTTGAGCTGAAGAGTGCAGGGACAGCGCCTATGCCCAGAGTTCAAGCCCCACGACCGACAAAAAAAAAAAAAAAAAACAGAATGTGTCATGTACACCAAGTATAGTAGCCCCATCTGTAATCCCAGCTGATTGGAAAGTAGAAATGACAAGGTCTTGGTCTGAGGCCAGGCCAAAGAAATAACTGCCAAGACAGCCATCTCAACAAATGAGCTGCCCACAGTGTTTCACATCTGTAATCCTAGCTAATTATGTTTTGAGGCATAGCTAGCAAAGTGTCAGTCAATCTAAGATCCGACCAAGGCAAAAGTTCAAGACCTCAAGTAAATAAAATAGACTAGAAGTATGGCAAAAGTAGTTGATATGCTTGGTGCTATACAGACAAAGTCCTGTCTAGCAAGCAGAGAACCCCTGAATAGAACCCCAGTAATATTCCTTTCTTCCACCACAAAGACTAAATAACTTTGTCGTATTTGAACATCTAATTTCAAGGCCACTGACATATGAGAGTGATGATATTATCTTAAAAATTAGGTATTCAAGAGACAAAGCTCTTTAGGTTTTGAAAAATTAGGAAAATGCATGTGATTTTTGTTAGCTCCATAATTCTTGAAAACATAAAATGTACTCAAGTGTTTAATATATATTCATATGTGTGCATATATCCATGTATGTATATATAAATATATGTGTGTGTATGTATATAATCATATATATAGATAGATACATACATATGTATGGTTCATCTCTTTTCTGTGTAGCAAATGGTACAAATAAATCTGTACAATCACTACTCACAGGCATGAAGAGACAAAGAGAATGAGCAGAGAACTCATACCCAGGAATCTAGGGTTAGCCCATAACCTTGAAAATCTTTTACATCAGTGTGCATGTATCAGTTACTGCAGTACAGGGACAATACGATGGCAATGAGATACCAGGCAGATGAAATGAGAAATGAGAGATACAAATGGTACAATATTCTTTCTGATGGGTAAGTAGAATTTCCAGTGTGTGTGTGTGTGTGTGTGTGTGTGTGTGTATGTGTGTGTATTACATTTACTTGATTCATTTCTCTCTTGAGGAGTATCTGGGCTGATTCAGTAAGCATGGTTGTGCTGATACCGTTAGTATATCCTGGTTTATAAGCTTTCGGATAAATGCCCAGGAGTAGAGTTGCTGGAAGTGGGTATTCAAAAGAGGAGTGAAGTGGGAAAAGGTAGAAGATTGAATAGAAGAAAAGGGGGAAAATGCAGAGGAATCCAGTAAATATCCTACAAAATTAAGAAGAGTGAAGGAAGAGGTGTATAGGGGAGGGATGGATGAGAATTTTGCAAGGGTTGGCATTGATCAAGGTATATTGTATGCATAAACTGCTTTGTTTAATGATAACTGCTTGCTGCTTAAAATAATAATTAAAAAATCATGTCCCTAAAATGTTATGCAATTAGAACCAAAGCATGAGAATCTGCTCAGATAATCTCTAGGGTCAATAAATCGTTTTTGGTTAGGGTAAGTTTTAGAACAACACTAATGATACATATCATCTGAAGAAAATTAAATCATTTCCAGCTATTTAAAATAATCATTTTTGAAGATATGGCTCAAGTGGCAGAGTACTACTTAGTGAGCAAAGCTGTCAGATAATGAATTCAAGTCTCAATCTCGAACAAAAGTAAAAACAATCAGTATAATTCAGGCACTTTCCTGGGCACATGTAGCTCATGCATTAATCCTACCTTAAATCAGAAGGCAGAGATCTGGGGATTTCAGTTCAATGTCAGCTTAGATAGGAATGTCTGTGAGACTCTCATCTCCAATTCACTGTCAAAGAAAGCTGGAAGTGCACTCATGGCTCCGGTGGTAGAATGCTAGCCTACAGCTAAAAGCTCAGGGGCAGAACCCAAGCTTTGAGTTCAAGCCTTAGAATAGTGCATATACATACACAAAGAAAGTAAGTCACTCAATTTCTCAACCTTCCATTTCCCTAATTCTAACTCTAATCTTGGACAGATCCCTAAGAGTAATCTCGATGATAATAATAACCCAATCCTAAAATTAATGGAAAATTCTCGAGTTTACACACATTCTAACAGATACTAATTGTCTTTGAAATAATTTGCAGTTTGCTCCAAATCCTACAGATTCCCTGACTTGGACTCTGAAATCATTCTTATTATGAATCATTAACGTTAAATCTTCATATCATGAAAACTATCACAGTTTCCACTGATCTTAACGTTCACTGAACTCCTATATCTCCAAAAAGAAGTTGCAGGTTTTTTAAAATCTACTTTAGTACCTAACGTTAACTATATATAAACCTTACTAGTAACCTAACTCTAACTTTAACCCTATTCAAAAGTGAATAGGAAACTTAGGAAAACTGTAGTTTTTGTTAAATTTCAAACTTATTTTACTTGAAAATGTTAGTAGAAAACTTTTACCGTAAAGCTTACCCTTCCCTAAGCCTAAGTCTAACCTGAACTAGGACAGTAACCCTAACCCTACAACTAATAGCCTTTGGATTCTAAAAGCCATCAAATATATTAGTTTTTATTCATCCTAGCTTTGATTCAACTCATCTTTCTAAAAATAGTTTGTAGTTTTACACAGTATCTTGCCATTTTTGTAACCCGAACCCTAACTGGAATATTCAGGCTAACCCTCACACTAATCATACCCTAATCTTAATATTATTAGCAGTTTCTTGTTTCACATTCATCCTAATTCTAACTAGACTTGTTATTCGAAGATTTACTTTCAGTTTGACCCTAAATGTTCCATTTCCCTAAGGCTAACTCTAACTCCAGCTGGAACTGAAACCTAACTTTCACTTTAATGATAGTCCAATTCTAATGTTTAAGAAAAAGACTCTAGTTTTTAATCATTCTAATGGATACTCCAGTTTGCAATCTGAAATGCGTTTCAATTTGTCCTAATTCCCACAAATTTTCTGACTCTACCTCTGAAGTTATCTTGTTTCCTAACATGAAGTATTATATTATTTGTCCTCAAATTCTCTTATCAGGAAAAATACTGTAGTTTCCAATGATCCTACATTTTCCTGAACCCCTGTACCCTGAACAATTTCAGATTTACTTACCATCTAATCCATTACTTAACACTAACTCTCAAGCTAAACCTGGCTGGAAAACTCTCATTAATCATTACTAGAATGATCACTGAGAAATAAATATTATGATAATGCTCTAGTTACTATTCAATCTCACATTTTTGCTCCTAGTAGATAGTGAAAACTGAAATTTTTTTTTGGTCAGGCATGGGGCTTGAACTCTGGGCTTGGGCGCTATCCCTCAGCTCTTAAGCTCAAGGTGAGCCTTCTACTTTGAGCCACAGCTCCACTTCCAGGTTTAGGGGTGTTTAATTGGAGATAAAGGGTTCTCATGCACTTTGCTGCCAAGGGTGGCATCCAACTGCAGTCCTCATATCTCAGTCTCCTTAGAGGATAAAATGACAGGCATTGAGAAGTGTGTTTTGCTGGGTGCCAGTAGCTCATGGCTTTCATCCTAGGTAATGGAGGCGAGATCTGAGGATCACGGTTCAAAGCTAGACTAGGCAGGAAAGACCCTGAGACTCTTATCTCCAACAAACCACCAGAGAACTGGAAGGGGTGCTGTGGCTCGAGTAGTAGAGTACTTTCCTTGAGCTGAAGAGCTCCGGGACAGCACTCAGGCCCAGCATTCAAGCCCACAATCGAAAAAAAGAAAGAAAGTAAAACATTTTCGCTGCAAAAATATGGAGTTGTGTGTGGGAGGGTGCTGTGATTGAGAGACCAGGTGCTGGCCTCACTTTACAGACATTTCAAAGAACTCCCTAAGTTTGCACCAGTTTGAAGCCACAGTAGAATGGATGGTGCCTTACCAAGGACTCAAGTGGTCGAGGCATATGGCAGACAGGGAGTGGGCAAATGGGTGCAGGGGTGGGATTGTTGTGTCTGTATTCTCCCTAATGAAGGATGGATTTGGATGCTTGGTGTCAAAGTCTGAAGTAAAAGTTTACAAGAAATTTGTGGCCTAATGAATTGGGCTTCCTCTGGGTATATGAAGATGGATGAAGTCTGGAGCCTTCGGTGGCTCACAACTGTCATCCTAGCTACTCATAAAGCTGAGATATAAAGACCACGGTTCAAAGCCAGCTTGGGTAGGAAAGTTTGTGGGTCTTGATATCCAATGAGCCACCAGAAAACAGGAAAGGGCACTGTGGCTCAAATTGTAGAGTGCTCATCTTCAGCTGAAGAGCTGAAGGACAGCGCCCTGGCCCAGAGTTCTAACCCCATGACCAATAATAAACAAAGAGGTTGGCTGAGTTTTTCACATTGCAGTGTGTACGGTAGGAAATTCCATGCTGGGTTATGAGACATTCTAGATATGAGAGGCTCAATGTTGTGTCTACAGTTAGTCTGAGTATGATAGTGCCATCTTCTCATGGGTTGGATGTGATCCTAATAGAGGGAGTTCAGGGTTTGTTCTCAGGGACTGCTAAGGGCTTGGAATATCCGTGTGTTTGTGTGTGTGTGTGAGTGTGTGTGTGTATGTGTGTGTGTGTGTGTGTGTGTGTGTGTGTGTGTGTAATTTTCCCTCGTCTTTTTCTGTCCCCTTCCTGCTTGCTGGTCTGCCTATTTCTGACCTCAGATGGTGCCCCTCCTTCACACAGACCTTGCCTTTAGCCCCCATCAGGGTCTACAATGAGTCCTAAATTGCCACAGGCCTGTTTTCCAACTTTTCTCTGGGGCACACGTCTGGCTGTCCCAATATTTGGCAGCCTCAAGGGGATTCTGGGTCAGCAATGCTAGCTGGCATAGGGTCTCCTCAGCCTGAGAGGGAGGGCCTCAGTCATGCGATGTCCTATCCTTCTCCTCAGCTGAGCCTCTGACTGCACATCCCTCTCAGCAGGCTGGCAGTGGAGTGGGGAATGGGGGATTGCTGGTGGCTCTGGCCACCTCGAGCTTGACAGCTCGCTGAAGGCTGCCCAAGCAAGGAGGATATAGGGCTACATGGGAAGTGAGGCCAAGGTGGCTTGGAAGTATAGATCAGTATCTAGGAAATGTAAATGTACTTTATCACAGGACAACCTATCTTACGGCCCCAGCTGGGCCTCTCAGGTCCTTCTAGACTATTCCAGATGCTCAGAATACAGAGGCACAGACTTTAGATTCCAGAGCCAGGGAACTGGGGGATGAGACACTGGTATGGCCAATACCTCATTGTTTTGTGGTATTAGTGTTGACCTGGCTATACACCCCCTTGTGTACTTTCACTTCTTAACCCAGTGTTGGCCACACACGGGCCACTTGTGGTAGTACTGTGGAAGTGGCAGGAGTGGAAGTGAGGTCTAGGATGACAAAGTCAGGAATTATGGCCTTTGGGGGGGACAAAGGATGTCTTTTAAAAAAATCTTAGATCTGGAACTCAGGGCCTAGGGAATGTCCCTGAACTTCCTTTGGTCAAAGCTAACTATCACTTGAACCAGAGCTCACCTTTCAACTTTTTTTAGTAGTTTAGTGGAGATAAGAGTCTCATGGACTTTCTTGCTGCCATCCTAAGATCTTGAGTAGCTAGGATTGCTGGTATAAGCCACTGGCATCTGTTAAGGATATTAGTGTGTGTGTGTGTGTGTGTGTGTGTGTTTGTATGTGTGTTTACCGTGACATGAATTCAGAGCCTAGGTGCTATCCTTTAGCATGTTTTCACAAGGTTGGTGCTGTACCACTTGAACTACAGTAGCTCTGCTTCCTAGCTTTTTGGTGATTCATTGGACATAAGAGTGTGCCCAGGCTAGCTTTTAATTTTGATTGATCCTTAAGTCTCAGGCTTGAGTAGCTAGGATGACAGGCATTAGCCACCGGCACCCAGTTGATAATGGCCTTTCTCCACAGTGGATAGGGATTTCCTGAAAACATTCCTTATTTTTTCTGTGCCAGTACCGGGGATTGAACTCAGGGTCTGTGTGGAGCACATGGGCAGCAAAGATGGCACTGGGAGGGGGTTGAGTGGGCAGAGCCTAACTTACTGTAGAGCACATGGGCAGCCAAGATGGCGCTGGGAGAGAGTAGAGTGGGTAGAGCCCAATTTACTGTAGAGCACATGGGCAGCCATGATGGCGCTGGGAGAGAGTAGAGTGGGCAGAGCCCAACTGATCTTCCGATCAGTGCCTAACCAGCCCGTGAAGGCTCATGTGCATGATAGGGTGTGACCTTGACAGTGATTGGTTCCTCTTCCTCCCTTGCAATGCCACCCACCCTTTTTTGCTTTAAAAAGGGCTGCTCTCTGTTAATAAAGGAGTTTTATACCTGCTGGATTTGGCTCACCACTGTGTCTCATTGTCTCCTGGGCTGAGGGAAGCTGGGGAATGGGCGAGCGCCACACTTACCTTTCCTTGGACCCCGTCTGTCTTTCGTGGGGCGGACAAAGACCCAACAGGTCTGGGCTCTGGTCTCTTAATTTTTCCCTCAAGGCTGGTACTCTACCACTTGAGCCACAGTTCCATTTCTGGATTTTGGTAGTTTATTGGCCAGAAGAGTGTCACTAACTTTCCTCCGCTGAACTGGCTTTGACCAACGATCTTTGATCTCAGACTTCTGAATAGCTAGGATTTATGGGGGTTGAGCCACTGGAGGGATTGGGTAGAAGCTTTTCTTAAGCAAAAGTTCTTCCTTGCATTTGCCCTGACTCCTCCATGGTAAGGGGGCCTGAGGGTCAGGAGCTGTGAAAAATAGGCTTCCAGCCACAAAATTGGTCAGAGTCTTTGGTAAAAAGTCAAACTAATCTTCCCCTGAGCCCCATTCTGGGACCCCACACTCTACCCTACCTGTGACTCAAGTACAAACCTTGACCCAGCCTTCAGTGTTCTGCTAGACTTGTCTGAGGACACAGAACCTTCATTCCACCCACACCACCCCTACACCACCCCTCAGGACCTTTGCGCATGCTCTGTACCTTCTGCCTGAGGCCCTCTGTTCCACATCTTAGAACTCCTGTGGAATTTTGGCACTGGTCATATCACCTCCTGGAGCAAGTCTTTCCTTCCCTTCTCTCACTTTTTTTTTTTAATACTGAGTTGCTAGAGATTGAACTTGTGTAGGCTGACTGTCAAATGCTCTATCTTGGTGTGTTTGTGTGTGTGTGTGTGTGTGTGTCTGTGTGTGTGTGTGTGTGTGTGTGTGTGTGTGTGTGTGTGTGTGTGTGTGTGCCAGTCCTGGGGTTTGAATTCATGGCCTGGATGTTATGCCTCAGTTGTTATGCTCAAGGCTAGCATTCTACTACTTGTACTACAGCTCTGTTTTTTTTTTTTTTTTTTGGTGTTTAATTGGATAAGAGTCTCATATAGACTTTCCTGCCTGCACAAGCTTACAGTTATTATCATCAGATCTCAACTTCCTCAGTGCTATTATTACAGGGGTGAGCCACCAGCACCTGCCCTCTACCTCTTACCTATAACCTCGGCCCTCCTCTGAGTCCCAGAAGAGAATGTCTCACCAAGCTCACATTTTTTTTGCCAGTGTTGTGGCTTGAACTCAGGGTCTAGGCATGTACCTGAGAAGCTTTTTATCGAGACTACATTCTATCACTTAAGCCACAGTGACACTTTTGGTTTTTTCTGTTTATGTGGTACTGAGGAATCCAACCCAGGGCTTCATGCTTGCTTGGTAAGCACTCTACCACTTAGTCACATTCACAGCCCAAGGCTTACTTCTAACGGGAACTATGAGAGTGGGATTTATTGGCATACTCTTTTCAGCGCAGAAATTGCTGGCCATTTCATATCTTTGCCAGGATTTGGGACCAGAGTGAGATTCGGCAAGGAGGAATGATGAATGAGTGATTTTGCCACCAGACCCCAGAGATCTAGGCTCAAGTCCTACAGAGGGATATGTAATATGGAGCCAGAACCTTCCACAACTCCTACAGCCTAGGAAGATGTCCCAATTGGACATCTCAGCCAGAACATAATGAACCCGTTGCATATACCAGACAAGGCAAGCCTTCTGGGATTCAGTTATTAAATGGCAGAGAAGGATGCTTTGTTCAAGCTACTGGCTCAGACTTAGTACTCTCTGAGGGCTTGTCCCAGCTTTCCCAGGTTGGGGGTCTGGTTATGGGCAACCTGCTGAATGCATATCATCCGTACATCATCCATATATACACAGAGACGTGGGGTTACTGCCTTCTTATTTTCTTTGCAGGTCTCAGGTTGAAATATGAGACTAGGCCCTATCCCTGATCTCCTCTTTCTTTCTCAAGAGTAGCGCTCTGCCCTTGAGCCACAGCCCCAAACCATGGGGATATTTTCCTGTGATCTCTTAGAAATAAGAGTGTTGCAGACTTTCCTGCCCTGTCTGAATTCAAATTGGCATTCTCTCCATCTCAGCCTCCTGAGGAGCAAGGATTACATACAGGAGCCACTGACACCTGGCTTTCTTTTCTTCTTGTTGTTCTTTCTTTTAATTGTGACAATCTGAAATCTTCAATGTCATTCCAATGGTTTGCATTCGAAGTAAACTTCTGAGGCCTGGAGTTCGAATCCCAGGACTGCCACACACAAATGGAGGGAGATCCTGACAAACTCATTCCTATTTACATGAATGCTAATAGAATATTATAAAAGTAATTAAATTTGCAGTTAATTCATGATTCCTTTTTAGAAAGCCACACAAAAATCATTGGATTTATATCTTCCCTTCTAGCACTATGTTATGATTCCCCTAATGGAAGGATATTGACTAATTTTTAATTATTGCTTTTATAAGTATTCAACCATGATACTTCATTAAATGGAGATATAACTTTATAATTAATTATTGGTAACTATATATATAAAATTTAATAATATCCTCACATTCTCTCTCTCTCCATATATATATACATCAATCTACACACACACACACACACACACACACACACACACACACACACACACACATACACACACATGTATATAGTGCACTACTGTGGCTTGATAACAAGTAACAGGTCATCAGAACTTCCTGGCAGCTCAGAGGTTGGTGTGCTAAGACTTTGACCCCATTTATGGATTGGACATTTTATACCGTGAATTGAAATCCCAGCATTGCCAAAAATTTATTCATGTAGTAAGCAGCCACTTTTCACACATCTTTTCCTGAAAAAAATGTCCTGGGTCTCAGTATGATGTATAATTCATATGCAAATTATCCTGTATGATAGGCTGTAATAAATGAAATGTTATATGTGTAATAATACTAAATGAATAAGGGTAATAAACATCAAACTCACTAAACTCATGTGTGTATTTTTTACAGTGCTGGGGCTTCAATTCAGGCCCTGGGAATTGGTCTGAATTCCTTGTCTTCAAGGACAGTGAACTTCCCCTTCACCCACAGTGCCAGAGAGATACCAAGATGCTGAGTTCAAATCCAAAACAAAAGGTAAAATGAATACCTACACTGAATGCAATATGGAGCCAATATATGTATGTAAATATAAATCATATATTTAAAATGTACACAAATAGGAAGTTTTCTAGTGGTGGGGATCGATTTCAGGCCTAAGGAACAGACTTGAATTTCTTGACTTCAAGAAAGCAAGCTTCCCCTTCCTACACAGTGCAACAGAGTTACCCAGACCATGAGTTGCAATCCCAGTCCTGGCAGAAAAAAATGGCATCTCTATGCTATACGACAACCAATTCTTAGGTATTTCATTATTTCTCCCTTTAATGAATGTAATTTTTTAAACGCTTCATAAAGTATTGATTAAAATTAATCAGTATGGTAGAATATAATTGTATATAATTTTATCCTAGTATCATTCAAGAACTGCCCATTCAATCATGACATACATCACATTTTATTGGTATTTATATGGATAAAAATGAGTTAGGATCTCCTGCCATTTGGAGGTGGCGGGACCAGGATTCAAATTGTGGGCTCCAGCATCCACCACTTGAACCTGAAGATAGGGAACTCACCGGTCTGTCCAAGAAAATCAGCAAGACCAATGATTAAGCAGGCACCAGTGGCTCTCAGCAGTCCTCCATGATACTTACAAGGCTGTGAAAGGAGATTCATGGTCAAAGTCACCCTAGTCTGGAAAGTACTTGAGAACCCTGTCCAACTTCAGTATCAACAAAGCCAGAAGTAGAGCTATGTGGCTCCAATGGTAGAGGGGTAGCTTTGAGCAAAAGCAGTTTATGGACTGTGCCTAGATCCTGAGTTCAATGTCCAGGACTGGCAACAAACAGACATACACAACAATCTGTGCAGCCATCCAGCTGTCTGTAGGTTGACACCACTACCAGCAGTTGAGTGGTAAGCAAGACTCTCAAGGCGAATTTGGAGTACAATAGGAAATTGATGACCTAGTCAGTGAGTGGGAGATTACCGGATTTTCCAGAGCCTGGGAATGTGGCCGGCCCATCTTTCCCATCCCAACGCTCAGATGTCTGAAACAACAAGACTCCAAGACAGAGCTGCGGGCAACAAACTACTGCCAGAACACCAGCAGAAGAATCCTCCTGTCAGACCTTCAACATTCAAGAAAACAAAGAATACAAAAAAGGGAAGGATCCCAAAGGCAAACACCACTGGGAGGGTGATTCAACGGAGGGTCTGGCCAAAGGTGATGCCTACTACAGGCCTCCCCTGACTTTGGACACAGTCACAGCCATCAGGTACCAGAGTGTCAAGGGTCCCGATACCACCAAGAATCTGCAGAGGTGCTACCAACATGTGGTGCCTTCCCTGTACTGCAGCAAAAGAAGAAACCAAGTGCTCTGTGCCAAGATCCAACCACTGAAACAGGAAAAGACAGACCTGCAGGACTGACAAGAGAAAGAGAAGGAGAAGGTAGCCCAAGTGCACAAAGCACCAAAAACAGAGCTAGACATCCACAAGCTACCCATACAGAGGTTGGTTTCAGCAGAAAGTGATTTACAATCGGCACAAGCCCACATGCAGCTCATGGCATATGACAGAGAAATGGAGCACGAAGCTCTAACCAGCTGCCTACAGGCCGCAGAACAGCGCATGGGGGAGCTGGAGATGGTGGTTTCTGTGGTTACTACTTACAGAAGGAGACTGAAATGTTGTTTGAACAGCTGAATGATGTAACACTTGAGCTCAAGGAAAAGCCCAGTAGCGTCTATGACCTGAGCAAGTGAACACAGAGTTTTAGGAGAAGCTGGAAGCACTCTGGACATAGAGGAGCAACAGGAAGAACAGAGTCTGCAAGTTCCAACAAGTGCTGGACAGGTGTGAGGTACTAAAGAGACTTCAGGACAACCTGAGCTGAATGGTGACTGCAGCAAATCTGGAGACAGACACCTTCTCGCAGAACCTGAGCATTCAGAGGTCCGAGCAGAAGGAGGAGGCCTGTTGGCTGACCGAGCAGGCAAACCAAATGACAGAGGAGAAGGAGTGAGGATGGAGGTAGGTGCTGCACCTAGAGAATAGCTGGGGGGACTGAGAAGGAAGCTGGCAGAGCCATGGCCCCCCGAGGGTCCATCTCAGGAGGAGCACCAACTGCAGCCTCACGCCTACCGCATGCAGATGGGGTTGAAATATCTGGAGGAACAACTTCATATCTAGGTCCAGGAAAACCAGAGACTCCATCTCCAGATTGGGGAGCAGCAGGAGCAACTGGGAAGACTAGAGAATAAAACCAAGGACCAGCAGGAGATCCCCGAGACCCCACGATGTGCATGTGTTTGCAACCCACAGCTGGAGGAACAGTTGGTCTTGATGCGGGATGCTCGCCACAGGGTGAGCAGTGAGAAGGAGGACCTCTCCAGCATCGTTGGACTCAGAGCAGCAGGTGAAGAAACATCTGCGGGAACAGCTAGACTGCTCAGAGGAGAAGGTAGAGGAATGGAAAGAGGTGGCTGAGAGAGAGCCAAGCGATTCGGGAGATGCAGGAGCAGCAGGAGCAGTCTCTGGCCTAGCTGCAGGAGCTCAGAGCCACCTGTGAGCATCACATCACTTCAAATGAGCAGCTGTGCTCCAAGTAGTAGGTCCTGCAGTAGCACCTGCAGAAGCTGACCCAGCTGTTGGAGCAGCTGAAACATTTGCAGGGTCAGACCAACCGGGGCACTAGGTGGTGCCCCCAAAGTGGCAGGACAGTTTCAAGTGCCTGGAAGTGACCAGTCTACAGAGGAAGCACCTACAGGCCCAGCTGAGGTTCCTGGCTTTCCCTGTGGATGGGAAAGCTGTGAACCCTGGAGAAGTAAAATCAGAGGAAGCGACTCTCCTCAATGTGCCCATGGCAGAGGATGGAGATGTCCCCCAAACTGAGAGGGATGTGGCTCTGTTAGCACTCTCAGAGGCTGAGATCCACAGGGGGAATCTCCTGCCGGTCTGCTTCAGGCACTCCCCCTTTCTGGACAGCTCAGTGCCAGATAGAGCCAGAGCCACAGGTCCCCCGCCCCGTGATCTGCCACCACAACATGTGAGAGAATGGGAAGTGGGACATGTGGGCATCCGAGAAAATAATCTGCTTCATCCACAACCTGCCTGATGAGGTGGACTTCCAGAGTCCTGCAGAGGAGCTCCACCATTGATGCAACCAGCTGTCGGCACATATCCGCACTGCCCAGGAATCCCTCCTGGCATTTAAAGGACAGATGCTCATTCTGGATCAGCTGTGTCAGGAGAAAGCCCCGTGCATGTGCCAGCTGTCCCAGGAGAAGATGAAGAGTAGATAGCTGCAAGAGCTGCTGTCGCTCCTACACAGGGCTCCAGATGCTGACACAGGCTGGGCTCCCCACCAGTGCAGCTGCTTCAGAGGCCTCAGGCTCATGGGTGGTCAAAATGAGGGAGTCGCAGAAAGGTTTTGAAGAATTGCAACTTCAGGATAGTGTGAAAACTGCAAGAGGAGAGGTCAGGGTTCCATGCCCCATACAGGACTAGCCCACAGAGCATGTCCTGGGGCAGATCCCCACATCCAGAACTACCACAGCAGGTGTACTCAGGCTTGCAGTGCTCCATCTTTTTTTCCTGTAGACTGATGGGGATGATGACTCCCTATGTGACATGCTGAGTCCCAAAATCCTCAACAGCCGCCAGAACTAGGTGGCCAGGTGGGCTTCTCTAGGCCTCCATCTGCCTGGTGATGGAAGGGTAAACTGTGGGCCGAGTAGAGCAGAGGCTGCTGGGAGGAGGCCCAAATTCCAGGGACATCTAATGGCCCATTGGTGGCCAGGGAACAGGCCCATGTTGTGTTTATCACAAAGCATAAATTGTTTCCAAAGGGAAAATAAAGCCTCAACAAAGATTTGTTCTTCCAGTTATCGGGCTTGAACTCAGGGCCTGGCCACTGTCCTTGAGCTCTATTTGACAAAAACTGGTGGTCTACAAGTTGAGCCCCACCTACCCTTCCAGGTTTTCGTTGTGGAATCGAACCCAGGGCTTCAGGCTTGCTAGGTGACCACTCTATCACTGAGCTACATTCTCATCTAGGATGATCCCCTACCCCAAACCCATATGGCCAATCCTCAGATAAATAGGAATTAGGGGTTAAGATGAATATGAAGCACAAGTCTGGCTCACGTGGAAATACTTCCCTGCCCCCTCTTCGACACCCTTACTTAAAGTTTCTCTTTTAGTATTGAGGGATGAGAGAGGGAGAGGGACGTCTGAGAGAAGAGTACCAAGAACAGTGGCCTCCTGAGTCCCACAGTCTCCCCAACACAAGTGTTCCTACAGATTCCTGTCTTACCTGATGCAATGTTTTGTCTACACTGTCCCCTACCCTTGCAAGGCTCAGAATGAAATAAATGTCAGCACTGGCCTCAGCCCACACCCACAGTAGAAGCTCTTAGTCCCAAACTGACTTCCACCTCTGACTTCCCCTAGTTAGGCTGGACCCACCACTCACCATTGTGTTGGTGTCAATGATCTCATGGATGGATTTCAGGAAGAAGGTCTATGACAAAGAGCAGAAGCAGCAGTGTGAGCATGGAGGAAGGATCCAGGGCAATTGGTCTGGGATCTTCCTCCTTGGAGCCTTCCCGTCAAGCCAGAGCCATCTTGACCCAAAGCACGGCCAAGTCCCCGGGTTGGACAAGATAGAGGAGCATGGGATTAAAGGAGGTACTGCTTTATCTTGGTGCACTTGAAATTTCCAATATTTGGCCCATGCCAATCCCAAAGCCAACATGCAATGCCTCTCCTTGTTGTTGTTTTCCATGAGCGCTGTCCCTGAGCTCTTTTTCTCAAGGCTTGCACTCTACCACTTGAGCACAGGGCCACTTCTTGTTTTCTGATGGTTCTTCGAGGATAAGAGTCTCACACACTTTCCTACCCGAGCTGGCTTGGAAGCCAGATCTCACCTTCCTGAGTAGCTAACATGACAGGCTTGAGCCACCAGTGACCAGCATGTGATGCCTCTTTAAAGGATCTTGGCAAGTCTGTAAAAGGAACCCCAAAGGGTCTGGATAGACCATGACCCAATCAAGGAGCTGGGATTGGGGAAGGCTGACATTATAGCCAGTGTGTTCCCAAAATTATAGATGTCAGGTGGTGTTGGATGCATCGAACTCCTAGTCCACCAACCACCAGACTTAGTGGGGAAAAAGGTAGAGAATACCCAAAGGTTACAGTGTAGAAATCTCTGATTTTGCATGCATATGGGTTGTGTGTGTGTGTGTGTGTGTGTTTATGTGTGTGTGTGTGTTTACCAAGGCTTGAAGAGCCTAGGGGTAACCTTTAGCTTGTTTGCACATGTTTGGTGCTCTAACATTTGAATTATAGTATTTCTTCTTCCCAGCTTTTTGGTGATTCTTTGGAGATAAGAGTATGCCCAGGCTAGCTTTGAATCTTGATTGGTCAGCCTTGAGTAGCTAGGATTATAAGCATGAGCCACTTGCATGCAGCTGCACAGATGTCTTTTCATACTTTCTGTTCTTACAACTGTCTATTTGCCCTGGCCTAGATCTCTGACCTCTACATCAGCTCCCAGCAGCCCCTGACTCTGTGGAGAACATAAAGCTCAAACCTGTCAGGGAATCCTTTTCTTTGTCCTCAGGGAAGAGTATATTTCCTCTGAATCCCGGAGGGTTCGGGAAGGGAAAGAGGGATAGCTGTAGATGGGTGCTTGACTAGGAAATAGGTATTCTGTTTTATCCAAGAAGGAAAGCAAGGCCAGATTCTAATGGCTCATGCTCTCATATTCCTAGCTCCCTCAGCAGGCTGAGATCGGAGGACTAACATTCAGATGCAGCCCAACAAGAAATGTCTGTGAGACTCTCCTCTCCCAAGAACCACCTGCAAGCTGGAAGAAAAGCTGTGGCTCAAGTGGTAGAGTGCTATCCTTGAATGAAAAAACTGAGGGACAGAGCACGGGCCTTGAAGTCAAGCCCTACTACTAAGATGCACTCATGCACACATTGGCATGCACGTGTGTGTGCATGCACACACACACACACACATACACACACACACACACACACACACACACACACACACACACACACACACTGAGGAAGGTAGTAATGATAAGCTGAGCTAGAACTAGGGGCAGTCCTGAGGCATAATCAAAGTAAACTCTCAAGCTACATCAGTAGTTTTTCCTTAAGTCCTTCTTGGGCTGAGGAGTCTGGCCTATGGCAGGAAGTTCCATGGAACCTGCCCCTCCATTTCAGCACAGGGCCATAGAACCAAGGGAAGAACACTATGGATGCTCCTTTGTAGTTATCCCATGATAGCAGACCTTCATCTGCCAATGAGCAATGTTGAGTTAAGCAGGGCTCTGAACCCTGGGACTCCTGGGATATAGTGACTGCTACAAGCAGCAGCCAGCCTGCTTTGGATTCCTCAGCCTAGAAGTCTCTCATGAGCCCAACTCAAAACCTGCCCAAGTTGTGCCTGACAAATTAACATTCTTGTGATTCCCTTGTGAGTCGGCGTTAACTGGTCTACCCCATCTGACGCAGAACCGTGGTCTGAGACATCGATTTAATGCTCAGATCTACACTGCACTCATGACAGATGCCCTTCTGATGACCCGGCCGATGACCTCCATGCCACAAGACTTGATCCTTATCTTGTACTGTGTCCCGCTCTGTAGGAAAAGTCTTTCAAGGAGGCTGCTTTCAAGGCTTGTAGGACACATAGACATTGGAAGACCATCAGGAGCCCAGTGGAAAGTAGTCTGCCTAGAGCCACAGCATGAGGTCAGAGTAGGCCAGGTATTGGTCATGGGGCTCTAAGTCTGAGCCTGGGCACCATCTCTCAGCTCTTCAGCTTAGCACTTCAGACACATCACCACTTCTGGTTTTCTGGTGGATCACTGGAGATCAGAGTCTCCCGGACATTCCTGCCAAGGCTGGATTTGCACGGCAATCTTCACATGTCCGCCTGAGGAGCTAGGAGGACCAGCATAAGCCTCCCTTGCCTGGCTGATGTGGCCTATCACCACAGTGGACTAGGAGCTCCTGAAAGCTTTTCTTTATTTTTTAGGTGCCAATTCTGGGGGCCTGAACTCAGGTTCTGACCTGTAGTCTCTTAACGTTTTTTCTCAATGTGGACATTCTACCACTTGAGCCACAGCTCCATTTCTGGCTTTTGTTAGTTCATGGGCAAGAAAGTTTCACTAACTTTCCTCCTCTGAGATGGCTTTAACCCACGATCTCTGATCTCAGTCTCCTGAGGAGCTAGGGTTTACAGGGGCTGAGCCACTGGTGTTATTGACCTAGAAACTTTTCTTAAGCAAGAGTTCTTCCCTGCATTTGCCCTGACTCCTCCATGCAAAGATTGCCTGAGGGTCAGGAGCTGTGAAAAATAGGCTTCCAGCCACAGAAATTGTCTGGGGCCTTTGGTGAAGAGTCAAGCTGATCTTTCTCTGGGCCTCAATCTGGGACCCCACCCTCTGCCCTACCTGTGATTCAAGTACAAAACTTGACCCAACCTTCAGTGTTCGGCCAGACTTGTCTGAAGCCACAGAACCTTCATTCCATCCACACCACATGCTCTACCCTACAAATCAATACCTTTGCCCATGCTGTACCTTGTGCCTGAGGCTATCTGTCCTGTTCCACATCTTAGAACTCCTGTGGAATTTTGGCACTGATTATATCACCTCCTAGAGCAAGATTTTCCTCCCTTCTCTTTTTTTTTTTTTTTAAATATTGAGTTTCTGAGGTGGAAATAGTGCAGGCTGACTGTCAAATTCTCTATCTTGGTGTGTATGTGTGTGTGTGCCTGTGTGTGTGTGTGCCAGTCCTGGGGTTTGAATTCAGGGCCTGGACGCTATCCCTGATCTTTTGTGCTCACGACTAGCACTCTACTACTTCAACCACAGCTGTACTTCTGGCTTTTGGGGAGTTTAATTGGAGAAAAGAGTATCATATAGACTTCCCGGCTTGTATTTGGGATCCTCAAATCTCAGCCTCATGAGTACCTAAGGTTAATGGGGTGAGGCAACAGCACCTGTCCTCTACCTGTTACCCATAACCTCGGCCCTCTTCTAAGTCCCAGTGGAAAATGTCTCACCATGCTCACCATTGTTTTGTTTTTTTGTTTTTGTTTTTGTTTTTGGCTAGTCTTGGAGCTTGACCTCAGGGTCTGGGCATGTTCCTTAGCTTCTTTTGCTCAAGGTTAGCACTTTTATTGCTTAAGCCACAGTGTCACTTTTGGCTTTTTCTATTTCCGTGTTAGGGAGGAATCAAACTCAGGGCTTCATGTGTGCTAAGTAAGCACTCTATCAGTAAGCCACATTTGAAGCCGAAGGCTTACTTCTAACAGGAGTTATGACGGTGAGATTTATTGGATTACCCCTTTTGGCACAGAAATTGCTGCCTATTTTCTATCTTCCCAGGATTTGGGACCAGCCTGAGACTCAACAATGAGGAATGATGAATGAGTGATGGCCAGCAGGCCCCAGAGACCTAGGCTCACATCCTACAGAGGGATAGAGGATATGGAGCCACAACCTTCGACAATTCCTACAGCCTAAGTATTGTGGTTTCACTTGATAAGTGCCAGGACATAATTCACCTGTTGTACACACCAGTTGTACACAACAGCCCAGGCAAATGCTTCCTGGCTTCAGTTCTTAAACTGCACTGAAGGATGTTTGTTCAAGCTGCCTGCTCAGACTTAGTACTCTCTGAGGGCTTGTTCCAGTTTGCCAAGGTTGAGGGACTGGGCATGGCAACCTGCTGAATGCCCATCATCCAGGCCATGTCCCTGAGCCCTTTTGCTCAAGGGTAGTGCTATGCAACTTGAGCCACAGGGCCACTCAGGGTTTTATTTGTTGTTATTTTGTTTTCATTTCCTGTGATCTCTTAAGAACTATGAATATCGCAGTCTTTCCTACCCAGCTGAATTCAAATTGTCATTTCAGCTCCCTGAGGGGCTAGGATTACAGGCAAGAGCCACTGACACCTGGCTTCCTTTTCTTCTTGTTGTTCTTTTTTTTCGTGACAATCTAAATTCTTCACGGTATCATACCAATGGTTTGCATTCGAAGTAAACTTCCCAGGCCTGGAATTCGAATGCTAGGATGGCCACCCACAAATAATGGGAGATCCTGACTAACTCATTCCTATTCATGTGAATGCTAATGGAATGTTATAAAAGTAATAATTAAATTTGCAGTTAATTCATGACTTTATTTTTGAATGCCACACAAAAATTATTGAATTTATATCTTCCATTCTAGCACCATGGTATGATTAAGGATATTGACTGATTTTTTATTAATATTTTATGAGTATTAGATGATGATACTTCATTAAATGGATGCATAATTTAATAACACATAATTTGTAAAAATATATAATTTAATAGTATCCTCACATTCCCTCTGTTAGTATACTATATATATATATATATATATATAGTATATACACACATATACACACACACACACACAAACACACACACACACACACACACACACACACACACACACACATATATATATATATGGCACTACTGTGGCTTGATCACAAGTACTCAGAACTTCCGGGCTAAGACTGTGACTCCATTTGTGGACTGGGCATTGAAGGCTGTGAGTTGAAATCCGAGCATGGCCAATAATGTATTCATGGAGTAAGAAGCCAATTTTCACACATTTTTTTCCTTCTCTGTGAAAGTCCTGGATCTCAGTATACGTGATATGATGTAATAAAATAAATGTTTTATTTGTAATTATACTAAATAAATAAGGGTAATAAATGTCATATGGAATAAACCCATGTATGTAAATAGATCTCATATATGAGTATTATTTTTTCCAGTACTCGGACTTCAATTCAGGCCCTTGGAACTTTTCTGAAGTTCTTGTCTTCAAGGACAGTGATCGTCTCCTTCACCCACAGTGCCACAGAGTTACCCAAACCCTGATTTTAAATGCCAGGCCTGCCAGTAAAATGGTGCAAATTCCAAGCCAGGGCCTTATCATCATCATCATCATTATTATTATTGTTATTGTCATCATTATAATTATTATTTGTTTTTAGTCCAAGCACCAGGCTTGAACTCAAATCTTGGCATTTCTTCCAAAGTTGATCCTGGAATCCTAGGTCCTGAGTTCAAATCTCAGGGCTGGCAAAAAAAAGTAAAAAGGAAAAGGATAAAACTGAGAAGTTCACTCAGATGGTTTTACTTTTTTTTCCTTTGTATAGTACCATCCTGGGTCTAAATAACAATGCCTAGACAATGTACATGACCTTACATTGCTGATGTTTGGCGGGCTATTAGGGAAGCCAAGCCGAAATCAGCAACTTAGGCCTGAAGGTTGAATCCGGGGATTCCCCCTAATGAATGTCTGGCGGGAGATTCTAAGAAACGCTTTCCAGGGTTGGGAAGGTGGCTCAGTGGTAGAGCACTTGCCTTGAATGCTAGAGGCCCTGGGTTTCGATTCCTCAGCACCACATAAGCAAAAAGAAAAAAGCCGCAAGTGGCGCTGTGGCTCAAATGGTAGAGTGCTAGCCTTGAGCTGAAGAGCTGAGAGACAGCGACAAGGCCCAGAGTTCAGGCCCCACAACCGAACCCCCCCCAAAAAAATTAAAGAAATTAAAATTAAAATTAAAGAAGAAACGCTTTCCAATAGATATCTGTAAAAATAGAATGTTGTAAAAGTAACAATTACATTAGTAGTTAGTGTACGATTATATTATAAAATTATACACAACAATTATACTACATTGACTAATTTTCAATTAATGCATTATTATGCATTCAATCATGATATTTAAAAAGGAAGGAATAATTTAATTGTCAATATTTATATCCAATTTCATAATTTACAGACATCTCTCGTTAAATATATCTACATCTATCTATCTATCTATCTGCCTGTTTATCTACCAATCTACACATTTATCTGTTTATACACTTGTCACTACTGAGGCTCAGTGGTAGAGTGCTCGCCTAGTAAGTACGAAGCCCTTGGTTCGATTCCTCACTACCATTTGCATAGAAAAATCCACAAGTTGTGCTGTAGCTCAAACATTCAAGCACTAGCTTTGAGCATAAAGGCTTAGGGACTGTGTCTAGATCCTTACTCAAGACCCAGGACTGGCACCAAACCACAAAAAAGGAAAAGATAGAATGAACTGACAGCAGCTATATAAGGATAGGGCTGCAAATACCTCATCAGAGAGCAAGCTGGGAGTCTAGTGCTGACATTTACCATCTAACATGAATTAGCCAGAGGTAAACCACTGGAACCCAGTTCCAGGGACTAGATGCTGCTGGCTTGCTCACCCTGTCATCCAAGATACTCGGGAGCTGATATCTGACACTGGTGTGTTTAAAACCCAGCCCAAACAGGAAGTGTGCGAAACTCTGAGCTGTGGCTTAAAGTGGTAGAGTTCTAGTCTAGAACTTAGTACAGTACCACCAACATTTCAGTGCAATCCCCGTGGCTGACTTCCCCCCCCCAAAAAAAAACTCACCCCTCTAAATCTAAATTTGGACTGTTTGTGGTGTGTTTCTGAAAGAATGGTGATACTGGTGAAAGCACCCTAATTCTAATGACATTATGTGGGTTACAGCTATGTGATGAGTCTTTCATGAGTTGTTGTGTGCTGAGTCCTTCATGGGGTGCATTTTTTCATCTGGTTCTTGTAAGAGCTCCACAAGTAAGATGATTGTGCAGATGAGAAACTTGTGGCTCAGATATGTCTTCATGTCAGGGCCAAAATTATGTGTGTACCTAACTCTAGTGAGTTGTCTCCTGCAGACAATTGTTTTGGTTTTTGTTTCTTGATCATGAACCTTGAACTCAGGGCCTAGCTACTGACACTTACCAGTGGGGATCATGGGTAGTGCTCTACCACATGGAGCCAAGGACCCCCTTGCAACAGACTGTTACAGTCTAGGCGTGTAGTAGCTGAGGTCTGTCATCCTGCCTACTCACAAAACTGAGATCTGACGATCTGGGTTCAAAACTATCCCAGACAGAAAAGGTCCCATGAGACTACGATCTCCTAGTCACCACTTAGAAACTTGAAGTGGAAGCTAGTCGCTGCTGACTTGTGCCTGTCATCCTAGGTACTCAGGACACTGAGAGCTGAGGATCACGGTCCAAGGTCCAAAGCCAGCCTGGGCAGGAAATTGCTTGAGACGCTTCTCTCCAGAGACCCACCAAGAATCTCAAGGGGTGCTGTTGCTCAAGTGGTAGAGTGATTGGCTTTAGCTAAAGAGCTCAAGGACAACACCTAGGCCTAGACTTAAATTCCTCCAACTTCCAACAAAAGAAAGAAAGAATCCTAAAGTAGAGTGCTGGGAATGTGTCTTATGAGTACAGTGCGTTGCATGTATGAATCCCTG
Organism: Dipodomys spectabilis; assembly: GCF_019054845.1. Classification (NCBI taxonomy): domain Eukaryota; kingdom Metazoa; phylum Chordata; class Mammalia; order Rodentia; family Heteromyidae; genus Dipodomys; species Dipodomys spectabilis. Next base: position 529,849 of record NW_024871092.1, on the reverse strand, counting down.
GGTTGGATTCCTTTGTACTACATCACTAGAAAAAAGCCTGGAGTGGCTGTGTGCCTCAAGTGGTAGATTGCTATCCTTGTACAGGAGAAACTCAGGTCCAGTATTCAGGTCCTGAGTTGAAGCTCCAGGACGAGTATATGAACACACATACATGCACAAACATACACACACAGATACCAGAAGTGAAGCTGTGACACCAAATGATAAAGAACTAAACTTCTGCTCTCAGCTCATGGTCAGTATCCAGGTCCTGTGTTCAACCCTGAAACACAGCTACCCAGGGCCCAACTAGGAGAGGTCAAAATTTCAAAATCTGTTGAGTTTCACCAGCCCTAGATGACAGGAAGCATAGTGATATTACACATGTGCTTTGATTTAGCAAGCTTTTGGAGACCCAGGGAGGCATCATTGCCAATAATGAATCATTTCATTAGGTTCAGCTCCCTAGTTGTCTGCCACAACGACCCTTGAATTAATTGTAGCAGGTTATTTCAACACTGGAACATAGTCTAACAAAGACAAGATAAGTGCAGGGAACTTGGCCACGGGAGCTGCACAAATGAAGTCTTCCTGTCACAACAGAGCTCTTGGCAGAGAGATAGCTTGAGGTACATAGAGGCCTTTTTCTCCTGGCTTTCAGAGCCCATCCACTCTCCTCACTAATGGGCCTAGAAGGAGTTTTTTTTATTACCCAGCTGTACAGGAGTGAGGCCTCTTCCAACAATGAGGAAGACTTTTTTGCAGCAGTCCCCGATGTGGAGAAAACCTCAGGCTACAATGGGAACAGTGAGAGGAGCCCCGGAAGATGCACTGTCTTGAAAACTCTCTCTGTTCTATGAAATCATTCTATTCAAAGCAGATTTCCTAGCTGGATACCTTTCATCATAGGAACTCTAGTCCTTCACCAATAGAAATACATGCATACATACATGGGGTGACATGTTGTTACTGGCTTGTTTTTAATTGGCAGGTCCGGGGGTTTTACTATGAGCCTAGGGAATGTTCCTGAGCTCCTTTTGCTCAAGGGTAGCGCTTTGCCCTTGAGTCATAGCGCCATTCATGGGAATTTTTATTCCTGTAATCCCTCAGAAATAAGAGTGTGGTGGAATTTCCTGTCCTGGCTGAATTCAAACTGGCATTCTCTACCTCTCAGCCTCCTGAAGAGCTAGGATTACAGGTAGGATCCACTGACACTTGGCTTTCTTTTCTTCTCATTCTTTTCTTTCATCCTGACAGTCTGAAATCTTCACAGTGTCATTCCAATGATTTGTATTTTGAAGTAAAATACCCAGGCCTGGAGTTGAAGTGCCTGGACTGCCAACTACAAATGGAAGGAGATCTTGAGAAAAATCATTCCTATCCATGGGAATGCCTAATGGAATGGTATAAAAGTAACAATTAAATTTGCAGTTAGTTCATTATTATCTTATAGAATGCCACACAAAAAGTATTGGATAATGTCTTCCATTCTAGCCCCATGTTATGATTCTCCCAATTAAGGAATACTGACTACTTTTACATGAATGCTTTAATAAGTATTCAACCATGATACTTCATTTCATTAAAAGGAGGCATAATTTAATAACTAATAATTCATAATATATATAATTTAATATCTTCACATTCTTTCTGATATACATAGCAAACTACACATCTATCTATCTATCTATCTATCTATCTATCTATCTATCTATCTATCTATCTATCTATCTATCTATCTATCTATCTATCTATCTATCTATCTATCTATCTATCTATCTATCTATCTATCCATCCATCCATCTATCTATCTATCTATCTATCTATCTATCTATCTATCTATCTATCTATCTATCTATCTATCTATCTATCTGTCTGTCTGTCTGTCTGTCTGTCTGTCTGTCTGTCTGTCTGTCTGTCTGTCTGTCTGTCTGTTTGTCTGTCTGTCTGTCTATCAATCTATCTATCTATCTATCTGCCACTACTATTGCTTGATCACAGGTCCTCAGAAATGGCTTGCAGTTCAGTTTGCCAAAGGCTTTTTTTTTACAACTGACCCATTCATGATTTGTGCATTGTGGGCTGTGATTTCAAACCCCAGCATGGTCAAAAGTTATTTGTGGAGTCAGAAGCCAATTTTGACCCATTTTTTTCCTTCTCTGTGAAAGTGCTGGGTCTCTGTGTGATGTATAATCTATATGGAAATAAGTCCATGTCGTAAGATGTAATAAATGAAATAAATGTTATATATGTAATAATACTAAATAAAATAAATAAAAAATAAATAAGGGTAATAAATGTCATATGGAGTAAACACATGTATGTAAATAGATCTCATGTATGAATATTATGTTTTCCAGTGCTGGGGCTTGAATTGAGGCCCTGTAATCTGCTCTGAAATTCTTGTCTTCAACGATGGTGGTTTTCCCCTCCCCCACAGTGCCAGAGAGTTAATCAGACCCTGAGTTGAAATCCCAGGCCTGTCAGAAAAATGGTTCAAATTCCAAGCCACGGTCTTAAATTTTTTTTGACCAGGAACATGCACTGTCTTGAAAGCACTCTCTGTGCTATGACATCATTCAATTCAAAGCAAATTTACTGGGTGCTATTCTTCATAACGACTATGATGTTCACTGATAGAAATACATGCATATATACACAGACACGTGCAGTTACTGGCTCTTTTTTTTTTAGTGCAGATCCTGAGGCTTGAACTATGAGCCTAGAAATTGTCTGTGAGCTCCATTTACCCAAGGAAGGACTTTATTGTGCCTTAATCCATGATACTTCATTAAATAGAGGCATAATTAAATACCCAATAATTAGTAATATATTACATGTAATTTAATAATATATAGACATCTCACATTCTATAATATATTTATATTTAAATGTACACTGGAATATACATATACATCTCTCTCTTTCTCTCACTATATATATTTATTTACATATATTTGCAGCAATTTGCACATCTATCTATTTATATACTGGCCAATCCTGGGGCTAGAACTCAGGTCCTGGGAACTGCCTGGCATTGAATTTGTTTGAGGATGCTGTGCTTAAACTACCCCTTGATGAATTAGACATTCCAGGACCTGAGTTCAAATCCCAGGAGTGCCGAAGTCAATAGGGGAGTAAGAAGCCAATGTTGACCTGATTTCCTTTCTGTGGAAATATTGTGCCCTAGATAAAATATATAATATCTATGCAAATACATGTGTATGATATATATTATACATGTATATATATATATATATTATTTTTTGCCATTTCTAGGGCTGGAATTCACACACTGGGAAATGCTCCAGATTTTTCTTTCCTCTAGGAGGTTAGCTTTCACTTCACCCAGAGCACAATAGTGTTACCCAGTCCCTGAGTTCAAATTCCAGGTATGGCAGATAAAATGGCCTAAACTCCTAGCCAGGACCTTAACTTTTTTGGGAGGGCAGGCACGGGGCTTGAACTCAGGTCGCCACAACTCTGCCTTAGCCTTTATTACCCTAGGCTGGGGTGCAGCTTTTAAACCCACAGATGATCCAGGGATCCTACAACCCGAGTTCAACTCCCAGCTCTGGCAAAAAAATAAACCAACCAAGATGGAGGAGGATAAACCAGGAAGTTTTAGACAACAGTTTTACCTTTGTTTCCTTTGCACTGTGACCATCCTGGCTCTCAATGACTCGGTTTGAAAATTGCACATGTCCTTGCATGGCCGAAGGCTGGTGGGCTGTCAGTGAAGCCTGAGCCCAACCAAGACACCTAGGCCCTGAGTTTGATCCTGGGACTTTCACCTACTCGTTCCTATTTATAGGAACAATAATAGAATCTTTGTAATGTACCAATTGAACTACTAATTAGCTAGTCATTGTAGTATAAGATTGTACACAATAAATATAGGTCATTGATTAATTTAATTAATAGTTTATTAAGTCTCCCACCGTGATTAATTAATGGAGGCATAATTTTAGACCAAATAATTCATAGTAATAGAATATATAAAAATAAGATATAGGTCATCATTCTTTATATAGAGTTATACACTAGAATCTACATAAATGTCTATTTGTCTCTCTATATAACTTTATTTATAGATTCATATACATATGTAAATACACACACACGCTGCAATCTACACATCTATCTGTTTATATATTGGCCACTCCTAGGACTTCATCTCAGGCCCTCAAATTTGCCCGACAACTTCACTTGCGTCAGAGTGGTGTGCTAACATTGACCCATTCATGAAGTGGGCCTTCTAGGCCCAGAGTTCAAATCACAGAACTGTCAAAAACTTAATCCTGGTGGAAGAAGACAATTGTCCCACTAGTTTTCCTTATCAGTGAATGTCCTGGGTCTCAGGAATGATGTATAATATATAGGCAAATCTATGTTCTGTGTAATAGGATGTAAAAGATATCATACATGTAATCATACTCTCTAAAATATATAATGAATAAATAAAAAACAAAATAAAATGAATAACTACACTAACTGCATTATGCAGTAAACATGTGTATTTAAATATAAATATTGTATGTAAAATGCATACAAATATTATTTTTACGAATGCTAGGAACAAGCCTGTCTTGTCTTCCAGCACTGTGAGCTTTCCCTTCCCCCACAGTAATGCAGATTTACCCAGACCCTAAGTTCAAATCCCAGGCCTGGCAGAAAAAATGGCATGAATACAATGCCAAGTAGCCTAATAATTGTTTAAATATTTTAATATATATGTACGTATGCATGTATGTATTATGTATTTTTATTTTGTCAAGCACAGGGCTTGAACACAGGGCATAGCAACTCTGCCTCAGCTTTCATCACTCTAGGCTGGGTTGCAGCAACTGGAACCACAGGCGAACTTAGGTTCCTGGGCCTCAAAGGCTGACAGGAAAAATAAATAAATAAAACGACACAGGAAAAAAAAAACCAGTAACTTGCAGAAGGCTGCCGGTTTTACATTTGTTTTCTGTTCAAGGTGACCATCTTGGGTCTAAATGACAGGGCTGAAAAGTGTTGGTAACCTGGCATTGATGAAGGCTGTTGTTCTTCCAAAGAAGCCATGGGCCAACATGACAACATAGGCCCTGCATTCGAAGCCAGATCCTGACCCCTACCAATGGAGGGAGATCCTAAGTGTCTCGTTCCTATTCATAGGAATACTGATGGAAAGTTACGAATGTCAAGGTTGAATTACTTGTTCCTGAATGATACTAGCATAAAATTAGAGAGTGATTTTAGGAGGCCGATGGATTTTAATGAATATTTTTGACACATTAAAAGAATACTATTAATTACATGGACACAATAGCTTCAGGACAGTGGTTGATATAATGAATAATTCATTAAGGATGAAAACAGTAATATTAATTACACGGAGGCATAATAAATACCCAAGAATTGGTAGGAATGTAGTCTATATAACTAAACAATGTATAGACATCTCTGGCACTCTATAAAGATCTATATTTATTTGTGTACTACCATCTGCATGTCCATCTGTTCTGGTTTTGTCAACCCCTGGGGCTAAATCTCAGGTGCTGCGAACTGCTTGTCGGCTCCATATACCACAAGCTGGCATGTTGACAGTCACCCATTCATGAATTGGGCCTTGTAGGCTGTGAGTTCAGATGCCAACACTAACAAAAATTGAATCATGCAATAAGACACAGGGTGACACGTGTTTTCTTTTTCTGTGGAAGTCCTGGGTGTCAGGTGTGAAGGTTCATACATAGGCAATTCTATATCCTATGTAATAAATGTAGTAAATATTCCATGTGTTATAGCAGTCAATAAAACAAATGGTAAATGAATAAAAAATAAAATGAATAACTACACTAAGCACAATTTGGAGTCAACATACGGGGCTCAATCTCAGGGCCTGGGCACTACCTGGCAGCCGAATTGGTTAGTGGCTGCTGTGCTGGCAGTCCCCCATTCACAAATTGAGCCTTTTTGCCCTGAGTTTAGATCCCAGCACTCCCAAAAATGTAATCTTGGAGTGAGAAACCGAGCATGACACATGTTTTCCTTTTCTGTGAAAATGCTCGGTGTCAGGTAGGATGTATAATTTGGATGCAAATCTATTTGCTATGTAATAGGATGGAATAAAGGTAAAAAACATCATAGGTAGAAGAATTACCACTACAGTAAATGATAAACAGATTGAATTAGTAATGAATCATTCTAGGATAAAATTAGATGCAATAAGTGTAGGATGTGCACTAAGTTTAATGAATATTTTATTAAGATTAACAGAATAAAAATTACATGGAGACATAACTAATAATTGGGAGTAACACATGATGCATAATTTAAAAATATATAGACATTGATCTCATTCTACGAAATATCTAATTATATGTACGGTTATATGTACATACATTATAAACAATTATGGGATATTGAGTCATTATTAATTAATGCTTTATTAATTGTTAACTGGGAAACATCATGAAATGGAGACAAATTTAATACCTAAGAATTGGTAGCAATATTATCTATACTTTAATAATATGCAGAAATATCTTTTTGTGTATTAATATTTATATACAGCAATCTCTATCTATTTATACCTCGTTCATTCCTGAGGCTCGGTGGTTGAGTGCTCTCATAGTAAGCACAAAGCCCTGGGTTCGATTCCTCAGTACCACAAAACAGAAAACTCAGAAGTTCTGCTATGTTTCAATCAATTAAGTGCTAGCCTTGAGCACAAACTTTTAGGGACAGTGTCTAAGCTCTTACTCAAGCCCTAGGTCTGATGCCAAAAAAGGTAGGACATTCTAACTGCACTTATAGCAGGACAGAACTTCAAATACCTCATTACATAGCAAGCTAGGAGTCTGGTGCTGACAGCTGCCACCTTACCTGACTTAGCCATATGTAAACCACTGCAACCCAGCTCCACCGGTTATCCATGTCATTCTGGCTTATGCCCGTCATCCTAGCTGCTCAGGGGCTTTAAAACCCAGTCCTGGCAGGAAGTCTGAGAGACACCTCAAAACATGGCTCCAAGTGGTAGAGCTTTGAATTCAAGCCCCATGGCTAACACCCCTTCCCCAGAAAAACACCCCACTAAACCATTAGATTTGAACTTGTATGTTTTGTAAATTTTCCTCAAAGAATGGTGATACTGATGAAAGCACTCTAATTCTAATGACAGCTTGTGGAATGGAGCTATGTGCTGAGTCCTCCTTAGGGTGCTCAGTTCTGAGTCCTGCACAGGGTGCTATGTGCTGAGAGTTTTCAGGATGCAGTGTGCTGAGTCCTGCATTGGGTGCTAGGTGCTGAATCTTTCATAGGATGTTTTGTGCTGAGTGGTGCAAAGAGTGCCATGTGCTATGTCCTTAACCGGGTGCATTCTTACATCTTGTCTATGTAAGAGCTCCACAACTTAGATGATTATACAAACAAGAATATTGAGGCTCAGATAGGTCCCCATGTCAGGGACAAAATTATGTATTACTGAAGACTCGTGAGTTGTCTACAGCAGACAATGGTTTGGTTTGGTTTTTTCTTAGTCATGAACCTTGAACTTGGGGCTGAGGCACTGACCCTTACCGCTTGGGCTCATGGCTAGCACTCCACCACATGGAGCCAAGGACCCCCTTGCAGCAGAGGCCATGGCCAAGGGGTCAATAGCTGAAGTCTGTCATCCTGCCTTCTCGGGAAGCTAAGTTCTAAAAATCTGGACTCCAAACTATCTCAGTCACAAAAGGTACCATGAGACTATTATCTCTAATTCACTACTAAGAACCTGAAGGCGAAGCTGGGTGCTTGAGCTTATTTCAGTTATCCTACCTACTCAGCAGGATGAGATCTGAGGATCATGGGTCAAAGCTAGCCTGGGCAGGAAAGTCCATGAGAAACTTAGCTCCAATGAACCACCAGAAAACTGGAAGTAGCTTTGTGGCTCAAGTGGTAGAGCACAAAACTTGAGCTGAAGAGGTCAGGGACAGCACCCATGCCAAGACGTAAACTCCTGCAACTGACAACAACAACAATAAAAAAAAGACAGAAATAAACTAACAAAGCTGAAGTAGAGGGCTGGGAATGTGCCTTAGTGGTAGAATGCTTTGCATATATGAAATCGTGGGCTTCACTTCTCAGGACCACATCACTAGGACAAAGCCTAAAGTAGCTCTGTGGCTCAAGTGGGAGAGGGATATCATTCTACAAGAGAAAGTAGGTTCAGTGCTCAGGTCTTGAGGTCAAGCTTGAGGACTCATGTATATGTGTGCATGCACACACACACCCATGCACACACACACACGTGGTGTGCACAAACAAACACACACACACATACACTCACAGAGCAGAAGTGATATTGTTACACAAAATGGTAAAGCACTGGGCTTCTGCACTGAGCTCATGGTCAGCACCCAGGCCCTGTGTTCAACCCCAAAACCTAGCCACCCAGGGCCCAACTAGGAGAAGTCAAAGGTTTCAAAACCTGATGAGTTTCACCAGTCCTAGATGACAGGAAGCTTTGTGATATCCAATATGTGCTTGGATTTCCCAAGCTTCTGGAAACATAGGAGAGGCACCATAGGCCCAACATTGCCTGCAATGAATCATTTCATTATGTTCAGTGCCCTAGTTGTCTGCCTGAAGGACTCCTGAATTATATTGAGCTCTGTAACTGAACACCAGGATATAGTCTCACAAAGACAGGATAAGTACACAGAACTTGGCCTGCAATGGGATGTGGCACAAATGAAGGTCTCCTGTTAAAACAGAGCATTGGGGAGAGAGATAGCTAAGGGTACAAAGAGGCCTTTTTCTCCTGACCTTCAGAGCCCGCCCACACATCCTCACTAACTGACCCAGATGGAGTTGTTTGTTACCCAGCTCTACAGGAGTGAGGGCTTTTGTGTGCCTGTCCAGGCAATGAGAGAGACTTCCTCCAGCTGGCCTGTGATGCAGAGAATCCCTGAGGTTACACTGTGAACAGTGAGGGGAGTCGCAGAACATGCACTATCTTGAAAGAAGTCTCTCTGTTATGAATTCATTGTACTGAATACAAATTTCCTACGTTGGTGCCATTCATCATAGCTACTCGGGAATTTCACCTATAAGAAGACAATACATAGACAAAGACATGGAAGTACAGGCTCTTTTTGAGGGGGCAGGTCCTGGGGTGGAAATAAGAGCCTACGCATGGTCCCTGAGCTCCTTTTGCTCAAAGGTACTGCATTAAGCTTGAGTCACAGCCCCACTTCTGGGTATTTCTGTGATGTCTTAGAAATAACTGTGACATGGACTTTCCTACAATGGCTGATTCAAACTAAGTTTCCCTACATCTCAGCCTCCAGAGGACCTGGGATTACAGACAGCAGCCATGGACACCTTATTTCTTAGCTTCTTCATTTTTTAATCTGGACAATCTGACTTCTTAACAGGGACATTCCAAAGGATTTAATTTATAAGTAAACTACCCAATGTTCTTTATAGCTCCTTTCCTTGAAAAGGATTTTCTCTCCTCATCTTCCCCTCTGGTCACAGGTTTAGGCCAAAAGTGAGAAATGAGTGTCACAGGATTTGGGAGCAAATATCCAAAGTACATGCCAGTTCTGTCACTTTGCATTGAGCTGCTGTGAATTTACTGTCTCAGGATAAGAGGACCGAAAGCTGGAGCGATCCTCATATAGTCTGCATTGCTTCTTTTGCTATAAAACGATCTAATAATTATGAGTGTTTTGTGTCTCCAACGTTAAGTGTCTAGAACACACTAATAGCATCTTCATGTGTAGGGTTAAAGTTTTGAGGCAGTGACGGCTTGTTGCTTGTTTCTAGCAGAGCAATACGTGGTTGTAATCCAAACACCTGGTTGGTTGTGTGCCTTTATAAAGCCTGAAAACTTTAGCTCTGGGTTCTCCTCCTAGGCTCCGCTGTGTTGGAGTGTAGGATGAGATCTGAGCTGCAGCCCGTTTAAATAAAACCTTAAAACAGCTGTAAAGTCTGACTCTCGATGGTCTTCTTGGTGGGGATCCTGCGACCTGGGTATAACATATTAGTGGGGGCTTGTCCAGGATCCCCCCAATGACCCCCGAGATCTCAGACTCCAAAGGTAGAACAGAGCTGTCATTGTTAATTTGTCTTGTCCTGTCATTTGTCTGTTTTACTTTCATTTTCCTTTGTGAGGATGGCCACTCTGATTCATAAATGTTTGTTGAAGCAGATTCGCTTGCACCATAACCCTGTAGGAACTGGGAGACGTCCAAGATCCTCTTGTGGGGTGGGGGTTCTTGGAACCCCGTCATTTGAATTGGGGGGTGGGGATTGATTCAGTGTTGGGCCGGAACTGACCAAGAGTGCCTCCTAACAGAGGCCCAACTCGCCCACTGTGGCTCTGCTCCTTCTGATGTGTGGCCTGGTTGTGGAACCACACCGTGTCTGTAGTCAGTGGACCAATTTGGGAGATCTCCACTTTGTAAGGTTTTTTTGTAACTGTAAGTTGTGTTTTGTTTGCGATTCCTCATCTATCGCCAGGCTCTTTTGGCATGTCTCAAGACCGTGGCTTGACAAACTACTAATATGGCCAAAGTTTTTGATGATAGACAGGGAGGAAGTGAAAGTCCGGCAGCATATCTTGAGCGGCTCATAAAAGCTTTTAGTCAATATACCTGTATGATCTTGAAACCCAGGAGTTGGCTCAGATGATTATGTTTGCCTATATAAATCAAGCTGCACCAGACATAAAGTGAAAGTTGCAGGCTCTAGACAGACTTGGTAAAAAGTCTATTAGGGATATAGTAGCTGCAGTGGAAAAGGTTTACAATAAGAGAGAGACAGCAGCAAAGATAGGAAAGGAAGGACAGAGAACGTGAAATTGCGTGTGAAAGGAGCGACCAGGCCAAAGAAAAGAGGCCAGACTGGTTGTTCTCGCCACTATTGCATGCCAAGCATACCTGGCTCACAGAAGGCAGCAGTTTCATTTGAGATGGAAAAAGGTACGCTGGTGCAGCAGTCACCACGGACACTGAGATACTGTGGGCAGAAGCACTCCCCCAGGGAATGTCTGCACAAAAAGAAGAACTAGAGGCACTAACAAAATCCCTACAGATGGGAAAAGGGAAGAGACTAAACATTTACATGGACAGTCAGTATGTTTTTGCCAGTGTGTATGTCCACGGAGCCATTTACCAAGAGAGGGGGCTGTTGACAGCTGAAGGAAAGGCTATTATAAATGAACAAGAAATTTTAAGCCTCATCCGGGCCTTATGGGAACCAGTAAATATTGCCATTATGCACTGTCCTGGCCATCAAAGGTAACTGATTCAATAACCAAAGGAAATAACTTGGCCGATCCGGCAGCTAAGGAGGTGGACCTCAGCCCAGAGCGGAAGTAGACCCAGGGCCACAAGCTTTGCCTCCTGAGTCTCAGTACTCCCAAGAAGACTTGGAGTGGATAAAGAAAATTTCCAGGGCCTATAAACCCCCAAACAGAGAAAGAAATAAAGACTGGTGGAAAACTGGTGGGGGAAACTTATCTTGCCACAAAGATTGGGCAAGGGAATTCTTATGAGAATCCATCTGGTCTCTCACATGGGAACCTGAAGAATGAAGGACTTGCTGACACTCAGAAATAAAAATCAGGCAAGGAAATCAACTCATTGAGGACATTGTTAAAAATTTTAAAGCCTGTCAGCTCACCAATGCCCCTATTCAACTGGTTACAAAAGGAGCTCACCTCCATGGAGATAGGCCAGGTGTGTATTGGGAAATTAAAATCAAAAGTAAGTCAGGTAATAGCCGCCGCACTGGGGATGGATCAGAAATTGCACTGTGCTTATCGACCCCAGAGTTCAGGGCAGGTAGAAAGAATGAATCGAACTGTAAAAGAGACCTTAACTAAATTGGCCTTGGAGAATGGCCCAGACTGGGTATCGCTGCTTCTTTTCGCCCTGTTTAGAGTAAGAAATTCACCCAATCAGCTTGGCTTTACTCTTTTTGAAATAATGTATGGACACCCTCTACCCATTATCCCTAGCCTTCAGACAGAATTGCTTGCTGATTTGGATGATATTGAATTTCTGTGTAAGCTTGACTATTTACAGCTGGTGCATAAGAGGATGTGTCCCCAGCTTAGAGCATTATATGATTCTGCTTCTATTCCTACCCCCCATTTGTTTAAACCAGGTGACTGGGTGTTTGTTCGAAGGCACAACCTGATATCTCTGGAACCACGGTGGAAGGGACTTTACATGGTGCTACTGGCTACACATACTGCCCTTAAGGTGGATGGAATTGCTGCTTGGATCCTCTGCTCCCACGCCAGACTGGCGGACCTCCTTTGCCCTGGACAACCTTGGGGAAACATGGGAAGTCTCCAAGCATCCTACCCAACCACTCTGAGTTAACCTCAAGCAAAGAAAAATGAACTGATTTTTATTGGTGTTGTTGTTTAATAGTATGGCTAATGTAAGTTAGGGACCATACTCTTTCAAGATCAAGAGATGTTGGAGTTTAGTTTGAGGCTGGAGCCACAAGATTGTGTCTCAGGACCATAAGTCAAGGGGGGAGAATGAAGGGTTAAAGTTTTGAGGCAGTGATCACTTGTTGCTTATTTCTAGCAGAGCAACACCTGGTGGTAATCCAAACACCTGGTTGGTTGTGTGCCTTTATAAACCCTGCAAATCTTTACCTTGAGGCTCTTCTCCTAGGTGCTGCTGTGTCGGAGTGTATAACAAAGCCCGAGCTGCAGCCCGTTTAAATAAAACCTTAAAACAGCTGTAAAGTCTGACTCTTGGTGGTCTTTTTGGTGGGGGTCCTGCGAATGGGGTATAACAATGTTTCCATTTTTCTCTAGTACTCCTAGAGATTTAGACTAAGGGTTTGTGTGGAGCGGCTCCTCGGTGAATCCCTGAGGAAACCACTTGAAGCCTCCTCAGGAGAGCGCTATTCAAGCCAGCAGAGCAGGAGAGTCTCTGAGACTATTTTCTCTAATAAACCAACAGAGAACCATAAGTAGAGCAGTGGCCCAGAGGGTAGAGCTCCAGCTTTGAGAGAGAAAACTGAGCAGGAGATACAATCCAGACCAGGCAGGAAAGCCTCAGAATTGCTTATGTCCATTTAACTACCAGCTGGCGGGAAGTGGAGCTATGATGGTGGTAGAGCCTCAGCCTTGAGCAAAAGCAGCTCAGGAACACATCGGGCCCTGAGTTTAAGCCCTGGGATGGCCACAGAAAAATTCAAAAAGAGAAGGCCAAGTTTATGTATCAGTGCCCTACCTACTTATGTGTGTATGGATATTACTTCCCATAGTGCAAACTCTGCTTTTATTTACTGGTTTATTTTTCAGATATGCTAGTTGTGAATACTGCATCATTCTCTTCATTTCAGGCCCATTGCTTTTGTCTTCCAAGGTTCTAGGCCTGTGCCTTTATATGATGCACATTGAAGCTCTCAGCAGCCTTTATTTACATTTTATTATGAGGGCAATGCAGGAACAATCACAAATCAGACAGGGAAGTGAAGTAACCAGTATTCAGAAAATTCAACTTGAGAACATAAAATGGTAGCATACTTATGTAAAAACTACCATTAAGAAAAAAAATGAAGGGGCTGGGAATATGGATTAATGACGGAGTGCTTGCCTAGCATGCAAGAAGCCCTGGGTTCGATTCCTCAGGCACCCGTTCACAGACTAAGCCAGAATATGTGCTGTGGCTCAAGTAGCAGAGTGCTAGAGACAGTGCCCAGGCCTTGAGTTCAATCCAACAACTGGCAAAGAGATAGCTACCTAGGTAGGAAGGTAGGTAGATAGCTAGAAAGAAAGAAATAGAAAGATATATATATATATATATATATATATAGAGAGAGAGAGAGAGAGAGAGAGAGAGAGAGAGAAAGAAAGAAAGAAAGAAAGAAAGAAAGAAAGAAAGAAAGAAAGAAAGAAAGAAAGAAAGAAAGAAAGAAAGAAAGAAAGAAAGAAAGAAAGAAGGAAGGAAGGAAAGAAAGAAAGTTGATAGAAGAATCTGTTTTTGATATCAGAAGGAAAGAAGGGAACATTCCCAGTCATGAATCTTTCTGCAGTGTGCCAGGACACCAGCATCGCCTTCACACAAATGCAGAGCAGGATGACTGTCTCTGTCCCACTTCTCAGGCAGCCAAGAGCCCCAGAGTCAAGAGGGCAGAGCCAGGTTCTAACTCAGGTGTTGGAGACAGAAGAAAAATGGCCCTGCCCCTCCTTGGACTGGGGATTAGCATTAATGATGTGGAGAATGAAGGAAGGAGAAAAGACTGGCAGAGATAGAAGGGCTTTCAAACCTGACAAATGGAGAGTCAATAACCCACTCCCTGAGACCAGAGAACAGGGTTTTTCTATTCTGTGCCTCCCCTCCTCCCACTAAACTGGCTCTCTATTGGTAACCTAAAGATAGCCTGAGGCTCCCTTAACCTGAGGGAGGAAGGTTAATTAGTCATTGTTTGAGGAAGCTGAGAAAAGCCTGACCCTGCTGTAACTCTAACAAATGTTTCAGGTTTCCCCCATTGCTGGCTGTGCCTGGAATGAATGAAGTGGTTTGCAGCTCACTTCCCTGTTGAGTGTGTACATTCTGCCTCCTAATCCTGCAGGCCTAGTTCTATGTACCTAGCCTGGCTTTTGAAACAGTTTCCTGTCCTTCAAATACAGTGTTACACTGGATTTCTTCCTGCTAACAGAGCTAGGGCTTGGATCCTGAGAACTTCATTTGAACCCCGATTGGGTCAATAATATTTCTTTCCTTCTTCTGTAACTCAAGAACTCCAAGAACATTTAGAGTGCAAGTAACTTCTCATCCCCAAGGGAAACACAGGAATTTCTTAAGCATCTGACCTTTCAGAACAGGAAGTCAGAATGTCCCAGACTTCCCTGCCTTGGCTGGTTTCACCCTGTGATAGAGACCTCAGCCTCCTGAGCTAGGATGATGGGCGTGAGCTATTGGTTCTCTGCTAGGGTCAGAACTGTAATGACATTGATAATACAAGTCAACTGCTTATCACAAAAGGCTTGGGGAGCATATTAAGCCTTTCAAAAATGTGCCTTTCAGAACCCTGTAGGACACACTTTTATAATGCTAGAATCTGAGAGGCTGGGCTTATGGATGTGCTACACATGAACCTTGAGGTCTGACTCCAATTCTGGTGTACATCAGCATTCATGTTCCAAAAAATATTCTCATAAATAGCAAATAGGAAAATTACTTTGATTAACCCTCACTATTTTTCCAGTTGTGTGTCTCAAACTGAAGCCTGGGCGCTGTCCCTGAGCCCTTCAGCTCAAGGCAAATACTCTACCACTTGACCCACATGGGGTTTTTTGATGGTTCATTGGAGGTAAGAGTCTAACAGGCTTTCCTTCCCTAGGCTGTCTTCAAACTACACTCTTAAGATCCCAGTCTCCTGAGAAAGTAGGTTTCCAGAGCCACTGGAATCTGGCATATTTTTTTGCCAGACCTGGGGCTTGAACTTAGGGCCTGGGTACTGTCTTTGAGTTTCTTTTTTTCAAGGCTAGCGCTTTATCACTTGAGCCACACCACAGCTGCTGGCTTTTTATGAGTATTTTGCACTGAGGATTCAAACCCTGGCATTCATGCATGCTGAGCAAGCTCTCTACCACTAAGCCACATTCCCAACCTCAAACTTACGATTTTATCCCTCAACTTGCCTAGTCACAAGAAAAGGCTTTTGAGTATAAATCATCAAAACAAATCCCTATAGGAAATTGTCCAAAGATAAATAAGACAACCCTCATACTGGGGACAGACTCTAACCATGTGATGACTTGACAAATGCCTCCATTTAATTATGTATCATGTTTCAACACTTAATAAAGTATTAATGAAAATGAGTCAATGTACTGAATTATTGTGTATAATTTATAATATATGTACACAACATAATAACTTTTATGTGTATAATAATACTAAATACAATAAACAATAAAATGTACAACATAAAAATTAAATACAAAATCAATAATAATAATCATAATATGAAAAAACATGCATATGTACCTATATATATATATATATATATATATATTAGACATGTATACAAATATTTTTTCTATTGCAGGGCCTTAATTCAGGCCCTGGGAACTCTAGGTTGAAAATTATTTCCTCAAGGACAGGGAGCTTAGCCTTCACCCAAGGTGCAAAAGAGTTACTTGGACAGTGAGCTCAAATCCCAGCAATGGCAGAAATACTGGCCCCAGTTCCAAGACAGTGACTTAATATTTGTAACAGAAACAGTTATGTTTATTCAGTTCCATACTGAACACTGAAAAAAAATCAGTGTAGAATTTTGTACAGCTATGCAGACATCCATCTCTTACCCCCAAAGTGCTTCTTGAGCACTACATAATTTTTTGTACCTTTTTAATTTTTAAACTGTTGTGCAGAGGGGTCACAGTTACATGACCAAAGTAGTGAGTACATTTCGTATTGAGCATTGTTGCCTCCTTGTTTGTTTTTCCTCTACCATCCCTTCCCTACCATCTTCACTACTAACTTTCCTGCTGAGGTCAGTGACGTATTTATTTTTGGCTTGGCATGGGGTTTGAACTCAAGTAATGGCAACTCTGCACCTTTCGTCACATTGTTACAGATTCATCAAGACTCAGAGTTCAAATCCCAAGCTAGGAAAGAAAACGCAAAAATTGCAAACCAAGGAGCTTTATTATTTCAATTTAGTTCTGACTATTTTGCCATATTCAGGTCATGGCAACTTTGACTCAGCTTCACTCTCCTTAGGCTGGGGTGCACCCTTGGGACCCAAAGCTGATCCTGGAACCCTAGGTCCAGAGGGCTTGCAGGAAGAAAAAAAAAAGCAGAAAAGCACAAAAAGTGGGGAGCTGTAGAGGGCTCATGGTTTTACAATTTTTTATTTGCACAGTGACCATCCTCTGTCTGAATGACATGGTTTCAAAGTGGACCCGGCCTGCCATTGCTGATGGCTGGCAGGCTATCAGGGAAGCCATAAGCCAACATGTCAGCATAGGCCCAGGGTTCAAATCCTAATCCTTACACTTACCAATGGCAGGAGATCACAAGAGACTCGTTCCTATGCATAAGAATACAGATTTAAAGAGTAATTCATACATTTGTCTAGTCTAAAATTGGATGCAATAATCCTAGGATGCTAATTGACCTTAATTAATAGTTTATTAAGCATGAAAAGAATAATATTGTTTCAATGGAGATAAAATAAATACCTAAGAGTTGGTAGGAACATAATAGATGTCATTTAGTCATAGACAGACAGCTCTGGAACTCTTTAACAATATATATTTATTTGTATGCCACCCTCTGCCTATCCATGTATTGCTGTTTTGGCCAAACTTGGGGCTTGATCTCAGTGCCTGGGACCACCTGACAGCTTAATTGGCTAGAGGCTTCTGTGCTCACACTCACCCAATCATGAATTGGGCCTGCTAGGCCCTGAGTTCAGATACCAGCACTGCCAAATATTTAATCTTTGAGTAAATAGCCGAGTGTGACACATGTTTTCCTTTTCTGGGAGAGTCCAGGGTGGAAGGCATGATAGAGAACACATCTACAAATTTAGATGGTATGTGATAGGATGTAAACAATGTAATAAATGGTATAGGTGTCATCAAAGTCAATAAAATAAATCATAAATAAATGAATAAAAACAAATAAAATGAATAACCACACTGAACATGATATGGACTGAACATCTGTGTGGAAGTATAAATCCTACCACACCAAACACGATATCTACTGAACATCTGTATATAAGTATAAATCCTGTCTTTAAAATGTATACAAGGAGTATGTTTTCCATGACTGAAGCTTGAGTTCAGCCCACCCCAATGAGAAAGCAATAGTGGGAAATCCTGAGATACTGGTTTCTGGACCAGGAAAAGTCATGGAATGTGATCGATCTCATCGAATGTGTAGTTCATGCATGATGTGATTAGGAAGTGATAGGCAAGACTCATGGGGTATAGCTTATTTGTAAAGTAGTGTTGATTAAGCGTGACAAGAATCATAATAGTCATGAAGTGAAGGCATCTGGAAAGATCCAAGAATCAGTAGACAGATGGTAGATTGGATTCCATCACAGGTTATCGTCTGTCCAACTCTATACAAATGTGTACTTATTTGCATACTACCTTCAACTTATGAATGGATGACTGCTGTGTGTCCCCCAACCCCACCTGGGGGTCCATCTCAGGTCCTGGGAACAGCCTTACTCCTTAGTGGCTCACAGGCTGGTGTGCTCACATGGACCCATTCGTCAATTTGGTCTGCTGGTCCCCAAGTTCAGATCCCAGCAGTGCCAAAAGATTCATCCTGATGTCAGAAGCCAATTGTTGCACCTGTGTTCCTTTCCTGTGCAAGTCCTGGGTCTCAACTAGGATGAAGAATGCATGAGCCACTCTGTGTCCATGAGAATTGGTTGTTATCATGTGAGCCCAGTTATACCTGTCATCATATACTGTAGAAAATACACAATACATCCATGAATAGCATACAAAATAGAATAACTACACTAAATGCACAATGCAGTCCACACACGGATTTGAATATACATCCCATGTTTAAATGATTCATTCAGGACAAATGTGGCCTCCCTGGTGCTCGATCTTTGTTCCTGGGTACTGACCAGATCCTTAGTGACTCACAGTCTGGTGTGATCACGTGGACCCATTGGGCAGTTGGGCCTCCTAGGCCCAAAGTTCAAATACCAGCACTGCCAAAATTCACCCTGATGTGAGAAGCCAGCCATTGCACCAGTTTTCCTGTGCTGTGCAAGTCCTGAGTCTCAGCTAGGATGGAGAATGCATAGGCAACTCTATACTCATGGGAATAGGTTGTCATGCAGGTCACCACAGTTATATCTGTCATCCTATAATAAAGAAAATACACAATACATCAATGAAGAAGACACAAAATAAAGAGAATGACTACACTGAATGCAAGATGCTGCCCATCCATGTATGGAAATATAGATCCTCTGTTTAAATGATGAATTTATGACTATATTGGCGCCCACCAGGGCTTCATCTCAGGTCATGGGAATGGCCTACCTCCTTAGTGCCTCATAGGCTGGTGTGTTCACCATGACCCATTCACCAATTGGGCCTGCTAGGGCTTGAGTCCAAATCCCAGCACTGCCAAAAGATTCACCATAGATTTGAGAAGCTAATAGATCCACCTGTCCTGTGAAAGTCCTGGGTCTTAGCAAGCATGGAGAATTCTATATAGACAACTCTGTAGCCATTCGAATAGGTTGTTATCCATGTCAGCATAGTTACATCTATCACCATACTCAATAAAATTCACAATACATCCATGATTAAGACACAAAATAAAAAGAATAACTGCACTGAATGCAAGATGCATACCAAACTTGTAGGTAAGAGAGATCCTATGTTTAAAAAAGGCTGGCTTGTTATTTTGTCCAGTGCTGGGGCTTCATATCAGGCTCTGCACCAGGCCTGACATTCTATTCTTCAAGGATGGTGAGATTTCCCTTCCCCCAAAGTTCAACAGAGCTACCCAGACCTCAGTTCAAATCTCAGCACTGACAAAAGATTCATTCTGTTGTCAGAAGCCAGTCATTGAACATGTTTTCCTCTCCTGTGTAAGTCCCAGTCTTCCACTAGGATGTAGAATGCATAGGCAACCCTATACCTATAGGAACAGATTGTCATCCATGTCAGCACAGTTATACCTGTCACCATACTCAGTAAAATACACAATAACTCCATGAATTAGACACAAATTAAGGAGAAGTGCACCGAATGCAAGATACTGTCTACACATGTATGTAAATATAGATCCCATATTTAAATTATGTATTTATGACTATCTGGACCTACCTGGAACTCGATGTCAGTTCCTGGGAATGGCCTATCTCCTTCGTTGCTCACAGGCTGGTGTCCTCACCTTGACCCTTTCTCCAATTGGGCCTGATAGACTCTGAGTTCAAATCCCAACACTGCCAAAAGATGAATCCTGATGTGAGAAGCCCATCGATTCACCTGTTTTCCTGTCCTGTGAAAGTCCTGGGTCAAAGCTTGGATGGAAAATGCATAGGAAACCCTATAGCCAGGGCATTAGGTTGTCTTCCATGTAAGCATTGTTATATCTGTTATCTTACTCAGTAAAATACACAATACTTACATAAGACAGAAAATAAGGAGAAAAAGTACTCCAAACGTAAGATGCTGTCTACACATATATGTGAATATAGATCCTACGTTTAAATTATTAATTTATGACTATCGTGGCCCACCCTGGGGATCAATGTCAGTTCCTGGGAATGGCCTAACACCTTTGTTGCTCACAGGCTGGTGTGGTCACCTTAAACTAATCACCAATTGGTCCTGCTAGGCCCTGAGTTCAGATCCCAGCACTACCAACAATTGGATCATGCAGTAAGAAGCCAAGTGTGAAAATTTTTTCCTTTTCTCTGAGAGTCTTGGGTGTCAGGCATGATGGAGAACACGTCTACAAATTTAGATTAGATTCCATATGATAGGATGTCATCAATATAATAAAGGGAATGGGTTTCATCATAATAAAATCAATGGTAAATAAATGAATAAAACAAAAAGTACAAGGAACAACCACACCTAACATGTATGGACTGAACATCCATAGGTAAGTACAAATCCTGTATTTACAATGTATATAAATAGTATGTTTTCCAAGGCTGGGGCTTGAATTTTGGCTTAGAGTACCGGCCTGACTTTCTTATCTTCAAGTACGGTGAGCTTCCCCTTCTTCCACAGTGCTGCAGATTTACCCAGACTCTGAGTTCAAATCCAAGCACTGGCAGAATAAATGGGGTGAATTGCAAGCCAGGAAGCTAATCTCTTTTAATTATTTTTTGCTCAGCAGGGGGCTTGAACTCAGGTTGTGGTAATTCTGCCTCAGCTTCGATCACCCTATGCTGGGGTGCAGCCACTGGACCCAGAGTAGATACTGGGATCCTAAACCCCCAGGCCTTGTGTGGCAAAAATGTACAGAAAAAATGCAGCAAGATGGCCTTTTTATGTTTTCTTCCCTTGCACGGTAACCCTCCTAGGTCTGAATGACACTGTTGCAAAGGGTACTTCATCTTGGATTGGTGAAGGTTGTCAGACTATTGAGGAAGTCATAGGTCCACATGGTAATGTAGGCCCTGATTTTGAATCCCAGTCCTGACACCAATCAATGGCAGGCGATACTAAGAGACTCGTTCCCATCCATGGGAATAACAAGGTAATATTATCAATGAGTTGATGGTGAATGGCGCTCCTATAAAATTAGACAGCATCATTTCAGGAGACTGATTTTATTTAATATTTATGAAGCATTAAAAGAATACTATTACTTACAGAATGCAATATTTTCAGAATATTGATTGATTTACTTAATAGTTTGTTTAGCATGAAAGCAATAACATTAATTATACGGAGGCATTATAAATTCCGAAGAATTGGTAGGAATGTAGTCTGTATAACTGAATAATGTATAGACATCTCTGGCACTCTATAAAGATATATATTTATTAGTGTACTACCATCTGCACGTCAATCTGTTCTTATTTTGTCAACCGCTGTGGCTTGATCTCAGGTACTCGGAGCTGCCTGTCAGGTCAATTTGCCACAGGATGGCAGGCTGACACTCACCCATTCATGAATTTGGCCTTGTAGGATGTGAGTTCAGATGCCAGCACTCCCAAAAAATGAATCGTGTAGTAAGAAGCTGATGGTGACATGTTTTCCTTTTCTGTGAATGTCCTGGGTGTCAGGAAGGATGTGCAATACATATGCAAACTTATATCCTATGTAACCAATGGAATCACTGTTCTATGTGTCATAATAGTCAATAAAATGAGTAGCCAATACATGAGTAAATCAAAAAATAAAGTAACTACACTGAATGCAATATGGAATCAACATATGTATATAAATATAAATCATATATTTAAAATGTACACAAATAGGATGTTTTCTAGTGGTGGGCATCGATTTCAGGCCCAAGGAACAGACTTGAATTTCTTGAATTCAAGGAGGCAAGCTTCCCCTTCCCACACAGTGGAACGGCAGGGTTACCTAGACCATGAGTCCAAATCCCAGTCCTGGCAGAAAAAAAAGGCATTTCCATGCTATGTGATGCCCAATTCGTAGGTATTTCATTTGCACTCTATTTAATGAAGGTGAATGTTTAAATTCTTCATAAAGTATTAATATTGACCAGTGTCCTATAATGTAATTGTGTATAATTTTATCCTCGAATCACTCAAGTACTGCCCATTTAACCATGACATACATCACATTCCTTTGGTAATCATATGAATAGGAATGAGTTTCATAGGATCTCCTGCCATTTGTTGGTGGCAGGGCCAGTATTCAAACTGTGGGCTCTAGCTCCTCCCAATTAAACCTGAGGATAGGGAACTCACAGGCCTGTCCAAGAACATCAGCAAAACCAATGATTAGCCAGGCATCAGTGGCTTTCATCAGTCCTCCTTAAAACTTACAAGGCTGTGAAAGGAGGATCATGGTCAAAGTCACCCTAGGCAGGAAAGCCCTTGAAACTCCTGTCCAACTTGTGCCAACAAAGCCAGAAGTAAAGCCATGTGGCTCCAGTGGTAGAGAGCTAGCCTTAATCTAAAGCAACTCACAGATTGTGCCCAGATCCTGGGTTCAAGGTTTGGGAACAAACAGACACACACAACAATCTGTGCAGCCATCCGGCTAAAGCAGGTAACCCTCTTGTCCCCAAATGTATTGGACAGAGTTCTCTGGGAAAGGGGCTGCCGTCATTTTGACTCCACCCATTCTGCCTGCATCACAGGATTCCAGCCACACCCCCATTGTTTTATGGTTCTTTCTGACCAATGGGATACAAGAATGGTGGCCATGCCCACATTCCATGCTGCCCAGTAGCACCATGATTCCTTCTGTTTGTTGACACCACTACCAGCAGTTAAGGAAGGTAGAGGTGGCTGAGTGGTGAGCAAGAGACTGTAAGCCTACAAGGAGAGGCCTTCCTCAGGACCACCATGTGCCTGCCTGAGTCCCGGCCCCCTCCCCACCTTCCCCATGGAGCAGCATTTCAAACTTTGTGCTGTGGGCTCAGACCCATGGTTTCCTCAGGCAATGGTGCAATGGTGTGCCACGAGCCAACTTGCGGCCCTAACATGGTCCTGGCTCCTCTGTCCTCTGCTCAGGGCCTGAGTGTCTGTCATGCCTCTGCCATTGCTGCTTGCCCCACCTAGAGTAGCTGCCAACAGCTTCTGCCAGCAGCACATGTGAGTGGCTGCCACACATCCCCGCACCCTGGGATCTCTGCACCCATATCTCCTCCATCCGACCCCGACCCGCACCTCCCCTGTGCCCCACAGTCTGGCCCATGCCCTGCCACAAATGTGCCCGAGGGGAGGGGGTGGGTGTTGACCTGAAGATCCTACCCCCATCCCCAGAGGCTAGTGTCCCAGGAAACGGGGAGATGCAGGGTTGGGTGAGGAGTGGGCGCCACAGAGCCCCTGGCCTGTAGCAGTGGGAGCCACACAGCCGCACATCTGCGCCCTTCCTCTCCATTGTGAGAACCCGGTGGCTTTAATCAGAGGTGTAGAGCAGCATATATACACCTGCCTTCTGGGGTCTTTTCCTTTTTTTCTGGGGATAGGAGGTGTTGGATGCAGATTATTGACACCTTGCTGTGTGAGCCCTTGTCTTCTGTGCTCAGTCAAACTTTCACCTGAAAACAGAGAGACAGAGACATAGAGAGACAGAGAGAGAGAAATCATCTTTTTCCTTGTACAGCCTGACTGTGCTCAGGTTTGTGATCAGTTGGCAAATTGCAGGTGTTGAATGGATGAAACTTCTGTCACCGGTCTGAATGTGTGTGTGTGTGTGTGTGTGTGTGTGTGTGTGTGTGTGTGTGTGTATGTGTAGAAGTGGGTTGTGTGTGTGTGTGTGTGTGTGTGTATGTGTAGAAGTGGGTTGTAACAAGGAGGCCAAATGCTTTGGTAACTTCTACCTGCTATCTTTTGGGCATGTAAGGGATTCACAGCTGAGGTCGGGGGCCTGGAAAGGTGAGAGGCTTGAAGGGGACACAGCACTGTTAAATTACAAGAACAAGGGATCTGTGTGCAATGGAGCTGTGTACTATTTTGGGCCTGGTTGGTGGCACTGGGAGCTTTGGAGGACCTGGGAGTGAGGCCTGCAGGGGATGGTTTCCCAGGGGGACATAGAGCATGACCAACACTTAGTAAGGATATGAGTTCTGCTAGTATGGAGCGCAACAGCATAGGTCAGACTCTGGGTCTTCTCATCATGACGTCTGATGGGTGAGGTCAACCCTATTTTAAATGTTGAGCTGTGATCTTCAGATCTCAGTCCCCTGAGTACTTAGGATTATAAGCATGAGCCTCTGGCACTGGGACTCTGGTTCTTTTTGGTATATTAGGGTTTGACCTCAAGGCCTTAGGCTTGCCAGTTAGGTCTTCTAACATGCGAGTCAAGCTTTTCTGTTTTGGGCATTTCTGAGATGGAGAATTAATATATGCTCGGTCAAGGCTGGATCATGGTCCTCCTATCTGTGACAGGCATTAGCCACCAGGCCCATTCTTCTGTAGTTGGAATGGTAGACATGTAGCGCCACACTCAGTCATTGGTTTAGATGGACTGTCCAAACTCAGTCCACGGATTCTTGACCAGAGGTGAAGCTCTGGGTTGGGCCTCAACCATTGGACTTCAATCTCCTTATGGCACAGTTGTGAGGAAACAAGAGATTAATACAGAGGGATCTCTGGAGCAGGGACAGGCACAGAGGAAGAGGCCATCTGATACTGTTCTTGGCAATTCTGTGAGCATATGATAGGAAGATACCCGGAAAGATCTCAGATGGTGTGTGTTATTAATGGTGCAACAGGTATGGGATTATGAAATAAAACATAGCTCTCTTTATTTATTATCCTATCCCCATGAGTAACGGGATCCTTCACTTTGTTCAGTTTTAAAGCTTGGGATACTGGGGCACAGATAAGCCGGGTGACCTACTAATGACTCCCAGCTGACAGGAAGCTCGGCCTGACTTCTCTGCCATGATCCCTAGGACAATGGGTGCTATTCAGTCCACATTTTGTGGTGGGAAGTCCACTTCTTTTCAGTCATGGGGCTTGAACTTTGGGCCTGGGGCAGCTCCGCGAACTCCTCAGCTCAAAGCTAGCACTCTAACACTTGAGTCACAGCACTACTTCCAGTTTTCTGGTGGTTCTTTGGAGATAAGAGTCTCAGAGGTGTTCCTGCCCGGGATGGCTATAAACCACGATCTTCATATCTCAGCCTTTATTGTACTTAGTATTATAGGCCTGAGCCACAGGCACCTGGTTTAAGTGTAATTCTGACATTCTTTCTTTCTCTTTCTCAGCATCACCATGTGGTTAGAACCAAGGTGGCCCTCTCATTCTGGAGGTAGGCTGTGGGTAAGGAGCTGTCTCACTCAGTCTGTTGTACTAGCACCATGAGGTAAGTCCCTCTGTGCCCTGGCTACACTGTGACAGTTATGCATTGTCCATCTAGCCTTACTGGACTCCGTACTGTGTTCAATGCACTTTTCTAGCAAAAATTACTGGTTAAAATTATAATACATAGTTACAGAATGAAAATGTAATGCCATCTTAAAAAAGTCATTTAGGGTTTTGGGAATGTGGTTTCATGGTATGGTGATTGCCTAGCATGCATGAAACCTTGGGTTCAATTCCTCAGTACCACATAAATTGAAAAGGAAACACTGGAAGTGGTCCTGTGCCTCAAGTGGTGGAGGGTTAGCCTTGAGGGAAAAAAAAGCTGAGGAATAATTCCCAAGCTCTGAGTTCAGTCCCAGGACTGCCAAAACAACAACAGCAACAACAACAACAATTTAGTTAGTAAATGCAAAATAAAGAACCCATATTTGGAATATATAATTGCTTCTTCCATACTAATACCTGACAATAGTCCCTAATTCATGTACTTTGCCTATGTTAGGATACTGTGTTGAAAGGATGTTTTGTTCATTACTCACGGCAATTAATGCCGGGAATGTGCTTAGATGTCAGGTGAAGATTACTACTGGAAAATTAAAAGATTCCAGGCTTTTGAGTGGCGTCACTGCTAATCACAATGAGAAGGATAGTCTAAGTGAGATTTGGGAACTATTTTGGCTAGTCATCACCACACCAAAAAGGCAAAGGCTAATTAACAGTTGTGACAGAAGAGAAGGAATAACTCCAGATGGGAAGAATAAATGATAGTAACTAAGGTATAGCAGAAACCGTTCTAGGGAACCATGTTTGGTTATTGAAGAACTAGTTATCAGCTAGGCTTATTCCTCATTGCCTTTAGCATTCAAAATCTCCTAGGCTAGTTCTTAATCTCTGTGTGATAAATGTATCTTCTTCTATGCTGTTCTTTCATACCTGATCTCCTTTCCTTTCTAAAAATCTGTCTTTCTATACTTCTCTATGAACATTTCCTGATACTAAATACACCTACAAAGATGAAAGTGGATGCTAATGTAAGAGTCGCATAACTCATGAGTCATTAATGTAACAAAATGGAAAAGGAGGACATATTTATTGCTACTTCAATTTTTCTGAAAAGCTGCAATGCCACATCATTTGGTTCAGATTTCCATTCTTTGTCTACATAGTGACATTAAGTGCACATAAATGCAAATATGAGCCAGGTGCTGGTGGCTCATGCCTGTAATCCTAGCTACTCAGGAGGTTGAGACCAGAGGATTGTGGTTCAAAGCCAGCCTGGTCAGGAAACACTGGTCCATGAAATACTTATCTTCAATTAACCCCAGAAACCCGGAAGTGGTGCTGAAGCTAAAGTGGTAGAGTGCTCAAGTTGTGGTGAAGAGCTGTGAGACAGTGCCCAGGATCAATGTTCAATCCCCACAACCAACAAAAAAGTGCAAATATGGCTTTATGTTTCCCCCAAAGGAATGATGAAGTCAATTGTAATCTTCCCAAATGATTTAGTAGTGCACCTACTTTCGCTGAGTTATTTGTTATGGCTTCTTTGCTAAACATATTCTCTCCTTTAAAAATTGTCAAATATTAGCTTTATAATAAACTTCATCTAATATTTCTTGGTTCAAAAGAGAAGTCTATACAGTTGATGTCACTTAGCTTTCTTATTGTCTTATTTTAAAGCCAACCCAGGCAAGAGAGTCTGTCAAACTCTTATCTGTAATTAAACACCAAAAAAGCCAGAGTGGTGTTTTGGCTCAAGCAGTGGAGTACTAGCTTTGGGCCAGGTGTGAAAGAAAGACAACTGTTCAGGGACAGGGGCCAGTCTCTGAGTTCAAGCCCCAAAACCAGCACAAACTAAACAAACAAGCAAACAAAACAAACCCTGGGTATTTCTTTGGGACTCTCCTTATAATAGTGGTGGTCCGAGAAGAGACTCCTTTTGCTGATCATACTCACTGGATCATGCTTTTTTGGAATCCTTATTGCTATGGAAAACTCATGACCAAACTAAAGGAATTGATAACTGATTCCTGCACCAAGACAATCATCTCAGGTGTGAAACATTCATCCATAAGACACTTTAAAACCTCCATATCTTTGCTTCTTTGCAGTAGAACACTTTTAAAAAACGTTACTTCCTTTTGTTCTATGCTGGCCTTCAAATGGCATATTGTTTCCTGTTGTAATACTCTCAACCAGAAGTTTACAGACAAATTTTATATGAGTAAAGGACACACTCAAAAAAAGTCAGGGACAGAGTTTACTTCCAGCCTTGGATTCTTTTCTTGTACAGTAAAAAGGAAAGCAATAGTTAACTTGAACTTTATCATTTCTCCATGTTCAATTCTTTTCCTGGGATAAGTTTCCATGTCCAATAACAGTTACTTCCACTTATTTCCAGTAACAATCTATTGTGCTGCTACAGAAAATAATGACTGTTTTCGGGCTTCATTGAAATAGCACAAGGACACTTTTGGACATGAGGTAACACGTGTTTCAGAGACAACTTAGTAAAGAGAAATGCAATTTAAATTGCTTATTAATACATTATCCATGAGAACATTTTGTTCAAACTTCTTATGTGCTCTGTAAATTAAGGTGAATTTTAAATGGGAAGAAAGTTCTCAGATCATTTTTTGTGAGTCTATGTGCTGTGCATTAATTTCCCAAGTGTACATGAGTTAACAGTAAGAGAAACAATAGCAATTATAGGAGAAAAAGAAGTTCTGTGTTTATGTATAAGTGTTCAATACAATATAGAAGACTCTACAAATAAAAAAACATTGAAACAATAATGCCAAGTCCAGTATGTAGATTTATGCGAGTGATATGGAGAAAGCATTACTCCTAAGTGGAACATGAAGCATGAGGCCAATCCCTTTCTAAATCACGCTTGATAATCACGAAAATGTGCAAAAAGGAGGATGGAAGAATGATTCTGTTTCCAATGTAAGTCAGATATGGAAGAACAGACTTAACTGGAAAAAAAGAGTCCATCTGAGAGAACAGGAATTATACTAGCAATGAACCTGGTGGCTAAGATCACATTTCTTTTTCTTTCCTTTTCTTAAATTCTTTTTTTTGTTGTTGTTGTTGTCCGTGGAAAATGAAATATAGGACAGGGCCCTGTCCCTCTGAAATGCAGCTCAAGGCTAGTGCTTTTCCACTTGAGCCACAGTGCCACTTCCAGTTTTCTGGTAATTATTGGAGAAAAGAGTCTCCAGGACTTTCCTACCCATGCTGGCTTTAAACCCCAATCCTCAGATCTCACAACAACTTGGTTTATGATCACATTTCTAACAGTGTACACTCAGGATATATAATGTAAATATTCATCTATCTTTATATGAATTCTTGAGTTAAAAATCTGGGCTACAGGTTAGACTTTACACTCACAAAAGTGTTTGAAGTTTAAAAGTTGATACTCCTGGAAATATAAAACCTAAGAATGTAAAGGAGTCTGGGAAGTTCAATTTGCATCTGGCTTGGACAGTATAGGCTTTAAGACACTACCTATAATTAACCAGCCAATAGCTGGAATACCAGTCACGAGCAAGATTGTTGAATAACACCTTTAGGTTTTTGCATACATACATACAAACATACACATACACACAGAGGCACTTATATGTGCACACAAAAATACACAAATGAAACAACTCTCAGAATATGTAGAAAAGTTAGAAAAAATAGAAAATAGGTTCTGAGTAAGACTAGAATCAAGTGATAAATTTTAATATTAGAAAGCCCTCAAGTGAACTTTCCCCCAGAAGTTGAGAATATTACAGAGGTAGGGACCAAAGATAGTAAGAGAGTCAAGCAATCATTATTAACGGGATAGGATCCATGGAGGAATGAGTCAGGGAACCCTGCAGGTGCATCTGAAAATGTTTATATCCTGTGTCAAATGTTAAAACATCTTTGAAAATAGTACATAAACAGTCAGAGCAGTCAGTCTAGTGGATAAGATCATAGGAGAAGTTCAGAATTGCTAGTCTGTTTCTAGATTAAATAAAGAAAATATGGCAGGGCAATGTGATACAAGCCTGGAATTCTAGCACTCAGACAGGAGATTAGAGAGTGGAATTACATAACGATAACTTCCCTGGACCAGGTAGAATAATTTTGTCTCAGTAAAACAAACCAAACAACAAGAAAGGCATACACAGTTGTAAGTTTGGCCTAATTTTGTCATTATGTTTTGAGAAGTCAAGTTTCCTATTGAATGCAACTCATATATATCCTCACTTGTGTTTTAAATGCTCTCATCATTACAGAACATCCCTAGATGCAAGATAGCTCATGATTCCCATCCAAAAATTTGCAAAAGTAATTAAGTCTCATTCTGTTGGATTCCAAATAAATGTTGAAGGATTACAAAAGCTTAAGTCTGGAGAAATAGCAAAGTTCGTCTAATGAAGGACTTTGTAGACCTTGTTAAATTAGAATTTAGATTTAAAATATATTTTTTGGTTTTGTTTGTAATTTCATATTCTATAGGATACTACAAAATTCTTTTTAAGTAGAGGGATTAATTGAAAAATTCACAAATGATTCTGGCACTCTATTTGCGTAGATATTCTTTCAAGAGAGTTATAATTAGAACATAGTTAATAGATAATTCCCACAGTTCATGTATACCATGTTAATGTGAATAATCTAGAGAGAGTTGCCAACAAATGGATGACATTAGTTTATACATTTAGAAAAACCAATTTTTTAAGGGTTTGGTTTAATATGGTATGAAGATAGTAATCGTGTGACATCTTCTTCCTTCTTCCTATATGTAACACAGGAAGCCATTTCCTTATTTACTTGCCTTTGTATACATGGAGAAAAATGCTGGCTTTGGGGTTTGTTTTCAATTTTGTTTTTGTTTTATTTTTATTTTGTTTTATTTATAATTGGTTCGTCCTAGAGCTTGAACTCTTGGCCTGGACAGTGTCTCTGAGCCTGTTTATGCTCAAGGCTCATGCCCTACCACTTCAACCTCAGGGCCACTTGAGTCTGGCTTTTGTGGAGAAGATTTTTGGAGGCAAGATTCTAAGAAACCTTCCTGCCTGGGTGGGCTTTGGGTCATAATTTTCCTATCTTAGCATCCTGAATATCTATGATAATTAAAAAAGTATAAATATAAATAATATTTGCAAGTGTTCTGATCTCAGGAATACCAGTGGAGGAAAAATGATGCAGCTCAGTTTATTGTGTTCTTTTCAGAACAAGGAGGGTGTCACATTAGCAGAGGTGTAGTATTTTTCAAAATAGAGATAAGGTATTCATGATGTGAATTA
Organism: Dipodomys spectabilis; assembly: GCF_019054845.1. Taxonomy (NCBI): domain Eukaryota; kingdom Metazoa; phylum Chordata; class Mammalia; order Rodentia; family Heteromyidae; genus Dipodomys; species Dipodomys spectabilis. The sequence continues at coordinate 499,100 of NW_024871092.1, read as the reverse complement.
AGGAATTTTAAGGTGTCCCTTACAAGTTGGAAACTGTTGGGCTAGGATGACTTTATGGCATAAATCTTGGGATTGATGGTCATAGAAATAATAGCTTACTCATAAACAATTGCTTACTCTTGAAGAATTAATTATGACACATGCTTCACAGTTTTATCCTCTACCAGAATGTGGCTATTTTTCTGTTTAGTTCTCAATGTGTAATACCCTATTGGAAACTGCATCTATTGCAGAATTACATAACATGCAAACAGATACTGTTTTGAAACTCTTAGGAATGTTGAGAATTTAAAAATGAGTAGCTATTAATCATAGGAATCTTGAAGAACACATATATTCTGTCCTCTTAACAATTTACTTACTTTTAAAAGTTATGGGTTTCCATAGCATTAAACTGTTTTCTGTTTTAGAATGAGAAAGTACTAAATTTATTCTTTTTTGAAAAATTTGGCAAGTATATTGTGAAAATATTGTTTACTTTGATAACATTCAAGTTGATGACCCTCTGATAAAGAAGGGGTAGTTAATTCAAATTAGATGCCAAATATTATTGATTTTTAAAATGTTACTGCATAAAGAATATTATTTACTGTGCCAATACAGTGAAATTATATTTTATGCAGCTTATTTTTTCAATTTTATTATAAAAATGATGTACATTGGGGTTACAGTAATTGTAAGGTATTAAATCATAACTTTTCAAACTTGATAACCCTCCCTCATTTTTCTCACAGTTTTCCTTCACCCTTTCACCCCTCACAATTGTAATGTACAGTTCCAACATATTGTCTTGTGAGTATTGTTATTACATTGGTTTGCCTTTGGTCCTTTGTCTCACCATTATGTTTTTTCTTTTCCCTTCGCTAATCATGGTAAATGTATACACAATACAAAATGAAATACAGCAGGGATAAACCATAGGGGAAAACCCAAAGAAAACAGAATTCACATAGTTCATCAAAAACAACAACCACAAATGAAAAAAAAATCTGGTTCCATATCTTGGAATTCATTTTGCTTAGCATCAGCTAATATGGTTATATATACGCATAACAAAGCCACTGGAAAATAATAGTTGCATTGGTAACATGCTGAAAAGAGCATGTTAATATTTTGGTGGTAAAGGTGGAATTAGGATTGGTGAATTAGCGGTTCTAATAAAGGATTTTCAAGGGTTTTAAAGTTATGACAGGTAAAATATAATTGTTCAAAATTTTTAACAACTTAGCCTATTAAGAAAATTTTAAATTGCCTGGAAGAATAGGCTTTCATGCAAAGAAATCCAAGGAGACTTAGTAGAGAGGGAGCAATGTGGATGAAGATGGCTCTTTTTCACACTAAACAATCAGACCTTAGAAGCCTTGCTGTAAATCCTGTAGGTTCCCTTGAGAATTGTCCTTACCCAGGAACTATATTCTCACTGTTTGAAACAAGGTTGTATTGGAATTTAAATGAAAAGTTCTTAAAAAAATGAGGCATCAAAATTTATGAATTTACCTTTAATTATCAAACATTAATTCTTTGAAAGAGATAATTTGAGTCAAAATATTTAGGGAGAAAGTGACCTCCACAATGAAAGAAGGTGTTGGGATTACACCTTTCTGTTTGTAACACTTTCCACAATGTCTTTAGACCTGAAGCAGTGAAACACAGAAAAAAATCTGATTGGATACTTCAAACCAATGATTTCACATTTCCAAGTGGCTCACAAAAATAATACTCTTATTAACATGAGATAGTGAAGACATCTTTTATTACATGTGCCTAAAAGTTCAGAAAAGAATTGAGCAAATGGAAAAGTTAATAAAAAAAAGTTTTCTTGAGTTCCGGGAAGATGGCGGAGGAGAAGCTGGAATCTGAACAAGCTCTTGCATAGAAAACAGTTTCAGAGTTCCAGTGAACAGTCCCAAGCCAGAGAATCACACCAAGTGTGCCATCACAGGACAGAGAGTTAGACACGAGAGGGGAAGCCAAGCAGACACATCTAAGCGCCTGCCAGCAGCTGCTGCTGCGGCGGCAGGGTCGCAGCGGCGACCGCAGCCGCGGCCATACCTAAGCGCTCACACAGAGAGTCCGGAACGAAGGAGCCAGACGCAGCGGGCGAGAGGATTCTACTCAACACCAGCAAGAACCGACAAGGAGCGGACAATTTCATCCTGCACTTTGCAGACCAGAGACGACCCAGGATCCAAGACTCGGCGTGAGTAGAAGCCCCACTTCCTCACTCCTTCCCAGGGAGCAGAGGAGGGAAGGCCACCCCTCCCCCCCCCAGCACCGGTGATCTCCATCTTGGATACCGACAAAGCTCGGAGGAGCGGCTAGCTCCAGCTCAGGCCTTGGAATAAAACTAGTCATTTAGCAGGTCACAAGAACTTAACGGCGAAGTGACCGCACAGACTCAGTTCCATCCAGGGAAAAGTCACCCAGCTCAGGCGCCAGCCATTGGAGTGGCTCTCCTCACCGGGTAACCAGAGCCAGAGGCTGCCCCTCCCTCTAGCAGCCACCACAATCAATTGAAAAACAGAAACCCTGAGAATGGCTCCAGGCTGGGTGCTGTGAGTTTTTTTCACAAAATAGCCCCAGGGAAAAACTACTGTTTGTTGAAAGGCCTCAACTCTACCCAGAACCTAGCCTCATCACTGCATCCCCCTCTTTTGTGATTCTCAAAGCAGATCACCCTCCCAGTAAACTAACCTGGGAGGGGGATCTCAAAATCTTGGGTAAAGCAGAGCATTTTTCTGCCTGTTCCAACAAACTGACTTAAGAAACCAATCAAGCCACAGGACCTCAAGCTGACCAGAGACTCCAACCAGACTCTGGTTACAGACAAAAGGGAGATACAGGACTCTTCCCACCCCTCCCCCCCCCAAAAAAAAAATCAAAGAACTTTTTTTTTTCTTCTTCTTCTTTTCTTTTTTTCTTTTTTTTTGTTTTGTTTTTTTTCGTTTTTTGTTACCTTATATATATAAAAAAATTTTTTTTGCTTTTCTAAAACTTTTATTAATCTTTAATTTTTGCCTCTTCTGAAAAAATAATTGTTTTCCATTAACTTTTTTTTTTCTTTTCTCCTCTTATAATTTTTATTTTAGGAATACGTGAATGTGTGTTTTCCTTTCTTTTCTTGTCTTCTTTCTCTTTTTCTTTCATTCTTAATTATCTTTTTGTTTTTTGTCTAGCTCTACTGAACTTCTGATCTTTTCTTCTCACTTTCCTATCCTTTCCATCTTTTCCTCTTTGTTCTTCTTTATGTGACTTAACTCTTGTCCTGCACATCCTCAGATAAACTCGTAGTTAACCAGTAGACCCTACCCCCCATTGTGTACACACTTAATCCACAAACTTATTACTCAATTCAAAACCTCTGAGACTTAAATTCATTAATAGCAGTACTACCTCTTTATACCTATATAATATTTTAAGCATTTTTTTAAAGTTTTTCACATCTCCTCTATGTCCCTCCCTTTCTCTCAACATATTCATATTCCTCTATAAATAGATGGTCTTTTAATCTCTAAAATAACATTAATTTTTACGTTTCTATTTTTTTTTCTGGTCTCTTTTCATTCCCCTTTCCCTTTCTACTTTTTCTCTCTCTCTCTACTTGCATCCTACCCAACCTATTTCCTGCATTGTGATTAGGACATAGTTAACTCTCCCTGTGCCTCCCCACACCAATCTATTCCTATTTTTTACCCACATCTCTACCTAACCCTAATAATTTCTGGTATTCCAAATTCTTCTCTGCGGTTCAAGCCTTTTAACATATAGTTGTTTGATGTCGAATAAATGTATCTGTTGAACTAGATTGTATCTGTAGACTATTGACTGTACAAATGCAAACTTTGGTTGATGGTTGCCTTAAGCTAGTGTTCTAGCACAAAACTGGTGCTATCTTCATCTCAAATGGGCAGAGTAAGCCGGAAAAACACAAGAAAAATGGCAAATTCGGGTATCTCAATTCCCAATCTTGATAATCAGGGGTTAGAACAGATAATGAATAATCCAGAGGAGAGTTCCCAAAAAGCTCTACAAACAATGCTGGCAAACATGATAAATGAAAAGTTTGACAATGTACAAAGGACTCTGTATGAGCATGACAGGAGAGAGAGGAGGCATCTCAGAAGTTTATACAGGAATATCATAAGCGTGAGGAAGCTACTCAAAAACTGATACAGGATTTGCGTGAACAACTTGAGAATACTCAAAGACAAAGGAAGGAATGGCGTGAGCAGGCTGAGAGCACTCAAAGAGATCTGCAGGAATCCTACGAACGGGAGGAAGCTAATCAAAGAGTAATACAGGAATTGAGAGACCAGGTAGAGAACACACAAAGATCACTAAAGGCATTCATGGAATCCATTAACAAAGAGCTAAAGGAAGTCAGGGAGACCACAAAGGGAATGCTGAATGGAACCCAACAGAAGGAATGGGAGTCCAAAGAAACCATAACCAATCAACTAAGTGATTTGAGGACAAACACTGAACACCAAATTAAGGAAGTAAAGAAATTCATACAAGACCTAAAACAGAGCTTCAACAAAGAACTTGAAGCCATCAAAGCTGACCTATTAGAAGGAAAAGAGATAAAAAACAAAGTAGAGAGTCTTGACAGCAGGTTAGACCATGCAGAAGATCGAATCTCAGGGATTGAAGACAGCCTAGATATTATAGAGAAAGAACATACAACCATCCAAGACAAGTCCAAGAAATATGATAGATCTATCCAACACCTGGAAGACACCATCAGAAGGCCTAATCTAAGGATAATGGGAGTAGAGGAGCACCTAGAAACAGAAGTTAATGGTCTAGGAAATTTGTTTAACAGGATCCTAGCAGAGAACTTCCCAAACATGCAAAAAGATAGGCCTGTCCAGATACAAGAAGCCTTTAAAACCCCAAATAGACCAGACCAGAAAAGGACATCCCACCGCCACATTATAATCCACACAGGATCAACTCAGAACAAGGAAAAGATCCTTAAAGCTGTCAGAGAGAAAAGGGTAATCACTTATAAAGGGAAACCAATTAGAATCACCTAAGATTTCTCAGCAGAGACAATCAAAGCAAGAAGAGCCTGGAATGATGTATGCCATGCCCTAAAAACAAACAACTATCAACCAAGAATACTGTACCCAGCTAAACTCTCCTTCATAACTGAAGGCCAAATAAAAACCTTGCATAGCAAAGAAAAATTGAAACAATACATCTCCACCAAACCAGCCCTACAAAAGATTCTTAAAGATGTCCTACACATAGAAAACCAACAAGACCGCAATAAAGGCCAAGAAACTGCACCCAAACTGAGAATCCAAGAACCATAGGAAGAACCCAGTTTTCGCAGCCCCCAAGAAGGTAGATAACATGGCAAGAACTCCCAAATAACTCTCAGTCCTATCTCTTAATGTTAACGGACTGAACTCTCCAATTAAGCGACATAGACTGTCTAGTTGGATTAAAAAACAAGACCCTTCTATCTGCTGCCTGCAGGAGTCACATCTTGCCCGTAAAAACAAACACATTTTCAATGTTAAAGGCTGGAACAAAATCTACCAAGCAAACGGACCGCATAAACAGGCGGGAGTTGCAATCCTAATATCAGATAAAATAGACTTCAAATTAAAATTCGTGAAAAGAGATAAAGAAGGTCACTACATACTAATTAAAGGATCTCTCCTTCAGGAGGATATTACAATTCTAAATACCTATTCACCAAACAATGGAGCACCCAAATTTATCAAAGAAACACTACTTTCCCTCAAATCCCATATAGATCCAAAGGCATTAATTGTTGGGGATTTTAACACACCACTCTCCCCACTAGATAGATCAACTCGGCAAAAACTCAACAGAGAAACCACAGATCTAAACAGCTGCATAGGTCAACTAGACTTAACAGACATTTACCAAACATTTCACCCAGCAGCATCAGAATACACGTTTTTCTCAGCAGCACATGGAACGTTTTCTAAAATAGACCACATTTTAGGCCACAAAGCAAACTTGTCTAAATTCAGAAACATTGAAGTTATACCTTGCATTCTCTCTGACCACAAGGGAATAAAATTAGAACTCAACACCAAAAGCCACCAAAGACAGTCCGGTATCACATGGAGGCTGAACAACACACTGCTGAATCATGAGTGGGTCATGGAAGAGATTAGAAAGGAAATTGAAATGTTCATGCTATTCAACAAAAATGAACACACAAAATACCAGCTCCTCTGGGACACAGCAAAGGCAGTACTCAGAGGCAAGTTTATAGCTCTGAGCTCCTACATCAACAAATTGGAGAGATCTGAAACTAGCAATTTAATGACGCATCTAAACCTCCTTGAAAAAGAGCAGCAAGATAAACCCCAATCCAGTAGACGGAAAGAAATAATCAAAATTAAATGAATTAGAATCCAAAAAAACTATAGAAAGAATCAACAAAACAAAGAGTTGGTTCTTCGAAAAACTTAACAAAATTGACAGACCCTTAGCAAATCTTATCAGAAAAAGAAGAGAACACACCCAAATTAATAAACTCAGAGATGAGAATGGAAACATCACCATGGAAACAACCAAGATTCAGAACATTATAAGGGAATACTTCTCAAAACTGTATGCTAATAAGTTTGAGAACTTGACAGAAATGGACCTCTTCCTAGCAAATATTGACATGCCAAAACTAAAATAAGATGAGTTAAACTATCTTAACAGGCCCATATCAAGCATTGAAATAGAAACAGCAATAAGAGACCTCCCAGCTAAGAAAAGTCCAGGACCAGATGGTGTTACAGCGGAATTTTACAAGGCCTTCAAAGCAGAGCTCACACCAATTCTTCTCCAACTCTTCAATGAAATTGAAAGAGAAAGCTCACTACCGAACACATTCTATGAAGCCAGCATAACCCTCATCCCAAAACCAGGCAGGGACTCATCAAAGAAAGAGAACTATAGACCCATTTCTTTGATGAACATTGATGCAAAACTTCTCAACAAAATTTTGGCCAACCGACTTCAACAATTCATCCAAAAAATCATACACCACGATTAAACAGGATTCATTTCAGGGATGCAAAGCTGGTTCAATATACGCAAATCAATTAATATTATTCATCACATCAACAGGAGCAAGAATAAGAACCACATGGTTATCTCAATAGACGCAGAAAAAGCATTCGACAAGATCCAACACCCCTTCCTGATGAAGGTTTTGGAAAAATTAGGAATCCATGGAACATTCCTCAATACAATAATGGCTGTATATGACAAACCTACAGCCAGCATTATACTCAATAGTGAAAAACTAAAGCCATTTCCTCTTAACTCAGGAACAAGACAAGGATGCCCACTCTCTCCACTTCTCTTCAATCTAGTATTAGAACGCCTAGCTACAGCAATAAGACAAGATGCAGACATAAAGGGGATCCAAATAGGGAAAGAAGAAATAAAACTCTCCCTCTTTGCAGATGACATGATCTTGTACTTAAAGAATCCCATAGACTCCACTCCCTTTTACTCAAGCTGATTCAAAACTTTGGCAAAGTAGCAGGTTATAAAATTAAACCCCCAAAATCAATGGCTTTTCTGTATGCCAACAATGAGAAAAGTGTGGCTGAAATTAGGAAAGCAACTCCATTTGTAACAGCCCCACAAAAAATAAAATACCTAGGAATTAACTTAACTAAAAAAGTAAAGGACCTCTATGATGAAAACTTTAAAATCTTGAAAAAGGAAATCAACACAGAACTAAAAAAATGGCAAAACCTCCCATGCTCCTGGATTGGAAAGATTAACATTGTGAAAATGGCAATACTTCCCAACGCTATCTACAAATTCAACGCAATTCCTATCAAAATTCCACCCTCATTCTTCAAGGAAATAGAAGAGGCAATCCAAAAATTCATATGGAACAATAAAAGACCCCGAATAACAAAAATGCTCCTCAACGGAAACAACACTGCTGGAGGAATATCAATACCAAATTTCAAACTCTACTATAAAGCCATAGTAATCAAAACAGCTTGGTATTGGCATAAGAACAGACCTCAGGACCAATGGAATAGAATTGAAAACCCAGAAATGAACCTACAGACCTATAGCCATCTAATCTTCGATAAGGGAGTTAAAACAATAGAATGGAAGACAGACAGCCTCTTCAGTAAATGGTGCTGGCAAAATTGTTTAACTACATGTAGAAAACTAAAGCTAGATCCTTATATATCACCCTGCACCAGAATCAACTCCAAATGGATCAAAGACCTTGAACTCAAAGCAGACACTCTGAAAACATTACAGGATGGAATAGGAGAAACCCTGGGTCTCCTCGGCTCAGGCCGAAATTTTCTGAATAGAGACCCGGAAACACAACAAATCAAAGAAAGGTTGGACAAATGGGATTGTATAAGGTTGCAGAGCTTCTGCAGGGCAAATGACATAGCTAGCAAGATCAATAGAAAGCCCACGGATTGGGAGAAGATCTTTACTAGCCATACAACGGACAAGGGTCTCATATCTAACATATACTTGGAACTCAAAAAATTAAACCACCCAACAACAAATCCTCAAAGAAACAACTGCCCAATAAGTAAGTGGGCGAAAGACTTAAAACGACGCTTCTCTGAAGAAGAAAGAAGGATGGCCAATAGACAGACACATGAAGAAATGTTCAACATCCCTAGCCATAAAAGAAATGCAAATCAAAACAACATTGAGATATCACCTCACTCCAGTTAGAACAGCAAAAATCAAGAACTCTAACAACAACAGATGCTGGAGGGAATGTGGACAGAAAGGAACCTTACTTCATTGTTGGTGGGAATGTAAACTTGTTCAACCACTTTGGAAAGCAGTATGGAGGTTCCTCAAAAGACTTCACATAGAGCTCCCCAATGACCCAGCAATCCCTCTTTTGGGCATTTACCCAAATGATCACAAACAAGGCCACACTAAAGCTACCAGCACAACTATGTTTATTGCAGCATTATTTACCATAGCTAAGATATGGAACCAAACCAGATGCCCCTCAGTAGATGAATGGATCAAGAAGATGTGGTATATATACACAATGGAATTCTATGCCTCCATCAGAAAGAATGACATTGCCCCATTTGTTAGGAAATGGAAAGGCTTGGAAAAAATTATATTAAGTGAAGTAAGCCAGGCCCAAAGAAACATAGGTCCCATGGTTTCCCCTATTTGCAATATCTAGTATAGGTATGAGTCAAGCGGAAAAAGTCAGAGAATGTGATGTTAGGAAAATGAACTCTCAAATATGTATTTTAATGTTTTTGTTTCTTTCATGCATGTGTTTCTAACGCATTTATAATATTATTTCTTTGTTGCTTTGTATGTCCCTCCCCGACAGTGTAACCCCTGCTTTCACTATATTTGATGTCAGTGGAGGAGACGGGGGCAAACAAGCCGTTTAAGGATTCAGGTGGACCTGTTGCAACAATGAGAAGTACAAAATGTCATGTCAAAACCAGCTTTACAATGTCGGTGGGGGGGGAAGGGGGGGTATGATTGGGTGAGGGGGAGGGGGGAGGCTGGGAAGGGAGGTGAAGGGTAAACAAAGGAGCAGGCTGCAATGCTTGGTAAGAAATGTATGCATTTTTCTGCCCATGTAATTGTAACCCCTCTGTACAGTATGTTCTCAAATAAAATAAAATAAAATTAAAAAAAAAAAAGTTTTCTTAGAAGCCTTAGCTAAGTGTATTGTTTTCTGCAGTGAAAGGAGGCCAAAACTTTTTAATATAAATTTTGTTAGTATTTTTACTCCATAAAGTGATTTTACAGAGCCCATTTGTCTCACTATAATGCAGAACTGATTGAATGAAGACATGAAAATAAATTCCACATCCAAATGAGGCAACTTAAAGAGTTTTAAAAGAGAAATAATGAAGATGTAGCAGTGGTGGAGCCTGTATGGCTCTTCAGCTTCACTAGACTTGAAGCCAAGAAGCTGTGATTAATTGGAACTCGGCAAGAGCTAAGAGAAGGACATAGAAGTAGGACATAGAAGCATTGTCCTTTTGTAACAGACACTTTCTACCAAGGTATGGGTGATTTAACTCTATTCTCCTCCATACATCTTGGTCAACAAATGCAAGACCAAGAGAAAAATAATCTATTGAAATAATTTTGCATAGAATAACTTCACTGTTCCTGATATGGTATCTAAGGTGAATCTTAAGAGAGAAGATAAAAGTGCAGTATTTTTTTGTTTCCTCTAAGCATCTTGTTAGCAAAATATATTTTTGAGGTTAGACAATTCTGATTGAACCAACAAGTGATGTAGTACTTTTTATTGTGGGCACTTTAGACAGAAGAAGTCTTTCAAGGTAAAAGAAAAAAAAATACAGGCAAATATTTGTGATTAGAGCCTCTTGGACGGTTTTCTGGAGACAAAGTTTAGCATTAGATTTCTCCTCATTAACATAGATGTTGTTTCATGGCAACCAAATGCAAGAGGGCAGTTCAATGGACTCACTTGGCCAATTAAACAGCATGAAAGAAGAAAATGACAAATAATATTTAATGAAATAATTTTGACCAATTACTTTGTCAGAAGAAAAAGGAAAAATATAATTCAAAATCAATTAACTTAAAAGTATGAAGAAAGAGTAGTGAAGAGAGATTAGAGAAAATATAGAGGACTGTTTTCTCTCCAGTGGAGTAATGGGTTCTTATCTTGTTTCTTCCATCCTACCTCACAAGCTACCAAGTGTGTCTTAGGACTGGATTATCCAGTTCAGACCGAAAACTCATAGAAGAAAGATACTGTTTAGAGCAGATGTAGGTGATTTATAACCTTAGACAATCTATTTAATTCTGTTCAAAATTCTCCCCTATCCCAAACTTCCCTCTTTGAACAGCTTTGTTTGCTTTTCCCAAGACTGCCCTTCATTCACTGATTCAAATTTTGAGAGGTCATATTCATACTCTCTAGAGATTGCTGTTTGGTTGTGATTTTTGTGTGTTTTTGTTTCTTGTGTTTTTTAACTGAATTTTAAAAGGTTGTGCAATTGTGTTACAATTAAATATATCCATCTAATTGTCCAATGATCCTAGATCAGAGTCACTCCTTCCATCATTCTCAACCAACCCTTTCTCCAAGATTTATTTCTAATTTACCACTTCCTTCATCATATGTGTACATTAAGTATTCTAACTGTACTTGCCCCTTGTTCATTTTGCATTCATTCTATGTCTTTTCTATAATTCCTCTCTGGTTTCAACTTCCTGATAGTCATTCTGTTAAACTATCTGTTAATACTTTGAAAGGTTTATATACATTCCATGGAGTCTCAATCCTGCATATTCTTGAACTGATGTCAGCTTATATTTCCATAATTCATTCATCTGCAGCAACAATTTGCAAGACTGGAGATGTGAAGCACCTAAACATGATTTTATTCTCACCCATTTGGAAGATTAATCTTTAGTCAAAAAGAAAGTTAAAAAATAGTTTAGAATGTATTCCTAACTATGAATTTTTATAAATGGCTTTGTACAATGGTGTGATTCTTTTATTTTACATGGAATAATATTTTCTACTACCCATAAGTTTTGGAAAAAGAAGAAAATTGAATTTATTCCTAGAGAGGAATATGATAGAAATAGAAGACAGATATTATGTTTGTCATATCTCTGATGAGTACCCATATTCAAGACTTAAAGTCATATTTCTTACTATGTTAGACAGAGGGAAAACATAAAATAACATATGATAAGGCAACTATTTGTGATTTTTAAAAAATGTACCTTAATAAATGATGAAATTTATTAGGTAACGTTTGGGTTTGAAATTTAGGAGGCTGATCCATTTAACACACTTCTGGAAGGCTGTTACTGAAAAACACAAATTGTGGGTGGTACTATTTCTACACTTTAATGAATGGTTGAACATGTTTGGCATTAGTGCTGTGTAAATAACTCAACTCTATTGTAACTTGCTCCCTATACTTGTAAAACTTGTAATGTCACTAAGTATCACCAACTTGTCTAATGTTATTTTGGCGAATGTGATTTCAAAATGTTTATTTGAAAAGGAATACACTTTCAGGAGATTAAATGTAGATTATCATTGGTTTGAGAGCGACATTTTTATACCACAGAAACATGTTTTACTGAAGTCTCAGTGTTTTGAAGCACTCTTTAGTGCTTCCAATGTTTTTCTGAATTACATTTGAGCTCTAAGTCAAGATTTCAGGGCTTTGGTAGACCAATTATTGATCTATCCTCCCAGGAACTATTTTTTGGCCCACTTATGTTGGAATAAAATCTTTCGTTAATAATAGGTGAGGGGTATTAAAAATAATCTTATGACACTTTGTGAACTAGTTCACTCATATGGGCTGGTCATCTGTAAGTTGAATGTTTAAATTACAGTACTTTCTCTCAAATTTTGCGATCTCATCCTTCATTTTAAGTAGCCTTGTATTTCACAATTGCTTACTGCTAATTCCTGCATCTCAAGGAATTGGGGCCCTGAAATATAGGAAATGCGAAATTGAGATGGGTCTTTGTGTTGATTACTTTGTGTTGATATGTTGCATGGGCTTTGGTGAGAAGTTTTGCCCCTGTTATCTGATGATGCAGGTAACTGGGACCTGGGTTCCTAGGATGCATGGGTATTGCAGAAGAATAATATTTTTTAGACATCTTAGCAAAATTTGGGCGTAATCAGTAGGAATGCTTCAGAAATATGGAGTAAAACAGTTTAGGACAAGCGAGTTAAAAGAATAAACAGCAGCAGAGTAAAATCCATTATTGATTAGAGGAAAGCATTGTTTTTTTACCATGTGGATTCAGAAGACAAAGAACAGTTAGAATGTATCACAAGTTTATACTAAAAACATTGCATTGATACTTTTTATAGTCTAATATATATTTTAAACCTAATTATTTATATTCCAATCCTATTTATTGGAATAAATAAATATCAATTTATTTGTCAAATTATCAACTAATTCTAGTAAGTTTCATTGTGTGAAATATAAAATCAGCACATATAAATAAAAAATATATAACTATATATAATATAATTAAAAGGCTCACGTTTTGTATTGTTCTGTTGTAGTTACTGTACTAAAGGCAACTCTGTTTTAAAGTATTATTCCATTATCTCTACCTCAGTGTTTGATAGAGTTAGACCTAAAGATTTACCATTTGTAGATTTACAGCATGGAGGCAAGAGGAAAGACTGTGATTAAAACATTATCAATTTAATGCCTAATAACGAGGAGAAACATATGCACTTCTCCTGCAACTATGAAAATATTGGGTGATAAAAAGGCAGTAGTGTAAGTTCCTGCCTGGTTGGATGGTAGACAGGCCAGGACATTAAGTAATCATGCATATGAACAATTTTTTTCACCTTCTTGGCGTTAGCTACTTTTGAAATGGAAGGTATAATAAACAATTATATTTTGATAAAATACCTTCTAGTCTGAACAGTTCTGTTTGAACTGTTCATCTCTCTATGATCCCTTGTAATCAAGATTAGTTTTCTTCTAGTAAGACAATGTATGCTGTCAGAGTAAGATATTCTGGTTGGGCTGTTCCCACATGGAAGAAGTGTAAAGTCTCAGGTAGACATTTGTTCCTGTAACACCTCATTTGGGAAAATGTCAGCTTAAGAATTTTAGAAGTAGCTCTTAAGCATCGCTTACTTTGAATCCATTAGGTCCGCAAAGCAAATTCAGTTGAATAAATAAGTATTTAAAAAAGCCATCACCTTTGGACCTATCTATAAATAATTGAGAGTATGATCAAATTCCAAATAAAAAGACTTAAGATAGTCATTGACAAAAAAAATTTTGCAAATGTGAGCAATCGACTGATAAATATAAATTTTCCACTATTCACAGAATTTTAGGGAAATAAGATCGATAGCTTTGTTAGGAACAATAAAGTTTCCTTGTTACAAGTATCCACCCATAGATATAAACCTGTATAAAGATTGCATGATTAACTACTTAAATTTAGAGGATACTACATGCTTCAGCAGCACGTATACTCAAATTACAATACAGAGATTAACATGGCACTTGCACAAGGATAATATGAAAATTTGAGAAGTATTCCATATTTTTCATTCTTCAGATACAAGAAATGAAAAACAGTTATTAAAAAGTTGATTACAAAATTACAAGTGTAACAACACACGTAATTCATATAATTTATTTCAACATCAGTGTATTAAATCTTCACCTCAGAAAGGCGTTTTCATAGCATAAACTTTACAAATATTTTCAAATTAGACATTGTCATTTTATCCCAAATAAAAATAATATTAGGTCCTAGAAAAAAAGGAAGCAAACTGTTTCTATATGGAATGCAATTGGAAAGGACACATTAATGAACCTATATATTATAAAATAATATAGAATTCAAAGCATATCAAGGAGAAAATAAAATAAGTTATGAACATTTTGCAAACATAGAATATAGAATATTTTAAAATATATTTTTCAGACAAGCACAAGAAATATTTTAGTTTCTGTACTACTCATTTCAACAGATAAATTAAAATTATTTCTGATTAAAAAATCACAAACTCTGAGGAAATTATTATATATGTATACAAAAACTATTGAATACATTTTGACATCCAAGGCAGGCAATTCACTTGGAAGAATTCCGCGGAATCCATGAATTTTTACAGTAAAATACTGGTGCTGCCAGGCATTGGTGGCTCATGCCTATAATCCTAGCTACACAGGAGGCTGAGATCTGAGGATCATGGTTCAAAGCCAGCCTGGGAAGGAAAGTCTGTGGTACACTTATCTCAAATAAACCACTAGAAAACTGGAAGTGGAGCTGTGTCTCAAGTGGTAGAGCACTAACCTTGAGCTGAAGAGCACAGGGATAGCTCCCAGGCTCAGAGTTCAAGCCCCATGACCAACCAAAAAATATATATATTGCTTTTATTTGGATTGTGAAAATATTTTGTAGGGACACAAAAGATGGACTTGCATTTTTGAAATTGAAGAAACTTAACCCGACCATTAGGACTTCAGTGAACAATTTGTATAGCCTATCACAACTTCATAGAGGTAGTGATACATAGTTATCCTTTTGGCAATATCAAATACAGTTTCTTCTATGTTGTTCTTCAGGCCTGGTTTTATATAATGGTTCAACAGAAGGTGATTCAGCGTATCTTTGTTATCTCAATTCTCAGCAGCAAGATGTAAAGGTGTCAAAAAATTCTTTAGTTTGGGGAAGTGGCACTGTGGCTCAAGCAGTAGAGCTCTCGCCTTGAGCTGAAGAGCACAGCGACAGCACCCTAGCCCAGAGCTCAAGCCCCACAACCGAAAATAAAACACAACAACAACAAAAAACAAACAAACAAAAATATTTGGGCTGGGAATATGGCTCAGTGGTAGAGCGCTTGACTTGCATGCCTGAGGCCCTGGGTTCGATTCCTCAGCACCACATCAGCAAAAAGAAAAAATCCGAAAGTGGTGCTGTGGCTCAAGTGGTAGAGTGCTAGCTTTGAGCTGAAGAGCTGAGGGACAGCGTCCAGGCCCAGAGTTCAGGCCCCACTACCAGACCAAAAAAAATTTTTTTAAAAAATGAGTCCTTTAGTTTGGGCATTGGTATCTGTATCATGATGAAGTAAGAAAGAAGCCACTCTGGTATTATTCCACGTATATGCACTGTGCAGGGGTGTCCAGTTACATACAGTTATTGCGTGTGCCGCTTGAGACATCAACTCACTGATAATGTCTAAGTGTCCACTGTAGGCTTCTTGAAGAGGGGTATACTCATCATCATCCCTACTATTCACATGAGTGGCCTTTTGAGAAAGAAGTCTCCACACTGCAGTAAGCCGAGTATTTTTGGCAGCCCAATGAAGAAATTTGCTTGGATCCTTCTCCAATTTTTTTTCTTGCAATTGATACCATTCCTTACTTTTTTATCTTGTTCCCCATATTCCTAAGAATTGCTTAACCAGAGACTTTGAGTGCCAGTGGGAGTGAGGCGTCCATGTATTTCCCTAATAGTTCACATTGGTTGAACTGGTCAGAAATATCTGGTGAATTTTCTGCAACTGTTTATTCATCATGATTTATTTTCTCTTTTTCCAATTTTACTATTCGAAATTATTCTAACTGGAGAGTAGGGAATTGATGGAGAGCAGCGGAAAGATGTTCCTCCATATTCAAATGTACACACTGAAAATGAGGACCTGTGATGTCTTCATGTGCAGCTTATTCTAGGAATGAGAAAATAGGAAATAATGCCTTTTATATAAATGATATGGGAAATGGCAGGGCAAAAAGTGAAATGATGCAACAAAAATATAAAAGCAAAATAAATTAGGATAATTATGGAGCAATCATATTATCTATGAGAACCAAGAAAGGGAGAGAGAAAGAGAGAGACAGATGTGTAATGACCTAGCTAGCCACAAAATCCATGCCTCTGATCAATTTATAGAGCAAACAAAAATTTATTTTTAAAAGAGATGGAAATAGAATTTATGTATTTACTTGAAATTAGTAAATACATTTTTAGTAGCCTATGTAGAGAGATATAACTTTGACAAAATTACAGAAAATAAACTAAGTCCTTGATAATTCTAATAACAGATCTGACTGAAATCAGTTGAATCATACTTTTCCTGTACAATGAAGGAATAAGAAGGTAGTAAAGCAGCTAGAGAAGGCAGGGAGATTGTATCTGTGACAAAACTTTGTGGAAATTGGTATTGAGGATTTCTTACTGGTGATCCACTTGCACTGAAAGCATGATTCTGAAGTATTGCTTGCTGATTTTGAACTATTGATTTGATCATTATATTCTCCAAGAAGAAAATGAGAATTGGTAGTTAAGGACTACTATACGTTTTGACCTTCTCACTAAGCACTTTCAATCATCAAAATCATATGAAGACAATAGACAAGCCTACTTTTTAGATGAAAGCAAGTGTCTTTAAAAAAACAAGGAATGTATGTAGTCATGCAAAGGACTTCTATTATACCAATGCCTCATACATTTTTCTAATGTTGGGTACCAATAAATAATGGATCTATTAGAAAACTCCTAAGGCTCATATATTCAATAGTGAGTTCTCTTACACTATACCATCGTATTTTTTGTGTATGGTTTTAATAATAAATTTACATTATTAACTTGAATTTCTGACAGGACAGTATCATCACTGTACATCTTGCTTCTATACTCTCATTTTAAAATTACTATCTGAGTATGGGCATTAGATAACTATAGAGGAAAATGTAGAAGCCACACTGATGGCTTATGTCTTTAGTACTAGTTAATAAGAAAGATGAAATCTGAGGATTGTGGTTTGAAAGCAGACCAAGAAAAAAAACGTCCATTAGATTCTGATTTGAAAGTAACCAGCAAAAGCTAGAAATGGAGCTGTGGTACAAGCAGTAAAATGCTAGCCTTGAGAAAACTGAAACAAAAAATAAATTCTGGGACAAAGCCAGGCCCTGAGTTCAAGCACTAGGATTAGCACCAAACAAATGAATTAATTAATAGGGTAATTAATTAATTAAAAATAAATTAAGTGGTCACATGTGGAGAGGCAGGTAAAATGTAACATGCGTGGTAATGGTTTATGTAATATTTTGTAATAAGGCATATTATCATTTGTCCTAATCACTAATATTTTATTTGGATTTTTTGTACAATAAACCCTGAATTTAGCAAGCATGCATATGTGTGTGTACATGTGCGAACATGTGTGTATGTGTATATGTGTGCATGCGCTGTTGCAATGTTGCTTGCCAGTGTGTACAGGGTGAGGGTGAAAAAAGCTAACTGTGTTGCAATGTTTTTATTTATCAGAGTCTGTCATGTCATTTAAGTAGAACCACCCTTCTGTACATATTATTTGTCTAAATAACATCATCGTAATCAAAGCATTTACAATATTAATTTAGAAAAAGAGACCGCTTTCAGCTCTTATTGTATGTTAGGTAAGAAGATACAGACATAATTAGTTAGTAAGTTATTTCTGTAAGATGATTGTCAGTACAAAATATGTATTTGACCTCTTAAATTGGTTATATTTTTTTTTAATTTCATTTTATTTGTGAGCATACTGTACAGAGGGGTTACAATTACATGGGCAGGATAATGCGTACATTTCTTACCAAGCATTGCAGCCTCCTGCTTTGTTTACCCTTCTCATCCCTTCCCAGCTTCCCCCCTCCCCCACCCAATCCCAATCCTTCTCCCCCCCCCCTCCCACTCCGCACCGACGTTGTAAAGCTCGTTTTGGACATGACAACTTGTACTTCTCATTGTTGCAACAGGTCCACCTGTATCCTTAAGCGACTTGTTTTTCCCCATCTCCTAAACAAGTTATACTGACATCAAATATAGTGAAAGCAGGGTTATACTGTGGAGGAGCGACATACAAACCAACAAAAAACAATCTTATAAATGCGTTAGGAACACATGCATGAAAGAAAAAAAACATTAAAATACATATCTAAGGGTTCATTTTCCTGACATCACATTATCTGACCTTTTCCGCTTGGCTCATACATATCCTAGATATTGCAAATAAGGGAAACCATGGGGCCTATGTTTCTTTGTGCCTGGCTTACTTGACTTAATATATTTTTTTCCAAGTTTTTCCATTTCCTAACAAATGGGGCAATGTCATTCTTTCTGATGGAGGCATAGAATTCCATTGTGTATATATACCACATTTTCTGGATCCATTCATGTACTGAGGGGCATCTGGGTTGGTTCCAGATCTTAGCTATGGTAAATAATGCTGCAATAAACATTGTTGTGCTGGTAGCTTGAATGTGGTCTTGTTTGTAAACTTTTGGGTAAATGCTCAAAAGTGGGATTGCTGGGTCATAGGGGAGTTCTATGGGAAGTCTTTTGAGGAACCTCCATACTGCTTTCCAAAGTGGTTGAACAAGTTTACTTTTCCACCATCAGTGAAGTAAGGTTCCCTTCTGTCCACCTCCCCTACAGCATCTGTTGTTGTTAGAGTTCTTGATTTTTGCCATTCTAACTGGTGTGAGGTGGTATCTCAATGTTGTTTTGATTTGCATTTCTTTTATGGCTAGGGATGTTGAGCATTTCCTCATGTGTCTATTGGCCATCCTTCTTTCTTCTTCAGAGAAGTTTCTCTTTAAGTGTTTCGTCCACTTACTTATTGGGCAGTTGTTTCTTTGAGGATTTGTTGTTGGGGGGTATAATTTTTTGAGTTCCAAGTATATTTGAGATGTGAGACCCTTTTCTGTTGTTTGGCTAGTCAAGATCTTCTCCCAATCACTGGGCTTTCTATTGATCTTGCTAGCTATGTCCTTTGCCATGCAGAAGCTCTGCAACTTTATGCAGTCCCATTTGTCCAACCTTTCATTGATTTGTTGTGTTTCCTGGTCTCTATTCAGAAAATTTCGGCCTGAGCCAAGGAGACCTAGGATTTCTCCTATTCCATCCTGTAATGTTTTCAGAGTGTCTGCTTTGACTTCGAAGTCTTTTATCGATTTGGAGTTGATTCTGGTGCAGGGTGATATATAAGGATTTAGCTTTAGTTTTCTACATGTAGTTAAACAATTTTGCCAGCACCATTTACTGAAGAGGCTATGTTTGTTCCATACTATTGTTTTAGCTCCCTTATCGAAGGTTAGATGGCTGTAGGTCTGTAGTTTCATTTCTGGGTTTTCAATTCTATTCCATTGGTCCTGAGGTCTGTTCTTATGCCAGTACCAAGCTGTTTAGATTACTATGGCTTTATAGTAGAGTTTGAAATTTGGTATTGATATTCCTCCAGCAGTGTTCATTCCGTTGAGGAGCGTTTTTGCTATTCAGGGTCTTTTATTGTTCCATATGAATTTTTGGATTGCCTCTTCCATTTACTTGAAGAATGAGGTTGGAATTTTGATAGGTATCGCGTTGAATTTGTAGATAGCCTTGGGAAGTATTGCCATTTTCACGATGTTAATCTTTCCAATCCAGGAGCATGGGAGGTTTTGATTTTTTAAGTTCTGTGTTGATTTCCTTTTTCAAGATTTTAAAGTTTTCATCATAGAGGTCCTTCACTCCTTTGGTTAAGTTAATTCCTATGTATTTTATTTTTTGTGTTGCTATTACAAATGGAGTTGCTTTCCTAAATTCAGCCACACTTTTCTCATTGTTGGCATACAGAAAAGCCATTGATTTTGGCGGGTTAATTTTATACCCTGCTACTTTGCCAAAGTTTTGAATCAGCTTGAGTAATTTGGGAGTGGTGTCTTTGGGATTCTTTAAAAACAAGATCATGTCGTCTGGAAAGAGGGAGAGTTTTATTTCTTCTTTCCCTATTTGGATCCCCTTTATGTCTGCATCTTGTCGTATTGCTGTACCTAGGCATTCTAATACTAGATTGAAGAGAAGTGGAGAGAGTGGACATCCTTGTCCTGTTCCTGAATTAAGAGGAAATGGCTTTAGTTTTTCACCATTAAGTATAATGCTGGCTGTACGTTTGTCATATACAGCCTTTATTGTATTGAAGACTGTTCCATGCATTCCTAATTTTTCCAAATCCTTCATCATAAAGGGGTGTTGGATCTTGTCGAATGCTTTTTCTGCATCTTTTGAGGTAACCATGTGGTTCTTTTCTTGCTCCTGTTGATGTGATGAATAATAATTGATTTGCGTATATGGAACCAGTTTGCATCCATGAAATGAATCCTGTTTGCTCATGGTGTATGATTTTTTGGGTGAATTGTTGAAGTCGGTTGGACAAAATTTGGTTGAGAAGTTTTGCATCAATATTCATCAAAGAAATGGGTCTATAGTGCTCTTTCTTTGATGATTCCCTGCCTGGTTTTGGGATGAGGGTTATGATGGCTTCATAGAATGTATTCGGTAGTGAACTCTCTCTTTCAATTTCATTGAAGAGTTGGAGGAGTATTAGTGTGAGCTCTGCTTTGAAGGTCTTGTAGAATTCCTCTGTAAAACCATCTGGTCCTGGACTTTTCTTAGCTGGAAGGTCTCTTATTGCTGTTTCTTTTTTTCTTTTTTTTTGATTCCGGTTGTGGGACCTGAACTCTGGGCCTGGGCGCTGTCCCTCAGCTCTTCAGCTCAAGGCTAGCACTCTACCACTTGAGCCACAGCACCACTTCCGGATTTTTTCTTTTTGCTGATGTGGTGCTGAGGAATCGAACCCAGGGCCTCAGGCATGCAAGGCAAGCGCTCTACCACTGAGCCAACTTCCCAGCCCTTATTTCTGTTTCTATTTCAATGCTTGTTATGGGCCTGTTAAGCTGGTTTAACTCATATTGGTTTGGTTTAGTTTTGGCATGTCAATATTTGCTAGGAAAAGGTCCATTTCTGTCAAGTTCTCCAACTTATTAGCATGAAGTTTTGAGAAGTATTCCCTTATTATGTTTGAATCTTGGTTGTTTCCGTGGTGATGTTTCCATTCTCATCTCTGAGTTTATTCATTTGGGTGTGTTC
Organism: Dipodomys spectabilis; assembly: GCF_019054845.1. Taxonomy (NCBI): domain Eukaryota; kingdom Metazoa; phylum Chordata; class Mammalia; order Rodentia; family Heteromyidae; genus Dipodomys; species Dipodomys spectabilis. The sequence continues at coordinate 477,665 of NW_024871092.1, read as the reverse complement.
TCTTCTTCTTCTGATAAGATTTGCTAAGGGTCTGTCAATTTTGTTAATTTTTTCGAAGATCCAAGTTTTGTTTTGTTGATTCTTTCTATAGTTTTTTTGGATTCTAATTCATTTAATTCTGATTTAATTTTAATTATTTCTTTCCGTCTACTGGATTGAGGTTTATCTTGCTGGTTTTTTTCAAGGAAGTTTAGATGTGTCATTTAATTGTTGGTTTCAGATCTCTCAAATTTGTTGATGTAGGAGCTCAGAGCTATAAACTTGCCAATGAGTACTGCTTTTGCTGTGTCCCATGGGTGCTGGTAATTTGTGTGTTCATTTTTGTTGAATAGCATGAACATTTGAATTTCCTTTCTAATCTCTTCCATGACCCACTCGTGATTCAGCAGTGTGTTGTTCAGCCTCTATGTGATACTAGACTTTCTTTGGTGGCTTTTGGTGTTGAGTTCTAATTTTATTCCCTTGTGGTCAGAGAGAATGCAAGGAATAAGTCCAGTGTTTCTTAATTTAGGCAAGTTTGCTTTGTGGCCTAAAATGTGGTCTATTTTAGAAAATGTTCCATGTGCTCCTGAGAAAAACAAGTATTCTGATGCTGCTGGGTGAAATGTTCGGTAGATATCTGTTAAATCTAGTTGATCTATGCTGCTGTTTAGATCTGCAGTTTCTATGTGCAGTTTTTGCCTAGTTGATCTATCTATTGGGGCGAGTGGTGTGTTAAAATCCACAATAATTAATGTCTTTGGATTTATATGGGATTTGAGGGAAAGTAGTGTTTCTTGGATAAATGTCGGTGCACCATTTTTTGGCAAGTAGATATTTAGAATTGTAATATCCTCCTGAAAGAGAGATCCCTTAATTTGTATGTAGCGACCTTCTTTATCTCTTCTCACAAATTTTAATTTGAAGTCTATTTTGTCTGATATTAGGATTGCAACTCCTGCCTGTTTATGGGGGCCGTTTGCTTGGTAGATTTTGTTCCAACCTTTAACATTGAAAATGTGTTTGTTTTTACGGGCAAGATGTGACTCCTGAAGGCAGCAGATAGAGGGGTCTTGTTTTTTAATCCAACTAGGCAGACTATGTCGCGTAATTGGATAGTTCAGTCCGTTAACGCTAAGAGAAAGGACTGAGAGGTATTTGGGAGTTCCTGCCATGTTATCCACCTTCTTGGGGGCTGCGAAAACTGGGTTCTTCCTATGGTTCTTGGATTCTCTGTTTGGGTGCAGTTTCTTGGTCTTTATTGTGGTCTTGTTGGTTTTCTATGTGTAGGACATCTTTAAGGATCTTTTGTAGGGCTGGTTTGGTGGAGATGTATTGTTTCAATTTTTCTTTGCTATGGAAGGTTTTTATTTGGCCTTTAGTTATGAAGGAGAGTTTAGCTGGGTACAGTATTCTTGGTTGATAGTTGTTTGTTTTTAGGTCATGGCATACATCATTCCAGGCTCTTCTTGCTTTGATTGTCTCTGCTGAGGAATCTGAGGTGATTCTAATTGGTTTCCCTTTATAGGTGATTAATATTTTCTCCTTCAAAATAAATTGGATTTACTTTTAAGATACACTCATGGAGTGATTTGGACTGACTTGACCAAACAGGTATTACTCTCTGTTTATTCTTGTGAAACACAAGTTGAATAAACTCTTTCCGGATTTCTGTTGAAAATCACTTTCTTTGCAATATTATATCTATTCTAATTAAGAGATAATCAAACCCATATTACGTTTGAATATCCCATTTTATTTATTGAAAATAAGTATTGTGGATATGCTTGTTAGATATTCCTTTCAAAAATGAACAAAAAGCATGTGTCATGTCCAGATTGTCGATGCATTTGAAGGTGTTTTGTACATGCACAGGGATCTTTACTAATGGCTCTTTTGTGGAAGTAACTATGAGAACTTTACCAAATAAGGCCTTTTGAATATCTTTTCCAATATACATAACATCCCAGAGCAAGTCTTGCAATTTCTGAAAACCCTTTGAATATTTTAGTATTATTTCAGTTCATTGACTGTAGAGCTAACATTTCTGAAATAAATATTGCTAAGATTTGAAAATGTAAGTGGGTATAAAAGCTTTTTTATGCTTCATTTTATGAAAACCCAGTTTTTATGAAAGCAAATGGAATAGAATAAAAGACTGTAAGTGAATTGGGTAAGCTAATTATTAGTATAACTTGGTTTTCTATTAACAGTCCATTGAATGTAGATGATGCAGTTAAATTATTTCCTCTGTACTTCAGTTAGTTTTAGAATCTTTATAGTTATGAGTGAACTTTTAGTATAAATAAACGTCTTTCAAAATGATTAGGTTTAACTTTGTGTTTTGTGTCCTACTCCCAAGAAAATGAGTTATTTTTAAGTGTTAATAATTTATCATTATCATTATCATAGGGAATCATAATCATTATCATAGGGACTTAAAAATGCAGTAGTATTGATGTCTTTTTAAACCAATTGTATTCACAAGTTGGAGAGTCTTTAATTCATAATTAGGTCTTGATATCTATGATTTTCAACCTCTCTTTCCTAACATTAATGATAGGTCAGATTGCATTTTTGGGTATATGAAAGGTAAAATATTTATCTGGGGTCAAAAGTGATTTTTATATATTTTTCTTTAATAACATTTTAAAATAGTACATTTCTCTCAAAATGTTGGGTATAAAAAGTAATCAAAATACTTCTAATGGTAAACACTTTAGGTGAGCTACAATGTGGAAATGATTGCTCCAAAAGACCTGCAGTCTGTTTCCATCAGAAATTGGGCAGGTCATTCTTTCAGTTAGACTGTGCTAACCAGAGATGGGTTCCCCAGGCAGTGCAGTGTTGAGTGAAGGGATAAAATATGATTTCTACTATTTTGAGCTACAAATCAAGAATGTTATAGTTTATCAGTTCCTTTCACCAGTGAGGTATAAATTGATTATGAACTTGGAGTTTTCATATTACAGTTATTTATTTTCTTTTTTTGTTGTTGTTGGTCATGGTGCTTGAACTCTGGGCTTGGGTGCTCTCCCTGCGCTCTTCCACTCAAGGCGAGCGCTCTACCACTTGGACCACAGTGCCACTTCCAGTTTACTAGTGGTTTATTAGAGATGAGTCTCACAGTCTGTCCTGCCCTAGCTGGCTTTGAACCACAATCCTCAGATCTCAGCCTCCAGAGTAGCTTGCATTATAAGCATGAGCCACCGGTGTCTGCCTTAGTTACCTATTTTCTAACAAAGATAAAGTGAAATATTATTAGAGTGTGCACAATATTTTTGGGAAATTTTCCTAGAATTAGTAGACTGAGTGCTGGTATTTAGTTATAAAATAGAATAAGGTTATTTCATATGGTGGGAATGGAACTCAGGCTAACACTTACCGTGTGTGCAATGTTGTACTAGTAATTCCAACTCTGAAGGCTTAAATATCATCATCTTACAATTAAAAATAGAAGTAGTTCCATTTTATGGGATTATTGTGAGGATTAAATTAGATACCAAAGGTAAAGTACTTGGAAAACAATCAGAGTTTGATACTTTCTTGTAGAGAGCTGCATGCAGCCACACCTTGAAGATGGCACCGGCTTCCGCCCTCTGCCTTACCGATGGCGAGTGCTCTCTGTGGTAAACAACTCCTTATATGGCTAAGGCATAGAATCTGGCTTGCTTCCGCGCACCTGGACCTATTGATGGCTCTCACATGGCATATCAGGGTTGGCTACCCAGCAGGTACTTAAGGCTGTGTGGGATTCTCCCCGGGGTCAGTCAGAAGATTGCTCAAAGGTCCTGAATAAAGTGCGGAGAGAAGAGCTCGGTGTTGCGTCTTCCTTGCTGGTCAAGGTGGTCGTGACAGGTTGGTGGCCCATACGGGGATTCAACCATAACCTCAACAAGGACTCAGAACTCTCTGCGGTCAGGGTGGCGCACTGGTAAGTTCCCAGGAAAAGGGGGAATCCGCGACAAGAGTGGGGGTTAAGTTCCCAGGTAATATGGGGAATCCGGAACAAGAGCGGGGGGGGGGGGGGGGGGGGGATTTTTTCTCTTCTCTGTAGATAAAGAGAGAGTGAGAACCCGGGGCTAGTCGGTAGAATAGCCAAAAGTAAAAGTAAAAGATTGTTTATCAGGTTAAGATTATTAAAACATGAGCGCTTCTTCTTCGCACCCAATTTTTTTGGCTCTCAATGAGCTACTGCACTCAAAGAAGTTAAAAATAAAAAAGAGTACTTTAGAGAGATTTTTGGATGAATGTGACATCGTTGCCCCGTGGTTCGCTGTCTCCAGAAGCCTCACGGTGGCCTCTTGGGAGAAACTAGGGAGGGACCTAGATTTTGCCTCTGAGCAGGGAACGCTTAAGAGCGGAGTGGGACCAATATGGAAACTGATGAGAGGCTGTCTTGAGGACCAGCGCTGAGGTGTGTCGGTGGAGAATGGTCGGGCCGCCCTGGAAATGCTCCAGGAAGGAAGATTGGAGGGGGCAGGCAGTGAAAAGGGAAAGAGCATGGGGGGCTGGGAAAGTGGCTCAATGGGGCTGGGAAGGGGGCTGGGAAGGTGGCTCAGTGGTAGACCACTTGCCTTGCATGCATGAAGCCCTGGGTTCGATTCCTCAGCACCACATAAGCAGAAAAAAAAAGCCAGAAGTGGTGCTATGGCTCAGGTGGTAGAGCTCTAGCCTTGAGCTGAAGAGCTGAGGGACAGAGCTCAGGCCCAGAGTTCAGGCCCAGGAAAAAACCTATTCAAAAAATGCTGCAAATTTGTCTAAACAGTTGTCTAGTTATCTTTTAGGTAATTGAACTGGGGAGTTCGACAGCCTGATGGAACAGCTCAGGGTTGCCATCGTCACGGTGAACTCGACCCGAGTGGATGCCAGATTGGCGGAGAGGTTATCTTCATGGATCTCCGCTGCCATGAATCATCTTAAGGAGTGGGCGGGTGTGGGAGCCCTGACAGGCCTCCTGGTATTAGCCTCCTTGGTATGTGTGTGGTGCATTTGCCAAATTAGAGGTTCTCAGCGTTGCAGTGCAGCCATGATTATCCAAGCCTTTACAGCCATTGAAGCAGGACAGTCTCCCCATGTATGGCTTGCTACTAGCCCTTTTTGAGCACAGGATGCGAGGCTTGAGCACTGCACTTGAGGTCCACCGAGGTCGTGGGCCCCAAGAAGAGCAAGTCTGATTGCATGTGGGTTGATGCCCTAACTCCCACCTCTGTGAAAAAGGGTATTGGACAGATCTGGTAATCATCGGGTGGATAACACCTGAGTGAGGATCAATACAATGTCCCAAATTTCTTCTATAGAGATCAGACCTCTACTCTTGCCTGTTGCAAAATAAAAAAGGGGGAACTGTAGAGAGCTGCGTGCAGCCGCACCTTGAAGATGGTGTCGGCTTCCGCCCTCCGCCTTCCAGATGGCTAGTGCTCTCTGTGGTAAACAACTCCTTATATGGCTAAGGCATAGAATCTGGCTTGCTTCCGTGCACCTGGACCTATTGATGGCTCTCACGTGGCATATCAGGGTTGGCTACCCAGCGGGTACTTAAGGCTGTGTGGGATTCTCCCCGGGGTCAGTCAGAAGATTGCTCAAAGGTCCTGAACAAACTGCGGAGAGAAGAGCTCGGTGTTGCGGCTTCCTTGCTGGTCAAGGTGGTCGTGACACTTTCTACCTGTTATTTTATCAGGTGTATATTCTAATATTTTTACTGTGATTTTTATATTGTGTCTATTTAGGATATACAAAGTGATGTATTGATATTCATTGCGCTGTTCACTTTTCTGTCATTATGAGGAAAATGCCTGCAAAGAAAATTTCTGAGAAGAATTATCATATTGACTGATGGTTTAAGATCAGATGTCTCCATTGTTTTTAATTATATTTTTATTAAATAGTTGTACGAATGGTTTTCCATTTAACGAATCAATTTGTAAGTACAATGGATCTTTACATAATTTTCTAACATCCTTCCAAACCTCAACCCACTTTCCTTTTTTCTAGTTTCATACTATCTGCATTGAATATTATGACTTCACTCTGTACTTCCATAAGTCTCTTTATTTCTTCCCTTTGACTTCCCCTCACATTTTCCAAGTGATAGTCTCCTGGTATTCATTTTGTTGGATTAAAAGTTCAATTTTATAAGAAATTACACCTGTTAAATACTCCTTCGCAAATAGCATGCTTCGATTAATATTGTTGTTTAACTAGCATAAAATTCTGGCTGCTAAGTATGTGTCCTTTTTGTGTCTGGCTGTGACTTTGTTTACTTAATATAATTTTAGATCTATTCATTTCTTTGCAAATGCTGTAACAGTCTTTATAATGGATGTGTGCAATCCAATTGTGTATATGTGCAACACTTTCTCCAACCATCCCTCTGCTAAAGTGCATCTGGGCTGTTTCCATAAATTCTCTACAGTGAATAGTGCAGTAGTGAACATGATTGTGAGAGGGATTTTACTCTAACCTTTGGGAAGAATTCATCACTATTTTTCTGGGAGCAATCCTCTAGCCAATTTTCCAGAATAAGCACATCCCTTCCTTCATCTCCATCACAACGTTTTTCAAGTCCTCAAAAACACACTACCCCCTACAGGTCTCAATCAGCTAAAACCACACTGTGCCCATATTCTTTGTTGTTGTTGTTGTTGTTTCTCTCCGGTCGAGGGGCCTGAACTCTGGGCCCCTCTGGCACTGTCCCTCAGCTTTTCTGCTCAAGGCTAGCGTTCTACCACAGCGCCACTTCTGGCTTTCTTCTTTTTCTTATGTGGTGCTGAAGAATCAAACCCAGGTCCTAATGCATGCAAGGCAAAAGCTCTACCACTGAGCCACTTTCCCAGCCCCAATATGCCCATATTCTTTTAATACATTTTTTCATAATTTTATACATAATTTAGTGAGAACCTTCTATGTACTTTCCTAATGTGGGAATGAAGTATATGACAATAGATTAAAAGTAAGAGTTCTGGAATTTAATTACCTATTATCATATTTAAAATAATTTTCAGCTCTAACTCATAGCCTCACTTACTATTATTTTAATCTTTAATTGATTACTTCATCTATCCACTAAATTATAACATGTGATTTAAATACAAAGGCAAAAAAGTGTGGTTTGACTTTGACACTCATGTGTGAGGATGCACAATATGGGCAAATAAAGGGATTTGAATAAATAGCCATTATCCGTTTTGTTAAATGGTTTTCTCAAACTGATTTTCACAATTCATATTTCATTCAACAACAAGAAACGTGACAATTCCTTTTGCTTTGCTCCTCATTAAACTTGTTTCCATGTTAATTTATAATGAAGGATGATTTCATAAATCTACTATAGATACAAAAATATGTTAAAATATTTATATATGTATTCATTGATATAAATATACACACATATATTATGAAGGTTATAATGATAAATTATAACTTCTGTAACTGTACAACTTACTAAATTATTAAAAACATGGACGACTCAGGCCCTGGAATCCTGGTTACTCAGGAGGCTGAGATCTGACGATCATGGTTTGAAGCCATCCTGGGCAGGAATGTCCATGAGCCTCTTATCTCCAAACAACCAACATAAAATCAGAAATGGAACTGTGGCTCAAAGTAGTAGAGTGATAGTCTTGAGAGAAAAGACTCAGAGATATCACCCAGGCTCTTAGTACAAGAACTAAAATCTACCCCCAAAAAGTATTTAATTTACACCTGTGTAAGTGGAGTATTTCCTTCACCCAAATGCACATCCATGCTCATTTGCAAGGTAACTGTTATGTCTGAAGTACCACATAATATTATCACTTAAGTAGAAAGCATTGCAACATGGGTAAACTCTATCTCCACTCAAATGGATTTTTCTCCACTCAAATATTCAAATCTTGCAATTATTCCCATTATTTAAAGTCATAGCTTTTTTTCTTTAATACCCAAATTATTAGAATTTGAATTGAGTGTCTTGTGTCTCCTAAATGGATGTTCTTACCACTTTGGCATGTCCCCAGCCCTAAATTATCCTGATTAACTTTCAGATAGAATCTTGCTTCCTACTTGTGTATGATCGTGGGCTCAGTCTACTTCATGTTATTCTTCCTGGAATTTAGAATAACAAGTGCCTGGCATTGTGTACAGATCTTTCTGTCCAGTCTGAGCTTTAACCACTATCCTCACAACAGTAGACTCCCATGTAGTCAGGATTTTCATAAGCTTATCATAGCTTTTTTTTAAAAAAATCTTTGCATTTCCTGCAGGTTTTTGAGCACTGGGTTAATTTGTGTTTTCTTGGGTTGTTTTGGTTCTTTTGAATGTATGTGTTCAGTTGTTCCTCATTTTTCCTTTTGTTTCTTTCACTCAAGTTCTTACCTATAGTGCTGAGAAACCAATTCTTCTTTCTCAAGATAGTCAAGGTGAACATTATTTATTCCAAAACAATTCCAGTAATATTTAAACACCTTCAGGAATTTCGAGAAAATGGCGGAGGAGAATCTGGTGACTAAACAAGCTCTCACATAGAAAGCAGTTCTAGTGTTCCAATGAACAGTACTAGTCACACCAAGTGTGCCATCTCAGTACAGAGACTTTGGCCAGAGAGGGAAAATCCAGGTAAGGAGACAGATCTGAGCATTTTCCACCAGCCATGGCTGAGGCAGCTGTGGCGGCTGTGGTGGCATCCATAGCTGCCATACCTACAACCCAGAGAGTCTGGGACAAATGTGCCAGATGCAGCGGGCGAGCAGATTTTACTCAACACCAGCAAGAACTGACAAGTAGCAGATAGCTTCACCCTGCAGATAGCAGACCAGAGGCTACCCTGGAACCAACACTCCAGCTTGAGTACAAAACTGACATCCTCACTCCTTCTCAAAGGGAGCAGAGGAGGGAAGGCCACCCCTCCCCCAACATCGGAGATATCCATCTTTGATGTAGACAAAGACCTGGCTAAGCAGCTAGCTCCAACTCAGTCCTTTGATGAAAACAAGAGTCATTTAGCGAGTCACAAGTGCTTACCCTGACCTGCCATTCTCAATGCCACCTATGGGAAAGTCACCACAAAGAGGCAGAGAAAGCTACACCAAGGAAGGTGTGGTTTTCTTCACTATGTAAACAGAACCAGAGGCTGACCCTACCTACAGCAGCCCTGACAATCAATTGAAACTCAGTAAACAAAAACCCTGAGAATGGCTCCAGGCTGGGCTCTGTGAATGTCTCAGAAGCTAGCCCCTCAGGGAAAAGCTACTGTTTGCTGAAAGGCCTCAACTTTATGCAGAACCCAGCATTATCACAGCAACTCCAAACTAGAGGAAACAGCCATCTCCCTCTTTTGTGATACTCAAAGCAGATCTCCCTCCCACTGAACTAGCCTGGGAGGACTATCACAAACTTCTGGGTAAACCAACAGAATTTTTTCTGCCTGCCCAAACAAACTGACTTAAGAAACCAATCAAGCCACAGAAAACCAAACACCACAAGCAAGCCAGAGACTCCACCAAGAGACTTTTTACTGACACAAGGGAGATACAGGATCTTCCCATCAACCCCCCCAAAAACAAAATCAAAGAAGTCTTTTTTTGTATCATTTAAAAATTTTTACTTTTGAATTATAAAAATTGTTTTTATTAATCATTTTTTCTTCCTCTTATAACTTTTATTTTAGGTGTATGTGTGTGTGTGTGTGTGGACTTGTTTTTTTTAAAAAAAATCTCTACTGACCTGTCGGTCTTTTTTGTTCTTTCTTTCACATTAGTTTTACTTTTTCATCTTTTGTTCTTTTTGCATGAATTATTTGTTGTTCTGTTCATCCTCATATATATCTGTCATTGATTATAACACCTTATCCCCCATTGTGTACATACTTATTCCAAAAATGTATTACTCAATTCAAAACCTCTTAGGATTCAATTCCTTAATAGCAGTATTATCTATTTATACCTATAAAATATTTGAAGTATTTTTATTTTGTAGTTTTTCAGGTCTCCTTTTTATCCCTCCCTTCCTCTCATCTTATCATTTTCTTCTCTCAATATCATCTATAAACTTACATAATTCATAAGTGTTTCACTTTTTAAATATAAATTTTTGTTTTTCCATTTTCTCTCAATATTACTTCTTCAAATTTTCATTACTTTTAAGAGTTTCACTTTTTAAATTTAAATATTTGTCTTTCTATTTTTTTCTTGTCTCTTTTTTTAAATTTTGTTTTCTTCTCTCTCTCTTATCATTCTTTCCAATCCATTTCCCTCTGCGAGATTAGGACTTGGCTAATTTCACTCTCCTTTTACCTTTCCACATCCCTCTAACCCTATTTTCCCCACCTTTCTCCCTAAACATAATAATTTCTGGCTTGTCAAATTCTTCTTTGGTATTCTTAGCCTATTAATACATAGTTGTTTAATGTTGAATAGACTGTATCTGTTGAACTAGATTGTATCTGCAGACATTTGACTATGCAATTACAGGACTTTGGTTGATGCTTGCCTTAAAATGGTGTTCTAGCACAAAACTGGAATTACTTTCATCCCAAATGGGCAGAACAAGCAAGAAAAACACAAGAAAAATGGCAAGTCCGGTTATCTCAATTCCCACTCAAGATAATCAGGTGATAGAACAGATGAATAATCCAGAGGAGAGTTCCCAAAAAGTTCTACAAACACTACTGGTAAAAATGATGAATGAAAAGATTGAAACCCTGCAAAGGACTCAGTGTGAGCGTGATAGGGAGAGAGAGGAGGCAAACCAAAGATCAAAACAGGAAGCTCATGGGCTTGAGAAAACTACTCAAAGATTGATACTGGAATTGTGTGCACAGGTTGAGAACACTCAAAGAGAAATAAAGGAATTGTGTGAGCAGGCTGACATCAGTCAAAGAGAACTACAGAAGTTGCATGAACGTGAGAAATCCAAAGAGTAATACAAGAATTGCAAGAGCGGGATGAGCATAGACAAAGATCATAGAGGCATTCGTGGAATCCATAAACAGACAACTGAAAGGAGTCAGGGAGACCACAAAGGGGATGATGAATGGAGCCCAACAGAAGGAATGGGAGTCCAAGGAAACCATAACCAATCAACAAAGTGATTTGAGAATAAACATTGAACACCAAATTAAGGAAGTAAAGAATTTCATACAAGATCTAAAACAAAGCTCCAACAAAGAATTTGAAGCCATAACAGCTGACTAATTAGAAGGAAAAGAAATGAAAAATAAAGTAGAAAGTCTTGACAGTAGGTTAGACCATGCAGAAGATTGAATCTCTGTCATTGAAGACAGCCTAGGTATTATAGAGAAAGAACATACAACTATCCAAGACAAATTCAAGAAATATGATAGATCTATTCAACACTTGGAAGACACCATCTGAAGGCCCTATTTGAGGGAAATGGGTGTAGAGGAGCACATAGAGACAGAAGTTAATGGTCTAGAAAATTTGTTCAACAGGATCCCAGCAGAGAACTTCCCAACACGCAAAAAGATAGGCATATTCAGATATAAGAAGCTTTTAGAACTCCAAAAAGACCAGTCAGGAACAGGACATCCCATCGTCCAATTATAATCCGCAAAAGATCAATTCAGAACAAGGAAAAGATCCTTAAAGCTGTCAAGGAGAAAAGTTCAGTCACCTATAAAGGAAAACCAAGTAGAATCACCTCAGATTTCTCAACAGAGACAATTAAAACAAGAACAGCCTGGAATGATGTATGCCATGCCCTAAAGACAACTATCAACCAAGAATAGTGTACCCAGCTAAACTCTCCTTCATAATTGAAGGTCAAATAAAAATCTTCCATAGCAAAGAAAAACAAACAATATATCTCCACCAAATCAGCTCTACAAAAGATACTTAAAGATGTCCTAAACATAGAAAACCAACAAGACCACAATAAAGGCCAAGAAAACACACCCAAACAGAATCCAAGAAGCATAGGCAGAATCCAGTAAGCGTAACACCCAAGAAGGTGGATAAAATGGTTGGAACACCCAAATACCTCTCAGTCCTCTCTTTCAATATTAGGGGATGTAACTCTCCAATTAAGCAACATAGACTGTCCAGTTGGTTTTAAATGCAAGATTCTTCTATTTTCTGCCTTCAGGAATCACAACTTGCCCATAAATTTCAAACACATTTTGAAAGTGAAAGGCTGGAACAAAATCTACCAAGCAAACGGCTCCCATGAACAGGCAGGAGTTTCAATCCTAAATTCAGATAAAATAGACTTCAAATTAACATTATTGAGAAGAGATAAAGAAGGTTACTACATACTAATTAAGGGATCTCTCTTTCAGGAGGATATTAAAATTCTAAATATTTGCCAAACAATTGTGCACCCAAATTTATCCAAGAAATACTACTTTAAATCTCACATAGATCCAAATGCATTAATTGTTGGGGACTTTAACACACCACAATCCCCAATAAATAGATCAACTCGGCAAAAACTCAACAGAGAAACCACCGATCTAAACAAGTGCATACATCAACTGATTTAGCAGACATTCACGAATATTCATCCAGCAACATCAGAGTACACTTTTTACTCAGCAGCACATAGAACATTTTTCAAAAACACCTCATTTTAGGTCACAAATCAAACTTGTCAAAATTCAGTAACATTAAATTCATATCTTGCATTCTCTCAGACCAAAAGGGAATAAAATTAGAACTCAACACAAAAAACTACCAAAGAAAGTCCAGTAACACATGCAGGCTAAAAAACACACTGTTGAAACACCAGTGGGTCATGGAAGAGCTTAGAAACAACGTTCAAATGTTCATGATATTCATCAAAAACTAGCACAGAGATTGTCAGCTCCTCTGGGACAAAGCAAAGGCACGATTCAGAGGCAAGTTTATAGCTCTCAGTTCCTATATTAACAAATTGGAAAGACCTGAAACCAACAATTTAATGAGATCTGACACTCCTTGAAAAAGTGCATCAAGATAAACCCGAATCCAATTGATGGAAAGAAATAATTAAAATTAAATCAGAATTAAATGAATTAGAATCCAAAAAAACTATAGAAAGAATCAACAAAACAAAGAGTTGGTTCTTCGAAAAAATTGACAGACCCTTAGCAAATCTTATCAGAAAAAGAAGAGAACACACCCAAATTAATAAACTCAGAGATGAGAATGGAAACATCACTACAGAACCAACCAAGATTCAGAACATTATAAAGGAATACTGCTCAAATCATTATGCTAATATGTTTGAGAACTTGGCAGAAATGGACCTTTTTTTCCCCTGGCAAATATTGACATGCCGAAACTAAACCAAGATGAGTTAAACGATCTTAACAGACCCATATCAAGCATTGAAATAGAAACAGCAGTAAGAAACCTCCCATCTAAGAAAAGCCCAGGAACAGATGGTTTTACAGCAGAATTCTACAAGGCCTTCAAAGCAGAGCTCACATCAATACTCCTCCAACTCTTCAATGAAATTGAAAGAGAAAGTTTACTACCGAACACATTCTATGAAGCCATCATAACCCTCATCCCAAAACCCTCATCAAAGAAAGAGCACTATAGACCCATTTCTTTGATGAAATTGATGCAAAGCCTCTCAACAAAATTTTGGCTAATCAACCTCAACAATTCATCCAAAAAATCATACACCATGAGCAAACAGGATTCATTTCAGGGATGCAAAGCTGCTTCAATATGCGCAAATCAATTAACATATTTCCTCACATCAACAAGAGCAAGGATAAGAACCACATTGTTATTTCAATAGATGCAGAAAAAGCCATTGACAAGATCCAACACCTCTTTATGGTGAAGGTCCTGGAAAAATTAGGAATCTATGGAACATTCCTCAATACAATAAAGGCTATGTATGACAAAACTACAGAAAGCATTGTACTCAATGGTGAAAAACTAAAGCTATTTCCTCTAAACTCTGGAATGAGACAAGGATGCCCACTCTCTCTACTGCACTTCAATCTAGTATTAGAATGCCTATCTACAGCAATAAGACAAGATGCAAACATAAAGAGGAACCCAATAGGGAAAGAAGTAAAACTTTCCCTCTTTGTCGATGACATGATCTTGTATTTAAAGACTCTGCTCCCAAGCTACTCAAGGTGACTCAAAAGTTGGGCAAAATAGCAGGGTATGAAATTAAGCCTCAAAAATCAATGGCTTTTCTGTATGCCAACAATGAGAAAATTGTGGCTGAAATTAGGCGAGCAACTCCATTTGTAATAGCCCCACAAAAAATAAAATACCTGGGAATGAACTTAACCAAAGGAGTGAAGGACCTCTATGATGAAAACTTTAAATACCTGAAAAACGAAATCAAAACAAACTTAGAAAGTGGCAAAAACTAACCTGTTCCTAGATTGGAAAGATCAAATCGTGATAATGGCAATATTTCCCAACACTATCTACAAATTGAATGTGATACCTATCAATATTCCAACCTCGTTCTTCAAGGAAATAGGAAAGGCAAACCAAAAATTCATATGGAACAATAAAAGACCCCGAATAGCAAAAACGATCCTTAACAGAAAGAACAGTGATGGAGGAAAATCAGTACCAAATTTCAAACTCTTCTACAAAGCCATAGTAATCAAAACAGCTTGGTACTGGCAAGAGAACAGAACTCAGGACAAATGGAATTGAATTGAAAACCCAGAAATGAACCTAAAGACCTACAGCCATCTAATCTTTGATAAGGGAGCTAAAAAAAATAGAATGGAAGAAAGACAGCCTCTTCTGTAAATGGTGCTCTCAAAATTGGTTAACTACTTGTAGAAAACTAAAGCTAGATCCTTATATATCATCCTGCACCAGAATCAACTCCAAATGGATCAAAGACCTCGGGGTCATGAAGACACTCTGAAAACATTACAGGATGGAATAGGAGAAACCCTAGATCTCCTTGGTACAGGCCGAAACTTTCTTAATCGAGACCCAGAAACACAACAAATCATAAAAAGGTTGACAAATGAAATTACATGAAATTGCAGAGCTTCTACATGGCAAAGGACATAGCTAGCAAGATCCATAGAAAGTCCACAAATTGGGAGAAGATCTTCACTACCAATACAATGGACAAGGGTCTCATGTCTAAAATATATCTGGAACTCCAAAAAATTAAATCCCCCAACAACAAATCTTTAAAGAATCAACTGCCCAATAAATAAGTGGGCTAAAGTCTCAAAGAGAAACTTCTCTGAAGAGGAAAGAAAGATTGCCAATAGACACATGAAGAAATGCTCAACCTCCCTAGCTTTAAAAAATGCAAATAAAAACAACATTGAGATACCACCTCACCCCAGTTAGAATGGCTATAATCAAGAACTCTAACAACAACAGATGCAGGAGGAGATGTGGATAGGGGAACCCGACTGCATTGTTGGTGGTAGTGTAAACTTGTTCAACCACTTTGGAAAGTAGTATGGAGGTTCCACAAAAGACTTCACATAGAGCTCCCCTATGACCCAGCAATCCCACTTATGGGCATTTACACAAATGATCACAAAGAAGACCACACTAAACCTCCCAGCACAAAAATGTTTATGGCAACATTATTTATCATAGCTAAGTTTGGAACCAACCCAGATGCCCCTGAGTAGATGAATTGACCAAGAAATTGTGGTATATATACACAACTGAATTCTTTGCCTCCATCAGAAAGAATGACATTGCTCCATTGTTAGGAAAATGAAAGTCTTGGAAAAAATAATATTAAGTGAAGTAAGCCAGGCCCAAGTACACATAGGCCCCATGGTTTCCCTTATTGGTAATAAATAGTATATGTCTGAGACAAGCAGAAAAGGTAAGATTCATTGATGTTAGGTGAAATGTACCCCAAGAAAAGCACTCAAAGATTTTTTCTTTCATGCGATTGTTTCTAACATATTTATAAGATGAAATTTTGTTGTTTTGTATATCCCTCCTCCACAATATAACTCCTGTTTTCATTGTATTTTATGTTGGTATAATTTGTTGAGGGGAAGGGAAAAACAAATTGTTTAAACAGGGATAGAGTTGGACCCACTGTAACAATGAGATGTACACGACGTTATGTCGAAAAATGAACTTTAAAATTTTCGCAAGGCAGGGCATAACGGGGGGGGGGTCAGGAGGGGTGAGATGGAAAGGGATAGGAAGGGGAAACAAAGGAGGAGGCAACAATGCTTGATAAGACATGTACTCATTATCTTGCCCATGTAATTGTAACTCCTCTGTATGGTATTTTCAGAATAATAAAAAAAAAACTTCACACCTATTAATGGTATATGAATTCTATGTGCTTAGAAGGGTCTTTTTATTTTCACAGCTGTTTTTGGCATACACAGACATATCATGGATTATATGAAGATAATAAATTTCCAGATGCTTGCCAGAAGGAGTAAAATTTATAGTTTATTTTTTTCCAGAGGTTTCCCATTTCATGAAAGAAATATGCTGCTTGATGCATGATTTCACAAAATTACATTGCTAGGAAGAACTTAAACAATCATCTAACATTACAGAGTTGAGGGGGATGAATTGATCTCCTGAATAATTTACTTTTGGGTCAAATAAGAGCAGGTTGCCAAAAAGAGAGTAGACTTGAGAGAAACATGATGAGTTGTATGTAAATAGGTGCTTAGCTGATTTTGTTAATTTGTGAACTAATACTGGGAAATAAAGTACAGCAAGGTAAAAAAATGAAGAACTCTGCATTGAAATACTCATTTGTGTGTGTGCACACACGTGCCTGTACACACACGTGTATGTTCATGTGCTCGTGCATGCATTCATCATTCCTGCTCTAAGCATCTATGCCCAAGGTAGTGGTCTACCACTTGAGCCACTGCTGCACTTCTGGTTTTATTTTGAGATAATCACATGTTTTTTCATGATTGGACTGGCTTTGAACAGTAGTCTTCTGATCTCTGTCTCCCGAGTAGCTAGCTAAACTGATTCACTCTCTGTGTAGCTAGCTAAAATTTTGTCTGTCCTCTATGCTTCACTGCTCTTTTATTCTTTTCCTGAGGTAATCACAAGCCTGTTATATAAATGTCTAATTGCTTTGAAAATACTGTTACTGTTTGGCACCAGGGGCTCCAATCTGTACTCTTAATTACTTAGGAGGCTTGAGAACAGAAACTAGGACAAATTTTAGTGGGGTTCCTTCTCAATCTATAGTTGGATGCATTGGATCATTTCCACCATCCTGCACTATCTAGAGACTAAGGTTGGAAGGACTGCAGGAAACAGGAAGTTAGACAAGTTGGTGTGCAACTCTTATGCCATTGATGATGGGAAAGATAAAAGGACAGATCCGGTACATATTCTTGTGGAAAGGGAACCCTTATCCTAAAATTAACCACTGACTTAATGCCAGCCTAGCAAGAACAATACCCCAATTTGAAATCCTCACAATTTTCCCAAACCAAAATAAGTGCATACATTAACATCCCAAAACTTAGTACAATCTATTCTTTGCTCTAATATCATCTTTATCTGTTTATCATATGACGTGACAGACTAGTTTCTTCATTAAACTTATGATATATTTTAAAAGACCTAGAACATTCTTTCTCACTTATTAAGTGCAAACGAATGGCATATTTCCTCATTTCTTACATATTTGACTGCCACTAAAAATCCATTCAATGATTATTATAGTAATATATTCTGATTTATTACTTTATTTGTAACAGTTGTTAAACATTTTGCTTTTCTGCTGAAGTTTAAGTACTTAAATAGTATCATCAAAGTATATTCCTTGGGTACTTGGGACAGTTTTTTTATAAAGTTTTTAACTAATGGCTTCTAAGAATTCTTAATTGCTCTATTATTTGTTTTATTTTTAATTTCAATATAATTTTATTGTAAAGGTAATGTACAGAGGGGTTACAGTTACATAAATAAGGTAATGTGTAGATTTCTTTTGGAAGGAACATTGTTATCCCCTCCATCGATTTCTTTTATATACTCAAACAATTACTGATGCTTTTGCTGTTGCTATTTATCAAATGTACTTTTGCTTTCTTTGTTCATGCATTTTATTATAAAATTGATATAAAAAGGGCTTACAGTTATTTAAGTCAACTAAAGAGTACACTTCATTTTATTTTCTATATTTCAAATTTTGATCTTGATTACTTATTTTCTTGTTTCCTTAGGATAACTCTTTTTTCAGAGTTGTAGGATTAATTTAATTTTGCATGATTTTTACACATGTAAATTATTCAGACATATATATGTTGCTTTTAAAATATTTAACATGTGAATATTTAAAATTATTTTCTTAATTTTTATATGGTTGATGAATTTAAATAAATTGATTTTCTTATAGTTCTAAACATATTTTTCCAGGTAACAAATAATTACTGTATTTTCAAGAAGCATATACTATATTAAGAAAGGCTTCATTTCTTGGTCACTTTTTTGTAAATATTTGTTCTTGAATTAAAAAAAAGTTTGAGCTTGTCATGGTGATTTGTGGCTTCCATTTTCTACCTATGGTAGGAAGCGAAAATAGGGTTTGTAATTCAGGAGACCCTGAGAAACTATGAGACCTTATCATAAAAATATCCAGAGTGAAATGTTTAGAGATATAGCCACCCGTAGCGAGATGTAGAGCACCTGGTTATCATATTGTAAATCTTGAGGTTAAAACACCTGTAACATTTATCTTTTGTCAAAATTAAAGGATACATTTTTCAAAATGTTTATTATTTAAAACTTATTTGCAAAGGTTCTCATGTCTTCTATTTCTTAATTTTCACATTACTTAGACTATAAGAATCCAAGCATATTGTGACTATTTGATTTCTACTAAACATTTAAATAGTACGAGCAATATCATGATTTTATATATTAACTTATTTTTATTATTTGTGATAATTTCCTCTAATTAATATTATGATATCAATATTACAAATGTGAGTATGTGGTGTGTGTGTATGTGTGTGTGTGTTTATGTGGTTTGTGTGTGTGTGTGCTTTGTGTGTACTTTGTAATTCTTGGGAAATCACACCATTATTTCACATATGCTATGTCAAGATTTTACCACTGAACTATACTGTGTAGTTATAATGGAAATAGTGTTTTAAATTATGACTTTTAAATTTTCATTCCTAGTATGTTTTTTTCAAAATTATATATGATACAATGTGATCCATTTTCTATCCATGTTAGCAATTTTTATTGTTATTTAGAAGATTTCCACTGCTTTTTCACTTCCAAATTCTTGGGTTTGTTATTGATAAAGGTTTTACTTTGCTTCTTTTCTATCTTCATTCTTTTTGCCTTTAGAGTTTATTTCCTTTATTTCTTTGGAAATTAATAATCATATTCCTATTACAATTTATTTACATTGTAAGAGGTCTATACAATGCTTTATTTTCTACTTTATTTTTCCCATCTTCTCTGACTCTCAGTCCACACTATTAGGTGGATTAAAAAGAAACTTGATTAAGGACACTTTGATTATTTTCCTGCTTCAATTCTCTGAAGTCTTTCTGTTTTTGAAGCACAATAACAATGACATACGGCTCCTAGGTGGTCCATCATTCTATCCCCTCTCGCTCTCCTCTGTAGTACAGATCAAGTCGTTATTATTCAACTTTATTATGCTGCAGTGTTATCTAAATCTTAACTCATTCCTAAATTCATTTTAGTTGTTTTAAGCATTCTCTAAAGACATTTTTACCTATATAATATCTGGGGTCTTTTGTTTTCACAAGGTGCAAAATATGAGTGACTATCAAACATCTAGATATCTGTAGTATATTGGTTCACCTGCTCAATAAACTTGTATGCAAACTCAAGGAATACAGGTCAGTCAGAACAATCTTGTAAAATGGTGGAGCTTGAGCCCTCATACTAGATTTGAATCATATTACCATGTTTATTAGTGAAAGAACCGACACATATAAGAATGTAAAATAATTTTCAAAAATGAATTTTTAGTTTTATTGTAAATAGATTTTGAAAAGGATGCCATGACTTAATGAAATAAAAATAGAATCTTAAATGGGTGTTTGGCACTATTGCCTCTCTAGTTTTAAAGAATGATCTTAGACTACTACCTCAAACCTTATACAAAAATTTAAAAGAAAAAAAATGTTTATCAGGAGTTCAGGGAAGATGGAGGAGGAGAAGCTGGAGGCTAACTAAGCTCTCGCATAGAGAGCAGTTTTGAGTTCCAGTGAACAGTCCTAAGCCAGAGAATCACACCAAGTGTGCCATCACAGGACAAAGAGTAAGGCCAGAGAGGGAAAATCCAGGCAAGGAGACAGATCTGAGCTCTTGCCAGCAGCTGCCACTGCAATGGCAGCAGTGGCAGCGGAAGCCGTACTGCCATACCTGAAACAGAGAGACGCGGTGGGCAAGCGGATTCTACTCAACACCAGCAAGAACCGACAAGGAGCAGACATCTTCATCCTGCAGTTTGCAGACCAGAGACGACCCAGGAACCAAGACTCGGCGTGAGTAGAAGCCTGACGTCCTCACTCCTTCTCAGGGAGCAGAGGAGGGAAGGCCACCCCTCCCTTCCCCAGTACCAGAGATCTCCATCTTGGATATCAACAAAGCTCGGTGGAGCTTCTAGCTCCAACTCAGGCATTGGAATAAATGGAGTCATTTAGCAGGTCACAAGAACTTAACAGCGTGACCTGCCAGACTCAGCTCTACCCAGGGAAAAGTCACCCAGCTCGGGGGCCAGCCCTAGGAGTGGCTTTCTTCACTGGGTATTCAGAGCCAGACGCTGTCCCTCCCTTTAGCAACCTTGACAATCAATTGTAAATCAGTAAACAGAAACCCTGAGAGTGGCTCCAGGCTGGGATCTGTGAGTTTCTCACAAACCAGCCACTGGGAAAAGCTACTGTTTGCTGAAAGGCCTCAACTCTACCCAGGACCCAGCTTCATCACAGCATCTCCAAACTTGAGGAAAAAGTCATCTACCTCTTTTGTGATACTCAAAGCAGACCCCCTCCCATTGAACTAACTTGGGAGGAGGATCGCAAAATCCTGGGTAAAGCAGAGCATTTTTCTGCCTGTCCAAACAAACTGACTTAAGAAACCAACCAAACCACAGGACCACAAGCTGACCAGAGACTCCAACCAGAGGCTGATTACAGACACAAGGGAGATACAGGATTTTTCCCAACCCTCCCCAAAAAATCAAAGAACTTTTTTTTCTTCTTCTTCTACTTTTTGTACCTTTTATAAAAAAATTTTCTTTTCTCTAACTTTTTTTAATTTTTAATTTTTACCTTTTTTGAAAAAAATTGATTTCTAGTAACTTTTTTCCCCCTTATAATCTTTATTTTAGGGATACATGCATGTGTACGTTTTTCTTTCTTTTTTTTTGCTTTTATTTAAAAAAATTTCTTTTTGTTTTTTTGCTTAGCTCGACTGAATTTCTGATCTTTTTTTCTTTCTTCCTTATCCTTCTCACCTTTTCTTCTCATTTGTTCTTCTTTACAGGACTTAATTGTTGTTCTGCACATCCTGAGATAAACCAGTAGTTGACTATTAGACCCTATTCCCCATTGTGTACACACCTAATCCACAAATTTATTACTCAATTCAAAACCTCTGAGACTTAAATTCCTTAATTGCAGTACTTCCTCTGTATACCTATATAATATTTTAAGTATTTTTATTTTTAAGTTTTTCACATCTCCTTTATATCCCTCCCCTTCTCTCATTATACTCACGTTCTTTGAATAGTTTGTTCTCGAAACTGCATATTTTTAATGTTTATTTTTCTATTTTTTCTGGTCTCTTTTTTTCTTTCTCTTTCTTCTTGTTTTTTCTCTCTCTACATTCATCCTATACAACCTACTTCCTGCTTTGGGATTAGGAATTAGTTAAGTTAAATCTCCCTGTACCTTCCCACATCACTCTATTCCTATTTTTTACCCACATCTCTCCCTAAACCTAATAATCTCTGGTTTACCAAATTCTTCTTTGCGGTTCATAGCCAATTAATATATAGTTGTTTGATGTTGAATAGATGTATCTGTTGAACTAGATTGTATCTGCAGACTATTGACTGTGCAAATTCAGACTTTGGTTGATGCTTGCCTTAAGCTAGTGTTTTAGCACAAAACTGGAGTTATTTTCATCCCAAATGGGCAGAGTAAGCTGGAAAACCACAAGAAAAATGGCAAGTCCGGGTATCTCCGCTACCACTCATGAAAATCAGGGGACAGAACAGATAATGAATAATCCAGAGGAGAGTTCCCAAATAGCTCTATAAACACTGCTGGTAAACATGATAAATGGAAACATTGAAAACATACAAAGATCTCTGTATGAGCGTGATAGGGAGAGAGAGGAGGCACACAAAAGGTTAATGAAGGAAAAGATTGAAAACCTACAAAGGACTCTGTATGAATGTGATAGGGAGAGAGAGGAGGCAATCCAAAGGTTTATACAGGAATATCATGAGCGTGAGGAAGCTACTCAAAAACTGATACAAGATTTGCATGAGCAGCTTGAGAACACTCAAAGAGAAATGCAGGAATGGCATGAGCAGACCGAGAACACTCAAAGAAAACTACAGGAATGGCATGAAGGGGAGGAAGCTAAGCAAAGAGTAATACAGGAATTGAGAGAGCAAGAAGAGAATACACAAAGATCACTAAAGGCATTCATGGAATCCATTAACAAAGAGCTGAAGGAATTCAGGAAGACCACAAAGGGAATGCTGAATGGAACCCAATGGAAGGAATGGAAGTCCAAGGAAACCATAAACAATCAACTAAGTGATTTGAGAATAACCACTGAACACCAAATTAAGGAAGTAAAGAAGTTTAAAGAAGTTCATACAAGATCTAAAACAAAGCTTCAACAAAGAATTTGAAGCCATCAAAGCTGACCAATTAGAAGGAAAAGAAATAAAAAACAAAGGAGAAAGTCTTGACAGCAGGTTAGACCATGCAGAAGGTCTAATCTCGGGGATTGAAGACAGCCTATATATTACAGAAAAAGAACATACAACAATCCAAGACAAGTCCAAGAAATATGATAGATCTATCCCACACTTGGAAGACACCATCAGAAGGCCTAATATAAGGATAATGGGTGTAGAGGAGCACCTCGAAACACAAGTTAATGGTCTAGGAAATTTGTTTAACAGGATCCTATCAGAGACCTTCCCAAAATGCAAAAAGATAGGCCTATTCAGATACAAGAAGCTGTTAGAACTCCAAATAGACCAGATCAGAATAGGACTTCCCACCATCTCATTATAATCCACACAGGATCAACTCAGACCAAGGAAAAGATCCTTAAAGCTGTCAAGGAGAAAAGATTAATCACCTATAAAGGGAAACCAATTAGAATCACCTCAGATTTCTCAGCAGAGACAATCAAAGCAAGAAGAGCCTGGAATGATGTATGCCATGCCCTAAAAACAAACAACTATCAACCAAGAATACTGTACCCAGCTAAACTCTCCTTCATAACTGAAGGCCAAATAAAAACCTTCCATAGCAAAGAAAAATTGAAACAATACATCTCCACCAAACCAGCCCTACAAAAGATTCTTAAAGATGTCCTACACATAGAAAACCAACAAGACCACAACAAAGGCAAATTAACTGTGCCCAAACTGAGAATCCAAGATCCATAGGAAGAACCCAATTTTCGTAAGTCCCAAGAAGGTGGATAACATGGCAGGAACTCCCAAATACCTCTCAGTCCTATCTCTTAACATTAACGGATTTAACTCTCCAATTAAGCGACATAGACTATCTAGTTGGATTAAAAAACAAAATCCTTCTATCTTCTGCCTTCAGGAGTCACATCTTGCCCGTAAAAACAAAGACATTTTCAATGTTAAAGGTTGGAACAAAATCTACCAAGCAAACGGCCCCCATAAACAGGCGGGAGTTGCAATCCTAATATCAGATAAAATAGACTTCAAATTAAAATTTGTGAGAAGAGATAAAGAAGGTCGCTACATACAAATTAAGGGATCTCTCCTTCAGGAAGATATTACAATACTAAATATCTATTTGTCAGACAACAGAGCACACAAATTTATCCAAGAAACACCACTTTCCCCATTAGATATATCAACTCGGCAAAAACTCAACAGAGACACTGTATATCTATACAGCTGCATAGATCAACTAGATTTAACAGACATCTACCAAATATTTCACCCAGCAGCATCAGAATAAACGTTTTTCTCAACAGCACATGGAACATTTTCTAAAATAGAAAACAGTTTAGGCCACAAAGCAAAGTTGTCCAAATTCAGAAATATTGAACAACAAGGGAAAAAAAATTAGAACTCAACACCAAAAGCCACCAAAGAAAATCCGGTAACACATAGAGGCTGAACAACACACTCCTGAATCACGAGTGGGTCATGGAAGAGATTAGAAAGGAAATTCAAATGTTCATGCTATTCAACAAAAATAAGCACGCTAATTACCAGCTCCTGTGGGACACAACAAAGGCAGTGCTCAGAGGCAAGTTTACAGCTCTGAGCTCCTACATCAACAAATTGGAGAGATCTGAAACCAACAATTTAATGACACATCTAAACCTCCTTGAAAAAGAGCAGCAAGATAAACCCCAATCCAGTAGATGGAAAGAAATAATTAAAATTAAATCAGAATTAAATGAATTAGAATCCAAAAAAACTACAGAAAGAATCAACAAAACAAAGAGTTGGTTCTTCGAAAAAATTAACAAAATTGACAGTCCCTTAGCAAATCTTATCAGAAAAAGAAGAGAACACATCGAAATTAATAAACTCAGAGATGAGAATGGAAACCTCACCACAGAAACAACCATGATTCAGAACATTATAAGGAAATAATTCTCAAAACATTATACTAAAAAGTTTGAGAACTTGACAGAAATGTATCTTTTCCTAGCAAATATTGCCTTGCATGAGTTAAACCATCTTAACAGGCCCATACAAGCACTGAAATAGAAACAGCAATAAGAGACCTCCCAGCTAAGAAAAGCCCAGGACCAGATGGTTT
Organism: Dipodomys spectabilis; assembly: GCF_019054845.1. NCBI lineage: Eukaryota > Metazoa > Chordata > Mammalia > Rodentia > Heteromyidae > Dipodomys > Dipodomys spectabilis. The sequence goes on along the minus strand of NW_024871092.1, from coordinate 452,737 downwards.
TACAGTGGAATTTTACAAGGCCTTCAAAGCAGAGCTCACACCAATTCTCCTCCAACTCTTCAATGAAATTGAAAGAGAAAGCTCACTACCGAAGACATTCTATGAAGCCATCATAACCCTCATCCCAAAACCAGGCAGGGACTCATCAAAGAAAGAGGACTATAGACCCATTTCTTTGATGAATATTGATGCAAAACTTCTCAACAAAATTTTGGCTAATCGACTTCAACAATCCATCCAAAAAATCATACACCACGATCAAACAGGATTCATTTCAGGGATGCAAAGCTGGTTGAATATACGCAAATCAATTAATATTATTCATCACATCAACAGGAGCAAGTGTAAGAACCACATGGTTATCTCAATAGACGCAGAAAAAGCATTCGACAAGATCCAACACCCCTTCATGATGAAGATTTTGGAAAAATAAGGAATCCATGGAACATTCCTCAATACAATAAAGGCTGTATATGACAAACCTACAGCCAGCATTATACTCAATGGTGAAAAACTAAAGCGATTTCCTCTTAACTCAGGAACAAGACATGGATGCCCACTCTCTCCACTTCTCTTCAATCTAGTATTAGAATGCCTAGCTGCAGCAATAAGACAAGATACAGACATAAAGGGGATCCAAATAGGGAAAGAAGAAATAAAACTCTCCTTCTTTGCAGATGACATGATCTTGTATTTAAAGAATTCCATAGACTCCACTCGCAAATTACTCAAGCAGATTCAAAACTTTGGCAAAGTAGCAGGTTATAAAATTAAACCCCCAAAATCAATGGCTTTTCTGTATGCCAACAATGAGAGAAGTGTGGCTGAAATTAGGAAAGCAACTCCATTTGTAATAGCCCCACAAAAAATAAAATACCTAGGAATTAACTTAACTAAAGAAGTGGAGGACCTCTATGATGAAAACTTTAAAATCTTGAAAAAGGAAATCAACACAGAACTAAAAAAATGGCAATGCCTCCCATGCTCCTGGGTTGGAAAGATTAACATCGTGAAAATGGCAGTACTTCCCACGGCTATCTACAAATTCAACGCGATACCTATCAAAATTCCATCCTCATTCTTCAAGGAAATAGAAGAGGCAATCCAAAAATTCATATGGAACAATAAAAGACCCCGAATAGCAAAAATGCTCCTCAACGGAAAGAACACTGCTGGAGGAATATCAATACCAAATTTCAAACTCTACTATAAAGCCATAGTAATCAGAACAGCTTGGTATTGGCATAAGAACAGACCTCAGGACCAATGGAATAGAATTGAAAACCCAGAAATGAACCTACAGACCTATAGCCATCTAATCTTCGATAAGGGAGCCAGAACTATAGAATGGAAGAATGACAGCCTCTTCAGTAAATGGTGCTGGCAAAATTGGCTAACTACATGTAGAAAACTGAAGCTAGATCCTTGTATATCACCCTGCACCAGAATCAACTCCAAATGGATCAAAGACCTTGAAGTCAAAGCAGACACTCTGAAAACATTGCAGGATGGAATAGGAGAAACCCTAGGTCTCCTTGGCTCAGGCTGAAATTTTTTGAATAGAGACCCGGAAACACAACAAATCAAAGAAAGGTTGGACAAATGGGATTGCATAAAGTTGCAGAGCTTCTGCAGGGCAAATGACATAGCTAGCAAGATCAATAGAAAGCCCACGGATTGGGAGAAGATCTTCACTAGCCATACAACGGACAAGGGTCTCATATCTAAAATATGCTTGGAACTCAAAAAATTAAACCCCCCAACAACAAATCCTCAAAGAAACAACTGCCCAATAAATAAGTGGGCGAAAGACTTAAGGAGAAACTTCTCTGAAGAAGAAAAAAGGATGGCCAACATGAAGAAATGTTCAACATCCCTAGCCATAAAAGTAATGCAAATCAAAACAACATTGAGATATCACCTCACCCCAGTTAGAACGGCAAAAATCAAGAACTCTAACAACAACAGATGCTGGAGGGGATGTGGACAGAAAGGAACCTTACTTCATTGTTGATGGGAATGTAAACTTGTTCAACCACTTTGGAAAGCAGTATGGAGGTTCCTCAAAAGACTCCACATAGAGCTTTACTTAACATTTAACACATTTCCTTTTTTTTTTCATTTTTTAGTCGTGGGCCTTGAACTCTGGGCCTGGGCACAATCCCTGAGTTCTTTAGCTCAAGGTGTGCACTTGTACCACGTGAGCCACAGCACTACTTCCTGGTTTCCTGGTAGTTAGTTGGAGATAAAATTCTCACAGACTTTCCTGCCTGGGCTGACATTGAACTGCGGCCCTCAGAAATTAGCTTCCTGAGTAGGTGATGAGGCTGACAGAGGGATTACAGTTAAATGTGAAAGGTAATGAGTACATTTCTTGTTGACGATTGTTACTTCCTTCTTTATTGTTGTCCAACTATCCCTTCCCTCTCCCATCTCCATCACACTCCTCTCCCCAAGCTGTAAAGTTCATTTTCAGTACAGTGTGCTGTGAGTATTATTGTTGCAATAGGTCATCCTGTGTTGAACCTAAATTTGCTATTTCTCTAACCCTAATTCTAATTCTGTCTGGTATCCTAACCCTACCATAATAATAATGATAGTTCAATTCAGAAGTTAATAAAAATACTCGTTTTTGTTCATCCTGTTAATCCTCTGTACAACTTTAATTAAGTTGCAGTTTAGCATAAATCTTCCAAATGAGTTTATATGTGCATATATAAAGATTTAATTTTATGTAAAAAACAAGATTTTTGGAGGAAGGAATAAGAAAAAGGAAATAGAGGGAGTATATGATAGAAAGAGAATAACCAAACTGCCACTTCTGAAAATTAATAACCATTAATAAAATAACTAAAAATAACTAAATAAATAACACATTGCCTTCCAGTGTTCTTGAAGAGAACCATGATATGTCTTGTGAAAGAAATACTTGTTCTAAACTTTGTTCATGCATAATTTATATTGTTATTGGCCAATTATTTAACTTACTGAATAAAAATTTATCAAATAAGATTCCATGACAAAAAATATAAAAGTTACCTAGTAATTGTTTGAAGTTTAGAGAACAAAATAGGCATGAAAAACAATGAACTGTACATCTTGTGTCTTGGATGAGTGATATTTTAAACATTGTCTTTTATTCAAATGAATACTTAGCTTTACTTTTCAAAATAAATGCAATTTTATCTCCTTCCAGAACAAGTACTTACTCTGAAATTAAATGTATTAGTATATTCAGATGTTTAAAAGCTAAATTTTCTGTTTGTTATGTAGCTCTACATATTCAAAATGACATGATTTTTCTATTCGTAAATGTCTAAACTCTGGGATTTTTGCTTCATCAATATAAATTGTCTCATAAGGTTTTTGTGAAGGCTCCAGTAACCAGTGTGGTCAAAAACATTTCCTGAATTCTAAATTTTAAATCTAATCATTTTTAGCCTTTGATTATATCAGTTATTGTCTCTTCAGAGCTACTAAAATAAATAGTACTTTTTACACATTTCACTCAAATTGTAAATAATATTAACATGGATCAAACAGAGACTAATCATTTCAAACTCACCATATTTGATGATCTCAGTGTGAAGAATGTAGAGAGTATAAGAATCTTATACTCAATAATATTTTTGGATAAATTAAATTAAATTATCTATCTAAATTTTTAAATTGGAGATAAATCACATTTTCTTCTTAATTTTTTTATTGTGAAAATATTGTACAGAAGGGTTACAATTATATGGGCAAAGTAATGAGTACATTTCTTATCAAGCATTGTTTCCTCTTCCTTTTTTTCCCCTTCCCATCCTTACCCATCTTCACACCCTCGCCAGCCAAAGTTGTAAAGTTCGTGTTTCGACATAACGTCTTGTACATCTCATTATTACAATGGGTCCAACGGTATCCCTAAAATTATGAAGCAAAAATATCTCCAGGAAATATATTTTTCAATAAAATGTTTCAATCCTTAGGTAAAATGCATTATACTTCAATATAAAGTTTATCTCAAAATAGAAATACTGCATCTAATCTAATGTACATATTCATGCACAAAATTCTGTGACTTCTAGTCTTATTAAGTGATTTTAATTATATTTTTATTGTGAAATGATCCCTACTTATATTTATTACAAACTTCTGTAATTATACAAATCATGCCTGTACATGCTAATTTACATAATTTAATACACAAACAAAATTATCTTTTTTCTTGTCTCCCACAGGGAAGGATGAAGTGCTGAAATATATTAAATGGAAGCACTCAACAGAGAGTCTATAGGGAATGGAAATTTGCAACGTGAGGATGGGAACATGAGCACTTTCTATTTGGCCGAACAAGAATTCTTGTTTCTACAGTACATTCTTGCCATTTAATCACACAGGGAAAGCCACAAAATTTGAAGTTCATATGAATGAATTACATTCCTAAAAGTTGTGGCAACCCTGTTCAAAAGCTCAATCTTATCATAAATTCTTTGTGCTTGCTGGCTGATCTATTTCTCTATTACATGTTTCATATTATTTAGCCTATTAGTAATTCAACAAGAAGTACATGGCAGGAGACTCCTGAAATTACATCTATTGCAGTGTAAAATTTAGAAGAGAGGAAAAGGTTATATTGATCTCCAAATCCTTCCTTTGGCCTTCAATATACAAATTAATTTTCAAAACAATCGTGTAAGATGTTAGTTATTTTCCCAATTTAATTAGAGATTAAGCAAGAGTTTTTTTGCAGTAAAGTGATGACAGTAGTATCATAGCTCTGATATGAGCACCTCCTCCCTAAAAAGTAATGCTCTATGTACTGTAAATATGGAAGCCACACTAAATTCTCTCTGTCTCTCTCTCTACTCAGACACACACACACCACACACACACACACACACACACACACACACACACACACACACAAACAATAGAGCTGCCACCCAGGCACAGCAGAGATTAGTTTCATTCCTTTGTATGATGTTGATTCATGTTTGTGGTCCCTTGCTTTTCTTTGATTCAGGATCTTGCCTGAACCTGTATGTTTCCCTGAATTCAAGCCCCTTGTTCTTAGTATACTGTGTATATTTGTATACTTCAGGCCAATTAAGAGTACCCTGAATACAATACCTTCAAACTGGACATTCAAGTCAAACTCCATGAATTCATACTACTGTTCCAAGATACTAGAATGTATTGCATCTAGAGACAAAAAAACGCCCACCTTGTTATTTTAGAAGCAATTGAAGTCATGAAATAGAAGAATATCGATGAGGAACTGAGCTAAGAGAACGGGAGTATGTGGGAAAATGTAGAACGCTGTATGTGTATTAGAGATACAGAATAATAGGCTCATTTATTGAAAACTTGTCATCCTATACTGAAAGCTCAATTTAAGCATACAGTTTTTCAGTTACTTTGCTTACCTATCACTTCGGATCACAAATTCTCTTATGAGTGTGTATAGTATCTTTGAATAAATCACACGATTTTTAGGTACTTAATATCTTAAGGAAAGACAATCTGCTTCTACATTTTTCATTCTATGTGACAAACCCTTATTTTTTTTCCCTTTTTGCTGAATAAATGTATTCCTGGGAACAGGATATTGACAGCAAATCTGAGTGTAATTTTCATTTTGTAAATTTCAAATATAATATAAACTTTGTATTGCCTAGTCATTTTTTAAAATTAGTGAACACAATATTAAAATTCATGAACACAATATTTTGATGCCTTTAAGTTAATTGAGAATTGCTATGGTAGTTCTTCTGTCTAATTGACTTAACCATTATATTATTCATGTATAAACATTGCATTGCACTTTTATATTTTTATATATAAAATAATCCTCAAGAGTTTATTTTATATTTACTTCAGTAAAAGTACTAGAAATCCATGACGTTTACTGGAGCAATTTAAAAGCTGAGAACATATTTCTAAAGAGAAAGGATTTATTGATTACAACATAGAATAGAGTAAAAAAAAAAAGTCAGGTTTCTTGCTTTTGACTGCATAAATTTCATATGAATGTAGCTCAAGATGTGACTCACAGATAAATTCATATTTATATTACTGAGATTTACATCACAATATAAGCAATATAAGTATTTAAGAAATTGGTCATTCAAAGCCCTAGATACATAATGGATGATGAATGGAATTGAAAATAGCAAAGGGCAAACAATTCAACATGCAGCTTTTATGATTTTATAATACTACTATGGAAGTAATGGAGCTTTTCCCTTTCTGAAGAAGAATGTTTAGCCAGTAATTTCAATGTAAGTCATCAATTGTAATGAGTCTAAAGTCTTTTCCTCCAAGATATCCAAGAGTACTATACTCATCCTCTGAAGAGTAAATAAGTAATTATTTTCATTAGCTTTGCTAAATATTAATTTACTTGTAATAAATAGGTTTAAATGTCTTCTCTTTCTCTGTATTTAATTACATACATTTCTGTCTCTTTCTGTTTCTTCTTACAAGCCTGAAATCATTATTTCAAAGTAGTATAAGAAGGAAAACAAAATAACCTGATACATAAACAAAGGAGGAGGCTGCAATGCTTGATAAGAAATGTACTCATTATCTTGCCCATGTAAATGTAACCCCTCTGTACAGTATGTTCACAAAAAATTAAAATTAAAATTAAAAAAATAACCTGATACAACAATCACAAATCCTAAATTATGTGAAAAAATCCAAAATATAAACAATAAGGGAAACAATGACAGAATAAAAACAGAAAATTATCCTAGCAATCTCTAATGAAACAGAGATTTAGAGTCCTAGCAGGTACTCCACATCTAGAGGGTCACATCAAATCAGTTATAATTATAGATATGTAGCTATAAATATAGACATAATTATAGACATACAATTCAAAAGGAAATTTTATACTGTCTTCACAAGGAAACAGAAATCTCTGAAAAGGTGCCAGCCACACATTGGGCAGCACATTCAAAAGCACATGTGCAATGTGGAAATAAAAGGACAACATGGAAAAAAGCAGGAACAGAAATATACACCAGAGAGAGCCACATCCATACACATAGACAATTCACCATACTAATGGACAGTCCATATGGTCACTGGAACCAAAAATATTAGCATCACAACATCTCAACACAACTGATTTCTATTCCTTAATGGACTCGACAAAAATGCAATTTGAGAAAAACATATCACAACAGGAAACCAAACCAAGACCCTGATAATCAACCAAGAACATAGATAGTCACCTATTAATATCATAGATTCCCCAAAAGAAAACCTCCAAATGGACAGAACAAATAAGAAAAAAATACAAGAAAAGTGATGTCAAAGTAGTATAATTCACACAGTAAATAACCAAGCACTAGAACAGACAATCAAAGATGTAGAAGATAGTTATTAAAATGTATTACAGATACTTCTGGAAAATGTGATTAATGGAAAGATAGAAAACCTCTACAAGGAAATTTGTGAACAAGATGAGACCAACCAGTAATTAGCAAAATAATTCATGGAGACTTCAAACAGAAAGATAAATAAATTCTGAGAAGGCAAGGGAGTCCAAGAAAAAATGGATGCCTAGTTAAAAGATATGAGAGAAGACACAGCTAAGAAAACAACCCTTACATCTCCCCCAACCAAAGAAAAAATGTACAGAAAGCCCATACAAGACCTAAAGCAAAGCTTTAATAAAGAGATAGAACCCCTAAGAAATGACCAATTAGAAGACAGGGAAATCAAAAACAAAGTATAAAGTCTCCAGAGCAAATTGATGACATAATCTCAGGGTCAAAGACAGAATAGATCTAATAGGAAAGAGGAAATAATCATTTAGAACAAATCCAAGAAATAAGAAATGATCTTGCCAGAACTTCAAGACTCAGTTAGAAGATCAAATTTCGAGGAGATAGGTATGAAGAAGGAGAAGAGCACGAAACTAAATGGATGGGAAGCATATTGCAGAATTCTAGCAAAGAACATGCCAAACATCCAGCAATATAGGCTCATTCAGAGAAGAGAAGCCAGTAGAAACCAAACAGAATTCTAGAACTGAACAATCCACCATGACATCATAATCCATTAGAGGATTATTAAAGATCAAGGAAAGGATTCTTAAAGATGCAATAGAGAAAAGATTGATTATTTATAAAGGATATACAGTCAGAATAAATACAGATTTCTTAGCTGATATGGTAAAAAGGAAAGCCTGGCATTATATATGAGAAACATTAAAGGTAAACAACTACTAACCATGAATACAGTCCCAAGCCAAACTCTCCTTTACATTTAAAGGATATATAAACATATTTCATGACAAAGAAAACTTGAAACAACGTATGTCCACCAAATTATCAGGATAGAATGTAATCAAATATATCCTACATAGAGAAGATCAAGAAGAAGAGGAACTGGTTATATAAAATGCTCCCTACCAGAGAACAAGGTAAATATGTTAAGAGTAGATGAGGCACAGCTCCTAACAACAGGTGTATAACATAACAGAATTTAACAGATATTTCTGTCTGAATTCTCAATATCAATGGACTTAAATTTCCAAATAGAAGACATAGATTAGATAGTAGTATCAAAAACCAAGATGCATCCATCTAGTATCTATGAGAGACACATTATCAAACACATTTTATGAAGCTAGAAATAGACTACTCCTCAAATCACATAGGGACTCACCAAAGAAAGAGAACTCTGTGATAAGCATTAATGCAGAACTTCTTAATAAAATTCTCACTAACCAATTTCAGCAACTAACAAAAAAATCATATGGTATGATCAAATAGGATTCATTTTGGATACGATTTGATTCAATATTCTTGTCAATAAACATAATACAAACCATCAGCAGAACCTGGACAAGAAACACATGATCATCAATAGGGATGTAGAAATAGCTTTTAACAAGCTCCAATACCCCATTATGATTAAAAGGTCTAAGAACCTAGGAATGCATGGAACATTCCTCAATATTACACTGAGTATGTATATGACAGAGATAATTAGCATTTACCTAAGTGTGGAAGCATGAAGACATTAACATGAGGAATGAGAAAAGGATGTCCACTCTCTACTACTCTTCAATATGGTAGTGGACTTTCTTGCAAGAGCAATAGACAAGAGAAAAACATAAAGCAGATCAAAATAGGGTAGAAGTAAAATTATCCCTTTTTACAGATGAAATGACCCTGTATTTAAAGGACCCTGTAGATTCCTCCCTAAAATTAGTAAAGGTGATGCTAACCTTCAGCAATGTAGCAGGATATAACAACCACAAGAATCAGTAGTTTTTCTGTTACCAACAATGGGAAGATCCACGCTGAAATCCAAAAACAACCTCATATGTACTAGCCTCAAAATCAAATCAAAACTAAACAAAACAAACAACAACAACAAAACTAGGAATTAATTAATTTAACTAAAATTGTGAAGGACCTATATGTGAAAACTTTAAAAATATAAAAAGGGAAATTGAAGGAGATTCAAGGAAATAGAAAGTCTTTCAATGTTCCTGGTTGGAATAATTAATATTTTGAAAACTGCAATACTTCCCCTAAACAATTGGCAATGCAATACTCATCAAAATCCCAACAATATTCTTCAATGTAGAAGAGAAAGCAATGCAACTATAATATGGAATTACAAAATTACAGATGAAACAGCATGATTAGAAATGAATTCATTGGCCTATAGTCATCTTACACATATAAACACACACACACACACACACACACACACACACACACACACACACACACACACACACACACACACACACAATGGAATTATATTCACCCATCAGAAAGATGACTTTTCACCAGTGGCAAGGAAAATGAAAGGTTTGGGAAAATTATATTAAGAGAAAAGAGAAAGGAATGCAGACTCAGAGCAATATAGTTTTCATGGATTCATTCATTTATTGTAGCATGAAGATGCATACAAATCTATATGTAAAAGACAGATTCTACCTTGTCCATTAGAATGGCCATTACTAAGAAAACTAACAATAGCAAATGCTGGCATGGATGTAGCCAATTGGGAACTCTATTACACTGTTGGTGGGAAATTAAACATGTTCAACCACTGTGGAATGCAGTACTGAGTTTCCTGAAAAGAGTAAATATAGATCTCCCTTAAGACCCAGTAATTCCCCTCATGGGCAGTAATCCAACAAACAAGCTCACATGAAAGCTAAGAGCATAACCCTGTTCAGGGCTCAGGCCGAGTTCAAGGACTGGAAAAAGTTACCACTCCTGGTATTTGTTTCAGCAAATATAAACCGTTTTATATAAGATACCAAATCAAGCTATTTGCAGTAGCTAGATTAGGACTTAAATGTAATGGGTGATAAATGGCTCCTTTATTGAATCTTAGGAAGAGATGTAGGTAGTCCATGAAAGGGAGATTTTTTGTTGTTGTTGTTCTAGGGGCATGAAGTCTGGGCTTGGACACTGTCCCTGAACTCTTCAACTCAAGGTGAGTGCTCTACCATTGAGCAACAGTGCCACTTCTGGTTTTCTGATGGTTAAATGGAAACAAGGGTCTCAGGGTCTTTCTTGCCCAGGCTGGCTTTGAACCGTAGTCCTCAGATCTTAGCTTCCTGAGTAGCTAGGATTACAGCTGTGAGCAACTGGCACCATGTAAAAATGGGGGCTTTTTAGAAAAGAAAATCTACCTCTTCACCAGTGTCTAAACCTCAGATATTACTATTAGAACACTTCACCTTCACCTCATTTCATCAGACATTTGTAAATTTTCTCTTTTCCTTCATGTGGGAATACTGCAGTCAATATCAACTCAGCTGAGGGACTGGATCAATTGAATGATAATTGCTAGCACCTAATTTAAGAACTTTTACATCAAAAGAAATGAAACCCTCATTTGGAATAATTGTTTTCTCTTTTTATTTCAAATCTGTGCTTGATTACTTCCTAATGTGATATTGGACTTCCTAATAGAGTAATGAAATTTTCTTTCTTTTCAACCTTCTCCCACATGTGTCAAATATTTAAGAATTCAAAGATTTGCACTGATAATTGATTAAGCTGACTTCTAAGAAAATGTGCATTTGTGGAATTTGGTCTTCTGTCTTGTTCTTACATGCACAAGCTTTCTATGATTTATTTGTTCTACAAGGAATTCTACATTCCAATCTTTGTGAGACCAATTTTAGTCTCTCTGTTCAGTCTTTCTGATCTTGTCTTTGGAGTCTCATTTGAGTCTACCTCATAAAAAAATATATTAGTTATCAGCTAAATGACTCTCAGCTTCTGTTTTTTGCCTGACTTCATGTAGGCTGTGATAGCAACCCTGCCTGGCTGTGCTTACTGGAGTGTGTGTGTGTGTGTGTGTGTGTGTGTCTCTGTGTGTGTCTCTGTGTGTGTCTCTGTGTGTGTGTGTGTGTTGTTTTAGATATCTAGGATTACTATTCAAGGTAGTAGTTTCTCTAGGCTCCTGTGATCCCCTGGCCTAGAGTCAATGGGTTTTTCTCCTAGAGATACAAAGAACAACTGACTCAATTCCTGTTAATTGTCTCAAAATGAAGCAATCAGGCATCCTTGCAAAGCCATCAATAATGCTTTGTAACCACTTACAGAAGTCGTCTATCAAGATGGCTTTTCAAGGTTGACTCTGAAAAATGTTCATTTCCAAGTAGGCATCGTAAAGCAGATCACATTCCTGGAATCAGACTTTTGGAAGGAAGGTTCCCTTTCCTTCCTTCTCTTATGATAGATCAAACCATATTCTTCAGTTGTGGCCAGCCTAGAGGACATATTCCCAAGAATATTCTGTAGTGTAAAACAGGACCAACTTTCAAAATAACGGTGTAAATACTTGTCTACTACAGACTGATTTATCTTGCTTTTATCTCTTGTTATTTTCATTACTTTAAACACATAGATAATATATTAGACAAAGGATTAATGGAATAAACATTCAGTTTACTTTCATAAATCCAATATAATACAATTAACCCGTAATGGACAAATAAATCCAACTCTAGAAACAATGTCATGAATATAAAATAAGCCTTAATATGTATAATCTGGCACACATAAACCATCATCTACTCAAAAATTCATTCTCTCTTAAATATTTATTTGGTATGAAATATTAAAAATTTAATTAATGAATTTGACTTTTAAATATTATATGAAATAGTCCTAGTGTATATAATTGTAAATAATTTTATAGATGTCACCTAGAGAAGAATTTAACATGCATGTAGAAATCAAATTTCCACAATTTAAGCTATATGAGAGGGGTCGTACCCTCGTGTACTATGTGGTGTGAATTTTACCACAGTGATGAACCTTTCCAACTAATACCAATTGTCATGTGCAGTAATTTATTATTTGATGTTAAGATGAGTGCTAAGTGTAGAATACACTTTGAATTATTACATTAACTCACAGAAATGAAGCAATAATAATATGTTATTTGTTTAAATTCTAATGCTTCTAAATTATACAATTCATTAAATATATTATTAAAATTATTTTCACTTTCTTCTTTTCTATAGCTGCGGAAACTAAAATTGTATATTAAACATTCAATATTAAGAAATCAATAATAAGTAAACTATTATTAAAATGACATACTATTAAACTGTGATTTGAATTATACTTCTAATAAATTGTGATGTAAACAAGTCAATAGAATTAAGGGTGATCATTTTTAAACTTAGCAGCTTGTTATTTTTTTTTTTTTATTTTATATTTTGGGTACGATCGTGGGGCCTGAACTCTGGGCCTGGGCGCTAGGCCTCAGCATTTCAGCTCAAGGCTAGTGCTCTACCATTTGAGACACAGCACCAATTCTGGCTTTTTTCTTTTTGCTCATGTGGTGCTGAGGAATCGAACCCAGGGCCTCAGGCATGCAAGGCAAGCACTCTACCATTGAGCCACCTTCCCAGCCCAGCAGCTTGTTATTTGTTTCCTAATTGTGTCATTTGTTATTCTTGGTCCAAGTCATCTCTTCAACTTAATTGTTTAATTTTCTATTTTATCTCTATTGGTTTGTTGATTGTGCATTGAACACTGAACTTCAATTTATATCTTGGCTGTTGTTGTGAATAATGTGAATAACAATGAACTACAGATATATTTACGAGTTACCCAGAAAGAAATAATCACATGTTTGGTGGGTCAGATGTTATTTCAACTATGCTTTCTTTAGAAAACTTCATACTACTTTCTACAAGGAGAATACTAAACTGTATTTTGACCAAGAGTGTAGAAAATTTCCTTTTCCTCACACTCTCACCAACATTATTACCTTTTATTTAAAAGGTAATAAAGGGCAAATTTTTACTCTCTTCAGTACCCCAGACTGGCTTAAGACTGAAATCCAGCCTCCTAAATGCTTGGAATTACAAACCTTTTCCACCACACCTGGTTCCTTTGATTTTTTTTGATGAGAGTTATAATAGTTATAAAGTAGTATCATACTAATTTTGAATTACATTTCTCTAATGACTTTTGATCACAAAGCATTAAGCCAGGACAGAAGTTATATTAAACACAACTGTGTAAACCCACTGGTGATATAGAGGGGTTTACGGAAAACATGTCTATTCAAACTTTTGTCCATTTTTAATGAAGTTTCTTGTTAATCTCATCTTTAATCTCTCTATACAAAAATAATTAATTCAAGGTATTAAAAAGGAAAAAATTAAGCAACTCCTAACATTTTTCAATTTTCAATAACATGATATTGCTTAAATCATTATCTGTTTATGCTTGAGACTATATAACAACTTGGTTAGACCTTTTACATAGCTATATGTATTTTATTTATTTTATATTGATTGTTCTTTCCAAAGCCTGAGTGTCTAATTTTGGTTTCTTTCAGTCTTAAGTAGTTCAGATTTCAAACTGAAGAATAAATGGAAGTAAGCAAACAAAAAATACATTTCTTCTCATCTGATAATGCCTCTACAAGAATGAGAAAAGAGTTCATCATTCTAAGGACCCTTAATTCTTAAGATAACATTTGCTATAATACTAATGTTATTATCATTTTAGTGTTGGGAAAAATTGTAATTAAATGCACTAAGAGCATGGCCCAAGACACACAGTGAGGATGGAAATGAGTTAAATTTCCAAAATGTCTTTCAGCAATACACAAAAGGTAAATAAATTCTCTCCATTCTCTAATACTCTCAATTCAATGTTCATATTGATCAAGAAATAATAGCATAGCAATTATTGCCCATGGTGATTGTTTTCTGTTCATTTTGTCTTCAACACAGACTGTGTTGGTGACATTGGGTTATTATGCACAGAACTAAGCTTATAAATTATGGTCCAAAGTTAGGCAAATTTCTTCTATCCCATAGTTCCAGTATCGTTTTTACAAAGTACTAAATCTTTTAAAATCATCACATACTGTGATTTAAGAAGTCAAGAATGAAAAAATTCACATATAATCACTCCAAAATTCTTTAAAACTAGGAGTTGATAAAACAGGACTCTGTGCAGTAAATTTTCTTCTACTTTTAAAATTATTCTGAAAGCCTTGTGCTGGTTTGTCACACCTGTAATCCTAACTACTCAAGATACCTACTCAAGAGCCTAACATCTGTGGATAACATTTGGAAGCCAATCAGGGCAAAATAAATTCATGAGATTATTTTGCAAAAATTTTAATGAACTAGCAAAGGGCCAGGAATGGAGATGTAGCTTATATAGTAGCTCACCAATCTAGAGAGCAAGACATAGCGAGACCTTGAAGCCCTGATTTCAAACTCTGTGCATGCCAACACGCAGGAATGCACACACACTCACTTTTTCGAAATATCTTCATATCAGTGTTTTGCATTAATTTCTTTGTTAATGATATTATATGGGTAAAATAGGCAAAATAAACTCTTCCATCTCAAAACATTTTTTTTGTAAAAATACTGTACAGGGGAGTTACAGTAACATGAGCAAAGTAATAAGTACATTTCCTGTCAAGCATTGTTACCTTCTCCTTTGTTTTTTCCCCACATTTCTTCCCTTCCACCTCCACAAGTACACTCCTCACACCCCCAAGCCCCACCAAATGTCCCCAGCCTAAATTGTAAAGTTCGTTTTTCAAAATAATGTCTTGTGAATCTATTGTTATACAATGAGTCAAACTGCATTCCTATTTAAGCATGTTGTTTTTTTTCCCTTCCCCTCCCCAAATTAGAGAAGTGTATATACAATGTGCAGGTGCACCAACATCAAATAAAGTGAAAACAGGGGTTATACTGTTGGGGAGGAACATATAAAAAAACAAAAAAATCACGTCGTACATTATAAATATGTGAGCAACAACAGCAAGAAAGAAAAAAAAAACACTTGTGTCTCTATCTTGGGGGTCATTTAGCTTAACATCAACTTATCTAGTCATATACACATAGCTTTTCAACTTTTCTGCTTATCCCAGACATATACTAGTTATTGCAAATAAGGGATACCATGGGACCTATGTTTCTTTGGACTTGGCATACATCAGTTAATATAATTTTTTCCAAGACTTTCCATTTCCTAACAAATTGGGCGATGTCATTCCCTCTGATGGAGGCATAGAATTAATATACAGACATATATATGTATATATATATATATAGTATATGTGTGAGTGTGTGTGTGTACACACATATACACACAGAACATTTTCCTTTTTTGTTTTTTAGAGCAACTTAGTTTTCCACCTTCATCATTTTTTCAAAGGTTTTTATTGTGATTAAGTGGTTACATAAGTTCCCAAATTTCACAATATTGTGGGATAGTGATTCTTAGTTAAAGTCACAAACACATTCTATCTTTGATGGAGCAAATTGTCTATTATGGTCTACAACATTTATGAGTTCTATGGGCTTTACAATAGAGTTATTTCTTCTATATGTATACTTCTTTTATTTTGAAATATGTATATATTTTTTGTTTTGTATAGCGTCAGCTGTTCCCACTTTCCCACTTGTTCCCTCCCTCCCTTCAGTGACATGGAGTTGCTTAGTTCATTTTGGTCAATGTCCAGTGCAGCTGATGGATCCCACTGTTGTATGTTTTTCCCTGATTCCCTCTAGTCCTGTGTCATCCTCCTGGTTTCCCTTCAGTGTGCACATATGATCAGCAGAATGGGGTTATTTAGTAGTGATTCTACCAGATGAGTGGAAGTTCTTGATTTCTTAAGTGTTGTTAATTTTGTCATATCACCTTACATTTTGGATTTAACATCCACTTATCATGGAGACTGTTTGCCGTTCATCTATTTGCTTTTGGCTTACCTCGCTCAACATGATTTCCTGTAGCTTGATTGATTTCCCTGCTAATGCCATTATTTTGTCCTTTCTAATGGCTGGAAAATATTCCGTTGCGTATAGTTACCACAGTTTTTGGATCTATTCATCTCTGGTGGGACATATGGGTTGTTTTCATATCCTGGCTATTGTGAACAGTGCTGCAATAAACATGGAGGTGCATGTGTCCTTGAATATTGGTACCTGTTGTTCAGGATAGATGCCTAGAAGTGGTATGAGTGGGCCATAAGGAAGGTCAATATTTAGCTTTCTGAGGACTCACCAGACTGCTTTCCAAAGTGGTTGTGTAAGTGTACATTCACACACACACAAACACACACACAGACACACACACACACACAGAATGTTTTCTTGATCATTCTTCTACTGAGGGACATCGGGGTTGGTTTCATATCTTAGCTATGGCAAATAATGCTACAATGAACATTGTTGTGGTGGTAGTTTTAGTATGGATTTGTTTGTGATCATTTAGGGGAATGCCCAAAAGTGGAATTGCTGTGTAATAGGGAAGCTCTATGTGGAGTCTTTTGAGGAACCTCCAAACTGCTTTTCAAAGTGGATGAACAAGTTTACACTCCCACCAAGAATGCAGTTGGCTTCCCTTCTGGCCACATCCCTTCCAGCATCTGTTGTTGTAAAAATATGAAATGATTCACTAATTTGCGTGTCATTCTTGTGCAGTGACCATGTTAATCTTCTCTGTATGTTTCAATTTTAGTGTATGTGCAGCCAAATTGAGCACAGAACATTTATATATATATATATATATATATATATATATATATATATATATATATACACACATATATATATATATATGTAAATTGTAATTGATTTTCTTAAACTAGACAATTCAACAAAAAGTAAGTTCAAAAGAATTGTGAAATTTTAGAACCATTTATTTCTTACATAAGCACACATTTAAGAATAAATTCAAGATTGACATGCCAAAAACAAAATAATTCCAGGTATTTGTTGTTCATGAGATGTGTAGGAGGAGGAATTCAATTATTCTACACAAGGCACCTGTCATAGTGATCATTGCAGCAAATGTTAAGGTTTGTTAAAACTTTTAATGTTTTAAATATGTTTAATTTTGGGATTTGCTTATATATGACAAAATTAAGACTGTTTGGCATGTCATAAAATTTTTCAATAAAGTATATAATATTTCTAGTAGCAAGTACTTGTAAGTATGTACATTTCAGAGTTTATAGAAACTTTACTAATGAGAAGTAGCAAAGACTGTTTAAAGAAGCAGAGTGAAGAGTTAAGATTTAAAGTACACAGTTTCTGTTAAATCTTTAGGGCTCCCTTATGTTATATGTTAGTGATGAATAAATAATGATATAAGCCACATACAAGTGATGAGATGAACTATAAATAGTAATCTTATTGGGTAAATTTAAAGGCTACTCATACCATTATCCAGTTTTAAATGTACAGGAATACAAGAAAATAGTAAAATCTACTATGTACACTTCAAATACTGAAAACCCTGGTAATTGTTTTGCTTTTTATTTTTAGTAAACATTAATATTTAATTATTTTTTTCTTTATTTATAGCATTTTTTCCTTGTTGTAATATAATTCAACTTTTTGTGAGTCGTGATTAAGAGGAACTTTGAGAATATTATTGGGATAGCCACAACATTTTTCATAGGTGCATGTGAATTTACAAAGAGCAAAACTAAAAACAAAATATTGATTAAAAATTTTATCAAGTAGAGTCTGAATCAGGAGTGTTGATAAATGTTCACACCTAAAATCTTAACCCTAGGCTGAAGTAGTGGTATTACAGAATTGAGGCCACAAAATTGAGAAAATGTGTTTTGTTTTGTTTTTTGCTTTGGTTTTGTTGGTTGTGGGGCTTGAACTCTGGGTCTTGGGTTCTGTCCTTCAGCTCTTCAGCTCACGGCTAGTGTTACCACTTGAGCCACAGCACCACTTTCATCTTTTTCTGCTTATGTCGTGCTGAGGAATGAAATTCAGACCTCATGCATGCAAGTCAAACACTCTACCACTGAGCCACCTTCCCAGCACCTGAGAAACTGTGATTTAAAAAATCATCTGAACAATATTTGCTTTCTGCTTTGGGTTATATAATGAAATATGTAAACATATTTTTATATTTTTGTGAATTGTCATACTTCTAAATTTAACTGCAGCCAATTTAACCTTTTCAAAATCAAGAAATATTTCTGAGAATTTGCTTCTGTGAAGACCGTTTTTGCATTTATAATTTCTTCTTAGTCATTTTTATTTTTTATCAAAATCACTTTATATTTTATGTTGATGAGTTATCATACATCAACTACCTTCAAATGTACATGTAGAGTCTCAATATAGCAGTATGAATATTCTCATATACCTCTTGTTTTTCTGTTACACACTTTAAGTATTATGATATTTTTCTCTTTCTTTCATTCTCTCTCATTTCTGCTCTTTCTCTTTCATGCTCCATGTCTGCTACTTAGATTATCTGCTGGTCTACTATTATCCTTCAGGGTCCACTGGTTTTGTGAGAACATGATAGGGACCATCACTTACCCTTGCATTCTTTAAGAGTTATAACACTGACGTGAAATTATTCTTTGCCATTCTAAATGGCAAAACAACAGATCTAGGAATTCCTTTTCACTTTTAGTACTATTATAAATTTTATCTCATACGAATCATTGAGACTGATAAGATACTTTTAGCTTGGGACCTAAAAGTTCTTGTTCTTTTAAAAACAACCTTTTTCTTTTATTATCAGTAAGTAACAAAAACAAAGCTTTCCTATGGAAAGTAGGCTAAAGTTGTTTATAGGGATGAAAAGCAAGGTAATGGGGGAAATATGTACAAAGGATACCCCTCATATAGCACCGATCCTTAGAACAGTTTATCATGTACACTTTGTGATAAGGACAATGTGCTGGGAACTCTAGATTAAATCACTGAACACCTGATATATATTTATATGCACATATATTTATATATGTATATTTATTTATATATGCATATATGTGTATATAGGCCCATATATGTACACATGAATGTTACTATACACACAAATACACACATACGTACACACATGTACACATGCACAAATGGAGAAAGACACATAGATATAACCAACAAAAGTTTCTCTAGTTGTTGAATATATCTTTGACAGAATGCTTGATAACAAATATGTTGAAGATATATTTGTCTCTAAGAGTACTTTTACCACTCCTCTTATCTCTTACAACTGGTAGGTTTAGAGAGATTCGACTTGAAAAATGCAGTACAAGTGATAGCAAGTCACTTGGAAATCTCAATAAGTATAGGTCATATGGTGTCTCCCTGCTCCCCATGGAATGCTTGCTCTTGTAGACATTCTCAACATCCAAAGTAGTAGGACAATATCCTTGTTAAGAATAAAGTTATAAGGCTTTAAATGGCATCCTTCCTTGGGCTCTTTTCCAACAGCCAGCATCAATTCCTAAGCAGATGAGTGACTCCCCAAAAGACTGGAGCACAGGTCAAAATTTAACCAACCCTTGTGAAAAGTTTAATGTGAGAAATGCCGACTGAGGTCTTGCTGATGTCCTGGCCACGAAAATGAGAAAAAAAGAAAGTTTTTTTATGTATTAAAATTTGAGAATAATTTGTAACCTGTCAATAAATGTGTAGAACACAATTATACCAACTGACAAAAGATGATGTGTATTTCATTTATGTGCTTTTGGACATGGAAAGTGTTTTTAAGTGTGTGTACACAAGTAGAATCAGCATGAAACAAGCCAGCATTTCTTCATTTAAGATACAAGGAAAGGATACAGGTTGACCCATTTTAACAATGAGATTTGCAAGATACTATTAGAGGGGGGTGGACGGAGGTGTTGGGGATGTGTGAAGGTAAGGAATAGTAGGGGAAAAACAAAGGAGGTGGTAACAATGCTCAATAAGAAATGTACTCATTACCTTACTTATGTAACTGTAACCCCTCTGTACAGTATCTTTACAATAATATATATATTAAAAACATACAAGGAAAACTGTACATATAGCAAGTTGTGTGTGTCACTCAATATAAGTAAAGAATTGGTTTTAGGACCACAGGCATACTAAAATTTTGGATGCTCAAATTCTCTATGTAAACACAGAATATTATTTTCATTAGAATCTGCCCACAACCTAGTGCAGTGTAATTTCTGTGAAAATTTTTACTACATGCTATGTTTGTAATGGAAAATAAAATATATTCACTATCAACAGATACAAATTTATTTCAGATAATTTTTGTCTGCATTTTGTGGATGGAATTGCGAGAGCTAATTTGAAAAGCACAAATTTAATCACCAAGAGCTGTCTTCAAGATGTAACAAAGATCTAATACAGCATCATTGAATGGTATGGGACTCTAAGGAGAAGTACTTGAATTGAAACATTATCAGAAAGTGTAAGCAAGCACAGACTATTTAGAAATGCAGCTGCTAGATTTCTCACGGAGTGCTTTTATAACATTTTGTGAAACACAAGTCAGAACCTCATGGAAGTGTAGACAATTTTCCTTCACCTTTCTGTCAATCTTGGTCATTATAAACTAGAATAATCCTGTAATAAGAAAATGTTTATGAAAAGTGGGGGAAGATGGTGGAGGAGAACCTGGAGGCTAAACAATCCTTCGCATAGAAAGCAGATTTAGTGTTCCAGCGAACATTACTAGGCTAGAGTATCACACTAAGTGTGCCATCACAGTACAGAGTTTGGCTAGAGAGGGAAAATCCAGGGAAGGCGACAGATCTGAGCAGTTGCTGTAGCCATGGATGAGGCAGCTTTGGTGGCGGCCATACCCACTCTGCCATACATACAACAGAGAGGGTCCAGGACAAAGGCACCAGACACAGTGGGTGAGCAGATTCAAATCAACACCAGCAACAACTGAAAAGGAGAAAATTAGTTAAACCATCTTAACAGGCCCATATCAAGCATTGAAATAGAAAAAGCAGTAAGAGACCTCCGTTCTTAGAAAAGCCCAGAACCACATGGATTTACAGCAGAATTCTACATGGTTTTCAAAGCAGAGCTCATACCAATACTCCTCCAAATCTTCAATGAAATTGAAAGAGAAAGTTCACAACCTAACTAATTCTATGAAGTCATCATAACCCTCATCCCAAAACCAGGCAGCAACCTATCAAAGAAAGAGAATTATACACCCATTACTTTGATGAACATTGATGCCAAACTTCTCAACAAAATTTTGGCCAAACAATTCAACAATTCATCCAAAAAATTACATACCATGATCAAATAGGATTCAGTTCAGGGATGAAAAGCTGGTTCAATATACACAAATCAATTAATTAACACCACTTTATGATGAATTTTCTGGATAAACAAGGAATCCAAGGAATATTCCTCAATAAAATAAAGGCTGCATATGACAAACCTGCAACCAGCATTATACTTAATTGTCAAAAAGTAAAGACATTTCCTCATAACTCAGAAATGAGACAAGGACGTCCACTCTCTCCACTTCTCTTCAGTTTACTATTAGAATGCCTAGCTACAGCAATAAGAAAAGATGGAAACATAAAAGGGATTCAAACAGGGGAAGATGAATTAAAACTCTCCCTCTTTGCAGATGACATGATCTTGTATTTACCGAATCCCATGGACTCCACTCCCAAATTACTCATGCTGATTCAAAACTATGGCAATGTATCAGGGTATAAAATTAACCCTCAAAAATCAATGGCTTTTCTGTATGCCAACAATGAGAAAAGAGTGGCTGAAATCAGAAAAGCAACTCCATTCTTAATAACCCCACAAAAATAGAATAGCAATGAATTAACTTAACCAAAGAAGTAAAGAATCTCCATGATGAAAACTTTAAAAACCTGAAAAAGAAAATCAAAACAGAACTTAGAAAGTGAAAAAACTCCCTTGATCCAGGATTGGAAGGATTAACATCGTGAAAATGGCAATACTTCCCGAGGCTATCTGCAAATTCAATGCAAAACCAATCAATATTTCAATCTCATTCTATAAGGAAATAGAGGAGGCAATCCAAAAAGCCATATGGAACGATAAAAGGCAATGAATAGCATAAATAATCCTTAACAGAAAAACCAGTGCTGGAGTAATATCAATACCAGATTTCAAACTTTACTACAAAGCATTAGCAAACAAAGCAGCTTGGTACTGGCACAAGAGCAGACCTCAGGACCAATGGAATAGAATTGAAAACCCAGAAATGAGCCTATAGACCAATAGGCACCTAATCTTTGATAAAGGAGATAAAAAATAGAATGGAAGAAAGACAGCCCCTTCAGTAAAAGTGCTGGCAAAATTGGTTAATCACTCATAGAAAACTAAAGCTAGGTCCTTATCTATCATCCTGTACCGAATCAGAGAAAAATGAAAAGAATACTTAAAAAGGACCAAAAGTTCAGAAGAGATAAACACACACACACACACACACACACACACACACACACACACACACACACACATACACACACACACACACACACACACACACACACACACACATACTTACCACTCTGACTCAGATCAGGTTCCAGACATTGGGTATCAGACTTTCTTGTCCAGACATAAAATACATTCATAATTCCACACATATAGAAACACCAGATCATTCAAAATAATGAGAATATTTGACAGAACCACCCCGCTCTGAGCCAAGTACTCTCTGATTTCATTCATTCATATTGATGCATTTTTCATATCATAATTAAAATCTTTTTGTATCTCTCTGATTAGCAGAAAATATTTATCATATAAGAGAAAATGTAGGTAAAATTACTTTTTGCATATGAAATAATGACATTCCTGAGGATAAAACATGCCGGTTTTTCAGTTTGTTTGCCAAAATGGAACTATTAGACCTTCTGAGTATTTAACTTTAAACCTAAACCTTCAAATTTCACTAGGATTTGAATTGCGTTACTACAACATTAATGTAAAATAAAGAGAAAGAAAATTATGTTTATCACACCTTAATCCGTGAATTGTCTTTATTACAAAAACCATTACATTTATATAACATGATAAACATCCTGAAACAAACTATGAGGTATGGAAACAGAAGAGTCCGTTTTTTGTTTACTGTATGTTGTTATTTATAGTTTGTGATGATTCTGTCTTCTTTACCTTATCATGGTATATTCATTCTACGTCTTCAGGAAGGTGGAAGTGGGCACAGAGCTTTAGGGAAAGGGTGAAAAAATGAAACAGTGGAGTTCCTTGAACATTGATGAAAGTGAACTATTTAACACATGGGTGGGGAAAGAAGGGAGGGAATGGGGAAATCGGGAACTGAAGACATTTCCTAAAAGGAAATGTACACATTACCTGACTCATGTAATTGTAATACCTCTATAAATCAACTTAATAACAGAGTAAATTTATTTTAAAAAGTCAAACAAAACATTGTTTCTTAGAATCGTACAAGTATGTTTTGTTCACTGGTTTGAGCTGGATGAGTCTATATCTGAAAATAGCTACATTTACATTCATTGGGCGAATTTTTGAGCTACTAGTAGATAAAAGTCAATTATGATTGTATGTTTTTTGAGACTGATTCATTTATTTGTTTAATCTAATTTGTATGATTTCTATCTACCAGTTTTTGAATTGGCTTGTTCCTGTTTTTCAAGGACCTAGTGGTGCATTATTAGTGCTGATTTAAGATTGTTCTAATTTGTTGATGTACATACTCAAAGCAATAAATTTTCCTGAGTATTGCCTATGTTCTTGTGTCCCAGAGGAGGTAGTATTTTGTCTGTTCACTCCCACTGAATTCCATAAACGTTGGAACTTCCCTCCATATGTCTTCAGAGACTCATTGATGATTTGGCAATGTGTTATTCAGTCTCTGTGAGTTTCAGAATTTTTCGTAATGCTTTTTGATGCTGAGATCTAATTTGGTCCCATTGTCGTCTAACAGGATACAATGAGTAATTTCATTTTTATTTTTGAATTTTCACAGATTGTCTTTCTGATTTAAGATATGATCTATTTTGGAGAACGTTCCATGAGCTGTTAGGTATAGTTTGTCAAACCAGGTATTTGGTTTTGATTTTTTTGCTAGATTTTGACCTGGATGGCCCGTCTAGAGGTAAGAATGATGTGTTCAAGCAACCAACAATGTGTTTGGATGTATGCATATTTTTAGGGCAAGTAGTATTTGTCTGATGAATTTGAGAGATCTAGGATTCAGGGCATTGATATTTAGCATTGTTATATCCCCCTGATTGAGAGATTCCTTAATCAACATTTAATGTCCTTTCAGTCTCTTTTTACCTTTATACCAATTTTAATTTAAAGTCAATCTTATCTAATATTAATATAACTACTCTGGTCTGTTAATGAGGTCCATTTTTAATTTGTAAAGATGATGTACAGAAGGGATCCAATTACATAAGTCAGATAATGAGCACATTTCTTTTTCAACAGTGTCACCTCTTCCCTCATGTTCTCCCAGTTTTTCCCTTTCAACCTCCCTCCCCCCTAAGTTGTATAGTTCATTTTCAAGGTAGTGTCTATTGAGTGGCACTGCTACATTTGTTTACCCTTTGTCCCACCATTTCTGTGTTTCCCCTTTACCTTTCCAAACTTATATATAAAACCAAAGGTGCAGAAATTAAAACAAAATAACCGCATCCGAATTCAGATGGAAAAAGCAAAATAATAAAAAAAAACTCTCATTATCATTTCTTGGAGATCAATTTGATGAACATTATTTTATATGATAATATTCATATAGTTATTGAGCCTTTGTGATCCTCTCCAAAGGGCATCCTCCTTTGATCTCACTGTATAAATGTTTAGAATCCCATGTAATTTATCATGTCCAAATGCAATGTTTTCTCTTTTACCATCCAAGTGTGTTAAGTTGTAGAATTAGAGGCACATTCTAAGACAACAAATGAGGGAAATCGGGCAACCTATATTTCTTTGAGTCTGACTTTCTTCACTTAATATAGGTTTGTTCAAAGTATTTCCATTTCCTTATGAATGGTATAATATCATTTTTTCTGGGTGAATAGAGTTGCATCAAACTGAAGTGTTTCTTCATGGCAAGGAAAAAAGTTAGCAGGGTATATAGAAAGAGAATAGAATGGAAGAAGATATTTACTAGCTAAGCATTAGACCAGGGATTACATAACTACCCCATATTTAGAGATCAAATAAACCCTCAAATAAACAAGAGCCCAATTAATATATGGGATAATGACTTAAAGAGAACTTAGAAGAAAAGTAACAATGACACATAGACATATCTCTCTCCATGAAAGAAATGCAAATCCAAACAACACTGAGATTCTTCTCACCACTGTTACAATGTCATGATGAAAAAACGAACAATCACTGATACTGATAGGGATGTGGTCCAAAGGAAACTCTATTACATTGTTGGTGGAAATGTAATCTTGTTCAACGACTTTGGAAAACACTATAGAGGTTGCTCACAAAACTGAATAGAAAGCTCCCTATGATCCAGCAATTCTACTTATGGGCATTTATCCAATAAAGCAGAAACAAGGCCACACTGAAGCTGCCAGCACCATCATGTTCATTGTTGCATTTTCTGTAGCCAACATATGGAATCAGCCCAGATGCCTCTCACTGCAAAAAGGGATCAAGAAATGTGTGTGTGTGTGTGTGTGTGTGTGTATGAATTATATATATATATATATATATATATATATATATATATATTCATAGTTATATGTGTACATACACAAATACCTATATATGTATACATATATATGTATATACAGATGTATATATACATGTATATAGACATATCTGTTTATTATTATTTTCATTTGTCTGTAAGTTAGCATTTTACTTTATTTACCAAACGTGTCTTTAATGATTTTACTTTTTTTATTTTATTTTTAAAATGTTGTACAGAGGGGTTACAGTTACATGAGTAAGGCAATGAGTATATTACTTGTTGATCATTATTACCACTTCCTTCCTTGTTGTTATCCCACTATCCCTTCCCTCCCCCAGCTCCCACATTCCTTTCTCCCCACTCTTCGAAGCATGAAGTGGTAAGGTTCATTTCCAATATAGTCTTATTGGTATCTGTGTTGCAATGGGTCATCCTGTTTCCTTGTTTCAGTGTTTTGTAATTCCCTTTACCCTCCCCAGATTAAACATGTATATACAAGATGCAGGGTATCAAAATCGAGTAAAGTGACAACAGGGGATATTCCATAGATGAAAGAACATACTAAGGAAACAACAACAACAAAAATGAATAAAATGACGTTGCACATTTACAACAGTAACAATAGATACAGAACTCCTAAACATGTCCCTTATTACCAAGCTAGTTATTGCAATTCATGTCCTTATCATTTTTGGAACTTCACTAAAATGTTTTGTAGCCTTCCATGTGGACATATATGTTCAATTTTTCCTAAATCTATCTACTCATATGATACCAAGCAGCTCTCTTCTGAAGCCAAAAAGGCAGCCTTCTACTGCTTGGTTCCAAATCACTTGTATTTTTTCTTTGTACTAAGAATGCTGATTAAAGCCCAGTGCTGGTAGATCATTTTATAATTGTAGCAACTCAGGAAGCTGAAATGAGGATCGTGGTTCAAAGCCAGCCTGGGCAGAAAAAGTCCATGAGACTCTTATCTCCAATAAACCACCAGGAAACCAGAAGTGGCGCTATGGCTCAAGTGGTAGAGACCTAGCCTTGAACTGAATAGATGAGGAACAGCGCCCAGGCCCAGAGTTCAAGGCCCACGACCACCACCAGCAACAACAACAATAAAGAGAATACTTACTCAAAAGGCAATAGCATTAAGTAGTCTTAAAGATAGGCTGAAGTCTAACATTTTAGTCTTATCTTAAATACCAAGGGCCTTCTATTCTAATGAGCCATGAGCCCTCAGAATGTTGACCATATTTCTTAGTTTATTTACACAATTACTATAAGTATGCATTTTCTCATCTATCTTTCATTTCACCACAAAATCTGTATTTATCCTTTATGACATACTTGAATACCAATGCCTTTGGAAGATATTTATTAATTGGTGTATATTAATTGTACAAAGAAATCTTATTGAAATATTTTACACACTCACATATTGATCTAGGACTTGATTAACCCATTTCTGTCTTTCTCCATTCCCATTGCCCCTTATTTTTCATCTGTTTTCTGTGAATTTCTTTGTGCCATCTCCACACATTGTCAAAATGTATTAAAGTGTTGTTGACTCACCCTCATTGAAAATTATGCAATGCTGAATATAAAAGCAAAAATCTAAGTAAATGGAGACTTATACTTTTTATGTATTGGAGGATACAATTGAGCAAAGATATTAATTGTCCCCACCCCCCCCCTTTTTTGGGGGTCATACACGGGGCTTGAAATTTGGGCCTGGGCACTGTTCCTCAGCTCTTCAGCTCAAAGTGAGTGCTCTACCCTTTGAGCAACTGTGCCACTTCTGGTTCTCTGGTAGTTAATTGGGGATAAGAGTCTCACAGACATTCATGTTCCAGCTGCCTTGAAACGCAATCCTCAGATCTCAGCATCCTATCCAGCTAGTATAATAATCGTGAGCTAACAGTGCCAAGCATCACAGTTTTATTTGTAAGTTTATGAAAATTTCTCAAAACACCTGACCATCACTCTTTGACTCATTGACAAAGGAAAATATACTTGAATATATTTCTCTTTCCAATATTAAAGCTGTTAGTGTAAAATTGTTATATTTATAGAGGAAAGATTATACAGCTCAATGTGTCTGTAGGGCACCAGATTAGAGCCACATAATTATTATCAAGGAATATTTAATAAGAGTGTAAAACCAAACACTTGTGGAGTGACATTCTCTTTAAAAAGTGGTGATAGGTTAGACAATATTGTAGAAAATTAAAAAGCGAACATTGACTTAAAATAATTTTTCAAATATTAACTTCAAGCAGGATTTGAAGTTGGCCTATAAAACAAAAAGAGGGATGTAAATGTATAACATTGGAAGATGCCTTGACAATTTTGGAGATGAAGCATTCTTAAATTTGGCATTGAAATTATAGGAAAGGAAAACTTGATATAGTAGAACTCAAAAAAGTATAAAATAATTTAGACTGTGAAAGCTCATATGCAAGTAGTGAATAGAAGTTGGGAGCATGGGACTCATGTATCTCAACCTAACTACTTGGTAGGCTGTGATGTGAGTATTGCTGTTTGATGGCACCCCACAAAATAATGTCCCTGAAAATCTTATCTCTGATAAATCAGCAAAAAAGCCAAAAGTGAGGCATGACTGAAATGGTATATTGTTAACAAATTGCAACTAATCTCAGGGACCCTGTGTTCATGTCCCAGGACCATACATACATGTACAAAACTAATAGTAGTAATACTACTAATATTGATGATGATGATGATGATGTTGATGATGATAGTGATGATTATTGTAGGGCACAGGGGCAGCAAAGATGGTGCTGAGAGGGAGTTGAGTGGGCAGAGCCCAATTTGCTTTATGTTCAGTGCCTAACCACCCCGTGGAAGCTTAGCTTCATGATAGCGTGTGACCTTGGCAGTGATTGGTTGTTCTTCCTCACTTGCCATGCCACCTGCTCTTTTTTGCTTTAAAAAGTGCTGCTCTGTGTTAATAAACGAGTTTCTTCCTGCATGACTTGACCTCCTGCTGGGTCTGATTGTTTTCCCGGCTGAGGAAGGCTGGGTAAAGGGTGAGCTGCCGCACTTACCTTTCCTCGGACCCCGTCCGTCTTTCGTGGGACTGACAAAGACCCAACAGATGATGATAATGACGATGATAATGATGATGAAGATAATGTTGATGAAGTGTACCCATAGTCAAGGATAAAATATTTGCAAATCCTATACCTGAAGAATGCCTCAAATTAGACTCTACATAGAACTCTCAAAAACTAATGTTAAAAAGAACATCAAGTAGAAACTAGTAAAATATATCTTGCGAAAAATATGCCCAAAAAAGGCATCATCAGTCATTAAGTAAATGCACATTAAAACAAAAATGACATCATAAAACATGTATGAGAATTACTGCACATAATACAATAATGACCATACTAAATGCTGTCAATAAACAGAGAAACTGGATGCTGGCAGGAATCTCAAATGGGAAAGCCACTTCTGAAAACCTTTTGACAGGTTCCTAGAATATGAAATATGCAACCACCTAGGGTATAGCACAGGAATTGAGCTCTTCAGGTTTGTCTCATAGAAATAAGCTGTAACATTCACCCAAAGGCCAAAACACAGAGGATTATAGCAGCATTACTTCCTCTAGTTAAAGAAATGGAAATCAATTCAGGCTTTCTTCAGGTGAATGGGAAACGAATTGTGCTACCTTCTCTAATAACAGAACCAAAAGGCTAATCGAGTGAATACAATACAATATTAAGGCATACAACAACAGAGAATAATCTAACATAGATTTGAAGGCAATCCTAAAAGCTTATTTATTGCATGACCTAGAAATCAGAGAAAAAAAATGTTTTGGTTTCCAGGATGAAACAGGTTTGGGATGGGACCAAGGGAAGTAGTGGGTTTAATTATAAAAGGGAAGCATGAGACAGACTTAAAGAAATGTGTCGGTATTTATTCATATAGAGTTGATAAAATTATACTGAACTTAATGTGTGCACAAAATCATTAAAAAAATTGAAGTCTGCATAAGGTACTTGTGAAATATTAATGTCCTACTTTTAATATCATACTATAAATATTTAAAGAAACTGAAAAAACTATTCAAGGGAATTCTCTTTGTTTTTCTTATAACATCATTAAGATCCATACTAACCTCAACGGAATTTAATGATATCTAGAAAATAGAAATCAATATTCAATGTTTACAATGAAAAATAGTATGGGTCCAACCTTTAGATTAACTACGACATGCTAATTAGAAGGCAGAGATTTAGAAGACTGACATCCAGGGCCAGTTCTGACCAAAAAAAGTCGTGAGAAAATACAAAAAAGAAAGCAAGATATAGGGTAATTTCCCTGTTATCTCTCATTTATGGAAGCCATAGGTAAGAGATTATTGCTCAAGGGAGGCTTGGCCAAAAAGTAATACCTCATCTGAAAAATACTCTAAAGTGGTCAGAGCCTTAGCAAGTTCAAGCACCAGTAGTGCCAAAGGAAAAAAGAAAAGAAGAAAACAGGAAAGGAAAAGAAAGGAGAGAAAAGGTAAACTATTTCCTCTTCATTCTTGTAGTTTCATGTCATTGGATACAAGAATTGAGGGTATTTTGTTTGCAGTTTTAGGATTCAGGACTCTCTAATAAGAAAGCATTTATTTCAAGTAATTATTTTATTATTACTATTTATTAACTTATTATTAGGTCTTCTTAGAGATTGAACCCATGGCTTTGTATATATTAATCTAGTCCTACAACTGAGCTTTACATCAGCTCCCTTGTATAGTTTTGGTAATTGTTTATGAGTTATTCAATTGATACCTACTCTACTTTTCATCGTATCTTTTCTCTCCCACATTTTCTTCTATATATTATAGTTCATGTGTTCAAAACTTTCCTCAATTTTATATTCTAAACTTAGAATTTTGCTTTTCAGTTTACAGAGTAGTCAGTTTCCTCAGGAATGTGGTAATGCCATTCTTTTCAATAGAAGCACATATTTCCATCAATAGAACAGAATTGAAGACCCAGAAATGAATCCAGTCCTATAGGCACATAATCTTTGATAAGGGAGCCAGAAACACAGGATGGAAGAAAGACAAATTCTTTAAAAACTTGTGCTGATGGAATTATCTGTACACAGAAAACTGAAGTTGGATCCTTATATATCCTCCTGCACCAGAATCGATTCCAAATGGGTTGAAGACCTCAATGTAAGTCCCGATACCTTAGAATTTTACAGGAAGAGTTAGGGGAAACACGAGGGCTCCTTGGGACAGGTCAAAACTTCCAAAGTAAGGCTGGATAAATGGGATTACATCAAACCTAATCAATCATTTGTCAGAATCAAAAGACATGAAAAAAAAGTGATATTGTAGCACAGATTTATCAGGGAGCAAACCTACAGATGAGAGCCTAACCCAATGGTAAACCTTTATTCCCTTTTCGAACTAGGATATTTATAGTGCGTTTACAAGAATATAAGAGTTTTCTGGTGGGGATTAGTAAGAAAACAACTAATACTAAGATAGAGATAGCATGTGAAAAGAGTTGTAGCTGGAGAAAGGGAGAGATGAAGGCCGTGCTGTCTTGTTCAAAGCCTTGGCTTGGTGCCAGTTTTGTAAGGTATAGGTGCACAAAGGAAAGGGGGTACAACAGGGCTGGTTAATTAAAAAAGCCTCACATAAGTCTGAAGCCTCAAAATAAGGACCCCAGTCTGTGTGGACCAGATAGTATCTAATATGAGGTTTTATTTAAATTAGCAAGCACAATTTTAGATTTTTGCAGAGTGGGATGGTGCATAGTCAGTCACAGGCAATGTCTGCTATGTCAGGTAATCCAATCTACTCTTTCACAAGTTACCCAGTAGCCAGGTTTCAACACAAATGAGTACAATGAGATTGTACCAATGAGACTGATTTTTCCCTCTCCTGAATCAAAATTCTGTCAAATGATTTCTGTCTTCCAGCTGTTTATGCAATATTTCTCATGATCTTTTCTACTATTTTGTCTTCATTATTGATGTTCATAGTACTTTTTATTGTTGTCTTATGTGTCTATGTCATTTTAAGGGCTTGAACTCAATGTTTAATTGTCTTCCTTGTACTTTTTGCTCATGGCTGATCACACTCTATCCTTTGAGCCACATTCTCATCTTCTCCTTCTTGCTGGACAATTGGAGATAAGTTTTCACATTTTTGTCTGTTTAGACTGACATTGAACCAAAATCTTCAGGTTTTAGCTTCCTGAGTTTCTAGGATTCTACACATGAGCCACTAACACCAAGCTTTGCTTTACTATTACTTTACTTATGTGGTGGAAGAAAGTGGAAGCATATTTGTGTTAAATGTGCAATTTTCAAATACAACTTGGAATCAACTTGATACAATGTAACAGTTATCAACTTTCACAGTTAAATCAATGAATAGTTCACATTCCCACAGAAATATAATTGAAAACAAAAGGCATAATTGTTTTCCTAAAACAAGTAATAGAACCATAAACTTCTCTCACCATACAATTCATGTTTTCTATGAGATTAATTAACAGACTTCCAATACTAAAAGTAAATATATTAATTGTATACCATAAGGAGCAAAGTGATTATAGTTAAGAATAGATATTTCATCCCAGCCAAAAGATAACTTTTCGAGCAGTCTCACTAAAAAGAAATGTTACATGCAGAAACTAATGGATATGATATAACTTCATCATTACACAACATATGAATGAATGGGATTACCACTCCATACTTCATAAATGTGTAAAAAATAATTATGTAGCTAGGTGCCAGTGGTTCTTGCTTGTAATCTTAGTTATTAAGTAATCTTAGAGCTGAGAATCATGATTCAAAGCCAGCCTAGGTATGAAAGTCCATGAGACTTTTTGTTTGTTTAATTTGGTCAGTCGTTGGGCTTGAACTTTGGGCCTGGGAACTGTCCCTATGCTCTACAGCTCAAGGTGAGCATTCTACCACTTGAGCCACAGAACTATATCCTGTTTTCTGGTGGTTTTATTGGAGACAAGAGTCTCAAAGACTTTCCTGCCCCAGCTGGCTTTGAACCGCAATCCACAGATCTCAACCTCTTGAGTAGCTAAGATTACAGCCGTGAGCCACTGGAGCCGGCTCCTTGAAACTATTTTCAATGAGCCACCAGAAAACTGGCAGTGGCTCAAGGGGTAGAACACTATCTTTGAGGTCAAGAGCTGAGGGACAACGTTCAGGCCCAGATTTCAAACCCCATGACCGAAAAATTTAAAAATAAACTATTAAAAATAAACAAATATTTTGGCATAAATGTTAAAATATAATTCTAAAAATTTTTAAATCCTCACTAGATAAAATAGTTTCTATAAATGAGGAGAAGTGTGTTCTGGTTTTGGTAACCATTGAATCAATTGTGTAAGTCACACATTTCTCAATCAATTCATATTTATGTATTTATATAGTTATATGCCATAAGCATAATTAACTGATAAGTGATAGGCAGTGCTGTTTTAGGAATCTCCCTTGACATTCTAACATTAACCTTCCTACCTTAAAATGAATTTGCCCTCCAACCTTGTCAGATATTTCATTGACAGTAAAGTTACTCATCTCATTGGAGCAGAAAAATATAAGCCATAATTATTGTTTGGAATAACTGTCACATTTATATGCATTTCATTTAGTTTAAGAACAATGCCAGTAATAGCAAAATGTCTTCTGAGCTTTTCAATCTCTTAAGAGATGAAAATCTTTAATTATACATCTATTTTTTTCTGCCTAGCATCTTATATTTTGGGAAGATCTTTTTGTGTAACACTGTGTTCCTGATTAGAAGACTGGAACAAAGGAAATAATGAAAATAACCAAGGAAAATATTTGGAAACAATTTAAAAAGCAATGGCAGACACGCCTGTTTTCATCTGTTTTAATGAGAATATACATTAAAGTATGTTTTTGTTATTTAAAGAGCAATAATTAAACTTTAATTAGCAGTATAGAAGGGAACAGAAACCTGTATTTGAGGAAAGCTTGAATTTGAAAAATTCAACAAAAGCATAATGGATTTTTCTTGTTTTTCTATATAGTTGCCAAAATAATAGAGAGCAACACCCAAAGTCAGGAAAATACCTAAGCCAAAGCAGTAAACTTTTGTCTATAATATAATTGTGATTGTCTGACTCTTTCAAAGTCAGGCTTGCAAGAAGGAAAAGTGTATTTGCTTTAGTGTGAACAATAAAAAATATAAGAATCCTTTATTAATGTTTCATATATAATGACTAGAACTTCTCACGTTGGAGAAGATGAAAGATATGAAAAAGTTCAACATTTTTTGAGTATTCCCCAAGAGCATTCTTATTTATCACCTATGGCAACGGAAGTAGCCTTTGTTACTGTTAGTTTCATGCTTGTTTATATTTACAAGCATTATTTGTTGCTGGGTTATAAGCTGCAAAACCTTAAGTAGGAATAAAGTCATTTCCTGAGAGAGGAAAGTTGCTGTGTAAACAAACCTAAAATATCAAACACATAGCAGAGTGGAAACTATTTTCCAGGTATATCAAAATCTGTAGGTATAGATTTTGTTTCCCATTGTTCCAGGGGAACCATTTTTTTATCTTCTTTTTCACCATCTACTGATCCTATAAAATCCTATACCATCTTGGAATTGCTGTAACTTTACTGGATTCTCTAATTTCTGTTGGAGAGTTAGGAAAGATAGAAAATTGTGTTTCTGTTACTGTTTTACCTTATTTTTTATTACTTTAGAAACTGTAACTCAAAATGACATAAGTTATCTTTATAATATTAGGAGACAGATTTTATGTACATATTCTAACCCTAGCCTTCAACACAACTTTGGGACTTAGTGATCCTCAAATGTGAAAATAAATATAGGGAGCATCTTATTTAAATATTGTTGAGAATTTCAAGACTTCCTTTATGTAAGGCCCTTAGAAGTATGTACAGCATACATGTGTACAAAGCCAGTGACAACAGGCAAATATGACTAAGTTTCCCCAAAAGGATCTATGAAATCAATAGTTATCTTCCCAAGCAGATGAAAAAATGCTTCCAAAATGATTCAGTGACCCTACATTTGGGGAATTATTTAAGTGATGGCTTCTTTGTTAGACATATTGTTTTCTTTTAAAAAATTTCAAATATTAGCTTTATAGTAAACTTTGTCTAGTATTTCTTGATTCAAAACAGAAATCTTGATACAGTTGATGTCACTTGGCTTTCTTACTTTCTCAGTTCAAAGCCAACCCAGGCAAGAAAGTCTGTCACATTCTTATCTGGAACTAAACACCAAAAACGCCAGAAGTGGAGTTTTGGCTCAAGCAGTAGCTTTGGGGGAAGTTGGCCAGGGAAGACATTTGTTCAGGGACATGGTCCAGCCTCTGAATTCAAGCTCCAGAACCAGGAAATCTAAACAAACAAACAAGCAAAAAAACGCACATATTTCTTTGGCACCATCCTTAAAGCACTGGTTTGAGAACAGGCTCCTTTTGCTGATCATACTCACTGATTCCTGCTTTTTTGGAATACTAATTGCGCTGGAAAATTCAGGACAAGACTAAAGGAATTAATAAATGACTCCTGCAACAACAGAATCATCGCAGTAGTGAAATATCCATGCATAAGACAATTTAAAACCACCAAGTCTTTGTTCCTTTGCAATAGAATACTTTTAAAACAACGTTATTTCCTTTTGTTCTATGCTGGCATTCAAGTGGCACATTGTTTTCTTTTGTATTACTTTCAAGAAGATTTTTACAGACAATTTTATATGAATAAAGAACACACTCGAAAAAAGTCAGGGACAGAGTTTCTTTCAAGCCTTGGATTCTTTTTTTTTTCTAACAATGAATATATATTTTTTTGGTAGTGAAAATACTGTACAGAGGGGTTACAATAACATGGGCAAGATAATAAGTACATTTTTTATCAAGCATTGTAGCCTACTCCTTGGTTTCCCCTTCCCACCACTTCCCATCCTCCCCACTGCCCCCCATCCAATCCTTCTCCCCCCACCAACAAAGTTGTAAAATGTGTTTTCGACATAATGAGTTGTACATCTCATTGTTTCAATCGATCCACCTGTTTCCCTGTTTAAATAATTTGTTTTTTTCCGATCCCCTCCACAAATTATACCGACATCAAATACTGTGAAAACATGGGTTATTGTTATGCCGTGGAGAAAGGACATACAAAGGAACAAGGAAATCATCTTACAAATGTGTTAGAAACAATGACATGAAAGAAAAAAAAAACATTGGAATATATATCTTAGGGTTCATTTCCCTAACATCAACTTATCTGATCTTTTCTGTTTGACTCATATACCAGTTATTGCAAATGAGGAAAACCATGGAACCTATATTTCTTTGGGCGTGGCTTACTTCATTTAATATACTTTTTTCCAAGTCTTTCCATTTCCTAACAAATGAGGAAATGTCATTCTTTCTGATGGAGGCATAGAATTCCATTGTTTATATATACCACATTTTCTTGATCCATTCATCTACTGAGGGGCATCTGTGTTGGTTCCATACCTTAGCTATGGTAAATAAGGCTGCAATAAATATAGTCGTGCTGGTACCTCTACTGTGGCCTTGTTTGTGAACATTTGTGTAAATGCCCAAAAGTGATTGCTGGGTCTTAGGGGAGCTCTATGTGGAGTCTCTTGAGGAACCTCCATACTGCTTTCCAAAGTGGTTGAACAAGTTTACACTCCCACCAACAATTAAGTTTTCTGCTGTCCACATCCCCTTCAGCATCTGTTGTTATTAGAATTCTTGATTATAGCCACTCTAACTGGTGTGAGGTGATATATTGATGTTGTTTTGATTTGCATTTCTTTTATGGCTAGGGAGGTTGAGCATTTCTTCATATGTCTTTGGGCAATCCTTCTTTCCTCTCCAGAGAATTTTCTCTTTAAGTCTTTAGCCTACTTATTTATTGGGCAGTTGTTTCTTTGAAGATTTGTTTTTAGGGATTTAATTTTTTGAGTTCCAGGTATAGTTTAGATATGAGACCCTTGTCTGTTGTATGGCTAGTGAAGATCTTCTCCCCATCTGTGGGCTTTCAACTGATCTTTCTAGCTATGTCCTTTGCCATGCAGAAGCTCTGCAATTTTATGCAATCCCATTTGTCCAACCTTTCTTTGATTTGTTGTGTTTCTGGGTCTCTATTAAGAAAATTTCAGCCTATGCCTAGGATACCTAGTGTTTCTCCTATTACATCCCCTAATGTTTTCAGGGAGTCGGCTTTGACTCCGAGGTCTTTGATCCATTTGGAGTTGATTTTAATACAGGGTGATATATAAGTATCTAGCTTTAGTTTTCTACAAGTATTTAACCAATTTTGACAGCACTTTTTACTGAAGAGGGTGTCTTCCTTCTATTCTATTTTTTTAGCTCCCTTATCGAAGATTAGATGGCTATAGGTCTGTGGGTTCATGTCTGGATTTTCAATTCTATTCCATTGTTCCGGAGGTCTGTTCTTGTGCCAGTACCAAGCTGTTTTGATTACTGTGGCTTTGTTGTTGAATTCAAATTCGGTATTCATATTCCTCTAGCACAGTTCTTTCTGTTAAGGATAGTTTTAGCTATCTTTTATTGCTCCAGATGAAGTTTTGGATTGCCTTTTGTATTTTCTTGAAAAATGAGGTTGGAATACCGATCGGTATCACATTGAATTTGTACATAGCCTTGGGAAGTATTGCCATTTTCACGATGTTGATCTTTCCAATTCAAGACCATGGGAGTTTTTGTCACTTTCTAAGTTCAGTTTTCATTACCTTTTTCAGTTTTTTAAATTTTTCATCATAGAGGTCCTTCGCTTCTTTGGTTAAGTTAATTCCTAGATATTTCATTTTTTGTGGGGCTATTCTGAATGGAGTTGCTTTCCTAATTTCAGCCAACCTTTTCTCATTGTTGGCATACAGAAAAACTATTGATTTTTGAGGATTAAATTTATGCCCCGCTACTTTGCCAAAATTTTGAATCAGTTTGAGTAATTTTGGAGTGGCTTCTGTGGGATTCTTTAAATACAAGATCATGTCATCCACAAAGAGGAAGAGTTTTACTTCTTCTTTCTCTATTTGGATCTCTCTAATGCTTGCATCTTGTCTTATTGCTGTAGCTAGGCATTCCAATACTAGATTGAAGAGAAGTGTAGAGAGTGAACATTCTTGTCTCATTCCTGATTTAAGAGAAATGGCTTGTTTTTTACCATTAAGTATAATGCTGGGGAGAGTTCCGAGAAGATGGCGGAGGAGAAGCTGGAATCTAAACAAGCTCTCGCATTGAAATCAGTTTTAGAGTTCCAGTGAACAGTCCTAAGCCAGAGAATCACCCTATGTGTGCCATCACAGGACAGAGAGTCAGGCCAGAGAGGGAAAATCCAGGCAAGGAGACACATCTGAGCTCTTGCTAGCAGCTGCAGCAGCAGCAGTGGCGGCGGCAGCCACAGCCACAGAGAGTCCTGGACGAAGGAGCCAGATGCAGTGGCCGAGCGGATTCTAGTCAACACCAACAAGAACCGACAAGGAGCGGACATCTTCATCCTGCATTTTGCAGACCAGAGACGACCCAGGAACCAAGACTCAGCATGAGTAGAAGCCTGACGTGCTCACTCCTTCTCAAGGAGCAGAGGAGGGATGGCCACCCCTGCCCCCCCCCAGCACCAGAGATAACCATCTTGGATACTGACAAAGCTCAGCAGAGCTGCTAGCTCCAACTCAAGCCTTGGAATAAAACGAGTCATTTAGCAGGTCACAAGAACTTATCGGCTGTGTGACCCGCCAGACTCAGATCCACCCAGGGAAAAGTCACCCAGCTCTGGTGCGAGCCCTAGGAGTGGCTTTCTTCACTGGGTAATCAGAGCCAGAGGCTGCCCCTCCCTCTAGCAGCCTCGACAATAAATTGAAATTCAGTAAACAGAAACCCTGAGAATGGCACCAGGCTGGGCTCTGTGTGTTTTTCATGAACTAGCCCCCGGGAAAAGCTAGTGTTTGTTGAAAGGCCTCAACTCTAACCAGAATCTAGCCTCATCACTGCATCCCCCTCGTTGGTGATACTCAAAGCAGATCTGCCTCCCATTGAACTAGCTGGGAGGAGGATCGCAAAATCCTGGGTAAAGCAGAGCATTTTTCTGCCTACTAGAACCAACTAAGTTAAGAAACCAACCAAGCCACAGGACCACAAGCGGACCAGAGATTCCAACAAGAGGCTGGTTACAGACACCAGGGAGATACAGGATTTTTCCCACCCATCCCAAAAAAATCAAAGAACTTCTTTTTTCTTCTTCTTTTTCTTTTTTTTGGTACCTCATATAAAAAAAAATTACTTTTGTAAATCTTTTTTAAATATTTAATTTTCGCCTTTTTTGAAAAAAAAATGTTTGCCAGTAACTTTTTTTTTCCTCTTATAATTTTTATTTTAGGGATACCTGAGTGTGTGTTTTTCTTTCTTTTTCTGTTTTCTTTCTCTTTTTATCTTTTTTAAATATCTTTTTGTTTTTTGTTTAGCTCTACTGAACATCTGATCTTTTTTCTTCATTTCTTATCCTTTTCACCTTTTCCTCTCTTTTGTTCTTCTTTATGTGACTTAATTCTTGTCCTGCATACCCTCAGATAAACCTGCAGTTGACTATTAGACCCTATCCCCCATTGTGTATACACTTAATCCACAAATTTATTACTCAATTCAAAACCTCTGAGACTTAAATTCCTTAATACCAGTACTACCTCTTTATACCTATATAATATTTTAAGCATTTTTATTTTTAAATTTTTCATAGCTCCTTTATATCCCTCCCCTTCTCTCACTATATTTACGTTCTTCTCTAAATAAATCGTTTTCGATCTGTATAGGATTATTAATTTTTACTTTTCTATTTTTTCTGGTCTCTTTTCTTTTCCCTTTCCCTTTCTTCTTTTTTTCTCCCCCTCTAAATTCATCCTACCCAACCTATTTCCTGCTTTGGGATTAGGACTTAGTTAACTCTCCCTGTGCCTCCCCACATCAATCTATTCCTATTTTTTACCCACATCTCTCCCTAACCCTAATAATTTCTGGTTTTCCAAATTCTTCTTTGCGGTTCGTAGCCCATTAACATATAGCTGTTTGATGTTGAATAGATGTATCTATTGAACTAGATTGTATCTGTAGACTATTGCAAATTCAGACTTTTGTTGATGCTTGCCTAAGATAGTGTTCTAGCACAAAACTGGTGCTATATTCATCTCAAATGGGCAGAGTAAGCCAGAAAAACACAAGAAAATTAGCAAATCCTGGTTTCTCAATTCCCAATCTTGATAATCAGGGGACAGAACAGATAATGAATAATCCAGAGGAGAGTTCCCAAATAGTTCTACAAACACTGCTGGCAAACAGGATAAATGAAAAGATTGAAAACATACAAAGGACTCTATGTGCGGGATATGGAGAGAGAGGAGGCAATCCAAAAGTTTATACAGGAATATCATAAGTGTGAGGAAGCCACTCAAAAACTGATACAGGATTTGCATGAGCAGCTTGAAAATACTCAAAGAGAAAGGCAGGAATGGCGTGAGCAGGCTGAGAACACTCAAAGAAAACTACAGGAATCCTACGAATGGGAGGAAGCTAATCAAAGAGTAATACAGGAATTGAGAGAGCAGGAAGAGAATACACAAAGATCACTAAAGGCATTCATGGAATCCATTAACAAAGAGCTGAAGGAAGTCAGGGAGACCACAAAGGGAATGCTCAATGGAACCCAACAGAAGGAATGGGAGTCCAAGGAAACCATAACCAGTCAACTAAGTGATTTGAGAATAAACACTGAAAATCAAATATAAGGAAGTAAAGAAGTTCATACAAGATCTAAAACAAAGCTTCAACAAAGAATTTGAAGCCATCAAAGCTGACCAATTAGAAGGAAAAGAGATAAAAAAACAAAGTAGAAAGTCTTGACAGCAGGTTAGACCATGCAGAAGATCGAATCTCAGGGATTGAAGACAGCCTAGATATTATAGAGAAAGAACATACAACCATCCAAAACAAGTCCAAAAAATATGATAGATCTATCCAACAATTGGAAGACACCATCCGAAGGCCTAATCTAAGGATAATGGGTGTAGAGGAGCATCTAGAAACAGAAGTTAATGGTCTAGAAAATTTGTTCAAAAGGATCCTAGCAGAGAACTTCCCAAACATGCAAAAAGATAGGTCTATTCAGATACAAGAAGCTTTTAGACCCCCAAATAGACCAGACCAGAATAGGACATCACACCCTCACATTATAATCCGCTCATGATCAATTCAGACCAAGGAAAAGATCCTTAAAGCTGTCAAGGAGAAATGATTAATCAACTATAAAGGGAAACCAATTAGAATCACCTCAGATTTTTTAGCAGAGACAATCAAAGCAAGAAGATCTTGGAATGATGTATGCCATGCCCTAAAAACAAACAACTATCAAACAAGAATACTGTCCCCAGCTAAACTCTCCTTCATAACTGAAGGCCAAATAAAAACTTTCCATAGTAAAGAAAAATTGAAACAATACATCTCCACCAAACCAGCCCTACAAAAGATTCTTAAAGATGTCCTACACATAGAAAACCAACAAGACCACAATAAAGGCCAAGAAACTGCACCCAAACTGAGAATCCAATAACCATAGGAAGAACTCAATTTTAGCAACCCCCAAGAAGGTGGAAAACATGGCAGGAACTCCCAAATACCTCTCAGTCTTATCTCTTAACATTAACGGACCTAACTCTCCAATTAAGCGACATAGACTGTCTAGTTGGATTAAAAAACAAGAACCTTCTATCTGCTGCCTTCAGGAGTCACATCTTGCCTGTTAAAACAAACACATTTTCAATTTGAAAGGCTGGAGCAATATCTACCAAGTAAACGGCCCCCATAAACAGGCAGTAGTTTCAATCCTAATATCAGATAAAATAGACTTCAAATTAAAATTCGTGAGAAGAGATAAAGAAGGTGCATACATACAAATTAAGGGATCTCTCCTTCAGGAGGATATTACAATTCTAAATATCTATTCGCCAAACAACAGAGCACCCAAATTTATTAAAGAAACACTACTTTCCCTCAAATACCATATAGATGCAAAGACATTAATTGTTGAGGATTTTAACACACCACTCTCCCCAGTAGATAGATCAACTCGGCAAAAACTCAACAGAGAAACCACAGATCTAAACAGCTGCATACATCAACTAGATTTAACAGACATCTACCGAACATTTCCGTCAGCAGAATCAGAATACACGTTTTTCTCAGCAGCACATGGAACATTTTCTAAAATAAAACACATTTTAGGCCACAAAAAAACTTGTCTAAATTCAGAAACATTGAAGTTATACCTTGTATTCTCTCTGACCACAAGGGAATAAAATTAGAACTCAACACCAAAAGCCACCAAAGAAAGTCCGGGATCACATGGAGCCTAAACAACACACTGCTGAATCACGAGTGGGTCATGGAAGAGATTAGATAGGAAATTCAAATGTTTATGCTATTCAACAAAAATGAACACACAAATTACCAGCTCCTCTGGGACACAGCAAAGGCAGTACTCAGTGGCAAGTTTATAGCTCTGAGCTCGTACATCAACAAATTGGACAGATCTGAAACCAAAAATTTAATGAGACATCTGAACCTCCTTGCAAAAGAGCAGCAAGATAAACCCCAATCCAGTAGAAGGAAAGAAATAATTAAAATTAATTCAGAATTAAATGAATTAGAATCCAAAAAAACTGTAGAAAGAATCAACAAAGAAAGAGTTGGTTCTTCGAAAAAATTAACAAAATTGACAGAACCTTAGCAAATCTTATAAGAAAAAGAAGAGAAAACACCCAAATAAATAAACTCAGAGATGAGAATGCAAACATCACCACGGAAACAACCAAGTTTCAGAACATTATGAGGGAATACTTCTCAAAACTTTATGCTAATAAGTTTGAGAACTTGACAGGAATGTACCTCTTCCTAGCAAATATTGACATGCCAAAACTAAACCAAGATGAGTTGAACTATCTTAACAGGCCCATATCAAGCATTGAAATAGAAACAGCAATAAGAGACCTCCCAGCTAAGAAAAGTCCAGGACCAGATGGTTTCACAGCAGAATTTCATTAGGCCTTCAAAGCAGAGCTCACACCAATACTCCTCCAACTCTTCAATGACATTGAAAGAGAAAGTTCACTATTGAGCACATTCTATGAAGCCATCATAACCCTCATCCCAAAACCAGGCAGGGGCTCATCAAAGAAAGCGACCCATTACTTTGATGAAATTTGATGAAAAACTTCTCAACAAAATTTTGGCCAATCGATTTCAACAATTCATCCAAAAAATTATAAACTACGATCAAACAGGATTCATTGCAGGGATGCAAAGCTGGTTCAATATACATAGATCAATTAATATTATTCATCACAACAACAGGAGCAAGAATAAGAACCACATGGTTATCTCAATAGATGCAGAAAAAGCATTC
Organism: Dipodomys spectabilis; assembly: GCF_019054845.1. Lineage (NCBI taxonomy): Eukaryota > Metazoa > Chordata > Mammalia > Rodentia > Heteromyidae > Dipodomys > Dipodomys spectabilis. The sequence goes on along the minus strand of NW_024871092.1, from coordinate 409,286 downwards.
GACAAGATCCAACACCCCTTTATAATGAAGGTTTTGGAAAAATTAGGAATCCATGGAACATTCCTTAATACAATAAAGGCTGTATATGACAAACTTACAGCCAGCATTATACTTAATGATGAAAAACTAAAGCCATTTCCTCTTAATTCAGGAACAAGACAATGATGTCCACTCTCTCCACTTATCTTCAATCTAGTATTAGAATGTCTAGCTACAGCAATAAGACAAGATGCATACATAAAGGGGATCCAAATAGGGAAAGAAGAAATAAAACTCTCCCTCTTTGCAGATGACATGATCTTATATTTAAAGAATCCCATAGACTCCACTCCCAAATTACTCAAGCTGATTCAAAACTTTGGCACAGTATCAGGGTATAAAATGAACCCCCCAAAATCAATGGCTTTTCTGTATGCCAACAATGAGAAAAGAGTGGCTGAAATTAGGAAAGCAACTACATTTATAATAGCCCCACAAAAAATAAAATACCTAGGAATTAACTTCATCAAAGAAGGGAAGGACCTCTATGATGGAAACTTTAAAATCTTGAAAAAGGAAATCAAAACAGAACTAAGAAAATGGGAAAAATTCCCATGCTCCTGGATTGGAAAGATTAACATCATGAAAATGGCAATACTTCCCAAGGCTATCTACAAATTAAACACGATACCTATCAAAATTCCAACCTCATTCTTCAAGGAAATAGAAGAGGCAATCCAAAAATTCATATGGAACAATAAAAGTCCCCGAATAGCAAAAACGCTCCTCAACAGAAAGAACACTGCTGGAGGAATATCAATACCAAATTTCAAACTCTACTATAAAGCCATAGTAATCAAAACAGCATGGTACTGGCACAAGAACAGACCTTTGGAACAATGGAATAGAATTGAAAATCCAGAAATGAGCCCATAGACCTATAGCCATCTAACCTCTGATAAGGGAGCTAAAACAATAGAATGGAAGAAATACAGCCTCTTCAGTAAATGGTGCTGGCAAAATTGGTTAACTACTTGTAGAAAATTAAAGCTAGATCCTTATATATCACCCTGCACCAGAATCAACTCCAAATGGATCAAGGACCTCGGAGTCAAAGCAGACACTCTGAAAACATTACAGGATGGAATAGGAGAAACCATAGGTCTCCTGGGCTACAGCCGAAATTTTCTCAATAGAGATCCGGAAACATAACAAATCAAAGAAAGGTTGGACAAATGGGATTGCATGAAGGTGCAGAGCTTTTGAATTGCAAAGGACATAGCTAGCAAGATCAATAGAAAGCCAACAGATTGGGAGAAGATCTTCAGTAGCCATACAACGGACAAGGGTCTCATATCTAAAATATGCTTGGAACTCAAAAAATTAAATCCCCCAACAAAAAAAAACCTCAAAGAAACAACTGCCCAAAAAATAAGTGGGCTAAAGACTTGAAGAGAAACTTCTCTGAAGAAGAAAGAAGGATGGCCAATAGACACATGAAGAAATGCTCAACCTCCCTAGCCATAAAAGAAATGCAAATCAAAACAACATTGAGATACCACCTCACCCTAGGTAGAATGGCTATAATCAAGAACTCTAACAACAACAGATGCTGGAGGGGATGTGGACAGAAGGGAAACTTACTTCATTGTTGATGGGAGTGTAAACTTGTTCAACCACTTTGGAAAGCAGTATGGAGGTTCCTCAAAAGACTTCACATAGAGCTCACCTGTGACCCAGCAATCCCACTTTTGGGCATTTACCCAAATGTTTACAAACAAGACTACACTAAAGCTACCAGCACAACTACGTTTATTGCAACATTATTTATCATAGCTTAGATATGGAACCAATCCAGATGCCCTTCATTAGATGAATGGATCAAGAAAATGTGGTATATATACACAATGGAATTCTATGCCTCCATCAGAAAGAATGACCTTTCCCCATTTGTTAGGAAATGGAAAAACTTGGAAAATATTATATTAAGTGAAGCAAGCCAGGCCCAAAGAAACATAGGTCCCATGGTTTCCCTTATTTGCAATATCTTGTATATGTATGAGTCAAGCGGAAAAGGCAGATAATGTGATGTTAGGAAAATGAACCCTTAGATATGTATTTTAATGCTTTTTTATTTCATGCATTTGTTTCTAACGCTTTTATTAGATTATCTCTTTGTTGCTTTGTATGTCCCTCCCCCACAGTATAAACCCTGCTTTCACTATATTTGATGTCAGTATAACTTGTTGAGGAGATGGGGAAAAACAAGTCGTTTAAGGATACAGGTAGACCTGTTGCAACAATGAGAAGTACAAGTTGTCATGTTGAAAACGAGCTTTACAACGTTGGTGTGGGGGGGAGGGGGAGGATTGGGTAGGGTGGTAGGGGGGAGGCTGGGAAGGGATGTGAAGGGTAAACAAAGGAGGAGGCTGCAATGCTTGATAAGAAATGTAAGCATTATCCTGCCCATGTAATTGTAACCCCTCTGTACAGTATGTTCACAAAAATAAAATAAAATATTTTTTTTTAAAAGTATAATGCTGGCTGTAGGTTTGTCTTATACAGCCTTTATTGTATTGAGGAATGTTCCAAGGATTTCTAGTTTTTTCCAAAACCTTCACATAAAGGGGTGTTGGATCTTGCCAAATGCTTTTTCTGTATCTATTGAGTTAACCATGTGGTTCTTATCCTTGCTCCTGTTGATGTGATGAATGATATTAACTGATTTGCGTATATTGAACCAGTTTTGCATCCCTGAAATGAATCCTGTTTGATCATGGTGTTTGATTTTTTGGGTGAATTGTTGAATTCAATTGGCCAAAATTTTGTTGAGAAGTTTTGCATCAATGTTCATCAAAGAATTATGTCTATAGTTCTCTTTCTTTGATGAGTCCCTGCCTGATTTTGGGATGAGGGTTATGATGGCTTCAAAGAATGCGTTCGGTTGTGCACTTTCTCTTTCAATTTTTTTTGGAAGATCTTGCCAAATGCTTTTTCTGTATCTATTGAGTTAACCATGTGGTTCTTATCCTTGTTCCTGTTGATGTGATGAATGATATTAACTGATTTGCGTATATTGAACCAGTTTTGCATTCCTGAAATGAATCCTGTTTGATCGTGGTGTTTGATTTTTTGGGTTAATTGTTGAATTCAATTGGCCAAAATTTTGTTGAGAAGTTTTGCATCAATGTTCATCAAAGAAATATGTCTATAGTTCTCTTTCTTTGATGAGTCCCTGCCTGATTTTGGGATGAGGGTTATGATGGCTTCAAAGAATGAGTTCGGTTGTGCACTTTCTCTTTCAATTTTTTTGGAAGTGTTTGAGGAGTATTGGTGTGAGTTCTGCTTTGAAGGCCTTGTAGAATTCTGCTGTGAAACCATCTGGTCCTGGGCTTTTCTTAGATCAGAGATCTCTTATTTCTGTTTCTATTTCAGTGTTTGATATGGGCCCCTTAAAATGCTTTAACTCATCTTGATATAGTTTCAGCATGTCAGTATTTGCTAGGAAAAGGTCCATTTCTGCCAAGTTCTCAAACTTATTAGCATAAAGTTTTGAGAAGTATTCCCTTATAATGTTCTGAATCTTAGTTGATTCTGTGGTGATTTGTCAATTCTCATCTCTGAGTTTATTTATTTGGGTGTTTTCTCTTCTTTTTCTGTTAAGATTTGCTAAGGGTCTGTCTATTTTGTTAATTTTTTCGAAGAACCAACTCTTTGTTTTTTTATTCTTTCTATGGATTTTTTATTCTAATTCATTTAATTCTTATTTAATATTAATTATTTCTTTCCATCTACTGTATTGATTTTTATCTTGCTGCTCTTTTTCAAGGAGGCTCAGATGTCTAATTAAATTGTTGGTTTCAGATCTCTCCAATTTGTTGATATAGGGACTCAGAGCTATAAACTTGCCTCTGAGTACTGCCTTTGCTGTGTCCCAGAGGAGCTGATAATTTGTGTGTTCATTTTTGAGGAATATCATGAATAATTGAATTTTGTTTCTAATCTCTTCCATGACTCACTTGTGATTCAGATGTGTATTCTTCAACCACCATGTGGTACAGGAATTTCTTTGGTGGCTTTTGGTTTTGAATTCTAATTTTATTCCGTTGTGGTCTGAGAGAATGCAAGGTATAACTTTAGTGTTTCTGAATTTGGACAATGGGTTCTTTTCTTGTATAGCAAAAAGGAACACACAAGCTAACTTGCACTTTGTCATTTGTCTATGTTCAATTCCTCTTTTGGTATCAGTTTCCACCTGCAGTAAACGTTCCTTCTACGTCCAGTAACAATCTATGGCACTGCTCAAGTAAAAATTAATGTTTTCAGGCTTCATTGAATTAGCACAAAGACATCTTTGGACATGAGGTAACACGCCTTTCAGACACAACTTAGTAAATACAAAATATAAAATTTAAATGGCTTATAAAATCATTATTCATGTACATATGGCCATATAAGATAATGTTAAATAAAATGAGCCCCAAGATTGGGAAACAATTTGTTTTTTTTTCTTTATTGCAGTTGTTTCAAATGTATCTAAAACGTACTATGTGATTTTTTCATTTCTCCTCCATGTTTTTCCCCCATGATATAACTCCTGTTTTCATTGGATATGATGTTGGTGCCCTGCAACTTGCATATACATTTTTCTAGTGTGGGGAGGAGAAGGGAAATAACAAAATGCTGAAACAAAGATTCAGGATGACCTATTATAACAATGATATGAACAAGACACTATGTAGAAAACGAACTTTACAACTTGGGGAGGGGAGGGGGAATTGGGTAGATGCGGAGGGAACAGATACCACAGGAAAAACAAAAGAGGATGTAACAGTAGGAAATGTACTCATTACCTTACTTATATAACTCTAAGCCCTCTGTACACTATTTTTACTATAAAAAAAACCATTATTCAGGAGTACATTAAGTTCAAATTTCATAAATGCTCTTAAATTAAATTTAACTGGGAGAAGATTTTTCAGAAAAGTTTATTTTTGCGTGTGTGTGTTGTGCATTATTTCCCAAGTGTACACAAGTTAACAGTAGAAGAAACAGTAGGAATAATAAGAGAAAGAAAAGTTCTGTGTTTAAGTATAATGGTTCAATATACTATAGAAGACTTTGCAAATAAGACAACATTGAACCAATAAAGCCAAAGCCATTAAGTAGAGTGACATAGAGAAATAATTAATACTAAGAGGAACATGAGCGTTGAGGCCACTCTCTTTCAACTTCTATCTCTAAATCATGGTTGCTAATCACGTAAATTTGTAAAATGTACAATGGAAGAATAATTCTGGTTCCCCTTAACTGGAAAAAAAGTCCATGGTGAGAAAGCTGGAATTATACTAGCAATGAACTGGTGGCCAAAATCTCATTTCTTTTTCTTTCTTTTATCTTTTTTCTTTTTCATTTTTGATGGTTGTGGCAAGGTTTGAACTCGGCCTGGGCAATATCTCTCCACTCTTCAACTCAAGGTTAGTGCTCTACCTCTTGAGTCACAGCCCCAATTCCAGTTTTCTGGTGGTTAATTGGAGATAAGTGCCTCAGAACCTTTCTTTCCTACTCGTACTGGATTTGAACTGCAATCCTCAGATCTCAGCCTACTGAGTAGCTAGAATTATAGACGTGAGCTCAAGTGATGGAATACTAGTCATGAGGAAGATTGCTGAATAAGGTTGATGAGGCTTTTGCATACACACTTACAAACATACACATACACACAGAGGCACATATATGTGCAAACACACCTGCACAAATGAAACAACTCTCAGAATATGTAGAAATGTTAGAAAACAATAGAAAATATATCCTGAGTAAGAATAGATCAAGTGATAATTTTTAATATTAGAAAGTCCTCAAGTGAAATTTCTTCAAAGAAGTTTGAGAATATTACATACCTAGGGACCAGAGATAATAAGATTTCAAGTAATCATTATTAAAGGGATTGGATCCATGTAAGAATGAATCGGAGACCCCTTCAGGTGCATCTGAAAATGTTCATATCCTGGGTCAAATTTTAGAACATTTTTGAAAATAGTACATAAAGAGTTTGAGCAGTCAATCTAATGTATAAGATCATAGGAGAAGTTCAGAATTGCTAGTCTGTATCTAGATTAAATAAACCACCAAACTATGGCAGGGAAATTTGATACAAGCCTGGAATTCTAGCACTCAGACTAAGACAGGAGATTAGAGAGGGGGATTACATAGTGATACCTTTCCTGGACCAGGTAGTATAATTTTGTCTAATGAAACAAGCCAAACAACAAGAAAGGAATACACAGTTGGGCTAATTTTGTCACTATGTTTTGAAAAGGCAAGTTTACTATTGAAATGCAACTCATATATAATCTTCAGTTTTGTTTTAAATGCTCTCTTCATTACACAACATTCCTAGATGCAAAATGGCTCATGATTCCCAATCAAAAATTTGAAAAAGTTTAAGCCTGGAAAAATACAAAGTTCATCTAATGTAGGACTTTGTAGATCTTGCTAAATTAGAATTTAGATTTAAAATAAATATTTTGGTTTTGTTTGTAATTTCATATTCTATAGGATGCTACAAAATTCTTTTTAAGTAAAGGTTTTACTTGATAAATTCACAAATGAATCTGGCATTTTATTTGCCTAAAATATTCTTTCAAGCGAGGTATAATTAGAACTTAATTAATTGATAATTCCAACAGTTCATGTATAAAATGATAGTGTGAATAATCTAGACAGAGTTGCCAACAAATGGATATTAATTTGTAAATTTAGAACAAGCAATTTTTTGAGGCTTGGTGTAACATGGTATGAAGAGAGTAATTGTGTGAGGTCTTGGTTGTTCTATCTATTCGTAATACAGGAAGAAATTTTCTTAAGTACATGCCTCTGTATACAATGAGAAAAATGCTAGAGTTGGAGGTGGTTTTTATTTTTTGGTTTGTCCTCAGGTTTGAACTCTGGGCCTGGCGACTCTCTCTGAGCCAGTTTGTGCTCAAGGCTCATGCCCTACCACTTCAACCTCAGGGCCACTTGAGTCTGGCTTTTCCTGAGAAGTTTATTGGAGATAAGAATCTAAGGAATCTTCCTGACTGGGTGAGCTTTGAACCATAATCTTCTCATCTTAGCCTCCTGAATATTTATGATAGATAAAAATATAAATAATATTTGCAAGTGTTCTGATTTCTAGAAATCACAAAAATGTTGCAGGAAAGTTTAGTGTAGTGTACTTTCCACAATAGGAAGGGCATCATATTAGCACAAGTATAGTATTTTTTCACAACAATGATAAGCTATTCATGATGTGAATTAAGGGAATTTTAAGGTTCACCATACATGTTGGCAACTGTTGGGCTAGGAAGACTTTATGGCATAAAAGCTTGGGCTTCATGGTCACAGAAATAATAGCTTACTCTGATGAACAATGGTTTACTCTTGAGGAATTAATTATTACACATACTTCATACTTGTAAAATCCACCAGAAAGTGGTTATTTTTTTTCTGTTGATTTCTCAATATCTAACACCCCATTAGAAACTGCAGCTATTGCAGAATTAAATAACATGCAAACAGGTACTGTTTTGAATATCTCTGATATGGAATGTTCACAATTTGAAAATGAGTAGTTAGTATATGTAAGAACTTTCAAGAACACATATATTCTGTCCTTTTAACAATTACTCAGTTTTAAATGTTAGGAGTTTCCAGAGAATTATACTGTTTTCTGTTTTACTATGAGACAATACTAAAATTATATTTTTTTGAAAATTATGGCAGGTATATTGTGAAAATATTGTATATTTGGATAACAAATCAAGTTGATGAACCTCTGATAAAGAAAGGTGTAATTAATTCAAATTAGATGCCAAATAGTGTTCATTTTTAAAAAGGTAATGCACATAGAATAATATTTACTATAGCAATACAGTGCAATTATACTTTGTGTAACTTATTTTTAGTTTAATTTTATTTTTAAGGTGATATATACAGGGGTTGCATTAATTGTAAGGAAGTGAATACATGACATGTCGAAATTTTACCAACTACTTCATTTTTCTCACACTTTTTCTTTCCCCCCACACCCCTCAAAAGTTGTAATGTAAATTTCCAACATGTTGTCTTGTGAGTATTGCTATTGCATTGGTTTGCCCTTTGTCCTTTGTCTCCCCAATTTGTTGTTTATCTTGCCTTGTCAAATTGAGATAAATGCATGTGCAATACACACAGTACTGAAATCAAATACAAAAGGGGATAAACTTTGGCGGAAAACACAAAAGAAAAAAGAAATCACATAGTACATTAAAAAAAACCACTAAGAAAAACCTCTATTTCCATATCTAGGTGTTCATTTTGCTCAACATTATCTTTTATGATCCTATATACAAAGCTTTTGAGCCATTCTGCTTATCTGCTAGTGTTATTCTATACATTGCCTATTATTACAAATGAGGGAATCTATGGAATCTGTTTCTTTGAGTCTTGGTTACTATATTTAGCAGGATTTTTAAAAATCTTTCCATTCCCTTTTGAATTGGAAGCATAGAATTCAACCATATATATATGTCACATTTTGTTAACCCGTTCATCTACTGAAAGGCATATTGGTTTAAAACATGTTTGAATGTAATTATCACGTAGGGTCATTCAAAAACGACAGATGACACCTCCCCAGAAATACTAAAATCGTGATTTCTACATAAAAAAGGATTTTATGTTGGTACAAGTGTTAAAGTATCTGGATGAGTGTAATTTATATCTTGCACTGAATTAGGCAGGAAGATATCCAATATCATATGGGATAAAAATGGTAGTGACAAAATATTCCCTTGAGAAAGATATAGGAGGCTGCCAGAAGTATGAAGAAATTCAGATAATTTTGAAGAATTTAGAAATACAAACTCAAATATGTTTCTTTAAATAAAAATTATGTAAGTGGAAGGGCAAAAGAAGGAGAAGAGAAGAAAATAACTGACAACAGATCATTGTCCCAAGCTAGAGTATAAAAAGTCATAATCTCAAGTTTGGAGGAAGATGGCAGAAGGTCTAGGCTAAAGGTATCATGTAGACAAAAATTTTAGTGTTCCAGTCAACAGTCCTAGGCTAGAGAATCACACCCAGTGTGCCATCAGAGTACACAGAGTTTGGCCAGAGATGGAGTATCTAGGCAAGGAAACAGATCTGAGCATCAGAGGCTGGAGCCACCATGCCTACAGAGAGTGTCTAGTCAAAAAGATGCCAGACACAATGTGCGTATTCTACTCAACACCAGGAAGAACTGACAAGGAACAGACATATTCATGCTGCAGATCGCAGACCAGAGAGAGCACAGTAACGAAGACTCTGGCATGAGTAGAACCCTAACATCCTCACTCCTTCTCAGAAAGCAGAGGAGGGAAGGTGACCCCTCTCCCACCACCAGAGAGCTCCATCTTTGATACTGACAAAGGCCCAGAAATTGATACTGACAAAAGACCCAGACATTTGACTGTGCAACTACAGGACTTTGGTTGATGCTTGCCTTAAAATAGAGTTCTAGCACAAAAACGGTGTTACTTTCCTACCAAATGGAGGCATTCATGGAATCCAAGAGACAGCTGAAAGAAGTCAGGGAGACCGGAAAGGGAATGTTGAATGGAGCCCAACAGAAGGAATGGGAGTCCAAGGAAACCATAACCAATGAAGTAAGTGATTTGAGAATAAACACATCACCAAATTAAGGAAGTAATGAAGTTCATATAAGATCTAAAACAAAGCTCCAACAAAGAATTTGAAGTCATCAAAGCTGACCAAATAGAAGGAAAAGAAATTAAAACAAAATGGAAAGTCTTGAGAGCAGGGTAGACCAGGCAGAAGATCGAATCTGAGTGATTGAAGACAGCCAGGTTATTATAGAGAAAGAACATACAACTATCCAAGGCAAATCCAAGAAATATGATAGATCTATTCAACATTTGGAAGACACCCTCAGAAGGCCTAATCTGAGGATAATGGGAGTAAAGAAGTACCTAGAGTCAGAAGTTAATGAACTAGGAGATCTGGTTAACATGTTCCAAACAGAGAACTTCTCAAACATGAAAAAAGATAGGCCTACTCAGATTCAAGAAGCTTTTAGAACCCCAAATAGACCAGACTAGGACAGGATATCCCACCGTGACATTGTAATCCCCACGGGATCAATTCCAAGGAAAAAATCCTTAAAGCTGTCAAGGAGAAAAGATCAACCACTTACAAAGGGAAACCATTTAGAATAACCTCAGATAACTCAGGGGAGACAATTACAGCAAGAAGAGCCTGGAATGATATATGCCATGCCCTAAAGACAAACAACTGTCAACCAAGAATACTGTACCCAGCTATACTCTCCTTCATAACCGAAGGCCAAATAAAAACCTTCCATACCAAAGAACAACTGAAACAATATATATCCACCAAACCAGTCCTATAAATGACACTTAATGATATCTTACACATAGAAAACCAACAAGACCACAATAAAGGCCAAGAAACCACACCCAAACGGAGAATCCAAGAACCATAGGAAGAACTCAGTTGCTGCAGCCACCAAGAACGGGCATAAAATGGCAGGAACTCACAAAGAGCTCTCAATCCTAACTCTCAACATTAACGGATTGACTCTCCAATTAAGCGACATAGACTGTCAAGTTGGATTAAGAAGCAAGATCGTTCTATCTGCTGCCTTCAGGAGTAACATATTACCCATAAAAACAAACACATTTTCAATGTGAAAGGCTGGAACAAAATCTACCAAGCAAACAACCCCCATAAACAGGTGGAAGTTGCAATCCTAATAACAGATAAAATAGACTTCCAATTAAAATTAGTGAGAAGAGATAAAAAAAAAAAGGTTGCTACATACTAATTAAGTGTTCTTTCCTTCACGAGAATATTACAATTCGAAATATCTATTCGCCAAACAAACAAGCACCCAAATTTATTCAAGAAACACTACTTTCCCTCAAATCTGACATAAATCCAAAGACATTAATTGTTTGGGACTTTAACACACCACTTTCCCCACTAGATAGATCAACTCAGCAAAAACTCAACAGAGAAACAGAGAAACAGAGAGTTCTAAACAACTGCGTATATCAACTAAATTTAACATCTACCAAATATTTCACCCAGCAGCATCAGAATACACGTTTTTCTCAGCAGCACATGGGACATTTTCCAAAATAGACCACATTTTAGGTCACAAAACAAACTTTTCCAAATTCAGAAACATTGAAGTTATACCTTGCATTCTCTCACACAACAAGAGAATAAAATTAGAACTCATCACCAAAAGCCACTGAAGAAAGTCCTGTACCACATGGAGGCTGATAAACAAACTGTGGAATGACCAGTGGATCATGAAAGACATTAGAAAGGAAATTCAAATATTCATGATATTCAGCAAAGATGAACATACAAATTATCACCTACTCAGGGAAACAGCAAAGGCAGTAGTCAGAGAAAAGTTTATAGCCCTGAATTCCAACACAAACAACTTGTAGAGATCTGAAACCAACAATTTAATGAGACATCTGATCCTCCTTGAATAAGAGCAGCAAGAGAATCCCCAATCCAGTAGATGGAAAGAAATAATTAATATTAAATAAAAATTAAAGAAATGGAATCTGAAAAAACCATAGAAAGAATCAACAAAAGAAAAAGTTGAATCATCTATAAAATTAACAAAATTGACAGGACTTTAGCAAATCTTATCAGATTTGCTAAATAAATAAACTCAGAGATGAGAATGGAAACATCACCACGGAAACAACCAAGATTCAGAACATTATAAGGGAATACATCTCAAAACTTTATGCTAATAAGTTTGAGAACTTAGCAGAAATGGACCTTTTCTTAGCAAATATTGACATGCTGAAACTAAACCAAGATGAGTTAAACCATCTTAACAGGCCCATATCCAACATTGAAATAGAAACAGCAGTAAGAGTCCTCCCATCTAACAAAAGCCCAGATCCCGATGGATTTACAGTGGAATTCTACAAGGCCTTCAAAGAAGAGCTCACACCAACACTCCTCCAAATCTTCAATGAAATTGAAAGAGAAAGTTCACTACCTAACTCATTCTATGAAGCCATCATACCCTTCATCCCAAAACCAGGCAGGGAGTCATCAAAGAAAGAGAACTATAGACCCATTTCTTGGATGATCATTAATGCAAGAATTCTCAACACACTTTTGGCCAATCGACTTCAACAGTTCATCAAAAAAATCATACACCACGATCAAACATGATTCATTTCAGGTTTCATTTCATGCAAAGTTGTCTCAATATACGCAAATCAATTAATATAATTCATCCCACAACAAGAGCAAGGACAAAAACGACATGGTTATCTCAATAGATTCAGAAAAAGGATTTGACAAGATCCATCACCCCTTTACATTGCAGATTCTGCAAAAATTAGGAATCCATGGAACATTCCTCAGTACAACAAAGGCTATCTATGACAAACCTACAGCCAGCATTATACTTATGTGGTGAAAAACTAAAGCCATTTCTTCTTAACTCAGGTACGAGACCAGGATATCCACTCTCTCTACTTCTTTTCAATTTAGAATTAAAATGCCTAGTTAAACCATAAAACAAGATGCAAACATTAGAAGGATCTAAATAGGGAAAGAAGAAGTAAAACTCTTCCTCTTTGCAGATGACATAATCTTATATTTAAAGAATCCCACGGACTCCACTCTCAAATTATTCAAGCTGATTCAAAATATTGGTAAAATAGCAGGGTATAAAATTAACCTTCAAAAATCAATGGCTTTTCCATATGCTAACAATGAGAAAAGCGTGTTGAAATCCGGAAAACAACTCTATTTTCAATAGCCCCACACAAAATAAAATACCTAGAAATTAACATACCCAAAGAAGTGGAGGATCTCTATGATGAAAACTTTAAAAACTTGAAAAAGGAAATCAAAACAGAACTTAGAAAGTGGCAAAAAAACTCTCATGCTCCTGTATTGGAAGGATCAACATCGTGAAAATGGCAACACTTCCCAAAGCAATCTACAAATTCAATGTAATACCTATCAATATTCCAACCTCATTCTTCAAGGAAATAGAAAAGGCAATCCAAAAATTCATATGGAACAATAAAAGACTCCGAATATCAAATATGATCCTTAAGAGAAAGAACAGTGCTGGAGGAATATCAATAACAAATTTCAAACACAACTACAAAAACATTGTAATCAAAACAGCTTGGTACTGGCACAAGAACAGACCTCAGAACCGATGGAATAGAATTGAAAACCCATAAATAAACCCACAAACTTATAGTCATCTAATATTTGATAAGGGAGCTAAAAAAATAGAATGGAAGAAAGACAGCCTCTTCAGTAAATGGTGCTGGCAAAATGTGTTAATCACTTGTAGAAAATCAAAAATAGATCCATACATGTCATTCTGCACCAGAATCAAATCCAAATGGATCAAGAACCTCGGAGTCAAAGCAGACACTCTGAAATAATTACAGGTCTGAAATCATTACTAGGTCTCCTTGGCATAGGCCAAAAGTTTCTTAAAAGAGACACAGAAACACAACAAATCAAAGAAAATTTGGAAAAATAGGATTGCATGAAATTGCAGAGTTTCTGCACGGCAAAGGTTATAGCTAGCAAGATCAACAGAAAGCCTACATATTGGGAGAAGATATTCACTAGTCATACAATGAAAAACGTTCTCATATGTGAATTATATCTGGAACTCAAAACATTAAATCCCCCAACAACAAATCCTCAACGAAAAAACTGCCCAATAAATAAATGGGCTGCATTGCAACAATAAGATATACAAGTCGTTATGTCGAAAACGAAATTTACCACTTTCGTGGGGGGAGGTGGGGAGGATTGGGGGGAGGTAGGGAGGATTGGGGGGGCGGGGGGAGGATGGGAAAGGATGAGAAGGGGAAACAAAGGAGGAGGCTAAAATGCTTGATAAGAAATGTACTCATTATCTTGCCCATGTAATTGTAACACCTCTGTAAAATATTTTCAAAATAAAAATAAATGAATAAAAATATAAGTGGCTAAAGACTTACAGAGAAAATTCTGTGAAGAGGAAAGAAAGATTGCCAATAGACCCATGAAGAAATGACCGACCTCCCTAGCCATAAGAGAAATACAAATCAAAACAACAATGGAGATACCACCTCACCCCAGTTAGAATGGCCATAGACAAGAACAATAATAACAGATGCTGGAGTGGATGTGGCCAGAAGGGAACCTTACTTCATTGTTATTGGGAGTGTAAACTTGTTCAACCACTTTGGAAAGTTGCATGGAGGTTCCTCAAAAAACTCCTAGAGCTCTCCTATGACCCAGAAATCCCACTTTTGAGCATTTACCCAAATGATCACAAACAAGTCCATACTAAATCTTCCAGCACAACTATGTTTATACAGCATTATTTACCAGAGCTAAGATATGGAACCAATCCAGATGCCATTGAGTAGATGAATGGATCAAGAAAATATGGTATATATACACAAAGGAATTCTTTGCCTCCATCAGAAAGAATAACAATGCTCAATTTGTTAGGAAATGGAAAGACTTAGAAAAAATTATATTAAGTGAAGTAATCCAGCCCCAAAGAAACATAGGTCCCATGTTTTCCCTTGTTCAAGTACCACTTCTTGTTCGCACACACCCAGTCTATGTGTGAGGGTACTTTCTCCATATTAAGCAATAGGGTAGTACTCACTATCTGAAGGGGAAAGTTCCACAGTATAACCCTATGCCCACATTAGAGGGTGTATAATTTAAAGTATTTTGAGACAAACAGTGAAACTAGAATTGAAATGCTCCTTAGGGACATTTTCTTGGAGCTCATTAGTTTAACCAGGAGAAATGTAAATATCCATAAATTTTGGAGCTAATTAGTAAATATCCGAATTAACACTAGATCCTAGATATTGTGTTATTACAAGTCAACATTGTATTATTGTTACATCAGAATCCTTTCCTACTTGCCAATGTGTAAGAGAAAATGAAAGAAAGGCATTAAAGCAAAATGCCTTATCTTTTTAGTAATTTAATCCTAGTGGTGAGGGTAATGTCTGAACTCTTCCATTCAATAAAAGCTTGAAGTTTAAAAGAGCACTTCCTACATATAAGAATTTGTGGCAGGTTGATTGACAGGGTTATTTAATCATGGAGATATCACCAAAACACTTTTCTTATTGACATTGTCTATATCTTTTTAGTTTTCAAATACAAATTGCATATTTCCTTCAATGTAACAGTTTTGACCTTTTCTTCCTGCAAATTCTTTCCTTTCTTTACTTCTGTAAATCTGCATTTATTACTTTCTTGTTTCTTGTTTTATTTATCTCATTCTTCCAATCTTGTCCACACTGGTACTCACATTGTTCAGAATTGTGTCAGAACTTTCCTTTTCCTCTTCCCTTTAATAATGCCCCCGATTTTATTATTCTTTTTCATATTCATGGTCATGGATATTTTGATAATGTCTAAACAAACCTATCTTTGCATTTGTTTAATATAAACTTTGGAACTATCAGAGTTTTTTCCCCTAAATCCATCATTTCTACCTGCACTCTCTATCACCAATGATATCACTAACACAGTTGCCTGGCCAGAGATATAGAACACTTTAGATTTCTTCTTACCCTTCTGCTTCCACCCATTAGATAAAATAAATTATCAAGATTTTCTGAGTTTCTGCCAATAATATGATTTCTATGTACTCCTTTTTATGCCCTTGAAACCAGCCTGTTCATGTAATCATCACTGGTCACCTAGACTTAAACAACCTTTTACAAAGTATGTTTTTCCCCACAGTCTTTTCATATTGGTCCTTTCCATAACCAAATTACTTCTGCTTGTAAGCACACAGAGTGAAGAGCACAGACACAAATTCTAGTATCATTATTTACTCATTACATTGTCTACTGGCCTTACATTTCTCATCTGTAAATAGAGGCAATATGCCAGAAATATTGAAGAATATTATTGTTGACTTCTAGAGCAAAAAAAAAAAAAGAAAAGTGAAGAGTCCTTACGTTTTTCCCCTTAGCTTACAAATAAGGGAAGAATCAAATTCAGTTTGTTGGTATAAAGTCACAAATTGTTTCGTGCAGAAATAAAAATATATTTTCCTCCTGGCTCTAAGGACCGTGTTCTTTTAAAGTAACTCCAGATATGTAAGTGGTATTATGTAAATTGTGTCATGTGTTTACAGCTATATTGAAGAATATGTCATTGGAAAACATTGGTTATTGAATAGTGTCTTTATGAGAATTGTATTTGAACTAATCACACTAAGTTGAAAACTACATCTTAGTCCATCAAAATATTTCTTATTGCTTTATTTGTTGCCAAGTGTTGTTAATAAATTTATACATAGATTTTCTCTAGTTAACTGGATGGAAACTAAAACTGATCATGGATTTCTTCCTAATGAATGAAGCATGCTTGAGGCATGTGTTGTTAACTTCTAGGGATATATAACTCAGCCAATGGCTATGTAGGTAGTGAGAGGCCTTCTCCTAAATTCCCAAGGCTAGAACAAACAAGATCATTTGTAACAGAAGGCACTCAGCTTATTATATTTTATCTATGTGGGATAATCAACATGTGCAAATAAATGATTTTATTTATAAGAAAACAATAGTACCAAGAAAAGTGAGTATATTTAGAGAGACTGAAAGAATAACATTAGGGTTTTTAATGTCTCACCTCTTTATGTGATTGTATTTCCTGATATTGAAACTCTCCTCGTTATTCTTATTGTATTAACCCAATGCTTTTTATGTGCTATGTATTTAATGTGGGAAATCTGGCTTAAAAGATGTCTAAAAAATTTTCTTTTCCAATCACAACCTTGTTATTATTCAGGCTACACCGTGGTCATCATTATCTTCATCAAAATTATTATTAGAATCATAAGTGTGAACTATTGAACATATGATACCTGTCTATGATTTTGCAATATTTGTATTTTGATTAATAATTTTAATGTTACCACTGTGCATGCATCCATGTTAAAATTTTGAATAAGTAAACAAAAAAAAACTAAGCCATATCAGGTAGCTTGACTATGTGCTTATAACGAATTATTGAGTAGATTTTTGAGCCATTGCAAATTCCTAACCAGTATGAATTTTCTTCCTCTCTCTCTGGCATTACACACAAATATTTAAGAGTTTGAGCAGAATTTTTTCAAGTAATATACTACAAATGTTACTACAACATCATGTGTATATCTAAAATTCTCTTGAAATTAATAAACTCTACTTTCTATTGAAAGATTAATTATTTTACACTAGGAAACTTTTGGAAAAATAGACTGCCTATCTTTGAAATGAAAAATAGTTGAATAAAAGTTTCAGAGGGAGTTCCGGATGGTGGTGGAGGAGAAACTGGAGGCTAAAAACAAGCTCTCACATAGAAAGCAGGTTTTTTTTTCCAGTGAACAGTCCTAAGCCAGAGAATCACACCAAGTGTGCCATCACAGGACAAAGAGTTAGGCCAGAGAGGGAAAATCCAGGCAAGGAGACAGATCTGAGCACCTGCCAGCTGCCGCAGCTGCTGCTGCAGCTGTGCGGCAGCGATGGTGGCTGTGGCCGCCATACCTGCAACACAGAGAGTCCAGGACGAAGACACCAGAGGTGGCAGGTGAGTGGATTTTACTCAACACCAGCAAGAACTGACAAGGGGCAGACATCTTCATCCTGCAGTTCGCAGACCAGAGACAACACAGGAACCAAGATTCTGGCGTGAGTAGAAGCCTGACATCCTCACTCCTTCTCAAGGATCAGAGGAGGGAAGGCCACCCCTCCCATCCCCACTACCAGAGATCTCCGTCTTTGATACTGACAAAGGCCTGATGAGCAGCTAGCTCCAACTCAGGCATTGGAAGAAAACAAAAGTAATTTAGCAGGTCACAGGAACCTACCTGACCTGCTAGGCTCAGCTCCACCCAGGGAAAATTCACCCAGCACAGGCAGCAAGCCACAGGAGTGGATTTCTTCACTGGGTACACAGAGACAGAGGCTGCCCCTCCCTAGAGCAGCCTTGAAAACCAATTGAAATACAGTAAACATAAACCCTGATAAAGGTTCCAGGCTAGGTGTGAGTGATTCAGTAGCTAGCCCCTCAGGGAAAAGCTACTCTTTGCTGAGAGGCCTCAACTCTACCCAGAACCTAGCCTCATCACAGCATCTCTAAACTAGAGGAAACAGCCATCTCCCTCTTTTGTGATACTCAAAGCAGATCTCCCTCCCATTGAACTAGCCTGGGAGGAGGATCCAAAAATACTGAGTAAGAGGAGCATTTTTCTGCATGCTCATACTAACTGACTTAAGAAACCAACCAAGCCACAGCAAAATCAAACACCACAAGCAGACCAGAGACTCCAACTAGAGACAGGTTAAGGACACAGGGGAGATACAGGATCTTCCCATCCCCCCCCCCAAAAAAAAATCAAAGAACTTTTTTGTACCTTTTATTAAAATTTTTTTTTCTAAAACTATTTAAAAATTTTAATATTGAATTTTTTTGAAAAAAAATTGTTTTCTATTAACTTTTTTTTCTTCCTCTTATAATTTTTATTTTAAGGGTATAAGTGTGTGCTTCGTCTCTTTTTTCTTTTTTTTCTTTCTTTTCCTTTCTTTTTTGTTTAGCGCTACTGACCTTCAGATCCTTTTTTTCTTTCCTTCTCATTCTTTTCACCTTTTCTTCTCCTTTGTTCTTCTTTGCATGACTTAATTGCTCTTCTGCTCGTCCTCAGGTATATCTGTAGATGATTATTAGATCTTATCGCCCATTGTGTACACACTTAATCAAGAAATGTCTTACTCAAGTCAAAAACTTTTAGACTTAAATTCCTTAATAGAAGTACTACCTCTCTCTCTCTCTCTCTCTCTCTCTCTCTATATATATATATATATATATATATATATATAAAGAGGTAGTATATATATATATATATATAAAGAGGCAGTATATATATGTATATATATATAATATTTTAAGCATTTTTTAAGTTTCCCACATCTCGTTTTTATCCCTACGCTTATCTTATCCTATCCACATTCTTCTCTGAATATTATGTTTTTAATTTGCATGATTTTTAAGTTTTTAAGTGTTTCACTTTTTAATTTTTAATTGTTGTTTTTCAATTTTTTCTTTTCTCTTTTTATATCTTTCCCTTCTTTTCTTTTCTCTCTCTCTACTATCATTCTATTTATTCTATCCAACCTATTTCCTGCTTTGAGATTAGGACTTAGTTAAGTTAACTCACCCTCTGCCTTTCCATATCCTTCTATTCCTATTTTTACCTACATCTCTCCCTAAACCTAATAATTAGTAGTTTGCCATATTCTTCTTTGTGGTTCGTAACCCATTAATATATAGTTGTTTGATGTTGAATAGATTTATATGTTGGACTACAGTGTATCTGCAGACTTTGACTGAGCAACTACAGATGTTGGTTGATGCTTACCTTAAGATAGTGATCTAGCACAAAAGTGGTGTTGCTTTCATCCCAAATGGGCAGGGCAAGCAGGAAAAACACAAGAAAAATGGTAAGTCCGGCTATCTCAACTCCCACTCATGATAATCAGTGGACAGAACAGATAATAATCCAGAGGAGAGTTCCCAAAAAGCTCTACAGACACTACAGGTATACATGGTAAATGAAAAGATTGAAAACCTGCAACAGACTCTGTATGAGCATGATAGGGAGAGAGAGGAGGCAAAAGAAAGGCCAATACAGGAATATCATGAGCATGAGGAAGCTACTCAAAGATTGATACAGGAATTGTGTGAGCAACTTGAGAGCACTCTAAAAGAAATAAAGGAATGGTGTGAGCAGGCTGAGATCAGTCAAAGAGAGCTAGAGGAATCACATGAACCGGAGGAAGCTAATCAAAGAGTAATACAGGAATTGAGAGAGCAGGATGAGAATACTCAAAGATCATTAAAGGCATTCATGGAATCCATAAATGGAGAAATGAAAGAACTAAAGAAGTCCACAAAGGGAATGCTGAATGGAACCCAGCAGAAGGAATGGGAGTCCAAGAAAACTATAACCAATCAACTAAGTGATTTGAGAATAAACACTGAACACCAAAATAAGGAAGTAAGAAGTCATACAAGATCTAAAACAAATCTCCAACAAAAAATTTGAAGCCATCAAAGCTGACCAACTAGAAAGAAAAGAAAAGAAAAACAAAGTAAAAATCTTGATTGTAGGTTAGAACATACAGAAGATTGAATCTCGGGGATTGAAGACAAAATCGATATTATAGAGAAAAAACATATAACCATCCAAGACAAATCCAAGAAATATGATAGATCTATTCAACATTTGGAAGACACCATCAGAAGGCCTAATCTGAGGATAATGGGTATAGAGGAGCACTTAAAAACAGAAGTTAATAGTCTAGGAAATTTGTTTAACAGGATCCTAGCAGAGAACTACCCAAACATGAAAAAAGATAGGCCTATCCAGATACAATAAATTTAGGACTCCAAATAGACCAGACCGGAATAGGAAATCCCACTGTCACATTATAATCCACACTGGATCAATTCAGACCAAGGAAAAGATCCTTAAAGCTGTCAAGGAGAAAAGATGAATCACCTATAAAGGGAAACCAATTGGAATCACCTCAGAGTTCTTAGCAGAGACAATCAAAGCAAGAAGAGCCTGGAATGATGTATGCCATGCCCTAAAAACAAACAACTATCAACCAAGAATACTGTACCCAGCTTTACTCTCCTTCATAACCGAAGGTAAACTAAAAACCTTCCATACCAAAGAACAACTGAAACAATATATCTCTACCAAACCAGCCCTACAAAAGGTTCTTAATGATTTTCTACACAGAGAAAACCAACAAGACCACAATAAAAGCCAAGAAACCACATCCAAACTGAGAATCCAAGAACCATAGGAAGAACCCAGTTGCTGCAGCCCCCAAGAAGCTTCATAAAATGGCAGAAACTCCCAAATACCTCTTAGTCCTATCTGTCAACATTAACGGACTTAACTCTCTAACTAAGCAATATAGACTGCCCAGTTGGATTAAAAAGCAAGATGCTTCTATCTGTTCCCTTCAGGCATCACATCTTGCCAATAAAAACAAGGACATTTTCAACATGAAAGGCTGGAATCAAATCTACCAAGCAAACAGCCCCCATAAACAGGTAGGTTGCAATCCTAATATCAGATAAAATAAACTTCAAATTAAAATTAGTAAGAAGTGATGAAGAAGGTTGCTACATATTAATAATTAAGGGATCTCTCCTCCATGAGTATATTACAATTGTAAATACCTATTCACCAAACAACGGAGTACCCAAATTTATCCAAGAAACACTACCTTTCTTCATATCCCACATAGATCCAAAGACATTAATTGTTGGGTACATTAACACACCACTTTCCCCACTAGATAGATCAACTCGAGAAATTGCATAGATCAAATAGTTTTAATAGATATCTACTGAATATTTCACCCAGCAGCATAAGAATACACGTTTTTCTAAGCAAGACATGGAACATTTTCCAAAATAGTACACATTATAGGCCACAAAGCAAACTTGTCCAAATTCAAAAACGTTGAACTTATACCTTGCATTCTCTCAGACCACAAGGGAATAAAATTAGAACTCAACACCAAAAGCCACCAAAGAAAGTCCTGTAACATACGGGGGCTGAACAACAACAAACTGCTGAATCACGAGTGGGTCATGGAAGAGATTAGAAAGGAAATTCAAATATTCATGATGTTCAACAAAAATGAACACACAGATTAACAGCTCCTCTGTGAAACAGCAAAGGCAGTACTCAGGGGCAAGTTTGTAGCTCTGAGTTCCTACATCAACAAATTGGAAAGATCTGAAACCAACAGTTTAATAAGGCATCTGAGCCTCCTTAAATAACAGCAGCAATATAAACCCCAATCCAGTAGATGGAAAGAAATAATTAAAATTAAATCAGAATTAAATGAATTAGAATCCACAAAAAAACCATAGAAAGAATTAACAAAAGAAAGAGTTGGTTCTTCTAAAAAAATAACGAAATTGACCGACCGTTAGCAAACCTTATCAGAAAAAGAAAAGAACAACCCAAATAAATAAACTCAGAGATTAGAAAAGAAACATCAATAGAGAAACAACCAAGATTCAGAGCATTATAAGGGAATACTTCTCAAAACTTTATACTAATAAATTGGAGAACTTGGAAGAAATGGACCTTTTCCTAGCAAATATGGACATCCCGAAACTAAACCAAGATGAGTTAAATCATTTTAACAGTCCCATATCAAGTATTAAAACAGAAACAGCAATTAGAGTCCTCCCATCTAAGAAAAGTCCAGGACCAGATGGTTTCGCAGCAGAATTCTACGAGGCATTCAAAGCAGAGCTCACACAAATACTCCTCCAACTCTTCAATGAAATTGAAAAAGAAAGTTCACTACTGAACTCATTCTATGAATCCATCATAACCTGTTGGGTCTTTGTCAGTCCCACAAATGATGGATGGGGGCCAAGGAAAGGTAAGTCGGCCGCTCGAACGTTACCCAGCCTAGCTTAGCCCTTGAGATAATCAGTCCCTGTGGGTAGTCAAGTCAAGCAGGATATCTCATTTATTAACACAGAGCAGGCCCTTTTTAAAGCAAAAAATGCAGAGGGTAACATGGCAGTGGAGGAGAAGGAACCAATCACTGTCAAGGTCACACCCTATCATGCACCTAAGCTTCCACAGGCTGGTTACACACTGAACGTAAACCAAATTGGGCTCTGCCTACTCAACTCCCTCTCAGTACCATTTTTGGTACCCATGTGCTCTACAGATTCTCCCTTTTTTGTTTTAATGGCAGACCCACCTCTCAATTAGTTATCCTTTTCCCTCCTCTTTAAAGGTTATTTTAACAGGATTACATTGGTAAGAATAGCATTGGCCACGTTGGGGGTTCGAGGCAAGTCTGGGGGCCTGATTTGCCAGACAAGGATAGGGAGGGCCCTCGTGCATGATCCAAGAGCCTGTGCCAGTTACCTCATATCCCCACCTAGCAGAGTAATAAACATCAGTCCCACCACAGTTAGAAATGTCCAAAGCAGTTCAATTAGTTCCTGGGCATATATAAAATTCAGTAGTATCTTGTAAGGTCGTTCTCTTCATAACATGGGAGCAGCCTGGGTATTGGGAGTTCTACACATGTGGCACGGTGCATCCTCATGAGCCCCCACACTCAGGCCATTCTACTATAGTCCATAAAAACATGGAAAATATAAAACAAACTGCAGACATAGCAAAGTAATCCTGGGCACCTGGTGTCATTTAAGTAAGCCAGTTCCTTATAAGTGCCTTTAAGCAAGCACAGGGGTCAAGAAGACTTTTGAGCTTTACTCTCAGCTCCCAACGGCTCCCGACTTCTCCCCCTTCTTTGTTTAAAGAAGCAAACCCGTTTGTCCTAGGATGGATGGAGTGCCTTGTCTGCCTTACCCGTCATCAGGAACTTCTTCAGAGCGAAGCTGAAGGTTGTGTCTTTGGTTGGTCAGACTGACACCCCCTCTTACCTGTCTCTGGCTGTGATTCTTCTCGAGGGAAATTCATTCCCTAGGAGCTTGATCTTATGTAACTGGCTGGCTAAGCTCATAAGAGTTTTGCAGTGCACGTGTAATGCAAGGAAGGCATAGGAAAACCATCAACAAAAGCATTACCAGGTCAAGAAATGTCATTAGCAGTCCTTTAACATTAGTCAAGAATGGGATAGCAGTCTTTGCCCCTTCAGAGTCCAGAGGTGGGGCTTGTTCTAATCCAGCTATTTGCCTGTGGGGTTGTAAAAGATCTAAACTGGAAGCATAACAAAAGATGATTGTTTAACAATAAGTATGGATTCAATGATGCCGTTATACAAGCAATTAGTAAAAGGACAATTAAAGCAGGTAACATTAAACTAATTAGCTCTACAGAAATATTAAACGTCGTCTGTACATAATGACATAGGGTGGTGATCAAAATGAAGGTCAGGCCACCAGGTCTAAGGGACAGCATCTCTTGTGGTGCTACTGATGATTTCTGCATTGCCAGCGCTGATCACTGCCCAGGTCACCCGTTAAGGTTGATGTATGTTCCATAGGGCCATTGCCAGGACTGGGAGGGTCAGGACAGCCAACAGCTGGAGTATCACCATCTGCAATTAGAGTGCACAAGAGCTTCTCAAGGGCTGGTTGCCCTTGTGGATGGTTAATGGTTATCTTTCTGTCTTTCCTCTTTTAAACACAAGCCTCGGCCACCATAGCCGTTTTTCTTTTCTTGTTGGTTAGTTTATTCTTGGACATCCTCCTGTATAGAGGAAATGGGTAAAAACTTAAAGTTCCTGGCAGGTATCCAAATGGGCATTGTCTCCCCTATTGGAAAAAACCCATCCAAATCCCCTGCCCATAGTAACTAGCAGGTCAGGTCCTCTCCATTGTTGTGTCAGGAGGTCATTTCACCTGACTTTTACTTGGGGCTTAGAGTTTAGTTGTCCCCAGTGCTTCTGAAATCTGGATTCAGTTGCTTTTTCTGAAAAATTTAAAATATTAATGGTAAACAATGCTATGGAACTGCAAAACTATTGCCTGATTGCTTTCTGTAATTGTAATAACTTCTTGGGACATCCTGTCTTTTAGTAGGATAAATAAGGGCACAAGACTATCTTTAGGGACAGAAACCCATGGCAACATCCAATTGATTTCCCCTAAAAGACTCTGAAGTTGGATTAAAATTAGAGAGGCTAGAATATCCAGCAAAGGCTTAAGGGGGCTGGCCTGAGTCAAGGTAAGGTGGGACCCTAGCATTTTAAAAGGAGGTACCTTTTGAATTTTATTGAGGGCTATGGTAAAACCCCCCTTTTTAAATATGGTGAGAACCTGGGCCAGGAGGCCCTCCAGGTGTCCGGGGTCTTGTTGCCCCAGAATTATATTATCCATGTAGGCATAAGCAATGGAGGTATCTAAATCCAGCACAGGCCCTAAAAGTGTGACCAAGTATTGTTGGCAAAAGGCCAGGCTGTTGGCCATTCCCTGTGGCAGCACCATCCATTCAAACCTCCCATCCGGCTGGGAAAATTAAGAGAAGGGATGGAGAAAGAATACTTCTCACAGTCATCTAGATGAAGGGGGATATAAAAAAAAAATAATATCAATCAAAACCAAGGTATATTCTGAAGGTATAGTGGGCATCCAGGGCATGCCTCTTAGGAGCGTTTCTACTAGCTCCATTCTTTCATTTACTTAACATAGATCTTGGAGCATATGCCAAGCCTCCCAGGCTTTTTGAATAACAAATACGGGTGTGTTCCAAGGAGTCACAGTAGGGCATATGTGCCCAAGGTTTATCTGTTCCTCCACCAGATGGTTGAGGGCTACAAGTTTAGGTATGGTTAATGGCCGATGCTCCACCCAAATAGCGCTTCAAGTGTAAATCAAACTTGGATCGACAATCCTTTTTTGAATGGTATCCCTCCCTGCCCCTGGGGCAGGGTGTAGGGGGCGGTTTGCACACCCCCACTCTCCCTCCCCCGCAAGGTTGGCGAGGATTTTTGTAAACAGTCCCTCTTAAAGTGCCCCTCCTGCCCACATTTAAAACAAATCCCTCTTCCCGATGGTCTTGGGGTTCCTCGGCCATGGGCTGCCAGCACCTGGTAATAGCCTCAGTCATTGCAGACATCTGAGCTTGTAAAGCTAAAGCTAATGATTGAAACTGTTGCTGTTGTGTTCCTACATCCTGCGAGACCACCACGCATCTGCTCAAGGAACTCTCTCTCAATCCCGTGCAGGCCATGCGATGGTCTTCATTCATTCCTTCCCAGACCAGCAGCTTTACAGATTGATCTCAGAAGTTCCCTGCTGGCAGCTTGCAGTGAATGCTCTGTTGGACTCAGTCTACAAACTCAGCTAGAGGCTCACCAGGTTTTTGTTTCACTCCTGCTATGGGAGACTCAGTAGGCCCATCATCCAGTTTGTACCATGCAGCAAGTCCTGCCTGCCTCACCTGGTCACAGTACGGGCCAGGTATTGCAGCCTGTTTGACTCCAGTGGAGTATCCTTCCCCCTTCCCTGTTAACATGGCATAAGTAATAGGTATCTCGGGTTGAGCCTGCCCTATATTCTTTGCTCCCACTCCGCATTTCTCCTTAAAGAAAGCACATCATTTAATAAACTGAGAACTGGTAACGACAGCTTTGGCCACATCGAGCCAGTCCTTAGGGACACATGGGTGATAAACAATATCCTGTAAAAAGTTCTGGGCCCAAGGAGAGTTTGGGCCATACTCCACCACCGCCTTGCAGAGCTCTTTAAGATCTTTAGCATCCCATGGATACCATTCTCAGGGCCTGTTAGATCCTGGTGCCAGATTGACCGGATACGCTTGGGGAAGTGAATCCTGTAGCCTAGGGTCCAGGCTCTCAACTGGCCCTTCCTTTCCAGGGTAGGCCTCTGAGTAGGTTACTTCCCAAGGCCTTGGTCCCTCCACAGAAGGTCGGTAAGGATCCGAGTCTTGCAGGTACCTCTTGAGGGTCAAGTAGGGTACCGTACCTCCTCCCCAATTGGGGGAGGGGGCCTAGGACTGTCAGGAACACCTGAGTCAGTGGGAGTAACTTTCACCCACTTTTTGACTTCCACTGTGAATGTTTCAGTGTGTTCTCCATCAAATTTGACCCATTCTTTTTCTTTCTCAATTCCCAAGTCCTCCTTTACTCCTATGCCTAATGTTGCCTCCTCCTCCTCCTTCTGTGAGATAGAATTACACATACTAAAGTTTTCACTTACCCTGAAAGACCATTTAGCCTCCATAAGTATCTTTTCCTTTCAAGCCCCAAGTTGGGCGCCAGATGTCCGGTCTTTGTCTATCCCACACAAGATGGACAGGATCCGCGGAAAGGTAAAGCAGATGCTCACATGTTCCTCAGCCTCCTTTAGCCTGGGAGACAATCAGACCCAGCGGGGAGTCAAGTCAAGCAGGAAAACTCATTTATTAACACAGAGCAAGTCCTTTTTAAAGCAAAAAAAAAAAAAGCAGCGAGTGACATGGCAGTGGAGGAGAAGGAAAAATCAATGTCAAGGTCACACCCAATCATGCACTTAAGCTTCCTCGGGCTGCTTACACAAATTGGGCTCTGCCCACTCAACTCACTCTCAGCACCATCTATGCTGCCCATGTGCTTTACAATAACCCTCATCCCAAAACCAGGCAGGGACTCATCAAAGAAAGAGAACTGTAGATCAATTTCTTTTTTTTTTTGTAGACCCATTTCTTCAGTGAATATTGATGCAAAATTTCTCAAGAAAATTATGGTCAATCGACTTCAACAATTCATCCAAA
Organism: Dipodomys spectabilis; assembly: GCF_019054845.1. Taxonomy (NCBI): domain Eukaryota; kingdom Metazoa; phylum Chordata; class Mammalia; order Rodentia; family Heteromyidae; genus Dipodomys; species Dipodomys spectabilis. The sequence continues at coordinate 381,934 of NW_024871092.1, read as the reverse complement.
AAATCATACACCACGATCAAAGAGGATTCATTCCAGGGATGCAAATCTGGTTCGATATACGCAAATCAATTAATATAATTCATCACATCAACAGGAGCAAGGACAAGAACCACATGGGTATTTCAATAGATGCAGAAAAAGCATTGGACAAGATAAAACATCCCTTTATGTGAAGGTTCTGGAAAAATTAAGAATCCATGGAACATTCGTCAATACAATAAAGGCTATATAAGACGAACCTGCAACAAGCATTATACTTAATGGTGAAAAACCAAAGCAATTTCCTCTTAACTCAGGAAGGTGACAAGGTTGTCCATTGTCTCCAGTACTCTTCAATCTAGTATTCGAATACCTAGCTAAAGCAATAAGACAAAATGCCAACATAAAGAGGATCGAGATAGGGAAAGAAGAAGTAAAATTCCCCTCTTTGCAGATGACATGATCTTGTATTTAAAGAATCCCACAACCTCCACTCCCAAATTACTCAAGCTGGTTCAAAACTTTGGCAAAGTAGCAGGGTATAAAATTAACCCTCAAAAATCAATGGCTTTTCTACATGCCAACAATGAGAAAAGTGGGGCTGAAATTAGGAAAGCAACTCCATTTGTAATAGCCCCAAATAAAATAAAATACCTAGGAATTAACATAACCAAAGAAATGAAGGACCTCTATGATGAAAACTTTAAAAACCTGAAAAAGGAAATCAAAACAGAACTTAGAAAGTGGAAAAAACTCCCATGCCTCTGGATTGGAAAGATCAAAATCCTGAAAATGGCAATACTTCCCAAGGCTATCCACAAATTCAATGCAATACCTATCAATATTCCATCCTCATTCTTCAAGGAAATAGAAGAGGCAATCCAAAAATTCATATGGAACAATAAAAGACCCCGAATAGCTAAAACGATCCTCAACAGAAAGAACAGTGCTGGAGGAATATTAATAACAAATGTCAAACGCTACTACAAAGCCATAGTAATCAATACAGCTTGGTACTGACACAAGAACAAACCTCAGGACCAATGGAATAGAATTAAAAACCCAGAAATGAACCTACAGAAATATAGCCATGTAATTTTTGATAAAGGAGCTAAAAAAATAGAATGTAAGAAAGACAGCAAATGGTGCTGGAAAAATTGGTTAACTAATTGCAGAAAATTAAGCTAGATCCTTATGTATCACCCTGCACCAGAATCAACTCCAAATTGATCAAAGACATCGGAGTCAAACAGACATCCTGAAAACATTACAGGATGGAATAGGAGAAACCATAGGACTCCTTGGAACAGGCCGCAATTTTCTTAATAGAGACCCAGAAACACAACAAATCAAAGAAAGGTTGGACAAATAAGATTGCATGAAATTGCAGAGCTTCCACATGGCAAAGGACATAGCTAGCAAGATCAATTGAAACCTCACAGATTGGGAGAAGATCTTCACTAGCCTTACAATTAGACAAGGGTCTCATATCTAAAATATAGTTGTTACTCAAAAAATTAAATCCTCCAACCACAAATCCTCAAAGAATCAACTGCCCAATAAATAAGTGGGCTAATGTCTTAAAGAGAAACTTCTCTAAAGAAGAAAGAAGGATGGCCAATAGACACATGAAGAAATGCTCAAACTCCCTCTCCATAAAAGTAATGCAAATCAAAACAACATTGAGATACCACCTCACCCCCATTAGAATCGAAAAAATCAAGAACTCTAATAACCACAGATGCTGGACGGGATGTGGACAGAAGGGAACCTTACTGCATTTTTGGTGGGAGTGTAAATTTTCAACCACTTTGGAGAGCAGTATGGAAGTTCCTCAAAAGACTCCATATAGAGCTTCCATATGACCCCGCAATCCCACTTTTGGGCATTTTCCCAAATGATAACAAACAAGGCCACACTAAAGCTCCCAGGACGACTATGTTTATTGCAGCAGCATTTACCGTAGCTAAGATCTGGAACCAACCCAGATGTCTCTCAGTAGATGAATGGATTAAGATAATGTGGTATATATACACAATAGAATTCTATGCCTCCATCAGAAAGAATGACATTTCCCCATTTGTTAGAAAATGAAATGAATTGGGAAAATTATATTAAGTGAAGTAAGCCAGGCCCAAAGAAACTTAGGTCCCATGGTTTCCCTTATTTGCAATAACTAGTACATGTCTGAGTCAAGCAGAAAATGTCAGATATGTTGATGTTAGAGAAATGAACCCTAAGTTATGTATTCAAATGCTTTTTTTCTTTAGGTGATTGTTTCAAACACATTTATAAGATTATTTTTTGTTGTTTTGTGTGTCCCTCCTCCATGGTATAACCCAAGCTTTCACTGTATTTTAGGTTGTTATAATTTGTGGAGGAGAAGCGAAAAAACAAATAGGTTAAATAGGGATACAAGTAGATTCATTGCAACAATGAGATGTACATGATGTTATGTGCAAAAACGAATTTCAGGTCTTTGGTGGGGGCGGGGAGGGTTGAGAGGGGTTAGAGGGAGATGGGCAGGGATGGAAAGAGGAAACAAACAAGAGGCAACAATGCTTGATATGAAATCTATTCGTTATCTTGCCCATGTAATTGTAACTCCTCTGTATGGTATTTTCACAGTAAGAAAAAAATCAAAAATAAAATAAAATAAATGAATGCTTGAAGACCTTAAAAATAAGAAATTGCAACTCCTCTGCAAGTATTTTCACAATAAAAAAATTTATTAATAAAAAATTGTTAAAAAAAAATGAAAACAATTAAGAAAATTATTCCAGGGCTGGGAAGGTGGCTCAGTGGTAGAGTGCTTGCATTGCATTCATGAGGCCCTGGGTTCAATTCCTCAGCACCACATAAGCAAAAAGAAAAAAGCCGTCCTTGAGCTGAAGAGCTGAAGGACAGCGCCCAGGCCCAGAGTTCAGGCCCCACCACCGACCCTCTCCAAAAAATATTCCAAGGCTGGTTTGCTCTAAGACTATATTTCTTTTCTTGTTCTAGTTTTCATATGTTCGTCGAAATTAAAATTCCAAAAATTCAATGGATGTTGGCATTCAGGAACATCTTCATAGACACTAATATTGGAGGCCCTTAAGTGGAATTGTTTTTTTTTCATTTGTTATTTTCCCAAATAAATCACCATGATTGTGTATTTTGTTTCTTTTCACTGTTACTCGCTCTTATGTTGAGAATACTTTTTTCCTAGCAAAGTAGAGAAAAGCAATTTGATTGAGCAAGTAATATAAGGCTTTCATAAAATGCAGATGCATATATTTGTGTCTTCTGTCATTTCTAAAATTTCTTCCAGAAAAAGTTATTAATTACTCATAAGAGATACCTAATTTCAAGGTATTCCAGTTATCACATACACTTTTTGATTAAGTTATCTCTGTATAAACTCAAAATAAACAAATTCGTTTTAAAAACTATAGTTTACGAAGAGTGTTTAGCCAACACCGAAAATATTTCTAGGTATTCTGCATTTTGTGTGAAGTATTTTTAACAATAGTTTTTTTGCTGACATGTAAATCACGTGCAATATATTATCTTTTTTTATTGTATACATTTTAGTGGTTTGGAAGCGAATTTTATAATCATGGGTTTTTCAAGCCAAATTTTCACAAACTTGCATTTCTTATAATAGAAAATCTGTACACTTTAGAACAGACATTAAAATAGATATAAAATTCAGTTACAGGTATTTGTCCAGCATACATCCGCTATAGTGTGTCTTTTCAAAATTTGTTTTTGTAGATTATTTCTAGGGTCTAACATATACCGTTCCAGTGTACCGTCAATGAAACACATTACATGTGCAAACAAGTTTTTTACTTATCTATACATTCATAGAAGTGTAATGCATGGATCCTATACAATTCTCTTTGACCTTTTGAAGACATGAAAACTTGCTTGCTAAAATGATTGCAGTATTATACAAATCGATCTGCTATGTGAAGTATAGCAATTTCTCCACAAATTCGGTAGAGTGCTCTCCTTGAGCTGAAGGGCTGAGGGATAGCACCTAAGCCCAGAGTTCAAGCCCCATTGCCAACAAAAAAAGTGAGTGTTCCTCCTTCAAACCAAGGGTTGATGAGACCCCCCCTGGCAGAGTACTGGAATACTTAGTACATCTCTGAGACAGTTTCGCTGGGGTCTTATCAAAGGAGCTTGGCTTGAGACAAAGAAGTGCAGTCCGTGGCTAATTCCTTAGGACTGGGCTGCCAGAACATTTCATTTGCCTCATAAGCTAGTGGAGCCTTAGCAATTTGCTTGCTGAGAGAGTAGGATTTAAGGAAGGAGCCAGTGGCACCCAACGTCCACGCTCACCTAGGAAATCACTATCGTGGAGGCTTTTGAAGGAATATAGACAGAAGAAAGGAAGCAACTTTAACTTTAATTGGGGGCTTGAGTGCTGTCCCATTTCGAGCACTCTACCAATTGAGTCCCAGGTCCAATTCTGGCCTTTGGCTGGTTAATTGAAGATAAGTGTATTTAGATTTTTACAAACTAGCAGGGTTCAAACTGTGATTCTCAGATCTCACCCTCCTGATTAGTAGGATTAGAGGCATGAGCCATTGTGCATTTACTTGGACAGATGCACATAAGCATCTTCACAGAAGTTGTATAGACATATCTCCACTTTTGTCTGTCATGTTTACATTACCATGTGGGACTTAGCGAGTCCCATGTGTGTCCTGTTAGTTCAGAAAAGGAGAAGCATAGATTTAACTTCCTTCTCTCCTCCCATTGATACAGATCCTTCTATTGTAACTGGGAGGAAGATGAACAAGTGAAAAAGTAAGTGGACACTGGCATAAAGAGAAGTTCTATCCTTGAAAACTTGGTATCTTTGAGGTTTCTGAATCAAACTCAACATTCTTCTTTGCACACCAGTTGTGATTTTAACCAGGGGGTTGAGGCTTGGCATTTCAATGGATAGCAGATTACACAGTTGTGGTTGTGGTTGTGCATTTGGACTCTCATGGATGACAGGGAGGGCTGTGGATAGCAAGTCAGATCCAGTGGGGAAACAAATTTCTCTTCCTATTAAAGGGATAATTTTAGAGGATTATATTTGAGAAATTGCTAGAATTGGGTTGTGAGGAGCATCCTGCTTGCAGGAGTCTCTTCCCACTTCCCAACATGCAAGTCCTGCCAGAAAGAGGCTATAATACAAGGCTCAGGATGTGGATGGTGGGCTCTCATTTTCCTTGTCATCAATCTGCCCAAAGCGTTGTTTGTTTCATCCTACCTATGTGGATGGACTTCTACCCTGATGATTTCTATGAGCCCAAGAACAATGACATCTTGAAAAGAACTTACACAGTATGTCAAGCTCAACATGCCCTCTTCAGACCTGCTCTTCCACTTACCTATTTTTCTGGACCAGCTGGAGGAACCCATGAGACCAAGAAAAAGAGGAAGAAGTCCTTGTTTAGATGCCTCAGAGCTTGTGAGTAGGGATGGAACCTGAGTCTCTAGGGATGTGCCTGATTGGCCAAGAGCCCTTAGTACTCACCAGCTTGGCAAAATGTCTTTTTATGGATATTCTTTTTCAGGTAATGTCTGTTCTCCTTTTGAAAGAACTTGGAAGTAGTCTCTCGTTACAAACAGCCTACCTCCTCATCAGTGTTCAGTCCCAACTCAATTTCTACTGCTTCTCCCATTAGATCCTCTTGGAAGTTTAGTGACACCTTAACTTCTCGGGTCTACTCAAAGACTCCTGTATCTATTTTCATTCTCAGGTGTGCATCACTGTAGAGAAGCTCCTGCAGAACTCCAGATAAATAACCCATCAGTGATGTCGTCTATGGTGACTGATGGAAATTGGAAGCCATCGCTGACCTCCAGAAATCATGTGAAGGTAGAGGGGTTTTTTCAATTTGTAGAAAGGCCCAAGTAGTTTTTGAGTCCTGCGGACATCCCACTGATTCTGAACCCCACATGTGATGCACGTGTATCTACACATACCACCAAGGAAGAATACAATACAGAATGTCTTCCATGAATGTTCACAATCCAGCTAGATCAGCTCTAAACCAGTCAAAAAAAAAAAAAAAAACACGTCTTGGTCTGCAGGGTAAATGTGTGCTAATGGAAAATGACTCCTGTCTATGTTTAGGAAAACCAATAATTGAGGTCCAAAATCTAGATTCAGTTGAGGAAAGGGAATCTTTCCTCACAGAATACCCAGACCAATCTCTCCTCTTGCAAGGGATCCAAGTTCCAATTGATGAATTAGAATCTGTCCCTCCCTGGACACAGGAAGAAAATCCTGTCTTTAATGAGGAAGTACATCCGGTTGAAGACTCTGAGGCAGAATTTCCGCCTGAAGGCAACTTAGAATCCAATCTAGATTTTGACATTCCTTCTCCCCTTCCTGAGAAAATCCTTATTTTTCTTTTTGTCTTGATTTTTGTAAAAAGTTAACTCTATTTCTTTTTCTAACTTTATTAAAATGTCAATGTTTTTGACATATTCTAGAATTCATGAATCTTAAATATGTTTCTTTTTAAACCTACAATCTGAAGCATCGTGCATACCTGTTCTGGAGTTGGGGAAACCGAGTGACAGGGGGCTGTAGAAGAGAGCCTACTGGATATAATGGGAGCTGTTAACTGCAACAAGATTGTCAAGGAAGCCAAGCCATGCCTGCATGGGGTGATTAGGTGGCTACAAAAGGTATAGGACATAGCAGATCAGATGTCCTAGAAAGCTATTCTGACAATTGGGAAAAATACCACAATACTTATAGTAGTATGTGGGACTCTCTTCCAACAATGAGTTCAAATCTGTAGACTTTTTCATTGTATTCATTTGCTTTGGGCAAATATGGAAGAAAAATTTGGCTCCAATAATATAAATAGTCTACTTTGGGCTGAGAATATTTGACAAAATATATAGGAGATATGTATGCCGAATCTGTGGGCTTTCTATTGATCTTGCTAGCTTTGTCCTTTGCCAGGGAGAAGCTCAGCAATTTCATGCAATTCCATTTGTCCAACCTTTCTTTGATTTATTGTGTTTCCGGGTCTCTATTAAGAAAATTTCGGCCTGTGCCAAGAAGACCTAGGGTTTCTGCTATTCCATCCTGTAATGTTTTCAGAGTGTCTGCTTTGACTCTGAGACCTTTGGAGTTGATTCCTGGGCAGGGTGATATATAAGGATCTAGCTTTAGTTTTCTACAAGTAGTTAACCAATGTTGCCAGCACCATTTACTGAAGAGGATGTCTTTCTTCCCTTCTATTTTTTTAGCTCCCTTATCAAAGATTAGATGGCTATAGGTCTGTAGGTTCATTTCTGGGTTTTCAGTTCTATTCCATTGGTCCTGAGGTCTGTTCTTGTGCCAGTACCAAGCTGTTTTGATTACTATGGCTTTCTAGAAGAGTTTGAAATTTGGTATTGATATTCCTCCAGCAGTGTTCTTTCCATTGAGGAGCGTTTTTGTTATTCGGGATCTTTTATTGTTCCATATGAATTTTTGGATTGCGTCTTCTATTTCCTTGAAGAATGAGGTTGGAATTGTGATAGGAATTGCAATAAATTTGTAGATAGCCTTGGGAAGTATTGCCATTTTCACGATGTTAATCTTTCCAATCCAGGAGCATGGGAGTTTTTTCCCATTTTGTAAGTTCTGTTTTGATTTCCTTTTTCAACTTGCGGTGGGGGAGGTTTGGGTGGGGGGAGGTGGACGGAGGATAGGAAGGGATGCGAAGGGTAAACAAAGAGGAGGCTACAATGCTTGATAAGAAATGTACTCACTATCTTGCCCATGTAATTGTAACCCCTCTGTACAGTATTTTCACAATAAAAAAAGAGGCTGAGAAAAGAGGATCAAGGTTTTAAGTCTGGACAGGAAACTGGATCAGACTCATTTTCAGTGATTTCTAAAAAAGCTTGAGGTACAGTTTGGTTCAAGTGGTAGAGTGATAGACTGGAGCATAAGCTTCAGGGACAGTGCCCAGGCCCTGAATTCAAGCCCTAGGACCAGCACAAGCACACACACACACACACACACACACACACACACACACACACACACACACACTAAATTTTGTGTGTTCCTATCATCCTGCTTAACAATATATTCCCTCTTCCAAGCTCACCTGATTTTTTTTGTTTTAAAAGGGACTTCCTGTGTAGCACAGGCTGCTCCTAAACTTACAATCCTCCTGGGTCCTGGGAGTACAGGCATACCTACAATAATTGGATTTACTCAGTAACTCTATAAAATATTCGCAAGAAATACATTCATACTCATGAAGATATTTGGCTTAAAGCTGTTCACAGTAATATTCTACTGTACAAAATGTAAATATTATAACTGGACATGGTATTATCCTACCACATGGTAATACCAGCCAATACTCAGGAACCTGACACAGTAGAAAAAGCAGGTGAGGAAAGCCTGATCTACACAGCAAAACCTGGTCTCCAAAGGAAAGAAATTCTATAAATATTAATCTACTATGAAACATACAATATGTTAAATTTATATAATGTAACAAATAGATCACTGTTAATAGAAATAAAATCTTGGCAGAAATTTTAAATACATACATATGCATATATATTTAAACTTGGAGAAATAAAATTTCAAGTGCTTTAATCTGCATCTTTCAGTCTACCTGTCACCTACTTATTTACTGACCCACTGATTTCTGTTTAGTCTTCACAAAACACTGTTCTCCCACATAAGTACACAAAATTGTAAAACAAAAAGTACAAAACAAACATTATCATAAATACAAATATAGTTTAATCCCTACCATAATAATTTGGAGAAAATATACATTAAGTTAATGGCATTGTATACTGCTCAGGAAGGGGAGTCTAGGGAAATGTAGATCGTGTGTGTGTGTGTGTGTGTGTGTGTGTGCGTGTGTGTGTGTGTCTGTGTCTGTGTCTGTGTCTGTGTCTGTGTCTGTGTCTGTATGTTTTCCATGAGTAAATAATGGAGTTAGAATTAGACCTATTATTCTTGCTTGGTCTTTTTGCTCAAAGCTGACACTCTACCACTTGAGCCACATCTCCACTTCTGGATTTTGGTTTCTTAATTGGAGAAATATCTCACATTTTCTGCATGGGCTGCTTTAAACCTGAATCCTCAGTTTTTGACCTCTAAAATACTAGGTTTTAAAATATGAGCCAACTGGTGAAAAGCAACTACGTTAACATTTTTGCATGTTTAAATGAATTTTAAAGTAAGACATATATGTTACTTTTGAGAATGGCTGGAAATAGTAATTAACGTTTAACAGAATTTAAAACATACAAAGCTGAGAATGGCAAGTAGCTGAGAACAGAATGGAATAAATCAAAGTTACCTATGACAGTTTTCAGTCTGTGCACAGAAATGATTGCATTGTTGGAGCCCAAGGCCATCAGATAACTGAGCTCCAGCTGGCTGCTATGCACATGAGGCCAGCTGGTGCTATTCAGAAGAATGTGATGTTGTTGGATGGTAGGGATCAGCTTCAAGTTAAGAACCTGAAATATTTCTATTGATCTAGAAGGGGAAACATACCAGGACAAGAAATGTGGTTAAAATTGCTGAATGCAAAATCCATCCAGTCAAAGGAAGACAGAATAACTCTTTCTATGTCTGAAAAGAGTATTCTCTCACAAAGAATCATGAGCTGAATATGGTGGTCAATGTTTGTAATCTCTGAACTTGGGAGGCTGATTTAGAAGTTAGCTTGAGGCCAGCTTAAGTTTTAGGCTATCAGAAGGACATATAGTAAAATGCTATCTTAAAACAACAACAACAACAACAAAAGACCCAATGACTGGGAATGTGTTTAGTGGTAGAGTGCTGGCCTTACATGCAAAAAGCACTTGATTTGATTCCTCAGTATGACGTAAGCAGAAAAACTGGAAGTGGTGCTGTGGCTCAATTGGTAGTGTGCTGGCTTTGAACTAGTATCTAGAGATCTCAGCTCTCTGAGTAGCTACGATTATAGGCATGAGCCCCTGGCACCTGGCTTATTGCTTACCTGAGACAGAGGCCAGTTAATATTAAATGTCAATCATGTTTACCTTTGTAAAATAAAGTTACTGAAATGCCTTCCACTAGAAATAAGGAATCAAATGTGTAGGTGGGTTGCAAACTTCTTACCAAAAGCTACATATTTTCCTTGTGTTTTTTTTCTTCCAAAATTGTGTGCTTTCCAGAATCATACCTTATCTTTCCTCGCTGGTTTCTTTATTTTATTTCATAAATGTCTACATCTTCTTCAGCCATCATTTATTTATGTGAAGAGCTTTCAAACATCTATTTTCAGTCCAAATTCCTTGTATGCACCTCTCATCCATATATTGAACTGCCATAAAAACTTGTGAAACAGTAATCATCTCTTATCATTATTGGATATTAATGTGTAAGTAAAATTTAAGAAAATAAAGAATAACATCAATAAATATAACATGATTTCAATAGTAGTGCTAAACATAAATACAACGTTGATTATATTCTGAGCAATTTAATAAAAACCTCAAGATAAAGAAATCATTATTTTTAGTGCTGATATTATGGTTTAAACTCAATACTTTACCTTCTCACTTAAGCCTTTTCCCTCAAGGGTGGTGCTCCGTATTTGAACCACAGCTCCCCTTCGAATTTTATTTGGGGGATAATATAGAGATAAGAATCTCATGGAATAAAAAAAAACATTTGTATCCTTATCTTGGGGTTCATTTCACATAACATTCTCTTATAAAGTTGTATTGTACCATGTACTACTTACTGCAAGTGAGGTTAACCATGGCATCTATGGTTATTTGAGCATCGCTTATTTCATTTAATAAAATTGTTTATGCATCTTTCCATTTCTTAGCAAATGGGGCAATGTCATTATCTCTGATGGAAGCATAGAATTCCATCGTGTGTGTGTGTGTGTGTGTGTGTGTGTGTGTGTGTGTGTGTGTGTGTGTGTGTGTGTGTGTATCACATTTTCTTGATCCATTCATCTCCTGAGGGGCATCTGGGTTGGTTCCATATCTTAGCTATGGTAAATAATGCTGCAATAATCATAGTTATGCTGGTAGCTTAATAAGGTCTTGTTTGTGAACATTTGGGCAAATGCCAAAAATGGGATTGCTGGATCATAGGGGAGCTCTAAGTGGAGTCTTGGAAAAAATTATATCAAGTGAAGTAAGCCAAACTCAAAGAAACATAGGTCCTATGGTTTCCCTTATTTGCAATAGCTATTATATGTCTCAGACAAGCATAATAGTTGAAAAAATATGTACATACGTCCAGATAAGATGATGTTAAGCGAAATGAACCCCACGACAGGGTTTATAACCTACCATTTTTTTTTCTTTTTATGTTCCTCTCCCATGGTATAACCCCTGTTTTCACTTTATTTAATTTCAGTGCCCTGCATGTTGTATACACCCTTCTCTAGCTTGGGGAGGGAAAGGGAAAAAAACACAATGCTTAAACAGGGCAGGCTGACCCGTTGTAACAATGAGATGCACAAGACACTATGTTGAAAAAGGAACTTTACAATATGGGAGGGGAAGCAGGGAAGGTAGGAGAGGGGGAGTGTAGTTGTGCAGGTGGGAGGGAAGAAAGGGTAGGGGAAAAACAAAGGAGGAGGTAACAATGCTTGATAGAAAATGTACTCATTACCTTGCTCATGTAACTATAACACCTCTATACCATATTTTTACAGCAAAAACCTCTTTTATAAAACAGAAGGTGCTATGTACACCAAGTATAGTAGCCCACATGTGTAATTTTAGCTGATTGGGAAGCAGAGATGACAAGGATCATGGTCTGAGGCCAGGCCAGAGAAAAAATTGCCAAGACAGCCATCTCAATAAATGAGCTTTCCTTAGTGGTTCACATCTGTAACCCTAGCTAATTATGTGGGAGGCATAGGTAGCAAGTCTCAGTCAATCTAACATCAGACCCGGGCAAAAAGTTCAAGACCTCAAGTAATTAAATGGACTAGAAGTATGGTAAAAGTAGTTGAGCTTCTTGATACTATACAACCAGAGTCCTGTCTAGTATGCAGAGAGACCCTGAATAGAACCCTTCCACCAAAAAGCCTAAATAACTTTATCCTATTTGAACATCTAATTTCAAGGCGACTGACAGATCCGAGATGGTGACATTCTCTTTAAAATTAGCTATTCAAAAGAGACAAAGTTATTTAGGTTTTGAAAAACTTTAAAAGGAAAATGCATGTGATTTTTGTTAGTTCTATAATTCTTGAAAACATTAAATGTACTCAAGTATTTAATATATATCCATAGGTGTGCAAATGTCCATGTAAGTATGTATATCCATGTATGTATATATATACATACATAAAAATATTTCATCTCTTTTTCTGTGTAGCCAATGGTACAAATGAATCTGTACAATCACTATTCAAAGGGATGAATCGACAAAGAGAATGAGCAAAAAACTCATATTCAGGAATCTATGGCTAGCCAATACCCCTGAAAATCTTTTACATCAGTTTGCATGTGTCAGTTACTGCAATACAGGGATAGTACAACGACAATGGGATACCAGGCAGAAGAAATGAGAAATGAGATACAAATTGTACAATATTCTTTCTGATGGTTAGGTAGAATTTCCTCTGTGTGTGTGTGTATTACATTTTCTTGATTAATTTTTCTCTTGAGGGTTATCTGAGCAGATTCAATGAGAATGGTTGGGCTGAAACCTTTACTGTATCCTGGTTTGTAATCTTTTGGGTAAACGCCCAGGAGTAGAGTTGCTGGATCATATGGAAGTGGTAGTCAAAAGAGGGGTGAAGGGTTAAAAGGTAGAAGAATGAACAGGAGAATAAGGGTAAAATGCAGAGAGGAATCCAATAAATATGCTACAATATTAAGAAGAGTGAAGGAAGAAGTGCATAGAGGAGAGATGGATAAGAATATTGAAAGGGTTGGCATTAATCAAGGTATATTGTACACATAAAATGTTTTGTTTAATGATAATTCCTATGCTACTTAAAATAATAATTAAAAAATCATGTCCCTAAACTGTTATGCAATTAGAAGCCAAGAATGAGAATTTGTTCAGATCAACTCCAAGGTCTATAAGTCTTTTTTGTTATGATAAGTTTTAGAACAACTCTAATGATACATATTACCTGAAGAACATTTAATATTTTCAGCTATTCAAAATAATCATTTTTGGAGATATGGCTCAAGTGGCAGAGTGCTACTTAGTGAGCAAAGCTGTCAGATATTGAATTCAAGTCTCAATCTCGAACAAAAGTACAAACAATCGGTAAAATTCAGGCACTTTCCTGGGCACTGGTAGCTCATGCCTTTAATCCTACCTTTAATCAGAAGGCAGAGATCTGGGGATCTCAGTTCAATGTCAGCTTAGATAGGAACATCTGTGAGACTCTCATCTCCAATTCACTGCCAAAGAAAGCTGGAAGTGGACTCATGGCTCAAATGGTAAAATGCTAGCCTACAGCCAAAAGTTCAGGGGCAGAACCCAATCCTTGAGTTCAATCCTTAGAATAGTGCATATACATACACAAAGGAAGTAAGTCACTCAAGTTCTCAATCTTCCATTTCCGTAATCCTAACTCAAATCTTAGACAGAACCCTAAGAGTAACCAACCTTGACGATAATAGTAACCCAATCCCATAATTAATGGAAAATATATCCTAAAAGATACTCATTGTTTTTGAAATGTTTTATTTGCACTTTGCTACAAATCATACAGATTCCCTTACTTGGACCATGAAATCATTTCCTATTATGAATCATTAACCTCGAATCTTCATATCATGAAAACTATCGTAGTTTCCACTGATCTTAACTTTTATTGAACTCCTCTATCTCCAAAAAGAAGTAGTTGCAGGTTTACTTAAAACCTACTCCAGTTTTATCCCTAACTATATATCTAAACCTTACTAGAAACCTAACTCTAAATTTAACCCTATTGAACCCTGAATAGGAAACTTAGGAAAACTCTGGAGTTTTTGTTAAATTTCACACTTATTTTACTTGAAAGTGTTAGCAGAAAACTCAGTTTTACCTTAAAGCTTACCCTTCCCTAAGCCTAAGTCCAACCTGAACTAGAGAAGCAATCCTAGCCCTAGAACTAATAGCCTTTGGATTCTAAAAGCCATACAAATACATTAGTTTTTATTCATCCTAACTTTGATTCATCTCATCTTTCTAAAAATAGTTTGTAGTTTTACTCATCATCTTGCCATTTTTGTAACCCTAACCCTAATTGGAATATTGAGGTTAACCCTCACACTAACCATACCCTAATCTTAATATTATTAGCAATTTCTTATTTCACATTCATCTGAATTCTAACTAGACTTGTTATTCGAAGATTTACTTTCAGTTTGACCCTAAACTTTCCATTTCCCTAATGCTAACACTAACTCCAGCTGGAACGGAAACCTAACTTTCACCCTAATGATAGTCCAATTCTAATGTTTAAGAAAAAGACTCTAGTTTTTATTCATTCTAATGAATACTCCAGTTTGCACTCTGGAAATGAGTTTTAGTTTGCCCTAATTCCCACAAATTTTCTGACTCTTCCTCTGAAGTTATCTTGTTCCCTAACATGAAACATTATATTATTTGTCCTCACATTCTCTTATCAGGAAAAATACTGTAGTTTCCCATGATCCTACCTTTTCCTGAAGCCCTGTGCCCTAAAACAATTTCAGATTTACTTACCATCTAGTCTATTAATTAACTCTAACTCTCAACCTAAACCTGGCTGGAAAACACTCATTAATCATTACGAGAATGATCACTGAGAAATAAATATAATGACAATGCTCTAGTTACTGTTCAATCTCATATTTTTGCTTCCACTTGTTAGTGAATATTATACTAAAAACTTTCCTATTCATAACACTATTCATAATCAGAACAAAATACTGACCCTAATGTTAATCCAAATTATATGTCAATACTAACACTAACACAAGTACAGTAGTTTTCACTCATCCTAACTTGATTCAAATAAGCCTTCCAAAAATAGGTTTCAATTTTTTCCAACATCTTAATCATTTTCTAACCCTAAACTTAATCTTAACTGGAACATTGAGAATAACCATAGCCCTAATTGCAAGTAGATTCTAATATTAATAGCAATATTCTAGTTCACATTCATTCTAATTCCTGCCAGGCTTATTCTAAAATTTACCTTCAATTTGACACTCATTTTTTTCTTCTTCACTCTAAATCCAATCATGGCTAGAATCCTAACCATATCCTTGACACTAATGGTATCTCACTTCTAAAATTTATGAAAAATGCTTGTTTTGGGTTATCCTTACTGAAATTCCATCTGTAATTCTTGAAATAGATTGCAGGTTTTCCTAAACCCTATAGATTTTCTCACTCTTAACTCGGAATCTATCTTTTTCCTTAACAGGAATCATTATATCCATTGATCTCAAATCCTGATATTATGGAATACATTCTACTTCCACTATCCAAGCTTTTCCTGAATTCCTAGAACCTAAAATAAGTTCAGATTTACTTAACATTTAACACATTTCTTTTCTTATTCTTTTGTGGAACATGGGGCTTGAACTCTGGGCCTGGGCATGATCCATTAGCTCTAGGTCATGATCCCTGAGTTCGTTAGCTCCAGGTGTGCATTTTACCACTTGAGCCACAGCACCACTTTTGAGTTTTCTGGTGGTTAATTGGAGATAAAAGTCTCATGGATTTTCTGCCATGGCAGGCTTTGAACTGCGATCCTCAGAAATCAGCTTCCTGACTAGCTAGGATAAAAGGCACGAGAAACTAGTTTAACCAATTTCTTTATCCTATTCTCAACCCCCTTTAACCAGAAACCTAATTCTAATCACAATCTGATTTAACACCAAATAGTTACTGTAAGGAAAATTGTCTAGATTCTATTCAATCACACATTTTTTTTGCTCCTACTTCTTATTGAAATACTAAATTTTACACTAAAGCTTATCCTTCCCTAAACCTAAAGAGAACAAAATGTAATTCCCCCTTTAAGCCAAATTATGTCTGAATGTTTAAAGTAACACAGACACTAGTTTTCATTCATTCTAACCTTGATGTCATTCATTCTTCTTAAAATATGTTGCAGTTTTACACCTTTTTATATCTTACATCTTTTTCTCATGCTAACCCCAACTCTAACTGGAACACCTTGCCTAATCCTAAACCTACATATAACAGAATCATAATGTTAATAGCAAGCCTCTATTGCACTTTTATTCTCTTGCTCAGCGTGTAGGTCTAAATTTTACTTGCATTTTGAGCCTACATTTTTTAAGTGTTTTTCTATTTCCTGTCAGGTTTTCTTTTTCTTTTATTTATTTATTTTTTGGTCAGTCATGAGGCCTAAATTCTGGCATTGGGCACTGTCCCTCCACTCTTCAGATCAAGGCAAGCACTCTAGCACTTGAGCCACAGCGACACTTGTGGTTTTCTGGTGGTTTATTGGAGATATGAGCCTCACAGACTTTCCTGCCTGGGCTGCTTTGAACTCCGATCCTCAGACATCAGCCTCCTGAGTAGCAAGGATTACAATAGTGAGCCACTGACGCCCATCTTCATTATTTTCTAAATTTTATTTTCTTGTAAAGATGTTTTAAAGACAGATTAGTTACATGAGTAAGGTAATGGGTATATTTTTGTTGATCATTGTTACACACTTCTTTGTTGTTCTCCTACTACCCCACTTCCCTTACTCTTCCTTCCCCATGGTGTAAAGTTCATTTTCAACATAGGGCCTTCTGAGTGTCATTGTTGCAATGGGTCATCCTGCATTGAACCTATTTCACTAATCCTAAATCTAATTCTATCTGGGATTCTAAACCTAACCATAATAATAATGATAGCTCAATTCAGAAGTTAACAAAAATATTCAAGTTTTTATTCATCCTGTTAATCCACTATAAAACTTGAATTAAATTGCAGTTTAGCTTAATTTTTCCCCAAATTAGATTATATGTGCATATATAAAGATGTAACTTTATATGAAATACAGAAGATCTTTGGAAGAAGAAGTAATAAAAAGAAAATAGAGGGAGGGAGTATAATCAAATGCTTTAAACATATTATGGAATTGCCACTTCCGACAATTAATAACCATTAACAAAATAACTAAAAATTAATAAATAACACACTGCTGTCTAGTATTTTTTAAGAGAGCAATGATATGTCTTGTGAATAAAATACTTGTGTTAGATATCCTTTTTCATGCATATTTTACATTGTTATTGGTCAATTATTTAACTTAATGAATAAAAATATATCAAATAAGATTTCATGAAAAAAACATAAAACAGTTTTTTAGTACTTGTTTGAGAAAAAAGTTATAGTCATGAATTTTAGGAAACTAAATTTCTATTTCCGTATGAAGCAATGATTTAGGTTTACTAATCTAGTTACTTTAGAGATCATAATTGGCATGAAAAACAACTAACTGTACATCTTGTTTCTTCAATGAGTGATGTTTAAACATAGTCTTTCATTCAAATGAATACTTAAGTTTACTTTTCAAAATAAATACAATTTTATCTCCTTTCAGAACAAGTACTAACCCTGCAATTGAATGTATTAGTATATTCAGGTATTTAAAAGCTAAAATTTCTATGTTTGATACGTAGCTCTATATATTCAGAATAACACGATTTTTGTGTTCATAAATGTCTAACCTCTGGGATTTTTGCTTCATCAATATAAATTATCTTATGAGGTTGTTGCAACGGCTCCAGTAACCAGTGTGGTCAAAAAAATTTCCTGAATTCTAAATTTTAAATGTAATCATTTTTAGCCTTTGATTATATCATTTATTGTCTCTTCAGAGCAATTAAGCTAAACTAAATACTAGTTTTTAAACATTTTGCTCACATTGTAAATAATATCAACACAGGTCACAAAGAGACTGATTATTTCAGACTAATCATATTTGGTAAAGTTAGTGTGAAGAATGTAGAGAGCAGAAGGTTCTTATAATCAATAAATATTTTTGGTTAATTTAAATTAAATTAAATAGCTGGATTTCTAATTTGGAGGTTAATCACATGGAAACAGGAAAATAATTTTTAAAAAATAATTACTTTGGGACCATTTTTCTTCTTAAAATATGAAGCAAAAATACCTCTAAGAAATATATTTTTTTCAATAAAATGTTTCAACCCCTAGTAAAGTGTTTTGTACTTTAATATAAAGTCTGTCTCAAAATAGAAATTCTGCAACTAATCTAATGTAGATTTTCATGCACAAAATGCTGTGACTTCTAGTCTCGTTATGTGATTTTAATTGTATTTTATAGCTGTGACATGTCCCTACTTATGTTTATTACAAACGTCTGTAATTATACAAATCATGCCGGTACACACTAACTTACGTAAGATAATATTCAAACAAAATTATCTTTTTTTCGTGTCTCCAACAGGGAAAGATGATGTGCTAAAGTATATTAAATGAAAGCACTCTAACAAAGAGTCTTTATGGAATGGAAATTTGCAACATGAGTATGGGAATATGAGCACTTTCTACTTGGCTGAACAGGAATTTTTGTTTCTACAGTACTTTCTTACCTTTTAATCACACAGAGAAAGCCATAAAATTTGAAATTAATATGAAGGAATTGCATTGCTAAAAGATGTTGCAACCCTGCTCAAAAGCTCGATCTTATCACTAGTTCGTTGTGCTTGCTGGCTGATCTATTTCTCTATCATATGTTTCATATTATTAAACATATTAGTAATTCAGCAGTAAGTACATTACAGGAGATTTCTGAAAATCACAGCTTTTGCAGTTTAATAATCAGAAGAGAGGAAAAGGATTATATTAATCTCCAATTTCTCCCTTTGGCCTTCAATTTGCCAATTAATTTTCAAAACAATCATGTAAGATGTTAGTTTATTTTTCCTTTTTTAATTAGAGATTAAGCAAGTGTTTTTTTGCAGTAAAAAGTGATGACAGTGGTATCAGAGCTCTGGTAATGGCACCTTCTCCTTAACAAGTAATGCTCTATGGACTGTAATTATAGAAGCCACACTAAAATTCTCTACACACACACACACACAAACACACACTCACAAACACACACACACAGAGACAGCTGCCACCCAGACACATCAGAGATAAGTTCCATTCCCTTGTAATGATAGTTGATTGATGTTTGCTGCATTGCTTTATCTCAGCTTCAAGATCTTGCCTTGTCCTTTATCTTTCCCCGAGATGAACTGCCTAATTCTTTATATACCGTGTGTCTGAGTATTCACAACAGGTTCCTGGCTGCTTCAGACCAATTAATACCCTGAATAGAGTATCCTCAAACTTCACATACAAGTAAAAACTCCATGAGTTTATACACCGTTGCAAAATACTAAAATTTATTGGGTGTAGAAACCAAGAGAACACCCACCTTGTTTCTTTAGTAGCAATTGACATCATGAAAGTAAAAGAATATTGATCAAGAACTAAGGTAAGAGAATGGGAGTGTGTCTAAAATGTAGAATAATGGATGTGTGTTACAGATACAAAATCTTCATCTATAGGCTTATTTATTGAAAAGGTCATCATATATTGAAAGCACTATTTACAAATACAGTTTTCCAGTTACTTTGCTTAAGTATCACTTCTGTTCACAAATCCACTCATGAATTTTTATAATATCTTTGAATAAATGACACGATTTGCAGGTATGTATCAGCTTAAGGAAAGACAGTATGCTTTTACATCTTTCTTTCTATATGATAAGCCCTTATTTTTTGTTTCCCTGTTGGCTGAATAAATGTATTTTCCTGGAAACAGGATATTCACATCAAATCTGGGTGTAATTTTTATTTTTTAAATTTGAAATATAAACTTTGTTGTGACTAGTCATTTTCTAAAGATGAGTGATATTCATGAACACTAATATGTTGGTGCTTTTAAGTAAATTGAGACTTGATGTGGTATGATAGTTCTTGTGTCTAATTGACTTAAACATTAGATGATTCATGTATAAACATGTGCATTGCACTTTTTTATTTTTATATATAAAATAGTCCCCAAGGATATACTTTAAAGTGATAAGGGCGGTTGTCTCCATGTTCCATACTTTATATTTATTTCAGTAAAAGTACTAGAAATAAATGATGTTTACTGGAACAATATAAAAGAACATATTTGCTTTAGAACATATTTCTAAAGATAATAGATTTATTGTTTAAAGAATAGAAAAAACTAAAATAGGTTTCTTTCTTGAGACTGCATAAATTACATATGAATGTAGCTCAAGATGAAACTCAGATAAATTCATATTAATATTACTGAGATTTATATCACAATATAAGCAATATAGGTATTTTAAGGAACGGATCATTCCAAGCCCTAGATACGTAATGGATGAAGAATGGTATTGAAAATAGCAGAGGAAAACAATTCAAAATGCAGATGTTATGATTTTATAATACTAATATGAAAAAATGGAGCATTTGCCTTTCTGAAGAAGAATGTTTAGCCAGTAATTTCAGTGAAAGGCACCAGTTGTAATAAGTGTAAAGTCTTTTCCTCCAAGATATCAAAGAGTACTATACTCATCCTCTAAAGAGTAAATAAGTTAATTAGCTTTTCTTAATATTAATTTACTTGTAGCAAATAGGTAAAAATGTCTACTCTCTTTCTTTCACTGTAATAACTTACATTTGTTTTACCTAGACTCAAGACCTTCCAAAGACCACCAGTGACTTCGACCAATGCAAATAGCAAAAGAGTCTTTTATTTGCAAGCTCCAGGCTGGTACTCTGTGCAATCTGTAACCAATGACACTAAGAGGTCCCAAGCATAGAAACAGCACAGTTTTATAGTATTGAACAAACAATTTTAAAGAAGTTTTACATGAGAAATTACATGATTGATTAACATTTTAAGCAAACTAAGCTATACATATGTGATTGGCTAATATTATTGAGGTGTTATTGACAGGAAGTGTCTGGCCACTGGGTCACCGTGTCCTGCATGGCCACCCAATGTTTGGACACTGCATTTGGAGAAAATTCCTGTGGCTTTCCCAAGGATTGTTTATGTCTCAGTTGTCCAGGAATTGTTTTCCTTTTGCGGTCATTTCTGGGTCCAACCCATGGTTATTTTCATAATCCATACCTCATAAGATGGCTGCTAGCCTGTAATGGAGTTACTTAGGCCTTCATCGTGCCTCTTTAAGCTCTTCACATTTCATATTACTACTGTCTCTTCATACAAGCCTGAAATCACTATTTCAAAGCAACACAAACAGAAAGATAAAAATAACTTGATACAACCATCACAAATCCTGAATTATGTGAAAAAAAATCCACAATATAATAAATAAACCATTGGATGAGGAAAAACAGTTGCAGAATAACAACAGAAAATTACTCTAGATTTCTCTAATGAAACAGAGATTTAGAGACCTAGAAGGTACTCCATTTCTAGAGTGTCACACCAAGTTAGGTATAATTATATATAGATATACAATTCAAAGGAATATTTTATACTGTCTTCACAAGAAAACAGAAATCTATGGAAAGTTACCCAGCCAGGAAGGTGACTGCTGTGACTGTGTTTGCCAACATATTCAAAAACACAACTGCAGTGTGGAAATGAAAGGGCCACATGGGGAAAAAATCATGAACACAGACAGTCACATATAAACATAGACACAATTCACTTTACCACTGGATAGTCGGAACTGTCGTTGGAACCATAAGTATTAATTTGACAACATCTCTCACAACGGATCTCTTCTCCTGCACTTAATGGTCTAGACAAAAACCTAATTCCAGAAAAACAAATCACAACAGAAGACCAAAGCAACACCTGGCAAATCATCCAAGAACATAGATAGTCACCTATTAACATCATAGATCCCCCAAATGAAAGGAAAGAAATACATCAAATGGACAGAACAAATCAGAAAAATATGAGAAAAGTCATGCCAAGGTAATATAATTCACACAATAAATACACAGTCATTAGAACAATTACCTAGAAGATAATTTTCAAAATACATTACAAATACTTCTGAAAAATGTGATTAAAGAAAAGATACAAAACCTCTACAAGGAAATTTGTGAACAAGATGAGACCAAGCAAGCTCAGCAAAATAATTCATGAAGTCTCTAAACACACAGAAAAATAAATTCTGAGAAGGCAAGAGAGTCCAAGGGAAAAATGGATGCCTAGTTATAAGATAAGAGAGAAGACACAACTAAAACACATACATCCCAAGCCCCCACCCAATAAAAAGTTGTAAAGAAAATCCATACAAGACCTAAAATAAAGCTTTAATAAAGAGATAGAAGCCCTAAAACAATAACCAATTGTAACACAGGGAAATCAAAGATAGAGGCTCATTCAGATAAGAGAAGCCTTTAGAACACCAAACATAGTATACCAGAACAGAACAAACCACCATCACATCATAATCCATTAGAGGATTATTAGACATCAATGAAGGGATTCTTAAATCTGTCAGGAGTAAAGACTGATTATTTATAAAGGACATACAGTCAGAAAAATACAAATATTTTAGCTGATTTGGTAAAAATGGGAGCCTCGCATGATATATGACAAACATTAAAGGCAAACAACTACCAACCGTGAATATGGTCCCAAGCCCAAGTCTCCTTTACATTAAAAGGATATTTAAAAATATTGGTTATATAAAATGCTCCCTACCAGTGAACAAGGTAAATATATTAAGAGTAGATGAGACACAGAGCCTAGCAGCAAGTGAATAAAATAGCAGGACTTATGAGATATTTCACAGACTTAACTCTTAATATCAATGGACTTAACTTTCCAATTAGAAAACAGACTAAATAGTAGTATAATAAAACAAGACGCATGCATGTAGTATCTACAAGAGAGAAATTTTATTGACAAAAACAAACACATACTCAAACTGAAAGGCTGGAAGGAAAATTTTCAAGCAAATGAACACCATAAAGAGGCCACAGTAGAATTAATAACATAAGATAAAATAGAATTCAAAATAAAATTACTAGGAAGAGACATTATATATTGATAAAGGCACATCTACATTAGGTGGATATATCAAGTCTAAGTATCAAATTCCCTGAATCCTGGAGCACCCCACTTCATCAACCAAATACTACTTAACCTAAAAACACATCTCAACACATCATTGAAATGCATGGATAGGTCATCTAGGAAAAACTCAACCAAGAAAATGAAGACCTAAATAACTACATTGAACGCCTAGCCGTAACACACATCTACAGAATATACATTCAGCATCAGTATACACATTCTTCGCAGCAGCTCATGGGAGTCTTCAAAATAGAACATATCCTATGTCACATAGAAATTCTATCTAAAGTGAAAGAAAAATAGTTGACTTCCCATATCTTGTCAGACCACAACAGAATAAACTTAGAATTAAAAAGCTAAAGCAAAAAAAAAATTCCCAAACCCATAAAGACTGAACAACTCATTGCTGAATGACCAGTGAGGCACTGAATACATTAGAATGAAAATCTGATAGTTTCTGGAATTTAACAAATTGAACACACAAAATGCCAACTCCTCTGGGAAACGGTAAATGGAGTACTTAGAGGAAATTTTATGGCTCTAAGTGCCTACATCAAGCAATTGGGGAAATCTGAAGACTGTATTTTAATTATATACTTCAAAATTCTTGAAAACAGGAACAGGCACAAACCAAAGGAGGAGACAGAAACAAATAAAAAAAAAATCAGAAATAACTAAATAAAGACAAACCTAAAACATAAAAAGATCAACAAAACACAATTGGTTGTTTCAATAAATTAAAAGACTTGACAGACCCTTACTAAATCTAAGAAGAGAACTTACATAGATAGAAAGATAAATGGAAAGCCCACAGATTGGGAGAAGTTCGTTACTTGCTCTGCAACAGGCAATGGCCTTTCATTTCAAATATATTTAGAGCCCCAAAAGTTAACTCCCCCCAAAAACAAATCTTCAAAGAAACAACCCTCTTAATAAGTGGGCTAAAGATTTAAAGAGAGACCTCTCTGAAGAAGAAATATGAATGGCCAATTGAAACATGAAGAAATATGCAACATTTCTGGCCATAGAAATACAAAGAAAAGCAACATTGAGGTTCTACCTTCCCCCAGTTTGATGACCATTATGAAGAAAACTAATAATAGCACATGCTCTTCTGGTGAGAATATAGCCAAAAAGGAATGTTACTACACTATTGATTGAAAAGTAAAGTTGTTCAAATACTCCATAAAGACGTATACAGGTTCCTCAGAAGATCTCCCCTATGACCCATCAATCCCACTCCTGAGCATTTACCCAAATGACCACAGACAAGGCCACACTAAAGTTCCCATCACAACTATGTCAATTGTAGCATTATTTACCATAGCTAAGATATAAAACCAACACAGATGCCCCTCAGTAGATGAATTGATCAAGAAAATGTCATGTATATTACAACAAAATTCTATGCTTCCGTCAGGAAGAATGACATTGCCCCATTGTTAAGGAAATGGATAGACTTGGAAAACATAATACGTCAAACAAGCCACACCCAAAGAATCATAGGCTACATGTATTCACTCATTTAAAAAAAACTATACTATGTCTAGGATATTTTTATAAAAGATCACAACAGCTCAATAACTATATGTATGTCACCATAGAAAATGATGCTTATTGAAATGAGCTCCAAGAAATGAATACAAGATGATTGTATAGTGAACTGCTTTTAGTTATTTCTATTTACTTTTTCCCCTTTGGTTTATTCCAAGTAGTCACTGTTTTTTATTTCTTTACCCTTTGTCTTATACATACATTTATCTGGTTTGAGGAAGAGAAGGGAAATCACAGAAATGATCAGACAAAGATTAACCAAAGCAACAGTGATATACACTAAACACTATGTTAGAAATGACCTTCACAACTTTGTGGAAATGGGATATCAGGGTTGGAGGAAGCAGGAAAAAATGAGGAAGTGGTAACACTGTAAAAAATTACTTATTACTTATGTAACTGTAACTCACCCCTTGGAATATCACCTTCATAATAACCCCCCCCCCCAAAAAAAAATAAGAGAGCTGACAGGAAGCTAGGCCTGACTTCTCTGCCATGCTACCTCGGACAATGGGTGCTATTCAGTCCACTTCTTCTGGAGGGAAGTCCACTTCTTGTCAGTCGTGGGGCTTGAAATCTGGGCCTGGGCACTGTTCCCGAACTCCTCAGCTCAAGGCTAGTGCTCTACCACTTGAGTCACAGCTTCACTTTTGGTTTTCTGGTGGTTGTTTGGAGATAAGAGTCTCACAGATGTTCCTTGCCAGGCGGCCTATAAACCATGGTCCTCATATCTCAGCCCCCTGTGTACTTAGGATTATAGGCCTGAACCACCAGCACCTGGCTTAAGTGTAATTCTGATGTGCTCTCTCTCTCTCTCTCTCTCTCTCTCTCTCTCAAGAACTTATTGAATGGGTGCTGGAGGAGGTGGCCCAGCATCCCCATGTGGCTGGAACCAATGTGGCCCTCTCATTCTGGAGGTGGGCTGTGGGTCAGGAGTTGTCTCGCTCAGTCTGTTGTTCCAGCTCCATGAGGTAAGTCTTTCTGTGCTCTGGCTAGATCGTGACGGTTATTCATTGTCCATCTAGACTTACTGGACTCAGTATTGTGTTCAATGTCCTTTTTTAGCAAAAATTTCTGGCTAAAATTATGATACGTAGTTACGGAATGAAAAAGTAATACCATCTTAAGAAAGTCATTTAGGGCTCTGGGAATGTGACTCCACAGTACGGTGATTGATTAGCATGCATGAAAAGTTCGGTTCAATTCTTCAGTACCAAATAAACAGAAAAAGAATCACCAGAAATGGTACTGTGTCTCAAGTGGTAGAGGGTTAGCCTTGAACAACAACAAAAAAAAAAAAGCTGAGGAATAATTCCCTATCCCTGAGTTTAAGCCCCAGCACTGGAAAAACAACAACAACAACAAACATTTAGTTAGTAAATGCAATATAAACAACTCATACTTGGAATATATAATTGCTCCTTCCATACTGATACCTGACAATAGTCCCTAATTCATGTACTTTACCTATATTAGTATACAATTTTGAAAAAAAAAACTACTGTTCATTAAGTCACGGCAATTAATGATAGGAATGTTCTTAGATGTCAGGTGAAGATTAATTCTGGAAATTCAAAGATTCCAGGCTTTTGAGTGGTTACCGCTAATCGCAATCAGAAAGTTAGTAATCTTTTTGGTAAGTCATGGCACCAAAAAGGCAGAGGTTAATTAATAGTTTTTACAGAAGAGAAGGAATAACTCAAGATGGAAGGAATAAATGATAATAACTAACTTATACCACAAAATGTTCTAGGGAACCATTTTTGGTTATTAAAGAACTAGTCATCAACTACGCTTATTCCTCATTGCCTTTAGCATTCTAGTAATTAGTCTAATTCTTAATCTCTGTGTGATAAGTTGTATATCCTTCTATGCTGTACTTTCATACCTGAACTCCTTTGCTTTCTAAAAATCTCAGTCTTTTATATTTTTCTATGAACAATTTCTGATACTAAGTCGACAAATGCAGACAGCAGAGGATGCTAATGTAAGAGTCCCTTAACACATGAATCATTAATGTAACAACATGGAAAAGGAGGATAAAGTTATTGCTACCTCGTTTTTTCTGAAAAGTTGCAATGTCATCATTTCATTCAAATTTCCATTCTTTGTCTACATAGTGTCAATAAGTGCACATAAATGCAAATATAAGACGGATGCTGGTGGCTCACACCTGTAATCCTAGCTACTGAGAAAGTTGAGACCATAGGATTGTGGTTCAAAACCAGCTTGGTCAGGAAAGTCCATGAGAATCTTATCTTTAATTAACCACATGAAACCCAGAAGTGGTGCTGTACCAAAAGTGGCAGAGTGCTCAACATGAGCTGAAGAACTGAGGGACAGGGCCCAGTATCAGAGTTAAAGACCCACAACCAACAAAAAAGTGCCAATATGACTTTAAGTTTCCCCAAATGGAACAACAAAATCAATAGTAAGCTTCCCAAGTAGAAAAAATAATTCCAAAATGATTCAGTGCACCTACTTTTGTTGAGTTATTTAAGTTATGGTTTCTTTGCTGGACATATTCTCTTCTTTAAAAAATTGTCAAATATTAGCTTTATAATAAACTTCATCTAATATTTCTTGGTTCAAAAGAGAAGTCCATACTGTTAAAGTCACTTGAATTTATTACTATCTCAGTTCAAAGCCAACACAGGCAGGAGAGTCTGTCTAACTCTTATCTGTAATTAAACACTAAAAAAGCCACAAGTGTAGTTTAGGCTCAAGCAATAGAGTACTAGCTTTGGGTGCAGGTGGGCAGGAAAGACAACTGTACAGGGACAGGGTCCACCCTCTGGGTTCAAGCCCCCAAACCAGCACAAACGAAACAAACAAACAAGCAAATGAAAACAAACACATGTTTCTTTGAG
The DNA here is from genome assembly GCF_019054845.1 of Dipodomys spectabilis. NCBI lineage: Eukaryota > Metazoa > Chordata > Mammalia > Rodentia > Heteromyidae > Dipodomys > Dipodomys spectabilis. The sequence goes on along the minus strand of NW_024871092.1, from coordinate 354,493 downwards.
ACCATCCTTAAAGTACTGGTTTGAGAAGAGGCTCCTTTTGCTTATTGTACTCACTGGATCCTCCTTTTTTGGAATCCTTATTGCTATGGAGAACTCGGGACCAGACTAAAGAATAGGGTAAATGACTCCTGTAAAAAGAGAATCATCTCAGGAATGAAATATCCGTGCATAAGTCTATTTAAAACCCTCATATCTTTGTTTCTTTGCAGGAGAACATTTTTAAAACAAAGTTATTTCCTTTTATTCTATGCTGGCCTTCAAATGGCATATTGTTTCCTTTTGTTATACGCTCAACTAGAAGTTTACAGACAAGTTTTATATAAGTAAAGGACACACTTGAAAAAGTCAGGGACAGAGTTTCCTTCAGGAAACTTGGATTCTTTTCTTGTACCATGAAAATGACAGCACAAATTACCTTGAACTTTGTCAGTTTTCTATGTTCAATTCCTCTCTTGTGATCAGTTTCCACTTGCAATAACAGTTTCTTCCACTTACTTCCAGTAACAAAATATGGTGCTGCTCCAGGTAAAATGATGTTTTCTGGCTTCATTAAAATAGCACAAGTATATCTTTGGACATGAGGTAACATGTGTTTCAGAGATAACTTTATAACGAGAAAATATGGAATTTGCATGGCTTATAAAACCTTATTCATGTACATATGGCCATATAAGATGATGTTAAGTGAAATGGAACCCAAGATATGGACACAACTTGCTTTTTCTTTCTTGCTATTTTTTTTAATATATCTAACATGTAGTATGTGATTTTTGGTTTTTCTTCTATTTTCTTCCTGCATAGTATAACCCCTGTTTTCACTATATTTAGTGTCAGTGACCTGCATCTTGCATATACATTTTTCTAATGCGGGGAGAGGAAGGGAAATAACAAAATGCTTAAACAAGTATACAGTATGACCTATTGTAACAATGAGTTGTACAGGGCACTATGTAGAAAATCAGCTTTACAACTTGAGGAGGGGAGAAGGGAGTTGGGTTGGTGGGGAGGAAAAGAATTGTAGGAGAAAAACAAAAGAGGAGGTAACAATGCTTGATAGATAATGTACTCATTAACTTTCTTATGTAACTCTAACCCTTCCTTAAGCCATTTTTACAATAAAAAAAAAACATGAAAAAACATCCTGGACTACTTTAAGGTCAAATTTCCTAAGTGCTCTGTAATTAAGACCAATTTTATGTGGGAAGAATGTTCTCAGAAACATTTTTTTTGTGTGTGTTGTGCATTATTTCCCAAGTGTACATAAGTTAGCAGTATGAGAAACATAATAGGAGAAAAAGAAGTTTTGTGCTTAAGTATAATGGTTCAATACACTATAGAAGACTCTTCCAATAAGACAACTTTGAAACAATAAATCCAAGGCCAATATGTAGATCTACGGGAGTGATGTAGGGAAAGCATTACTACTAAGTGGAACATGGAGGATGAGGCCACTCTTGTTTTCTACTAGATCCAAATCATGGTAGCTAATCATGCAAATTTGTAAAAAGAACAGAAGAGTAATTCTGGTTCCAAAGCAAGTCAGATATAAGAGAATGGTCTTAACTGGAATAAAAGGCCATGTTGAGAGAGCAGGAAATATAGTAGCAATGAACTGGTGGATAAGATCAGATTTCTTTTTCTTTTTTAGTTAGTTTTTTTTTTTTTGATGGTTGTGGGTCTTGAACTCTGGGCCTGAGCGGGATGTCCCTCCTCTCTTCAGCTCAAGGCTAGAGCTCTACCATTTGAGCCACAGTGCCAATTCCAGTTTTCTTGTGGTTAATTGGAGATAAGTGCCTCACAAAACTTTCGTACTGGTGCTTGATCTGAACTGCAATCCTCAGATCTCAACCTCCTGAGTAACTAGGATTATAGGTTTGAACCACCAGTACCAGGCTTAAGATCACATTTCCTGCAGTGTACACTCAGGATATGTAATGTGTATGTTCATCTATCTTTGAATGAATTCTTGAGTTAAAAATCTAGGCTACAAGTTAGACTTTATATTCACAAAAATGTTTGTAGTTTAAAACCATACTCCTGGAAAAAATAAAAACTAAGAGTCTGGAAAGTTCAGTTTGCATCCAGCCTCGGCAGAACCGTCTTTGCAACACTATCTATAATTAACCAGCCAAAAACTGCATTGGATGAATGGCTCAAGTGATGGGATACTAGTTATGAGCAAGAGTACTGAATAATAGCCTGAGGTTTTTGCATACATACATACAAACATTTACATACGCACAGAAGCACTTTTATGTGCAAACACACATATGAAACTACTCTCACAATGTGTAGAAAAGTTAGAAAATAATAGAAAATATGTCCTGAGTAAGACTAGAATCATTTGATAATTTTTAATATTAGAATGTCGTCAAGTGAACTTTCCCTCCAAAAGCTTGAGACTATTACATAGGTAGTGACCAGAGATACTAAAAAAGCCAAGTAATAATTATTAAAGTGATCGGATCCATGGAAGAATGAATCAGAGACCCCTGCAGGTGCATCTGAAAATGTTCATATCCTGTGTCAAATGTTAGAAAATCTTTGAAAATTGTACAGAGACAGTTTGAGCAGTCAGTCTAGAGGATAAGATCATCGGAGAAGTTTAGAATTACTAGTATGTTTCTCGATTAAATAAGCCAACAAACTATGGCAGGAAAATGCGATACAAGTCTGGAATTCTAGCACTCAGACTAATAGAGGAGATTAGAGAGTAGATTAAATAATAATACCTTCCCTGGACTAGGTAGTATAATTTTGCCTCAATAAAACAAACCAAAGAACAAGAAAGGAATTCACAGTTGGAAGTTTGGGCTAATTTTGTCATTACGTTTTGAGAAGTCAAGTATCCTATTGAAATGCAACTCATATATCATCCTCAGTCTTGTTTTGAATGCTCTCTTCATTACAAAATACTTCTAGATGCTAAATAGTTCATGATTCCAAATCAAAAATTTGAAAATTTTAGCATCATTCTGTCGGATTCCAAAGAAATAATGAAGGAATACAAAAGCTTAAGCCTGGAGAAACAGCAAAGTTATCTAATGTAGGACTTTGTAGACCTTACTAAATTAGAATTTAGATTTAAAATAAATATCTTTTGCTTGTAATTTCATATTCTATAGGATACTACAAAATACTTTTTAAGTAGAAGTTTTAATTTAAAAATTCACAAATGATTCTGGCAATCTATTTGTCTAGAATATTCTTTCAAGAGACTTATAATTAGGACTTAGTTAATAGATAATTCCAAAAGTTCATGTATGATAATGTGAATAATCCAGAAAGAGTTAACAATAAATGGATGCTATTAGTTTATAAATTTAGAAAAAGAGCAATGTTTTTAGACTTTGGTGTGACATGGTATGAAGAGAGTTATTGTTTGAAATCTTTTTTCTTCTACCTGCACATAAGAATGGAAGAAATTTCCTTAATTATATACCTCTGTCTACAAGAAGAAAAATGCTAGGTTTGGGGTTTATTTTCATTTTGTTTTTGTGATTTTGTTTGTCCTAGGGCTTGATGTCTGGCCTGGGCACTGTCCCTCAGCCTGTTTTTTGCTCAAGGATACTGCTCTACCACTTGAACCTCAGTGTTACTTGTGTCTGGCTTTTCTTGAGCAGTTTATTGGAGATAAGAATCTAAGGAACCAGCCTGCCTGGGTGGACTTTGAACCAAAATATACAGATCTTTGCCTCCTGAATATCTATGGTAGATGAAAAGATAATATACAGATCTTTGCCTCCTGAATATCTATGGTAGACGGAAAGATAATATTTTCAAGTTTTCTGATCTTAAGTATACCACTTGAGGGGAAACGATGCAGCAAAGTTTAGTGTAGTGTTCTTTCAACAATAGAAAGGGCATAACATTAGCAGAAGTGTCGAATTTTTTCACAATAGTGATAAGCTAGTCATGATGTGAATTTAGGGAATTTTAAGGTGCACCTTACAAGGTGGAAACTGTTGGGCTAGAATGACTTTACTGCACAAAATTTTGGGATTGATTGTCCTTGTAATAATAGCTTACTATGATAAACAAATGTTTACTTTAGAGGAATTAATTATTATAGATACTTCATAGTTTTATCTTCTACCAGAATGTGGCTAGTTTCTCTGCTGACCTTTAAATATGTAATGCCCTATTAGAAATTGCATCTATTGCAGAATTAATTACAATGCATACAGGCACTCTTTTAAATGTCTCTGGTATGGCATGCTCAGTATTTGAAAATGAGTAGTTAGTAGAACACATACATTCTGTCCTCTTAAATATTCAGTTTTAAAAATTAGGAGTTTCCAGAGAATTGAACTATTTTCTATTTAGAATGAGACAATACTAAAATAATGTTTTTTAAATAATGGCAAGTATATTCTGAAAACTGTAGGACAAATTAGGCTTGTCTGTGCTGTAGTCCAATCTCTAATCTCCTGTCTAAACAGTCTTGAAAAATATTCACAAAATAACTCTGAGGAAAGTTCATGGGAGTTATGTCTGTATAATTCTTCTAAGGTCAGGATAAAAGCATTTTTCCCAGCATTTAAAACCAACAGGATCTGTTGAATTCATGGATCCAGAATTTTATAGCTTCACATTCATATCACAAAATTTTATCAGTATGACTTTCACCAAAACACTGTTCTTATTGAACTTGTCTGTGTCCTTTTACTTTTCAAATCCAAATAGCATATTTCCTTCAATATATTCCTGCAAATTCTTCCCTTCCTTTACTTCTGTAAATTGGTGTTTATTACTTGTTTGTTTCCTTCTTTATCTCTTTTTTCCAATCTTGTTCACACTGGTGCTCAAATTACTCAAACTTGTATCAGAATTTTCCTTTTCCTCCTCCCTTTAATAATGCCCCCGATTTTATTATTTTTTTGCATATTCAAGGTAGTGGATATTTTGATGATGTCTAAATAGGCCTATATTTGCATCTCTTTAACATAAACCTTAGGACTGAGAGTTTTTTCCTCTAAGTCCATATTTTCCACCTGTAGTCCTTTTCACCAAGAATATAACTAACGGTTGCCAGCCAGAGATGTGGATGCATTTTAGATTTTTTCTTACATTTCTTCTTAGCTTTCTTCTTACCTTTCTTACCCTCCCCTTAGATAAGATGAATGATTAAGATTTTCTCAGTTTCTGTCACTAATACAATTTCTATGTACTCCTTTTTTATGTCCATGACAACAGCCTGTTTCAATTATTCATCACTGGTAACCTAGTCTTAATACAAACGTTTACAAAGTATGCTTTTTTCCTCATAGTCTTTTCATATTGGTCCTCTCCATCACCAAATTACTCTCTTTGTAAGCATACAGAGTGAAAATTTCAGACAAAAATTCTAGTATCATTATTTACTCACTACATTGACTGTTGGCCTTACATTTCTCATCTGTAAATGGATATAATCTACCAGAAATATTGAAAAATATTTCTTGACTTCTCGAGCAAGAAAAAAAGTGAAGAGTCCTTACATTTTCCACTTTAGCTTACAAATAAGGAAAGAGTCAAATTCAGTTTGTTGGTATAAAGTCACAAGTTGTTTCCTGCAGAAATAAAAATAAATTTTAACTTCTGGTTCTATGGCTTGTGTCCTTTTATGGTAACTACAGATATGTAAGTGGTATTATGTAAATTGTGTCATGAGTTTACAGCTATACTGAAGGACATACTCAGTAAATTAATGGAAACATTGGTTATTGAATACTACCTATAAGAGAATGTTATTTGAATTAATCACACTGAGTTGAAAACTATGTCCATCAAAATATGGAAGTAAACGATTTTATTTATAAGAACACAATACTACCAAGAAAAGTGAGTACACATTAGAGAGACTGCAGGAATAACATTAGGGTTTTTACAGTCTCTACCTATTAATGTAATTTTATTTCTTGATATTGACACTCTCCTCTTGTTATTATTGTATGCAATCCAATTCAGTTTATAACTATGTATTCAATGTGGGAAATCTAGCTTCAAAGAAGTGTAAAGTTTTTTTTTTCCTTTTCAATCACCTTATCATTGTCAGGCTACATTGTGGTCATCATCATCAACTTCGTCAAAATTATTATTAGCGTCATAAGTGCTAATTAATGAAAGTCTTTTATGTGCTTATGATTTTGCTATTATTTGTCTTTTGATTAATATTTTTAATGTTAACACTGTGCATGCATCTATATCAGGTAGCTTGACTATGTGCTTATAACAAATTATGGAATAGATTTTTGAAGCATTGCTAATTCCTAACCAGTATGAATTAACTTCCTCTCTTTCCCTCACTACACACAAATATTTAAGAGTTTGCACAGAATTTTTCCAAGTAATAAACTGTAAATGTTACTCCAATCTCATATTGGAGTAATAAAATTCTATTGTAAATAAAAGCTCTAATTTCTATTGAAATATTAGTTATTTTATTCTAGGAAAATTTTAGAAAAATAAACTGTATATCTTTGAAATGTAAAAGGTAAAATATAGTAGCAAAAATTTTTAGAGGGAGTCTGTCTTCAGAAATATATGTACATATATATATTAATGTTATGTGTAGAATGACATACATTTTTAGAGATTGTCAGAAGAAATATATACATATATCTAAATTATTGTGTAGAATGATGTACACTATAATGAAACAAAAATCTTAAAACATAATTAAAATAAAAAAATACATCAAACAAGTGCCAGTGACTCACTCTTATAATTAGACCTATTCTGGGTAATGAGATCTTAGAAATGTGTTTGAAAGTGGCCCAGATAGGAAAGTACTTTTTAGATTCTTATCTCCAATTAACCACTAAAAACATGAATTAGCTTTGTGCTTCCAGTTGTAGATTGCTGTCCTTGAGCATAAAAAGGCTTAGGGATAATGCCCAGGCCTTTCAAACAGCAACAACAACAACAAAATGTATCACATTAATTTCACAAAAGCATCTTTTAAATGCTGTGAACATTTCTTAGAAACGTGAATACATGCCCTTGGAAAACCTTAAGTAAAAACTATAGAATATTTACATTTATATTAAAGACATGACTATTTAGATTGTTTAAGATATTTAGGTAATGATTAGGAATTAAGAATAATGATGGGTAGGTAATATATTGGGACTGGTTTGTTATTCTATTTTATTATAATATTAGAATGATATTTATAATGATTATATAAAATTACACTTGCTTCATATTAGAATTATAATAAATGATAAACATTTTTAAATGTTTCCAATGGAAAGGAATATCAATTCTTATGTAATTTCAAAGCAATTGAGAAAATTATTCCAAGGCTGGTTTGCTCTAAGACTATATTTCTTTTCTTGTTCTAGTTTTCATATGTTCATAGAAATTAAAATTCCAAAAGTTCAATGGGTGTTGGCATTCAGGAACATCTTCATAGATACTAATATGGGAGTCCCTTAAATGGAATTGTTTTATTTCATTTGTTACTTTCACAAATAAATAAAGATGATAGTGTATTTTGTTTCTTTTCACTGCTATTTGCTCTTATCTTGAGAATACTTCTTCCATAGCAAAGTAGAAAAAACTATTGGATTGACTATGTAACATATGGCTTTCATAAGATGCAGATGCATAGATTTGTGTCTTCTGTCATTTGCCTAAACTTTCTTCCAGAAAAGGTTATCAATTATTTATAAGTGTTGCTTAATTCCTAGGTATTCCAGTTATCACATACACTTTTTGATTGAGTTATCTTTGAATAAACTCAAAATAAACAGACAAAATTCCTCAAAATGAACAGAAATCATATTATTGTTTTAAATGTTGCAGTTTACAAAGTTTTTAAGCAAACACAGAAAATATCATTTTAGGTATTCTGCATTTTGTGTGAAGTATTTTAACAATAGTTTTTTTTGCTGACATGTAATTCACTTGAAATATATTATCTCCTTTTATTGTATGCATTTTAGTGCTTTGGAAGTGAATTGTACAGAGGTTTTCCAAGCCTAATTTTCACAAATTTGCTTTTCTTCAAATAGAAATGCTGTAAATTTTAGAACAGAAATTAAAATAGATATAAAACTCATTTACAGGAATTTGTCCAGCATACATCCTCGATAGTGAGCCTTTTCAAAATTTGTTTGTGGGGATTATTTCCAGGGTCTCACACAAAGTGTTCAAGTGCACTCTCAATGAACTACAATCCCTGTACACACAAGTTTTTTACTTCTCTTTAATACATACATAGATGTGTAATGGATAGAACCTATTCAATTCTCTTTGACCTTTTGAAAACTTGCTTGCTTTAATGATTGAAGTATTACACAAATTGATTTGCTATGTGGAGTATATCAATTTCTCCACAAGTGAATTACTATATTTTGTGTCATCTTGTTATATTATGGTCCTACTAGTGAGCTTTCTCTTTATTTATTCATGGATACTAAAGAGGAACTTATTTCATATGCTCCTACTATTTACATATGTTTTTTAAAGAAATATCCTATTTGAGAAAAAGTTATATAGAATTAGAAGATATAAAAATACTTAGACTCAGAATCATTGTAGTATTAACATTGTAGCATTAACAAATATGTGTCCTCTATCTGTTAGATATGTTTTCACTTCTGTTATATTGTCCTTTGAATTATGAAAGATTATAAGTTGATATTATCAAGTTTATTCTTGCTTTTCTTTAATCACTAATGCTTTCCATGTCATATTTTAGAAACCTTAACTGATCCAAAGCCATGAATTTTTAGGTTTATGTTTTATATGTTTTTATATTTCACATTTAGTTTGATAATCAATTTTTCTTTAAAATTTTTAAATTTTTGTATAAGGATTGAGATAGTAGTCTAAGAATTTTTTTTTTAAATCTAGGGAGGCAATAGTGCCACTACACCCATTTAAGATTCTATTTTTATTTCATAAAGTCATGGCATCCTTTTCAAAATCTATTGACCATAAAACTGAGATGTTTTTATTGTGAAAATACCATAAAGAGGGGTTACAATTACACAACAGTATTAACCAAAGCATGCTATTTGCAGAGGAGTATTTAAAAGGTGTAATTTCTTATAAAATTGAACTTTTAATCCAATAAAATGAATACAAGGAATCTATCACTTAGAAGATGTGAGCGGAAGTCAAAGGGAAGGAATAAAGAGAGTTATGGAGGACGAGAGTGAAGGCATAATATTCAATGTAGATAGTATGAAACTAGAAAACATGAGAGTGGGGTGAGGCTTGGAAAGGTATAGGAAAGTTATTAAAGATCCATTGTACTGATTTGTGGAATGGAAATTCTTTTGAACAACTATTTAATAAAATATAATTAAAAACAATGGAGACATCTGATCTTAAACTGCATTCTCTTAAACCATGAATCAATATCATAGTTTCCTCCCCAGAAATTTTCTCTGCCGGTATTTTCCTCATAATGTCAGAAAACTGACCAATGCAATGAATATCAATATATCACATTGTCTATTGTAAATAGACACAATATAAAAATCAAAGTAAAAATGTTAGAATTCATCACATTATAAAATAACATGTAGAAAGTATCAAATGCTGAATGATAGGTTTTCCAAGTACTTTACCAAGGCATCTAACTTAATCCTCACAATAATTCCATAAAGTGGAACTACTTCCAATTTTAAATCTCAGATGATGTTATTGAAGTCTTCAGAATTGGAATTACTAGTACAGCATTGCACACATGGTAAGTGTTAGCCTGAGGCCCATCTCCCAATGTATCAAATAACCTCATTTTATTTCATGACTTAAATACCAGCACTTAGTCTACTAATTCTAGGAAAATGTCCTAGAATTATTGTGTACACTCTAATAATATTTGACTTTATCTTTGTTAGAAAATAGGCAGCTGTAATATGAAAACTCCAAGTTCATAATCAATTTATACATTCCTGATGAAAGGAACTGCTAAAGTATAACATTCTTGATTTCTAGCTCATAATAGTAGAAATCATATTCTATCCCTTCACTTCCTGGGGACCCCATTTTTGTTTAACACAGTCATACCAAAAGAGTGTCCTGACCAATTCCTGATGGAAACAGACTGCAGGTGTTATGGACCAATCGTTTCCACATTGTTGCTCACCTAGGTTGTTTACCATTAGAAGTATTTGATTGCTTTTTGTACCCAACATCTTGAGAGAAATATACTAATTTAAATTAAAATGTTATTAAAGCAAGACTGATATAAAAATCACCTTTGACCCCAGATAAATATTTTACCTTTCATATACCCCAAAATGCAGTCTGAACTATCATTAATGTTAGGAACAAGAGGTTAAAAATGATAGACACCAAGACCTAAGCATGAATTAAAGATTCTCCACCTTGTCAATACAATAAGTTTAAGAAGTCATCAATACTACTGCATTTTTAAAATTTTCTTATGATATGAAGATTCAATTATAAACTATTAACATTTGAAAATAACTCATTTTCTTGGGAGTAGCACACAAAGCACAAGATTAATCCTAATCATTTTAAAGGACCTTTCTTTTTACTACAAATTCACTCCCATAACTACAATGATACGAAAAATAAGTGAAGTACAGAAACACAAAGAAATAATTTAACTGTATCATCTACATTCAAAGGACTGTGTTAATAGAAAACAAAGTTAAACCAATAATTAGCTTACCAAATTCACTTACATTCTTTTATTCTATTTCATTTAGTTTCATAAAAACTGGATTTTCATAAGATGATGCATAAAAAGCCTCTATACCCACTTACATTTTCAGAACTTAACAATATTTATTTCAGAAATGTCTTTAGCTCTATAGTCAATGAACTGAAATAATACTAAAATATTCAAAGGGATTTCAGAAATTGCAAGACTCACTCTGGGATGTTATTTATATTGAAAAGCTATTCGAAAAGCCTTATTTGTTAAGTTGCGATAGTTACTCCCACAAAAGAGCCATTAGCCCTTTGCATGTACAAAACAACTTCAGATACATCCACTATCTGGAGATGACACATGCTTTTTGTTTATTTTTGAAAGGAATATCTATTAAGCATAACAATTACCTCTTAGTGTGAATAGATATGATCTTACAAAGAAAGTTATTTTCAACAGAAAGCCAGGAAAAGTTTATCCACTTTGGGTTTCACGGGAATAACCAGAGAGCAATACCTATTTGGCCCAGTTGGTCAAACTCACTCCATGAGAATATGTTAAATGTATAACAAATTTAAGAGGTCAAATACATATTTTGTACCGACAGTCATCTTACAGCACTAATTTACTACCTAAATACGTTTGAATCTTCTCACCTAACATATAATAAGAGCTGAAACAGTCTCTTTTATCTAACTTAATATTGTAAATCATTTGATTCTGATGATATTATTTGACAAATAAAATGTACAAAAGGGTGGTCCAACTGAAAAGACATGACAGAATACTGATAAATAAAAACATTGCAACAAAATTATCTATTTTCAGCCTCACCCTTCCACATTGGCAAGCAACATTGCAACAGCACATGCACATATATACACATACACACATATGCACACATTTACACACACCTATACATGCATACTAAATTCAAGGTTTATTGTACAAAAAAGTTCAATTAAAAATTAATGATTAGTACAAATGATAATTTGTCTTACTACAAAATAATACACAATCCAGTCAGCACGGATGTTACATTTGACCTGCCTATCCACATGTGACCACTTAATTTATATTTAATTACTTAATTAACTAATTAATTCAATCATTTGTTTGGTGCTAATACTAAGGCTTGAACGCAGGGCCTGTCTCTGTCCCAGAATATGTTTTTTTTTTTTTTTTTTAGTTTTCTCAAGGATATCATTTTACTGGTTGTACTACACCTCCAGTTCTAGCTTTTGTTCGTTTCTTTCAAATCAGAATCTAATGGACTTTTTTTTGTTTGGTCTGGTTTCAAACCACAATCCTCAGACTTCATCTTTCTGATTAGCTAGGATTAATGACATGAGCCATCAGAGTGGCTTCTACTTTTTCCTCTATAGTTATCTACTGCACATACTTAGATCTAAAATAGAAGTCCTTTACATGACTACTAACATTCTTTGTTTTTTTGAGACAGTTGTTTTCATCTAAAAAAGTAGGCCTGTCTATTGTGTTCATGTGGTTTCAATAATTGAAGGTGCTTAATGAGAAATCAAAATGTATAAGTAGTCCTTTGCTATCAATTAAATCTCACTTTTTCTTTTTGGAGAATATAATGATCAAAATAATAGTTGAGAATCAGCAAGCAATTGTTCAAATCATGCTTCCAGTGCAAGTGGATCAACAGTAAGTAATCCTCAATACCATTTTCCACAAAGTTTTGTCACAGATACAATCAACCTGTCTTTTCTTGCTGCTTTCCTAGCCTGGACCTATTCCTTCATTGTACATGAAAAGTGTGATTCAACTGATTTCATTCAGATCTGTTCCTAGAATTATCAAGGATTTAGATTCTTGTCTGCAATATGATTAAACCTACGTCTCTTCATGTAGGCTGCTAAAAATGTATTTACCAAATTCAAATAAATACATAAATTCTATTTCCATCTTTTTAAAACATAAAATTCTGCTTGCTCTATAACTTGATCAGAGGCATGCATTTTTGGCTATCTAGGTCATTGCACATCTCTCTCTCTCTTCCTCTCTCTTTAATGTTTCTCATAGATAATAGGATTGCTCTGTAATTATCGTAATTCATTTTGTTTTTATATTTTTTGGTTGCATCATTTTACTTTCTACTCTGCCATTTCCCAAATCATTTATATAGAAGGCATTATTTCAACTTTTCTCATTCCTAGAATAAGCTGCACATGAAGACACCACTTGTCCTTATTTCCACTCTGTATCTTTGAAAACAGAGGAAAATCTTTCCTCTGCTCTCCATCAATTCCCTAAATCCAGTTAGAATAATTTCGAATAGTAAAAATTGAAAAAGGGAAAATAAATCATGGTGAAAAAACAGATGCAGAAAATTCACCAGATTTTTGTGAACAGTTCAACTAACCTGATCCATTAGGGAAATACATGGACACCTCATTCCCACTGTCACTCAAAGTCTCTGGTTAGGCAATTCTAATGAAGACAAGGAACATGATGAAAAAATGGGGAATGGTACAATTGCAAGAAAAATGGAGAAGGATCCATGCAAATTTCTTCTTTGGGCTGCTGAAAATAATCAGGTTATTACAGTGCAGAGACTACTTTCCAAAAAGGCCACTCATGTGAATACTAGGGATGACGATGAGTATAACCATATTCATCAGGAAGCCTACAGTGGACAATTAGAACTGTCCGTGAGTTGGTGGCTCAAGCGGCAGATATTCATGCAATAACTGTAGATGGCTGGACAACCCTGTGCAGTGCTTATATGTGGAATAATACGAGAGAGGCTTTTTTCTTACTTCATCATGATGCAGATACCAATAGCCCCCTTGAATCTTGCTGCTGGGAATAGAGATAGCAAAGACATGTGGGATCTGCTTCTGTTGAGCCATTATGTCTGAAGAACAACTTGGAAGAAACTGTATTTGATATTGCCAAAAGGATAAGTATGTATCACTACCTCTTTGAAGTTTTGGAAGGTTGTACAAATTGCTCTCCTAAGTCATAATTGTTCATTTAAGTTTCTTAAATTTCAAAAATGCCATTGCATTGTTTGTTTCCATACAAAATATTTTCACAAACCAAATAACAATAGCTTACTGTAACAATTCATGGATTCCATCGAAGTCTTCCAAGTGAATTGCCTGACTTTGATGTCAAAATGTATTCAAGAGTTAGTTGTATACATCTATAATGATTTCTGGAGAGTTTGTGCTTTTTTATTGTAATTAAGTGGTTACATAATTTCCGTAATTTCACAGTATTATGGGATAGTGATGCTCAGTTAAAGTCACAAACACATTCTAACATTTCTGGAGCAAATTGTCTATCAGTCTATAACATTTATGAGTTCTATGAGCTTTGTGATACAGTTGTTTCTTCCACATTGGTTGGTATGTACATTTCTTTTGTTTTGCATAACATCAGCTGTTCCCTTTTTCCCATTTGTTCCCTTCCTCCCATCTCTGCCATTAGCTTGCTTAGTTCATTTTGGTCAATGTCCAGTGCAGCTGATGGGTTTTCCCCTGATTCCCTCTAGTTCTATGTCGTCTTCCTGGTTCCCCTGCATTGTACACATATATACTATACATGTGATCAGCAGCATGGGGTTATTTAGTAGAGATTCGACCAGATGAGTGGAAGTCTTTGTTTCTTAAGTCCTGTTAATTTTGTCATATTACCTAACATTTTGGTTTTAACATCCACTTATCAGGGAGACCATGTACTGTTTGTCTCTTTGCTCTTGGCTTACCTTGCTCAACATGATCACCTTCTAGCTCCATCCATTTCCCTGCAAATGCCATTATTTTATCATTTCTAACGGCTGCATAATATTACATTGTGTGTAGATACGACAATTTTGGGATCCATTCATCTTTGTTGGTGTTTCCGTATCCTGGCTATTACGAACAGTGCGGCAATAAACATGAAGGTGCATGTGTCCTTTTATACTGGTTCCTGTTGTTAAGGATGAATGCCTACAAGTGGTATGACTGGGTCATAAGAGAGGTCAATATTTCATTTTTTTAGGACTCTCCAGACTGTTTTCCAAAGTGGTTGTATAAGTGTACATTCCCACCAGCAGTGTAGTAGGGTTCCTCTTTCTCCACATCCCCTCCAGCATTTGTCATTGGCTGACTTCAGGATGTGGGACATTCTGACTAGGGTAAGGTGGTATCTCATGGTTGTCTTTATTTACATTTCTTTCACAACCAGGGATGGTGAACATTTCCTAAGGTGTTTCTTTGCCATTTTTACCTCTTCTTCTGAGAAGTCTCTCTTTAGTTCCCTTGCCCATTTAGTAATTGGTTTGTTAGGTTTGGGAGGGCCTAGTTTCTTGAGTTCCCTGTATATATTGGGTATTAACCCCTTGTCGGATATATTGCTAGTAAATATTTTTTTTTCCCAATTAATTGGTTGTCTTTCTAGCTTGGTTGCAACAGCTTTAG
Organism: Dipodomys spectabilis; assembly: GCF_019054845.1. Lineage (NCBI taxonomy): Eukaryota > Metazoa > Chordata > Mammalia > Rodentia > Heteromyidae > Dipodomys > Dipodomys spectabilis. Next base: position 339,436 of record NW_024871092.1, on the reverse strand, counting down.
CTTTGCAGAAGCTTTTTATTTTAAGGTAGTCCCATTTGTCGTGTCTCACTCCAATTTGTTGTGACCCTGGGACTCTGTTCAGGAAATTCTTTCCTGTGCCTATATGTTCAAGTGTCTCTCCTACTCTGCCGGCAGTGGTTTCAGAGATTCAGGTTTAATGCTAAGGTCTTTAATCTATTTTGAGTTGATGTTGGTGTATGGTGATATGCTGGGGTCCACTTTTATTCTTCTGCATGTGGCCGCCCAGTTTTCCCAGCACCAGTGGTTGAAGAGGCTGTGTTTCTTCCATTGTCTGTCTTTGGTTCCTTTGTCAAATGTCAGCTGACTGTAGGCATGTGGATTTAGTTCTGGATCTTCTATTCTATTCTATTGGTCTTCGGGTCTGTTTTTGTGCCAGTACCATGCTGTCTTTGTTATTATGGCTCTATAGTAGAGTTTGAAGTGCGGCATGGATATCCCTCCCATGTTGTCTTTATTCGCTAGAATAGTTTTGGCTATTGTAGATATTTTGTGGTTCCATATGAATTTTGGGACTGTTTTTTGTATTTCAGAGATGTACATCATTGGGATTTTAATAGGAATTGCATTGAATTTGTATATTAATTTGGGCATTATTGCCATTTTCACTATATTGTCTGCCTATCCAAGAGCAGGGGAGGTCGTTCCATTTCCTAGTGTCTTCTGTAATTTTTTTCTTTAACTTTTTATAGTTTTCATTAAATAGTTCTTTTACATCTTTGGTTAGGTTTGTTCCTAAATATTTTATTTTGGGGGAGGTTATTGTGAATGGGGTTGCTTCCTTTATTTCCCTCTCTGCTTGTACATTGTCAGTGTACAGGAAGGCAACTGATTTTATCTGATTGAATTTGTATCCTGCTACTTTGCCAAAGTGATTTTTGATTTCTAATATTTTGGGGAAGGAGTTTATGGACCATGAAGGTATAGTATCATGTCATATGCAAAAAGGGATATTTTAATTTATTCTTTCCTATGCGGATCCTTCTAATGTATCCCTTCCACTCCTCAAATACTGGAATCAAATAAAGTGAAAACAGGTGTTTACCATGGGGGAATAACGTACAAAAGAATCACATATTAAAAACAAAAGAAAGAAAGGAAAAACAACTTGTGTCTCTGACTTCAGGTACATTTTGTTTAACATCACCTTGTATGGTCATATGTACCTAGCCTTTGATCTTCTCTGCTTGTCCTAAACATGTACTAATCCTTGCAAACAAAGGTAAAACAAGGTAAACCATGGGACCTATGTTTCTTTGGGTCTGACTTACTTCACTTAATATAATTTTTGCCAAATCTTTCCATTTCCTAACAAATGGGGCAATGTCATTCTTTCTGTGGGAAGCCTAGAATTCCAGTGTGTGTGTGTGTGTGTGTGTGTGTGTGTGTGTGTGTGTGTGTGTGTGTGTGTGTATCTCACATTTTTTCTTGAACCATTCATCTACTGAGGGGCATTGGGGTTGTTTCCATATCATAGCTATGGTGAATAATACTGCAATAAACATGGTTGTGCTGGTAGTTTTGTGATCATTTGGGTAAAAGTAGGGTTGCTGGGTAGCTAGGATGACAGTTGTGAGACACTGTCAGTACCTGGTTTCAGCCACCTTCTTACAACCAGGGGAAACCCAACATGTCAGGCCATAAAGCACATGTAACCCTACACTTTCAGACTTTGACACCAGCATTCTTCCTTGGTTGGAGAGAATATAATTGACATTACTCTCCCACACCTGCTCCCATTCACCCACTCCCCTGCCTAAGACAGACCACAACCTCTGCAGTTCCTGGTAAGACAATGCCCACCTTGCTGTGAGTTCACACTCGGGCAAACTTGGGAAGTTCCTAGAAATGGCTGTACACTGAGGCCAGAACCTGGTGTCCCAACCACAGCAACCACACTCCTTCACCATCTCTGGCAAGCAAATGGTGTCTTTCTTTCTTGTTTTTTGGATGAGGGGCTTGAACTCAGGGCTTGGGTACTGTCCCTGATGATGATTTTTGCACAAGGCCAGTGTTCTTCCACTTGAGCCATGATACCACTTCCAGTTGGAGATTGGAAATGAGACTCTCACTGGACTTTCCTCCCTGTGCTGGGATACAATTCCCTCTGGATCTCAGCCTCCTGAGTAGCCAGGATGACAGGCGTGAGCCATCAGCGCATGGCCTATGTGTCTCATTCTTTACAATTTCCAACTAGTCCACTTCTAGACACTACCACCTAGACACTCTTTTACCTCCCTCAGAGACAGCAAAGGGAAGCTCAGAATCTGGGGAGAGACGTGGCCATTAAATGGCCCCCTTTACCTCACTACCTCTTTCTAAGCTCCCATCCACTTCTTCTGGATTGCCTGGATGTCTGGGGTAGATTAGACCTACTAGGACATCTGAGGCCTGCTCTGTATCCTCCCACCACACCCAACCGGTACCTGAGGATTTCTGGGGCAAGCTGCTCCATGTCCCAGTTGAAGCCTTTGGGAGGGTTGCTGATAACCAGGTCCAGGGGTGCCCATTGCAGGAATGTCCAGATCCCCTTTATCAAAAAGGAGACACAAAGCATGGATGGATCTACTAAGAGCTTCAGGGCATAGCCATCCACCTGTCACCCAGGTCCCTTGAAGTGCAGTTTTACATTGACAGTGCTGGGGCTTGAACTCGGGGTCTAGGCGCTGTCCCTGAGCTTCTTTTGCTTCAGGTGAGCATATTTCCACAAGAGCCACGGTACCACTTCTGGCTTTTTCTGTGTATGCGGGACCTAAGAATCGAACGCAGGGTTTCCTGTGTGCTAGGTGGGCCCACTACTGCTAAGACAAAATACCAACATTGGATAGCTATTCTTATGTGACCCCTTGGGCCTGTCTCAGGACAATCTTGCCCGTCTTTACTGAGTTTCTAACCAGCAGCCCTGGCTGGAAAAAAACACGCTCTGCTATGTTGTCCTATATCTATGGCATCTTTTCTCTTTGTTCTGCCTGTCACATCTTCCGTGTTAAGCAAGACCCCCTTAAAATGCTGCCTCCAAGAAGCCCGCTCCAATCACCCTGGCATAGGGGGATCTTCTCTGCTCTGCAGGCTGTTGGCCTTGTCATGCTCTGCCTTCCAGCTGGGTTGAGAGCACACAAAGGCAAAGGCCTGGCTTTCCCCACCCAATTTCTGAAGGCTCTGATACACTACCCAGGAACCAGTGCAGTATCACACTCTGTGAGGGGGCACTTGAGGCCCAGGCAGTCTGGGGGCAACAAATAGGGCCATTTCTTTTGTGGGCTTGAACTGAGGATCTGGGAGCTGTCTTTCTGATTTCTCATGCTCAAGGCTGCTATTCTACCACTTGAGTCACAGCACTAGATCTGGATTTTTGGTGGTTCCATGCAGAGACGACTCTTATTGGCTTTCCAGCTTATGACTGGCTTCGATCTTTGATCCTCACATCTCTGCCTACTGAGGAGCCAGGATGTCAAGTGTGAGTCTGACCCAGACAGGCTCCAGAACCTTTACTTTGAGCTTCTGTTTATCTCGTGTCAGCTAGCAAGCCCTAGTTAAAATAGTTATTTATAGAGGATCAAGTTCCTCTCCTAGCTCAGTTAACCCCAAGACATAAAGAATCTTTGGAAAAGGCTAGTGAGAGTTGGCCTAGGTGGGTGAGTGTGTGTGTGTGTGTGTGTGTGTGTGTGTGTGTGTGTGTGTGTGTGTGTGACTATGAGTTTCAGGGATACCTACCTCCATCTCTCTGGTGGTTCTTTCACCCAGTGGTGAGTTCATCCAGGATCTCCACCCCAAGAAGGCAGGTAGGGAGAGTACTTAAGGTCACATCAAGTGGGATGATCTTAATTTTATCCTGCAACTGAAGCCAGGGTGATAATAGAGGGAAAGAGAGGTTTAGAGGAACATCAAGGGAAGCCCCTTACCTTTGGCTATGATTAACAGAGAGAAGAATTAATCCATCCATTTTGGTAGTAAGATAACAAGTGTCCACTATTCATTTATTTTATTTTTTGCGAATCCCAGGTCTTGGATTTAGGGACTCGGTGTCATCCCTGAGCTTCTTTTACTCAAGGCTGAGGCTCTATCTCTTGAGTCAAAGCACCAAAACTGGCTTTTTCACGGGTGGGGGAGGGAGGTGGTTTATGGGAGATAAGAATCTCACAGACATGAGGCTGGCCAGGTGGCTCAGTGTTAGAGTGCTTGCCTTGCATGCCTGAGGCACTGGGTTCGATTCCTCAGCACCACATAAGCAAAAAGAAAGAAAGCCAGAATTGGCACTGTGGCTCAAGTGGCAGAGCACTAGCCTTGAGCTGAAGAGCTGAGGGACAGTGCCCAGGCCAGAGTTCAGGACCCATGACTGGACCAAAAAAAAATCTCACACACTCTCCTGCCTGGGCTGGCTCTGAGTTATGACCATCAGAACTCAATCTCCTGAATAGCCAAGATGACAGGCGAGAGCCACTGGCACCTGACCGCCACCATCCATTTATAGTCCCCTAGGGCCAGTGCTGGGCTACCTGTATTGTACCCTCCTTGTTGTGAGTGAGAAGCAGACATGGGTGGGTTTGATACTTCAACAGACTACGTACATTTGAGCATTGCTCCGGCTCAGTCTGATGCCGGCTATCTCCTTATCAACAGCAATGACTTCGCGCTGTCACAGAACAAATGTCCCCCAGGATGTGTCGGATCTAGGGTCTTTCCTCTGCACACTGCCCCCTCTCCTCGAAACGACACACTTAGCAACGTGAAGTAGACATGGAGTGAATTCAGTTTATTATAATCAGGTTCTGGCCAGATAGGTGGCAGTGAGGATCAGAGGCTTGGGATAGTGCTGTGCAGTTGGACAATGCGATGCCTCCTCATTCACTTTCCTTTAACTGTCTTAACAAAGGGTAGTGGGGAAGTACTCACCATACAGACTGACAATGAGTAACCATCACTGTCTAACCCGGGCACAGAGCGGCTTACCTAAGGGAGCTAGTTCAACAAGCCGAGCAAGAAAGCTCCTGACCCACAGCCTACCTCCAGATTAAGAGGGTCCCAGCCTCATGGGGATGTTGAGGCACCTCATCCAGCACAGTTACTGCGAGAGAGAGAGAGAGAGAGAGAGAGATAGAGAGAGAGAGAGAGAGAGAAAGAGAGAGAGAGTATTACACTTAAGCCAGCTGCCGGTGGCACAGGCCTACAATGGTAACTACACAGGAGGTTGAGATATGAGGATCCTGGTTCATAGCTAGCCCAGGCAGGAACGTCTGTGAGATCCTTATCTCCAAAGAACCACCAGAAAACCGGAAGTGGTGTTGTGCCTCAAGAGGTAGAGTCGTAACCTTGAACTGAGGAGCTTGGGAACAGTGCCCAGGCCCAGAATTCAAACCCCACGACTGACAATAAGTGTACTTCTCACCACAAGAAGTGGACTGAATAGCACCCATTGTCCTAGGGAGCATGGCAGAGAAGTCAGGCCAAGCTTCCTGTCAGCTCGGGGTCATGAGAAGCTCATCCTGCTATTCTGTGCAGCGTTTTCCAATGCTGGAAAGCTGAACAGTGAAAGAACCCCTTCCTCATGGGGATGGGGTAAAGATGAAAGAGAGCCATGTTTTGTTTCAAAATCCCATACCTGTAGCATAATAATTAACAAGCCCCTTCTGAGTCCTTTCCAGATATCTTCTTGTTATATGCTCACAGAATTGCCAAGAAACTTATCTGATGACCATTCCCTCTATGCCTGGTCCTGCCCCAGAGTTCCCCTTGTATTGATCCCTTGTTTCCTTACAAATGTCCTGTGAGGAGACTGAGGACCAATGGTTCCAGGCCAAACCCAGAGCTTCAACTGTGGTAAAGAATCGGCTGCTGTGGACTAAGAGTTTGGGACAGTCATCTAAACAGATGACTGAGCATGGCGTTACATATCTACCAGCCCAACTACAGAGGACCAGGCATGGTGGCACATGCCTGTCATAGGAAGACCATGATCCAGTCAAGCTTGAGCATATATGGAGTCTCTATCTCAGACATGCCCAAGACAGAAAGGTTTGGCTCCAAAGGAAGAAGACCTGACTGGAAAACCTAAGGCCTAGTGTTCATACCCTAATATACCGAAAAGAATCCGAGGTCCGGTGCCAGAGGCTCATGCCTATAACCCTACCTACACAGGAGGCTGAGATCTGAAGAACACAGGTCAAGAGTTAAAGTAGGGTTGGCCTTGCCCATCAGACGTTATGATGAGAAGACCCAGAGTCTGATCCATGCCAATATGTTCCATACTAACAGGACTCAAACCTTACTAAGTGCTGACCACACTCTCGGTCCCCCTAGGAAGCCACACCCCGTGGGTCCCACCTCCAGATGCTCCCACACTCCCTCTGCCACCAACCAGGCCCACGACATAGACAGTTCCAGGGCACAAATTTCTCTTGCTCTTACAATTTAAAGGTGCTGAGTCCCCTTCAAGCGTCCCACCCTTCCAGGCCCCCAGACCTCAGCCTCAAAGCCTATGCTGCCCCCAAAGACAGCATTTAGAAGTTACCAAAGGGTCCAGCACTCCTTGGTACAACCAAATTCTACAAACACACACACACACACACACACACACACACACACAAAGCCTTCACGGGGGGCTCCTGTCTGTCATCCTAGTTACTCAGGAGGTTGAGGTCTGAAGGTCACTGTTCAAATCCAGCCACGTAGGAAAGTTTGTGAAGCTCCTATCTACACGGAACCACCAAAAAGCCAGAGGTGTAGCTGTGGCTCAAGTGACAGAGCTCTAGCTTTGAGCAAGAAATCTCAGGGACAACATTTAGGCCTTTAGTTCAAGGCTCAGTTCTTCTACCTCCAAACACACACAGACACAGACACAGACAGACAGACAGACAGGCAGAGAGACAGACAGACAGACACACACACACACACACACACACACATACACACACACACACACACACACACACACACACACACACACGGATAGCCCAAGGATTCAGCAGTCCCTGAGAACAGAAACATGAACTCCCTCAATTTGGTTCACATCCCACCCCTGAGAAGGTGTCAGTACCGACATCATACACACTGTAGACAAATCATTGAGCCTCTCACATATCTAGAATGTCTCATAGACCAGCATGGCTTTTCCTACCATACACACTGCTATGTGGAAAACTTAATCATCTCTTTTTTTGTTGTTGTTGGTTAAGGGGCTTGAACTCTGGGCTTGGGTGCTTGCCCTGAGCTCTTCAGGTTAAGGCAAGCACTCAATTGCTTGAGCCACAGCACTGCTTCTGGTTTTCTGGCAATTCCTTGGACATAAGAGTCTCAGGGTCTTTCCTGACCAGGCTTGCTTTGACCCTTGATCCTCAGATCTCACATCCTGAGTACCTAGGATAGCAGCCACGAGGTGCTGGCAACCAGCCAAACAAACTTTTCCATTCCTGTCATCTTTTTCCATCAGGAGACTGAAATCTGAAGACTGCAGTTGGATGCCACTTAGCAGCCAAACCAGTGAGAACTCTTTATCTCCAATTAAACACCCAAAAAAGCTGGAAGTGGAGCTGTGATTCAAATGGTAGAGTGCTATCTTGGAGCATAAAAGATAAGATCCATGTCCTAGTTTCAAGCTTTTTCTAGCATAGGCCCAACCAAGAAAGGGAAGCAGGTGGGCATATGGGAGCTCAAAGCTAACACATATTAATCAGGACTCCCAGAACAGACCCCATCCAGCTCTGATTTTCTAGATTCTATATCCTACATCATGGCAGACTTAGATAGGACTGAACATGCACCAAGTTGGGACATTCAAGTACAATCTCATACTGAAGATCCCCTGACCTTATCAAAGACTCAGGATATCTCACTGTCCTGATTCAGCACTGGGCCGTGAGGTAAGTTCTAGTTATCCAACCACATGATATGCGAACTAAAGGGTTTCCTGGAAACTGGGGAGATCTAGGTCCCTCTTGGGGAGGTGAAAAGGGCTGCTCTATCCCAGAAATGTTCCTATGTTGTGAGTATTATCAAAGAAACAACCCTACTCAGATCCCAGTGTCTCTGGTTTTCCCACCAGCCTCTACGCAGCTCTGCCCCACCTTCAGCCTGCCCTCTCTGAATCCCAGATCTGCCATCTAGACTAAAGACTGAGCCAGCCAAGAGACCCATTTCCTGCCCTCATTCCCAGGATATCCTGTGGCAGTGGCATGCTTACCTCAGTCTTTGGTGAAAGAATGAACACCAGGGGTGGTATCGTCAGATTGAGCCCTGGAAAGTCCTAGTCCCCAAGGATGTACTGCACAGGCATCCTGCAGTGAACGACAACCAGGTCATCAATGATGAACCTAAGGTGCCAGGACTTTTAATAGCAGTGTGACTAGATCAAAGGCTGGTAATCTATGTTGTCAGGGGAGGTCATGATTCAAATTTCCTGGCACACCTGACCTGGGACCATCCTGCCTCTTCAAATTCCTGCTTATCCCTTGATCCCCCTTTGAAACTCTCTCACCTCCCTAGGCCTTGGAAGCTTTCTTCTTATCTGACCAGAAAATAAACTCGATGAGGCTGGGGATAATTGAAACCTGGTGACCCACCCTGAGTCCTAGGTCCAACCCAAGGCTGGTTCCCTCTATAGTCAGTGACCACACAGCTACTGGCTGTCATGAAGTTACTGAGTGGTCAGTGGCTTGGTCCTACATACTGGCTTTAGGCTCTGAAACTGTCGCCACAGAGATTGTGAATAGTTGTCTCCCTTGATCCAGGGACTCCAAACCAAGGCTTGCATGTTCTCCCTTCTTCCTTCCTTTCCTCTTTTTCTCCTTTTGTCCTTCCATCCTCTCTCTCTTTACTTTCTTTTTGTCAATCCTTGGCCTTGTACTTGGAGCCTAGGTGCTGTCCCCAAGCCTTTTTATTCAAGGCTAGTAGTCTATGGCTTGAAGCACACATCCACTTCTGGCATTTTATTTTTGGTAGTTAATTGAAGACAAGAGTCTTACAGGCTTTCCTGCCAGTGCCAAAAGCCTCAATCCTCTGATCTCAGCCTCCTAAGTAGATACAATGACAGTCTTGAAGCCCTGGCATCCAGATCAATCCAAGGTTTCTTCATGGGCTGTGGAACCAGTCCTGGAATTTTTCATTGTCTATGACCCCTCCCCCCCCAGAGCCTGGTGCACACTGTAATGATTTGTTGCATAAATAAATGGGCATTTTTCTATGACAATACTACAGAAAAATCCCATCTGATTCAGGTAAGAATCATCTGTGAGGGAAGGGGGACGAAGCCTGATGAAGCTCTCCCACAGTTCTCCCTCCTCCGTCTTACCCCCTCCTGGTGCCACCACACTTAACTGTTTTTGCTCTGAGGATGTGAGCCACTATGTTCTCTCTGGACTCCAGGGCCTCTGGGATGACTATCTTCTCAAAGATCTCTGTCCAGCAGCTGACCAGCTCTGTGGCACTCAATTCCCCATGTAGATGTGAATGAGGTTGCTGTGAGCTGAATGCCTGGCTCAAGGGGCCTCCTCTCCTCCCCCTGGGGCCAGTCAGGATTACCACATCCCGCCACCAAGTTTCATGTTGCAGAGAATGGATTCTTGAGGAATCCCTGGTTTCTGAATCTCCCAGAGTCCAGTGCAGGTTCTGGGAATCGTCTCTGCTCACAGCTGGCAGGCTAGGGATGGTGAGGTCACAATCTCTGCTCCCCATGACATCCTTGACTGTGGTGGTCACCCTAGAGAGTGCTGGAGGAGAATTAAGAGCTACCAAAGAAAGTCAGTCAAGGCATGACGTTCATTACAGGAGACCATCTGGCTTGGGAACTATTCCTGTGCTGCTTTGAACATCATTGTTTGGAGGCTGAAATCGTCTGTCTGATTTGACCCCTCATCCCAGGTGTTAGTGGAAATTGCCAGCTTCAAGGAAAAAAAAAAACAAAACCTGGAAAACATTGCATTTCAGTTGTCCCAATCAAACTTGAAGGGTTGTAAATTCAGTGGTCTGCTTTTTCTTCCAGACAGCTTACAGCAGGTTACAGAAAGTGCCATTCAGAGAGCCCTAGCTAACTTCCATGGCAGTTAGCAAGCAGGCTCCAGCAGGGGAACTGCACTTGCTTACCACTGCCCAGCTGGAAACACCCCAGGCCGGACACAGACTGGAGTCTGCAGGATTCCAGGGAGGAATGCTCACCAGTACATTGTCCCAGGAGGGAATCCATGCCACCAATGGGGGCCTGGAGTCCCCTGCCAAGATGCCCATGACACAGTCAATGCCCTGGGTAAGTTTCCCCTCTCATTCTTGGTCGTGGTGAACCATCTGCCATGTCACGACGTTCACCACTCCTCATACCCTCCTAGCCTCAGAGCCCCTGCCCTATTGCCCCCCGCTCCCAATCTCATTCCCTAATTACGTTTGGCAGACACATTCCCAACCCTTATATTAGCTCCAACTATACACACTAGAGCAGACTGTTTGGCTGGAAGTGTACTGCTGTGGTCACAGTTGCCTCACGAGCCTTCTGGCTGAAGACAGAAGGACAGGTGTCCACTCTGGTCTGTGTTTCACACAGGAATCCTAGGGGAGACACATGCAGGCCCAGCAGCTACTGTGGGCTATAGGAAAGGGATAAGAGAGAGGTGGAAAAGTACGTGTACTGAAACCTTCCCAAAGGAACCATGAAACGGTGAAGTAGAAAACACAAATTATTGCTAGACTCGTACTTGGCATTGATGAAAAAGAACAACACACACACACACACACACACACACACACACACACACACACACAATCCAGAACTGTGACAGATTAGTCCATGCAGCACCTGCAATTTGCCAATGGATCACTCACTTGAGTACAGTCAGGCTGTATATGGAGAAAGATGATCTGTCTGTCTGTCTGTCTGTCTGTCTCTCTCTCTCTCTCCCTCCCTCCCTCTCTCTCTCTCTTTCTGTCTCTCTCATGCTCCTTCTCTATCTCTCATGCACACACACACACACACACACACACACACACAAACAGACTCAGAGAGAGCAGTGCCTCTCCTGAGTTTGTTGGTTCCTCCTTTGGGACAAGGTACAAGCTGCAGCACGGGGGTTGCCTGGTCAGATCAGGGGATCCAACCAAAGGGAGCACCACTCTAATAACGCAGAACAACCCTGCCTTTCCCATTCTCCAGGGCCAGACACTTTCCCTTGGGAACAACCAGCCTTGACTCCCCATTCACCAAAACCCTAGGCCAGGACAATTGGTGAAGGTGTCCCAAGATATGTGGCTCCTCAGAGCTGGGGCTGAAAACAAGCAGGGGGGTCATGCTGCCCCACAGGGGTGTCTGACTTGGGTTTGGGGTGGTGTTGGGGAAATGGATGGGGTCTTAAAGGCTACATACATGGATGGACTCCCTACTTTCAGGCTAGATGCTTCTGGGTTACTTGGTGGATTCTTGGGGAGGACGAGGAGACGAGATGGACAGGGAGCACCAGCAGATTCTGGGAGAACTGGGAAATGTGATCACTCTGTGAGTACTGTTGACAGCTGCGATGAGGGGTAGGGCAGACAGGCTGGGTGTATGTGGGTCAGAGTGGATATATTCCTCCCAGATATTCACCTTCTGTCTGACTCCAAGTGCCTCACATACCTAGTGGGCTCTTTTGGGACCCTCCTCAGGAGAAAGGGTGACTGAGCACAGAAGACAAGGGCTCACACAGCAAGGAGGGCCTATCTTCTGCATCCAACACCCACCACCCCGATCAAAAAGAAAAAGACTCGAGAAAGAGGTGCTGCTCCCCACTTCTGATTAAAGCCACCAGGCTCCTACCAGAAAGAGGAAGGGAAGGGTACAGATGTGCAGCTGTGTGGCTCCAGGCCAGGAGCTCTGTGGCACCCCTCCTCACCCATTCCTGCATCTCCCTGTTTCCTGGGACACTGGCCACTAGGGATGAGGGTGGGATCCCCAGGTCAACACATACCCCTATCCACCACCCCTGGGGCACATTTGTGACAGGGCCATGGCAGACTGAGGGTGGACTCGAGGAGACAGGAAAGGTGAGGCAGGAGGTGCAGGTCTGGGTCAGTGGTTGGTTGGCCGGAGTGTTTCCAGGATGTGGGCCCTCAGAGCCACCACTCATGTGTACTAATGGGAAAAGCTGTAGGCGGTGGCTCCGGGTGCACATGGACCTGGAGTCCTAGGACCAGGGGTGGCGACCAGTTCTGGGCCGCAAGCCAACATGGGGCGCGCCATCTCCTCTGGGCGACTGTGAGAGGCACAGCTGGTCGGAGCCGAAAGTACCATGTTTCAAATGCAATGTTGCTGAGAGGGGACAGGGGCATCTGCGTGCACATGGCAGGGCTGCATGTGGCCTCTGCTCCACTTCTTCAGCCAACACTACCCCCACCTCAGCTGTTCCTGTGCCCCCCTTGCCGGCACCTCAGTCTCAGTGCCGCCATGGCCACCGTGCCTCCGCGTGGCTGCCCGTGGTGATGTGCCTGCTGCACCAGGTCCACGTGCTCTGTGCTCCCCACCAGAACCTGCACTATGATCAGCGAGGCTGCCAGCTGATTAAGTCACTTGCCCTTGTGTGTACTCACTCTTCTCTCTGCTCTCTCTCTGCCCTCACTCCTCTCTTGGGCTGTGTTGCTCCTGCCGGGCATGCCTACCACCTCACCCTCCCCTGATTTGTGCCCCTGGCTACTGTTGCCATGGGAGTGTGCCTTGAGCCCGCCCCCTCCCCCTGTCCCTTTCGGGCCTGGCCCCCACCCCTGGATATCAAATCTCCCCTCAGCACCACCGCTGGAGGAGACTCTCCTCCATGCCCCTCCAATCCACACACCAAAAAGGTGACCCTTGTGTGTATGTTTGTTTGTGTGTGTATGATTGTTGGGGATAAGTACCTCTCAAGGACTCAGAACACAGTACCCTTTGAGATGAGCACACAGCACACTTCATAAAACAGCACAAAACACCGTGTGTAAAGGACTCAGCACACAGCTCCCTTTGAAGGACTCAGCATATACTACCCTGTGTAGAGTACTCAGCACACAGCACCCTTTGAAGAAGGTAGTCCATAGCCCACAAGGTAATGGACTAAGTGCATGACATGCTTTGGAAAACTCAACGCATACCATTCTTTCCCAGGGACTCAGTATATAGCACCTTGTGTTAAGACCACACACAGCCCCCTTTGAAAGACTGATTACGTAGCACGCTGTGTAAAATACTGCCCAGCACCCTTTGAAAAACTCAACACATAGCACAATTTTGAAGGACTCAGCACATACTACCCTGTGGAAGGACTCAGCATATACCACATTGTCAAAGGACTCAGCACATAGCACCATTTGAAGGACAGTACAGAGTACCTTGTGTAAAGGACTCGGCACATAGGACTTGAAAAATTCAACTTATCCATTTCTTCTCAAGGACTCAGAACATAGAAGTACCCTTAGGGATGAATTAGCACACCGCACCTTTTGAAGGACTCAGCATACAGTAGCTGTGTAATGGACACAGTGCACAGCACCCTTTGAAAAAAGGAGCAGGTCCCACTCTTCTCACTCTTCTCAGGGATTCAGCACATAGCACCCTTTGGGATGACTCAGCAAACAGGACTTTTTGAGAACTCAGCACAAAATCCCCATGTTGGAAGGACGCAGCAAACAGGACCCTGTGAAGGACTCAGCACATAGCTGTATGTCACAAGTTCATATTTCATTAGAATTAGGATTCTTTCTTCAGTATCACCATTGTTCCCAAACACTTCACAAATCCTACTAGTTTATATTTAGCTAAACTGTGGGAGCGGTCAGCTGATGGTCTTGAACTCAAAGCTTGGGGACCCTGTCCTTGAGCTCTTTGGTTCAATGCTAGAGCTCTAGCACTTGGAGGATCAGCTCCAATTTGGTTTTATTTGATTTATTCTTTGACAGGTCTTACAGTGATTAGGAAGGCAAACTTGGGTATCCGAGGGCAAAGGCTCTTAGCTTGGCCTGGAGCTGACCTCTCCCTTCCTTGTGCCTCTGGGAGCTGGGCCTCCTGGAACTCTCTTGGCCTAAGGTGGAATAGACCTGCTCTGGCATCAGCACTCAGGGTAGGCAAAAGTCAGCTTGGCCCTGGTCACTTCCCCCAATTGAACTCTAGAGGACGATGGCACGGGGCTGCATGTCCTGCATCTGGCCACGAAGAGGCAGGAGTCACCCACCATAGGGATTGTACCTGTGAGTTATGTTTACTCTTACTGCCCTTGGACCCCTGTCATGCTATGAAGCCACCCTGGACAGGAAAGTCCTTGAGACTCTTACATAAAATTAACCATCAAACAACAAGTGGGGCTGTGGTTCAAGTGGCAGGGAACTAGGCTTGAGCAAGAAAAATCAGGGATAGAGCCTAGGCCCTGAGTTCACACACACACACACACACACACACACACACACACACACACACACACACACACACACACAAACACACACACACCACATGCATGCAAAATCAGAGATTTCTACAGTGCAATCTTTAGGTATTCACGTTTTCCCCACTAAGCCTCATGGCTGTTGGCCTAAGGGTTTGATGCATACAAAACCACCTGGCATATTTAATTTTGGGGAACACTATGGCTAGAAGGTCAGCCTTCCCCCATCCCAGCTCCTTGATTGGGTTGTGGTCTATCCAGGCCCTTTGGGGCTCCTTATACAGACTCATCAAGATGCCTTCAAAAGGCATCACATGCTGGGCACTGGTGGCTCATACCTGTCATCCTAGATACTCAGGAAGCTGAAATCTGGAGGATTATGGTGGCAAGCCAGACTGGGCAGGAAAGTTTGTGAGACTCTTATCCTGGATGAATTATCAGAAAACAAGAAGTGTCCCTGAGGCTCAAGTGGTAGAGTGCCAGCCTTGAGACAAAGAGCTCAGGGAGAATGCTCACAGCCAACAACAACAAGGACAGGCATTGCATGTTGGCTTGGTATGAGTCAAATTGGAATTTTCAAGTGCTCCAAGACAAAGCAGTACCTCATTTAGTCCTGTGTTCCTCTATCTCATCTCACTCTCTGGTCTTGGCCATGCTTTGGTTAGCATGGCTCTGGCTTGACAGGAGGGCTCCAAGAAGGAAGATCTCAGAGCAATCACCCCACCACATTCTTCTGCCCTGCTTACTCTGTTGCTTCTGCTCTTTGCTACAGACCATCTTCCTGGAATCCATACATGAGGTCATTGCCACCAACATTATGGTGAGTGGTGAGTCTGGCCTAACTCGGGGCAGTCAGAGATGGAAGTCGGTCTGGGACTAGGAGTTTCAACTCTGGGTGTGGGCTGAGGCCAGGGCAGACATTTATTTAATCCTGAGCATTGAAGAGGTGAGGATAGAGTGTAGAATCCACATTGAGTCAGCTAAGATTGGAATCTAGAGGACCACTTGTATGAGGTAGGCTGTGGGGTCAGGGGCCCACTGTTCTTGGTACTCCTCTCTCGAGACTCCACCTTCCTCATTCATCCTTCAATGGTAGAAGAGAAACTTCAAATAAGTGAGTCCAAGAGGGGGCAGGAGAGTATTTCTGTGTGAACCAGACTTGTGCTTCATATTCATCCTAGCCCCTACTTCCTATTTATCTGAGGAATGGCCATATGGGTTTTGGACAGGGGGAATCAACCTAGATGAGAATGTGGCTCAATGGTAGAGTGGTAGCCTAACATGCCTGACACCAGGGGTTTCATTCCACACAGAAAAAGCTGGAAGGGCAGGTGGGGCTCAACTGGTAGAGCACCAGCCTTGATCAAATAGATCTCAGGGACAGTGCCCAGGCCCTGAGCTCAAGCCCCAGGACTGGAAGAATAAATCTTTGTTGGAGGCTTTTCTTCCCTTTGAAAACAATTTATTCTTTGTGATAAGCAAAACATGGGTCTCTTCCCTGGCCACCAATGGGCCATTAGATGTCCCTTGAAATTGGGCCACTTCCTGGAAGCCTCTGCCCTACCTGACCCATAGTTTACCCCCATCTTGTGGCAGATGGAGGCCTGAGAGAAGGCCACCTACCACCTACTTCTGGTGGCTGCTGTGGCTTTTGAGAGTCAGTATGTCACATAGAGAGTTGTCATCCACATCAGTCTACAGAAGAAAAGGAGACTCCCTTGTCTGAGCCCTCAAGTTGTAGGCGGCTCGGGATGTGGGGCATCTGCCACAGGATGTGCTCCATGGCGGAGTAATCTACGGGACTGGAACCCTGACCTCTCCTCTGGCAGTTTCCAAGATGTCCTGAAGTTGCAGTTCTTCAAAACCCTTCTGCTCCTCCCTCATTTCACCCACCCCAGATCCTGAGGCGTCTGAATCAGTGGGGGGGGGGGGGCCCTCAACCTGTGCTGGCATCTGGAGCCCTGTGAGGACCCACAGCAGCTCCTGCAGCTCTCTCTTCTTCTCCATCTTCTCCTGGGAGAGCCAGCACAAGCGCTCAGCTTTCTCCTGACACAGCTAATCCAGGACAAACATTTGCTTTTTACATGCCATGAGGGACTCCTCGATGGTACAGAGTGTGCCGGCAGCTGGCTACATTGATGGTGGAGCTCATCCACTGGATTCTGGAAGTCCACCTCATCAGACAGGTCATGGATGAAGCAGATTTTCTTCTCAGATGCCCACGTGTCCCACTTGCCATCCCCAAGCCAGCTTTGGTGGCAGCTCACAGAGCAGGGGTCCTGTGGCTCCAGCTCCGTCTGGCACTGAGCTGCAGGTGGGCTGGACACCTGCAGCAGGGCCGCTGCTCCTGCAGCAGGAGTTTTCCCCTGTGTATCTCAGCCTCTGAGAGGGCTCGTAGATCCACATCCCTCTAGGTCTGGGGCATGTATCCATCCTCTGGGCTGGTTATATTGGGGGGAGTAACCTCCTCTCGTTTCTTCCCCAGGGCTCACACTTTCCACTTCCCCAGGTGAAGCCAGGTAGCTCGGGTGGGCCTGCAGGCTCTCCTCCTATGGTCTGGTTACTTCCAAGCACTTGAGAGTGTACTGCCACTTTGGGGGCACCATCTGGTCCCCCCAGTTGTTCAGGCCCTGCACTTGCTTCAGCAGCTCCAGTAACTGTGCCTGCCTCTGCAGGTGCTGCTGCAGGGCCTCCTTCTCAGAGTTCAGCTGCTCATTGGAGGCAATGTGCTGCTCACAGGTGGCTCTGAGCACCTGCAGCTGGGCCAGGGACTGCTCCTGCTGCTCCTGCAGCTCCCATGATGCTTGGCTCTCTCTCTCTCTCTCTCTCTCTCTCTCTCTCTGCCACCTCTTTCCATTCCTCTATCTTCTCCTCTTAATGATCTAGGTGTTCCCGCAGTTCTTTCTTCACTTGTTGCTCTGAGTCCAGGATGCTGGTGAGCTCCTCCTTCTCACCGCTCACCCTGTGGAGAGTGTCCCACAGCAGGGCAAGCTCTTCCTCTGGCTATGGGTCACACACACACACATGCGCCTTGTGTGGTCTAGGGTATCTCCTGCAGATCCTTGGCCTTATCCTCCAGTCTCTGCAGTTGCTCCTGCTGCTCTGTGTTCTGAATCAGAGCTTCTGGTTTTCCTGGACCTGGATGTGAAGTTGTTACTCCAGTTTTTTTAACTTCATCTGTGTGCGGTAGGCCAAGGCCTGCAACTGCAGCTCTACCTGAGATGGTCCTGCGGGGGGCCATAGTTCTGTCAGCTTCTTTCTCAGTTCCCCCAGCTCATCCTCCAACACCTGCCTCACCCTTCTCTCCTTCTCCTCTGTCAATTGGTTCACCTGGTCAGTCAGCCACTGAGTCACCTCTTTCCATGCAGACCTCTCAATGCTCACGTCCCCTGTGAATGTGTCTCTCACCAGACTTCCTGAGGTCACCATCCAGCTCAGGTTGTCCAGTAGTCTCTTCAGTAACTCATTCCCCACCAGCACTAGTTGGAACTTGCAGATTCTGTTCTTCTGGTGCTGTTCTGTGTCCAGAGCACTTCCAGCTTCTCCTGCAACTCTGTGTTCACTTGCTGTAGTTCATCGAAGCTTCTGGTCTTTTCCTGAAGCTGAAGGGACTCATCATTCAGCCGTTCAAAGAACATTTCAGTCTCCTTCTATGCAGCAGTGACCGCAGAAGCCACCATATCCAGCTCTGCCACACACCGCTCTGCGGCCTGCAGGTGGCTGGTAACAGCTTCGTGCTCCATTTATCTGTCATTAGCCACCTGCTTCACTTGGGCGGGTGCAGATTGTAAATCTCTTTCTGCTGAAATCAACCTCTGTATGGGTGACTTGTGGATCTCTAGCTCTGTTTGTGGTACTTCATGCAACTGGGCTATCTTCTCCCTCTCTTTCTCTGGTCGATACTGCAGGTCTGTCTTCTCCTGCTTCAGTGGTGGAATCTTGGCACTGAGTGTCTGGTTTCATCTTTTCCTCCAGTCCAGGGTGGGCACCACGTGTCACTAGCACCTCTGCAGATGCTTGATGGTATCAGGACCCTTGACACTCTGGCCCCCGGTGGCTGTGACTGTGTCCAAAGGCAGGAAAGGCCCACGGTCTGCATCACCTTTGGCCCTTCCTCTGTTGAATCACGCTCCCCAATGGTGTTTGACTTGGGGATCACTCCCTTTTTTGTGTTCTTTGTTTTCTTGAATGTTGCAGGTCTGATAGGAGGATTCCTTTGCTGGTGTTCTGGAAGTTGTTTCTTGCCTGTAGCTCTTTCACGGAGTCCTGTTGTTTCAGACATCTGAGCACTGGGATGGGAAAGATGGGCTGGCCATGTTCCCAGGCTCTGGGAAATCCTCTATTCTCTCACTTTCTGACTAGGACATCAATTGTCCACTCTACTCCAAAGTCGCCTCATGTCTCATGCTCACCACTCAGCCACCTCTACCTTCCTCAACTGCTGGTGGTAGTGTCAACCACCAAAGGGAATCCTGGTGCTGGGCATCATGGAATGTGGGTGTGGCCACCATTCTTATATCCCATTGGTCAGAAAGAAACATGAAATAATGAGGGTGTGGCCGGAATCCTGTGATGAAGGCAGCATGGGTGGAGTCAAGATGAGAGCGGCTCCCCCAGCACCTTTCCCAGGGAACTTTGTCCAATCCAGTTGGGGACAAGAGGGTGACCTGCTTTAGCTGGATGGCTGCACATATTGTTGTGTATGTCTGTCTGTTGCCAGTCCCGAACCTTGAACTCAGGATCTGGGCACAGTCCATGAGCTGCTTTTGCTTAAGTCTAGCCTTCTACCACTGTAGCCATATGGCTCTATTTCTAGCTTGTTGGCACTGAAGGTGGACAGGGGTTTCAAGGACTTTCCTGCCTAGGGTGACTTTGACTATGATAATCCTATCACAGCCTTGTAAGTATCAAGGAGGACTGCTGAGAGCCATTGGTGCCTGCCTAATCACTGGTTTTGCTGACGTTATTGGACAGGCCGGTGAGTTCCCTATCCTCAGGTTTAAGTGGTAGGAGCTAGAGCCTATAGTTTGAATCCTGGTCCGGACATCTCCAAATGGCAGAAGATCCTAAGAAACTCATTACTATCTATATGAATACCAGTGGAATGTGATGTATTTCATGATTGAATGGGCCGTTCTTGAATGATTCTAGAATAAATTAAACACAATTATATTATAAGACACTGATCAATTTTAATTAATACTTCATGAATCATTTAAACAATCACATTCATTAAATGGAGGCATAATGAAATACCTAAGAATTGGGCATCACATAGTACAGAGATGCCATTTTTTTGCCAGGACTTTCTTTAGTTAATTCATATATACCATTTTCTGAATGTAGTTTGGTATACCTGACCTGAAAGTCAATTATTCAAACAGTTTTTATCAGATATGCTTATATCCAAATGTAGAGGGTAATCCACATTATGTATATTTGAAAACAATGCTTGGTTAGTCCTCTTCTCACATTACCCATTCCCTTCTTGAGAACAATACACATTGTAAGGAAATGCTTAGAATGTTTTGGAGAAATTGGTTGACTTCAAACAGTGAATTACTCTATGCTGAATTTTGTTTACTTTATATCCAGAAAAGCTAAATTCTTACTTTATCATTTTCCTTGGGCTTTATACTCAGATTTAAACTCTGATTGGTGACAAATAAAGATATAAATATCTTTTAGCAATAGCAATATTCAGGCTGAGGATTCTAGGTACAATGATACTCATGCAGATAGGCCTCATCAGTCATGAGACCATGATATCAAAATGTTAACCAGTGCTTACTGTTGTCATGCTTATGAGATTTTGTGTGTTATAAACAGTGGTTATTAGAATTTTTTTTTTAATCAACATCATTTCATGGGTTAGGAACTGAAGTGAGACATTATACTCAGAACAAAATTTAACGAGGCATCCAAAATTAGTTACTAAGATATACATCATGTAATACAATGTTTTAAAAATGCAAGCTAAAGGAAATAATTTATGAAAAAAATCAACATTTACAATAAATACAGAATCAGTGTGACTGATTTTTCTTTTACCCCAGTAGTAATACGGCTTACATGATGACTTTTCTGGTTATATGTTTAGTTAGGTTTTGATACTTAGTTGGAGATGTTCTTTCATATATTCATTTGTCAGATGCAAGAGGAAATGAATCCCTTGCCAAAGTCAACACCTATAATAATGTTACAGATGTATACTGATACTTTGCCAAAGTTTAAAATCTGCACGAGTAACTTGGGTCTTTTTTGGCTCTAAATAAATAGATATGCAATTTTGTCAGTACTAGAAAGATTTTGATCACCATTTATTAAACTATTATTTTCCAGAAACTACTTCACTCTTTTCATGAGATTTTTAATTTCATTCATATCATGTGTTGATGTTTTCCTTTAGATAAGCCACATTCAATCTTCTACAAAGTAATTTGGAGTAGTTTAAAATTATGCAGACTCATTTACAATGCTCAGATTCTACTATTTGCATATTTTTTTTCTTTTTAAATCAGTAGGAATTAGTTCTCAATATGAATACTATTGGAGTTATTAATTACATTTCTGAATTTTTTAAGTATGTCATGATTTTGTGATTTTATTCTTTTAAATATGTGCAGATCTCACTCCGCATACAGTCACATTTGTTTTAAACAATTTGATCCATTCAAGGGATTTGCTATATTAGGTTCATCTATATGAATTTAATTACAAATTAACACAACTGTATTTCTGAGACACAGTTATCTTTATGGCTCTATGCCAAGTTATCATGTATTTGAGATTTTTGTGCTTAAAAAAAAACTGGGCACAACATGCTTTTGTTCCTGGGGGAGTTCTACTTTGTTGGTTGTTTTTCCAGTTGTGACTTCAAAATATGTGTGCATTTTATTTCAATTGTTTTGTGTCTATATTTTGTTTCCTATAACAGAAAGTAAAAAAGAATCAATGATTCAGAACTTTTCCAAATAAAATTCTAAGATAGACACTTGAAATTTTGTGACAACTGGGAATAGGCAGGTCTTCATACAGAGACCTTGTTTGACATGATTTGAATTCTTCTTCCTTGCCCGGTACTGGTGGCTCACGCCTGTAATCCTAGCTACTCAGGAGGATCACGGAGATCTGAGGAACATGGTTCACAGGCAGCCTGGGCAGGAAACTCTGTGAGACTCTTATCTCCAATAAACCACTAGAAAACCAGAAGTCGAGCTGGGGCTCAAGCGGTAGAGCACTTGCCATGAGCTGAAGAGCAGAGGGACAGGGCTCTAGCCCAGAATTCAAGCCTCATGACTGACCAAAAAAAAAAAAAAAAAGGATTGAATTCTTCCTCCTCTTGCCTCACTATTTCCAATAGTATTACTACAAAGTCATAATTGGAAAGAAAATAATTTAGTCTGTATGAATTCAGAATTTTTGTTTCAATTGGGACATACTACACATTTATACTTCATTTTAACTCGAAAATCTTCTTTCCTTCGTTTAAAATCACAGATGTGAATTTATAATGCTAAAATAGCAGCTACTAATTTATCTGAAATGATCCAAACTATTTTCACTTCACATTATGTGTAATAAGAGTGTAATAATAATACTAAGTAATATACCATGTAATAATTGACTTGGGGGAAAGTCAATAACTCGATTTTTGTGAGATACTGAGTGTAGAAAAACTTATATATGATTTGATTAAAAAATACAGTTACATCTAAAAATAAATCATAGTTATAAACTAATGCTGAAAAGTAAGATTATTTATTGGAAAAAGCCAGAAGTTTCAATAAGCTTACTTTTTAAAAATTGTCTTAGATCTGGGCTTTTTTGGTTCATGCTTGTAATCCTAGCTACCCCAAACTCTGAGATCTGAGGATAGTGGTTCAAAGTCACCCTGGGCAGAAAAATCTGTGAGACTCTTATCTCCAATATATCTCTTGAAAACTAGAAAGGTCATTGTAGAAGAAGAGATTCAGTGGTGTCCTTCAGGCGAAGAGAGGAGGAACAGGGCCAAGGCCCAGATTTAGAGACCTACGACCGACAAAACAAAATTAACATGGATTTTTCTTTATTATTTTAAGATTTTTATTGTGAAAATACAGAGTGTTTACCCCAGTTAGAATGGCAAAAATCAAGAACTCTAACAACAACAGATGCTGGAGTTGATGTAGACAGAAGTGAACCTTACTTCATTGTTGGTGGGAGTGTAAACTTGTTCAACCACTTTGGAAAGCAGTATGGAGGTTCCTCAAAAGACTTCACATAGAGTTCCCCTATGACCCAGCATTCCCACATTTGGGCATTTACCCAAATGTTTACAAACAAGGCCACACTAAAGCTACCACCACAACTATGTATATTGCAGCATTATTTACCATAGCTAAAATATGGAATCAACCCAGGTGCCCCTCAGTAGATGAATGGATCAAGAAAATGTGGTATATATATACAATGGAATTCTATGCCTCCATCAGAAAGAATGACATTGCCCAATTTGTTAGGAAATGGAAAGGCTTGGAAAAAATTATATTAAGTGAAGTAAGCCAAGCCCAAAGAAACATAGGTCTCATGGTTTCCCTATTTGCAATATCTAGTATATGTATGAGTCAAGCGGAAAAGGTCAGATAATGTGATGTTAAGAAAATGAACCCTTAGATATGTATTTAAATGTGTTTTTTTCTTTCATGCATTTGTTTCTAATGCATTTATAAGATTATTTCTTTGTTGCTTTGTATGTCCCTCCCTCACAGTATAACCACTGCTTTCACTATATTTGATGTCGGTATAATTTGTGGAGGAGATGGGGAAAAACAAGTCGCTTAAGGATACAGGTGGACCCGTTGCAACAATGAGAAGTACAAGTTGTCATGTCGA
The DNA here is from genome assembly GCF_019054845.1 of Dipodomys spectabilis. Lineage (NCBI taxonomy): Eukaryota > Metazoa > Chordata > Mammalia > Rodentia > Heteromyidae > Dipodomys > Dipodomys spectabilis. The sequence goes on along the minus strand of NW_024871092.1, from coordinate 316,187 downwards.
AAACGAACTTTACAACTTTGGTGTGGGGGGAGGGGGGATCCTGGGAAGGGATGTGAAGGGTAAACAAAGGGGGAGGCTGCAATGCTTGATAAGAAATGTACTCATTATTTTGCCCATGTAATTGTAACCCCTCTGTACAGTATGTTCACAAAAAATGAAAATAAAAAAAACAATTACATGAACAAGGTAATGAGTACATTTCTTATCAAGCATTGCAGCCTCCTCCTTTGTTGCCCCTTCCCATCCCTTCATATCTCCCCTTTTACCACCCCACTACCCCCCTCCGCAACAAAGTTGTAAACTTCGTTTTTCGACATAATGTCTTGTACATGTCATTGTGGTAAATAGTCCACCTGTATAATAATTTGTTTTTCCTTTGCCATTACCAAATTATACCAACACCAAATACAGAGAAAACAGGGTTATACAGTGGGGGAGGGACATAAAAAGCAACAAATAAATCATGTCATAAAAATGGCAGAAACAATAGCAAGAACAAAAACCAATTTGAGTCCTTATCTTAGGGTTCATTTCTCTTAACATTAACTTGTTTGACAGTTTCTGTTTGTCTCAGACATATACTAGTTATTGCAAATAAGGGAAACTATGGCACTTATGTTTCTTTGGGCCTGGATTACTTCACTTAATATAATTTTTTCCAAGGCTTTCCATTTCCTAGAGAAATGTGGAAATGTCATTCTTTCTGATGGATGCATAGAATTCCATTGTGTATATAGTCCACATTTTCTTGATCCATTCATCTACTGAGGGGCATCTGGGTAGGTACTGTATCTTAGCTATGGTACACAGTGCTGTAATAAACATAGTTGTGTTGGTAGCTTTAGTATGGTATTGTTTGTAATCACTTGGTTAAATGCCCAAAAGTGGGACTGCTGGGTCATCGGGGAGTTCTATGTAGAGTCTTTTGAGGAACCTCCATACTGCTTTCCAAAGTGGTTGAACAAGTATACAGTCCCACCAATATCCCCACCAGTTTCTGTTGTTATTAGAGTTCTTGATTATAGCCATTCTAACTAGGGTGAGGTGGTATCTCAATGCTGTTTTGATTTGCATTTCTTTTATGGCTAGGGAGTTTGAGCATTTCTTGGTGTGTCTATTCGCTATCCTTATTTCCTGTCCAGAGAAGTTTCTCTTTAGCCCACTTATTTATTGGGAAGTTCTTTCTTTGAGGATTTGTTGTTGGGGGATTTAATTTTTTGAGTTCCAGGTATATTTTAGATATGAGACCCTTGTCTGTTTTATGGCTAGGGAAGATCTTCTCCGAATCTGTGGGCTTTCTATTGATCTTGCTAGCTTTTTCCTTTGCCAGGCAGAAGCTCAGCAATTTCATGCAATCCCATTTGTCCAACCTTTCTTTGATTTTTCGTGTTTCTGGGTCTCTAGTAAGAAAATTTCGGCCTGTGCCAAGGAGAACGAGGGTTTCTCCTATTCCATCCTATAATGTTTTCAGGGTGTTTGCTTTGACTCTGAGGTATTTGATCCATTTGGAATTGATTCTGGTGCGGGGTGATATATAAGGATCTAGCTTTAGTTTTCTACAAGTGATTAACTAATTTTGCCAGCACCATTTACTGAACAGGCTGTATTTCTTCCATTCTATTTTTTTCGCTCCCTTATTGAAGATTAGGTAGCTATAGGTCTGTAGGTTCATTTCTGTGTTTTCAATTCTATTCCATTGGTCCTGAGGTCTGTTCTTGTGCCAATACCAAGCTCTTTTGATTACTATGACTTTGTAGTAGAGCTTAGAATTTGGTAGTGACATTCCTCCAACAATGTTCTTTCTGTTAATGATCATTTTTGCTCTTCGGGGTCTTCTATTGTTCCATATGAATTTTTGGATTGCCTCTTCTGTTTTCTTGAAGAATGAGTTTGGAATATTGATAGGTATCACATTGAATTTGTAGATAGCCTTGCGAAGTATTGCAATTTTCACGATGTTGATCCTTCCAATCCAGGAGCATAGGAGGTTTTTCCACTTTCTAAGTTCCGTTTTGACTTCCTTTTTCAGGTTTTTAAAGTTTTCATCATAAAGTTCCTTCACTTCTTTGATTAAGATAATTCCTAGGTATTTTATTTTTTGTGGGGCTATTATGAATGGAGTTGCTTTCCTGATTTCAGCCACACTTCTCATTGATTTTTGAGAGTTATTTTTATACTATGCTTCTTTGCCAAAGTTTTGAATCAGCATGAGTATTTTGGGAATGGAGTCTCTGGGATTCTTTAAATACAAGACCATTTCATCTGCAAAAAGGGAGAGTTTTACATCATCTTTCCCTATTTGTATACTTTTATGTTTGCATCTTGTCTTATTACTGTAGGTAGGAATTCTAATACTAAATTGAAGAGAAGTGGGGAGAGTGGACATCCTTGTCTCGTTACTGAGTTAAGAGGAAATGGCTTTCATTTTTCACCATTAATTAAAATGCTGGATATAAGTTTGTCTTATACAGCCTTTATTGTATTGAGGTATGTTCTCTGGATTCATAGTTTTTCCAGAGTCTTCATCATAAAGGGGTGTTGGATCTTGTGAAATGTTTTTTCTGCATCTATTGATATATCCATGTGGTTCTCATTGCTCTTGTTGATGTGATGAATTATATTAACTGATTTGCATATATTGAACCAGCTTTGCATCCCTGAAATAAATCCTGTTTCATCGTGTGTATGATTTTTTAGTTGAATTGTTGAAGTCGATTAGCCAAAATTTTGTTGAGCTGTTTAACATCCATGTTCATCAAAGAAATGGGTCTATAGTTCTCTTTCTTTGATGAGTCCCTGCCTGGTTTGGGATAACGGTTATGTTGGCATCATAGAATGAATTCGGCAGTGAACTTACTCTTTCAATTTTATTGAATAGTTGGAGAATGATTAGTGTGAGCCCTGCTTTGAATGCCTTGTAGAATTCTGCTGTAAGGGGCTAGGAAGGTGGCTCAGTGGTAGAGCGCATGCCTTGCATGCCAGAGGCCCTGGGTTCAATTCCTCAGCAACACATGAGCAAAAAGAAAAAAGCCGGAAGTGGCGCTGTGGCTCAAGTGGTAGAGCGCTAGCCTTGAGCTGAAGAGCTGAGGGAGAGTGCCCAGGCCCAGAGTTCAAGCCCCATGACCGGACCAAAAAAAAAAAAAAAAGAATTCTGCTGTAAATCCATCTGGTCCTGGGCTTTTCTGAGATGTGAGGTCTCTTATTGCTGTTTCTATTTCTATGCTTGTTATGGGCATGTTAAGTTTATTTAACTCATCTTGGTTCAGTTTTGGCATGTCAATATTTGATAGGAAAAAGTCCATTTCTGCCAGGACTCAAACTTATTAGCATAAAGTTTTCAGAAGTATTCCATTATAATGTTCTGATGGTGATGTTCCCATTCTCGTCTCTGAGTTTGTTTATTTGGCTGTGTTCACTTATTTTTCTGATAAGATTTGCTAAGGGTCTGTCAATTTTGTTAATTTTTTTCCAAGAACCAACTCTTTGTTTTGTTGTTTCTTTTTATGATGTTTTTGGATTCTAATTTACTTAATTCTAATTTAATTTTAATTATTTCTTTCTGTCTACTGGATTGGGGTTTATTTTGATGATCTTTTTGAAGGAGGTTCAGATGTTTTATTGAATTGTTGGTTTCAGGTCTCTCTAATTTTTGATGTAGGAATTCAGAGCTATAAACATCCCTCGGAGTAGTTTTTTATTTTTGCTGTGTCCCAGAGGAGCTGGTAATTTGTGTATACATATGATGCATAAAACAAAAGAAAATCCAGTGAGGCACATTGAAAATAACTTTATTTACACTCGAAATGGGCCTGCATTTACCTTTTCCTGGGCTGTACACTAAGTGACAAGCCAGCCCCAACCACCAAATCTCAGACCTCCAATGGGCAGCCACACATAGGGAATTGGTCTGCAAAGCACCAACTCCCCAAATTATCATCTCCAAAGCTCCAAACTTCAATAGGTAAGGCGTTGACCTTTTCCCTTACTCCCTCCTTCTTTATAGAATTTCCTTCATTTCCCTTTTTCCCTTCCATCACTTCCTTTTTTTCTTTAGGCCTCTCCACTGTCCACAGGCCTACACTTCTCTGACCTGGTGGCCAATTGGAATACTTTCCCTCCTACTCTCCCTCAAATTCCTCTTCCCTCAAGTCTTTCAACTCCTGCTGTCTCATCACTTCCTTCCCTTGATTTTCTCCAATTCCATTTCTCTGACCATGCAGCATACACGTAGATTGAACCCCTCCATCACTCCACTTGTTCTCCTGCCTAACAGTTTTTAACCATCACTTCACAAACTGCCCGTTCCCCAATCACTTCTTCACAGCTAAACATGTGAGGATGACATCTTACCCCTTCCAACTACATACCCTGGCCCTTTGGTTGTATGTCACATGCACTCCAGATAGCCAGGACATGGGGCCACATTGATTAGTGGCAGTGCTGATTGTTAGGACCCTGTTGCTTTATACACCCCACACTGGTTTTCATGTCCAATCAAATCCTTGATTCCTTCTTACCAAATCCTAAAAATTCCCTTCTCTCCACAACAGGCTTAAAATGTAAATTTAATAGAAAATGAGTAAATTATAAAAACACACTAGTTAGCAGTAATTAACACTTAGTTAGTCTTATCCTTAAGGGATCATCTGAGTGTCTCTGAACAGTTCACCTTGCAGGCTTCTCGGTATATTGGTCCTAGCACCACCAAGTATGGTCCCTGACACTTTGGTTCTAATTCAGGAGCATGATGAATTTTTTCCCACACCAGATTTCCAGGCAAGAAAGAGTGAGTGAAGTTTTTTTTCCATCTCGATTTCTTAGTTTATTTCACTTACTTGAGGTCTAGCTTTTGAATTTATTGCTGAAGAAGAATTGCTATAGAATAAACTACAGTACTCTCCCCAAAGAAATTTGCCTTCCAACTGGATTTAATTTCTTATTTTATATTTGAACTTATCTGTTGCCATCCTGTTTATTTATTTTTAAATACTTTGTATTATTATTATTTTTAAGTAGTTGTAGAAAAAAGTTCCCATTCTACAAAACAGTATGTGAATACAAGGTGTCTGACGTCACCCATCCCGAATAACCCTTCCCTTCTCACACTTTTTTGTAAAGATTGAGATAGGTGATTACATATATTTTACATATGTCACAATATTGTGTAATTGTGATACTTAGTTAAAGTCACAAACACATTTTAACCTTGACAAGGCAAATTATCGTTATCGTGGTCTAAAGTTTGTTAATTCTATGAGCTTTGACAATCCAAATTATTTTTCCCTCCTCAGGTGATGTTTACATTTTGTTCCCTTTTGCTTAGTGTAAGCTATTCCCTCCTTCCCTCTCATTCCTCCCTTTCCATCAGTGTGTTTGGGTTACTTAGTTATTTTTCTTCTATGTCCAGTGCAGCTGATGGACACCTTTGTTGTATGTTGTTCCATTTCCCACTTATTCTGATCCTCCTCCTGGCTTCCCTCCATTGTGTGCATATTTCTACCATGTACATAGTAAAGAACATGGAGTCATTAAGGGTGATACAACAAAAAGAGTGGCTGTCCTTTGTTTCTCAAGTCCTGTTTACTTTGTCATACCTTCTTGCATTTTGGCTTTAGTATCCACATATCAGGTAGACCCTGTGCCATTTATCTCTTTGTTCTTGGCTTACCTCACTCAAATAATTTGGTCTAGTTCCATCCATTTCCCTACAAATGCCATCATTTTGTCCTTTCTAATGGCTGCATAGTGTTCCATTGTATATAGGTACCACAATTTTTGGATCCACTTATCAGTAGTGGCTCATCTGGGTTGTTTCCAAATCTTGGCTATTATGAACAGTGCTGCAATAATTATAAAGGTGTGTGTGTCTATGTATACTGGTTCCTGTTGTTCTGAGTAGATGCCTAGGAGTGGTATGGTGAGTTCATAGGACAGGTCGATATTTCGCTTTCTGAGGTACCTCCAGACTTCTTTCCAAGTGGTTGTATTAGTATTCATTCCCACCAGCAATGCAGTAAAGCTTCTCTTTCTTTGCATCCCTTCCAGTATTTGTCATTGGCTGAATTTAGGATGTAGGCCATTCTGACTGGGATAAGGTAGTATCTCAGAGTAGTTTTTATTTGCATTTCCTTTACAGCCAGGGATGATGAACATTTCCTCATGTGTTTCTTTGCCGTTTTTACCTCTTCTTCTGAGAAGTTTCGCTTGACCATTTCAAAATTGGTTTGTTAGTTTTGTAAAGGGTTATTTTCTTGGTAGAAATGTCCCTACCTTCTTCTGACAACTGGCGACTAGATAGAGAAGAAGTCAACTAACAAAGGCAAGAATATAATGGTAGACAGGTATGGACATTAGATGTGTAGTCTTACTTCTATTGACCTCCTGGCTCTGGTTAATTTTGATAGGGCAGGCACAAAGTGGCTGATGTGATATCATCTCCTCTTACTCCTCTCCATGTTCCTTTGTTCCCCACACTGGCTGAGTCTAGGTGCTCGTTGCTGGGATGGTTAGTCCCAGTTGGTATTCAAGGAGGCTTGAACTCAAGGCCTGAGCACTGTCCTTGAGCACTTCTGCTCAAGGCTAGCACTCTACCACTTTGAGTGATGGTACCACTTGTAGTGTTTGCTGTTAGAGATAAGAGGCTCGAGCCATGCTTCCAGCCTGGCTCTTTGCAGGTTAGTTGGGAGCTGTAGTTTGAGGGATTTTTCAGCCCAGGCTGGCTTGCACTGCAATCTTTTCCACAACAGCTCTTAGTTATTTCCAATTAAAACAACAAGGAGATAAAATATAATAAATAGAGCTTACCTGGTCCTTATCAAGAATTGACCAAATTTTCTGCAATGACAAAACTCGTTAGATGTGAGAATCTTAGCACAGATATTCCCAATATGTTAGAATTATGTAGTCAGTACTAGACTATACAACAAAAAACAAAAAAGGCAAAACTCAAAACAAAATTTTTGACAACATTATTGAGACATCTTTGCTAACAAAGCACATGAGATGGTTGGGCCTCAGTTACCAGGGTCTGTGAAAAGAGCAACTTTTTAGCAATGCATATCAGAATAGATGGATAGAGGAATAGCAAGCTTCTTGGAAGTGTAAGGGTTGGATGGGGCAAAACCCTTAACCCACCATGTGGCCAAGATGGCAAACTCAAGATGGCGAATTTCTGAAAAAATGCAAAGAAAGCCTGAACAAAAAATCAAACCTAGTTCGGCTAGCCTTTGAGAGGGAACCTAGAGGGGGTCCCCGGGAACCAGTCCATGTTGCACTCTTCAGGGCACAATCCAAAAAGTTGTAGAGATATAGAAAGTTGGACATGAATAGCAGAGAGCAAAGAGAGCCTGAAAGTAAAGAGACTTCTGACAATATACCATTGCAGAGGCATAAACTGTCTAAATCTGAGAACAGCAAAAAATATTAGGTCATCTGGCTATCCAGGGAGTGCAGGAGGCATGTCAGCGGGGTTTCACAGCTCGGGCATGACTCACAAGACCCCATTAAATATGTTAGAGAGTCAGTTTGGTGAGTGAAGGAGAGCTGACCAGGAAGAAGCAGTGTCCCTGCTTGCCACAGACCCCTATAGAGAGAAATGGCTAAGCCCCCGAAACCAGGCATTCTCCCGTTCAGAGATGACCATCCTTTCTGCTAAAGGCCATAGGAGCTCTCTTGAAAGGCGCCACATCTGAGCAGAGATTGAGCAACAGAGAGCCGTGGAGAATAGTTTCATTCACCAGAGTAGAGAAGTGGTGTGTGGATGTGGATGTGAAGGCCGGCAATGGTATTGGTGAAAAGTCTCACATGGTGTCTCAAGGCAGTTTGTTTTGCAGAAAAGAGGTGATTAGGACATTCTAGCATTTCCTACTCAAAAACCTCATCTCAGTCATGGCACCATTTGTAAGGTATATTAAATAGGTAGGTTTCATTAAGTAGCCCATGAAGAGAACACCACAAGGTATTCAGGCATGAAAAGAAGTTTATTTACCAAACTTCTGCCCTCACCATACATGGTAGAGAAGAATGGTTGAAAAGGAAAGGGGAGGATAGCAATTTGTATTTCTGTAAAAATTCATCCATCTCTGCTAGGTTTTCCTTCCTTGGTGAGTAGAGTCTGGAATTATTTCTTTATGATTGTTTTGATGTCTTGGATGTTTGTTGTAATTTTTCCTATGGTATCTCTGATTTTATTGATTTGGATCTCCTCTATTATTTTTTAGTTACTCTTGCCAGTGGTCCCTCAGTTTTAGTGACTTTTTTTAACAGCTTTTAAAAATTAAATTTATTTATAATTTTCATAGTCTCTGTCTCACTAATTTCAGCTCTCATTTCGGTTTTCTGTCTGTCTAGCAACTTTAGGTTCAATTTTTTCTTGTTTCTCTAGCATTTTTAGTTGCAACATAAGATCGTTTACTTGTTCTATGTTTTCGTGATGTGTGCACTGAGAGCAATAAATCTGTCCCTCAGGACTGCTTTCGCTGTGTCCCATTGGTTTCTTTGTGATATATCTTCATTTTCACTGAATTGTAGGAACTTTTTAATTGCTTCTTTAATGTCTTCTGTGATCCTTGTATTGTTCAACAGAGTGCTGTTTAATTTCCATGTGTTTTTTTTTCTACTTTATGCCTTGTTATTGAAAACTAGTTAGATTCCACTATGCTCAGATAGAATTCAGAGTATTATGTCGATCCTCTTTTATTTGCTTAAATTCCATGTATAAACTAAGAAATGATCTCTTTTAGAAAAAGTTAGGGGGGTTGCAAGAGGAAGACCCTACTGGTGTGAATACCTGTAATTCTAGCTTCTCAGGAGGCTCAGATATGTGTGTTCAGGTTCAAAGCCAGCCTAGGTAGGAAAGGTCATGAGGCTTTTCTGGGGTTGCTCAGTACCACACCCTGCCTCAAGTCTGGGGTTGTTCACCACCTTTGCCACCATGGGCTGCTTATGCAAGCCACTATGGACAGGCGCCACACCCCACTACGGGTCCAGAGTTGTTTGCTGCCGCTGTTGATGCCACTGCTGCTGCCCCAGCTGTTGGCACTGCCCCAGCAGCTGCCACTGCCCCAGGATCAGCTAGGCCACTTGTGCAAGCCAAGCACCCCACCACATGTCAGGTGTTAACCACTGCTGCTGTCTCGGGTTAGGCTAGGCCACTTATGCAGGCCAGTATGGAGAGGCACAATCCACCATGGCTCTGGACATGTTCACTGCAGCTGTCCCCACCTCAGCCACCGCTGCTGCCCCGGGCTGGTCTGGGCAAGTGCCAAGAGCCATTGTGCCCTAATTCTGGGTGGTTTGCCACCACTGCCAGCTGCTGTTACTGTTCCAGGTTAGGCTAGGCTATTTACACCAGCAGGACAGAGGTGCTACCCTTACAGTCTAGGGTCGTTTGCCATTGTTGACAGCTGTTACTGCTCCTGACGGGCTGGGCTACTTGTACCAGCCAGGCAGAGGCGCTTTTCCAGGGAGGGTGAGGGGAGTCTTTGTTCTAGCTCTGCCTTCTGCGATTTCTGTTTGTATATTCTGGGTTGGCCCAGCACTTGGAAGTCTCCTGGGAGACTTGGGATGCTTGTGCATGTGTGGTCCTCAGAGGGTCCAGACCCGGGGCACTTAAGCAGCTTGGCACAAAACCCCATCATTTAAGCTGCGCAATGTGGAGCCCCATCACCAACAAAGGGTGGGGGAAGGGTCTTCCCACTTTACTGTCTGTGTAGGTTTTTCCCTTTTATTTTTGCACTTCTTTTATCTCTCTGAGAAATTGCATTTTTGTGGGTCACTTGGAGAAACAGAGCATTGAAATCCAAACTCTGTATTTGGTTGGAGAGAGCTGTGGTGTTTCCCTGCTGTTCCATCACCTTCTTGGTCCCACCCATTCAGATGGAGTTTTTCTTATCCGGCCAGTGGGTCTTGGTTACAAAAGGATAGGTACATAAAAGAATATGTTGTAAAGACTGTAGATTGTAGTTAGACATTTCTGTTAATATAGGCTTCCTAATTTTAGGAACCCAGGGGGGTGTTCTACACTAAAGTATTTCAAAGGGATTGAATCCTTTAACATAAGGGCTACATCTTGCTCGAAGGAGGGTGAAGTGGAGGAGGCTTACCTAGCCATATCCAGTCTCTGTATTAATTTAGTTAAAGTTTTCTTTAAGGTCATATTCATTCTTTCTAGTGCTTGGACTCTGAGGCTTATAAATGGATTGTAACTTCTAATTTATTCCTAGAGCATTAGTTAATAATTGAGAACTTGGGCCATGAATGCAGGGCCATCTTTGGACTCCACAGCTAAGGGTAAGCCAAATCAAGGTATTATTATATGCCTCAGCTCAGCCTGAAAAAATGTCCACTATTGCTAACAGATACTAATAGCCATACTTTCCAGGCTTTACCTCTGTGGAGTCCACTTTCCAAAAGTCACCATCTGAAGTTCCTCACATATGAATTCTTTCCATATGTTCTAGGATTTCAGCATTTACTTGTTGGAAATTATCTACACACATTGCAAAGTATTGTCAGGCTGAGGCTCCACCGGTTTTCAGAACAGTTTTAGGCAGTGTCCTCGGGCAATTTACCAGGTTGCAAATATCTACATGTAAACTGACAGAAAGCTTGAGCCTGTATGCATTTTTCACAAGTTCAGTGTCAACATTTGCACACTTATTACCACTGTTTTTGCTTCTTCCTTTAATATTGATAACTAGTAGCTGTAGAGAACCAACTGGTTTTAGACTGGTCTCCCAAGCTACCTGATCAGCTCAGATGTTTCCCTGTATCTTAGGGTCTCTAGTTTCTTTAACTCCTGTATAGTACTCTGAACCTTGAAGACTTCTTCCATTTTATTCTCCTCCTTTTATCTCAAACTTGCTTTCATGATCCCACTCTCTTTCTCAATGTGCCCCTTAACCTGAAAGTGTTTTGGCAGGGTCACAGGAGAGTTCCCTTGACTGGCCAACTGCTGTTCCTTCTTACAACACCTTTGCTTGCTCTTCAGCTCCCCCCTTAAGTTCACAAAGGTGCTATTGAGAGGTATTTTTTCCCACCTCTACTTGTTCCACTGGGACAAGATGCTTCTACATTACATTTATGGTGAAGATCTCAGCAATCTTTTGGGGCTTTTACTCTAGTAGTTTCTCTTTCTAGTTTTCCACTTCAGTGTATTTTTGTGACAGATATTTCAACTGTTTGTTTAGCTCTTCTGTTTTTCTTCCCAATATTCTTTCCCTTTCCATGGCATTCTCTATCAAAGCAAGTCCTTTAACTCTTTTTGAAGAGAAACAATCTCTTTCTTGAGCCTTATATTTTCCTGTTCTCTTTTCTTGGCTTCATCTTATATGGCACAGCACTTCCCCTTCTTTTCTGCTAACTACTCTTTCCTTCTTTCTCTGTTGCTTTGAATTTCTGGTGACACATTTCAATGCTTATAATCGACATGTACTTCAGTCTAATATAATCTTATATCAGGTCCAGCTCCTTTTTCTTTTTTTTTCTTTTTATTTTGGGTCCGGTCATGGGGCCTGAACTCTGGCCTGGACACTGTCCCTCAGCTCTTCAGCTCAAGGCTAGCGCTCCACCACTTGAGCCACAGTGCCACTTCTGGCTTTTTTCTTTTTGCTTATGTGGTGCTGAGGAATCAAACCCAGGGCCTCATGCAGCAAGGCAAGCATTCTACCAGTGAGCCACCTTCCCAGCCCCCCAGCTCCTTTTTCATAGCCACAATTTCTTAATGGAATTCAGAGGTCCTTTGCATATTTCTCCAGAGCTATGAACACATTTTCCATGTGGTTAATGTGATTACTTAACCTGTCATTTACATTTTCCAGGTGGTTAATGTGATTATGTAACTTGTCATTTTCTATCTTTCTCCTCCTTGGACATTTCTCTTCCTAATGTCCATTTTGCTTGATTAAGCTCACTGATCTAGTCCTAGTGGTTCCCTACTGCCATTTGCAAATGAATTGTACTGTCTTTGCCAAAGGTTTCTTGATCCCTATTCTAGTGCTCCTACCAAAACTCAAACTCCCTTCTTAGACTCGTTTTTTTTCAGGGTGTCTCTGTTATCAAACACCAACTGGGCAAACACTTTACCTCAAAACCTTCTAACTTTTCAAGCTTTCTTCTAATATCTGTGGCTGACTGGGTAACAAAGGCCATATTTAGGGCTTTTTCATTCTCCAGGACTTAAAGATCTATAGCCTTTAGGTCCTATAGGCTTCTGGCAGAAGTTCCAGAAAAAACATTAGGGTACTCACTGGGGAATAGTACCATCTCACTCACCTTAGATTGAAGACTTGGCTTTCTAGCAACTGCGGTATCCCTGCTAGCTAAACCTGGAAATAATTGGTAAGCACCTCCATACCTCGACTGCTGTTAGTCTCAGCTTGGGTAAGTCTGGGGAAAGAATAGCTCCAAGTAGTCTGGTTCAATAGTGGGGCTACTGTCTGGTCCAAGGACTAGCGTCAAGTCACCGACAGTATTCACTCCCTTTTATACCAGGTGAGAAGCACCTGTAAAATTTGCTGACAGTCATCCCAGATGTGCTTGTGTGTGAAAATTACTGTCTCTAATGAGGTAATGAGCCCCTGTTTTATTTTCTGAAAAGGATGGATTTTTCTGTTTCCAGTTATACAGGTCACTACTTGTAAAAGGAACATATATTAGAAAGGGGTCCTGCCCACCATCTCTTCTATGTTCCTGTCTCATGGGTAATAAGAGTAACATACACATTGTACCACCTCAGTCTGGTACAAGTAACTGAAAGGTTAAAATTTGAGGCAGTGACCACCACTTGTTGCTTGTTTCTGTCTAGCAAAGCAACACGTGATGGTAATCAAAATACCTGGTTGATTATGTGCCTATATAAGACCTGCAAATCTTTAGCTCGGGGCTCTCCTCCTAGGGTCCGCTGTGTCAGAGTACAGGATGAGGCCCAAGTTGCAGGCCGTTTAAATAAAACAGCTATATAGTCTGACTCTCAGTGGTCTTATTGCGGGGGGTCCTGCGACCTTGGCATAACAGTAACCACTTTTGATATGGGAGGACTTATTAGAGTTGCTGATGACAAAGAATAGGAGAGAGAATACATCAATGCATCTTCCTTTGAGGGATTCTGTAAACCACAGGGAGAATATTTTTTGGATATGACAACCTAAGGCCTTGTTCTCCCATCCTGAGAAAAGGAGTAAACAGGTGCATACAGGACACAGATAGAACTATCAGCATACATACAAAGACCAAGAGCAACAGACACTTAACCCACATGTCCCATACCTCTCAATGTTGACCTCTACACGAGGTCCCAGATGACAGAGAGAACTTCCCAGATTGCCTCTTGAGGAGGCCACAGATGACCTCTGGAGGATGTCACATATGTCCTCCCTAGGTGGCCCTAGATGACCTCTCATGGAGGTTTCAAATGGATTCCCAAGGAAGTGTCAGATGACCTCCAAAGGAGTTTCCAGATGTCTTTTCAATGAGGCTGAGGTTACCTCTCAAGTAGTTCCCAGATGACCATTCAAGGAGGCTACATATGAACTCCAGAGAAAGTTCCAGATAACCCTCTTGAGAAAGCGACAGATAACCTCCAGAGAAGATCCTATAGAGCTTCTCAAGGAAGTCCCAGATTGCCGCAGAATGGCTCTGTCGGGACGGCACAGGACACCTAGTGGGGGTAACTGGAACAGGTAGGAGAGGGCAAACAGACAACTCAAACACAAGAGGAGTGAATGCTGAGTGTGATTTATTGCAGAGGATGACAGGCTTTTACAGAAAAAAAGTCTCCATGAGAAAGTGCAAAATGTTACACAATCTTGTTGCAAGGCTTTGGGTGGTCACCAGCTGGTCACCTGATCTTCTTCTTGGATGATGAGCTATGATGATAGGCACTTGTTTCCGGCTTTACCTCATCAACCCCATAAGAATAGCAAAGTACAATCGGTTTTGAGATGCTTATCACCTATCAACCATTAACCAGAGCATCTGGGCAAGGTGTTAGACAGAAAGGCATAAACTCTAGTATTTTATTTTTACTTCTGCTTAGTTTTGTATTTTATGCGTATCAAATCTTTTCTAAGCAATTTTGCTTCTTTGCTATTCTTTAGAGGGTCCCCAATTTGTGGCCAAAAATCATGATATTCAGTATGCTTAGATAAATCTGGCCATACATCAAATTCAGGCTCATAGTGTCTTCTCTGTAACCCTTTCACATTATCGTTTACTCTTCTCCATAGAGGCCTTAACTGTCTCATAAGTTCTTCCTTGTTCTTTTTTGATAGTAAGCCCCAAGGAGACCTAGATCTAGCAAGTCTCTCAGTAAATGGAAGAGAGTAATAGGGAGTTCTTTCTCCTAAGTAATTTACCCAATGTTTGTCATCCTTATCATACACACCTGTAAAAGGCTATGGATCTGGGGGAAGTCTTTGAGGCCCTCTTGATAAGGGAGGATCCCACTAGCGTCCCCTAATAAGCCACTGCCATCTTCCATACACCAATCTTTTAGGAATCTTATTTAGTTTTCGGTCTAAATATCCCTCTACATCTTTCTTATCTTCAGGATATCCATATGGGTCTATTGTATATGCTTCAGGATTAAAGGGAAGTCTCCAATAGCCATACACTCTTTCTGCTCTAGCCGTGCCTACAGCTTCTTGTAAATCTCTTATAAGCAATTCCTTCTGCTGGAGTGAAGTCATAAAACCCCCAGTGCTTTTATTTTCACTTATGACTTGTCTAATAGCCTCCATAAGAGGGGCTTTCAGGGTAGCACTTAAATCTGGTGGATTAGTCATATTCTCAGGACACTCATCGGATGTTGGAGTCGTCATCACTTCCAAGAAAGAGTCCTGAATAAGAGAATGTTGAGCATGAGTAAGTAGAACAAGTATCAGGAACAGTAAAAGAATAATGGGCACTCCTATGCAGCGAAGGAAAGAGAAACAAGAATAAGAACACATCTTTCTCAGGGGCTTGCCATACTTTCCAGGAGATAGGCCTCTTTGAAGCCCCATTCTCAGATCTGATAGCAGTTGTTCCATGCTAAGCAGACTCCACTGGAGTTAGGCGTCCAAAGACTGTCATAGTTTTCTCAGCATGGTAGCCTGAGATGACCTCCCAAAGAAGCTCCAGATGACCTCAGGAGGTGGTCCTAGACTGCCTCTTAAGAAAGCCCCAATGACTACTTTTGAAGAGGTCTCAGGTGGCCTCCTGAGGAAGCCCCAGATGACCTCTGGAGAAAGTCCAAGAGGGCCCCTGCAGAAGGCCCCAGATGACCTCCAGCGTAGCTCTAAGATGGCTTCTCAAGGAAGTCACATATGTACTTATGATGAGGTTCCAGATGGCTTCCCATGGAAGCCCTACATTTTCTCTCAAGTAGGTTCCAGATGGCA
Organism: Dipodomys spectabilis; assembly: GCF_019054845.1. NCBI lineage: Eukaryota > Metazoa > Chordata > Mammalia > Rodentia > Heteromyidae > Dipodomys > Dipodomys spectabilis. Next base: position 300,807 of record NW_024871092.1, on the reverse strand, counting down.
TCCCAAGGAGGCCACAAATAGCTTCCAGAGGGGTCCAAAACAAGCTGGCAAGCTTGCCAAGATGCACCTTTAGAGGTACATAACTGACTTTTTTCCATGTTGGACCTCCGGAGAGAAACACTCGAGGTAGACTTTCAACCCTGAGGGCTGACACTCTCACCTATGGGGATTTTTCCCTGGGGCCAAGGCCTGATGAAATCCAAATGGATTATCTCAACGGAGTCTACAAAAATAAGGACCTCTTTAGTTCAAGAAAATCCATCAAGACACGTTTTTATAATAAATGTTCTCCAACCCACCAACTCCCAAAATTATGATATCCAAAGCTTCAACCATCCAAAGGAAAGCCTCTTTTAGCCTTCTCTTTGTCTCTCCTTCGCTACAGACCTATACTTCTTTCGAGGTCTTTTCCTTTTTCCCTTCTACCAGTTCCTTCTTCTCTTTAAGACTCTCCACTCTCCACAGACCTGAACTGCTTTGCAAGGCTCGTCAGTTGCCATCCTTCACCTTCTGCCCTCCCTCAACTTCCTCTCCACCCATGTCTTTCCCCTTATGCTATCACACCACTTCCTTCCTTCCAGGACTTTTTCCTTTTTCTCTCACCTTCTATTGCTCTCAACAAGCAGCCTATATAAAGTTTGGACTTCTTTTCCAATCCAACTGTCTGTTTTCAACCATCACATCCCAAACTGCCCACAGCCCAATCACTTCTTAATAGCTCAACTCGTGATTAATGCACCAGTCCCTCCCACAGGATGCCTCACCTTCTTTGGTGGCATTCTTTGTCCTCTCCAGCTGGCCAGGAGATGGGCCCATGCTGATTATTGGACTCTATTGATTATCTGGCCCTGCTGATTATTACAGTATCCTCCTTGTGAACTAGTAGCAATTGAAATTGGAAATTTGATTGTGGTATGACAAACTTGTTGTGACATCACAAACCCATTTTGACATCATCACTACTACGACATAACAAATCCCTTGTGACAACATTGTCATTGTGACATCATGATTCCATTGTGACATCTCAAATCTATTATGACCTCTTAGCTCCTTTGAAAAATAACATGCCCTTTTCAACATCACAGTCCCTTTGTGTACCCATATCCTTGTTGTGAACTGACAGTTGAGATCAGACATGACATTAAAACATCAAAAAGTGTTTGTGACATCCTCAACAGTGTGACATCACATTTTCATTATGAGAGTATCAGCTCATTGTCACATCACCAAACTCTATGACAGAATCGCATTAGGACAATAATTCTCGTTGTGACATAATAGACACATTGTGAATGCCTATTCTGTGATTTCATTGTATTTCAAATGTGGCATGAAAGTTGATATCAGAAACGCAATTTTGTGCCTACAAACCATTTTGACATCATACTAACTTTGTGACATCACAGTACCATTGTGATATCACTAACACAATGTGACATCACAAACCTCTCTTGTCCTCATAACTTTTGTGACATGCTGACATTGTGATATCTTAAGCTTTTTGCCCTCATAATATGTTTTCAACCTCATATTTCATGTATGACTTGAGATAACAGAAATCAACTGTGAAATCATGACCATTGTGACATCACACTGACAGATGTAATGATCATCGTGTCACATTGTGACATCACAAAAGGTTTTGATGTCACAATTAATTGGTGTTGCCATACGTTAAGGGGTCTATGATGTCACAATTTGTTTGTGATATCCAAATGGCATAACAGAACTCATTTGTCTTGAAATCACAGAGAATATGAGTTCACAACAGACTGTGGTATCTCCAGTCATGTGTTTTCACAAATGTTATGAAGTCCTAGGAGGATTGTGATGTCACAGTGTGACACAATGTTTATATCTGGAGTCTGATGTCACAATGGTCATGATGTCACAGTGGATTTCTGATATCATATATCATAACTGAAATATTATAAGGTTGAAAAAAGATTACGAGCTCATAAAGGGCCTAAGATATCCCAATTGCTGCACATCACAAGACATGAGGACAGGGCAGGTTTTTGATGTCACGGTGTGTTAGTGATATCACCATGGCACTGTGATGTCACAAAGTGATTGTGATGCCATATATTTATGCGATCAGAATATATTTCTGACATCAACCCACATGCCACATTTGAAATAGAAGGAGAAAAGAGAATGGGCATTTATAATATGTCTATGACATCACAATGACAATAAATATCATAATGCTATGAGGTCATTGTAAAATGGTGATGTTGCAAGGAGGTAATTGTGTAATAATGAATATGTGTTGTCAAACTGGTGATGGAGTCACAAAGGGTTTGTGATGTTACAATGGCATATATGAATTCAATTGTCATGTGTTCACAATGAAGATATGGGTACACAAAGGGACTATGATGTCACATATGCCATGTGTGTTTTCAAAGGTACTTAGGGGTCATGATAACTTTATGATACACAGTTGTGATGAGGTTAAAATGGGATTTTGATGTCATAATGATTTTGTAATATCTCAAACACAAGTCCATTTTCAATTGTTCTTATTTCACAATGTGCATACAGGTTCAAAGAATGAGCTGGAAGTCATAAAGGACATGAATTTTTAAAAATGTTAGGAAGTCATTTTAGATTCGTGAATATAAATGGGACAGTGATATCACCATGATAATGACAACTCATTACATCATGTCAAAATATTGTTTTGGTGTCACAGTTAGTTGATGATTCCAAATTGGTGGTGAGGTCACAAAATATTGGTGATGTGTTGGGCATGTCACAATGACATGATGATTCTCGTTTGTCTTAACTTACAATGAGTATATGAGTTCACAATGGGACTGTGGTTTCTCCAAAAGTATGTGTTGTCACTCATACATAGAAATCCTAAAAGGTTTGTGACGTCAGAATTTGACACAATGGAGGACAAAAACGCCTAAAGTATCAGAATTGCAGCATGTCACAAAAGTTATGATGAGAGGATAGGTTTGTGATATCACGGTGGGTCAGTAATATCACAATGGCAACATGATCCACAAAGGGATTGTGATGTCACGATGGTTATGAATTCCTGATTTGTTTATGATATCAACCTACATGCCACATTTGAAATAGAATGAAATCACAGAAAAGGCATTCATAATGTGTTTATGATGTCACCATGACAATGTGAAGTTATAATTCTATCATATCATTTTAGTTATGTGATTTCACAATTAGTAGATGGTATAAAATGATTATGTGATGTCACAATTATGATGATCTCACAAACTGTTTTGGATGTCAAAATGTCATGTCTGATTCTCAATTGTCAATATCTCACAGTGGGGCTTTGGGTACACAAAGGGACTCTGATATCACAAAGCTATGTATTTTTCAAATGTTATAAGAGGTTATAATAGATTTGGAATGTCACAATGTGATCCTGGTATCAAAAACAACAATGTGAAGTCACAATGGGTTTTTGATGTCACAGTGGTGATGAGGTCAAAATGGGTTAGTTATGTCACGAGTTTGTAATATCACAATTATTTGTCAAATTTCAATTGCTACTAGTTCACCATGAGGACACTGTAATAACCAGAAGTGCCGCTATAATCCACGGGAACAGATAGTCATCATGGCCTCCTAGTCTGGACAAATGGAGAGGGAGATGCATGACACTGGAGGGGGCAGGGCATGCTGTTGAAGGAGATAGGATGTCAAACCCCACAGGGTGAGCTGCCAAGAAGTGGACATTTCGTAAATGATAATTGAAAACTGGAAGGCAAGAAACATATTGCAGTTGGGGAAGAGTACAGCCTATATATAAGCAGCATTTTCAGAGCAAGAGAAGGGGAGAGAAAAAGGTTGAAGGCCTGGATGGAAAGAAGGGAAGAGACTGCTGGAGGGCAAAGACCTGGGAGGAGGGGAAATTGAGAGAAAGCAGGAGGTGAAGGACGGCAACTGGCCACATGGACAAGGCAGGGCAGGCCTGTCAAGAGTAGAGTAGCCTGAAGAGAAGAATTGAATGGTGGACGGAAAAAATGAAAAGACCTGAAAGGTAGGACAGATCTGTAGAGAAGGAGAATGAAGAGAAAGGATAAAGCCTTGTCCTTTGAAGTGTGGAGCTTTGGAGATCATCATTTTGGGGATTGGTTGTTTGCAAGCCAGTTAACAAATGGCTGAACTACTCTTTGGAGGTCTGAGGGTTCATGGTTGAGACTGAATTTAGCTCTCGGAATCCAGTCCAAGCCAAGGTAGTCACTTGTTACAAAATTTATGAGGATAAGACAGGTTTGTGTTGTTACATTGCATTAATGATATCACAATGTCAATATGATGTCACAAAGTGATTATAATGTCACAATGATGATGTAGTCACAATGGGTTTCTGAAATCAACCTATATACCACATTTGTGATAGAAAGAAATCACAGAATAGGCTATCGCATTGCCTCTAGGACCTCACAATGAAAATGTGATGTCATAAAGCCATGATGTCATTTTCATTTTGGAATGTAACAATGGGCTGATGGTATTATAACAACAATGTGAGCTCACTCTGGAGATGATGTCACAACGCGTTTGTAATGGTACACTGGCATGTCTGATGTCAGTTGCTTTGTAAACAATGACGACATGGTTACCCAAAGGGTCCAGATATCACAAACACCATGTGCTTTTTCAAAGGTGCTAAGCGGTCACAACAGGTTTGGGATGTCACAAGGTGATCATATTATTGTGGCAATATGATGTCACAATGGTTTTGTGATGTCAATTGGTGATTAGGTAGCACTTGGATAGTGATGTCACAATGAACGTGTAATATCACCATTACATTTCCAGTTTCATTCTACTAGATCACAATGAAGATACCAGTTCACATAAGGGGCTAGAAGTCAGAAAGGCCATGAATTTTGTAAAATATTATGAGGACATAATAAGCTGGTGAAATTGCAATGAGACAGAGATATCCCATTGGCAATGTGATGATACCATTACATGAGATAGTATAGTTTTGAAGTCACAAATGATGATGCCATAGAGGTGATGAGGTCACCTGTGATTTCACAATGGGATGGTGATGTCACAATCTAATGCCAGAGCTCTAATTGACAATGAATATATAAATTCATAAGGGATAATGATGTATACAAAGGCATATGTTGGCACAAGTGTAATGAGTCTTAACATGTTTGTGATATCCTCATGTGACTCAGTGGTCATGACATCTGGCAGTGTGATATCACAGAGGTCATCATATCACAGTGAATTTTTGATATCACATGTCATACCTGAAGTATTATGAGTTAAACTATTTATGAACTCAGAGAGGCCAAAGAGATCACACTGGCAGCATGTCAAAAATTTTATGAGGATAAGACTGTTTTGTGATGTCACAGTGGGTTACTGATATCATAATGGCAATGTGGTGTCATCAAGGTATTGTGATATTATAATGCTTATGTGGTCACAATGTATTTCTGATATCAACCCACCTCAAACATTTGAAATAGAATGAAATCACAGAATAGGCATTCCAATGTATCCATGACATCACAAATACATGTGATTTGATGTCATTGTTGTTTTATGATGTCATGATGGGCTGATGTTATCATAATGACAATGTGATGTTACACTGGTGATGATGTCACAAAGGTTTTTCTATGTTTTTTTTTTTGCTATGTTCAAATGGCATGCCTGATCTCAATTGTCATTAGCTCAACATGAGGATATGAGTACACAAAAGGCCTGTCATGTCACAAAGGCATGCTTTCTTTCAAAGCTTCTGAGGTCATAATAGTTTTGGGATTTCACAATGTGATCATGTTGGTACAATGGCAATGTGATAACACAATGAGTTTGTGATGTCTCCGAGGTGATGAGATCACAAAGAGTTAATGATGTCTCATCAAGTTTGTAATATAACAATGACATATACAATTTCAATGACTTCTAATTCACTATGAGGATACTATCATAACCATTGGGGCCAGAATTATCTGTGGGAGCCAATATTTATTGTAAATTCTTAGCTTGGCCCACCGGAGAGTGTGTGGAATACCGCCAAAGGTGGAGGTGTCAAGCCTCACACGGTGAGCTGTCAAGGAGTGATTGAGCATTGGGCAGTTTTGGAAGTGATGGTTGAAAACTGTTAGGCTTGAGATCCATTGGAAGGAGGAGGGATACAACCTGTATATAAGTTGCATTTTCAGAGCATTGTAAGGGGAGATAAAAATGGGAGTTACCCGGATGGAAGAAAGTTGTGAGACAGCAGAAAAAGAAAAACCTGAGAAGAAAGGAAGCTGAAGGAGAGCAGAAGGTTGGCAAGTGGTCACTGGCGCAGAGTAGGTCAGGCCTGTGGAGAGTGGAGACTCCTGAAGAGAAGAAGGAAGTGGTGGAAGGGAAAAAGGAAAAGACCAGGGAAGAATGACAGGTCTGTAGAGAAGGAGGGAAGTATAGAAAAGAAAAAAGCCTTGCCCATTGAGGTTTGGAGCTTTGGAGATCAAAATTTTGTGGTTGGTGGTTTCCAGAACAATTAATAAAGGGTGGGGTTGCCCATTGAAGGTCTGAGGTTTGGTGGTCAAGGTTGCTCTTGAACCTGGGTTTCCAGTCCAGGATAAGGTAATCACAGTCCCCTTTCTAATGAAAAAAGGTTTATTATATTAAATGTGACTCGATGGTTTGTCTCCTTGCCTTAGAGGTCATATGTCCATAAGTCCAAAGAAAGAGCTTGAAGTTTCAAAGTCCATGAATTTTCTCAGATCTGTTGAGGACATAACAGGTTTGTAAAAACACAATGGGAGAGTGATACCACAACTGCAAAGCACAATATCATGTCAAAATAATGATTTGATACAACAGTTAGTTGTTGATGCCATTCTCGTGATGAGGTCACAATAAGTTTGTGATGTCACAATGGGTTCACGATGTCAGAGTAGCATGGGAGATCTCAACTGTCATTAATTGGCAATGAATGTATTAGTTTAAAAAGGGACTGTAATGTCTCCAAAGGCATGTTTTGTTACAAATGTGATGCCGTTCTAACTGGCTTGTGAGGTCATAATGTGATACAATGATCATGATATCTGGAAGTTTGATGTCACAGGGGATTTCTGATATCACACGTGATACCAGAAATATGAGATTGAAAACAGATTATGAGCTCACAAAGGGCCTAATATATGGCAATGGCAGTATGTCACAAAACTAATAAGGACAGGACTGGTTTGTGATGGCACAGCAGGTTAATGATATCACAATGGCAATGTGATGTCACAAAGGATTGTGATATCACAATGGTTATATGGTCAAAATGGGTTTCTGATATAGAAAGAATTCACAGAATAGGCCTTCACACTGTTAAGTCTATGATGTAATAATGTCACTGTGATTTATAATGCTATGATGCCATTGTCGTTTGGTTATGTCACAATGAGCTGATGGTGTCATAATGACAATTTGATGTCATTGCTGATTTATGATGTTACAATGGTTATGAGGTCACATTATGTTTCTGATATTAACACACATGTCAAATTTGAAATAGAATGAAATAGCTGGGCACCTGTGGCTAACGCCTGTAATCCTGGCTACTCCAGAGGCTGAGATCTGAGGATCGAGGTTCAAAGCCAGCTCAGGCTGGAAAGTCTATGAGAATCTTATTCCCAATAAAAACCATTAGAAAACAAGAAGTGGCTCTGTGGCTCAAGCAATAGAGCACTCGCCTAGAGCTGAAGAGTAGGGACAGCACCCAAGCCCAAAGTTCAAGCTCCACGACCGACAAAAAAAATATTAAAAACAAGCATTCACAATCTTTTTATAACATCACAATGACAATGTGTTCTCATAATGCTATCTTGTCATTGTAGTTTTGTCATGTCAAAAGTAGTTGATGCTGTCATAATGACAATGTTATGTCACTCTGGAGATGTCACAAAGGGTTCATGATGTTAAATTGGCATGTCTGATATCAATTGTCAGTTCATAATGAGGGTATAGTTCCACAAAGGACTGTGTTGTCACAAAGGGCATGTGCTTTTTCAAAGGTGCTAAGAGATCCTAATAGGTTTGCGATGTCACAATGTGATAGGGATGTCAAATGACAATGAAAGCTCACAATTGTTTTGTGATGACACATTGGTGATGAAATCAGTTTTGTGAAGTCACATCTCATAATCACAAGTCCAATTTCATTGGCTACTATTTCACAATGAGGATATGAGTTCACAGAAGAAGACAAGTATAAAAGGCCATGAATTTTCTAAAATGCTGTGAAGACATACTAGGTTTTTGAAAACACAATGGGACAGTGATATCACAATGGCAATGTGATGTTGCAATATGATGACTTCATAATGTTTTGATATCACAATTTGTGATGCCACACTGATGAGTTCACAAGAAGTGTGTGATGTCACAATGGGTTGGTGATATCAAAATGACACATGTGATCTCAATTGTCATTAACTCACAATGACAACATGAGCTCACAAAGGGACTCTGATGTCTCCAAAGGCATGCATTTTCACAAAAATGATGAAGTCCTAACAGGTGTGTGTTGTCAGAATGTGACAAAATGCTGATAACATCTATCAGTGTGATGTCACCATGATCTAGATGTCACACTGGATTCCAGTATCACATTTCATACCTAGATTGGGTTTGAGAGGATTGAAATTTCACAGTGGGTTAGTGTTATCACTATGGAAATGTGGAGTCACAAAGGGATTGTGCTATCACAATGGCTATTAGATCACAATGTGTTTCTATTGTAATAGGTTTGTGCTGACACAATTGGTTGGAAATGTCACAATGGCATGTCAGATCTCAAATGTCATTAATTCACAATGAAGATATGAGTTCACAAAGTGACTGTGTTGTCTCTAAAGTCATGTGTTTCACAAATATGATGAAGTCCTAACAGATTTGTGAGTTCATAATGTGCCACCATGGTCTTCATGTCTATCAATGTGATGTCACAATGTTCATGATATGACAATGTTCATGATGTCAGCGTCAATTTCTGATATCATATGTCATACCTGAATTATGAGATTCAAAACAGATTATAAGCTTACTAAAAGCCTAAAATATCCTAATGGCAGCATATCACACAAGTTATGACTAAGTTATGACCTCCTTATCAGTATGGCATCATCAAAACATCATTATAACATGATGTTGAGACATCACATCGTAATTGTGAAATCACTGTCTCGTTGGGTTTTCACATAGTATGACCTCACACTATGAAGCTTCTTCTATCAACTGGTATCCTCATAATGAATTATGAGTAATTGAAATTGGATATATCATTTTGATATTACAAACAAACTGTGACATCACAAAGCTATTATGACCTCATCAACACTGTGACATCAAAAACCCAATGCGACATCTCATTTCCATTGTGACATTATGGATCACATTGTGCCATTCCAAAACTATTATGACTTATAACCACCTTTGAAAACTCATGGCCTCTGAAACATCACAGAACCTTTGTTGGTTCTATAACCTCATGGGGAACTAATGACAACTGACATCAGACATACCAAGTTTCCTTTACAAGTTTCCTATAACAAATCCTTTCTAACATCATAATTGTGATATCATGCTGTCACTATGACACCATCAGTTCATTTTGACATGTAAAACTACAATGACATCATAGCTTTGCAACATCACATTGTTATTCTGATGTCATAGACACGTTGTGTTTGCCTATTATGTTATTGATTCTATTTCTAATGTGGCATGTCCGTTGATATCAGAAAGCCATTGTGTGTTCATGACCATTTTGATATCACAATGCCTTACTAACATCACATTGCCAGTGTGATGTCACATTGCCAAATGGATGTCACAAAGGGATTTTGATGTGATAATGGTTGTGACATCACAATGAGTTTCTGATATCAACCCACATGCCACATTTCAAATATAATGAAATCACAGATTAGGCATTCATATTGTGACTATGATATCATAATGACATAATGGCAAATGCTATAATGTCATTGCCATTTTGTGATGTCATCATAAGCTAAAGATGTCATAACAACAATGTGATGTTACATCAGTTATGATGTCACACAGGGTTTATAATGTTACAATGGTTATGAGGTCACAATATGTTTCTGATATCAACTGACATGCCACATTTTAAATAGAATGAAATCACAGGGTGTACATTCACAATGTGTCTAAGACAGCAAAATGGCAATGCGATGTCATAATGCTATGAGGTCACTGTAGTTTGTTGATGCCACAATGTGCTGATGGTGTCATATGATTGATATCACACTGGTGATGACGTCACAAATGGTTTGTGATGTCACAATGGTATGTCAGATCTTAATTGCTATTAGTTTACAGTGAGGACATGAGAATGAAGTCACCATGACATACACAAATGAACTGTGATGACACAAACTCCATGTTTTTTGTCAAAAGTGCTAAAGTTCCTAACAGGTTTTGGTTGTCAAAGTGTTAATGATATAAAAATGGGTTAATGATGTCTAAACTATTTTGTAAAATCATATATTATTTCAAATTTCAATTGTTACAAGTTCACAATGATACAAGTTCACAGAAGGAGCTTGATGTCCCAAAGGCCATGCATTTTCTAAGATGTGATTAGGTCATAATAGGCTTGTGAAAGCATGATGGTACAGTAATATCACAATTGCAATATGATGTCAAATTCTAATTAATTGGTGATATCATAATAGTGATGAGTTCAAAATTGTTTTGTGATGTCACAGTAGATTGGTGATGTGAAAATGACATTCCAGACCTCAATTGTCATTAACTCACAATGAGTATACAAATTTAGAACGGGCTTGTGAGGATTCCAAAGCATTTGTTGGCACAAATGTGATTAAGTCAGAACAGATTTGTGATGTGACAATATGACACAATGGTCATTACATCTAGCAGTGTGATGTCACTATGCTCATGATGTCAAAGTATATTTCTAATATTTCATATCATTCCTGAAATAATATGAGGTCAAAAATAGATTGAGCTATCAATGGGCTTAACATAACACAGTGGCAACATGTCACAAAACTTTGGAGGACAGGACATGTTTGAGTTGTCACAGTTGTTTAGAGATATCACAATTTCAATGATACATCACAAAGGGATTGTGATGTCACAATGGTTATGAAGTCAAAATGTGTTTTTGATATGAACCCACATGCCACATTTGAAATATAATGAAATCACATAATAAGCATTCATAATGTATATATGATGTCACAATGACAAAGTAATGTCATAGAGGTATGATGTCATTACAGATTTGTGATGTCACAATGAGCTGATGTTGTCATAATGACAATGTGATGTCACACCGATGATTATATTGTAAATCCTTTGTGGTATTTCTTTGGCATATCTGATCTCAATTGACATTTCACAATGAGGATATGGATACACAAAGGGACTGTCATGTCACAAAAGCCATGTGTTTTTTCAAAGATGCTAAAGATGTCATAATGGGTTTGGGAGGTCTCAAGGTGATTGTAATGTCACAACAGCAATGTGATATCACAATGGCTTTGGGATGTCACATTGGTGATGAGGTCACAATGGATAGGACCAGTTTGTGATGTCACAGCAGGTTTCTATCACAATGGCACTGTGATGTCACAAAGTGATTTTAATGTCACAATGGCTTTGAGGTCATAAAGGATTTCTGATATCCACCAATATTGCTCACTTGAAATAGAATGAAATCACAGAATAAGCATTCACAATATGTCTATAATGTCACTATGACATATGATGTCATAATACTATGATACGTAAGTTTAGTGATGTCAAAATTGCATGTTTTATCTTAGTCATTAGATTACCATGAGGATCCCAAAGGTTGCTATGTGCTGAGTCCTTCAAAAGGCGCATTGTGCTGAGTCCATTACACAGGGTTCTTTGTGCTATTTTTTAAAATTGTTCTGAGTCCTTGAGAGGTAGGTATAGGTATCCCCAAAAATCGCACGCACACACACACACACACACACACACACACACACACACACACAAACATGGAGGGACACCTTGGTTTGTGAGGTGGATGGAGAAGAGGCTCCCAGCGGTTGGGCAGAGAGGAGATTGGGTCCCTCCCCCAGGGCAACTGCTGGGGTTGCGGGGAAGCCCTGACCTGAGGTGAGGCTGCTTCTGCCATGGCCTGGTATCCTTAGGGCAGAGTCAGGACAGCACAAAGCCAGGCATGGGGGCGTGGCTGAGGGGGGAGGAGGTGTGACCAGGGGAGGACAGGGCGTGGCTGAGAGGGCACATATCTGCTGTAGCCAGGGGCACACAGGGGTTGGAGCACTTGCGCAGCAGTGGCAGGGCAGCCAGGGAGAGAAGTGGGGGCAGAAAGACGAGAGAAGAGCAGGCACATGCACCAGGGATGGCACCCTCAATTCCTCTGCTGCTGTAGGAGCATGGGTCCGGGCCAGGAGCACAGAGCACACAAAGCCAGCACATCAGGCACATCCCTCACACCACCCCAGGGAGGCTCGAGGCTAGGTATGCCCTCATTCCTAGGCCCCTGCGCTGGGAGCTCAGATGCACCAGGGGCATGCTCAGCCCAGCCATCCACGGGCCCCTGCCCCTGCCGCATCTCCTGCTCTCCCTCCAGCATTGCATCGCCTCTGGCTCAGACCTGTGGCATCTCTTGGAGTCATCCAGTGATGGTGCGCCCCCAGCCGGTTTAAGGCCCTGACCCGGTATCAGCCCCTGGTCCTCTGCTCTGGGCCCAAGCATCCACCATGCCAGTGCCATCACACCACGCTGCACACAGAACCACAGCCTACATTTTCTCCAAGCAGCAAAAGTGAGTGGCTGCTCACAGGTCAGCACCTTACGACCTCCCCCTACCACTCCCACTACCCCCTCCCCCTTCAAATCCCGCTTCCACTATTGTGTCCCAACCACGGCTCCCCAGCACCAAGCAGGTCAGCCCTGACTCTGCCACAAATGAGACCCAGGAGTGGGGGGGTGGGGAAGTGGGTGTTGACTCTGGGAACTCACCCCCATCCCTAGTGGCTAGTATCCCTAGAAACGGAGAGATGCAGGAATGGGTGAGAAGGGTTCACCACTGAGCCCCTGGCTGGAGCATTGGGAGCCACATAGTCCCACATCTGCACCCTTTCTCTCCCTGGTGGGAACCTGGTGGCTTTCATGAGAGGTGGCAAACAGCACCTCTGCACCTGTCTTATTGGGTCTTTTCCTTTTTTCTGGGAGTGGGGGGTGTTGGATGCAGAAGATAGGCCTCCCTTGCTGTGTGAGCCCTTGTCCTCTGTGCTCAGTCACCCTTTCATCTGAGGAGGGTCCCAGAATAACCCACTAGGGAGGTGAGGGCGCAGGGAGTCAGATAGTAGGTGAATATATGGGAGGAACACACACCCTCAGACACACATATACCTGGCCTATCCCCCCACCCCAGCTGTCAACAGTACTCACAGGGTGATCACATTTCCCTGCTTTGCCAGCATCTGCTGGTCCTCCCTGTCCATCTGGTCTCCTTGTCCTCCCCAAGAATCTGCCCAGTTGCCCAGAAGCATCTAAGCTGGAACTAGGAGTCTGTCCATGTATGTAGCCTTTAAGACCCCATCCATTTCCTCAACACTGCCCCCACTCTGGGTCAGATACTCCCCTTGGGACCCCATGACCCACTGCTTTTTTCAGTCCTGGCTCTGAGGAGCCACCTGTCGGGAGATTCCTTCACCCAGCGTCCTGGCCTAGGGTTTTGGTGAATGGGGAGTTAAGGCTGGCTGTTCCCAACGGGAAGGGTATGGCCCTGGAGAAGGGGAGAGGCAAGGTCGTGCTGTGTCATTACAGTGGTGCTCCCCTTGGGTTGGAGCCCTTGGTTCTGACAAGGGAACGGAGAATGAGAACCAGCATGCTCCAGCTAATACATTGTCCCAGATGAGGAACCAACAAACTTAGGAGAGGTACTACTCTGAGTGTGTGTGTGTGTGTGTGTGTGTGTGTGTGTGTGTGAGAGAGAGAGAGAGAGAGAGAGAGAGAGAGAGAGTGTGAAAGAGAGAGAGAGAGAGACTCTTTCTCCTTGTACAGCCTGCCTGTCCTCAGGTGAGTGATCAGTTGGCAAATTGCAGGTGCTGCATGGAAGAGTCATCTGTCACCATTCTGGAGGTGTGTGTGTGTGTGTGTGTGTGTGTGTGTGTGTGTGTGTGTGTGTGTGTGCGTGTGTGCGTGTGTGTGAGTGTGTGTGTTGGGAGAGCAGGGAGATGAGAACAATGAAAATATATTTAAGTCACCATGTCTAAAAACAGCGAAAGTATTTTATTTCTCTCTCTGTGTTTGTATTTCTTGATTTTCTTTCTTTATCAATACCAAGTACAAGCCCAGCCACAATTTTTGTTTTTTCCTTGACAATTTCATGGCACCTTTATGGAAGATTTCAGTAGACATTACTTTCCTCCCCTTTCCACCTCTCTCTTCCCTCTTTCCTGTAGCCCACAGTAGCTGCTGGGCCTGAATGGGCCTCCCTTGGGAGAACGGTATGAATCCTGGACTGGAGTGGACGCCTGTCTTTATATCCCCAGCCAGAAGTTTGGTGAGGCGAATGTGATCACAGCCACACTCTTCCAGCCAGACACTCTGCTCTTGTGTGTTTCGTTAGAGGTAATTCAAGGGTTTGGAATGTGTCTGCCCGACATAATTAAGGAACGAGATGAGGGAAATGATAGGGCAGGAGCTGTGAAACTATGAGGTTTTGGGGACTGGCATACGGTGTGACATGGCAGATGGTTCACCATGACAGTGGATGAGAGGAGAACCATATCTAGGGCATTAACGGTCTCTATGGGCATCCAGGCATAGGGCTGTGGGCCCCCACTGGTGGTGAGGATACCCTCCTGGGGTAGTGCCCAGTGTCAATCCTCCCTGGAGTCCTGCAGAATCCAATCTGTGCCCGCCTGGGCTGTTTCCAGCTGGGCAGTGGTAGGCAAATCCATTCCCCCTACTGGAGCCTGCTCAGTATCAGGAGGTGGCAGTTAGCTAGGGCTTGCTGAATGCCAGTTTCTGTAACCTGCTATAGGCTGTCTGGAAGGAAAAGGGGACCACTGACTTTGGAAACCTTTAAGATTGATTGGGACAAATTAAATACCACATTTTCCAAGATTTTTAAATTTAAGCTGGCAATTTCCACTAATGCCTTGGATTATGGTTCAAATTAGATGGATGATTTCAGCCATCAAACAATGATGTTCATAGCGGCACAGACAGAGTTCCCAAGCCAGATTGTCTCCTGCTTTGAATGTTGTGCCTTGACTGCATTTCTCTGGCAGCTGTTGAATCTACCTAGCGTGACTACCCCACTTGAGGACATTGTGGGGAGCAGAGATTGTGACCTCTCCATCCCCAGCCTGCCAGCTATGAGCAGAGATGATTCCCAGCACCTGTACTGGACTCTGGGAGATTCATAGAACCCAGGCTGCCTCAAGAATCCTTCCTCTGCAACATGAAACTTAGGGGCCAGATTTGGTGGATGATCCTGGCTGGCCCAAGGGGTAGGACAGGAGGCCCCTTGAGCCAGGCCTTCAGCTCACAGCAAACTCATTCACATCTACATGGGGAATTGAGTGCCACACAGCTGGTCAGCTGATGGACAGAGATCTTTGAGAAGATAGGCATCCCAGAGGCCCTGGAATGTAGCGAGTACATAGTGGCTCATACCCTCAGAGCCAAAACAGTTAAGTGTGGTGGCACCAGGATGGGGTAAGACGGAGGAGGGAGAACTGTGGGAGAACTACATGAGGCTTCGTTCTCCCTCCCCCACAGAGGATTCTTACCTGAATCAGATGGGAACTTTCCGTAGTATTGTCATAGAAAGATGCCCATTTATTTATCCAACAAACCATTACAGTGTGCACCAGGCTCTGGGGGGTCATAGACAATGAAAAGTTTCAGGAGTGGTTCCACAGCCCATGAAGAAACCTTGGAGTGATCTTGATGCCAGGGCTTCAAGCCTGTCATCCTAGCTATTTAGGAGGCTGAGATCAGAGGATTGAGGCTTTTGGCCCTGGCAGGAAAGCCTGTAAAACTCTTGTCTTCAATTAACTACCAAAAACAAAACACCAGAAGTGGATGTGTGGCTCAAGCCATAGACTGCTAGCCTTGAGTAAAAAGGCTTAGGGACAGCACCTAGACTCCGAGTACAAGGCCCAGAACTGACACAAAGAAAGTAAACAGAGAGAGGAGGGAAGGACAGAGGGGAAAAATGGAAAGGAAGGAAGAAGGGAGAACATGCAAGCCTTGGTTTGGAGTCCCTAGATCAAGGGAGCCAACAATTCACAATCTTTGTGGGGACAGTTTCTGAGACTAAAGCCAGTATGTAGGACCAAGCCACTGACCCCTCAGCAACTGCATGCCGTCCAAGAGGTCTGTAATCACCTACTATAGAGGGAACCAGCCTCGGGTTGAACCTAGGGCTCAGGGTGGGTCACCAGGTTTCAATTATCCCCAGCCTCATCGAGTTTATTTTCTGATCAGATAAGAAGAAAGTTTCCAAAGGCTAGGGAGATATTGGAGTGAGAAATTTCCAAGGGGGGGGGTCAAAGGATAAGTAGGAATTTGAAGAGGGAGAATGATCCTAGGTCACGTGTGTCAGGACATTGGAGCCATGACCTCACCTGACAACATAGACTACCAACCTTTGATCCAGCCACACTGCTATTAAAAGTCCTGGCACCTTGGTTCATCATTGACAAACTGACTGTCGTTCACTGCAGGATGCCTGTGCAGTACATCCTTGGGGACTAGGATTTTCCAGGGTTAAATCTGACGATATCACCTCTGGTGTTCATTCCTCCACCAAAGACTGAGGTAAGCATGTCACTGCCACAGGACAGCCTGGGAATGAGGGCAGGAAGTGGCTCTCTTGTCTGGTTCAGTTTTTAGTCTAGATGGCAGATCTGAGATTCAGAGAGGGCAGGCTAAAAGTGTGGCAGACCTGGGTAGAGGCTGGTGGGAAAACCAGAGGCACTGGGCTCTAAGAAGGGTTGTTTCTTTGATAATACTCACAACATAGGAACATTTCTGGATAGAGCAGCCCTTTTCACCTCCCCAAGAAGGACCTAGATCCCCCCTGTCTCCATCCTTTGACCAGGAATCACTTTGGTTCCCATATCATGTGGTTGGATAACTAGATCTTACCTCATTGCCCAGTGTTCAGGCAGGACAGTGAGAGATCCTGATTCTTTGATAAGGTCAGGAGATCTTCAGTATGAGATTGTACTTGAATGTCCCAACTTGGTGCATGGTCAGGCCAATCTAAGAATGCCATAATGTACGGCATAGATTCTAGAGAATCAGAGCTTTATGGGGTCTGTTCTGGGAGTCTTTTGTATTATATGTAAGCTTTGAGCTCCCGTGTGCCCACTTGCTTCCCTTTCTTGGGTGGGTCTATGTTAGTAAAAGCTTGAAACTACGGCGTGGATTTTGTCTTTTATGCTCCAAGATAGCACTCTACCATTTGAATCACAGCTCCACTTCCAGCTTTTTTGGGTGTTTAATTGGAGATAAATAGTTCTCACAGGTTTTGTTGCTAAGTGGCATCCAACTGCAGTCCTCAGATTTCAGTCTCCTAAGGGGAGAGGATGACAGGAATGGAAAAGTTTGTTTGGCCGGGTGCCAGCAGCTCATGGCTGCTATACTAGGTACTCAGGATGTGAGATCTGAGGATCAAGGGTCAAAGCCAGCCTGGTCAAGAAAGACCCTGAGACTCTTACATAAAAGGAATTGCCAGAAAACCAGAAGCGGTGTGGCTCAAGCAATTGAGTGCTTGCCTTCAGTTGAAGTCCTCAGGGACAGCACCCAGGCCCAGAGTTCAAGCCTCACAACATAAAGAAAGGGAGTAACATATCTTTGCCCTCAAATGATGGTGGAAGTGTGGGGGTGTGGGGAGGGTGCTGTGTTTCGGAGACCAATTGCTGGCCTCTGTACAGACATTTGTAAGAACTCCCCAAGTTTGCCCCAGTTCAAAGCCACAGCTTCAAGAGGACGTGTCCTGTGATAGGCACGGTGTGGGCAAAATGGTGCAGGTGTGAGATTGTTGTGTCTTTATTTCCTCCATTGAAGGATAAATTTAGATGCTGGGTATCAAAATCTGAAGTGAAGTGTTGCAAAAATTTTGTGGCCTGACGAGATGGGTTTCCTCTGTGTATATGAAGGTGGTTGAAGCCGGAAGCCACCGGTTGCTCACAACTCTCATCCTAGATACTCAGAAGGCTGAGATTTGAGGACCGTGGTTACAAGTCACCTTGGGCAGAATAGTCTGTGAGACTTTATGATAGACCACTAGAGAACAGGAAGTGTTGCTTTGGCTCAAGTGGGAGAATGCTCAGCTTCAGCTGAATTGCTGAGGGACAGCACCTTTGCCCAGAGTTCAAACTCCTTGACCAACAACAACAAAAAAAGAGGTGACTAAGTTTTCCACATAGGAGTGTGTATAATTGGAATGCCATGCTGGTGTATGAGACATTCCAGATATGTGTGAGGCACAATGTTTTGTCTAGAGTGGGTCTGATGTCAGTACTGCCACCTTCTAGGGGGTGGGATCTGATCCTAATTGAGGGAGTTCATGTTTCTGTTCTCAGGGATTGCTGAATCCTTGGGCTATCCTGTGTGTGTTTGTGTGTCTGTCTGTATGTCTGACTGTGTCTGTATCTGTGTGTGTTTGGAGGTAGAAGAACTGGGCCTTGAACTCAAGGCCTAGGTGCTGTCCCTGAGATATCTTGCTCAAAGCTAGAGCTCTGACACTTGAGCCACAGCTACACCTGTGGCTATTTGGTGGTTCATTGTAGATAGGAGCCTCACAAACTTTCTTGTGTGACTGGTTTGAACAGTGATCCTCAGACCTCAGCCTCCTGAGTAACTAGGATGAGAGACATGAGCCACCCGTGATGGCTATGTGTGTGTGTGTGTGTGTGTGTGTGTGTGTGTGTGTGTGTGTAGAAGTTGGTTGTAACAAGGAGTGCTGGACCCTTTGGTAACTTCTAACTGCTGTCTTTGGGGGTGCATGGGCTTTGTGGCTGAGGTCTGGGGGCCTGGAAGGGTGAGACATTAGAAAGGGTCTCAGCACCTTTAAATTATAAGAGTAAGGGATTTTGTGACCTGGAACTGTGTACTACCTTGGGCCTGGTTGGTGGCAGAGGGAGCATGGGAGGACCTAGGGGTGGGGCCCATAGGTTTTGGCTCCCCAGGGGGACAGAGAGCGTGCTCAACACTTAGGAAGGATGTGAGCCCTGTTAGTATGGACCTTATTGGCATGGATCAGACTCTGGGTCATCTCATCATGATATCTGATGGGCAAGGCCAAACCTACTTTAAATCTTGACCTGTGATCTTCAGATCTCAGCCTCCTGAGTAGGTAGGGTTATAGGCATAAATCTTTGGCCCAGGGGCCTCAGATTCTTTTTGGTATATTAGGGTTTGAACTCCAGAGCTTAGGCTTTCCAGTCAGGTCTTTTTCCATGGGAGCCAAACATTCTGTCTTGGGCATTTCTGACATAGAGACTCCATATATGCTCAGGCTTGGCTGGATCATGGTCCTCCTGTGACAGGCATGCGCCACCATGCCTGGTCCTCTGTAGTTGGGATCGTAGATATGTAGCACCATGTTCAGTCATCGGTTCAGATGGTTGTCCCAAACTCAGTCCACAGCAGCTGATTCTTGACCACAGTTGAAGCTTTTGGTTCGGCCTGGAACCATTGGTCCTCAGTCTCCTCACAGGACAGTTGTGAGGAAACAAGGGATCAATACAAGGGGAAATGCGGGGTAGGGCCAGGCATAGAGGGAACGGTCATCAGATAAGTTTCTTGGCAATTCTGTGAGCATATAACAAGAAGATACCTGGAAAGGACTCAGAAGGGGCCTGTTATTTATCATGCCACAGGTTTGGGATTTTGAAACAAAACATGGCTCTCTTTCATCTTTACCCTATCCCATCAGGAAGGGGAATCCTTCACTGTTCAGCTTTGCAGCATTGGAAAGCAGGGCACGGAAAAGCTGGGTGACCTACTCATGACCCCCAGGTGACAGGAAGCTCGGCCTGACTTGTCTGCCATGTTCCCTAGGACAATGGGTGGTACTCAGTCCATTTCTTGTGGTAGGAAGTCCACTTATTGTCAGTAATGGGGCTTGAACTCTGGGCCTGGGCACTGCCCACAAGCTGCTCATATCAAGTTTAGGGCTCTACCACTTGAGCCACAACACCACTTCTGGTTTTCTGGTGGTTATTTGGAGATAAGCATCTCACAGACATTCTTGCCTGGGCTGGCTATGAACCATGGTCCTCATATCTCAGCCTCCTGTGTAGTTACCATTGTAGGCCTATGCCACCAGCAGCCGGCTTAAGTGTAATTCTCTCTCTGTCTCTGTCTCTATCTCTGTCTCTCTCTCAGTAACTTATTGAATATGTGCTGGAGGAGTTGGCTCAGTGTCCTCATATGGCTGGGACCCAAGGTGACCCTCTCATTCTGGTGGTAGTCTGTGTGTCAGGATCATTCTCGCATGGACTGCGGAACTAGCTCCCTTTGCTAAGCCCCTCTGTGCCCGGTGTAGACCGTGATGATTACTCATTGTCAGTCTGTCTGGTGAGTCCTTCACCACTACCCTCTGCTAAGACAGTTAAAGTAAAATGGATGAGGAGGCATTGCATTGTCCAACTGCACAGCACTATCCCGAACCTCTGATCCTCACTGCCACCTATCTGGCCAGAACCTGATTATAAGAAATTGAATTCACTCTATGTCTACTTCACGCTGCTGCAGTGTGTCATTTCGGGGAGTGGGGGCAGTGTGTAGAGGAAAGACATCAGATCAGACACCTCCTGGGGGACATTTGTTCTGTGACAGCATGAAGTCATTGCTGTGGATAAGGAGGAAGCCGGCATCAGACTGAGCCAGAACAATGCTCAAAGGTAGGTAGTCGGTTGAAGTATCAAACCCAACCGGGTCTGATTCCCACTCATAAAAAGGAGGATGTATTGCAGGTAGCCCAGCACTGGCCCTAGGGGATCGTGGCGGTAAGGTGCCAATGGCTCTCGCCTGTCATCCTGACTATTCGGGAGGCTGAGTTCTGATGGTTGTGATTCAGAGCCAGCCTAGGCAGGAGAGTCTGTGAGATTTTTATCTCCCATAAAATACTTCCTTCCCCCCCTGAAAAAAGCCAGTTGTGGTGCTGTGGCTCAAGTGTTAGAGCCACAGCCTTAAGTAAAAGAAGCTCAGGGATGACACCGAGTCCCTGAATCCAAGACCTGGGACTCACAAAAAATAAAATAAATGAATAGTGGGCACTTGTTATCTTACTACCAAAATGGATGGATACCTTCTTCACTCCCGTACTTGTAGCCATAGGTAAGGGGCTTCCTTTGATGTTTCTCTCCTCTTTATTATCTCTCCTGGCTTCGGTTGCAAGATAGAATTCAGATCATCCCACTTGATGTGACCTTAAGTACCCTGCCCTACCCACCATTCTTGGGGTGGGGATCCTGGATGTACTCACCAGTGGGTGAAAGAAGCTCCAGAGAGATGGAGGTAGGTATCCATGAAACTCATAGTCTCACACACACATACACACACACACACTCACCTAGGCCAACTCTCACTAGCCTTTTCCAAAGATACTTTATCTCTTGGGGTTAACTGACCTTGGAGAGAAAATTGATCCCCTATAAATGACTATTTTAACTAGGGCTTGCTAGCTCACACTAGATAAACAGAAGCTCAAAGGAAAGGTTCTGGACCTTGTTGGGCTCATGCTCACACTTGACATCCTGGCTCCTTGGTAGGCAGAGATCTGAGGATCAAAGATCGAAGCAAGTCATAAGCTGGAAAGCCGATAAGAGTCTTCTCTGCATGGAACCACCAAAAATCCAGATGTGGAGCTGTGGCTCAAGTGGTAGAATAGCAGTCTTGAGCATGAAAACTCAGAGAGACAGCTCCCAGATACTCAGTTCAAACACACACAAGATATGGCCCCATTTGTTGCCTCCAGACTGCCTGGGCCTCAAGTGCCCTCTCACAGAGAGTGATACCACACTGGTTCCTAGGTTGTGTATCAGAGCCTTCAGAAATTGCATGGTGAAAGCCAGGCCTTCTCCTTTGTGCACTCTCAACCCAGCTGGAAGGCAGAGCATGACAAGGCCAACAACCTGCAGAGTGGAGAAGATCCCCGTATGCCAGGGTGATTGGAGCGGGCTTCTTAGAGGCAGCACTTGAAAGGGGGTCTTGCTTAACAAGGAGGATGTGACAGAAAGCAGAGAGAGAAAAGATGCCACAGATAAAGGACAACATAGCAGAGCATGTTCTTTTCCAGCCAAGGCTGCTGGTTAGATACTCGGTAAAGATGTGTAAGACTGTCCCGAGACAGGCCCAAAGGGTCACATAAGAACAGCTATCCAATGTTGGAATTTTGTCTTAGCAGTAGTGGGCTCACATAGCACACAGGAAACCCTGGGTTCGATTCCTAGGTCCCACATACACAGAATAAGCTAGAAGTGGTACTGTGGCTCAGGTGGAAGAGTACTCACATCAAGCAAATAAAGCTCAGGGACAGCGCCTGTACCCTGAGTTCAAGCCCCAGCACTGTCAACGTAAAACTTCACTCCAAGGGACCTGGGTGACAGGTGGATGGTGTGCCCTGTAGCACTTAGTAGATCCATCCTTGCTTTGTGTCTCCTTCTTTGACAGAGGGGATCTGGACACTCTTTCTGCCCTGGGCACACCTGGACCCTGTTATCAGCAACCCTCCCAATGTCTTCCACTGGGACATGGAGCAGCTGGCCCCAGACATTCTCAGGTATTGGTTGGTGTGGCGGGATGATACAGGGAAGCCCGAAGAAGTCCTAGTGGGTCTGATATGCTCCAGACAACCAGGCCATCCAGAGGAAGCAGATGGGAGCTTAGAAAGAGATAGTGATGTGAAGGGGGGCGTTAACGCCCATGGCCCTCCCCAGATTCTGAGCCTCCCTTTGCTGTCCTTGAGGGAGGTAGAGGATCATAGTGGTAGTGTCTAGAGGAGGACTAGTTGGAAATTGTAAAGAATGAGACACCATAGGCCATGCGCTGATGGCTCATGCCTGTCATCCTGGCTAATCAGGAGGCTGAGATCCAGAGGGTTTTGTTTCTCAGCACAAGAAGGGAAGTCTGATGAGAGTCTCATCTCCAATCTCCAACTGGAAGTGGTGCCATGGCTCAAGTGGAAGAGCACTGGCCTTGAGCAAAATTCATCATCAGGGACAGTACCCAAGCCCTGAGTTCAAGCCCCTCATCCAAAAAAAAAACAGAAAAGAAAGACACCCCTTGCTTGCCAGAGATGGTGAAGGAGTGAGGTTGATGTGGTTGGGACACCAGGTTCTGGCCTCAGTGCACAGCCATTTCTAAGAACTCTCCAAATTTGACCGAGTGTGAAGTTACAGCAGGCTGGGCGTTGTCTTACCAAGAACTCCAGAGGTTGTGGCCTATCGTAGGCAGGGAGTGGGCAAATGGGAGCAGGGTTGGAGGGTAGTGTTGATTATATTCTCTCAAACCAAGGAAGAATGGCTTTGGATACTGGTGTCAAAGTCTGAAAGTGAAGGGTTGCATTTGCTTTATGGCCTGACAAGTTGGGTTTCCCCTGGTTGTAAGAAGGTGGCTGAAACCAGACACTGACTTTGCCTCACAACTGTCATCCTAGCTACTCAGGAGGCTGAGATCTAAGGATCACGGTTCAAAGCCAGCTTGGTTAGGAAAGTTGGTGAGACTTTAACTCAAGTGAAGCACCAGAAAACTGTAAGTGGTCCTGTGGCTCCAGTGGTAGAGCGCACACCTTCAGCTGAAGAGCTGAGGGATGGCACACAGGCCCATAGTTCAAACCCCATTACCGACAACCAAAATAATGTGGCTGAGTTTTCTTCATAGTGGTGTGTACATTAGGAAATGCCATATTGTTTTATGAGCCATTCCAGACGTGTGAGAGGCTCTGAGTTTTGTCAACATTCGGTCTGAGGATGGTAGTATCGGAGGTTGGGATGTTCAGTTGCTCAGGGACTGCTGAGGCCTTGGGCTACCCGTGTGTGTGTGTGTGTGTGTGTGTGTGTGTGTGTGTGTGTGTGTGTGTGTGTGTGTGCATTTTTCCCTCATCATTCTTCCTGACCTTGGATGGTGGCCTTCCTCAATAGCAACCTTGTGTTTAGTCCCCTATCATGGTCTACAATGAGTCCTAAATTGCCAGAGACCTGCATATTCCAGCTTTCCCTTGGGAACCAAGTCTGGCTGTCCATATCTTTGTACTCATCCAGGGGATTCTGGGTCCTCAGGAGCGGCTGACATATGTTCTTTCCTGCCTCTGGGGGATCAGGTTCAGTCATGCTGTGTCCTGTCCTTTTCTCAGCTGGGTCCCTGGCTGCATGTCCCACTCCCAGCAGGCTGGTAGTGGTGTGGGGGAAGGGTGGTTGCCAGTGGCTATGGCCAACTTGACCTTGATAGCTGACTGAAGGCTCCCCAAACAATGATAGTCTTCAGCTACATGAGAGGTGAGGCAAGGTGGCTTGGATGTATTGTTCAATGTCTAGCAAATGACAATGTACCTTATCGTAGGCAAATCTATCTTCTGGCCCCAGCTGGGCCTCTCAGGTCATTCTAGACAATTCTGGATGCCCAGAATACAGAGGCATATACTTTAGATTCCAGGGCCAGGGAACTGGGGGATGAGAGACTGGTATAGCCAGTACCTCATTGTTCTGGGGCATTAATTTTGACCTGGATGACCTGAGCTGGAACTGGGGGGCTGCCCGAGTCATAGTCACAGTAAACTGTCAAGCCAGATCAAGTGGTTTCTCCCTAAGAAATTCTTGGGCTGAGGGGTTTTGTCCATGGCAGTAAGTTCCATGGAATCTGCACCTCGATCTCAACATGGGGCTACAGGATCAAGGGAAGGACACTAGGGTTGCTCCTTGGTAGTCGGCCCATGATTGCAGACTTCCATCTGTCCCCCTTCCCCAAGCACTGGTGAGGAAAGCAGGGAACCGAGCCCTCAGACTCCTGGGATAGCTACTTCTATAAGCAGCAGCCAGTTGGCTGTGGATTCCTGAGCCTACAAAACTTCCATGAGCCCAACTCAACACCTGCCCAAGGTCTGACTGACAAATATGCACTCTTGTTATACTCATGTGACTGGGCATTATCTGGTGTAACATCTTATGCTCCTGCCCCTCCTGGCCCAGAACCATAGTCTGAGACAGTGATTGACTACTCCGATACACATTGCACCCATGACAGGCCATTCTGATGATCTTCATGCCCCAAGGCTCGATACTTCTCTGGTTCTCTGCCCTGCTCTGTAGGCAATGGCCTACAAAAAGGCTGCTATGCTACCAAGACTTGTAGAACACCTGGAGATTAGGAGACCTTCAGGGGTCCGCTGAAAAGAACTCTGCCTAGAGCTAAAGAGTAAGGTCCAAGCAGGACTGATGTTGGTCATGGGGCTTGAACTCAGGGCCTGGGCGCTCTCCCCCAGCTCTTCACGTTACCACTTGAGCCACAGAGCAACTTCTGGTTTTCTGTAGGTGCCTTGGAGATCAGAGTCCCAGATTTTCCTGCCTAGGCTGGCTTTTAAATGTGATCCTCACATCTCAGCCTCCTGAGGAGCTAGGAGAACAGGCATGATCCACCTGTGCCTGGATGATCTAGTCTTACACGACAGTGGACTAGGAGCTCCTGAAATCTTTTCTTTAATTTTCCTGTGCTAGTATTGTGGCTTGAACTCATGGTCTGGGCTCTGGTCTCTATACGTTTTTCCTTCAAGCTTACCACTTTAACACTTGAGCCACAGCTCCATTTCTGGATTTTGGTAGTTAATCCGCAAGAGGAGAATCATTAAGTTTCTTTTCCGGAGCTGGCTTGACCCTCGATCTCTATCTCAGTCTCCTGAGTAGCTAGGATTTACAGGGGTTGATCGACTGGTGGCATGGGGCTAGAAGCTTTTCTAAAGCAAGAGTTCTTCCCTGCGTTTGCCCTGACTCCTCCATGCAAAGGAGGCCTGAGGGTTAGGAGCTGTGAAAACAGGTTTCCAGCCACAGGAAATGGCTTTGGGTCCCTGGCATAAAGCCAAGCTAATCTTCCCCCTGGGCGCCATTCTGGGACCTCACCCTCTGCCCTGTGACACAAGTCAACTTTGACCCAGCCTTGAATTTCCTGCCAGACCTTTCTGAAGCCATAGAAACTTCATTCCACTCACACCACCTGCTGTACAGCACACCTCAGGACCTTTGCCCATGCTATACCTTCTGCCTGATGCTCTCTGTCTTGTGCCCACATATTAGAACTACTGTGGAATTTTGGCACTGGGTATATCACTTCCTGTAGCAAGTCTTTCCTTCCCTTCTCCATCTTTTTTTTATTTTAATATTGAGTTGCTAGAGATGGAACTTGTGCAGGCCGACTGGCCAATGCTCTGTATTTGTGTGTGTGTGTGTGTGTGTGTGTGTGTGTGTGTGTGTGTGTGTGTGTGTGTGTGTGTGCCAGTCCTGGGGTTTGAATTCAGGTCCTGGATGCTAACTTATCCCTGAAGTTTTGTGCTCCAGGCTAGCACTGTACTACTTGAACCACAGCTCTACTTCTGGCTTTGTGGGTGTTTAATTGGAGAAAAATGTCTTATATTGACCTTCCTGCTTGCAATTGAGATCCTCAGCTCGCATACTCCTGAGTAGAATACAGGGGTGAGCCACCAGCACCTGACCTCCACCCTACGTCTTACCTATAACCTCGGCCTTTCTGTGAGTTCCAGTATAATATGTCTCACCAGGCTCAATTTTTTTTTCCAGTCTTCGGGCTTGAACTCAAAGCTCATACTTGGGAGAGACTGTAAACATGTGAAGACTGTGAAAAATGCTTCCATTTAATTATGTATCATGTTTCAACACTTAATAAAATGTTAATTAAAATGAGTCAATGCCCTAAATTATTGTGTATGATTTTATAATAGATGTGCAAAATATAATATTATGTGTATAATAGTACTAAATACAATAATCAATAAATGAATCAAAGAAAAATAAAATACAAAATCAATAATAAAAATCATAGTATGAAATTAACATGCATATATAAGTATATATCATGTATTACACATGTATAGAAATATTTCTTCAATTTCAGGGCCTTCATTCAGGCCCTGGGAACTCTAGAACTCTATCCTGAATTTCTTTTTCTGAAGGACAGTGAGCTTCGCATTCACCCATGGTGCAAAAGAGTTACCTGGACGGTGAGCACAAAAACTAGCAATGGCAGAAATACTGGCCAGAGTTCCACTACAGTGACTTCATTTTTTTAATAGAAGCAGTTATGTTTATTCAGTTCCATACTGAACATTAAAAAAAAGCAGTGTAGAGTTTTTTATAGTTATTCAATCATCCTTCCCTTACCTGCAAAGTGTTTCTCTGAGAACTACATTGTTTCTTTTTTTGTACATTTTTTATTGTAAAAATGTTCTACAGAGTGGTTACAGTTCCAGGAGCAAGGTAATGAGTACATGTCCTATTGAGCATTGTTTACTCCTCCTGTATTTTTCCCCTACCATCCCTTCCCTCCATCTCCATAACTACCTCCCCATGCCTAGGTCAGTGATTTAGTTTTCCATTTTTGGTTGGCACGGGGTTTGAACTCAAGTAATGGCAACTCTTCGCTCACATTGCTACAGATTTACCAAGATCCTGATTTCAAATCCCAGGCTAGGAAAGAAAACTGGCAAAAATTCCAAACCAGGGAGCTTCATTTTTTAAAATTTAGTTAAATAATTAAGTTTTTATATGTTCTTTTTTCTATTATTTGGACAAGCATGGGGCTTGAACTCAGGTCATGGAAACTCTGCTTCAGCTTGGATCTCACTTGGTTGGGGTGCACTCATTGGACCCATAGCCGATCATAAGATCCTTGGCACAGAGGTCTTTCAGGAAGAAAAACAAATTAGAAAGCACAAAAAGTGGTGAGCTGCAGAGAGCTGGGGTTTTTATGATTTTTTTCTTTGCACAGTGACCATCCTGTGTCTGAATGACAAAACTGCAAAGTGGACCTGACCTGCCATTGCTGGTGGCTGGTTGGCTATCAGTGAAGCCATAGGCCAAATTGTCAATATAGGCCCTGGGTTCAAATCCCAGTCCTGACACCAATAGCAGGAGATCACAAGAGACTCATTCCTATGCATAGGAATACCGATTGAAGAGTAGTTTATGCATCAGTCTGCTCTAAAATTGGATGCAATAATCCTAGAGTGCTGATTGATCTTAATTAATAGTTTATTAATTGTGAAAAGAATAATATTCCTTCAATGGTGGTATAATAAATACTTAAGAGTTGGTAGGAACATAATAGGTGTCCTTCTATCATAGATAGACGGCTATGGAACTCTTTACCAATATATATTTATTTGTATACCTCCGTCTGCCTATCCATGTATCGCTGTTTTGGCCAAACCTGGGGGTCTATCTCAGAGCCTGAGAACCACCTGCCATCTTCATTGGCTAGAGGCTGCCATGCTCAAACTCACCCAATCTTGAATTGGGCCTGCTAGGCACTCAGTTTAGATCCTGGCACTGCCAGGCATGATGGAGAACACATCTAACATCTGGATGTTATGTGACAGGATGTAAACAATGTAATAAATGATATAGGTGTCATCAGAGTCAATAAAATAATTTGTAAATGAATGAATGAACAAGAAATAAAATAAATAACCACACCAAACACAATATGGACTGAACATCTGTATGGAAGTATAAATGCTATCTTTAAAATATATATAAGGAGGGCTGGGAAGGTGGCTCAGTGGTAGAGCGCTTGCCTTGCATGAATGAGGCCCTGGGCTCGATTCCTCAGCACCACATAATCAGAAAATAAAGCCGGTAGTGGTGTTGTGACTCAAGTGGTGGAGCGCTAGCCTTGAAGTGAAGAGCTGAGGGACAGCGCCCAGGCCCAGAGTTCAGGCCCACGAGTGGACCAAAAAAAAAAAAAAATATGTAAGGAGTATTTTTCCAGGCCTGAGGCTTGAATTCAGCCCCCCTACGAGGAGGGAATTGCGGGAGATCTTGAGATACTCGTTTGTGGATATGGGATGAGTCATGGAATGTGATCGATCTCATCCTTGAATGAGTAGTTCGTGCATGATGCAAGTAGGAAATAATAGGCAAGACTCATGGGGTATTGATTATTTGTAAGGACCAGTTGATGAAGCATGACAATAATCATCACAGTCATGAAATGGAGGCATCAGGAAATATCCAAGAATCGGTGGTCACACAGATTGGATTCCACAACAGGTTACCACCTCTGCTATTCTATAGAAATGTGTACTTATTTGCATACTACTTTCACCTTATATGAATGGATGACAGTTGTGCTCCCCACTCTCCCCTCGGTGGTGGGGGCTCAATTTCAGGTCCTTGGGACAGCCTAGCTCCTTCGTGGCTCAAAGGCTGGTTTGCTCATGAGGACCCAATCGCCACTTGTTCCTGCTAGGTCTCAAGTTCATATTTCCCCCACCCCCCAGCCAGAAGATTCATCTTCATGTCAGAGGTCAATTTTTGCACCTGTTTTCTTTCCTGTGCAAATCCTTTATCTCAGCTAGGATGGAGAATGCATGGGCCACCTGGTAGCCATGGGAATAACTTATCCATGTCAGCCCAGTTATACCTGTTATCATATACTCAAGAAAATATACAATACACCCATGAATAGCATACAAAATAAAGAGTATAACTACACTCAATGCACGATGCAGTCCACACACAGATGTGAATATCCATCCCAGGTTTCAATGATCATTGAGGACTATTTTGGCCTCCCTGGGGCTCCATCTCAGTTCCTGGGAAAGGCCCTGCTCCTAACTGGCTCACAGTCTGGTGGAATCACTTGGACCCATTGGGCAGTTGGGCCTCCTAGGCCCAAAGTTAGAATCCCAGTACTGCCAAAAATTCACCCTGATGTGAGAAGCCAGTCGTTGCACCTGTTTTCCTGTACTGTGCAAGTTCTGGGTGTCAGCTAGGAAGGAGAATGTATACGCAACTCTATACTCCTAGGAATAGGTTGTCATCCAGTTGACCACAGTTATATCTGTCATCCTATACTCAAGGAAATACACAATACATCAATGAACAAGAAACAAAACAAAGAGAATGACTACACCAAAGGCAAGATGCTGCCCACCCATGTTTGGAAATATAGATCCTCTATTTAAATATGAATTTATGACTATATTGGCCCCCACCAGGGCTCCATCTCAGGTCCCAGGAATGGCCTAGTTCCTTAGTGGCTCACAGCCTGGTGTGCTCACCATGACCCATTCACCAATTGGGCCTGCTAGGCTTTGAGTTCAAATTCCTGCACTACCAAAATATTCATTCTGATGTGAGAAGCCTATGGTGGCACATGTTTTCCTGTCCTGTGAATGTCCTGAGTCTCATTGAAGATGGAGAATGCTATATAGGCAACTTTTAGCCATGGGAATAGGTTGTCATCCATGTCAGCACAGTTATATCTGTCACCCAATACATAAAATACACAATACACCCATGAATAAGGAACAAAATAGAAAGAATAACTACACTGAATGCAAGATTCATACCACATTTGTACGTAAAGAGAAATTCTATGTTTAAAAAATGTGGTCTTGCTGTTTTTTCCAGTGCTGGGGCTTCTAATCAGGCCCTGCACCAGTCCTGAGATTCTAGTCTTCAAAGATGGTGAGTTTCCCCTTCCCCCACAGTGCAACAGAGTTACCCAGACCTGAGCTCAAATCCCAGCACTGACAAAAGTTTCATCCTGATGTCAGAAGCCAGTCGTTGTGCCCTTTATCCTCTCCTGTGAAGGTCCTGGGTCTCAAATACGATGGAGAATGCATAGACAACCCTGTAACCATGGGAACAGGTTGTCATCTATGTCAGCACAGTTATACCTGTCACCATACTTATTAAAATACACAATACCTCCATGAATTAGAGAAAAATAAGGAGAATAATTGCACTGAACACAAGATGCTGTCCACACATGTATGTCAATATAGATCCTATATTTAAATTATGAATTTATGACTATAGTGGATCACCCTGGGGATCAATGTCAGATTCTGGGATTGGCCACATTCCTTAGTTGCTCACATGTTCGTATGATCACCTTGACTGATTGGCCAATTGGTTTTGCTCTGCCCTGAGGTCAGATCCCAGCACTACCAACAAGTGGATGGTGGAGTAAGAAGGAGAGTGTGAAACTTTTTTTTCCTTTTCTCTGAGAATCCTGGGGGAAAGGCATGATGGAGAACATTTCTACAAATCTAGATGTTCTGTGATAGGTTGTCATCAATGTAATAAACAGAATGGGTTTCATCATAGTAAAATCAATGGTAAATAAATGAATAAAACAAAAGATACAAGGAACAACCAATCCAAACATGTATGAAATGAACATCTATAGGTTAGTATAAATCCTATGTTTACAATATATATAAATAGTATGTTTTCCAGGGCTGGGTCTTGAATTCAGGACTAGTGAACAGGCCTGACTTTTTTTTATCTTCATGTAAGGTGATCTTCCCCTTTATCCATATTGCTGCAGATTTACCCAGATCCTGAGTTCAAATCCAAAGCCTGTAAGAATAAACTGTGTGAATTGCAAGCCAGGGAGCTAATTTTTTTTCTCAGCATGGTTTTTGAACTCAGGTCATGGCAAGTCTGCCTCAGCTTTGATTACCCTAGGATGGGGTGAAGCCACTGGATACGCAGGTGCTCCTGTGATCCTAGAACCACAGGTCTTGCAGGGAAAATAATGCACAGAAAAAATGTGGCCTTTTATGTTTTCTTCCTTTGCACAGTGACCCTTCTTGGTCTGAATGACACTGTTGCAAAGGCTACTGCACCTTGCATTGCTGAAGGTTGACAGACTATCAGGGAAGCCATAGTCCCATGTGGCAAAATAGGCCCTCACTTCAAATCCCCATCCTGACACCAACCAATGGCAAGAGATATTAAGAAACTGGTACCCATCCAAAGGAATAACACTGGAATTTTGTCAATGTCACAGTTGATTAAGTTCATCGTGCATGATGATCCTATAAAATTAAGCAGCATCATTTCAGAAGGCTGGTTGATTTTATTTAATATTTATGAAGCATTAAAAGAATATTATTACAAGAACACAATAATTTCAGAAACTGAGTGCTTTCATTAATAATTTAATGATTTCTAACAATAACATTAAGTACATGGACATATAATGAATACTCAGGAATTGGTAGGAATATAGTCTATATAACTGAATAATGTATAGACATCTCTGGCACTCTATAAAGATATATATTTATTAGCATACTGTCATCTGCATGTGAATCTGTTTTGATTTTGTTAACTCCTGGGGTTCATTCTCAGGTCTTGGGAACATCCTGTCAGCTCAAATTGCCCCAGGATGGCCTGATGACACTCACCCATTCTGCTTGCTTCACAAGATACTGGCCACACCCCCATTCCTTCTTGTTTCTTTCTGACCAATAGGATACAAGAATGCTGGACATGCCCACATTCCATGCTGCCAGGTAGCACTGGGATTCCCTGTTGGTTTATACCACTACCAGTAGTTGAGGAAGGTAGAGGTGGCTGAGTGGTGCAGAAGAGACTTGAGGTGACTTTGGAGTATAGTAGGAAATTGATGCTCCTACCCCCACCCGGCCCCTTCCCTCCCTTCATGCGGTGCCTGGATTCAAAACTCAGGCAATGGCGTGCTGCTAGCAAGCCTAAATCCCCGACCTGGTCCCTGCCCCTAGTCTTCTGCTCTGGGCCCATGTGTCAGCAATGCTGCTGCCATCACTGCTGCCCCACTTGGAGCAGCTGCCAACAGCTTCTCTCAGGAGCACAGGTGAATAGTCTACCCAACACCAATTCAATCTGGGTCAAACACCCCTCTGGGGGCACCATGACCCCCCTAGTTGTTTTCTCTCTCCGGCTCTGATCAGCCACCTTTCTGTCTTGAGCATTTCTGAGATAGAAACTAAATATATTCTCAGGCTGAGCTGGATCGTGGTCCTCCTGTGAAAGGCTCCACCAAGCCTGGTCCTCTGTAGTTGGGATGGTAGACATGTGGCACCATGCTCAGTCATTGGGTTAGAAGGATTATCCCAAACTCAGTACACAGCAGTGGATTCTTGACCACATGTGAAGTTCTTGGTAGGGCCTCAACCATTGGACTTCATTCTCCTCACAGGACAGTTGTGAGGAAACAAGGGATTTATACAGAGACATATCTAGAGAATGGCTAGGCAGAGAGGGAGCTGCCTTCAGATAAGTTTTTGGCAATTCTGTGAGCATATGAGAGAAAGATACCAGAAAGGGCTCAGGTGGGGCCTGTTATTAATCATTGAACAAGTGTGGTATTATGAACCGAAATATGGCTCTTTCATTATTACCCTATCCCCATGAGGAAGGGGATCCTTCACTTTGTTCAGTTTTGCAGCTGGGGAAACTGAGGCACATAGAAGCCAGGTGACCTACTTATGACCTCAAGGTCACAGGAAGCTTGGCCTGGCTTTTCTACCATGAACCCTAGGACAATGGGTGCTATTCAGTCCACTTATTGTGGTGTGAAGTCCACTTCTTTTCAGTCATGGGTCTTGAACCCTAGGATTGGGCACTGTTCCCGAGTTCCTCAGCTCAAGGCTAGCACTCTATCACTTGAGCCCACAGTGCCCCTTCCAGTTTTCTGGTGGTTCTTTGGAGATAAGATTCTCACATGTTCCTGCCAGGTCTGTCTATGAACCATGATCCTCATATCTCAGCCTCCTGTTTAGTTAGTATTAGAGTTCTAAGCCACTGGAACCGGATTTAACTGTAATTCTGGTTTTCTCCGTCTGTCTGTCTGTCTGTCAGTCTGTCTGTCTGTCTGTCTGTCTGTCTGTCTCTCTCTCTCTCTCTCTGTCTATCTCTCAAGAACTGGTTGAATGGGTGATGTAGGAGGTGGCCCAACATCCCCAGGTGGCTGCAACCCAAGATGGCCTACTCATTCTGGAGGTGGGCTGTGGGTCAGGAGCTGTCTCACTCGGCGTGTTGATACATCTCCATGAGGTAAGCCCTCTGTGCCCTTGCTAGACTGTGAGGGTTATATATTGTCCATCTAGCCTTACTGGATGTATTTTATTGTATTATTTTCTACATCATTTTCTAGCACCTGGCCAATATTATGGTACATAGTTATGGAATGAAAATGTAATGTCTACTTAAGAAAGTCATTTAGGGATCTGGGAATGTGGCTTCATGATAAGGTGATTGCCTAGCATGTATGAAACCCTGAGTTCAATTCCTCAGTACCGCATGAACAGAAGAACACTGGAAGTGGTGCTATGCCTCAAGTGGTAGAGTGATAGACTTGAGCAAAAAAAAAAAAATTCAGGAATTATTCCCTAGTCCTCAGGTTAATCCCCTTGACTAGCAAAAAAACAAAAACAAAAACCAAACAAAACCAAAAATCATTTAGTTAGGAAAAATAAAAAATAAGGAAGCCATACTTGGAATATATAATTGCTCCTGCCATACTGACACCTGACAATAGTACCTAATTTACGTACTTTACTTATATTAGGATATTGTGCTGAAAAAAAGTTTTGTTCATTAGGTCACAGCAATTAATAGCTTGAATGTGCTTAGATGTCAGGTGAAGATTAATTCTGGAAATTTAAAGATTCCAGGTTTTTGAATGGTCACTGCTAATCACAATGAGAAGGGTAGTCTAAGTGAGGTTTGGAAATATATTTGGTCATTCATGGCACCAAAATGGCAGAGGCAAATTAACAGTTGTGACAGAAGAGAAGGAATAACTCCAGAGCTAATGAATAAATGACAGTAACTAAGGTATACTAGAAATTGTTTTAGAGAACCATTTTTGGTTATTGAACAAATAGTTATCAATTAGTCTTATTCCTCATTGCTTTAGCATTCTAAATTTCTTAGGCTACATCTTAATTTCTGTGTAATAAATGTATCTCCTTCTGTGCTGTTCTTTCATACCTTATCTTCTTTGCTTTCTAAAAATCGCAGTCTTTCTATATTTCTCTATGAACATTTCCTGATACTAAATACACCTTCAAAGATGGTAGAGGATGCTAATGTAAGTGTCCCATAGCTAGCTCATGAGTCATTAATAAAACAACATGGAATGGACATATTTATTGCTACTTAAAATTTTCTGAAAAGCTGCAATGCCATCATTTGATTCAAATTTCCATTATTTGTCTACATAGTGTCATTCAGTGCACATAAGCACAAATATGACCTGGGTGCTGATGGTTCATGCCTGTAATACTAGCTACTCAGGAGGTTGAGACCAGAGGATTGTGGTTCAAAGCCAGCCTGGTCAGGAATGTCCATGAGACCCTTATCTTCAATTAACCACGAGATACCCAGTATTGGTGCCATAGCTTAAGCAGTAGAGCGCTCAACTTGAGCTGAGGAGCTTAGGGAGTGCCCCCAGGATCAGAGTTCAAGCCCCACAACCAACAAAAAGTGCAAATATTACCTTAAGTTTCCCCAAAAGGAATGACAGGATCAATAATCTTCCCAAGCAGAAAAAAATAATTTCAAAATGATTCAGTGCACCACTTTTGCTGAGTTATTTAAATTATTTAATTTAAAAATTGTCAAATAGAGAGGGTTCCGGGAAGATGGCAGAGGAGAAGCTGGAATCTGAACAAGCTCTCGCAGAGAAAGCAGTTTTAGAGTTCCAGTGAACAGTCCTAAGCCAGAGAATCACACCAAGTGTGCCATCACAGGACAGAGAGTTAGTCAAGAGAGGGGAAGCCAAGGCAAGGAGACACATCTGAGCGCTTGCCAACAACCGCCACGATGGCGGCAGGGTCGCGGTGGCAACTGCCGCCGCGGTCATACCTGAGACACAGAGAGTCCAGGATGAAGGAGCCAGATGCAGCGGACGAGCGGATTCTACTCAACACTAGCAAGAACCGACAAGGAGCGGACATCTTCATCCTGCAGTTTGCAGACCAGAGATGACCCAGGATCCAAGACTCTGCGTGAGTAGAAGCCCGACGTCCTCACTCCTTCTCAGGGAGCAGAGGAGGGAAAGCCACCCCTCCCCCCAGCACTGGTGATCTCCATCTTGGATACCGACAAAGCTCAGAGGAGCTGCTAGCTCCAGCTCAGGCCTTGGAATAAAACGAGTCATTTTGCAGGTCACTTCATGGTGAAGTGACCTCACAGACTCAGTTCCATCAAGGGAAAAGTCACCTAGCTCAGGCGCCAGCCATTGGAGTGGCTCTCCTCACTGGGTAACCAGAGCCAGAGGCTGCCCCTCCCTCTAGCAGCCTCCACAATCAATTGAAAAACAGAAACCCTGAGAATGGCTCTAGGGTGGGCTCTGTGAGTTTTTTCACAATATAGCCCCAGGGAAAAGCTACTGTTTGTTGAAAGGCCTCAACTCTACCCAGAACCTAGCCTCATCACTGCATCCCCCTCTTTTGTGATTCTGAAAACAGATCACCCTCCCATTAAAAAAAACTGGGAGGGGGATCTCAAAATCTTGGGTAAAGAGGAGCATTTTTCTGCCTGTTCCAACAAACTGACTTAAGAAACCAATCAAGCCACAGGACCTCAAGCTGACCAGAGACTCCAACAAGAGGCTGGTTACAGACAAAAGGGAGATACAGGATTCTTCCCACCCCTCCTCCCCCCCAAAAAAAATCAAAGAACTATTTTTTTTTCTTCTTCTTTTTTCCTTTTTTTTTTCTTTATTTTTTGGTACCTAATATATATAAAATTTTTTTTCCTTTTCTAAAAATTTTATTAATCTTTAATTTTTGCCTCTTTTGAAAAAATAATTGTTTTCCAGTTACTTTTTTCTTTTCCTCTTATAATTATTATTTTAGGAATACGTGAATATGCGTTTTCCTTTCTTTTCTTGTCTTCTTTCTCTTTTTCTTTCTTTCTTATTTATCTTTTTGTTTTTTGTCAAGCTCTACTGAACTTCTGATCTTTTCTTCTCCCTTTCCTATCCGTTTCACCTTTTCCTCTCTTTTGTTCTTCTTTATGTGACTTAACTCTTGTCCTGTACATCCTCAAATAAACCCGTAGTTAACTAGTAGACCCAAACCCTCATTCTGTACACACTTAATCCACAAATTTATTACTCAATACAAAACCTCTGAGACTTAAATTCCTTAATAGCAGTACTACCTCTTTATACCTATATAATATTTTAAGCATTTTTTTTAAGTTTTTCACATCTCCTCTATGTCCCTCCCCTTCTCTCAATATATTCACATTCCTCTCTAAATAGATGGTCTTTTAATCTCTATAAAAACATTAATTTTTACGTTTCTATTTTTTTTTTAAATTTTATTTTATTTTATTTGATAACATACTGTACAGAGGGGTTACAATTACATGGGCAGGATAATGCATACATTTCTTACCGAGCATTGCATCCTCCTCCTTTGTTTACCCTTCACCTCCCTTCCCAGCCTCCCCCTTCCTCCCACCCAATCATACCCCCCCTCCTCCCCGCCCCACCGACATTGTAAAGCTGGTTTTGACATGACATTTTGTACTTCTCATTGTTGCAACAGGTCCACCTGAATCCTTAAACGACTTGTTTGTCCCCGTCTCCTCCACATGTTATACTGACATCAAATATAGTGAAAGCAGGGGTTACACTGTGGGGGAGGGACATACAAAGCAACAAAGAAATAATCTTATAAATGCATTAGAAACACATGCATGAAAGAAACAAAAACATTAAAATACATATTTGAGGTTTTGTTTTCCTAACATCACATTATCTGACTTTTTCCGCTTGACTCATACCTATACTAGATATTGCAAATAAGGGAAACCATGGGACCTATGTTTCTTTGGGCCTGGCTTACTTCACTTAATATAATTTTTTCCAAGCCTTTCCATTTCCTAACAAATGGGGAAATATCATTCTTTCTGATGGAGGCATAGAATTCCATTGTGTATATATACCACATCTTCTTGATCCATTCATCTACTGAGGGGCATCTGGGTTGGTTCCATGTCTTAGCTATGGTAAATAATGCTGCAATAAACATAGTTGTGCTGGTAGCTTTAGTGTGGCCTTGTTTGTGATCATTTGGGTAAATGCCCAAAAGTGGGATTGATGGGTCGTTGGGGAGCTCTATGTGGAGTCTTTTGAGGAACCTCCATACTGCTTTCCAAAGTGGTTGAACAAGTTTACATTCCCACCAACAATGAAGTAAGGTTCCTTTCTGTTCACATCCCCTCCAGCATCTGTTGTTGTTAGAGTTCTTGATTTTTGCTGTTCTAACTGGAGTGAGGTGATATCTCAATGTTGTTTTGATTTGCATTTCTTTTATGGCTAGGGATGTTGAACATTTCTTCATGTGTCTATTGGCCATCCTTCTTTCTTCTTCAGAGAAGATTCTCTTTAAGTCTTTCGCCCACTTACTTATTGGGCAGTTGTTTCTTTGAGGATTTGTTGTTGGGTGGTTTAATTTTTTGAGTT
The DNA here is from genome assembly GCF_019054845.1 of Dipodomys spectabilis. Taxonomy (NCBI): domain Eukaryota; kingdom Metazoa; phylum Chordata; class Mammalia; order Rodentia; family Heteromyidae; genus Dipodomys; species Dipodomys spectabilis. The sequence goes on along the minus strand of NW_024871092.1, from coordinate 262,287 downwards.
CCAAGTATATTTTAGATATGAGACCCTTGTCCGTTGTATGGCTAGTAAAGATCTTCTCCCAGTCCGTGGGCTTTCTATTGATCTTGCTAGCTATGTCATTTGCCCTGCAGAAGCTCTGCAACCTTATACAATCCCATTTGTCCAGCCTTTCTTTGATTTGTTGTGTTTCCAGGTCTCTATTCAGAAAATTTCGGCCTGAGCCAAGGAGACCCAGGGTTTCTCCTATTCCACCCTGTAATGTTTTCAGAGTGTCTGCTTTGAGTTCAAGGTCTTTGATCCATTTGGAGTTGATTCTGGTGCAGGGTGATATATAAGGATCTAGCTTTAGTTTTCTACATGTAGTTAACCAGTTTTGCCAGCACCATTTACTGAAGAGGCTGTCTGTCTTCCATTCTATTGTTTTAGCTCCCTTATCGAAGATTAGATGGCTATAGGTCTGTGAGTTCATTTCTGGGTTTTCAATTCTATTCCATTGGTCCTGAGGTCTGTTCTTATGCCAATACCAAGCTGTTTTGATTACTATGGCTTTATAGTAGAGTTTGAAATTTGGTATTGATATTCCTCCAGCAGTATTCTTTCCGTTGAGGAGCGTTTTTGCTATTCGGGGTCTTTTATTGTTCCATATGAATTTTTGGATTGCCTCTTCTATTTCCTTGAAGAATGAGGGTGGAATTTTGATAGGTATTGCGTTGAATTTGTAGATAGCCTTGGGCAGTATTGCCATTTTCACGATGTTAATCTTTCCAATCCAGGAGCATGGGAGGTTTTGCCATTTTTTAAGTTCTGTGTTGATTTCCTTTTTCAAGATTTTAAAGTTTTCATCATAGAGGTCCTTCACTTCTTTAGTTAAGTTAATTCCTAGGTATTTTATTTTTTGTGAGGCTATTACAAATGGAGTTGCTTTCCTAATTTCAGCCACACTTTTCTCATTGTTGGCATACAGAAAAGCCATTGATTTTTGGGGGTTAATTTTATAACCTGCTACTTTGCCAAAGTTTTGAATCAGCTTGAGTAATTTGGGAGTGGAGTCTATGGGATTCTTTAAATACAAGATCATGTCATCTGCAAAGAGGGAGAGTTTTATTTCTTCTTTCCCTATTTGGATCCCCTTTATGTCTGCATCTTGTCTTATTGCTGTAGCTAGGCATTCTAATACTAGATTGAAGAGAAGTGGAGAGAGTGGGCATCCTTGTCTTGTTCCTGAGTTAAGAGGAAATGGCTTTAGTTTTTCACCATTGAGTATAATGCTGGCTGTAGGTTTGTCATATACAGCCTTTATTGTATTGAGGAATGTTCCATGGATTCCTAATTTTTCCAAAACCTTCATCATAAAGGGGTGTTGGATCTTGTCAAATGCTTTTTCTGCGTCTATTGAGATAACCATGTGGTTCTTATTCTTGCTCCTGTTGATGTGATGAATAATATTAATTGATTTGCGTATATTGAACCAGCTTTGCATCCCTGAAATGAATCCTGTTTGATCGTGGTGTATGATTTTTTGGATGAATTGTTGAAGTCGATTGGCCAAAATTTTGTTGAGAAGTTTCGCATCAATGTTCATCAAAGAAATGGGTCTATAGTTCTCTTTCTTTGATGAGTCTCTACCTGGTTTTGGGATGAGGGTTATGATGGCTGCGTTTCGAAGCCCTTTAACATATAGTTGTTTGATGTCGAATAGATGTATCTGTTGAACTAGATTGTATCTGTAGACTATTGACTGTACAAATGCAAACTTTGGTTGATGGTTGCCTTAAGATAGTGTTCTAGCACAAAACTGGTGCTTTCTTTATCTCAAATGGGCAGAGTAAGCCGGAAAAACACAAGAAAAATGGCAAATTCGGGTATCTCAATTCCCAATCCTGATAATCAGGGGTTAGAACAGATAATGAATAATCCAGAAGAGAGTTCCCAAACAGCTCTACAAACACTGGTGGCAAACATGATAAATGAAAAGTTTGACAACGTACAAAGGACTCTGTATGAGCGTGATAGGGAGAGAGAGGAGGCATCCCAGAAGTTTATACAGGAATATCATAAGCGTGAGGAAGCTACTCAAAAACTGATACAGGATTTGCGTGAACAACTTGAGAATACTCAAAGAGAAAGGGAAGAATGGCGTGAGCAGGCTGAGAACACTCAAAGAGATCTGCAGGAATCCCACGAACGGGAGGAAGCTAATCAAAGAGTAATACAGGAATTGAGAGACCAGGTAGAGAACACACAAAGATCACTAAAGGCATTCATGGAATCCATTAACAAAGAGCTGAAGGAAGTCAGGGAGACCACAAAGGGAATGCTGAATGGAACCCAACAGAAGGAATGGGAGCCCAAAGAAACCATAACCAATCAACTAAGTGATTTGAGGACAAACACTGAACACCAAATTAAGGAAGTAAAGAAATTCATACAAGACCTAAAACAGAGCTTCAACAAAGAACTTGAAGCCATCAAAGCTGACCAACTAGAAGGAAAAGAGATAAAAAACAAAGTAGAGAGTCTTGACAGCAGGTTAGACCATGCAGAAGATCGAATCTCAGGGATTGAAGACAGCCTAGATATTATAGAGAAAGAACGTTTCTATTTTTTTTTTCTGGTCTCATTTCATTCCCCTTTCCCTTTCTTCTTTTCCTTTCTCTCTCTACATGCATCCTACCCAACCTATTTCCTGCATTGTGATTAGGACATAGTTAACTCTCCCTGTGCCTCCCCACACCAATCTATCCCTATTTTTTACCCACATCTCTCCCTAACCCTAATAATTTCTGGTTTTCCAAATTCTTCTTTGCGGTTCGAAGTCCATTAACATATAGTTGTTTGATGTTGTATAGATGTATCTGTTGAACTAGATTGTATCTGTAGACTATTGACTGTACAAATGCAAACTTTGGTTGATGGTTGCCTTAAGATAGTGTTCTAGCACAAAACTGGTGCTATCTTCATCTCAAATGGGCAGAGTAAGCCGGAAAAACACAAGAAAAATGGCAAATTCGGGTATCTCAATTCCCAATCTTGATAATCAGGGGTCAGAACAGATAATGTTCCCAAATAGCTCTACAAACTCTGCTGGCAAACATGATAAATGAGAAGTTTGACAACTTACAAAGGACTCTGTATGAGCGTGATAGGGAGCGAGAGGAGGCATCCCAGAAGTTTATACAGGAATATCATAAGCGTGAGGAAGCTACTCAAAAACTGATACAGAATTTGCGTGAACAACTTGAAAATACTCAAAGAGAAAGGGAGGAATGGCGTGAGCAGGCTGAGAACACTCAAAGAGAACTGCAGGAATCCCACGAATGGGAGGAAAGAGAACTGCAGGAATCCCATGAACGGGAGGAAGCTAATCAAAGAGTAATACAGGAATTGAGAGACCAGGTAGAGAACACACAAAGATCACTAAAGGCATTCATGGAATCCATTAACAAAGAGCTGAAGGAAGTCAGGGAGACCACAAAGGGAATGCTGAATGGAACCCAACAGAAGGAATGGGAGTCCAAAGAAACCATAATCAATCAACTAAGTGATTTGAGAACAAACACTGAACACCAAATTAAGGAAGTAAAGAAATTCATTCAAGACCTAAAACAGAGCTTCAACAAAGAAGTAGAAGCCATCAAAGCTGACCAATTAGAAGGAAAAGAGATAAAAAACAAAGTAGAGAGTCTTGACAGCAGGTTAGACCATGCAGAAGATCGAATCTCGGGGATTGAAGACAGCCTAGATATTATAGAGAAGGAACATACATGCATCCAAGACAAGTCCAAGACATATGATAGATCAATCCAACACCTGGAAGACACCATCAGAAGGCCTAATCTAAGGATAATGGGTGTAGAGGAGCACCTAGAAACAGAAGTTAATGGTCTGGGAAATTTAACAGGATCCTAGCAGAGAACTTCCCAAACATGCAAAAAGATAGGCCTATTCAGATACAAGAAGCCTTTAGAACCCCAAATAGACCAGACAGAATAGGACATCCCACCATCACATTATAATCCACACAGGATCAACTCAGAACAAGGAAAAGATCCTTAAAGCTGTCAAGGAGAAAAGGTTAATCACCTATAAAGGGAAACCAATTAGAATCACCTCAGATTTCTCAGCAGAGACAATCAAAGCAAGAAGAGCCTGGAATGGTGTATGCCATGCCCTAAAAACAAACAACTATCAACCAAGAATACTGTACCCAGCTAAACTCTCCTTCATAATTGAAGGCCAAATAAAAACCTTCCATTGCAAAGAAAAATTGAAACAATACATCTCCACCAAACCAGCCCTACAAAAGATTCCTAAAGATGTCCTACACATAGAAAACCAACAAGACCACAATAAAGGCCAAGAAACTGCACCCAAACTGAGAATCCAAGAACCATAGGAAGAACCCAGCTTTCGAAATCCCCAAGAAGGTGGATAACATGGCAGGAACTCCCAAATACCTCTCAGTCCTATCTCTTAACGTTAACGGACTGAACTCTCCAATTAAGCGACATAGACTGTTTAGTTGGATTAAAAAACAAGACCCTTCTATCTGCTGCCTGCAGGAGTCACATCTTGCCCTTAAAAAAAAACACATTTTCAATGTTAAAGGCTGGAACAAAATCTACCAAGCAAAAGGCCCCCATAAACAGGCGGGATTTGCAATCCTAATATCAGATAAAATAGACGTCAAATTAAAATTCGTGAGAAGAGATAAAGAAGGTCGCTACATACTAATTAAATGATTTCTCCTTCAGGAGGATATTTCAATTCTAAATTTCTATTCGCCAAACAATGGAGCACCCAAATTTATCAAAGAAACACTACTTTCCCTCAAAACCCATATAGATCCAAAGACATTAATTGTTGGGGATTTTAACACACCACTCTCCCCACTAGATAGATCAACTCGGCAAAAACTCAACAGAGAAACCGCAGATCTAAACAGCTGCATAGATCAACTAGACTTAACAGACATCAACCAAACATTTCACCCAGCAGCATCAGAATACATGGAACATTTTCTAAAATAGAGCACATTTTAGGTCACAAAGCAAACTTGTCTAAATTCATCAACATTGAAGTTATACCTTGCATTCTCTCTGATCACAAGGGAATAAAATTAGAACTCAACACCAGAAGCCACCAAAGAAAGTCCGGTATCACATGGAGGCTGAACAACACACTGAGAAATCATGAGTGGGTCATGGAAGAGATTAGAAGGAAATTCAAATGTTCATGCTATTCAACGAAAATGAGCACACAAATTACCAGCTCCTCTGGGACACAGCAAAGGCAGTACTCAGAGGCAAGTTTATAGCTCTGATCTCCTACATCAACAAATTAGAGAGATCTGAAACTAACAATTTAATGACACATCTAAACCTCCTTGAAAAAGAGCAGCAAGATAAACCCCAATCCAGTACACGGAAAGAAAAAATCAAAATTAAATCAGAATTAAATGAATTAGAATCCAGAAAAACTATAGAAAGAATTAACAAAACAAAGAGTTGGTTCTTCGAAAAACTTAACAAAATTGACAGACCCTTAGCAAATCTTATCAGAAAAAGAAGAGAACACACCCAAATTAATAAACTCAGAGATGAGAATGGAAACATCACCACGGAAACAACCAAGATTCAGAACATTATAAGGGAATACTTCTCAAAACTTTATGCTAATAAGTTTGAGAACTTCACAGAAATGGACCTCTTCCTAGCAAATATTGACATGCCAAAACTAAACCAAGATGAGTTAAACTCTCTTAACAGGCCCATATCAAGCATTGAAATAGAAACAGCAATAAGAGACCTCCCAGCTAAGAAAAGCCCAGGACCAGATGGTTTTACAGCGGAATTTTACAAGGCCTTCAAAGCAGAGCTCACACCAATTCTCCTCCAACTCTTCAATGAAATGGAAAGAGAAAGCTCACTACCGAACACATTCTATGAAGCCATCATAACCCTCATCCCAAAACCAGGCAGGGACTCATCAAAGAAAGAGAACTATAGACCCATTACTTTGATGAACATCAATAGAAAGCCCACGGATTGGGAGAAGATCTTTAATAGCCATACCACGGACAAGGGTCTCATATCTAAAATATATTTGGAACTCAAAAAATTAAACCCCCCAACAACAAATCCTCAAAGAAACAACTGCCCAATAAATAAGTGGGCAAAAGACTTAAAGAGAATCTTCTCTGAAGAAGAAAGAAGGATGGCCAATAGACACATGAAGAAATGTTCAACATCCCTAGACATAAAAGAAATGCAAATCAAAACAACATTGAGATATCACCTCACTATAGTTAGAACGGCAAAAATCAAGAACTCTAACAACAACTGATGCTGGAGGGGATGTGGACAGAAAGGAACCTTACTTCATTGTTGGTGGGAATGTAAACTTGTTCAACTATTTTGGAAAGCAGTATGGAGGTTCCTCAAAAGACTTCACATAGAACTCCCCTATGACCCTGCAATCCCACTTTTGGTCATTTACCCAAATGTTTACAAACAAGACCACACTAAAGCTACCAGCACAACTATGTTTATTGCAGCATTATTTACCATAGCTAAGATATGGAACCAAACCAGATGCCCCTCAGTAGATGAATGGATCAAGAAAATGTGGTATATATACACAATGGAATTCTATGCCTCCATCAGAAAGAATGATATTTCCCCATTTGTTAGGAAATGGAAAGGCTTGGAAAAAATTATATTAAGTGAAGTAATCCAGGCCCAAAGAAACATAGGTCCCATGGTTTCCCTTATTTGCAATATCTAGTATATGCATGAGTCAAGCGGAAAAGGTCAGATAATGTGATGTTAGGAAAACGAACCCTTAAATATGTATTTTAATGTTTTTTTTTCCTTTCATGCATGTGTTTCTAACGCATTTATAAGATTATCTCTTTGTTGCTTTGTATGTCCCTCCCCCACAATGTAACCCCCACTTTCACTATATTTGATGTCAGTATAACTTGTGGAGGAGATGGGGACAAACAAGTCGTTTAAGGATTCAGGTGGACCTGTTGCAACAATGAGAAGTACAAAATGTCATGTCAAAAACAAGCTTTACAATGTCGGTGTGGGGGAGGGGAGGGGGGGAAGGGTTGGGTGGGGGGGGAGGGGGGAGGCTGGGAAGAGAGGTGAAGGGTAAACAAAGGAGGAGGCTGCAATGCTTGGTAAGAAATGTATGCATTATCCTGCCCATGTAATTGTCATCCCTCTGTACAGTATGTTCTTAAATAAAATAAAATAAAATTTTAAAAAAATTGTCAAATATTTGAAATAATTTCAAAATGATTCAGTGCACCACTTTTGCTGAGTTATTTAATTTATTTAATTTAAAAATTGTCAAATATTTGCTTTACAATACACTTCATCTAATATTTCTTGTTTCAAAAGAGAAGTCTATAGAGTTGATGTCACTTATCTTTCTTACTATCTTAATTAAAAGCCAAACCAGGCACGAGAGTCTGTCAAACTCCTATCGTAAATTGAACACCAAAAAACCAGAAGTGGAGTTTTGGCTCAAGCAGTAGAGTACTAGCTTTGGGGGCAAGTGGGTAGGAAAGACAACTCTTCAGGGACAGGATCCAGCCTCTGGGTTCAACCCTAGAACCAGCACAAACTAAACAAACAAGTAAATAAAAATCCCAGATATTTCTTTGGGACCCTCCTTAAAGGATTACTGGTCAGAGAAGAGGCTCCTTTTGCTGATCATACTCACTGGATCCTGCTTTTTTGGAATCCTTATTGTTCTGGAGAACTCAGGACCAGAACAAAGGAATTGATAACTGACTCCTGCATCAAGAGAATCATCTTAGGGGTGAAATATCCATCCATACGACACTTTAAAACCTCCATGTCTTTGTTCCTTTACAGGAGAACACTTTTCAAACAACGTTATTTCCTTTTCAAATGGTACATTATTTCCTTTTGTAATACTCTCAACTAGAATTTTACAGAAAAATTTTATATGAGTAAAGAACACACTCAAAAAAACCAGGGACAGAGTTAGCTTCAAGCCTTGGGATACTTTTCTTGTACAGTAAAAAGCAAAGCACAAGGTAACTTGAACTTTGTTATTCCTCTATGTTCCATTCATCTCCTGGGGTCATTTTCCACATCCAGTAACCATTACTTCCAGTAACAATCGATGGTGCTGCTTGAGGTATAATGAATGTTTTCTGGCTTCACTGAAATAACACTAGGACACCTTTGGACCTGAGGTAACACGTGTTTCAGAGACAACTTACTAAAGAGAAAATATGAAATTTATATTGCTTATAAATACATTATACATGATAACATTGAGTTCAAACTTTGTAAGTTCTCTGTAAATTAAGGCGAATTTTAAATGGGAAGAAGGTTCTCAGAACATTCTTTTTGTGAGTGTACGTGCTGTTCATTATTTCCCAAGTGTACATGAGCTAACAGTAAGGGAAACAATAGCAATAATAGGTGAAAGAGAAGTTCTGTGTTTAAGTATAAAGTTTCAATACAATATAGAAGACTACAAATAAGACAACATTGAAACAATAAAGGCAATTCCAGTATGTAGATTTATGGAAGTGATATACAGAAAGCAAGACTCCCATGAGGCCACTCTCATTCTAAATCATGCTTGTGAGTCATGCAACTTTTTAGAAAGTAGAATGGAAGAATAATCCTGTTTCGAAAGCAAGTCAGATGTAAGAGCATGGATTTAACTAGAAAAAAATGTTCATCTTGTGAGAGTAGGTGTTATACTAGCAATGAACTGGTGGCAAAGATCACATTTCTTTTTCTTTTTCTTTACTTATATATGTATATATTTTGTTGGCAGTGGTCTTGGCACTTGAACTCTGGGCCTGTAAGCTGTCTCTCTGCTATTCAGCTCAAGGCTAATGCTCTACCACTTGATCCACAGTGCCATTTCCAGTTTTCTTTTAGTTAATTGGAGAAAAGACTCTCTGGGACTTTCCTACCTGGGCTGACTTTGAACCCCAATCCTCATATCTCACCACAACCCAGCTTACGATCACATTTCTAACAGTGTATACTTAGGATATGTAATATGTGTGTTCATCTATCTTTATAAGAATTCTTGTGTTAGGGGCTATGGAGGTGGCTCAGTGGTAGAGCGCTCGCCTTGCATGAATGAGGCTCTGGGTTCGATTCCTCAGCACCACATAAGCAAAGGAGAAAAAAGGCGAAAGTGGTGCTGTGACACAAGTGGTAGAGTGCTAGCCTTGAGCCGAAGAGCTGGGGGACAGTGCCCAGGCCCAGAAGTCAGGCCCCACGACAACCCACCAAAACAAATAAAAAAGGATTCTTGAGTTAAAAATCATGGTTACAGCTTAGACATTACCCTCACAAAAATATCTGTAGTTTAAAAGTTGATACTGCTGGAGAAATAAAACCTAAGAATGTAAAGGAGTCTGGGAAGGTCAGTTTGCATCCTGCCTGGGCAGAACACTCTTTGAAACAGTACATATAATAAAGCAGCCAAAAGCTGGATTGGAAGAATGGCTCAAGTGATGGAATTCCAGTTATGAGCAAGATTGCTAAATAAGAGATTGAGGCTTTTACGCCCAAAGAAACATAGGTCCCCTGGTTTCCCTTATTTGCAATATCTAGTATATGTATGAGTCAAGCGGAAAAGGTCAGATAATATGAAGTTAGGAAAATGAACCCTTAGATATGTATTTTAATGCTTTTTTATTTCATGCATTTGTTTCTAACGCATTTATAAGATTATCTCTTTGTTGCTTTGTATGTCCCTCCCCCACAGTATAACCCCTGCTTTCACTATATTTGATGTCAGTATAACTTGTGGAAGAGATGGGGAAAAACAAGTTGTTTAAGTATACAGGTGGACCTGTTGCAACAATGAGAAGTACAAGTTGTCATGTAGAAAACGAGCTTTACAACGTTGGTGTGGGGGGGTGAGGGTTGGGTGGGGGGTAGGGTGGAGGCTGGGAAGGGATGTGAAGGGTAAACAAAGGAGGAGGCTGCAATGCTTGATAAGAATGTACGCATTATCCTGCCCATGTAATTGTAATACCTTCTGTACAGTATGTTCAAAAAAAAATTAAATTTAATTTAATAAAAAGAGATTGAGGCTTTTGCATACATACATACAAACATACACATACACACAGAGGCACTTATAAGTGCACACACAAATACACAAATGAAACAACTCTCAGAATGTGTAGAAACGATAGAAAACAATAGAATATATATCCTGAATAAGACTAGACTCAAGTGATAATTTTTAATATTAGAAAGTCCTCAAGTGAACTTCCTTCAAATAAGTTTGAGAATATTACATAGGTAGGGACCAGAGATAGTAAGAGAGTCAATTAATCATTATTAAAAGGATCGCATCCATGGAGGAATGAATCAGAGACCCCGCAGGTGCATCTGAAAATATTCATATCCTGTGTCAAATGTTAGAACATCTTTGAAAATAGTACATAAACAGTCTGAACAGTCATTATGGTGTATAATATCACTGGAGAAGTTCAGAATTGGTAGTTTGTATCTAGATGAAATAAACCAAGAAACTATGGCAGGGCAATGTGATACAAGCCTAGAATTCTAGCACTGAGATTAAGACGGAGATTAGAGAGTGGAATTACATAGTGATACCCTCCCTGGACCAGGTAGTATAATTTTGTCTTAATCAAACAAAACAAACAAGAAAGGAATACATAGTTGGAAGTTTGGGCTAATTTTGTCAATATGTTTTGAGAAGTCAAATTTCCTGTTGAAATGCAACTCATACTTAATCTTCACTTGTGTTTTAAATTCTCTCTTCATTACAGAACATTCCTAGATACAAAATGACTCATGATTCCCATCCAAAATTTGAAATAGTAAATAATCATCATTCTGTTGTATCCCAAAGAAATGATGAAGGATTACAAAAACTTAAGCCTAGAAAAATAGCAAAGTTCGTCTAATGTAGGATTTTGAAGATCTTGCTAAATTAGAATTTAAATGTAAAATAAATATTTTGATTTTGTTTGTAATTTTATATTCTATAGGATACTATGAAATTCTTTTTAAGTAGAGGATTTGACAAATTCACAAATTATTTTGCATTCTACTTGCCTACAATATTCTTTCAAGAGAGTTATAATTAGAACTTAGTTAATAGATAATTAAAATAGTTCAGGTAAAAAATGATAATGTGTATGTTGTAGACAGAGTTCCCAAAATTTGATGATATTAATTTATAAATTATAATAAGAGCAATTTTTTGAGGCTTTGGTATAACATGGTTTGAAGAGAGTAATCGTGTGACATCTTCTTTCTTCTACATGGATGTAACACAGGAAGCAATTTTCTTAATTATTTGCCACTGTATACAATGAGAAAAATGTTAGGTTTGGGGTTTGTTTTTATTTTTGTTTTTGTTTTATTGGTTTGTCTTAGGGCTTGAACTCTGGGCCTGGACACTGTCTCTGAGCCTGTATATGCTCAGGGCTCGTGCTCTACCACTTCACCCTCAGTGCCACTTGCGTCTGGCTTTTGCTGAGAAGTTTATTGGAGATAAGAATCTAGGGAATCTTCCTGCCTGGGTGGGCTTTGAACTGTTATCTTCCGATCTTAGCATCCAGAATTTATATGATAGTTAAAAAAGTATAAATATTAATGATATTTGCAAGTGTTCTGATCTCAAGAATACCAGTGGGGGGGAAATGATGCAACCCAGTTTATTGTGGTGTTCTTTCCAGAACATGTATGGCATCCCATTAGCAGTGTTGTATTTTTTCACAATAGAGATAAGCTATTCATGATGTGAATTCAGGGAAGCTTGAGGTGCACCCTAAAAGTTGGAAACTGTTGAGCAAGGATGACTCTATAACATAAATATTGCTATTGATGGTCATAAAAATAGTAGCTTACTGTGATAAACAATTGCTTACTCTTGAAGAATTAATTATGACCGACGCTGTTTAGTTATATCCTCTACCAGAATGTGGTTATTTTTCTGTTGACTCTCAATCTGTAACAACCCATTGGAAAATTCATCTATTACAGAATTACATAACATGCAAGCTGGTACTATTTTGAATCTCTCAGATATGGAATTTTCTGATTTTGAAAATGAGTAGTTACTAGTCATTGGAATGTTGAAGAACACATATATTCTGTCTTCTTAACAACTTATTTACTTTTAAAAGTTATAGGTTTCCATAGAATTAAACTGTTTTCGCTTTTAGTATGAGAAAATACTATATTTATTCTTTTTTTAAAAATATTGGTAATTGTATTGTGAAAATATTGTCTAGTCAGATAGCATTCAAGTTGATGGTCCTCTGATTAAAAAGGGGTAATTATTTCAAATTAGACTCCAAAGAGTATTGATTTTTAAAAAGTTACTACATAAAGAATAATATTTACTATACCAATACAGTGAAATTTTATTTCAAGCAGCTTATTTTTTAAATTTAATTTTATTGTCAAAGTGATGTACCGTGGGGTTACAGTAATTTTAAGGTAGTGAATACACAACTTTTCAAATTTGTTACCCCCTCCCTCATTTTCTTCACAGTTTTCCTTCACCCCAATACCCCACACAAGTTTTAATATACATTTCCAACATATTATCTTGTGAGCATTGCTATTGCATTTATTTGCCTTTGTCCTTTGTCTCACCATTTTGTTGTTCCTTTTCCCTTCCCTAATTCAGATAAATATATACACAATACACAGGCTACCAAAATCAAATACAGCAGGGAATAAAGCATAGGGGAAAATCCAAAAGAAAATAGAAATCACATAGTACATTAAAAACAACAACCGCAAATAATACTCTCTGTTTCCATATCTTGGAGTTCATTTTGCTCAGAATCAGCTTATAAGGTTATATATACGCATAACAAAGCCACTGGACAATAATAGTTTCATGAAGACTATATCATGTAAACACCATGTTAACTGTTTTTGATGGTAAAGGTGGAGTTAGGATTGGTGAATTCACGGTTCTAATAAAGGAATTTCAAAAGAGTTTTAAAATTATAACAGGTAAATTTTAATTTGTTCAAACTTTTTAACAACTTAGCCTATTATGAAAATTTAAAATTGCCTGGGAAAATAGGCTTTCATGCAAAGTAATCCATGGAGACTTAGCTGAGAGGGAGCAATGTGGGTGAAGATGGCTCATTTTCACACTAAACGTACAAACCTCAGAAACCTTGCTATAAATCCTGTAGGTTCCCTTGAGAATTTTCCTTACCCAGGAGATCTACTCTTACTGTGTGAAACAAGGTTGTATGGAATTTAAATTAAAAGTTCTTAAAAAAAAAGACATCAAAATTTGTGAATTGACTTTAATTACCAAACATTAATTCTCTGAAAAGGATAATTTGGGTCCAAATAGTTAGGGAGAAAGTGTCCTCAACAATGAAAGAAGGTGTTGGGTTTACCCTTTTCTGTTTGTAATACTTTCCACAATGTCTTTTCACGTGCAGCACTAAACCACAGAAAAAAATCTGATTTGATACTGGAAACCAATTATTTCACATTTCTTAGTAGCTCACAAAATATAATATCCTTATTAACATGAGATCGAGAAGACTTTTCTTATTACATAAGCGAAAACGTTTTGGGATCAGAAAAGAATTGAGCAAATTGAAAAGGCAAGAAAACGCGTTCTTAGAAGCCCTAGCTAAGTCTATTGGCTTCAGCAGTAGAGGGAGGCGAAACTTTTTGATATACATTGTCTTAATATTTTTGCTACCTAAAGTGATTTTACAGAGCCTTTTTAACTCACTACAATGCAGAACAGATTGAATGATGACATGAAAATAAATTCCACATCCAAATAAAAGAGTTTTGAAAGGAAAACCATGAAGATGTAGTGTGGGTAGAGCCGGTCAGATCTGGTTGAGTCAGCTAGAGTAGCAGTTGAAGCACACTTCTTGCTCATAGAGACGTGATCCACAGGCATGTCTGCCTAGCTTACCAACCATGAGCTGGTCATACTCTGTACATGCCCCCAGGGGACAAATCAGTGCCCGTCACCAAGCAGTGCCCATCACAGGTGCCTTACATCAACTCACTGCTAAGTAATTGGCTGGGAAGGACTCAGGAGGTTGGGAAAGCTGGGGCTTTAAAATCATCCCCTTGTGCAGAAACAAATGAGATCTGCTTAAGCCTGTTCTCCCAACGTGTGTTCCTTGTGTACTTCGTTCACGCTTACCTCCTGCCAGAGATCTAGCCCTACAAGTAGTGCCCAATGATGGGCTCGATTGCTTTCGGCAGATGAACGGTCTAGGGTATAGTGCAAGCTTAGTGCCTCCATGGGCAACCTTCCCCCTGCAGCATGAGAGCCTCAATCATGAGCACTTGTTGCCCTGCTTGGTAGTAGGCAGATAAAAGTATCATACAAGGAAGCTCGTCTAATATGGGAAATAGTGAGTGAATTCTGTCCCTGGATTGACTCCAGGGCCATTTGGGATCCAGAGAGGTGGACACAGGTCATTCAGACAGCTCATAAAAAGGAAGTCCATGAAGGCCCTGAGCTGCCCCTAACCTTTTACCCCATCATAGTAGCTATTCAGCCTGTCTATCAGGGAAAGAAGAAGGGGAAACTCTGCAGGCATTTACCAACTCGCTGCAAGAAGAAACAGAACAAAAGGATAATGGTGAAGCTGCTCAAGCACACCCATCTTCTTGTGACAGAGCAAACAATTCCAGCAAGAACACAGATAAGCAACAACTTCCGCTATAAGGTGACCCAGGGGACTGACTAGCTATGCTTGTAAAACCTCCTCCCCCACAGTATCAGTCCCAGGAAGCCTGCCCAATCACTTCTTTTGGCTGTTTAGGCCAACCTGGGAACTCCCCTCAGAAAACTTTGTATCCTTGGGCAGAGATATCCAACTTTGCCCAAGAACAAAAACCCATTGTTCCCCATGTAATACAACAGTTGTTCAAAGGCCCCACAACTAAGGTGGCAACCACAGCCAAGCCTATAAATGAACCCCAGTTCATGTTCCCGGTAAACATCCACCGAACCTCTGCATGACCTAACCAATGGTACCCCCATGACCCAAAAGTACTTGACAAATACTGGGCCGCTGTCAGGGAAGATGTGTTACACTCCTGAATGCTCAACAGATGCTCGAAACCCTTAGCATTGATCTTAACTGCCCCATGATTGGAAAAGCTTAATGAACACAGCATTATCTTCAGGGTCTTCCTTTAATGGAAGGCTGCTTTTTATGATGAATGTGAACAACAAAGCGCACGAAATATCGCTGCCAGAGGGCAGGATATGGCCATTGGGGACCCTGATTGCTTAAAAGAGAAGGGAGCTTTTGCTTCTCCTGCCACACAAGCAGTGGCACCTCCACAGTACTTTGACCAAGTAAGCCTCTGTGCGTTGCAGGCTGTCTCCTCAGTCCCTTTTAAAGAAGGGGACAAACAACTAAATTCCCTCATACAACGTCCCAATGATCCTTTCACTGACTTCGTAGCCTGTGTTCAAGAAGCAGTGGCCCAGAAAGTATCCCACTCAGAGCCCAAGATGTGCTAACCAAGACCCTAATATGGGAAGGGGCCACACAGGAATGCAGAAAAGCCATTGCCCCTGAACAAAATGGGGAGGTCACTGATTGCATCCTAGCCACCAAAGATTTGGGGACATCAACTCATCCTATGACTTCCCTTGCACAGGTGTTCGCCTCTATGACTGCCAGTGCTCGCGCGCCCCCTAATGGCACCATGGGAAATCGACTTTGTTGGGGATGTGGCGGAACTGGTCATTTTAAAAAGGATTGCCAATCCTTCTTTCTTCTTCAGAGAAGTTTCTCTTTAAGTCTTTAGCCCACTTAATTATTGGGCAGTTGTTTCTTTGAGGATTTGTTGTTGGGGGATTTAATTTTTTGAGTTTCAAGTATATTTTAGATATGAGACCCTTGTCTGTTGTATGGCTAGTGAAGATCTTCTCCCAATCCGTGGGCTTTCTATTGATCTTGCTAGCTATGTCCTTTGCCATGCAGGAGCTCTGCAACTTCATGCAACCCCATTTGTCCAACCTTTCTTTGATTTGTTTTGTTTCCGGGTCTCTATTCAGAAAATTTCGGCCACAGCCAAGGAGACCTAGGGTTTCTCCTATTCCATCCTGTAATGTTTTCAGAGTGTCTGCTTTGACTTCGACGTCTTTGATCCATTTGGAGTTGATTCTGGTGCAGGAAAGAATGACATTGCCCCATTTGTTAGGAAATGGAAAAACTTGGAAAATATTATATTAAGTGAAGTAATCCAGGCCCAAAGAAACATAAGTCCCATGGTTTCCCTTATTTGCAATATCTAGTATATTTATGAGTCAAGCGCAGATAATGTGATGTTAGGAAAATGAACCCTTAGATATGTATTTTAATGTGTTTTTTTTCTTTCATGCATTTGTTTCTAATGCATTTATAAGATTATCTCTTTGTTGCTTTGTATGTCCCTCCCCCACAGTATAACCACTGCTTTCACTATATTTGATGTCAGTATAACTTGTGGAGGAGATGGGAAAAACAAGTCTTTTAAGGATACAGGTGGACCTGTTGCAACAATGAGAAATACAAGTTGTCATGTCGAAAACGAGCTTTACAACATTGGTGCGGGGGGGTGGGGGGGATTGGGTGGGGGGTGGGGGTGGAGTCTGGGAAGGGATGTGAAGGGTAAACAAAGGAGGAGGCTGCAATGCTTGATAAGAAATGTACACATTATCCTGCCCATGTAATTGTAACCCCTCTGTACAGTATGTTCACAAAAAAAATTAAATTAAATTAAAAAAAATAAAAAGGATTGCTCATCATTCTGGGGCTCACCCAAAAGAAAACAACCTCCTTCTGTATGTCCAAAATGCAAAAAGGGTTTTCAATGGGCCTCTGAATGCTGCTCTACGACTCATCCTTTCAACTAAATAAGGGGCATTCCTCAGTCCTGACCCCAATAGGACAAAGGCAACAGCCACCACCTCAAGTGTTTAGGACTGACTATTCCTATCCAAAATGGAAAAGCTAGAATGAAAATTAAAATCAATGGAACAAAATTTAAGGGCATCATTAATATGGGAGCTGACTGTACAGTCCTTGGAAAAGATGAAGTAGGGGGCTGGGAAGGTGGCTCAGTGGAAGAGCGCTTGCCCTGCATGCCTGAGGCCCTGGGTTTGATTCCTCAGAACCACATAAGCAAATAGAAACAAAGTCGGAAGTGGCACTGTGGCTCAAGTGGTAGAGCACTAGGCTTGAGCTGAAGAGCTCAGGGACAGTGCCTACGCCCAGAGTTCAGGCCGAACGACTGGACCCCCCCCCAAAAAAAAGAAAAGATGAAGTAGAAGGGTTGGGATGAACCTAATTTCTGGGCCCTGCAAAGAAGGTGTCTGTGGAAAAACAGATTCCTTCGATATCCAATGGCCTGTAAGATGGGAAGATTGTATCGGGCCACAGGGGCTTTTAAACTTCTTGTTGCTCCTCGCCTTCCATGCAATCTTTGGGGAAGAGATGTCCTCACTAATATGGGTACTCTGATAACAACAGATGATAAGGCTTTTTATGAAGACATCATAACCGATCGAGCCATTAATCACCCACAGTACCCCCAATTATAATGGCCACTGTTCCATGACGAGAGCCAGTTCCACTCTAATGGGACACCACCAAACTCAGCCTATTTCCTCTGAAAACCTCCCTCATCTCCAGGCTCTAGTGGAGGAGCAACTAAAAAAGGGACACATAGAACCTAGCATCAGTCCCCACAGTTTCCCATTATTATTATCCCAAAAAAGGCTCAAGGAAAGTGGAGATTTCTCCATGATCTACGTTCCATAGTCATATACAAAAGATAGGAACGCTTCAACCCGGACTTCCACACCCTTCTGTAATACCCAAAGATTGGCACATTGCCATTATTAACATCAAGGACTGCTTTTTTCTACCCCCCCCCCCTACATCCCAAAGATAAAGAATATTTTGCCTTTTCAGTATAGGAACCTAATTGTCAACTACGCACTTATCGATATCTATGTAAAGTTCTGCCTAAAGGTATGAAAAATAGCCCTACTATATGTCAGATGTATGTTGCCCATGCTATTAGGCCTTTGGTTTCCAAATGCTTTTGTGTCCATTACATGGATGATATTTTAATAGCACATAAAGATGCTACAACCATGCAAACCTGTTTAACACAACTCAAGGAGAGCCTTACAGTGTTGGGCCTTCATATTGCCCCCCAAAAAATTCAACTTAAAGCTCCTTACGCCTATCTTGGATACCATGTAAAGCAAACAATTACCCCAAATGGGCCTCATAGTGTCATTAAATCCCAATATACTTTAACTGAATTACAACAATTATGTGGACATATCAACTGGGTATGCGATTTTATGCATCTCTCCACCCACCCACAACTACAACGGTTATTTCAATTGCTTCAGAGACCCTCTGACCCAACTTCCCTTCGTATACTTTCACAACAAGTTACTGATTGATTATGGTCAACACTCTTCGTATTTTTAGATACCACCGAAAAAATCATCCTAATTATATGAAATAATAATGGCCTAATGGCAGCACTGACGCAAACCCATGGTGTGTTACAATGGGTCCATCTTGCCACTTCCCAATTACCAAAATTTATCATATCCATTACCATGCTATGCAACCTGGCCATCAAAGGCGCGGAATAATGCTGTCAAACTTATGGTCGATTCCCCAACCATCTTATATGGCCCATTACAAAAACAATCTTTGATTTCCTAACAACCGAAGAGGCATTAGCCTTAAGTGTCATCCACTACTATTTTAACATTGATAATCATATGCCCCAAAAACTCGTTTTAAAAGTTACCCAACAACTCCCACTTTCATGGAAATGTTGTACTCATCCCAATGGGCAACCTATCCATCAAGCCCTTGTACTTTTTACCGATGTTAACAAAACTGCTTATGGATTTTACAATGCCAATACTAAAAAATACATGCTTCAACAACATTCCCTGTCTGTTCAAGCTGCTGAATTACTGGCCATTTTGCTCGCCCTTACAACTTTTCCCAAAGAACCTCTTAATATTTTTTCTGATAGCTTATATACTGTACAAACTGGTGCCATTCTTCCTGGAACTTTATTAAAAGATGATGATCATGATGTAACAAATATAATGTGCAAACTTCAAAATGTATTAGACAATCTTGTCCAACCCTGGTACATTCAACACATTAGATCTCATAGTAACCTCCCCGGATCCCTAGCTGCTGGAAATGAAGCCATTGATCGCGCTGTCACACCAACTGTACTACTCACCAATATGTGCATGGACCAGGCCCGAACGTTACATGGTCATTTTCATTTATCGGCAGCTGCTATCAAACAGTTATTTTCTGATTTAACACACCAACAATACAAGCACATGATTCGGTCTTGCTTCTCTTGTGCACCTCTTTTACCCTTAGGACCACTTCAACCCATGGGAACAAATCCACGAGGATTTAGACCCAATAGCACATGGCAAATGGACATAACCCATATCCCCCAATTCGGTAAACAAAAATACGTCCATGTATGCATGGATACATTCTCAGTCTTTATAACAGCCTTAACCTTAACAGTGAAACAACAAGGCACACTATTAAGTCACTTCTACATGCCATTACAATTATGGGCATTCTTTAGACCCTTAAAACAGA
Organism: Dipodomys spectabilis; assembly: GCF_019054845.1. Classification (NCBI taxonomy): domain Eukaryota; kingdom Metazoa; phylum Chordata; class Mammalia; order Rodentia; family Heteromyidae; genus Dipodomys; species Dipodomys spectabilis. The sequence continues at coordinate 242,624 of NW_024871092.1, read as the reverse complement.
CAATAGCCCTGCTTACACCTCCAAACATTTTCGTGAATTGTGTGCCTTTTGGAACTTTACACACCAGACAGGTATTCCATATAATGCACAAGGCCAAGCCATTGTTGAACACAGTCATAAAGAAATCAAGACCGTTCTTTTAAAAGAAAAGGGGGAACTGGAGGGGCTAGGGCTTAAAGATCCCCAAACACAATTAAATTATTGCCTTAGAATTAAAAAAACTTTTTAACATTCACACCCATCACATATGGGACCCCTGTGTCCCTGCATTGGGGACCGATGAAAACACCTACTCTGTTCCCTTTGGTTAGATGGAGGGACCCCATCACAAGAAAATGGGAGGGCCCTGCTCCCTTAATGGCACAAGGGAGAGGATTTGCTTGTATCTTTCCAGACACGAGTGATGAACCTGTTTGAATCCCAGCTGCAATTGTCCGACCAACCGTCACCACCTATGAACAAGATGTGTCAGTTACGCTTGAACAGTGCGAGGAGGAGGAGTCACAAACCTCGAGCTAGAGCCCATTCCATCACTTGGGGAGACCTAAAGGGATTGGTTGAACAAGCCCAGGCTATGGCCCCAGACCCTGATCTGGGGCATGGTACTCTATTCCTCCTATTGTGTGCCATTATTACAGCCAATTCTCAATCTGCTGCAGGGCAAGGTAAGATAACTTTAATGCCCAGCCCCCAAATCTTAATGATGGTAGGGGAAGTTACCACCATCTTCCCTCAAATGCTTTCTTCCAATGGCACAGTTGGCCTTCCTTTCTTAGCAGATGCCTTATGACATCAAAAAACAAACCTTACTTTTAGATGGAAGGGAGCCATCTCTTTTTGTTTTTCAAACGAGACCATAAAGCAATTTGATGGCTGTATCATCCCCCTCGCGACAGTAATGCATGGGATGGGATGGTGGAGCTACACAGGACCCTACCCCATTTGTCCCACTGGAAAAACTTGCAATCATGCTACTGACATACCTTTTCATATGCAGTTGTGCCCACGCAGGGAGTTTGATAGCTTTGGCACTATTTCCACTCCTCTTGAGGAATTAGTTATTAGCCTTTGTGCCAGTTCCTGGCAAGGCAATGTATTTGGGGACTTCACGTTGTCCCTCTACCCGGCTATATACAACCAATCTGAAAAAGATCCCAAACCTCAAAATCTAAATGAGTTTTATGACTCTTCAGGAGGATGATTGGGAGACCTATTAGGCCCCATGCCAATCGTTTGCCCATTACATTCCTGCCTTGATTTGTCCCCTATCCTATTGGCCAATACTCGTCGCTGTAACCGATCTGGATACGACAAGGTGTCAGGAATGGTAGTTGTTAGAGCCCCGTTCTTTTTTTGTCTAGGAGACAACTCCTCCGCTACTTGCACTCTCAGCAATCACTGACAACCCAATGACTCATATCCTTTTGCAGGTTTGGTACTTGTTCCCCCATTTATTGCTCTGGCTACTAATGACGCTCAGTTTTCCCAGGTTCAATTGATTCATACGTGCACTAAAAGAGCAGTAGGATTGATCACTGCAATCGGGTCCGCAATCATCTCTACAGTGGCTTCAGCTACCACCGCTGCTATATTGCTGTCCCAAAGCATGTCCACCGTGCAGCAGATAAACCAGCTCATCCCTCAACTGTCGTCCATAGAATTACAACATTTACAAGTTGCCAATCATCTTAAGGGAGACCTCCTTGTGCTCCAACAACAAATAGACTTGCTCCAAGAACAGATTACGTTTCTTCGATTACAACAAGGACTATATAATGCTATGACTACTTCTGTCAGCTTTCCACTCCCACATCCAATGTCACTGAACTTAGTAACTACATCAAAGGCCCTTGGTCCCTTAAGTACTTAAACTTCACCCAAAACCTGCTGCATGATGTTACCTGCCTAAACCAGACCACCATACAGCTTACTTCCGGTCCCTCATTTTTAGAAGATGTGCTTAAAAAGTTACAACAATGGTTTTTGCCATCCTCTCTGGTCATCTGGGGAGGCCTTGCACTTGTAGGGCTTACTCTCCTAGGAATTATTAAATGCTTGCACTCCTGGCAAAATTGCCTCCAACGATGGATCACCATAATGATGGTCCTTTTAAAATAAAAGGGGAAATTTGTGGGTAGAACCGGTCACATCTGGTTGAGTCAGTTAGAGTAGCAGTTGAAGCACACTTCCTGCTCATAGAGACGTGACCCACAGGCATGTCTGCCTAGCTTGACATCCATGAGCTGTCTATGCTCCCCACATGCCCCCCGAGGACCAAACAGTGCCTGTCACCAAGCAGTGCCCATCATCAATTCCCCACTAAGTAATTGGTTGGGAAGGACTCAGGAGGTTGGGAAAGCTGGGGCTATAAAATCCCAACCCTTGTGCAGAAATAAACAGCCATGCTTAAGCCTGTTCTCCCAACATGTGTTCCTTGTGTGCGTCGTTCATGCTTACCTCCTGCCGGAGATCTAGCCCTACAATGTAGCAAGGGGGGAGGCCTTATAGTCCTTCACCTTCACTAGACTTGAAGCCAAGAATCTGTGATAAGTTGGAAATCAGGCAAGACCTAAGAGGAGGACAGAGAAATAGAACATAGGAGCATTATAATTTTGTAACAGACACTGTCATCCAAGTTATGGGTGATTTAACTCTATTCTTCTCCATACATCTTGTTGAGCAAATGAAAGACGAAGAGAAAAATAATCTATATTGAAATAATTTTCCAAAGAATAACTTCACTATTCCTGATATTGTATCTAAGGAGAGTCTTAAGAGAGAAGACACAAGTGCAGTATTCTTCAGTTTCCTCTAAGCATCTTGTTAGCAAAATATATCTTTGAGGTTATAAGTGATTGAACCAAAAATTGGTGGAGTACTTATTTTTGAGGACACTTTAGACACAAGAAGACTCTCAAGGTAAAAGAAAAAAGAAAAAAAGTATAGCTAAATATTTGTGATCACAGGTTCTTGGACTGGTATTTTGGAGACAAAGTTTTACATTAGAGATTGTCCTCATTAATATTGATGCTGGGTTTCCGTGGCAACCAAATGCAAGGGGGAAGTTTAATGGACTCGCTTGGATAAGTAAACAGCATAATAGAAAAAAATGTCAAATAATATTTAGTGAATTATTTTGAACAATTACTTTGCCAGAACAAAGGAAGAAAAATATAATTCAAATCACTTGACTAAAACTTATGAATAAAAGTAGTCAATAGAAATGAGAGAAAACATAGAGAACTGTTTTATCTCCAGTCTAGTAATGGGTTCTTGATCTTGTTTCTTCCATTCTATCTTCACATGCTATCAAGTGTGGCTCAGGACTGGAGAACTCGCAAAGGAAAATATTTGCAGCAAATGTAGGTGATTTAGACAATCTATTTAAATCTGTTAAAATTTCTCCTCTACCCCAAACTGCCCACTTTAAACAACTTTGTATGTTTTTCCCAAAATTGTCCTTCATTAACTATTTAAAATTTTGAGAGGTCATAATCATACTCTATACAGATTGCTGTTTCGTTGTGCTTTTTTTGAGTTTTTGTTTTTTGTTGTGTTTTTTTCACTGAATTTCAAAAGGTTGTTCTAGTGTGTTGCAATTAAATATGTCCATCTAATTGTTCAATGTTCCTGGATCAGAGTCACTCCTTCTATCATTTTCAACCAACCTGTTCTACAAGATTTATTTCCGATTTACTACTTCCTTTTTCACATGTGTACAATGAGTATTCTAGCTGTACTTGCCCCTTGTTCCATATTTCATTCATTCTATGACTTTACTATTATTCCTCTCTGTTTTCAACTTCCTGATAGTCATTCTGTTAAACTGTCTGTTAGTCCTTTGAAAGGTTTATATACATTCCATGGAGTTTCAATTCTGCATATACTTAAACTGATGTCAGCTTATATTTCCATAATTCATTCATCTGAAGTAACAATTTGCAAGACTGGAGACATGAAGCACCTAGACATGATTTTATTCTCCTCTATTTGGAAGATTAATCTGTAGTCAACAAAAAAGTTTAAAAATGGCTTAGAATGTATTCCTATCCGTTTTATAAATGGCTTTGTACAGTGGTTTGTGATTATTTTACTTTACATGGGATAAAATTTTCTACTACCTATAAGTTTTGCAAAAAGAAGAAAACTGAAATTTACTACTGAAGAGGAATATGATAGAAATAGAAGACAGATTTTATGTTTGTCAAATCTGTGATGAGTACCCATATTCAAGTCTTAAAGTCATATTTCTTACTATGTTAGACAGATAGGGAAAACATAAAAAACCATATGATAAGGCAATTATTCATGACTTTTATAAATGTACTTATTATGTGATGAAATTTACTTTATTAGCTAATGTTTTGGTTTGAAATATGGGAGGCTGATCTATTTAACGAATTTTCGAAGACACCTACTGAAAAACACAAATGGTGTGTGGGGGGGTCATATTTCTACACTTTAATGAATGGTTGAACCTGTTTGGCATTAGTGCTGGGTAAATAAATCAACTCTATTTTAACTTGTCCCTACACTTGAAAAACTAGTAACATCACTAAATATCATCTACTTGTAAAGTCTTATTTTGGTAAATGTGATTTTAAAAAGTTTATTTGAAAAGGAATATACTTTCAGGAGATTAAATGTAGGTTATCATTTGTTTTAGAATGACAACATTTTTACACTACAGAACCAAGGTTTCCTGAAGTACCAGTGTTTTGAAGCACTAAGGATCTTCTCAATTAATGTTTTTTTCTGAATTATATTTGACCTCTATGTGAAGTATTCCTAGCATTGGTAGACCAATTATGGATCTATCATTCCACGAACTATTTTTTGGCCTACTGATGCTGGACTGAAATCATTCATTCATCATTAGGAGAGGGGTATTACAAATAATCTTGTGACATTTGTGGTCTTGTTCAATCATATGGAGTGGTCATCTGAAAATTGAAAGTTTGAATTACTGTACTTTCACGTTTTGTGATTTCATCTTGCATTTTAAGTGGCCTTGCATTTCCCAATTACTTACTGTTAATTCCTGCATTTCAAGGAATTGGGGCCCTGAAATATAGGAAATGAGAAATTGAAATGGGTTTTCAATTACTTTCTGTTGGCATGTTGCATGGGCCTAGGTGAGATCTCTTGCCCTAGTTATCTGATGATGCAAATAACTGGGACTTGGGATCCTAGGACCTGTGGATCCTGTAGAAGAATAATGCCTTTTAGACATCATATCAGCAAAATTTGAGGATAATCAGTAGGAATGCTTCAGAAATATGGAGAAAACAGTTTGGGACCAGCGAGTTAAAACAATAAACAGAGAAGCAGAGTAAAATCCCTTATAAATAAGAGGAAAACAACATTGGTTTTTTTTACCATGTGAATTCAGAAGACCAAGAACACTTAGAAGGTATCACAAGTTTATACCAAAAACATTGCATTGATACTTTTTATATTCTAATATATATTCTAATCCTGATTATTTATATTCCAATCTATTTATTGTAATAAATATCAATTAATTTGTCAAATTATCAATTAATTCCAGTAAGATTCACTGTGTGAAATATAAAATCAGTACACATAAATATAAAATATATAATTATATATAATATAAGAAAATGTTTTGCATTGTTCTGTTGTGGTAAGGGTATCAAAGGCAACTGTTTTAAAGTATTTTTCGATTACCTCTACCTCAGTGTTTGGTAGAATTAGACCTAAAGCTTTACCATTCGGAGATGTACAGCCTAGAGGCAAGAGGAAACACTGTGATTAAAACATTACCAATTTAAGGTCTAATAATGAGGAGAAACATATGGACTTCTCCCGGAGTTATGGAATATATTTGGTGATAGAAAATCAGTGGTGCAAGTTCCTGCCTGGTTGGATGATAGAGAGGCCAGGACATGAGGTAATCATGCATATGAACAATCTTCTCACCTTCTTGGCTTTAGCTATTTTTGAAATTGTAGGGTGTAATAAACACACACCTTTCAGTGTGAACAGTTCTGTCTGAAGTGTTCGTCTCTCTATGATCCTTTGTAACTAAGATTAGTTTTGCTCCTATAAGACAATCTATGCTGTCAGGGTAAGATATTCTGGTTGGTCTGTTCCTACATGGAGCAAGGGTAAAGGGTCAGGGAGACATTTGTGCCAGTAAGACCTCATTTGGGAAATTTTAAGCTGCAGAAGTTTAGAAGTAGCTCTTAAGCAAGGCTTACTTTGAATCCGTTAGCGCCACAAAGCTAAATCAGTTAATAAATAAGTACTTGAAAATCCATCTTCTTTGGACCTAGCTATAAAGGCTTCAAAGTATGATCAAATTTCAAGTGAAAAAGACTTAAAATAGTTATTGAAAAAAATTGCAAATGTGAGCAATAGAACAAACAATATAATTTTTTTCGACCATACACAGAATTTTACAGAAATAAGATGAATAGCAAATTTGGGAACTATAAGTTTTCCTTGTTACAAATAGGCAACCAAGGATATATTTCTGTCTTAAGATTGCATTATTAACTACTTAAATTTAGAGGATACTACATGCTTCAGCAACACATCTACCCGAATTACAATACAGAATTTAACATGGCTTTTGCACAAGGATGATATTAAAATTTGTGAATTATTCCATATTTTTCATTCTTCAGATGCAAGAAATTAAAACAGTTATTAAAAAGTTGATTACAAATATACAAGTGTAATTATACATGTAATTCATAGACATAAAAATTATTTTGATATCAGTGTATTCAATCATCACCTTTTTAGAAAGGCCTTTACATAGCATTACCTTTATAAAACTTTTGAAATGAGATAACATTGTCATTTGATCCCAAAGAAATAAAATTCTATAAGGAGATAGTAATGAAAGGAATATTAAACTGTTTCTATATCGAATGCAATCTGAAAGGGCACATTTATTAATGAACCTATATATTATAAAACAATGTTGAATTCAAAGTATTGTATCTAGGAGATAAAGAAAAGATTATGGACATTATACAAACAGAATACTAAATATTTTAAAATATACTTTTTTCAGACAAGCACCAGAAATATCTTTAGTTTCTGTACTACTCATTTTAACAGAGAAGTTAAAATTATTTCTGATTTAAAAAAATCACAAACTCTATAGAAATCATTATAGATGTATACAAACAAATCGAATATTTTTTTTTCATCAAAGTCAGGAAATTCACTTGGAAGAATACCATGGAATCCATGAATTTTTAAAGTAAATATTGCTGTTGTTTGTATTGTGAAAATATTTTGTATGGATACATGGGATGGACTTTGAATTTTCAAATTTAAGACACTTAACCCAACCACTAGGACATAGGAGAACAATTTGTACAGCTTTCCACAACTTCAAAGAGGTAGTGATACACACTTATTCTTTTGGCAAGATCAAATGCAGTTTCTTCCAAGTTGTGCTTCAGATCTGGTTTGATATAATTGTTCAACAGAAGGAGATCCAGAGTATCCTTGCTATATCAATTTCCAGCAGCAAGATACAAGGGGGTCAAGAGGCCTTTAGTTTGGCCATTGGTGTCTGCATCATGATGAAATAAAGAAACCACTCTGGTATTATTCCATGTATAAGTACTGTGCAGGGGTGTCCAGACATTCACAGTTATTACATGAATATCTTCTTTGAGCCACCAACTCATGGACAATGTCTAAGTGTCCACTGTAGGCTTCTCGATGAAGAAGGGTATGCTCATGGTTATCCCTAGTATTCACATGAGTGGCCTTTTTGGAAAGTAGTTTCTGCACTGTAGTAAGGCGATTATTTTCAGCAGAACAAAGAAGAAATTTGCTTGATCCTATTCCATTTTTCTCTTGTAATTGATACCATTTCTCACTTTTTCATCTTGTTCCTCAACTTCATCAGAATTGCCTAACCAGAGACTTTGAGTGCCAGTGAGAATGAGCTGTCCATGTATTTCCCCAATAGTTCACATTGGATGAAATAGTCAGAAAAAATCCGCTGAATTTTCTGCATCTGTTTTTTCCCTATTATTTTCTCTTTTTTCATTTTTACTATCCTAAACTATTCTAAATGGAGAGTAGGGATTTGGTAGAGAGCAGAGGAAAGATTTTCCTCCGTATTCAAAGGTACAGACTGAAAATGAGGACCAGTGGTGTCTTCATGTGCAGCTTATTCTAGGAAATAGAAAATAGGAAATAATGATTTATATTTTAATGAATTGGGAAATGACAGAGCAGAAAATGAAATGATGCAACCAAAAAATATATAAGCAAAATAAATTAGGATAATTATGGAGCAATCATATTACCTATGAGAACAATGAGATGGAGAGAGGAAGAGAGATACAGATGTTCAATGATCTAGCTAGCCACAAAATCCATCCCTCTGATCAAATTATAGAGCAAATAATTTTATTTTTTAAAGGAGATGGAAACAGAAATTAAGATCTGATGTCTCCATTGTTTTTAATTGTATTTTTATTATCTTAAATACTTGTACAAGGGAATTTCCATTCAATAAATCAGTTTTTTTAATATAATGGATTTTATATAACTTTTCCACACCCTTCCAAACCTCACCCCACTTTAATTTTTTCTAGTTTCATACATCTGCATTGAATATTATACCTTCACTCTCTTCCTCCATAACTCTCTTTATTCCTTCCTTTTGACTTCCATTCACATCTTCCAAGTGATAGTTTCCTGGTATTCATTTTCATGGAGTAAAATTCAATTTTATAAGAAATTACACCTTTGAAATACTCCTCTGCAAATAGCATGCTTTGATTAATATTTTTGTGTAAACTTGTATAAATTTCTAGCTTCCAAATATGAGATAGAACATGGGTCCTTTGTGTGTCTGGCTCTGACTTAGTTCACTTAATATATTTTTAGATCTATCCATTTCATTGCAAATAATGTAAGTCTTCAAAATGGATGGGTGCAATCCAATTCTGTGTATGTGCCACACTTTCTCCAACCATCACTCTGCCAAAGGGCATCTGGGCTGTTAATGTAACTTGGCTATGGTGAATAGTGCATTTTATTGTAAACATTTGGAAGAATTCATCACTACCTTTATGGGAGCAATCCTTTAGCCAGTTTTCCAGAATAAGAACATGCCTCCCTTCATTTTCATCACAATGTATTGCAAGTCCTCAAAAACACACTTCCCCCTACAGGTCTCAATAAGCTAAAACCACACTGTGCCCATATTCTTTCAATACAAGTTTTTCATAATTGTACATATAATTCAGTGAGAACCTTCTATATACTTTCCTAATGTGAGAATGAGGGACATGACAGAGTAAAAGTAAGAAATATGCAATTTAATTAGCTATTATCATATTTAAAATCATTTTCAGCTCTAATTCATAGTCTCAAATAATATTATTAAAACTATTCGAGGCTGTTGCCTGGCATCCTGGTTACTCGGGAGGCTGAGATCTGACGATCATGGTTTGAAGCCATCCTGGACAAGAATGACCAGGAGCCTCTTATCACCAAACAACCAACAGAAAATCAGAATTGGAACTGTGGCTCAAAGTAGTAGAGTAATAGCTTTGAGAGAAAAATCTCAGGGACATCATCTAGGCTCTTAGTTCAAGAAGTACAATCTACCCAAATAAAATCTATTTAATTTACATCTGTGTAAGTAAAGTATTGCCATCACCCAAATGCACAACCATGCTCATTTGCAAGGTAACTCTGTTTTGTCTGAAGTAACATAAAACAATTTCACTTAAGTTGAAAGCATTGCACCATGGGTTCATTCTATCTCTCTCATGCATTTTTCCACTCAAATACTCAAATCTTACAATTATTACAATTACTTAAAATCATAGCTTTTTACTTTAATACCCAAATATTAAAGTTTAAATTGAGTGTCTTGTGCCTCCTAAATGGGTGTTCTTACCATTTTGTCATGTCTGTAGCCCTAAATTCTCCTGATTACTTTTCATATAATTGTGTGTGACCTTGGGCTCAGATCACGTTATGCTATTTTTCCTGGAATTTAGAATAATAGGTGCATGGCACTGTTTACAGATATTTCTGTTCAGTCTGTGCTTTAACCTCTATTCTCACAACAGTAAACTCCCATGTAGTCAGGATTTTCATAAGCTTGTCATAGCTGATGTTTTTTTGTAAGTCTTTGCAGTTCTTGAGTACTGAATTAATTTGTTTTCTTGGGTTGTTTTGTTCCATTTGAATGTATGTGTTGAGTTGTTCCTCACTTTTTCTTTTGTTTCTTTCAATCAAGTTCTTACCTAAAGTGCTGAGAAATCAATTCTTCTTTTTCATGATAGTCAAGGTGAACATGATTTGTTCCAAAGCAATTTCAGTAATATTTAAACACCTTCATATCTATGGATGGTATATAAATGATAAGTGCTGCGAAGGGTCTTTTTATTTTCACAGCAGTCTTTGTCATACACAGACAGATCATGAAATATATGAAGATAATGAAACTACAGATGCAAGCAAAGAGAAGAAAAACCTATTATTAATTGTTTGACAGAAGCTTCCCTTCTAGTGAAAGAAATACGTTGCTTGATGCAGGATTTCACAAAATTATATTGCTTGGAGGAAGCTAAACAATCACCTAATTCTACAGAATTGAGGGAGAAGAATCAAACTCCTGAATAGTTTATATTTGGGTCAAATAAAAGCATGCTTCCAAAAAGAGAGTTGACTTAGAGAAACATGATGAGTTGTATGTAAATAGAAGCTTAGTTGATTTTGTTAGTTTGTAAACTAATACAGGGAAATAGAGTACAGCAAGGTAAAAAAAGAACTTCGCATTGAAACACTCATGTGTGTGTGTGTGTGTGTGTGTGTGTGTGTGTGTGAGTGTGTGGGTCTGTGTATATGCATGTGTATACACACACGCACATGTGCAAGTGTTCATTCATTCATTCATCATCCTTAAGCTTCTGTGACCAAGGATAGGGGTTTACCACTTGAGCCATTGTTCTCTTTCAGGTTTTTTGGAGATAATCGCATGTATTTTCATGATTGGACTGGCTTTGAATAGTGGTCTTCATATCTAAGCCTCCAGAGTAGCTAGCTAAGCTTATTCAGCCTCCAAGGAGCTAGTTAAAATTGGGGCTATCCTCTACGCTTCACTGCTCTTTTATTCTTGTCCTGAGGTGTTCACATGCCTAAGTCATATATATGTCTAGTTGCTTTAAAAATACTCTTACTGCTTGGCACCAGGGGCTCCCATCTGAACTCTTACCTACTGAGGAGGCTTGAGAACAGAACCCAGGCCAAAAGTTTAGTGGACTTCCTTCTCAATCTATAGCTGGGTGCATTGGATCATTTCCACCATCCTGCACTATCTACAGGTTAAGATTGGAAGGACTGCAGAATCCAGGCCAACCAAGGTAGGAATCTAGACAAGTTGGTGTGCAACTCCTATGCCATTGATCATGGGAAGGCTAAAAAGACAGATCAGGTGCATGTTCTTGTGGAAAGGGAACCCCTCTCCTAAAATTAACCACTGATATGACACCAGTCTACCAAAGACAATACCCCAATTTTAACACAATTTCCCACAACCAAAATAAGTATATACTTTAACATGCAAAACTTAGTACAATCTGCTCTTTGCTCTAATATCAGCTTCATCTAATTATCATATGATGAATAGTTTCTTAATTAAACTTATTATATATTTAAAAAGACCTAGAAAATTCTTTCTCACTTATTAATTGCAAACGAACGGCAAATTGCCTCATTTCTTACATATTGACTACCACTATAAATTCATCTTATGATTATTATTAGTAGTAATATATTCTGATTTATTACTTTACTTTGTAACAGTTTTTAAACTTTTGGCTTCTCTGTTGAAGTTGAAGTATTTAAATAGTATCATCAAATTATATTACTTGGGTACTTAGGGCAGTTTTTTAAATAGTTTTTAACAAATGTTTTCTAGTAATTCTGTTTTTTTTTTTTTTTTTAGGTGGGGGGTCCGGTCGTGAGACCTGAACTCTGGGCCTGGGCGCTGTTCCTCAAGGCTAGTTCAAAGCTAGCACTAGACCACTTGAGCCACAGCGCCACTTCCGGCTTTTATTTTTCTGTTTATGTGATGCTGAGGAAACGAACACAGGGACTCAAGCATGCAAGGCGAGAGCTCTACCAGTGAGCCAACTTCCTAGCTCTCTACGAATTCTTAATAGGTATATTATTTAGTTAATTTTTAATTTCAATTTAATTTTATTGTGAAGGTAATGTACAGAGGGGATACAGTTACATAAATAAGATAATTAGTACATTTATTATGGAAGGAACATTGTTATCTCTTCCATTGATTTTTTTACACACTCAAAAAAAAACTACTGATGCTTTTCCTGTCGCTATTGCCCAATGGGTACTTTTCTTTCTTTGTTCATGCATTTTTTTTATTTAAAATTGATATACAGAGGGCTTACAGTTACTTAAGTCAACTAAAGAGTATACTTCATTTTATTTTCTAAATTTCAAATTTTGAACTTAATTATTTTCTTTTGTTTCTTTAGGGTAATTCTTTTTTCAGAGTTGTAGGATTAGTTAATTTAGTTTTGCATAATTTTAACACATGTAAATTATTCAGACATATATTTTGCTTTCAAAATAGTTAACATGTGAATATTTAAAGATTATTTTCTTAAATTTTATATGGTTGGTGAATTTAAATAAATTTATTTTCTTATAGTTCTAAACATATTTTTCCAGGTAATAAATACTGTATTTTCAAGAATTCCATACTTTATTAAAAAAGGCTTCATTACATGGTGACGTTTTGGAAATATTTGTACTTGAATTTAAAAAAATGTTTGAGCTGTGCATAGTGATTTGTGGTTTCCATTTTTTAACTATGGTGGGAAGTTTAAATAGGGTTTGTAATTCGGGAGAGACTGGGAAACTATGAGACCTTATCATAACATTTCCAGAGTGAAATGATTAGAGATATAGCCATCCCTAGCAAGATATAGAGCACCTGGTTATCATATTCTAAATCTTGAGTTAAAAAACCAGTAACATCAATCTTTTGTTAAAAGATTTTGTTTCGAAATGTTTATTATTTAAAACTTGTTTGCAAATTTCACATGTCTTTTATTTCTTAATTTTCAATTTACTTAATCTATAAGAATCCAAGTATCTTGTGACTATTTTATTTCTACTAAAATTTTAAATTGTATGAGCAATGTTATAATTTCATATATTAAAATAATTTTATTATTTGTGATAATTTCCTCTGTTTAATATGATAATAAGAATATTCCAAATGTGTGTATTTGGTGTGTGTGTGTGTGTGTGTGTGTGTGTGTTTATGTGGATTTTTTGTGTGTGTGCTTTGTGTGTACTTTATAATGCTTGGGAGATCACACAATTGCTTCACATATGTTAGGCCAATGTTTTACCACTGAACTATACTGTCTAGTTATAATACAAATTGTGTTTTAAGTTATGATATTTAAATTTTCATACCTAGTATGCTTTTTCAAAATTATATATGATAAAATGAGATTCATCTTCTATTCACATTAGCAATTGTTATTGTTATTCTTTCTCTTATTTCTTTGGAAATTAATTATATTCCTATTACAACTTTTTTACATTGTAACAGCTCTATTCCATGCTTTATTTTCTATTTTATTTTTTCCATGTTATCTGACTTTCATTCCAAACTATCAGGTGGATTAAAAAGAAACTAGAATCAGGACACTTTAATTTTCTCCTTCTCTTCTCTAAAGACTTTCTGTTTTTTGAAACAATACCAATGAAATACAGCTCCTATGTGGTCCACCATTCTTCCCCCTCTCTCTCTTCTGCAGTACAGTTCAAGTCGTTATCATTCAACTTTGTTATGCTATAATGTTATCTAAATCTTAACTCATTCCTAAATTAATTTTAGTTGCTTTGAGCAATCTCTAAAGACATTATTCTATATATAATATCAGGGTTTGTGTTTTCACAAGGTGTGAAATATGAGTGACTTTCAAACGTCTAGATATCTCTGGAGAATATTGATCCACCTGCTCGATAATCTCGTATGTAAATTCAAGGAATACAGATCAGTCAGAACAATCTTGTAAAATGGTGTAGCTTGAGTCTTCATCGTAGCTTTGAATCATATTACCATGTTTAGTGAAGATAACATAGTTGTACTATAAGAACAAACACATAAAAGAAGGTAACAGATTTTTCAAAAATGAATTCTTAATTTTATGGTCCACAGATTTTGAAAAGGATGCTATGACTTTATGAAATAAAATCAGAATCTTAAATGGTTGTATTGGCACTATTGCCTCTCTAGATTTAAAGAATGATATTAGACTACTACCTCAATCCTTTGTTTCTTTGTATGTTGGTCATGGGGTTTGAACTCTGGGCATGGGCACTGTCCATGTGCTATTCAGCTCAAGATGAGCACTTTACCGCTTGAGCAACAGCAAAACTTCCGATTTTCTAGTGCTTTATCCGATATAAGAATCTCATGGACTTTCCTACCCGGGCTGGCTTTAAACCATGATCCTTAGATCTCAGCCTCCTGAGTAGTTTGGATTACAGGCGTGAGACACCGGCACCTGGCCTACCTCAAACCTTATAAAGAATGTGAGATGTAAAACTAAATGTGAGATGTAAAAACCTATAAAACCTAAATGTAAAAATTCATGACATTGGATCAGTAAAGGTTTCTAAAAATTTGACATGGAAAACATTAGTGGCTAAAGAAAAGAAAGAACGGGATTATATCAAGTGATAACTTTTCATAATTCAAAGGCCACTATAACAGAAGTGAAACCATATCCAAAAGATCGAGCGCACATATTTGTAAATGCTACAATGTTAATGCTACAATGATTCTGAAACTTAAGTATTTCTTTTTTGGTCGGCTGTGGGGCTTGAACTCTGGGCCTGGGCGCTGTCCCTCAGCTCTTCAGCTCAAGGCGAGCGCTCTACCACTTGAGCTACAGTGCCACTTCAGGCTTTCTGGTGGTTTTATTGGAGATAGGAGTCTCACTGTCTCTCCTGCCCAGGCTGGCTTTGAACCGCGATCCTCAGATCTCAGCCTCCTGAGTATCTAGGATTACAGGCGTGAGCCACCAGCACCTGGCTGAAACTTAAGTATTTTTATATCTTCTAATTCTATATAAAATTTTTTCCTGAATAGGACATTTCTTTAAATAACATATGTAAATTAATAGTCAATAGGAGGAGCATATGAAATAAGCTCCTCTTTAGTGTCTAAGAAATAATAAATAGAAAACTCACTAGTATGACCATAATATAAAAAGAGGATGCAAAATATAGTAATGCATTTGTGGAGAAATTGATATACTTCTCATAGTGATCGATTTGTATAATACTGCAATCATTTTAGCAAACAAGTTCTCAAGTCTTCAAAAGGTGAAAGGATCCAGGCATTACACTTCTATGAATGTATTAAACAGAAGTAAAAAACTTTTTGGACAGAGAATGTAGTTAATTGACAGTGAACTTGAATAGTATTTGTGAGACCCTGGAAATGATACCCAAAAACATATTTTGAAAAGATTCACTATAGAGGATGTATGCTGGACAAATTCCTGTATCTGAATTTTATATCTATTTTAATGTCTGTTCTAAAATTTACAGCATTTCTATTTGAAGAAATGCAAGTTTGTGAAAATTAGGCTTTGAAAACCTATGAAGGTACAATTCACTTCCAAAGCACTAAAATGTATACAATAAAAGGAGATAATATATTGTAAGTGAATTGCATGTCAGGAAAAAAAAAGTATTGTTAAAACTTCTTTCACACAAAATGCAGAATAGCTTAAAAGATGTTTTTGGTGTTGTGAAAAACTCTTTGTAAACTACTGCATTTAAAACACAGATATAATTTCTGTTTATTTTGAGGGTATTTTGTCCGTTTGAGTTTATACAGCGATAACTCAATCCAAAAGTATATGTGATAACTGGAATACCTAGGAATTATGCATCACTTCTAAGTTATTTTTTTATTATTTTTATTTTTTTATTGTGAAAATACTGTACAGAGGGGTTACAATTATATGGACAAGATAATGAGTAGATTTCTTATCAAACTTTGTAGCCTCCTCCTTTGTTTCCCCTTCCCATCCCTTCCCAACCTCCCCCGCCTTCCCACCCAAACCTCCCCTCTACCCGCTCCACCAAAGTTGTAAAGTTCTTTTTGACCTACCGACTTGTACATCTCATTGTTGCAATGGGTCCACCCGTATCCTCCATGCTTTCCCTTATTTACAATATTTACTATATGTCTGAGTCAAGCAGAAAATATCAGATAAGGTGATGTTAAGGATATAAACGCTAAGATATGTATTCAAATGTTTTCTTTCTTTCATGAGATTGTTTCAAACACTTTTATAAGATTATTTATTTGTTGCTTTGTATGTCCCTCCCCCACAGTATAACCCCTGCTTTCACTGTATTTGATGTCAGTATAATTTGTGGAGGGGAAGGGGAAGAACTTCTAAGTAATTGAGAAACATTTTTGGAAGAAACTTTTAGCAAATGACAGAAGACACAAATCTATGCATCTGCACTTTTTGAAAGTCATATGCTACTTACTCAATCCAATTGCTTATCTCTACTTTGCTATGAAAAACGTATTCTCAAGATAAGAGCCAAAAGCAGTGAAAAGAACAAAATAGACAATCATCTTGATTTATTTGTGAAAGTAACAAATGAAATAAAACAATTCCACTTAAGGGACTCCAATATTAGTGTATGTGAAGATGTTCCTGAATGCTAATATGCATTAAATTTTTGGAATTTTAATTTCTATTAACATGAAAACTAGAACAAGAAAACAAATATAGACTTAGAGTGAACCAGCCTTGAAATCATTTTCTTACTTGTTTTGAAATTACAAAAAAATTGATACTCCTTTGATACTCATTTAAAAATATTTATCACTTATGATAATTCAAATACCAAGCCAGAGTAATTTTATATAATCATTATAAATATAATTTTATTACTATTGTAAAATAGAAAAAAAAAGTCCCAATATATGACTTACCTATCATTATTCTTAACTTCTAATCATTACCTAAATCTTAATCTAAATAGTCAAGTCTTTAACATAGACGTAAATATTCTATACTTTTTACTTAACATTTTCCAGGGGTATGTATTCATGTTTCTAAGAAATGTTCACAGCAGTTAAAAGATACTTTTGTGAAAATAATGTGATATATTTTGTTGTTGTGGGTGTTGTTTTTAGTGGTTAATTGGAGATATGAATCTAACAAGTACTTTTTTGTCTGGGCTAGTTTCGAAAACAATTCTAAGATCTCAGAACCCAGAATAGCTCTTTTTATAAGGGTGAGTTACCTGCACTTGGTTTCATGAAGTTTTTGTTAAAATTATACTTTAAGATGCTTGTTTCACTATAATGTATATCATTCTACACATAAATTTAGATATATGTATATATTTCTGAGGACAAATAATCTCTAAAAATGTACTATTCTACACATAACATTTACATATATATAGAAGACAGATATATATGTATATATATTTATTTTTATATAGAAGACAAACTCCCTCTAAAATATTTATGCTACTCTTTTTGACCTTTTTCATTTCAAAGATATACAGTATATTTTTCTAAAAGTTTCCTAGATTAAAGTAATTAATATTTCAATAGAAAGTAGAGTTTATTAATTTCAAGGGAGTTTTAGATATACACATGATATTGTAGTAAAATTTACAGTATATTACTTGAAAGGGTTCTGCCCAAACTCTTAAATATTTGATTGTAGTTAGGGGAGAGAGGAAGTTAAATCAAACTGATTAGGAATTTGCAATGCTTCAAAAAATTTATTCCATAATTTGTTATAAGCACATAGTCAAGCTACCTGATATGGTTTAATTTTTTTGTTCATTTGTCCAAAATTTCAATATGGATGCATGCACAGTGGTAACATTAAAATTATTAATCAAAAGACAAATAATAATAAAATCATAGACACATATCTGACGTTCAATAATAAGCACTTATAATGCTAATAATAATTTTGATGGAGAGGATGATGACCACAGTGCAGCCTGATAATTACGATGTTGTGATTGAAAAGGAAATAAAAAAACTTAGACATCTTTGAAGCTGGATTTTCCACATTGAATGCATAGTTATAAACAGCGTTGGATTACATACAATAAGAATAACAGGAGAAGGGCTGGGAAGGTGGCTCAGTGGCAGAGTGCTGGCCTTGCCTACATGAGGCTCTGGGTTTGATTCCTCAGCACCACATAAGCAGAAATAAGAGGAAGTGGCACTGTGGCTCAGGCCCCATGACGAACCAAAAAAGAAAAAAAAAACAGAATAACAAGAGAAGAGTTTGAATATCAAGAAATAAAATCACATAAACAAGTAGAGACAGTAAAAACCCTAATGTTATTCCAGGAGTCTTTCTAATGTATACTCACTGTTGTTGGTGGTATTATTTTCTTATAAATAAAATCATCTATTTCCACATTTTGATGAACTAAGATGTAGGTTCCAACTTAGTGTGATTAGATCAAATAACATTCTCCTCTAGATACCATTCAATAACCAATGTTTTCCAATGATATATAAAGAGTATGTTCTTCAGTACAGCTGTAAAGACATGACACATTTTACATAATACTACTTACATATCTGCAGTTACCATAAAAGAACACAGGCTGTAGAGCCAGAAATTAAAATTTATTTTTACTTCTGCATGAAACTATTTCTGACTTTATACCAACAAACTGAATTCGACTCTTTCCTTATTTGAAAGCTAAGTTAGAAAATGTAAGGACTCTTCACTTTTCCTTTTCCTTGCTCTAGAATTCAACAAATATATTCTTCAATATTTCTGGTAGATTACATCCATTTACAGATGAGAAATGTAAGACCAACTGTCAATGTTGTGAGTAAATAATGATACTAGAATTTTTTTCTGAGTTCTTCACTCTGTGTGCTTACAAGAAGTGTCATTGGGTGATGGAGAGGATCAATATGAAAAGACTATGGGGAGAAATGCATACTTTGTAAACAGTTGTTTTAGGACTGAGTGACTGGTGTTGAGTATTTGCAATAGGCTGGTGTCAGGGGCATATAAAGGAGTACATAGAAATTTTATTAGTGACAGAAACAGAAAATCTTGATCATTCATCTTATCTAATAGATAGAGGTGGGGTAAGAGGAAATCTAAAGTTTTTCCACATCTCTGTCTCCTAACTGTGTTAGTTACATTCTTGGTGATGAGGATTACAGGTGGAAAAGATGGATTTAGAGGAAAAAAACCTCTCTGATAGTTCTGAGGTTTATTTTATAAACAGATTCAAAGATAGGTCTGTTTGGACATCATCAAAATATTCACGACCATGAATATGAAAAATAATAATAAAATCAGGGACATTATTAAAGGGAAGAGGAAAAGGAAAGTTTTGACGAAAGTGTGAACAATGTGAGTACCAGTGTGAAAAAGATTGGAGGAAAGAGATAAACAAGGAAACAAAAAAGTAATAAACACAGATTTACAGAAGAAAAGGAAGGAAAGAATTTTCAGGAAGATATTGAAGGAAATCTAATATTTGGATTTGAAAAGTAAAAGGATATAGACAAGTTCAATAAGAACAGTATTTTGGTGAAAGGCATATTGATAAAATGTAGAGATATGAATGTGAAAACATACAATTCTGGATCCATAAATTCAACATGTCCTGTTGATTATAAATGTTGGGAACAAATGCTTTAATCCTGAACTTAGAAATATTATATACATATAACTGTCATGAACTTTTCTTAGTGGTATTCTGTGAAAATTTTTGAAAACTTTATTTAGCCAGGAGATTATAGATTGAACTACAGCACAGACAAGCCTAATTTTTCCTACAGTTCCAATTAGTGTCCCATCTATCCATATCAGTTTGGGATTTTATTGAAATATATTTAGATATGTTTGGATATCTTATCAGCCTACTCATTATAAATGTAGTACAAGTAACACCAAGTATTAGGTTGATCATACAGCTTTACTGATGTGACTGAAGACTCCTGGAATTGATTCCTCCTTAGAATAGAAAATGCCTCAATAGCCATTGACACATCATAACTGCCATATACACTATTGAAATCTAATTCTTGTTAGGTTTATCTCCATGCTGAAATAACCCTGTCAACCAACCTTACTCAAATTCTTATATGTAGGAAAATGTTCTTATAAACTTCAAGCTTTTATTGAATGGAAAAGTTCTGATATTACTCTCACCACTAGGATTAAATTCCTAAAAAGATAAGACATTTTGCTTTAATGCATTTCTTTCATTTTCTCATACACATTGTCAAGAAGTGAAGGATTCTGATTTAACAATAATACAATCCCAACTTGTATTAACACAACATCTAGGATCTAATGTTAATTCGGTTACTTACTAAATAGCTCCAGATTTTGTGGATATTTATATTTCTCCTGAGTAAACTAATGAACTCCAGGATAATGTCCCTAAGAAGCCTTTCAATTCTAATATCACTGTTTGTCTGAAAATGCTTTAATTTCTACATCCTTTAATGTGGGCATAGGGTTATATTGTGGAACTTTTCTCCTCAGAGACTATTACCGTATTGCTTAACATGGACAAAGTACCTTCATTCATAGACTGGGCATGTAAAAACAAGAAGTGGTAGTTGAACAATGTTCTTAGCAGTTTGTACAGATGAAATGGAAATAGAGCAACTCTGAACTCAAAAGGAATGTGCAAAGAAGACAAAGGCACAAAGTAGAATCTGCCAAGAAAAGCTGAAGTATAATTTCAAATAATGTACTCAGGTGTGAGGGTGTGTTCAAAGTACAGGTTCAGACAATGTAGTTGGATATCTTGGGCGGAAAACTGCTTTAAACTATTCTGGGATAATTGTACAAGTAAAGGCCCCTTAGTCTGACTCTAATCAGCCCCAACATCATCACCTTAGGGACTATTTTCCAAGTGCAAAGTAAGAAAAAGTAGGCTGATTACAGTTAGTGTTCAAGTTGAAGCAATGGCAATCACATAACTTTTCTTATAAGTGTTCATTTATTTTGGAGCATTTAAGTAGGGAAAAGCCAAGTAAATATTTTGCATGTATCTAAACTAAGTGGGACGGGTTATATTGGTCTCATTTTAACTTAGAATTTATAGATTATGTCTTTTTATTTTTTATTCGTTTCTTGGTTGGTTTTATTGAGACAAAATTATATTCTGCTAATTGGCCAAAGTTTTTGATCAGCTCAAGTAAATTGGGAGTGGAGTCTATGGAGTCCATTAAATACAAGATCATGTCATCTTCAGGTTTTGTTTTCTTCTTTTTTTAAAATTTATAATTTTTTTGTGAAAATACTGTACGGAGGGGTTAAAATTACCTGGGCAAGATAATGAGTACATTTCTTCTGAAGCGTTGTAGCCTCCTACTTTGTTTCACTGATCCATCTCTTCCCATCCTCCCCTTGCGCCACCACCCAATCCTCCTCCCCACCACCAAAGTTGTAAAGTTCGATTTTGACATAATGACTTGTACATCTTATTGTTGCAATGGGTCACCTGTATCCCTAGTTAAATGATTTGTTTTTGCCATTCCCCTCCAGAAATTATACCGACATCAAATACAGTTAAAGCAGGGGTTATACCATGGGGGAGGCACATACAAAGAGACAAATAAATAATCTTATAAATGTGTTAGAAAAAATCCCATGAAAGGAAAAAAAAAACCATTTGAATACATATCTTAGGGTTCATTTCCCTAACATCAACTTATCTGTCCTATTCTGCTTGACAGAGACATATTCTATTTACTGCAAATAAGGGAGACGATGGGAACATTGTTTATTTGGGTCTGGCTTACTTTACTTAATATAATTTTTTCAAAGTCTTTCCATTTCCTAACAAATGGGGCAATGTCATTCTTCTGATGGAGGCATAGAATTCCATAGTATATATATACCACAATTTCTTGATCCATTCATCTACTGAGGGGTCTCTGGTTTGGTTCCATATCATAGGTATTGTAAATAATTCTGCAATAAACATAGGTGTGCTGGTAGCTTTAGTATGGTCTTCTTTGTGATCATGTGGGTAAATGCCCAAAAGTGGGTTTGCTGGGTCATAGGGGAGCTTTATGAGGAGTCTTTTGAGGAACCTCCATACTGCTTTCCACAGTGGTTGAACAAATTTTCACTCCCACCAACGATGTAGTATGGTTCCCTTCTGTCCACATCCACTCCAGCATCTGTTGTTATTAGAGTTCTTGATTATAGCCATTATAATTGGGGTGAGGTGGTACCTCAATGATGTTTTTATTGGCAATTCTTTTATGGCTAGAGAGGTTGAGCAGTTCTTCATGTGTTTATTGGCCATCCTTCTTTCCTCTTCAGAGAAGTTTCTCTTTAAGTCTTTAGCCCACTTATTAATTGGGCATTTGTTTCTTTGAGGATTTGTTGTTGGGGGATTTAATTTTTGGAGTCCAAGTATATTTTAGATATGAGACCCTTGTCCATTGTATGGCTAGTGAAGATCTTCTCCCAATCCATGGGCTTTCTATTGATCTTGCTAGCTTCGTCCTTTATCATGCAGAAGCTCTGAAATTCATGCAATCTCATTTTTCCCATTTGTCTTTGATTTTTTGTGTTTCTGGATCTCTATTAAGAAAATTTCGGCCTGTGCCAAGGAGACCTAGGATTTCTGCTATTTCATCCTGTAATATTTTCAGAGTGTCTGCTTTGACTATGACGTCTTTGATCCATTTGGAGTTGATTGTGGTGCAGGGTGATAAATAAGGGTCTAGCTTTATTTTTCTACAAGCAGTTAACCAATTTTGCCAGCACCATTTACTGAACAGGCTGTCTTTCTTCCATTCTTCTTATTTTAGTACCCTTATCGAAAATTAGATGCCTATGGGTCTGTAGATTGATTTCTGGGTTTTCAATTCTATTCCATTGGTCATCTTGTATGTTTTACTTCATCTTTCCCTATTTGGATTCCCTTTAATTTTGCATCTTGTCCTATTGTCCCAGCTAGCATTCTTATACTAAGTTGAAGAGGAGTGGAGAGAGCAGAAATACTTATCTCTTTCCTGAATTTATAAGAAATGACTTTAACTTTTTACCATTAAGTATACTGCTGGCTGTAGGTTCGTCAGTCCTTAGCCAAAAGAACAGCACTGGAACAATATCAGTTCCAATTTCAAACTATAGTGAAAAGCCATAGTAATAAGAACATCTTGGTACTGGTACAAGAACAGACCTGAGGACTAACGGAATAGGACTGAAGACTCAGAAATGAACCAAGTGCCCTGTAGCCACCTGACCTTGACAATGGAGCTAAAAAAATAGAATGGAAGAAAGACAGTCTTTTCAGTAAATGGTGTTGGCAAAATTTGTTAAACACCTGTAGAAAAGTAAAGCAAGATCCATATATATACATATATATATATATATATATATATATGTATATAGATAGATAGATAGATAGATAGATAGATAGATAGATAGATAGATAGATAGATAGATAGATAGACAGATAGATAGATATCAGCCTGCATGAGAATCAAGTCCAAATGGATCAAAGACCTCAAAATAAAAGCTGACACCGTGAAAACATTACATGAAGGATAAGAGAAACTCCAAGGCTCTTTAGCACAGGACAAAATGTTCTTAATAGAGAACCAGAAACAAAACAAATCAAAGAAGGTTGGAGAAATGGGATTGCATGAAACAGTAGAGCTTCTGCAAGGTACAGCTCATAGATAGCAAGATAATCGAAAGCCCACTTACTGGGAGAAGTACTTCATGAGTCATAAAACAGACAAAGTTTTATATCTAAAATATACTTAGGACTCAAAATCATAAATCCCCCAACAACAAATCCTCAAAGGAACAACTGCCCAAAAACTAAGTGGGCTGAAGTCTTAAGGAGAGATTTCTTTGAAGATGAAATAAAAAATGTCCATTAGACACATGAATAAATGCTCAACTTTTCTAGTCATAAAAGAAATGCAAATCAAACATTGAGATTGCACCTTACTCCAGTTAGAATGTAATAATGACAGATGCTGGTGGGGATGTGGCTAAAAGGAAACCCTACTGCATTATTGGTAGGAGTGTAAACTTGTTTAACCACTTTGGAAAGCAGTATGGAATTTCTTCAAAAGACTCCATTAGAGCGCCCCAATGACCCAGCAACCCCACCTTTGGGCACTTACCCAAATGATCACAAAGCTACCAACAAAATCATGTTTATTGCAGTATTATTCACCATAGCTATGATATGGAACCAAACCCGATGCAACTCAGCAGATGAATGGATCAAGAAAATGTAGTACACACACACACACACACACACACACACACACACACACACATACACACACACACACATACACACACACACACACATACACACACACACACACACTGGAATTCTATGCGTCCATCAGAAAGAATGACATTGCTCCATATGTTAGGAAATGGAAAGACTTGGTAAAAATTATATTAAGTGAAGTAAGCAGACCCAAAGAAACATAGGACCCATGGTTTACCTTGTTTTACCTTTGTTTGCAAGGATTACCACATGCCTAGGACAAGCAGAGAAGATCAAAGACTAAGAACATATAACCATACAAGATGATGTTAAGCGAAATGTACCCGAAGTCAGAGACACAAGTGGTTTTCCTTTCTTTCTTTTGTTTTTAATAGGCTCATAATGAACTCTGTGATTCTTTTGTAGGTTCAACCCCCCACGGTATAGCCCTGTTTCCATTGTATTTGATTCAAGTGTTCTGCATCATATATATACATATACATATATGTATATATATATATATATATGTATATATATGTATATATATTATATGTATATATATATCATATATCATATATATTTGTAATTTGGTGAGTGGAAGGGATATGGAAGAATGCTTAAATGGAGATGCAGGTTGACCCATTGTGACAATGAGATGTAGAGGACACTGTGTTGAAAATGAATTTGCAATGTCAGGCAGGGGTCGAGGAGGGAGGAGTTGGAGATGTGGGGAGGGAAAAGATGGCAGGGGAAAAACAAAGGAGGAAGTAACAATGCTGTATAAGAAATGTACTCATTACCTAGTCCTGTAACTCTGAGCCCTCTGTACAGTATTTTTACAATAAAAAAATATAAAAAAAAAAACTCTGCCTGCTGTAGATTTCCAGTGCTGCCCTCAGAATTGCATTTTCTGCCTATTCTGGCTGTGTTTAGGTCCACCTGCTCAAGTTATCAAGGCATCTTGGTCCTGAAGCAGGACTTGGATTATCCAGTGGTGGTTAGAACCAGGCCAAGGACAGGACAAAACCACTTCCAGGACATGGCTTCTTCATTCCCCTTGCAACTAGGATTGCAAGCAGAATTTCTCTGAATTTAAATCCAGAAAACAATCAGTGAATCAAAGGGCAAGTCCACCAAACACCTCACACCACCCCCCCCCCATTTCCTCCTTTCTCCCTCCCTGGGAAAGTACAAAATAATTTTGTAGGCTTTGGCACACACACAAAATGCCCACCATCTCCGCTGGTAAACTAGGTTTCAATTTACTAAGTCATGTAAACGGATAATGCTGCATTGATTATTCTGGACAACATCTTCAGGCTGTTTGATGCTTTAATTTTTGTTGTTGTTGTTGTTGTTGGTAGGGGGGCCTAACCTCTGTGTCTGGGTGCTGTCACTGAGCTGTTCAGCTCAAGGCTAGTGCACTATCACTTTAGACACAGTGCCACTTCCAGTTTTTTTCTGCTTATGTGGTGCTGAGGAATTGAACCCAGGACCTCATTCATGCAAGACAAACATTCTTCCACTGAGTCTCCTTCTGTCCCTAATGGTTTAATTCTTTAAAATTTCTTCTTGTCAGTCATGGGGATTGAACTCAGGTGCTCGGTATTAACATATCCCTGAATTCTTGAGCACAAGTGGAGCTTTCTCCCAATTGAGCCACAATGCCACTTCCTATTTGGAGTTGAGTGACTCAGAGACTTTCCTGCCAGGGTTTGCTTTGAACAGGTGAATTTTTAAATTATATTTCTTCTAGGTGTTTATTGGTACATTACAGTTTTCTGGAATTTAAAGTTTTCTGTAAACCTTTATCTTCAAGTAATCCAACGGCATTAGATATTACATTTCGATGCTATCCTTTAGCACATCCATTTTGAAATTATCTTAAGATGAAATTCCAATTCTTTGTAGTAACAACCCATTAATGTCCAAATGGGAAATATGCTAATTTCAGCAGCCTTGAGTCTCCTTCCTCTTTTTTTCTCTCCAGTATCTTTTCTTGTTTTGGAACAAGTGTCATGGACTGTCCAACCTTTCAAAAGGAAGCTTATTCCATTAATTTAATAGGAAAGGAATCCAGCCTGCCTGCATCTAAAGGAAACTTTGAGTATGTTAATCTAATAATTCATGTCAGTGGATTTTCAGTCATTTTGATCATTTTTTGTTTAACTACTCATTAAAGAAGCTTCCAAAAAGCAAGAATCAAAAATCATGTTCTGCTTTCTAAGAAGGTTTAAAAAGCTAGTAATTCAACAAGACACATTCTATTCTTCCAAGATTCCATGGTGAAGAATTTCTCTTTTATCATAGCCCTTACCACTGACCCCTTCCCTTCAAACTTGTAGCTTTGTTCAGTTTTTTTTTTTTTTTTTTTTTTTTTTTTTTTTACCAGCTGTCGTTTTGGTATTGGCCTCAGTAATCTCCTTGTAGTATTTGACAATGCAATTCCATTTATTTTTAGAGAGCTCAATCATATTGCCAAAGGCAGAGTAATGAGCATATCATAAAGCATAAACTATTGAATATCATTAACATCATCATATGCAACTATTCCATAAATTAATATAAGTACCACATAAATAAGAATCTTCATATACTTTTTAAAATGCAAAATAGTTACATATCAATGTCATATAATAATTTATATCACTGGCACAAGAGACTAAGCTAAACTTTTTATATCATCCCCAATATTTTTGACAAATTTTCTTTTCTCATTAACTTTCACCTTAGGGACTGCTTTTCCTAGCAACAAATTATAAATTGATATCCTTGGATTTTAGTTACCTCTGAGTAACCTCTTCTCTTTCCACCACTAGCTAGTCCCTCATGATAAATACCTGAAGAATAAAGTCCCATTGTGCCTGCAAGAGGAGTACCCAAGTCGATTGTCTGTGCCTACTCTTGCCTTGCTTTGTTTGGGAATGTGGTAGCAGAGACAAGGGTGTCAGGAATCAGGTGGCTGGAACCATGATGATAAGAATTATGGGTAGTAAAATGAGTAGCAGAGAAAGGGAGTACCAGGGAAAGGGTAATTGTGACTGTAATTGCTGAGTTGCAGTGGCAGGAAATTGGGTGCAGCAACAGCTTTGCAGGGGTTGGGGTCCTGAGTTGAAGCTCCAGGACCAGTATATGAACACACATACATGCACACACACATACACACACAGATACCAGAAGTAAAGCTGTGACACCAAATGATAAAGAACTGAGCTTCTGCTCTGAGCTCATGGTCAGTACCCAGGTCCTGTGTTCAAACCTGAAATACAGCCACCCAGGGCCCAACTAAGAGAGGTCAAAGTTTCAAAATCTGATGAGTTTCACCAGCCCTAGATGACAGGAAGCCTAGTATTATTACACATGTGCTTTGATTTAGCAAGCTTCTGGAAACCCAGGGAGGTATCATTGCCAATAATGAATAATTTCATTAGGTTCAGCTCCCTAGTTGTCTGCCAGAAGGACGCTTGAATTAATTGTAGCAGGTTATTTCAGCACTGGAACATAGTCTAACAAAGACAGGATAAGTGCAGGGAACTTGGACACAGGAGGTGCGCAAATGAAGTCTTCCTGTCACAACAGAGCTCTTGGCAGAGAGATAGCTTGAGGTACATAGAGGCCTTTTTCTCCTGGCTTTCAGAGCCCATCCACTCTCCTCACTAATGGGCCTAGAAGGAGTTTTTTTTATTACCCAGCTGTACAGGAGTGAGGCCTCTTCCAACAATGAGGAAGACTTTTTTGCAGCAGTCCCCGATGTGGAGAAAACCTCAGGCTACAATGGGAACAGTGAGAGGAGCCCCGGAAGATGCACTGTCTTGAAAACTCTCTCTGTTCTATGAAATCATTCTATTCAAAGCAGATTTCCTAGCTGGATACCTTTCATCATAGGAACTCTAGTCCTTCACCAATAGAAATACATGCATACATACATGGGGTGACATGTTGTTACTGGCTTGTTTTTAATTGGCAGGTCCGGGGGTTTTACTATGAGCCTAGGGAATGTTCCTGAGCTCCTTTTGCTCAAGGGTAGCGCTTTGCCCTTGAGTCATAGAGCCATTCATGGGAATTTTTATTCCTGTAATCCCTCAGAAATAAGAGTGTGGTGGAATTTCCTGTCCTGGCTGAATTCAAACTGGCATTCTCTACCTCTCAGCCTCCTGAAGAGCTAGGATTACAGGTAGGATCCATTGACACTTGGCTTTCTTTTCTTCTCATTCTTTTCTTTCATCCTGACAGTCTGAAATCTTCACAGTGTCATTCCAATGATTTGTATTTTGAAGTAAAATACCCAGGCCTGGAGTTGAAGTGCCTGGACTGCCAACTACAAATGGAAGGAGATCTTGAGAAAAATCATTCCTATCCATGGGAATGCCTAATGGAATGGTATAAAAGTAACAATTAAATTTGCAGTTAGTTCATTATTATCTTATAGAATGCCACACAAAAAGTATTGGATAATGTCTTCCATTCTAGCCCCATGTTATGATTCTCCCAATTAAGGAATACTGACTACTTTTACATGAATGCTTTAATAAGTATTCAACCATGATACTTCATTTCATTAAAAGGAGGCATAATTTAATAACTAATAATTCATAATATATATAATTTAATATCTTCACATTCTTTCTGATATACATAGCAAACTACACATCTATCTATTTGTCTATCTATCTATCTATCTATCTATCTATCTATCTATCTATCTATCTATCTATCTATCTATCTATCTATCTATCTATCTATCTATCTATCTATCTATCTATCTATCTACCACTACTATTGCTTGATCACAGATCCTCAGAACTGGCTGGCAGTTCAGTTTGCCAAAGGCTTTTGTTTTACAATTGACCAATTCATGATTTGTGCATTGTGGGCTGTGAGTTCAAACCCCAGCATGGCCAAAAGTTTATATGTGGAGTCAAAAGCCAATTTTGACCCATTTTTTTCCTTCTCTGTGAAAGTCCTGGGTCTCTGTATGATGTATACTCTATATGCAAATAAATCCATGCCATAAGATGTAATAAATGAAATAAATGTTATATATGTAACAATACTAATTAAACTAAATATAAAATAAATAAGGGTAATAAATGTCATAGGTAGTAAACATATGCATGTAAATAGATCTCATGTATGAATGTTATTTTTTCCAGTGCTGGTGTTTTAATTCAGGCCCTGGAAACTGGTCTGACATTCTTGTCTTCAATGATGGTGAGTTTCCCTTCCTCCACAGTGCCAGAGAGTTAATCAGACCCTGAGTTGACATCACAGGCCTGTCAGAAAAATGGTGCAAATTCCAAGCCACGGTCTTAAATTTCTTTGACTAGGAACATGCACTGTCTTGAAAGCACTCTCTGTGCTATGACATCATTCTATTCAAAGCAAATTTGTTAGCTGGGTGCTATTCTTCATAACAACTATGGATGTTCACTGATAGAAATACATGCATATATTCACAGACACATGTAGTTACTGGCTCTTTTTTTTAGTGCAGATCCTGAGGTTTGAACTAAGACTATAAATTGTCCCTGAGCTCCATTTACACAAGGAAGCACTTTAATGTGCCTTAATCCATGATACTTCATTAAATGGAGGCATAATTTAATACCTAATATAATTATTAGTAATATATTACATGTAATTTAATAATATATAGGCATCTCACATTCTATAAATATATTTATATGTAAATGTACAGTGGAATATACATATACATCTCTCTCTTTCTCTCACTATATATACTTATATACACATATTTGCAGCAATTTGGACATCTATCTATTTATATATTAGCCACTCCTGGGGCTAGAACTCAGGTCCTTAGAACTGCCTGACATTGTATTTGTTTGAGGCTGCTGTGCTTATACTGACCCCTTGATGAATTAGACATTCTAGGCCCTTAGTTCAAATCCCAGGAGTGCCGAAGTCAATAGGTGGAGTAAGAAGCCAATGTTGACCTGATTTCCTTTCTGTGGAAATATTGTGACCTAGATACAATATGTAATATCTATGCAAATACATATATATGATATATATTATACATGTATATAAATATTATTTTTTGCCATTTCTAGGGCTGGAATTCACACACTGAGAAATGCTCCAGATTTTTTTTTCTTCTAGGAGGTTAGCTTTCACTTCACCCAGAGCACAATAGTGTTACCTAGGCCCTGAGTTCAATTCCCAGGTATGGCAGATAAAATGGCCCAAACTCCTACCCAGGACCTTAACTTTTTTGGGAGGGCAGGCACGGGGCTTGAACTCAGGTCGCCACAACTCTGCCTCAGCCTTTATTACCCTAGGCTGGGGTGCAGCTTTTACACCCACAGATGATCCAGGGATCCTAAGACCTGAGTTCAACTCCCAGCTCTGGCAAAAAAAAAAATAAACCAACCAAGATGGAGGAGTTAAAACCAGGAAGTTTTAGACAAAAGTTTTACCTTTGTTTCCTTTGCACTGTGACCATCCTGGCTCTCAATTCCTTGGCTTGAAAATTGTACATGTCCTTGCATGGCCGAAGGCTGGTGGGCTGACAGTGAAGCCTGAGCCCAACCAAGACACCTAGGCCCTCAGTTTGATCCTGAGACTTTCACCTACTCGTTCCTTTCTATAGGAACAATAATAGAATCTTTGTAATGTACCAATTGAACTACTAATTAGCTAGTCATTATAGTATAAGATTGTACACAATAAATATAGGTCATTGATTAATTTAATTAATACTTTATTAAGTCTCCTACCATGATTAATTAATAGAGGCATAATTTTAGACCAAATAATTCATAGTAATAGAATATATAAAAGTAATATATAGGTCATCATTCTTTATAAGAGTTATACACTAGAATCTACATAAATGTTCGTCTGTCTATATAACTTTATTTAAAGATTATTATACCTATGTAAATACACACACACGCTGCAATCTACACATCTATCTGTTTATATATTGGCCACTCCTAGGGCTTCATCTCAGATCCTCAAATTTGCCCGACAACTTCACTTGCATCAGACTGGTGGGCTAACATTGACTCATTCATGAAGTGGGCCTTCTAGGCCCAGAGTTCAAATCACAGAACTGCCAAAAACTTAATCCTGGTGGAAGAAGGCAATTGTCCCACTTGTTTTACTTATCAGTGAATGTCCTGGGTCTCAGGAAAGATGTATAATACATAGGCAAATCTATGTTCTGTGTAATAGGATGTAAAAAAATATTATACATGTAATCATACTCTCTAAAATACATAATGAATAAATAAAAAAACAAAATAAAATGAATAACTACACCAACTGCAATATGCAGTAAACATGTGTATGTAAGTATACATCATGTATTTAAAATGTATACAAATATTATTTTTGCGGGTGCTAGGAACAGGCCTGTCTTTCTTATCTTCCAGCACTATGAGCTTTCCCTTCCCCCACAGTACTGCAGATTTACCCAGACCCTGAGTTCAAATCCCAGGTCCGGCAGAAAAAATGGCATGAATACAACGCCAAGTAGCATAATAATTATTTAAATATTTTTAATATATATATGTACATATGCATGTATGTATTATGTATTTTTATTTTGCCAAGCACAGGGCTTGAACTCAGGGCTTGGCAACTCTGCCTCAGCTTTGATCACTCTAGGCTGAGTTGCAGCCACTGGACCCACAGCTGATCCTAGGATCCTGGGCCTCAAAGGCTGACAGGAAAAATAAATAAATAAAACGACACAGAAAAAAAAAAACTAGTAACTTGCAGATGGCTGCCAGTTTTACATTTATTTTCTTTTCAAGGTGACCATCCTGGGTCTAAATGACAGGCCTGAAAAGTGTTGGTAATCTGGCATTGCTGAAGGCTGTCGTTCTTCCAGAGAAGCCATGGGCCAACACGACAACATAGGCCCTGTGTTCGAAGCCGGGTCCTGACCTCTACAAATAGAGGGAGATCCTAAGAGTCTCGTTCCTATTCATAGGAATACTGATGGAAAGTTATGAATGTCAAGGTTGAATTACTTGTACTGAATGATATTAGCATAAAATTTTAGAGAGTGATTTTAGGAGGTCGATGGATTTTAATGAATATTTTTGACATATTAAAATAATACTATTATTTACATGGACACAATAGTTTCGGGACAGTGGTCGATATAATTAATAATTCATTAAGGATGAAAACAGTAATATTAATTACATGGAGGCATAAAATAAATACCCAAAAATTGGTAGGAATGTAGCCTATATAACTAAATAATGTATAGACATCTCTGGTACTCTATAAAGTTCTATATTTGTTTGTGTACTACCATCTGCATGTCCATCTGTTCTTGTTTTGTCAACCTCTAGTGCTAAATCTCAGGTGCTGGGAAATGCTTGCAGGCTCCATATGCCCCAGGCTGGCGTGCTGACACTCACCCATTCATGAATTGGGCCTTGTAGGCTGTGAGTTCAGATGCCAGCACTAACAAAAATTGACTCATGCAGTAGGACACAGGGTGACACATGTTTTCTTTTTCTGTGAAAGTCCTGAGTGTCAGGTGTGAAGTTTCATACATAGGCAATTCTATATCCTATGTAATAAATGTAGTAAATATTTCATGTGTTATAGCAGTCAATAAAACAAATGGTAAATGAATAAAAAATAAAATGAATAACTACAGTAAGCACAATTTGGAGTCAACATACGGGGCTCAATCTTATTGCCTGGGCAGTGCCAGGCAGATGAATTGGCTAATGGCTGCTGTGCTGGCAGTCACCCATTCATGAACTGAGCCTTCTTTGCCCTGATTTTAGATCCTAGCACTCCCAAAAATGTAATCTTGGAGTGAGAAGCTGAGCATGACACATGTTTTCTTTTTCTGTGAAAGTGCTTGGTCTCAGGTAGGATGTATAATTTGGATGCAAATCTATATGCTATGTAATAGGATGTAATAAAGGTAAAAAACATCATAGGTAGAAGAATTACCACTACAGTAAATGATAAACAGATTGAATTAGTAGTGAATTATTCTAGTATAAAATTAGATGCAATAAGTGTAGGATGTGCACTAAGTTTAATTAATATTTTATTAAGCATTAACAGAATAAAAATTGCAAGGAGACATAATTAAATAATTAATAATTGGGAGTAACACATGATGCATAATTTAATAATATACAGACAATGGTCTCATCCTATGAAATGTCGAATTATATGTATGATATATGTACATATATGATAAACAGTTATGGGATATTGAGTAATTATTAATTAATGCATTATTAATTGTTAACTGAAACACATCATTAAATGGAGACATAATTTAATACCTAAGAATTGGTAGCAATATTATCTATGATTTAATAATATGCAGAAATCTCTTTTTGTGTATATAATATTTATATACAGCAGTCTCTATACCTCATTCACTCCTGAGACTCGGTGGTTGAGTGCTCTCATAGTAAGCACGAAGTTCTGGGTTCGATTCCTCAGTGCCACAAAATAGAAAACTCAGAAGTTCTGTTGTCTTTCAATCAATTCAATGCTAGCCTTGAGCACAAACGATTAGGGACAGTGTCTAAGCACTTACTCAAGCCCCAGGTATGATGCCAAAAAAGGTAGGATATTCTAACTGCAGTTATAGAAGGACAGAACTTCAAATACCTCATTACAGAGCAAGCTAAGAGTCTGGTGCTGAAAGCTGCCACCTAACCTGACTTAGCCACATGTAAACCGCTGCAACCCAGTTCCACGGGTTACCCATGTTCATCGTGGCTTATGCCTGTCATCCTAGCTGCTCAGGGGCTTTAAAACCCAGTCCTGGCAGGAAGTCTGAGAGACACCTCAAAATGTGGCTCCGTGTGGTAGAGCTTTGAGTTCAAGCCCCATGGCTAACACCCTCTCCCCAGAAAAACACCCCACTAAACCATTAGATGTGAACTTGTATGGTTTGTAAAATTTTCCTCAAAGAATGGTGATACTGATGAAAGCACCCTAATTCTAATGGCAGCTTGTAGAATGGAGCTATGTGCTGAGTCCTCCATTGGGTGCTCCATTCTGAGTCCTGCACAAGGTGCTATGTGCTGAGAGTTTTCAGGATGCAGTGTGCTGAATCCTGCATTGGGTGCTGGGTGCTGAATCTTTCACCAGGATGTTGTGTGCTGAGTGGTGCAAAGAGTGGCATGTGCTATGTCCTTAACCAGGTGCATTCTTACATTTGTCTATGTAAGAGCTCCACAACTTAGATGATTATACAGACAAGAATATTGAGGCTCAGATAGTCCCCATGTCAGGGACAAAATTATGTATTACTGAAGACTAGTGAATTGTCTAGAGCAGACAATGGTTTGGTTTGTTTTTTCTTGGTCATGAACCTTGAACTCGGAGCTGAGGCACTGACCCTTACCTCTTGGGCTCATGGCTAGCACTCCACCACGTGGGCCATGGACCCTCTTGCAGCAGAGACCATGGCCAAGGGGTCAGTAACTGAAGTCTGTCATCCTGCCTTCTCAGGAAGCTGAGTTCTAAAGATCTGGATTCCAAACTATCTCAGACACAAAAGGTACCATGAGACAATTATCTCCAATTCACTACTAAGAACCTGAAGGGGAAGCTGGGTGCTTGAGCTCATGTCTGTTATCCTACCTACTCAGGAGAATGAGATCTGAGGATCATGGTAGAAAGCTAGCCTAGGTAGGAAAGTCCTTGAGAAACTTAGCACCAATGAACCACCAGAAAACCAGAAGTAGCTCTGTGGCTCAAGTGGTAGAGCACAAGACTTGAGCTGAAGAGGTCAGGGACAACACCCACGCCAAGACTTCAATTCCTTCAATCGACAACAACAACAATAAAAAAAAAAAAAACAGAAATAAACTAACAAAGCTGAAGTAGAGGGCTTGAAATGTGCCTTATTGGTAGAATACTTTGCATATATGAAATCGTGGGCTTCACTTCTCAGGACCACATCACTAGGACAATGCCTGAAGTGGCTCTGTGGCTCAAGTGGGAGAGGGATATCATTGTACAAGAGAAGCTAGGTACAGTCCTCAGGTCCTGAGATCAAGCTTCAGGACTCATGTATATGTGTGCACGCACCCACACACACACACACACACACACACACCGTGGTGTGCACACATCCACATCCACACATCCACTCACAGACCAGAAGTGATGTTGTTACACAAAATGGGAAAGCACTGGGCTTCTGCAACTGAGTTAATGGTCAGCATCCAGGCCCTGTGTTCAACCCCAAAACCTAGCCACCCAGACCCCAACTAGGAGAAGTCAAAGGTTTCAAAAGCTGATGAGCTTCAACAGTCCTAGATGACAGGAAGCTTTGTGATATCCAACATGTGCTTGGATTTCCCAAGCTTCCGGAAACATAAGACAGGCATCATAGGCCCAACATTGCCTGCAATGAATTATTCCATTATGTTTAGTGCCCTAGTTGTCTGCCTGAAGGACTCCTGAATTATATGCAGCACTGTAACTGAACAACAGAATATAGTCTCACAAAGGCAGGATAAGTGCACAGAACTTGGCCTGCCATGGGAGGTGGCACGAATGAAGTTCTCCTGTTAAAACAGAGCACTGGGGAGAGAGATAGCTAAGGGTACAAAGAAGTCGTTTTCTCCTGACCTTCAGAGCCCACTCACACTCTTCCTCACTAACTGGCCCAGATAGAGTTGTTTGTTACCCAGCTGTACAGGAGTGAGGACTTTTGTGTCCCTGTCCAGACAATGAGAGAGTCTTCCTCCAGCCGACCTGTGATGCAGAGAAACCCTCAGGTTACACTGTGAACAGTGAGGGGAGCCCCGGAACATGCACTATCTTGAAAGAAGTCTCTGTTATGAACTCATTGTACTGAATACAAATTTCCTAGGTTGGTGCCATTCATTATAGCTACTCGGGAATTTCACCTATCAGAATAAAATACATAGACAAAGACATGGAAGTATAGGTTCTTTTTGAGGGGGCAGGCCCTGGGGTGGAAATATGAGCCTACACATGGTCCCTGGGCTCCTTTTGCTCAAGGGTACTGCATTAAGCTTGAGTCACAGCCCCACTTCTGGGTATTTCTGTGATCTCTTAGAAATAACTGTGTCATGGACTTTCCTACACTGGCTGGATTCAAACTAAGTTTCTGTACATCTCAGCCTCCTGAGGACCTGGGATTACAGACAGCAACAACTGGCACCTTATTTCTACTCTTCTTCATTTTTTAATCTGGACAATCTGACTTCTTAACAGGGTCATTCCCAAGGTTTTAATTTATAAGTAAACTACCCAGTGTTCTTTATAGCTGCTTTCCTTGAAAAGGATTTTCTCTCCTCATCTTCCCCTCTGGTCACAGGTTTGAGGCCAAAAGTGAGAAATGAGTGTCACAGGATTTGGGAGCAAATATCCACAGTACATGCCAGTTCTGTCACTTAGCATTGAGCTGCTGTGAATTTACTGTCTCAGGATAAGAGGACCGAAAGCTGGAGCGATCCTCATAGAGTCTGCATTGCTCCTTTTGCCTATAAAATGATCTAATAATTATGAGTGTTTTGTGTCTCCAAAGTTAAATGTCTAGAACACAATAGTAGCATTTTCATGTGAAGGGTAAAGTTTTGAGGCAGTGACCGCTTGTTGCTTGTTTCTAGCAGAGCAACACGTGGTGGTAATCCAAACACCTGGTTGATTGTGTGCCTTTATAAACCCTGCAAAACTTTAGCTCTGAGTTCTCCTCCTAGGCTCCACTGTGTTGGAGTGTAGGATGAGACCTCAGTTGCAGCCCATTTAAATAAAACCTTAAAACAGCTGTAAAGTCTGAATCTCCATGGTCTTCTTGGTGGGGAACCTGCGACCTGGGTATAACATATTAGTGAGGGCTCGTCCGGGATCCCCCAAAGACCCCCCCAAGATCTCAGACTCCAAAGGTAAAACAGAGCTGTCTTTGTTAATTTGTCTTGTCCTGTCATTTGTGTGTTTTACTTTCGTTTTCCTTTGTGAGGATGGCCATTCCGATTCGTAAAGGGTTGTTGAAGCAGATGCACTTGTACCACAACCCTAGAGGAACTGAGAGACATCCAAGATCCTCTTGTCGGTTGGGGGTCCTTGGAACCCCGCTGTGTGGGGCGGGTGGGGGGGAACAGTCCTTGGAACACCGCCATCTGAATTGTGGGGTGGGGGTCGGTTCAGTGTTGGGCCAGAATTGACCAAGAGGGCCTCCTATTAGAGGCCCAACTCGCCCACTGTGGCTCTGCTCCTCCTACTGTGTGGCATGGGTGTTGAACCCCACCGTGACTGTAGTCAGTGGACCAATTTGGGAGATCTCCACTTTGTAAGCTCTTTTTTGTAACTGTCAGGCCTGCATGTGTTTTGTTTGTACTGTTTATTGGTTTTTGGACCGTGCGTCTGACGGGAATGGAAACCATAGGCACCACTCCATCTAGCCCCCTAGACTTACAAAAAGAAACTGAGACAGAGGGAAAGAAAAGGTACCCCCCAGTTCTTCAGGGAGATAACGTGGAAGAAGAAATGTTTCCTCCCCCATACTCTCCTTTCCAGGTTCCGTTTGCAGAACCTGAGAATGATCAAGAGGAGGACGGAGCTATAAAACACTTAGCACCTGCCCTTAAAGTTTCTGAGGGGCCAGTCTCTCGACGATGCTGTGGGATCAACCTCCCTTCTAATACACCTGTTTTTCCCATACGCGCCATAGGTCCTGTGGATGCAGATGGTCAACAGCAACTCCAATATTGGACATTTTCTACCAGTGATCTATACAATTGGAACCCCCAAAATGCCCCCTTTCTGAGAAACCCCAGGATTTAATTCATTTGCTTGAAATTATTCTCTTTACTCATCAGCCCACTTGGGATGATTGTAGTCAGCTTTTACAGGTCCTTTTTACCACCGAAGAGAGAGACTTTATCCAAGAGGCAGCCCAGAAACATCCCTGGCCCCACAGGAGCACCTATCACAGGTCCTGCCCTGATCACTGCCTATTTTCCTGAGATCTTACCAACAATTGGGACAACAATACAGTTGAAAGTAGGGAGCAACATCTATCACCAGGCTCTGTTGGAAGGTCTCAAGGTGGCAGCTTGCCAACCTACTAATATGGCCAAAGTTTATAATGTTATACAGGGAGGAAGTGAAAGTCTGGCAGCATATCTTGAGCGGCTCATGGAAGCTATTAGTCAATATATCTGTATGATCTTGAGACCCAGGAGTTGGCTCAGATGATTATGTTTGCCTATATAAATCAAGCTGCACAGACATAAAGTGAAAAGTTGCAGGCTCTAGAAAGACTTGATGAAAAGTCTATTAGGGATCTAGTAGCTGCAGTGGAAAAGGTTTACAATAAGAGACAGTAGCAAAGACAGGAAAGGAAGGACAGAGAATGTGAAATTGAGTGTGAAAAGAGCAACCAGGCTAAAGAAAAGAGGCCAGACTGGTTGGACTCGCCACTATTGCAGCCAAGCATACCTGGTTCACAGATGGCAGCAGTTTCATTTGAGAAGGAAAAAGGTACGGCGGTGCAGCAGTCACCACCGACACTGAGATAGTGTGGGCAGAAGCATGCCTCCAGGGAACGTCTGCACAAAGAGAACTAGTGGCACTAACAAATGGAAAAAGGTCAGAGACTAAACATTTTCACGGACAGTCAGTATGCTTTTGCCACTGTACATGTCCATGGAGCCTTTTACCAAGAGAGGGGGCTATTGACAGCTGAGGGAAAGGCAATTAAAAATGAACAAGATATTTTAAGCCTCATCCAGGCCTTATGGGGACCAGCAAATATTGCCATTATGCACTGTCCTAGCCATCAAAAGGTAACTGATTCAATAACCAATGGAAATAACTTGGCAGATCAGACAGCTAAAGAGGTGGGCCCCCAGCCTAGAGCGGAAGTAGACCCAGGGCCACAAGCTTTGCCTCCTGAGCCTCAGTACTCCCAAGAAGACTTGGAGTGGATAAAGAAAATTTCCATGGCCTATAAACCCCCAAACAGAGAAAGAAATAAAGACTGGTGGAAAACTGGTGAGGGGAAACTTATTTTGCCACAAAGATTGGGCAAGAGGATTCTTATGAGAATCCATCGGGTCTCTCACATGGGAACCCGAAGAATGGAGAACTTGCTCCTACTCTCAGAAGTAAAAATCAGGCAAGGAAATTAACTCTTTGAGGACATTGTTAAAAATTTTAAAGCCTGTCAGCTCACCAATGCCCTTAATCAACTGGTTACAAAAGGAGCTCGCCTCCATGAAGATAGGCCAGATGTGTATTGGGAAATAGACTTCACAGAAATTAAAACTGTAAAATTTGGATATAAATATTTGCTAGTTTATAGACACCTTTTCAGGATGGGTTAAAGTCTACGCAACAAAGCATGAGACTCTGAACGTCATATCTAAGAAGATCCTGGAAGAAATCCTACCCAGGGATGGCTTCCCATCCACCACCGGGTAGGACAATGGACCAGCCTTGATCTCAAAAGTAAGTCAGGGAATAGCCGAGGCACTGGGGATGGATTGGAAATTGCACTGTGCTTATAGACCCCAGAGTTCAGGGCAGGTAGAAAGAATGAATCGGACTCTAAAAGAGACCTTAACTAAATTGGCCTTGGAGACTGGCACAGACTGGGTATCGCTGCTTCCTTTTGCCCTGTTTAGAGTAAGAAATTCACCCTATCAGTTTGGCTTTACTCCTTTTGAAATAATGTATGGACACCCTCCACCCATTATACCTAATCTTCAGACTGAATTACTTGCTGATTTGGATGATATTGAATTTCTTTGTAAGCTTGACTATTTACAGCTGGTGCATAAGAGGATGTGGACCCAGCTTAGAACATTATATGATTCTGCTTCTATTCCTACTCCCCTACATTTGTTTAAACCAGAGGACTGGGTGTTTGTTCGAAGACACAACCTGAGATCTCTGGAACCACGGTGGAAGGGACCTTACATGGTGCTACTGGCTACACCTACTGCCCTTAAGGTGGATGGTATTGCTGCTTGGATCCACTGCTCCCATGCCAGACCAGCTGACCCCTTTGCCTTGGAAACCGTGGGGAAACATGGGAAGTCTCCAAGCATCCTACCCAACCACTCTGCATACACCTCAAGAAAAGAAAAATGAGCTCATTATTATTGGTATTGTTGTTTAATAGTATGGCTAAGGTCAGTTAGGGACCATACCCATTCAAGATCTAGAGCTGTTGGAGTTTAGTTTGAGGCTGGAGCCACAAGACCGTAAGTCAAGGGGGGGAATGAAGGGTTAAAGTTTTGAGGCAGTGATCATTTGTTGCTTGTTTCTAGCAGAGCAACACTTGGTGGTAATCCAAACACCTGGTTGGTTGTATGCCTTTATAAACCCTGCAAATCTTTACCTTGGGGCTCTCCTCCTATGTGATGCTGTGTTGGAATGTAGGCCCAAGCTGCAGCCAGTTTAAATAAAACCTTAAAACAGCTGTAATGTCTGACACTCGGTGGTCTTTTTGGTGGGGTTCCTGCGGCTGGGGTATAACAATGTTTCCATTTTTCTCTAGTACTCCTCGAGATTTAGATTAAGGGTTTGTGTGGAGTGGCTCCTCAGTGAATCCCTGAGGAAACCATTGGGAGCCTTCTCAGGAGAACGCCATTCAAGCCAGCAGAGCAGGACAGTCTCTGAGACTATTTTCTCCAATGAACCACCAGAGAATCAGAAGTGAAGCAATGGCCCAGAGGGTAGAGCTCTAGCTTTGAGAGAGAAAACTGAGGAGGAAATAAAATCCAGACCAGGCAGGAAAGCCTGGGAATTGCTTAGATCCAATTAACTACCAGCAGGCGGGAAGTGCAGCTGTGGTGGTGGTAGAGACTCAGCCTTGAGCAAAACAGCTCAGGAACACATCGGGCCCTGAGTTTAAGTCCTGGGATAGCCACAAAAAATTCAAAAGGAGGAGGCCAAGTTTATGTATCAGTGCCCTACCTACTTATGTGTGTATATATATTACCTCCCATAGTGCAATCTCTGCTTTTATTTACTGGTTTATTTTTAAGATATGCTAGTTGTGCATACTGCATCATTCTCTTCATTTCAGGCCCATTGCTTTTCTCTTCCAGGGTTCTA
Source organism: Dipodomys spectabilis (assembly GCF_019054845.1). NCBI lineage: Eukaryota > Metazoa > Chordata > Mammalia > Rodentia > Heteromyidae > Dipodomys > Dipodomys spectabilis. The sequence continues at coordinate 201,227 of NW_024871092.1, read as the reverse complement.
GGCCTGTGCTTTATATGATGCACACTGAAGCTCTCAGCAACCTTTATTTATATTTTATTATGAGGGCAATCCAGGAAGAACCACAAATCAGGCAGGGGAAGAGATCAGGTTTCTTAGAAGTAACCGGTATTCAGAAAATTAAACTTGAGAACATAAAATGGTAGCATACTTATGTAAAAACTACCATTAAGAAAAAAAAAATTAGGGCTGGGAAGGTGGCTCAGTGGTAGAGTGCTTGCCTTGCATGCATGAGGCCCTGGGTTCGATTCCTCAGCACCACATAAGCAAAAAGCAAAAAAAAAAATGAAGGGGCTGGGAATATGGATTCATGACAGAGTGCTTGCCTAGCATGTAAGAAGCCCTGCGTTCGGTTCCTCAGGCACCCGTACACAGACAAAGCCAGAATATGTGCTTTTGCTCAAGTTGCAGAGTGCTAGAGACAGTGCCCAGGCCTTGAGTTCAACCCAACAACTGGCAAAGAGATAGCTACCTAGGTAGGATGGTAGGTAGATAGAAAGAAAGAAATAGAGAGAGAGAGAGAGAGAGAGAGAGAGACAGAGAGAGAGAGAGAGAAAGAAAGAAAGAAAGAAAGAAAGAAAGAAAGAAAGAAAGAAAGAAAGAAAGAAAGAAAGAAAGAAAGAAAGAAAGGAAGGAAGGAAGGAAGGAAGGAAGGAAGGAAGGAAGGAAGGAAGGAAGGAAGGAAGGAAGGAAGGAGGGAAGGAAGGAGGGAAGGAAGGAGGGAAGGAAGGAGGGAAGGAAGGAGGGAAGGAAGGAGGGAAGGAAGGAAGGAAGGAAGGAAGGAAGGAGGGAGGGAAGGAAGGAAGGAAGGAAGGAAGGAAGGAAGGAAGGAAGGAAGGAAGGAAGGAAGGAAGGAAGGAAAGAAAGTTGATAGATGAATCTGTTTTTGATATCAGAAGGAAAGAAGGGAACATTCCCAGTCATGAATCTTTCTGCAGTGTGCCAGGACACCAGCATCACCTTCACACAAACGCAGAGCAGGATGACTGTCTCTGTCCCACTTCTCAGGCATACAAGAGCCCCAGAATCAAGAGGGCAGAGCCAGGTTCTAACTCAGGTGCTTGGAGACAGAAGAGAAATGACCCTGCCCCTCGTTGGACTGGGGATTTGCATTAATGATGTGGAGAATGAAGTAAGGAGAATGGACTGGCAGAGATAGAAGGGCCTTCAAACCTAACAAATTGAGAGTTAAAAACCCACTCCCAAAGACCAGAAAGCAGGGTTTTTCTACTCTGTTCCTCCCCTCTCCAGCACTAAACTGGCTCTCTATTGGTAACTTAAAGATAGCCTGAGGCTCCCTTCACCTGAGGGAGGAAGGTTAGTTAGTCATTGTTTGAAGAGACTGAGAAAAGCCTGACTCTGCTGTAACTCTAACAAATGTTTCAGGTTTCCCCCATTGCTGGCTGTGCCTGGAGTGAATGAAATGGTTTTGCAGCTCACTTCCCTGTTGAGTGTGTACATTCTGCCTCCTAATCCTGCAGACCTAGTTCTCTGTACCTAGCCTGGCTTTTGAAACTGTTTTCTGTCCTTCAAATACAGTGTTACACTGGAGTTCTTCCTGCTAACAGACCTAGGGCTTGGATCCTGAGAACTTCATTTGAACCCTGATTGGGTCAATAATATTTCTTTCCTTCTTCTGTAACTCAAGAACTCCAAGAACATTTAGAGTGCAAGTAACTTCTCATCACCAAGGGAAACACAGGAATTTCTTAAGCATCTCATCTTTCAGAACAGGAAGTCAGAATGTCCTAGACTTCCCTGCCTTGGCTGGTTTCACCCTGTGAGAGACCTCAGCCTCCTGAGCTAGGTTGATGGGTGTGAGCTATTGGTTCTCTGCTAGGGTAAGAACTGTAATGACATTGACAATACAAGTCAACTGCTATCACAAAGGGCTTGGGGAGCATATTAAGCCTTTCAACAATGTGCCTTTCAGAACCCTGTAGAACACAAGTTTATAATGCTAGAGTCTGAGAGGCTGGGCTTATGGATGTGCTACACTTGAAACTTGAGGTCTGACCCCAATTCTGGTGTACATCAGCATTCATTTTCCTAAAAATATTTTCATAAGTAGCAAATAGGAAAATTACTTTGATTATCCCTCACTCTTTTTCCAGTTGTGTGTCTCAAACAGCCTGGGCACTGTCTCTGAGCCCTTCAGCTCAAGGCAAACACTCTACCACTTGCCCCACAGTGCCACATGGGGTTTTTTGATGGTGCATTGGAGTTAAGAGTCTAACAGACTTTCCTTCCCTAGGCTATCTTCAAACTGTGATCTTCAGATCTCAGCCTCCTGAGAAAGTAGGTTTCCAGAGCCACTGGAATCTGGCGTATTGTTTTTGCCAGACCTAGGGCTTGAAATTAGGGCCTGGGTACTGTCCTTGAGTTTCTTTTTCTCAAGGCTAGCACTCTATCACTTGAGCCACACCACAGCTTCTGGCTTTTTCTGAGTATGTAGCACTGAGAATTCAAACCCTGGCATTCATGCATGCTGAGCAAGCTCTATACCACTAAGCCACATTCCCAGCCCCAACCTTACAATTTTATCCCTCAACTTGCCTATCCACAAGAAAAGCCTTCTGAGTATAAATCATCTAAACAAATCCGTATAGGAAGTTGTCCAAAGATAAATAAGACAAAACTCATACTGGGGACACACTCTAACCATGTGATGACTTGACAAATGCCTCCATTTAATTAAGTATCATATTTCAAAACTTAATAAAGTATTAATGAAAATTAGTCAATGTATTGAATTATTGTGTGTAATTTTATAATATATGTACACAACATAATAAATATTATGTGTATAATAATACTAATACAATAAACAATAAAAGGAATAAAAAATTAAATACAAAATTAATAATAATAATCATAATATGAAATAAACATACATATTTACCTATATATCTTATATTACACATGTACACAAATATTTTTTCTATTGCAGTGTCTTAATTCAGGCCCTAGGAACTCTAGCTTGAAAATCTTTTCCTCAAGGACAGGGAGCTTAGCCTTCACCCAAGGTGCAAAAGAGTTACTTGGACAGTGAGCTCAAATCCCAGCAATGGCAGAAATAGTGGCCCCAGTTCCAAGACAATGACTTAATATTTGTAACAGAAACAGTTATGTTTATTCAGTTCCATACTGAACACTGAAAAAAATCAGTGTAGAATTTTGTACAGCTATTCAGACGTCCATCCCTTAAACCCAAAATGCTTCTTGAGCACTATATAATTTTTTGTACATTTTTTATTTTTAAAATGTTGTACAGATGTGTCAGAGTTACATGAGCAAAGTAATGAGTACATTTCCTATTGAGCATTGTTGCCTCCTCGTTTGCTTTTCCCCTACCATCCCTTCCCTCCCATCTTCACAACTAACATCCCTGCTGAGGTCAGTGACTTAATTATTTATTTTTGGCTTGGCATGGGGTTTGAAATCAAGTATTGGCAACTCTGCATCTTCTGTCTCATTGCTACGGATTCATCAAGACTCTGAGTTCAAATCCCAGGCTAGGAAAGAAAACTGGCAGAAATTCCAAACCAAGGAGCTTTATTATTTCAATTTAGTTAGTTAATGAATGAATGAATGAATTAGTTAATTAATTTTGCCAATCACGGAGCTTGAACTCAGGTCAAGGTAACTCTGACTCAACTTCACTCTCCCTAGGCTAGGGTGCAGCCTCGGGACTCAAAGCTGATCCTGGGACCCTAGGCTAAGAGGGCTTGCATGAAGGAAAAAAAGCAAAACATCACAAAAAGTGGGGAGCTGTAGATGGCTCAGGGTTTTACAATTTTTTTCTTTGCATGATGACCATCCTGGGTCTGAATGACATGGTTTCAAAGTGGACCTGGCCTAACATTGCTGATGGCTGGCAGGCTATCAGGGAAGCCATACGCCAACATGTCAACATAGGCCTTTGGTTCAAATCCTAATCCTTACATTTAACAATGGCAGGAGATCACAAGAGACTCGTTCCTATGCATAAGAATTCAGATTGAAAGAGTACTTCATGCATTTGTCTAGTCTAAAATTGGATGCAGTAATCCTAGGATGCTGATTGACCTTAATTAATAGTTTATTAAGCATGAAAAGAATAATATTGTTTCATTGGAGATATAATAAATACCTAAGAGTTGGTAGGAACGTAGTAGATGTCATTCAGTCATAGATAGACAGCTCTGGAAATCTTTAACAAAATATATTTATTTGTATACCACCTCTGCCTATCCATGTATCGCTGTTTTGGCCAAACTTGGGGCTTGATCTCAGTTCCTGGGAACCACTTGACAGCTTCATTGGCTAGAGGCTTCTGTGCTCACACTCACCCAATCATGAATTGGGCCTGCTAGGCCCTGAGTTCAGATCCCAGGACTGCCAAAAATTTAATCTTTGAGTAAGAATCTGAGTGTCACACAGGTTTTCCTTTTCTGGGAGATTCCAGGGTGTCAGACATGATAGAGAACACATCTACAAATCTAGATGGTATGTGACATGATGTAAACAATGTAATAAATGGTATAGTGTCATCAAAGACAATAAAATAAATTGTAACTAAATTAATAAAAAAGATATAAAATGAATAACAACACTAAACGTGATATGGACTGAACATCTATATGGAAGTATAAATCCTACCACACCAAACACGATATTTACTGAACATCTGTATGGAAGTATAAATCCTATCATTAAAATGTATATAAGGAGTATGTTTTCCATGCCTGAGGCTTGAATTCAGCCCACCCCCATGAGAAAACAATGGCGGGAAATCCTGAGATACTGGTTTCTGGACAAGGTAAAGTCATGGAATGTGATCGATCTCATCGAATGAGTAGTTCATGCATGATGTGACTAGGAAATGATAGGCAAGACTCATGGGGTATCACTTATTTGTAAAGCAGTGTTCATTAAGCATGACAAATATCATCACAGTCATGAAATGAAGGCATCTGGAAAAATCCAAGTATCAGTAGACACATGGTAGATTGGATTCCATCACAGGTTATCGTCTCTCCTACTCTATACAAATGTGTACTCATTTGCATACTACCTTCAACTTATGAATGGATCACTACTGTGTACCCTCCTCCCCACCCCCACCTGGGGGTCCATCTCAGGTCCTGGGAACGGCCTTACTCCTTAGTGGCTCACAGGCTGGTGTGCTCACATGGTCCCATTCATCAATTGGGTCTGCTGGTCCCCAAGTTCAGATCCCAGCAGTGCCAAAAGATTCATCCTGATGTCAGAAGCCAATTGTTGCACCTGTGTTCCTTTCCTGTGCAAGTCCTGGGTCTCAGCTAGGATGAAGAATACATGGGGCACCCTGTGGCTATGGGAATAGGTTGTTATCATGTGAGCCCAGTTATACATGTCAACATATACTGAAGAAAATACACAATACATCCATGAATAGCATACAAAATAGAATAACTACACTAAATGCACAATGCAGTCCACACAAGGATTTGAATATATGTCCCATGTTTAAATGATGCATTCAGGACAATTGTGGCCTATCTGGTACTCGATCTCTGTTCCTGGGACCTGACCAGCTCCTTAGTGGCTCACAGACTGGTGTGATCACATGGGCCCATTGGGCAGTTGGGCCTCTTAGGCCCAAAGTTCAAATACCAGTACTGCCAAAATTTACCCTGTTGTGAGAAGCCAGACATTGCACCAGTTTTCCTGTGCTGTGCAAGTCCTGGGTCTCAGCTAGGTTGGAGAATGCACAGGCAAGTCTATACTCATGGGAATAGGTTGTCATCCAGGTCACCACAGTTATATCTGTCATCCTATAATAAAGAAAATACACAATACATCAATGAATAAGACACAAAATAAAGAGAATGACTACACCGAATGCAAGATGCTGCCCATCCATGTATGGAAATATAGATCCTCCGTTTAAGTGATGAATTTATGACTATATTGGCCCCCACCAGGCCTTCATCTCAGGTCCTGGGAACGACCTACCTCCTTAATTCCTCACAAGCTGGTGTGTTCACCATGACCCATTCACCAATTGGGCCTGCTAGGGCTGAGTTCAAATCCCAGCATAGTTATATCTATCACCATACTCAATAAAATACGCAATACATCCATGAATAAGACACAAAATAAAAAGAATAACTACACTGAATGCAAGATGCATACCAAACTTGTAGGTAAAGAGAGATCCTATGTTTAAAAAAGGCGGGCTTGTTATTTTGTCCAGGCCTGACATTCTAGTCTTCAAGGATGGTGAGATTTCCCTTCCCCCAAAGTGCAACAGAGCTACCCAGATCTCAGATCAAATCCCAGCACTGACAAAAGATTCATTCTGTTGTCAGAAGCCAATCGTTGAACATGTTTTCCTCTTTTGTGAAAGTACCATGCTTTCACTAGGATGTAGAATGCATAGGCAACCATATAATTATGGGAACAGGTTGTCATCCATGTCAGCACAGTTATACCTGTCACCATGCTAAGTAAAATACACAATAACTCCATGAATTAGACACAAATTAAGGAGAAGTGCACCGGATGCAAGATGCTGTCCACACATGTAGGTAAATATAGATCCTGTATTTGAATTACGAATTTATGACTATCTGGACCTCCCTGGGACTCGATGTCAGTTCCTAAGAATGGCCTATCTCCTTCGTTGCTCACAGGCTGGTGTCCTCACCTTGACCATTTCCCCAACTGGGCCTGATAGAGTGTGAGTTCAAATCCCAACACTGCCGAAAAATGAATCCTGATGTGAGAAGCCCATCGATTCACCTGTTTTCCTGTTCTGTGAGAGTCCTGGGTCTCAGCTTGGATGGAGAATGCATAGGAAACTGTATAGCCAAGGCAATAGGTTGTCTTCCATGTAAGCACTGTTATATCTGTCACGTTACTCAGTAAAATACACAATACTTACATAAGACAGAAAATAAGGAGTAAAAGTACTCCAAAGGCAAGATGCTGTCCACACATATATGTAAATATAGATCCTATGTTTAAATTATTAATTTATGACTATCATGGCCCACCCTGGGCATCCATGTCAGTTGCTGGGAATGGCCTAACTCCTTTGTCGCTCACAGGCTGGTGTGGTCACCATGAACTATTCACCAATTGGTCCTGCTAGGCCCTGAGTTCAGATCCCAGAACTACCAACAATTGGATCATTCAGTAAGAAGCCAAGTGTGAAACTTTTTTCCTTTTTCTCTGAGAGTCCTGGGTGTCTGGCATGATGGAGAACACGTCTAGAAATTTAGATTCCATGTGATAGGACGTCATCAATGTAATAAAGGGAATGGGTGTCATCATAGTAAAATCAACGGTAAATAAATGAATAAAACAAAAATACAAGGAACAACCACACCAAACGTGTATGGACTGAACATCCATAAGTAAGTTCAAATCCTGTATTTACAATGTATATAAATAGCATGTTTTCCAAGACTGGGGCTTGAATTTTGGCTTAGATTACAGGCCTGACTTTTTTTATCTTCAAGTATGGTGAGCTTCCGCTTCTTCCACAGTGCTGCAGATTCACCTAGACTCTGAGTTCAAATCCAAAGCCTGCAAGAATAAACGCGATGAATTGCAAGCCAGGGAGCTAACCTCTTTTAATTATTTTTTGCTCAGCAGGGGGCTTGAACTCAGGTTGTGGTAATTCTGCCTCAGCTTTGACACCCTATACTGAGGTGCAGCCACTGGACCCAGAGTAGATCCTGGGATCCTAGACCCCCAGGCCTTGTGTGGCAAAAATGTACAGAAAAAATGCAGCAAGATGGCCTTTTTATGTTTTCTTCTTTTGCATGGTGACCCTCCTGTGTCTGAGTGACACTGTTGGAAAGGGTACTTCACCTTTCATTGCTGAAGGTTGTCAGACTATTGAGGAAGTCATAGGTCCACATGGCAATGTAGGCCTTGATTTTGAATCCCAGTCATGACACCAATCAATGGCAGGAGATACTAAGAGACTCATTCCCATCCATGGGAATAACAAGGTAATATTATCAATGTCACAGTTGAATGAGTTGATGGTGAATGACGCTCCTATGAAATTAGACAGCACCATTTCCGGAGACTGACTTTATTTAATATTTATTATTTATGTATTTATTTATTATTATTTATTTAATATTTATTATTATTAATATTAAAAGAATACTATTACATAGAGAATGCAATAATTTCAGGATATTGTTTGATTTACTTAATAGTATGTTAAGCATGAAAACAATAAGATTAATTACATGGAGGCATTATAAATACCCAAGAATTGGTAGGACTGTAGTCTATATAAGTGAATAATGTATAGACATCTCTGGCACTCTATAAAGATATATATTTATTAGTGTACTACCAACTGCATGTCAATCTGTTGTTATTTTGTCAACCGCTGGGGTTCGATCTCAGGTAATCGGGACTGCCTGTCATCTCAATTTGCCACAGGATGGCAGGCTGACACTCACCCATTCATGAATTGGGCTTTGAAGTCTGTGAGTTCAGATGCCAGCACTCCCAAAAACTGAATCGTGTAGTAAGATGCTGATGGTGACACATGTTTTCCTTTTCTGTGAAAGTCCTGGGTGTCAGGAAGGACGTGCAATACATATGCAAAACTATATCCTATGTAATCAATGTAATCACTGTTCTATGTGTCATAATAGTCAATAAGATGAGTAGTCAGTACATGAATAAAACAAAACATAAAATAAGTAACTACACTGAATGCAATATGAAATCAACATATATATATATATATATATATAAATAATATATTTAAAATGTAAGCAAATAAGATGTTTTCTAGGGATGGGCATCGATTTCAGGCGAAAGGAACAGACTTGAATTTCTTGAATTCAAGGAGGCAAGCTTCCCCTTCCCACACTGTGCAACAGCAGGGTTACCTAGACCATAAGTTCCAATCCCAGTCCTGGCAGAAAAAAAATGGCATCTCCATGCTATGTGATGCTCAATTCGTAGGTATTTCATTTGGCCTCCATTTAATGAAAGTGATTGTTTAAATGCTTCATAAAGTATTAATTAATATCGACTAGTGTCCTATAATGTAATTGTGTATAATTTTATCCTCGAATCATTCAAGTACTGCCTATTTAATCATGACATACATCACATTCCTTTGGAAATCATATGAATAGGAATGAGTTTCATAGGACCTCCTGCCATTTGTTGGTGGCAGGACCAGGATTCAAACTGTGGGCTCCAGCTCCTACCACTTAAACCTGAGGATAGGGAACTCACAGGTCTGTCAAAGAACATCAGCAAAACCAGGCGTCATTGGCTCTCAGCAGTCCTCCTTAAAACTTACAAGGCTGTGATAGGAGGATCATGGTCAAAGTGACCCTAGGCAGGAAAGTCCTTGAAACTCCTGTCCATCTTGTGCCCACAAAGCCAGAAGTAAAGCCGTGTGGCTGCAGTGTTAGAAAGCTAGCCTTGATCAAAAGCAACTCACAGATTGTGCCCAGATCCTGAGTTCAAGGTCTGGGAACAAACAGACATACACAAAAATCTGTGCAGCCATCTGGCTAAAGCAGGTCACTCTCTTGTCCTCAACTGGATTGGACAGAGTTCCCTGGGAAAGGGGCTGCCATCATTTTGACTCCGCCCATTCTGCCTGCAATACAAGATTCAAGCCACACCTCCATTGTTTCATGGTTCTTTCTGACCAATGGGATACAAGAATGGTAGCCACGCCCACATTCCATGCTGCCCAGTAGCACCATGATTCGCTCTGTTTGTTGACACCACTACCAGCAGTTGAGGAAGGCAGTGGTGGCTGAGTGGTGAGCAAGAGACTCGAAGCCTAGGAAGAGAGACCTTCCTCAGGCCCACCATGTGCCTGCCTGAGCACCGGCCCCCTCCCCCCCTTCCCCATGGAGCAGCATTTCAAATCTAATGCTGCAGGCTCAGGCCCATGGTTTCCTCAGGCAATGGTGCAATGGTGTGCCATGAGCCAGCTTGCGGCCCTGACCTGGTCCTGGCTCCCCTGTCCTCTGTTCAAGGCCTGAGTGTCTGTTATGCCTCTGCCATTGCTGTTTGCCCCACTTGGAGCAGCTGCCAACAGCTTCTGCCAGCAACACCTGAGTGGCTGCCACACAGCCCTGCACCCTGTGACCCCATATCCCCTCCCCTCCGACCCGGACCCGCGCCTCCCTTGTGCCCCACAGTCTGGCCCACGCCATGCCACAAATGCACCCCAGAGGTGGGGGTGGGTGTTGACCTGAGGATGCCACCCCCATCCCCAGTGGCTAGTGTCCCAGGATATGGGGAGATGCAGGGTTGGGTGAGGAGTGGGCGCCAAAGATCCCCTGGCCTGGAGCAGTGGGAGCCACACAGCAGCACATCTGTGCCCTTCCACTCCCTGGTGGGAACCCAGTGGCTTTAGTCAGAGGTGGGGAGCAGCATGTCTACACCTGCCTTCTGGGTTTTTTTCCTTTTTTTTCTGGGGATGGGACGTGTTGGATGCAGAAGGTAGACACCCTTGCTGTGTGAGCCCTTGTCTTCTGTGCTCAGTCAAACTTTCACCTGAAGACAGAGAGACAGACAGAGAGAGAGAGAGACAGAGACAGAGACAGAGACAGAGATCATCGTTTTCCTGGTTCAGCCTGACTGTGCTCAGGTGAGTGATCAGTTGCCAAATTGCAGGTGCTGCATGGAGTCTTCTGTCACCGGTCTGGATGTGTGTGTGTGTGTGTGTGTGTGTGTGTGTGTGTGTGTGTGTGTAGAAGCGGGTTGTAACAAGGAGGCTGAATACTTTGGTAACTTCTACCTGCTATCTTTGAGGCATGTATGGGCTTCACAGGTGAGGTCTGTGGGCCTGGAAGGGTGAGAGGCTCAAAGGGGACTCAGCACTGTTAAATTACAAGAACAAGGAATCTGTACAATGGAGCTGTGTACTCCCTTGGGCCTGGTTGGTGACAGTGGGAGCTTGGGAGGACCTGGGAGTGCGGCCTGCAGGGGATGGCTTCCAAAGGGGACAGAGAGCATGGCCAACATTTAGTAAGGATATGAGTTCTGCTAGTATGGAGCGCGACAGCATAGGTCAGACTCTGGGTCTTCTCATCATGACATCTGATGGGCGAGGCCAACCCTATTTTAAAACTTGAGCTGTGATCTTCAGATCTCAGCCACCTGAGTACCTAGGATTATAAGCATGAGCGTCTGGCCCTGGGACTCTGGTTCTATTTGGTATATTAGGGTTTGACCTCAAGGCCTTAGGCTTGCCAGTCAGGTCTTCTACCATGTGAGTCAAGTTTTTCTGTCTTGGGCATTTCTGAGATGGAGAATTAATATATGCTCAGGCTGGGCTGGATCATGGTCCTCCTATCTGTGACAGGCCTGAGCCACCAGGCCCGTTCTTCTGTAGTTGGGATGGTAGATATGTAGTGCCACTCTCAGTCATTGGTTTAGATGGATTGTCCCAAACTCAGTCCACAGCAGCCGATTCTTGACCAGAGGTGAATCTCTGGGTTGGGGCTCAACCATTGGACTTCAATCTCCTCATGTGACAGTTGTGAGGAAACAAGGGATTGATACAGAGAGATCTCTGGAGCAGGGACAGGCACAGATGGAGGGGCCATCTGATAATGTTCTTGGCAATTCTGTGAGCATATGATAGGACGATACCCGGAAAGATCTCAGATGGTGTGTGTTATTAACGGTGCAACAGGTATGGGATTATGAAACAAAACATGGCTCTCTTTCTTTATTACTCTATCCCCATGAGTAACAGGATCTTTCACTTTGTTCAGTTTTGAAGCTGGGGAAACTGAGGCACAGAGAAGCCGTGTGACCTACTAATGACTCCCAGCTGACAGGAAGCTCGGCCTGACTTCTCTGCCATGCTCCCTAGGACAATGGGTGCTATTCAGCCCACTTCTTGTGGTAGGAAGTTCACTTCTTTTCAGCCATGGGGCTTGAACTCTGGGCCTGGGGCAGCTCCCTGAGCAGCTCAGCTCAAAGCTAGCACTCTACCACTTGAGTCACAGAACCACTTCCAGTTTTTTGGTGGTTCTTTGGAGATAAGAGTCTCACAGGTATTCCTGCCCGGGCTGGCTATAAACCACAATCTTCATATCTCAGCCTCCATTGTACTTAGGATTATAGGCCTGAGCCACCGGCACCTGGTTTAAGTGAAATTCTGACCTTCTTTCTCTCTCAGGAACTGATTCAATGGGTGCTGGAGGAGATGGCCCAGCATCCCCATGTGGATGGAACCAAGGTGGTCCTCTCATTCTGAAGGTAGCCTGTGGGTCAGGAGCTGTCTTGCTCAGTCTGTTGTACCAGCTCCATGAGGTAAGTCCCTCTGTGCCCTGGCTACACTGTGACAGTTATCCATTGTCCATCTAGCCTTACTGGACTCAGTATTGTGTTCAATGCTCTTTTCTAACAAAAATTTCTGGCTAAAATTATGATACAGAGTTACAGAATGAAAATGTAATGCCATATTAAGAACGTCATTTAGGGTTCTGGGAATGTGGCTTCATGGTATGGTGATTGCCTAGCATGCATGAAACCCTGGGTTCAATTCCTCAGTACCACATAATTTGAAAAGGAAACACTGGATGTGGTCCTGTGCCTCAAGTGGTGGAGGGTTAGCCTTGAGGGAAAAAAAAAGCTGAAGAATAATTCCCAAGCACCGATTTATAACACCAGGACTGCCAAAAAAACAGCAACAACAACAATGAACATTTAGTTAGTAAATGCAAAATGAAGAACCCATAATTGGAATATATAATTGCTCCTTCCATACTGATACCTGACAATAGTTCCTAATACATGTACTTTACCTATTGATACTGTGTTGAAAAAATGTTTTGTTCATTAGGTCATGACAATTAATGCTAGGAATGTGCTTAGATGTCAGGTGAAGATTAATTCTAGAAATTCAAATATTCCAGGCTTTGGAGTGGGGTCACTGCTAATCACAATGGGAAGGAAAGTGTAAGTGAGATTCGGGAACTATTTTGGCCAGTCACCACACCAAAAAGGCAGAGGCTAATAACAGTTGTGACAGAAGAGAAAGAATAACTCCAGATGGAAAGAATAAACGATAGTAACTAAGGTATAGCAGAAACCGTTCTAGGGAACCATTTTTGGTTATTAAAGAACTAGTTATCAGCTAGGCTTATTCCTCATTGCATTTAGCTTTCAAAATCTCCTAGGCTAGTTCTTAATCTCTGTGTGATGAATGTATCTCCTTCTAGGCTGATCTTTCATACCTGATCTCCTTTGCTTTCTAAAAATTTGTCTTTCTGTATTTATCTATGAACATTTCCTGATACTATATACACCTACAAAGATGAAAGAGGATGCTAATGTAAGAGTCCCATAGCTCATGAGTCATTAATGTAACAAAATGGAAAAGGAGGACATATTTATTGCTACCTTAATTATTCTGAAAAGCTGCAATGTCACATCATTTGGTTCATATTTGCATTCTTTGTATACATAGTGACATTAAGTGCACATAAATGCAAATATGAGCCAGGTGCTGGTGGCTCATGCCTGTAATCCTAGCTACTCAGGAGGTTGAGTCCAGAGGATTGTGGTTCAAAGCCAGCCTGGTCAGGAAAGTCCATGAAACACTTATCTTCAATTAACCCCAGAAACCCGGAAGTGGTGCTGTAGCTAATGTGGTATAGTGCTCAAGTTGTGCTGAAGAGCTGAGAGACAGTGTCCAGGATCAATGTTCAATCCCCACAACCAAAAAAAAAGTGCAAATATAGGTTTAAGTTTCCCCCAAAGGAATGATGAAGTCAATAGTAATCTTCTCAAATGATTTAGTAGTGCACCTACTTTTGCTGAGTTATTTGTTATGGCTTCTTTGCTAAACATATTCTCTTCTTTAAAAATTGTCAAATATTAGCTTTATAATAAACTTCATCTAATATTTCTTGGTTAAAAAGAGAAGTCCATACAGTTGATGTTACTTAGCTTTCTTACTGTCTTAGTTCAAAGCCAACCCAGGCAAGAGAGTCTGTCAAACACTTATCTGTAATTAAACACCAAAAAAGCCAGAAGTGGAGATTTGGCTCAAGCAGTGGAGTAATAGGTTTGGGCCAGGTGTGAAAGAAAGACAACTGTTCAGGGACAGGGGCCAGTCTCTAAGTTCAAGTCCCAGAACCAGCACAAACTAAACAAGCAAGCAAACAAAACAAACCCTGGGCATATATTTGGGACTCTCCTTAAAATAGTGGTGGTCCGAGAAGAGGCTGCTTTTGCTGATCATACTCACTGGATCCTGATTTTTTGGAATCCTTATTGCTATGGAAAACTCAAGACCAGACTAAAGGAATTAATAACTGATTCCTGCAACAAGAGAATCATCTCAGGAGTGAAACATCCATCCATAAGACGCTTTAAAACCTCCATACCTTTGCTTCTTTGCAGTAGAACACTTTTAAAACAAAGTTACTTCCTTTTGTTTTATGCTGGCCTTCAAATGGCATATTGATTCCTTTTGCAATACTCTCAACCAGAAGTTTACAGACAAGTTTTATATGAGTAAAGGACACACTCAAAAAAGTCAGAGACAGATTTTCCTTCCAGCCTTGGATTCTTTTCTTGTACAGTAAAAAGGAAAGCAATAGTTAACTTGAACTTTATCATTTCTCAATGTTCAATTCCTCTCCTGGGATGAGTTTCCATATCCAGTAACAGTTACATCCATTAACAATCTATGGTGCTGCTCCAGAAAAAAATGAATGTTTTCTGGCTTCATTGAAATAGCACAAAGACACTTTTGGACATGAGGTAACACGTGTTTCAGAGACAACTTAGTAAAGAGAAATTCAATTTAAATTGCTTATTGATAGATTATCCAAGAGAATATTTTGTTCAAACTTCTTATGTGCTCTGTAAATTAAGGTGAATTTTAAATGGGAAGAAGGTTCTCAGATCATTTTTTGTGAGTCTATATGCTGTGCATTACTTTCCCAAGTGCACATGAGTTAACAGTAAGAGAAACTATAGCAATAATAGGACAAAAAGAAGTTCTGTGTTTATGTATAAGTGTTCAATACAATATAGAAGACTCTACAAATAAGAAATTATTGAAACAATAAAGCCCAGTCCAGTATGTAGATTTATGGGAGTGATATAGTGAAAGCATTACTGCTAAGTGGAACATGAAGCATGAGGCCACTCCTTTTCTAAATCACGCTTGCTAATCATGTAAATGTGCAAAAAGGAGAATGGCGCTGGGCGCTGGTGGCTCACGCCTGTAATCCTAGCTACACAGGAGGCTGAGATCTGAGGATCGCGGTTCAAAGCCAGCCCGGGCAGGAAAGACCGTGAGACACCTATCTCCAATAAACCACCAGAAAACCGGAAGTGGCGCTGTAGCTCAAGTGGTAGAGAGCTAGCCTTGAGCTGAAGAGCTGAGGGACAGCGCCCAGGCCCAGAGTTCAAGCCCCACGACCGCCAAAACAAAAAAAGGAGAATGGAAGAATGATTCTGTTTCCAATGCAAGTCACATATGGGAGAATAGACTTAACTGGAAAAAAAGAGTCTATCTTGAGGGAAGAGGAATTATACTAGCAATGAACCTAGTGGCTAAGATCACATTTCTTTTTCTTTCCTTTTCTTATATTCCTTTTTATTGTTGTTGTTTTTCATGTCACTTGAAATATGGGACAGGGCGCTGTCCCTCTGAAATGCAGCTCAAGGCTAGTGCTCTTCCACTTGAGCCACAGTGCCACTTCCAGTTTTCTGGTAATTATTGGAGAAAAGAGTCTCCAGGACTTTCCTACCCGTGCTGGCTTTAAACCCCAATCCTCAGATCTCAAAACAACTTGGTTTATGATCACATTTCTAACAGTGTACACTCAGGATATGTAATGTATATATTCATCTATCTTTATATGAATTCTTGAGTTAAAAATCTGGGCTACAGGAGAGACTTTACACTCACAAAAGTGTTTGAAGTTTAAAAGTTGATACTCCTGGAAAAATAAAACCTAAGAATGTAAAGGAATCTGGGAAGTTCAATTTGCATCCAGCTTGCACAGTATAGGCTTTGAGACACTACCTATAATTAACCAGCCAAAAGCTGGGATACCAGTCAAGAGCAAGATTGCTGAATTACAGCTTTAGGTTTTTGCATACATACATACAAACATACACATACACACAGAGGCATTTATAGGGTGCGCACAAAAATATACAAATGAAACAACTCTCAGAATATGTAGGAAAGTTAGAAAGCAATAGAAAATAGGTCCTGAGTAAGACTAGACTCAAGTGATAATTTTTAATATTAGAAAGCCCTCAAGTGAACTTTCCCGCAGAAGTTGAGAATATTACATAGGTAGGGACCAGAGATAGTAAGAAAGTCAAGCAATCATTATTAACGGGATATGATACATGGTGGAATGAATCAGGGAAGCCTGCAGGTGCATCTGAAAATGTTCATATCCCGTGTCAAATGTTAAAACATCTTTGAAAATAGTACATAAACAGTCTGAGCAGTCAGTCTAGTGGATAAGATTATAGGAGAAGTTCAGATTTGCTAATCTGTTTCTAGATTAAATAAAACAAACTATGGCAGGGCAATGTGATACAAGCCTGGAATTCTAGCACTCAGACAGGAGATTAGAGAGTAGAATTACATAACGATACCTTCCCTGGACCAGGTAGAATAATTTTGTCTCAGTAAAACAAACCATCAACAAGAAAGGAATACACAGTTGGAAGTTTAGCCTAATTTTGTCATTATGTTTTGAGAAGTCAAGTTTCCTATTGAATGCAACTCATACATATCGTCACTTGTTTTTAAATGCTCTCATCATTACAGAACATTCCTAGATGCAAAATAGCTCATGATTCCCATCCAAAAATTTGCAGAAGTAAGTAAGCCTCATTCTGTTGGATTCCAAATAAATGTTGAAGGATTACAGAAGCTTATGTCTGGAGAAATAGCAAAGTTCGTCTAATGTAGGACTTTGTAGACCTTGTTAAATTAGAATTTAGATTTAAAATATATTTTTTGGTTTTGTTTGTAATTTCATATTCTATGGGATACTACAAGATTCTTTTTAAGTAGAGGGATTAATTGAAAAATTCACGAAAGATTCTGGCATTCTATTTGCCTAGATATTATTTCAAGAGTGTTATAATTATAATTAGAACATAGTTAATAGATAATTCGCACAGTTCATGTATACCATGTTAATATGAATAATCTAGACAGAGTTGTCAAGAAATGGATGACATTAATTTATACATTTAGAAAAACCAATTTTTTAAGGGTTTGGTTTAATATGGTATGAAGAGAGTAATTGTGTGACATCTTCTTTCTTCTACCTATATGTACCACAGGAAGCCATTTCCTTATTTACATGCCTCTGTATACATGGAGAAAAATGCTAGGTTTGGGGTTTGATTTCAATTTTGTTTTTGTTTTATTGGTTCATCCTAGAGCTTGAACTCTTGGCCTGGACAGGGTCTCTGAGCCTGTTTATGCTCAAGGCTCATGCCTTACCACGTCAACCTCAGTGCCACTTGAGTCTGGCTTTTGTGGAGAAGTTTTTTGGAGATATGATTCTAAGAAACCTTTCTGCCTGGGTGGGCTTTGAATCATAATTTTCCTATCTTAGCATAGTGAATATCTATGATAATTAAAAAGTATACATATAAATAATATTTGCAAGTGTTCTGATCTCAAGAATACCAGTGGAGGAAAAATGATGCAGCTCAGTTTATTGTGGTGTTCTTTTCAGAACAAGGAGGGTGTCACATTAGCAGAGGTGTAGTATTTTTTCAAAATAGAGTTTAGGTACTCATGATGTGAATTAAGGAATTTTAAGGTGTCCCTTACAAATTGGAAACTGTTGGGCTAGGATGACTTTATGGCATAAATCTTGGGATTGATGGTCATAGACATAATAGCTTACTCTTATGAACAATTGCTTACTCTTGAAGAATTAATTATTACACATGTTTCACAGTTTTATCCTCTATCAGAATGTGGCTATTTTTCTATTTACTTCTCAATCTGTAACACCTCATTGGAAACTGCATCTATTGCAGAATTACATAACATGCAAACAGGTACTGTTTTGAATCTCTTAGGTATGTTGAGAATTTAAAAATGAGTAGTTATTTGTCATAGGAATTTTGAAGAACACACATATTCTGTCCTCTTAAAAACTTACTTACTTTTAAAAGTTATGGGTTTACATAGCATTAAACTGTTTTCCGTTTTAGAATGAGAATGTACTAAATTTATTCTTTTTTGAAAAATTAGGCAAGTATATTGTGAAAATATTGTCTAGTTGGATAACATGCAAGTTGATTACCCTCTGATAAAGAAGGGGTAATTAATTCAAATTAGATGCCAAATAGTATTGATTTTTAAAATGTTACTACATAAAGAATATTATTTACTGTGCTAATACAGTGAAATTATATTTTATGCAGCTTATTTTTTCAATTTTATTATCAAAATGATTTACAGTGGGGTTACAATAATTGTAAGGTATTAAATCATAACTTTTCAAACTTGGTAACACTCCCTCATTTTTCTCACAGTTTTCCTTCACCTCTTCACCGCTCACAAGCTGTGAAATACATTTCCAACCTATTGTCTTGTGAGTATTGCTATTGCATTGGTTTGCCTTTTGTCCTGTGTCTCATCATTATGCTCACCATTGTCTCACCATACAGCAGGGATAAACCATAGGGGAACACACCAAAGAAAACAGAAATCACATAGTTCATCAAAAACAACAACCACAAATGAAAACAAAAATCTGGTTCCATATCTTGGAATTCATTTTGCTTAGCATCATCTAATATGGCTATATATACGCATAACAAAGCCACTAGAAAATAATAGCTGCACGGATACTATATCATGAAAACAGCATGTTAACATTTTGATGGAAAAGGTGGAATTAGGATTGGTGAATTTGTGGTTCTGATAAAGGATTTTCAAGGATTTTAAAGTTATGACAGTTAAAATTTAATTGTTCAAAATTTTTAACAACTTAGCCTATTAAGAAAATTTAAAATTGACTGGAAGAATAGGCTTTCATGCAAAGAAATCCAAGGAGACTTAGTAGAGAGGGAGCAATGTGGATGAAGATGGCTCTTTTTCACACTAAACAAACAAACCTCAGAAACCTTGCTGTAAATCCTGTAGGTTCCCTTGGAATTGCCCTTACCCAGGAACGATATTCTCACTGTTTGAAACCAGATTGTATTGGAATCTAAATTAAAAGTTCTTAAAAAAATAAGGCATCAAAATTTCTAAATTTACCTTTAATTACCAAACAGTAATTCTCTGAAAAAGATAATTGGAGTCAAAATATTTAGGGAGAAAGTGCCCTCCACAATAAAAGAAGGTGTTGGGATTACACATTTCTGTTTGTAACACTTTCCACAATGTCTTTGGACATGAAGCAGTGAAACACAGAAAAAAAATCTGATTGGGTACTTCAAACCAATGATTTCACATTTCTAAGTGGCTCAGAAAAAATAATATTCTTATTAATATGAGATAGTGAAGACTTCTTTTATTACATATACCAAAAAGTTCAGAAAAGAATTGAGCAAATGGAAAAAATAATAAAAAAAATGTTTTCTTAGAAGCCTTAGCTAAGCGTCATTACTTCAGCAGTGAAGGGAGGCCAAAACTTTTTGATATAAATTTTGTTAGTATTTTTACTCCCTAAAGTGATTTTACAGAGCCCATTTGGCTCACTACAATGCAGAACTGATTGAATGAAGACAGGAAAATACATTCCACATCCAAATGAGGCAACTTAAAGAGTTTTAAAAGAGAAATAATGAAGATGTAGCAGTGGTGGAGCCAGAATGGCTCGTCAGCTTCACTAGACTTGAAGTCAAGAAGCTGTGATTAATTGGAACTCCGGCAAGAGATAAGAGGAGGACATAGAAGTAGTACCTAGAAGTATTGTCCTTTTGTAACAGACACTTTCTTCCAAAGTATGGGTGATTTAACTCTATTTTCCTGCATACAGCTTGGTGAGCAAATGCAAGACCAAGAGAAAAATAATCTATTGAAATAATTTTGCATAGAATAACTTCACTGTTCCTGATATGGTATCTAAGGAGAATCTTAAGAGAGAAGATAAAAAGTGCTGTATTTTTTGTTTCCTCTAAGCATCTTGTTAGCAAATATATCTTTGAGGTTAGACAATTCTGATTGAACCAACAAGTGATGGAGTACTTATTTTTGTGGGCACTTTAGACACAAGAAGTCTTTCAAGGTAAAAGAAAAAATATATAGCCAAATATTTGTGATCACAGCCTCTTGGACTGCTTTCTGGAGACAAAGTTTTACTTTAGATTTCTCCTCATTAACATAGATGTTGTTTCATGACAACCAAATGCAAGAGGGAAGTTTTATGGACTCACTTGGCCAATTAAACAGCATGAAAGAAGAAAATGGCAAATAATATTTAATGAAATTATTTTGACCAATTACTTTGCCAGAAGAAAGAAGAAAAAATATAATTCAAAATCAATTGACTTAAAAGTATGAAGAAAAAGTAGTGAAGAGAGATTAGAGAAAATAGAGAGGATTGTTTTCTCTCCAGTGGAGTAATGGGTTCTTGATCTTGTTTCTTCAATTCTACCTCACAAGCTACCAAGTGTGTCTCAGGACTGAATTATCCAGTTCAGACAGAAAACTCGTAGAAGAAAGATACTGTTTGCAGCAGATATAGGTGATTTATAACCTTAGACAATCTAATTCTGTTCAAAGTTCTCCCCTATCCCAAACTTCCCTCTTTGAACAGCTTTGTTTGCTTTTCTCAAGACTGCCCTTCATTAACTGATTAAAATTTTGTGTGGTCATGTTCATACTCTAGAGATTGCTGTTTGGTTGTGATTTTTGTGTGTTTTTGTTTCTTGTTGTGTTTTGTAACTGAATTTTAAAAGGTTGTGCAATTCTGTTACAATTAAATATATCCATCTAATTGTTCAATGCTCCTAGATCAGAGTCACTCCATCCATCATTCTCAACCAACCCTTTCTCCAAGATTTATTTCCAATTTACCACTTCCTTCATCATATGTGTACATTCAGTATTCTAACTGTATTTGCCCCTTGTTCATTTTGCATTCATTCTATGTCTTTACTATAATTCCTCTCTGATTTCAACTTCCTGATAGTCATTCTGATAAACTGTCTATTAATACTTTGAAAAGTTTATCTACATTCCATGGAGTTTCAATCCTGCATATTCTTGAACTGGTGCCAGTTTATATTTCCATAATTCATTCATCTGCAGCAACAATTTGCAAGACTGGATATGGGAAGCTCCTAAACATGAATTTATTCTCAACCGTTTGGAAGATTAATCTTTAGTCAAAAAGAAAGTTAAAAAATGGCTTAGAATGTATTCCTAACTATGAATTTTTATAAATGGCTTTGTACAATGGTGTGATTCTTTTATTTTACATGGAATAATATTTTCTACTAGCTACAAGTTTTGGAAAAAGAAGAAAATTAAAATGTATTCCTAGAGAGGAATATGATAGAAGTAGAAGACAGATATTATGTTTGTCATATCTCTGATAAGTACCCATAGTCAAGACTTAAAGTCATATTTCTTACTATGTTAGACAGAGGGAAAACATAAAATAACATATGATAAGGCAACTATTTGTGATTTTTTAAAATGTACCTTATTAAATGATGAAATTTATTAGCTAACGTTTGGGTTTGAAATTTAGGAGGTTGATCTATTTAACACATTTCTGAAAGGCTCTTACTGAAAAACACAAATTGTGGGTGGTAGTATTTCTACACTTTAATGAATGGTTGAACATGTTTGGCATTAGTGCTGTGTAAATAATTCAACTCTATTTAACTTTCTCCCTACACTTGAAAAACTTGTAATGTGAGAGTTCCGGGAAGATGGCGGAGGAGAAGCTGGAATCTGAACAAGCTCTCGCATAGAAAGCAGTTTTAGAGTTCCAGTGAACAGTCCTAAGCCAGAGAATCACACCAAGTGTGCCATCACAGGACAGAGAGTTAGACAAGAGAGGGGAAGCCAAGACAAGGAGACACATCTGACCGCCTGCCAGCAGCCGCGGCGGCGGCGGCAGGGTCACAGCGGCTACCGCAGCCGCGGCCATACCTGAGCGCTCACACAGAGAGTCCGGGACGAAGGAGCCAGACGCAGAGGGCGAGAGGATTCTACTCAACACCAGCAAGAACCGACAAGGAGCGGACAACTTCATCCTGCACTTTGCAGACCAGAGACGACCCAGGATCCAAGACTCGGCGTGAGTAGCCCCACTTCCTCACTCCTTCTCAGGGAGCAGAGGAGGGAAGGCCACCCCTCCCCCCCCCAGCACCTGTGATCTCCATCTTGGAAACCGACAAAGCTCAGAGGAGCTGCTAGCTCCAACTCAGGCCTTGGAATAAAACGAGTCATTTAACAGGTCACAAGAACTTAACGGCGAAGTGACCTGCCAGACTCAGCTCCATCCAGGGAAAAGTCACCCAGCTCAGGCACCAGCCATTGGAGTGGCTTTCCTCACTGGGTAACCAGAGCCAGAGGATGCCCCTCCCTCTAGCAGCCTCCACAATCAATTGAAAAACAGAAACCCTGAGAATGGCTCCAGGGTGGGCTCTGTGAATTTTTCACAAAATAGCCCCAGGGAAAAGCTACTGTTTGTTGAAAGGCCTCAACTCTACCAGAACCTAGCCTCATCACCCCTCTTTTGTGATTCTCAAAGCAGATCACCCTCCCATTAAACTAACCTGGGAGGGGGATCTCAAAATCTTGGGTAAAGCAGAGCATTTTTCTGCCTGTTCGAACAAACTGACTTAAGAAACCAATCAAGCCAGAGGACCTCAAGCTGACCAGAGACTCCAACAAGAGGCTGGTAACAGACAAAAGGGAGATACAGGATTCTTCCCACCCCTCCCAAAAAAAAATCAAAAAAAAAAAAATCAAAGAACTTTTTTTTTCTTCTTTTCTTTTTTCTTCTTTTTTTTTTTTTTTTGGTACCTTATATATATAAAATTTTTTTTTCCTTTTCTAAAACTTTTATTAATCTTTAATTTTTGCCTTTTTTGAAAAAATAATTGTTCTCCAGTAACTTTTTTTTCCTCTTATAATTTTTATTTTAGGAATACGTGAATGTACGTTTTCCTTTCTTTACTTGTCTTCTCTCTTTTTATTTCTTTCTTTCTTAATTATCTTTTTGTTTTTTGTCTAGCTCTACTGAACTTCTGATCTTTTTTTTTCTCCCTTTCTTATCCTTTTCACCTTTTCCTTTCTTTTGTTCTTCTGTATGTGCCTTAACTCTTGTCCTGCACATCCTGATAAACCCATAGTTAACTAGTAGACCCTATCCCCCATTGTGTACACACTTAATCCACAAATTTATTACTCAATCCAAAACCTCTGAGACTTAAATTCCTTAATAGCAGTACTACCTCTTTATACCTATATAATATTTTAAGCATTTTTTAAGTTTTTCACATCTCCTCTATCTCCCTGCTGTTTTCTCATTATATTCACATTCCTCTCTAAATAGATGGTCTTTCAATCTCCATAACTATATTAATTTTTACGTTTCTAATTTTTTTCTGGTCTCTTTTCATTTCCCTTTACCTTTCTTCTTTTTCTCTCCCTCTCTACTTGCATCCTACCCAACCTATTTCCTGCATTGAGATTAGGACATAGTTAACTCTCCCTGTGCCTCCCCACACCAATCTATTCCTAATTTTTATCCACATCTCTCCCTAACCCTAAAAATTTCTGGTTTCCCAAATTCTTCTCTGCGGTTCGAAGCCCATTAACATATAGTTGTTTGATGTTGAATAGATGTATCTGTTGAACTAGATTGTATCTGTAGACTATTGACTGTATAAATGCAAACGTTGGTTGATGGTTGCCTTAAGATAGTGTTCTAGCACAAAACTGGTGCTATTTTCATCTCAAATGGGCAGAGTAAGCCGAAAAAACACAAGAAAAATGGCAAATCCCGGTATCTCAATTCCCAATCTTGATAATCAGGGGTCAGATCAGATAATGAACAATCCAGAGGAGAGTTCCCAAATAGCTCTACAAACACTGGTGGCAAATATGATAAATGAGAAGTTTGACAACTTACAAAGGACTCTGTATGAGCGTGATAGGGAGAGAGAGGAGGCATCCCAAAAGTTTATGCAGGAATATCATAAGCGTGAGGAAGCTACTCAAAAAATGATACAGGATTTGCATGAACAACTTGAGAATACTCAAAGAGAAAGGGAGGAATGGCGTGAGCAGGCTGAGAACACTCAAAGAGAACTGCAGGAATCCCAGGAACGGGAGGAAAGAGAACTGCAGGAATCCCACAAACAGGAGGAAGCTAATCAAAGAGTAATTCAGGAATTGAGAGACCAGGTAGAGAACACACAAAGATCAGTAAAGGCATTCATGGAATCCATTAACAAAGAGCTGAAGGAAGTCAGGGAGACCACAAAGGGAATGCTGAATGGAACCCAACAGAAGGAATGGGAGTCCAAAGAAATCATAACCAATCAACTAAGTGATTTGAGAACAAACACTGAACACCAAATTAAGGAAGTAAAGAAATTCATACAAGACCTAAAACAGAGCTTCAACAAAGAACTTGAAGCCATCAAAGCTGACCAATTAGAAGGAAAAGAGATAAAAAACAAAGTAGAGAGTCTTGACAGCAGGTTAGACCATGCAGAAGATCGAATCTCAGGGATTGAAGACAGCCTAGATATTATAGAGAAAGAACATACAACCATCCAAGACAAGTCCAAGAAGTATGATAGATCTATTCAACACCTAGAAGACACCATCAGAAGGCCTAATCTAAGGATAATGGGTGTAGAGGAGCACCTAGAAATAGAAGTTAATGGTCTAGGAAATTTGTTCAACAGGATCCTAGCAGAGAACTTCCCAAACATACAAAAAGATAGGCCTATTCAGATACAAGAAGCTTTTAGAACCCCAAATAGACCAGACCAGAATAGGACATCCCACCGTCACATTACAATCCACACAGGATCAACTCAGACCAAGGAAAAGATCCTTAAAGCTGTCAAGGAGAAAAGGTTAATCACCTATAAAGGGAAACCAATTAGAATCACCTCAGATTTCTCAGCAGAGACAATCAAAGCAAGAAGAGCCTGGAATGATGTATGCCATGCCCTAAAAACAAACAACTATCAACCAAGAATACTGTACCCAGCTAAACTCTCCTTCATAACTGAAGGCCAAATAAAAACCTTCCATAGCAAAGAAAAATTGAAACAATACATCTCCACCAAACCAGCCCTACAAAAGATTCTTAAAGATGTCCTACACATAGAAAACCAACAAGACCGCAACAAAGGCCAAGAAACTGCACCCAAACTGAGAATCCAAGAACCATAGGAAGAACCTAGTTTTCGCAGCCCCCAAGAAGGTGGATAACATGGCAGGAACTCCCAAATACCTCTCAGTCCTATCTCTTAATGTTAACGGACTGAACTCTCCAATTAAGCGACATAGACTGTCTAGTTGGATTAAAAAACAAGACCCTTCTATCTGCTGCCTGCAGGAGTCACATCTTGCCCGTAAAAACAAACACATTTTCAATGTTAAAGGCTGGAACAAAATCTACCAAGCAAACGGCCCCCATAAACAGGCGGGAGTTGCAATCTTAATATCAGATAAAATAGACTTCAAATTAAAATTCGTGAGAAGAGATAAAGAAGGTCGCTACATACTAATTAAAGGATCTCTCCTTCAGGAGGATATTACAATTCTAAATATCTATTCGCCAAACAATGGAGCACCCAAATTTATCAAAGAAACAGTACTTTCCCTCAAATCCCATATAGATCCAAAGACATTAATTGTTGGGGATTTTAACACACCACTCTCCCCACTAGATAGATCAACTCGGCAAAAACTCAACAGAGAAACCGCAGATCTAAACAGCTGCATAGATCAACTAGACTTAACAGACATCTACCGAACATTTCACCCAGCAGCATCAGAATACACGTTTTTCTCAGCAGCACATGGAACGTTTTCTAAAATAGACCACATTTTAGGCCACAAAGCAAACTTGTCTAAATTCAGAAACATTGAAGTTATACCTTGCATTCTCTCTGACCACAAGGGAATAAAATTAGAACTCAACACCAAAAGCCACCAAAGAAAGTCCGGTATCACATGGAGGCTGAACAACACACTGCTGAATCAAGAGTGGGTCATGGAAGAGATTAGAAAGGAAATTCAAATGTTCATGCTATTCAACAAAAATGAGCACACAAATTACCAGCTCCTCTGGGACACAGCAAAGGCAGTACTCAGAGGCAAGTTTATAGCTCTGAGCTCCCATATCAACAAATTGGAGAAATCTGAAACTAGCAATTTAATGACACATCTAAACCTCCTTGAAAAAGAGCAGCAAGATAAACCCCAATCCAGTAGACGGAAAGAAATAATCAAAATTAAATCAGAATTAAATGAATTAGAATCCAAAAAAACTATAGAAAGAATCAACAAAACAAAGAGTTGGTTCTTCGAAAAACTTAACAAAATTGACAGACCCTTAGCAAATCTTATCAGAAAAAGAAGAGAACACACCCAAATTAATAAACTCAGAGATGAAAATGGAAACATCACCACGGAAACAACCAAGATTCAGAACATTATAAGGGAATACTTCTCAAAACTTTATGCTAATAAGTTTGAGAACTTCACAGAAATGGACCTTTTCCTAGCAAATATTGACATGCCAAAACTAAACCAAGATGAGTTAAACCAGCTTAACAGACCCATATCAAGCATTGAAATAGAAACAGCAATAAGAGACCTCCCAGCTAAGAAAAGTCCAGGACCAGATGGTTTTACAGCGGAATTTTACAAGGCCTTCAAAGCAGAGCTCACACCAATACTCCTCCAACTCTTCAATGAAATTGAAAGAGAAAGCTCACTACCGAACACATTCTATGAAGCCATCATAACCCTCATCCCAAAACCAGGCAGGGACTCATCAAAGAAAGAGAACTATAGACCCATTTCTTTGATGAACATTGATGCAAAACTTCTCAACAAAATTTTGGCCAATCGACTTCAACAATTCATCCAAAAAATCATACACCACGATCAAACAGGATTCATTTCAGGGATGCAAAGCTGGTTCAATATACGCAAATCAATTAATATTATTCATCACATCAACAGGAGCAAGAATAAGAACCACATGGTTATCTCAATAGATGCAGAAAAAGCATTCGACAAGATCCAACACCCCTTTATGATGAAGGTTTTGGAAAAATTAGGAATCCATGGAACATTCCTCAATACGATAAAGGCTGTATATGACAAACCTACAGCCAGCATTATACTCAATCGTGAAAAACTAAAGCCATTTCCTCTTAACTCAGGAACAAGACAAGGATGCCCACTCTCTCCACTTCTCTTCAACCTAGTATTAGAATGCCTAGCTACAGCAATAAGACAAGATGCAGACATAAAGGGGATCCAAATAGGGAAAGAAGAAATAAAACTCTCCCTCTTTGCAGATGACATGATCTTGTATTTAAAGAATCCCATAGACTCCACTCCCAAATTACTCAAGCTGATTCAAAACTTCGGCAAAGTAGCAGGTTATAAAATTAACCCCCAAAAATCAATGGCTTTTCTGTATGCCAACAATGAGAAAAGTGTGGCTGAAATTAGGAAAGCAACTCCATTTGTAATAGCCCCACAAAAAATAAAATACCTAGGAATTAACTTAACTAAAGAAGTGAAGGACCTCTATGATGAAAACTTTAAAATCTTGAAAAAGGAAATCAACACAGAACTTAAAAAATGGCAAAACCTCCCATGCTCCTGGATTGGAAAGATTAACATCGTGAAAATGGCAATACTTCCCAAGGCTATCTACAAATTCAACGCAATACCTATCAAAATTCCACCCTCATTCTTCAAGGAAATAGAAGAGGCAATCCAAAAATTCATATGGAACAATAAAAGACCCCGAATAGCAAAAACGCTCCTGAATGGAAAGAACACTGCTGGAGGAATATCAATACCAAACTTCAAACTCTACTATAAAGCCATAGTAATCAAAACAGCTTGGTATTGGCATAAGAACAGACCTCAGGACCAATGGAATAGAATTGAAAACCCAGAAATGAACCCACAGACCTATAGCCATCTAATCTTCGATAAGGGAGCTAAAACAATAGAATGGAAGAAAGACAACCTCTTCAGTAAATGGTGCTGGCAAAATTGGTTAACTACATGTAGAAAACTTAAGCTAGATCCTTATATATCACCCTGCACCAGAATCAACTCCAAATGGATCAAAGACCTTGAACTCAAAGCAGACACTCTGAAAACATTACAGGATGGAATAGGAGAAACCCTAGGTCTCCTTGGCTCAGGCCGAAATTTTCTGAATAGAGACCTGGAAACACAACAAATCAAAGAAAGGTTGGACAAATGGGATTGCATAAAGTTGCAGAGCTTCTGCAGGGCAAATGACATAGCTAGCAAGATCAATAGAAAGCCCACGGATTGGGAGAAGATCTTTACTAGCCATACAACGGACAAGGGTCTCATATCTAAAATATACTTGGAACTCAAAAAATTAAACCCCCCAACAACAAATCCTCAAAGAAACAACTGCCCAATAAATAAGTGGGCGAAAGACTTAAAGAGAAACTTCTCTGAAGAAGAAAGAAGGATGGCCAATAGACACATGAAGAAATGTTCAACATCCCTAGCCATAAAAGAAATGCAAATCAAAACAACATTGAGATATCACCTCACTCCAGTGAGAACGGCAAAAATCAAGAACTCTAACAACAACAGATGCTGGAGGGGATGTGGACAGAAAGGAACCTTAATTCATTGTTGGTGGGAATGTAAACTTGTTCAACCACTTTGGAAAGCAGTATGGAGGTTCCTCAAAAGACTCCACATAGAGCTCCCCTATGACCCAGCAATCCCACTTTTGGGCATTTACCCTAATGTTTACAAACAAGACCACACTAAAGCTACCAGCACAACTATGTTTATTGCAGCATTATTTACCATAGCTAAGATATGGAACCAACCCAGATGCCCCTCAGTAGATGAATGGATCAAGAAAATGTGGTATATGTACACAATGGAATTCTATGCCTCCATCAGAAAGAATGACATTGCCCCATTTGTTAGGAAATGGAAAAACTTGGAAAAAATTATATTAAGTGAAGTAAGCCAGGCCCAAAGAAACGTAGGTCCCATGGTTTCCCTTATTTGTAATATCTAGTATATGTATGAGTCAAGCGGAAAAGGTCAGATAATGTGATGTCAGGGAAATGAACCCTTAGATGTGTATTTTAATGTTTTTTTCTTTCATGCATGTGTTTCTAACACATTTATAAGATTATCTCTTTGTTGCTTTGTATGTCCCTCCCCCACAGTATAACCCTTGCTTTCACTATATTTGATGTCAATATAACTTGTGGAGGAGATGGGGAAAAACCAGTTGTTTAAGGATACAGGTGGACCTGTTGCAACAATGAGAAGTACAAGTTGTCATGTCCAAAACGAACTTTACAATGTTGGTGGGGGGGGGGGTCTGGGGGGAGGGAGGAAGGAGAAGGATTGGGATTAGGGGGGGAGGGGGGAGGCTGGGAAGGGATGTGAAGGATAAACAAAGGAGGAGGCTGCAATGCTTGGTAAGAAATGTACACATTATCCTGCCCATGTAACTGTAACTCCTCTGTACGGTATGTTCACAAATAAAATTAAATTAAATTAAAAAAAAAAAAATAAAAGCTTGCAAACTTTTTATAATTTAGTTTGCTAAAAGTTTGATTATGTGTGGGAATGAATGCTAAGATTATTAGGCCAAAAAGGATGAAATTCAATATAGATTTGCATCTAGTTTATTGATATGGGTACATATCAAGAATGTATTTAATGTGAGATTAAGTTGTCAAAAACTCCCTACCCCATAAAAATTATCAGAGAAATGTAAATATTGGAGAGGATTATGATGTGCATTATTAAACTGATTATATCTAAAAAAAAAAAAAAAAAAAAAAAAAAGAAAAACTTGTAATGTCACTAAGTATCATCAACTTGTCAAATGTTATTTTGGCGAAAGTGATTTTAAAAAGTTTATTTGAAAATGAATGTACTTTCAGGAGATTAAATGTAGATTATCATTGGTTTGAGAATGACATTTTTATACCACAGAACCATGTTGTACTGAAGTCCCAGTGTTTTGAAGCACTCCTTAGTGCTTCAAATGTTTTTCTGAATTACATTTGACCTCTAAGTCAAGTTTTCGGGCTTTGGTAGACCAATTATGGGTCTGTCCTTCCAGGAACTATTTTTGGCCCACTTACGTTGGAATAAAATCTTTCGTTAATCATAGGTGAGGGGTATTAAAAATAAACTTATGACACTTTGTGAACTTGTTCACTCATATGGGCTGGTCATCTGTAAGTTGAATGTTTGAATTACAGTACTTTCTCTCAAATTTTGTGATCTCATCCTTCATTTTAAGTTGCCTTGCATTTCACAATTGCTTACTGCTAATTCCTGCATCTCAAGGAATTGGGGCCCTGAAATATAGGAAATGCGAAATTGAAATGGGTCTTCAATTACTTTGTGTTGATATGTTGCAAGGGCCTTGCTGAAAAGTCTTGTCCCCTGATATCTGATGATGCAGGTAACTGGGACCTGGGATCCTAGGACCCATGGGTACTGCAGAAAAATAATATATTTTAGACATCTTAGCAAAATTTGGGAATAATCAGTAGGAATGCTTCAGAAATATGGAGAAAAACAGTTTGGGACAGGTGAGTTAAAACAATAAACAGAGCAGAAGAGTAAAATCCATTACAGATTAGAGGAAAACATTGTTTTTTTACCATGTGGATTCAGAAGGCAAAGAACAGTTATAATGTATCACAAGTTTATAGTAAAAACATTGCATTGATACTTTTTAAACTCTAATATATATTTTAAACCTAAATATTTATATTCCAATTCTATTTATTGGAAAAATAAATATCAATTTATTTGTCAAATTATCAACTAATTCTAGTAAGTTCCATTGTGTGAAATATAAAATCAGCACATATTAATATAAAATATATGACTATATATAATTAAAAGGCACACATTTTGTATTGTTCTGTTGTAGTTACTGTATCAAAGGCATCTCTGTTTTAAAGTATTATTCCATTATCTCTACCTCAGTGTTTGATAGGGTTAGGCCTAAACTTTACCATTTGTAGATTTACAGCATGGAGGCAAGACGAAACACTGTGATTAAAACATTATCAATTTAATGCCTAATAACGAGGAGAAACATATGCACTTCTCCTGCAACTCTGAAAATATTTGGTGATAAAAAGGCAGTAGTGTAAGTTCCTGCCTGGTTGGATGGTAGACAGGCCAGAACAATAAGTAATCATGCATACGAACAATTTTTCCACCTTCTTGGCTTTAGCTACTTTTGAAATGGAAGGTATAATAAACAATTATATTTTGATAAAATACCTTCTAGTCTGAACAGTTCTATTTGAACTGTTCATCTCTCAATGATCCCTTGTAACCAAGATTAGTTTTGTTCTAGTAAGAAAATCTTTGCTGTCAGGGTAAGATATTCTAGTTGGTCTGTTCCCACATGGAAGAAGGGTAAAGGCTCAGGTAGACATTTGTTCCAGTAACACCTCATTTGGGAAATTGGCAGCTGAAGAAGTTTAGAAGAAGCTCTTAAGCCATGCTTACTTTGAATCCATTAGGTCCACAAAGCTAATTCTGTTGGATAAATAAGTACTTGAAAAAACCATCACCTTTGGACCTAGCTATAAATAACTGAGAGTACGATCAAATACCAAATAAAAAGACTTAATACAGTCATTGACAAAAAACTTTTGCAAATGTGATCAATCGACTGATCAATATAATTTTTTTCCTCTATTCACAGAATTTTAGGGAAATAAGATCAATAGCATTGTTAGGAACAATAAGGTTTCCTTCTTACAATACAGAGATTAACATGGCACTTGCACAAGGATAATATGAAAATTTGAGAAGTATTCCATATTTTTCATTCTTCAGATGCAAGAAATGAAAAACAGTTATTAAAAAGTTGATTACAAAATTACAAGTGTAACAATGCACCTAATTCATATTATTAAATTTAGTTTGACATCAGTGTATTAAATCTTCACCTCAGAAAGGCGTTTATGTAGCATAAAACTTTACAAAACTTTTCAAATTAGACAACATTGTCATTTTATCCCAAAGAAAAATAATATTAAGACCTAGAAAAAAAGGAATCAGACTGTTCTATATGGAATGCAATCGGAAAGGACACATTAATGAACCTATATATTATAAAATAAAGTAGAATTCAAAGTATATCTAGGAGAAAATAAATTATGAACATTATGCCAACATAGAATATAGAATATTTTAAAATACACTTTTTCAGACAAGCATCAGAAATATTTTAGTTTCTGTGCTACTCATTTCAACAGGTAAATTAAAATTATTTCTGATTAAAAAATCACAAACTCTGAAGACATTATTATACATGTATACAAAAACTATTGAATACATTTTTACATCAAAGGCAGGCAATTCACTTGGAAGAATTCCACGGAATCCATGAATTTTTACAGTAAAATATTGGTGCTGCCGGGCACTGGTGGCTCATGCCTATAATCCTAGCTACACAGGTGGCTGAGAACTGAAGATCATGGTTTAAAGCCAGCCTGGGAAGGAAAGTCTGTGGTACTCTTATCTCAAATAAACCACTAGAAAACTGGAAGTGGAGCTGTGTCTCAAGTGGTACAGCGCTCACCTTGAGCTGAAGAGCACAGGGATAGCTCCCAGGCCCAGAGCTCAAGCCCCATGACCGACCAAAAAAAAGATATTGCTTTTATTTGGATTGTGAAAATGTTT
Organism: Dipodomys spectabilis; assembly: GCF_019054845.1. Lineage (NCBI taxonomy): Eukaryota > Metazoa > Chordata > Mammalia > Rodentia > Heteromyidae > Dipodomys > Dipodomys spectabilis. The sequence goes on along the minus strand of NW_024871092.1, from coordinate 168,274 downwards.
TGTAGGGACACAAACGATGGACTTGCATTTTTGAAATTTAAGAAACTTAACCCGACCATTAGGACTTCGGTGAACAATTTGTACAGACTTTCACAACTTCATAGAGGTAGTGATACATAATTATCCTTTTGGCAATATCAAATGCAGTTTCTTCTATATTGTTCTTCAGGCCTGGTTTTATATAATGGTTCAACAGAAGGCTATACAGCATATCTTTATTATCTCAATTCTCGACAGCAAGATGTAAGGGTGTCAAATTCCTTTAGCTTGGGGAAGTGGAACTGTGGCTCAAGTGGTAGAATGCTCCCCTTGAGCTGAAGAGCACAGAAACAGCACCCAAGCCCAGAGCTCAAGCCCCACGTAGGACCAAAAAAAAAAAAACACAACAACAACAAAAATCAAACAAAAAAAAATATTTGGGCTGGGAAGGTGGCTCAGTGGTAGAGCGCTTGCCTTGCATGCATGAGGACCTAAGTTCGATTCCTCAGCACCACATAAGCAGAAAAAAAGCCGGAAGTGATGCTGTGGCTCAAGTGGTAGAGCGCTAGCCTTGAGCTGAAATGCTGAGGGACAGCGTCCAGGCCCAGAATCCAGGCCCCGCGACCAGACCAAAAAAAAATTTTAAAAAAAGAGTCCTTTAGTTTGGGCATTGATATCTGTATCATGATGAAGTAAGAAAGAAGCCACTCTGGTATTATTCCACGTATATGCACTGTGCAGGGGTGTGCAGTAATCTACAGTTATTGCATGTGCTGCTTGAGACACCAACTCACTGACAATGTCTAAGTGTCCACTGTAGGCTTCTCGAAGAGGGGTATACTCATCATCATCCCTACTATTCACATGAGTGGCTTTTGGGAAAGAAGTCTCCGCACTGTAACAAGTTGAATATTTTCGGCAGCCCAATGAAGAAATTTGCTTGGATCCTTCTCCAATTTTTTTTCTTGCAATTGATACCATTCCTTACTTTTTCATCTTGTTCCCCATATTCCTAAGAATTGCCTAACCAGAGACTTTGAGTGCCAGTGGGAATGAGGTGTCCATGTATTTCCCTAATATTTCACATTGGTTGAACTGGTCAGAAATATCTGGTGAATTTTCTGCAACTGTTTATTCACCATGATTTATTTTCTCTTTTTCCAATTTTACTATTCGAAATTATTCTAACTGGAGAGCAGGGAATTGATGGAAAGCAGAGGAAAGATATTCCTTCATATTCAAATGTACACACTGAAAATGAGGACCAGTGATGTCTTCATGTGCAACGTATTCTAGGCATGAGAAAATAGGAAATAATGCCTTCTATATAAATGATTTGGGAAATGGCAGAGCAAAAAGTGAAATGATGCAACCAAAAATATAAAAGCAAAATAAATGAGGATAATTATGGAGCAATCATATTATGAGAACCATGAAAGGAGAGAGAAAGAAAGAGACAGATGTGTAATGACCTAGCTAGCCACACAATCCATGCCTCTGATCAATTTGTAGAGCAGACAAAATTTTATTTTTTAAAAGAGATGGAAATAGAATTTATGTATTTACTTGAAATTAGTAAATACATTTTTAGTAGCCTACGTAAAGAGACATAACTTTACCAAATTACAGACAATAAAATACATCGTTGATAATTCTAGTAACAGATCTGACTGAAATCAGTTGAATCATACTTTTCTTGTACAATGAAGGAATAAGAAGGTAGTAAAGCAGCTAGAGAAGACAGGGAGATTGTATCTGTGACAAAACTTTGTGGAAATTGGTATTGAGCATTTCTTACTGGTGATCCACTTGCACTGGAAGCATGATTCTGAAGTATTGCTTGCTGATTCTGAACTATTGATTTGATCATTATATTCTCCAAGAAGAAAATGAGAATTGATAGTGAAGGACTACTAATACATTTTGACCTTCTCAATAAGCACTTTCAATCATCAAAATCACATGGAGACAATAGACAGGCCTACTTTTTAGATGAAAGCAAGTGTCTTATAAAAACAAGGAATGTATGTAGTCATGCAAAGGACTTCTATTTTACCAATGCCTCATACATTTTTCTAATGTTGGGTACCAATAAATAATGGATCTATAAGAAAGCTCTTAAGACTCATATGTTCAATAGTGAGTTCTCTTACACTATATCATGGTATTTTTTGTGTATGGTTTTAAGAATAAATTTACATTACTAACTTGAATTTCTGACAGGACAGTATCATTACTGTACATCTTGCTTCTATACTCTCATTTTAAAATTACCATCTAAGTATGTGCATTAGGTAACTATTGAGGAAAAAGTAGAAGCCACACTGATGGCTTAGGTCTTTAGTAGTAGTTAATCAGTAAGATGAAATCTGAGCATTGTGGTTTGAAAGCAGAAAAAGAAAAAAAAGTCCATTAGATTCTGATTTGAAAGTAACCAGCAAAAGCTAGAAATGGAGCTGTTGTATAAGCAGTAAAATGCTAGCCTTGAGAAAACTGAAACAAAAAAATAAATTCTGGGACAAAGCCAGGCCCTGAGTTCAAGTCCTAGTATTAGCACCAAACACATAAATTATTTAATAAGGTAATTAATTAATTAAAAATAAATTAAGTGGTCACATGTGGAGAGGAAGGCAAAATATAACATGTGTGGTAATGATTTATGTATTATTTTGTAATAAGGCATATTATCATTTGTCCTAATCACTAATATTTTATTTGGACTTTTTTGTACAAAAAACCCTGAATTTAGCATGCATGTATATGTGTGTGTACATGTGCGAACATGTGTGTATGTGTATATGTGTGCGTGTGCTGTTGCAATGTTGCTTGCCAATGTGGACAGGGTGAGGCTGAAAAAAGCTAACTGTGTTGCAATGTTTTTATTTATCAGGGTTCTGTCATGTCATTTCAGTGGAACCACCCTTTGTACATATTATTTGTCTAATAATAGCATCATAATCAAAGCATTTACAATATTAAGTTAGAAAAAGAGACAGCTTTCAGCTTTTATTGTATGTTAGGTAAGAAGATACAGACATAATTAGTTAGTAAGTTATTGCTATAAGATGATTGTCAGTACAAAATATGTATTTGACCTCTTAAATTGGTTATACTTTTAAGATACACTCATGGAGTGATTTGGACCAACTTGACCAAACAGGTATTTTTCTCTGGTGATTCCTGTGAAACACAAGTTGGATAAACTCTTTCCGGATTTCTGTTGAAAATTACTTTCTTTGCAAGATTATATTTATTCTCACTAAGAGATAATCCAACCCATACTATGTTTGACTATTCCATCTTATTCATTGAAAATAAGTATTGTGGATATGCTTGTTAGATATTCCTTTCAAATATGAACAAACAAAAAGCAAATGTCATGTCCAGATTGTGGATGCATTTGAAGGTGTTTTGTACATGTACAGATATCTTTACTAATGGCTCTTTTGTGGGAGTAACTATGGCAGCTTTAACAAATAAGGCTTTTTGAATATCTCTTCCAATATACATAAGATCCCAGAGCAAGTCTTGCAATTTCTGAAAATCTTTTGAATATCTTAGTATTTTTTCAGTTCATTGAGTGTAGAGCTAAAATTTCTGAAATAAATATTGTTTAGATCTGAAAATGTAAGTGGGTTTATACGCTTTTTTATGCTTCATTTTATGGAAACCCAATTTTTATGAAAGTACATGGAATAGAATAAAAGAATGTAAGTGAATTGGGTAAGCTAATTATTAGTATAATTTTGTTTTGAATTAATAGTCCATTGAATGTAGATGATGCAGTTAAATTATTTCTTCTCTACTTCAGTTAGTTTTAGAATCTTTATAGTTATGAGTGACCTTTTAGTATAAATAAAGGTCTTTTAAAATGATTAGGATTAACCTTGTGTTTTTTGTCCTACTTCCAAGAAAATGAGTTATTTTTAAGTGTTAATAGTTTATCATTATCATTATCATAGGGAATCATTATCATTATCATAGGGACTTAAAAATGCAGTAGTATTGATGTCTTTTTAAACCAATTGTATTCACAAGCTGGAGAGTCTTTAATTCAAAATTAGGTCTTGGTGTCTATGATTTTTAACCTCTCTTTCCTAACATTAATGATAGGTAAGACTGCATTTTTGGGTATATGAAAAGTAAAATATGTATCTGGGGTCAAATGTGATTTTTATATCAGTCTTTCTTTAATAACATTTTAAAGTAGTACATTTCTCTCAAAATGTTGGGTATAAAAAGCAATCAAAATACTTCTAATGGTAAACAATTTAGGTGAGCTACAATGTGGAAACAATTGCTCCAAAAGACCTGCAGTCTATTTCCATCAGGAATTGGGCAGGTCATTCTTTCAGTAAGACTGTGTTAACCAGAGATGTGGTCCCCAGGCAGTGCAGTGTTGAGTGAAGGGATAAAATATGATTTCTACTCTTTTGAGCTAGAAATCAAGAATGTTATAGTTTAGCAGTTCCTTTCACCAGGGAGGTAGAAATTGATTATGAACTTGGAGTTTTCATATTACAGTTACTTCTTATTTTCTTTTTTTGCTGTTGTTGGTCATGGGGCTTGTACTCTGGGCTTGGGTGCTGTCCCTGTGCTCTTCCACTCAAGGCGAGCGCTCTACCACTTGGACCACAGTGCCACTTCCAGTTTACTAGTGGTTTATTAGAGATAAGAGTCTCACAGTCTGTCCTGCCCGAGCTGGCTTTGAACCACAATCCTCAGATCTCAGCCTCCTGAGTAGCTAGCATTATAGGTGTGAGCCACCGGTGTCCGACTTAGTTACCTATTTTCTAACAAAGATAAAGTGAAATATTATTAGAGTGTGCACAATAATTTTGGGAATTTTCCTAGAATTAGTAGACTGAGTGCTGCTATGTAGTTATAAAATAGAATGAGGTTAGTTCATATGGTGGGAATGGAACGCAGGTTAACACTTACCATGTGTACAATGTTGTACTAGTAATTCCAACTCTGAAGACTTAAATATCATCACCTTAGAATTAAAAATAGAAGTAGTTCCAATTTATGGGATTATTGTGAGGATTAAATTAGATACCAAAGGTAAAGCACTTGGAAAAAAAATCAGAGTTTGATACTTTCTACCTGTTATTTTATCATGTGATATATTCTAATATTTTTACTGTGGTTTTTATATTGTCTACTTAGGATATGCAAAGTGATGCATTGATATACATTGCGTTGTTCAATTTTCTGTCATTATGAGGAAAATACCTGCAAAGAAAATTTCTGAGAAGAAAATTATCATATTGACTCATGGTTTAAGATCAGATGTCTCCATTGTTTTTAATTATATTTTTATTAAATAGTTGTACAAAGGGTTTTCCATTCAACGAATCAGTTTATAATTACAATGGATCTTTACACAACTTTCTCACATCCTTCCAAACCTCAACCCACTTTGGTTTTTTCTAGTTTCATACTATCTGCATTGAATATTATGGCTTCACTCTCTACTTCCATAAGTCTCTTTATTTCTTCCCTTTGACTTCCCCTCATATTTTCCAAGTGGTAGACTCCTGGTATTCATTTTTTTGGATTAAAAGTTCAATTTTATAAGAAATTACACCTGTTAAGTACTCCTCTGCAAATAGCATGCTTTGATTAATACTGTTGTTTTACTTGCATAAAATTCTGGCTTCTAAATATGCATCCTTTTTGTGTCTGGCTGTGACTTCGTTTACTTAACATAATTTTAGATCTATCCATTTATTTGCAAATGCTGTAACAGTCTTTATAATGGATGGGTGCAATCCAATTGTGTATATGTGCAACACTTTCTCCAACCATCCCTCTGCTAAAGTGCGTCTGGGCTGTTTCCATAAATTCTCTACGGTGAATAGTACAGTAGTGAACATGATTGTGAGAGTGATTTTACTCTAACCTTTTAGAAGAATTCATCACTATTTTTCTGGGAGCAATCCTCTAGCCTTTTTGCCAGAATTAGCACATCCCTTCCTTCATCTCCATCACGTTTTTCAGGTCCTCAAAAACACACTACCCCCCACAAGTCTCAATCAGCTAAAACCACACTGTACCCATATTCTTTTGTTGTTGTTTTTCTCTGTCCGGTCGAGGGGCCTGAACTCTGGGCCCCTCTGGCGCTGTCCCTCAGCTTTTCTGCTCAAGGCTAGCAATCTACAACAGCGTCACTTCTGGCTTTCTTCTTTTTGCTTATGTGGTGCTGAGGTATCAAACCCAGGGCCTCATGCATGTAAGGCAACAGCTCTACCACTGAGCCACTTTCGCAGCCCCGATGTGCCCATATTCTTTTAAAACATTTTTTCATAATTTTACACATAATTTAGTGAGAACCTTCTATGTACTTTCCTAATGTGGGAATGAGGTATATGACAATAGAGTAAAAGTAAGAGATTTGGAATTTAATTAGCTATTATCATATTTAAAATAATTTTCAGCTCTAACCCATAGCCACACTTACTATTATTTTAATCTTTATTTGATGACTTCACCTATCCCCTAAATTATAACATGTGATTAAATACAAAGGCAAAAAAGTGTGGTTTGACTTTGACACTCATGTGTGAAGATGCACAATATGGGCAAATAAAGGGATTGGAATTAGGGCTGGGAAGGTGGCTCAGAGCACTTGCCTTGCATGCTCGAGGCCCTGGGTTCGGTTCCTCAGCACCACATAAGCAAAATGAAAACAGCCGGAAGTGGCGCTGTGGCTCAAGTGGTACAGCGCTAGCCTTGAGATGAAGAGCTGAGGGACAGTGCCCAGGCCCAGAGTTTAGGCCCCATGACCGGACCCCCCCCCCCAAAAAAAAAGGGATTGGAATTAATAGCCATTATCCATTTTGTTAAATGGTTTTCTCAAACCGATTCTCACAATTCATATTTCATTCAACAACAAGAAACGTGACAATTCCCTTTGCTTTGCTCCTCATTAAACTTGTTTCCATGTTATTTTATTATGAAGGATGAATTCATAAATCTACTATAGATACAAAAATATGTTAAAATATTTCTGTATGTATGCATTGATATAAATATACACTATAAAGGTTATAATGATAAATTATAACTTCTGTAATTGTACAATTTACTAAATTATTAAAAACATGGACGACTCAGGCCTGGAATCCTGGTTACTCAGGAGGCTGAGATCTGACAATCACGGTTTGAAGCCATTCTGGTCAGGAAAGTCCATGAGCCTCTTATCTCCAAACAACCAATAAAAAATCAGAATTGGAACTGTGGCTCAAAGTAGTAGAGTGATAGCCTTGAGAGAAAAGACTCAGAGATATCACCCAGGCTCTTAGTACAAGAACTAAAATCTACCCCCAAAAAGTATTTAATTTACACCTGTGTAAATAGAGTATTACCTTCACCCAAATGCACATCCATGCTCATTTGCAAGGTAACTCTGTTATGTCTGGAGTACCACATAATATTATCACTGGGTAAACATGGGTAAACTCTATCTCTCTCATGGATTTTTCTCCACTCAAATATTCAAATCTTGCAATTATTCCCTTTATTTAAAGTCATAGCTTTTTTCTTTAATACCCATAATATTGGAATTTGAATTGAGTGTCTTGTGTCTCCTAAATGGATGCTCTTACCACTTTGGCATGCCCCCAGCCCAAAATTGTCCTGATTAACTTTCAGATAGTATCTTGCTTCCTACTTGTGTATGATCGTGGGCTCCGTCTACTTCATGTTATTCTTCCCGGAATTTAGAATAACAAGTGCCTGGCATTATGTACAGATCTTTCAGTCCAGTCTGAGCTTTAACCACTATCCTCACAATAGTAGACTCCCATGTAGTCAGGATTTTCATAACTTTATCATAGATATTTTTAAAAAAATCTTTGCATTTCCTGCAGGTTTTTGAGTACTGAGTTAATTTGTGTTTTCTTGGGTTGTTTTGGTTCTTTTGAATGTATGTGTTGAGTTGTTCCTCATTTTTCCTTTTGTTTCTTTCACTCAAGTTCTTACCTATAGTGCTGAGAAACCAATTTTTCTTTCTCAAGATAGTCAAGGTGAACATTTTTATTCCAAAACAATTCTAGTAATATTTAAACACCTTCAGAAATTTCGAGAAGATGGCAGAGGAGAATATGGTGGTTAAACAAGCTCTCACATAGAAAGCAGTTCTAGTGTTCCAGTGAACAGTCCTAGGCACACCAAGTGTGCCATCTCAGTACAGAGAGTTTGGGCAGAGAGGGAAAATCCAGGTAGGGAGACAGATCTGAGCATTTTCCAGCAGCCATGGCTGAGGTTGCTGTGCTGGCAGTGGTGGCATCCATAGCTGCCATAACCACAACCCAGAGAGTCTGGGACAAATGTGTCAGATGCAGCAGGTGAGCAGATTTTACTCAACACCAGCAAGAACTGACAAGTAGCAGATATCTTCATCTTGCAGATAGCAGACCAGAGGCTACCCAGGAACCAACACTCCAGCGTGAGTACAAAACTGACATCCTCACTCCTTCTCAAAGGGAGCAGAGGAGGGAAGGCCATCCCTCCCTCCAACACTGGAGATATCCATCTTTGATGTAGACAAAGGCCTGGCTAAGCAGCTAGATCCAACTCAGTTCTTTGATGAAAACAAGAGTCTTTTAGCGAGTAACAAGTACCTACCCTGATCTGCCATTCTCAACTCCACCCATGGGAAAGTCACCACAAAGAGGCAGAGAAAGTTACACCCACGAAGGAGTGGCTTTCTTCCCTAGGTAAACAGTGCCAGAGGCTGACCCTCACTACAGCAGCCCTGACAATCAATTGAAACTCAGTAAACATAAACCCTGAGCATTGCTCCAGGCTGGGCTCTGTGAATGTCTCAGAAGCTAGCCCCACAGGGAAAATTGCTGAAAGGCCTCAACTTTACCCAGAACCCAGCCTTATCACAGCAACTCCAAACTAGAGGAAACAGCCACCTCCCTCTTTTGTGATACTCAAAGCAGATCTCCCTCCCACTGAACTAGCCTGGGAGGGGATCACAAACTTCTGGGTAAACCAACAGATTTTTTTCTGCCGGCCCAAACAAATTGAATTAAGGAACCAATCAAGCCACAGAAAACCAAACACCACAAGCAAACCAGAGACTCCACCAAGAGATTGGTTACTGACAAAAGGGAGATACTGGATCATCCCATCAACCTCCCAAAAACAAAATCAAAAAAGTCTTTTTGTGTATCTGTTTTAAATTTTTATTTTTTAATTATAAAAATGGTTTTTATTAATCTTTTTTTCTTCCTCTTATAATTTTTATTTTAGGTGTATATGTGTGTGTGTGCTTTTTTTAAAAAAAAATGTCTACTGACCTGTTGGTCTTTTTTTTCTTTCTTTCTCATTCGTTTTACTTTTTCATCTTTAGTTCTTTTTGCATGAATTATTTGTTGTTCTGTTCACCTCCTATATACCTGTCATTGATTATAAGACCTTATCCCCCATTGTGTACATTCTTAATCCAAAAATGTATTACTCAATTCAAAACCTCTTAGGATTAAATTCCTTAATAGCAGTATTATCTATTTATACCTATAAATTATTTGAAGTATTTTTATTTTTTAGTTTTTAAGGTCTCCTTTCTATCCCTCCCCTCCTCTCATCCTATCCGCATTCATCTCTCAATTTTACTTCTTTAAATTTTCATTACTTTTAAGAGTTTCACTTTTAAAATTTAAATATTTGTCTTTCCATTTTTTTCTTGTCTCTTTTTTTAAATTTTTTTCTTCTCTCTTTCCTATCATCCTTTCCAATCCATTTCCCTCTGTGAGATTAAGACTTGGTTAATTTCACTCTCCTTTTACCTTTCCACATCCCTCTAACCCTATTTTCCCCACCTTTCTCCTTAAACATAATAATTTCTGGCTTGTCAAATTCTTCTTTGGTATTCTTAGCCCACTAATACATAGTTATCTAATGTTGAATAGACTGTATCTGTTGAACTAGATTGTATCTTCAGACATTTGACTATGCAATTACAGGACTTTGGTTGATGATTGCCTTAAAATGGTGTTCTAGCACAAAACTGGCATTACTTTCATTCCAAAAGGGCAGAACAAGCAAGAAAAACACAAGGAAAATGGCAAGTCCAGGTATCTCAATTCCCACTCAAGATAATCAGGTGACAGAACAGATAATGAATAAACCAGATGAGAGTTCCCAAAAACCTCTACAAACACTACTGGTAAACATAGTGAATGAAAATTGAAACCCTGCAAATGACTCAGTGTGAGCGTGATAGGGAGAGAGAGGAGGCAAACCAAAGATCAAAACACGAAGCTCATGGGCTTCAGAAACCTACTCAAAGATTGAAACTGGAACTGCGTGAGCAGGCTGAGAATACTCAAAGAGAAATAAAGGAATTGTGTGAGCAGGCTGAGATCAGTCAAAAAGAACTACAGAATTTGCATGAACGTGAGAAATCTAGTCAAAGAATAATACAAGAATTGCAAGAGCGGGATGAGCATAGACAAAGATCAATAGAGCCATTCATGGAATACAAAAACAGACACCTGAAAGTCAGGGAGACCACAAAGGGAATGCTGAATGGAGCCCAACAGAAGGAATGGGAGTCCAAGGAAACCATAACCAATCAGCAAAGTGATTTGAGAATAAACACTGAACACCAAATTAAGGAAGTAAAGAATTTCATACAAGATCTAAAACAAAGCTCCAACAAAGAATTTGAAGCCATAACAGCCAACCAATTAAAAGGAAAAGAAATGAAAAATAAAGTAGAAAGGCTTTACAGTAGGTTAGACCATGCAGAAGATTGAATCTCCCGTATTGAGGACAGCCTAGGTATTATAGAGAAAGAACATACAACTATCCAAGGCAAATTCAAGAAATATGAATAGATCTATTCAACACTTGGAAGACACAATTAGAAGGCCATATCTAAGGGAAATGGGTGTAGAGGAGCACATAGAGACAGAAGGTAATGGTCTAGAAAATTTGTTCAACAGGATCCCAGCAGAGAACTTGCCCACACGCAAAAAGATAGGCATATTCAGATACAAGAAGCTTTTAGAACTCCAAATAGACCAGACAATAACAGGACATCCCATCGTCCAATTATAAGCCACACAGGATCAATTCAGACCAAGGAAAAGATCCTTAAAGCTGTCAAGGAGAAAAGATCAGTCACCTATAAAGGAAAACCAATTAGAATCACCTCAGATTTCTCAACAGAGACAAAGCAGAAGAGCCTGGAATGATGTATGCCATGCTATAAAGACAAACAATTATCAACCAAGAATAGTGTACCCAGCTAAACTCTCCATCATAATTGAAGATCTAATAAAAATCTTCCATAGCAAAGAAAAGCAAACAATATATCTCCACCAAATCAGCACTATAAAAGATACTTAAAGATGTCCTAAACATAGAAAACCAACAAGACCACAATAAAGGCCAAGAAAACACATATAAACAGAATCCAAGAACCACAGGAAGAATCCAGTAGGCGTAGCACCCAAGAAGGTGGATGAAATGGCAGGAACACCCAAATACCTCTCAGTCCTATCTCTCAATATTAGGGGATGTAATTCTCCAATTAAGTGACAGACTGTCTACTTGAATTAAAATGGAAAATTCTTCTATATTCTACCTTCAGGAATCACAACTTGCACATAAAAATCAAACACATTGGGAGAGTTAACTAATAAATACAAATCAAAGCAACATTGAGATATCACCTCACTCCAGTTAGAATAGCAAAAATCAAAAACTCTAACAACAACAGATGCTGGAGGGATGTGGACAGAAGGGAACCTTACTTCATTGTTGGTGGGAGTGTAAACTTGTTCAACCACTTTGGAAAGCAGTATGGAGGTTCCTCAAAAGACTTCACATAGAGCTCCCCTATGACACAGCAATCCCACTTTTGGGCATTTACCCAAATGATTACAAACAAGACCACACTAAAGCTACCAGCACAACTATGTTTATTGCAGCATTATTTACCATAGCTAAGATATGGAACCAACCCAGATGCCCCTCAGTAGATGAATGGATCAAGAAAATGTGGTATATATAAACAATGGAATTCTGTGCCTCCATCAGAAAGAATGACACTGATCCATTTGTTAGGAAATGGAAAAACTTGGAAAAAATTATATTAAGTGAAGTAAGCCAGGCCCAAAGAAACATAGGTCCCACGGTTTCCCTTATTTGCAATATCTAGTATATGTATGAGTCAAGCACAAAAGGTCAGATAATGTGATGTTAGGAAAATGAACCCTTAGATATGTATTTTAACGTTTTTTTCTTTCAAGCGTGTGTTTCTAACACATTTATAAGATTATCTCTTTGTTGCTTTGTATGTCCCTCCCCCACAGTATAACCCCTGCTTTCACTATATTTGATATCAGTATAACTTGTGGAGGAGATGGGGAAAAACAAGTCCTTTAAGGATACAGGTGGACCTGTTCCAACAATGAGAAGTACAATGTCATGTCGAAAACGAGCTTTACAACGTTGGTGGGGGGGGGGGAGAATGGGGGGAGGAGGTAAAATTGGGTGTGGAGGGAGGGGGGATGTAGGGAAGGGATGTGAAGGGTAAACAAAGGAGGAGGACCCAATGCTTGATAAGAAATGTATGCATTATCCTGCCCATGTAATTGTAACCCCTCTGTACAGTATGTTCACAAAAAAAATTAAATTAAATTAAAATAAAAATCAAACACATTTTGAAAGTGAAAGGCTAGAACAAAATTTACCAGGCAAACGGCTCCCATAAACAGGCAGGAGTTGCAATCCTAATATCTGATAAAATAGACTTCAAATTAACATTATTGAGAAGAGATAAAGAAGGTTACTACATACTAATTAAGGGATCTCTCTTTCAGGAGGATATTAAAATTCTAAATATTTGCCAAACAATAGTGCACCCAAATTTATCCAAGAAATACTACTTTAAATCTCACATAGATCCAAAGCCATTAATTGTTGGGGACTTTAACACACCCCTATCCCCACTAAATAGATCAACTCGGCAAAAACTCAACAGAGAAACCACAGATCTAAACAAGTGCATACATCAGCTGATTTAGCAGACATCTAGCGAATATTCATCCAGCAGCATCAGACTACATTTTTACTCAGCAGCACATGGAACATTTTCCAAAATACACCACATTTTAGGTCACAAATCAAACTTGTCAAAATTCAGAAACATTGAATCCATATCTTGCATTCTCTCAGACCAAAAGGGAATAATATTAGAACTGAACACAAAAAGCCACCAAAGAAAGTCCAGTAACACATGGAGGGTGAAAAATACACTGTTCAAACACCAGTGGGTCATGGAAGAGCTTAGAAACGAAGTTCACATGTTCATGTTATTCAACAAAAACTAGCACAGAGATTACTGGCTCCTCTGAGACACAGCAAAGGCACGATTCAGAAGCAAGTTTATAGCTCTGAGTTCCTATATTAACAAATTGGAGAGACCTGAATCCAACAATTTAATGGGATCTGACACTCCTTAAAAAGAGCATCAAGATAAACCCCAATCCAGTTGATGGAAAGAAATAATTAAAATTCAATCAGAATTAAATGAATTAGAATAAAAAAAACCATATGAAGAATCAACAAAATGAGAAGGTTCTTCGAAAAAATTAACAAAATTGACAGACCCTCAGATCTCGGCCTCCCGAGTAGCTAGCTAAGCTGATTCACCCTCTGAGTAGCTAGCTAAAATTCTGTCTGTCCTCTATACTTCACTGCTCTTTTATTCTTTTCCTGAGGTAATCACAAGCCTGTCATATAAATGTCTCATTGCTTTAAAAATACTGTTACTGTTTGGCACCAGGGGGTCCAATCTGTACTCTTAACTATTTAGGAGGCTTGAGAACAGAAACCAGGCCAAATTTTAGGGGAATTCCTTCTCAATCTATAGCTGGGTGCATTGGATCATTTCCACCATCCTGCATTATCTAGAGACTAAGATTGGAAGGACTCCAGGATCCAGGAAGCTAGACAAGTTGGTGTGCAACTCTGATGCCATTGATGATGGGAAAGATAAAAGGACAGATCAGGTGCATGTTCTTGTGGAAAGAGAACCCTTACCTTAAAATTAACCACTGACATAATGCCAGCCTAGCAAGAACAATACCCCAATTCGAAATCCTCACAATTTTCCCAAACCAAAATAAGTGCATACATTAACATCCCAAAACATAGTACAATCTGTTCTTTGCTCTAATATCATCTTTATCTGATTATCATATAACGTGACAGAATAGTTTCTTCATTAAAATTATGATATATTTTAAAAGACCTAGAAAATTGTTGCTCACTTGTTAAGCGCAAACGAATGGCATATTACCTCATTTCTTACATATTTGACTGCCAATAAAAATCCATTCAATGATTAGTACATTAATATATTCTGATTTATTACTTTATTTGTAACAGTTGTTAAACATTTTGCTTTTCTGCTGAAGTTTAAGTATTTAAATTGTATCATCAAAGTATATTCCTTGGGTACTTGGGGCAGTTTTTTATAAAGTTTTTAAATAATGACTTCTAAGAATTCTTAATTGCTATATTATTTGTTTTATTTTTAATTTCAATATAATTTTATTGTAAAGGTAATGTAGAGAGGGGTTACAGTTACACAAATAAGGTAATGAGTACATTTCTTTTGGAAGGAACATTGTTATCCCCTCCATTGATTTTTTTGTATACTCAAACAATTACTGATGGTTTTGCTGTTGCTATTGATCAAATGTACTTTTGCTTTCTTTGTTCATGCATTTTTATTATAAAACTGATATAAAAAGTGTTTACAGTTACTTAAGTCAACTAAAGAGTACACTTCATTTTATTTTCTATATTTCAAATTTTGATCTTGATTACTTACTTTCTTGATTCTTTAGGATAATTCTTTTTTCAGAGTTGTAGGATTAATTAAATTTTGCATGATTTTTACACATGTAAATTATTCAGAAACATATATGTTGCTTTTAAAATATTTAACATGTGAATATTTAAAATTATTTTCTTAATTTTTATATGGTTGGTGAATTTAAATAAATTGATTTTCTTATAGTTCTAAACATATTTTTCCAGGTAACAAATAATTACTGTATTTTCAAGAACCACATACTATATTAAGAAAGGCTTCATTTCTTGGTCACTTTTTTGTAAATATTTGTACTTGAATTAAAAAAAGTTTGAGCTTGTCATGGTGATTTGTGGCTTCCATTTTCTACCTATGGTAGGAACTAAAAATAGGGTTTGTAATTCAGGAGAGCCTGAGTAACTATGAGACCTTATCATAAAAGTATCCAGAGTGAAAAGTTTAGAGATATAGCCACCCGTAGCGAGATATAGAGCACCTGGTTATCATATTCTAAATCTTGAGGTTAAAATACCAGTAATATAAATCTTTTGTCAAAATAAAAGGATACATGTTTCAAAATGTTTATTATTTAAAACTTATTTGCAAAGGTTCTCATGTCTTCTATTTCCTAATTTTCACTTTACTTAATCTATAAGAATCCAAGTATATTGTGACTATTTGATTTCTACTAAATAGTACGAGCAATATTATGATTTCATATATTAAACTATTTTCATTATTTGTGATAATTTCCTCTATTTAATATTATATCAATATTCCAAATGTGTGTATGTAGTGTGTGTGTGTGCGTGTGTGTGTGTGTGTGTGTGTGTGTGTGTGTGTGTGTGTGTGTGTGTGTGTGCTTTGTGTGTACTTTGTAATTCTTGGGAGATCACACCATTATTTCACATATGCTATGTCAAGATTTTACCACTGAACTATACTGTGTAGTTATAATGTAAATAGTGTTTTAAATTATGACTTTTAAATTTTCATTCCTAATATGTTTTTTCAAAATTATATATGATACGATGTGATCCATTTTCTATCCATGTTAGCAATTTTTATTGTTATTTTATTGTTATTTAGAAGATTTCCACTGCTTTTTCACTTCCAAATTCTTGTGTTTGTTATTGATAAAGGTTTTACTTTGCTTCTTTTCTCTCTTCATTCTTTTTGCCTTTAGAGTTTACCTATTGTTTCCGTTATTTCTTTGGAAATTAATTATCATATGCCTATAACAATTTATTTACATTGTAAGAAGTCTATACAATGCTTTATTTTCTATTTTATTTTTCTCATCTTCTCTGACTCTCAGTCCACACTATTAGGTGGATTAAAAAAAAACTTGATTAAGGACACTTTGATTATTTTCGTGCTTCTCTTCTCTGAAGACTTTTTGTTTTTGAAACACAATAACAATGACATACAGCTCCTAGGTGGTCCATCATTCTATCCCCTCTCACTCTCCTCTGTAGTACAGCTCAAGTCATTATCATTCAACTTTATTATGCTATGTGTTATCTAAATCTTAACTCATTCCTAAATTAATTTTAGTTGTTTTAAGCATTCTCTAAAGACATTTTTCCCTATATAATATCTGAGGTCTTGTGTTTTCACAAGGTGCAAAATATGAGTGACTATCAAACATCTAGATATCTGTAGGATATTGGTCCACCTGATCAATAAATTTGTATGTGAACTCAAGGAATACAAGTCAGTCAGAACAATCTTGTAAAATGGTGTAGCTTGAGCACTCATACTAGATTTGAATCTTACCATGTTTATTAGTGAAAGAACTGACACATAGAAGAATGTAACAGATTTATCAAAAATAAATTCTTAGTTTTATTGTCAATAGATTTTGGAAAGGATACCATGACTTAATGAAATAAAAACAGAATCTTAAATGTGTGTATTGACACTATTGCCTCTCTAGTTTTAAAGAATGATCTTACACTACTACCTCAAACCTTATACAAAAATTTAAACTGAAAAAATGATTATCAAACTAAATGTGAGTTGTAAAAACCTACAAAACATAAATGTAAAAATTCATGACAATGGATCGTAAAGGTTTCCAAAAATGTGACATGGAAAACATTAGTGGCTAAAGAAAAGCAAGAATAAACTAATATCAACTGATAACCTTTCTTAATTCCATGAAAGTAGTGAAAACATACCCAACAGATAGAGGGCACATATTTCTTAATGCTACAATGTTAATATTACAATGATCCTGAATCTTAAGTATTTTATATCTTCTAATTCTGTATAAAATTTTCCTGAACAGGGTATTTCTATAAAGAACATATTTAAATTAATAGTCAATAGGAGGAGCATATGAATTAAGCTCCTCTTTAGTATCTCAGAAAAAAGTAAAAGAAAACTAACTAATATGACCATAATATAAAAAGATGACACAAAATATAGTAATGCATTTGTGGAGAAATTCATATACTCTACATAGCAGAATGATTTGTGTAATACTGCAATCATTTTACCAAGCAAGTTTTCAAGTCTTCAAAAGGTCAAAGAGAATTGTATATGTTCTAGCCATTACACTTCTTTTTTTTTTTTTTTTTGGGTCTGGTCGTGGGGCCTGAACTCTGGGCCTGGGCGCTGTCCCTCAGCTCTTCAGCTCAAGGCTAGCGCTCTACCACTTGAGCCACAGCACAACTTCTGGCTTTTTGCTTTTTGCTTATGTGGTGCTGAGGAATCGAACCCAGGGCCTCTGGCATGCAAGACAAGCACTCTACCACTGAGCCACCTTCCCAGCCCCTAGCCATTACACTTCTATATATGTATTAAAGAGAAGTAAAAAACTTGTATGGATCGGGAATGTAGTTCATTGACAGTGCACTTGGACAGTATGAATGAGAACCTGGAAATAATTCCCCAAAACAAATTTTGAAAAGACACCCTATAGAAGATGTATGCAGGACAAATTCCTGTAACTCAATTTTATATCTATTTTAATATCTGTTCTAAAATTTATAGGATTTCTATTTGAAGAAATGCAAGTTTGTGAAAATTAGGCTTGGAAAACCTATGATTGTACAATTCACTTCCAAAGCACTAAAATGTATACAATGAAAGGGGATTATATATTGCATGTGAATTTCATGTCAAAAAACGAATTTTACAACTTTGGCTGGGGAAAGGGAGGAGGGAAGAGGGAAGGGGAGGGAAGAGGGAAGGGGGGCGGAGATGGGAAGGGATAGGAAGGTGAAACAAAGGAAGAGGCAACAATGGTTGATAAAAAATGTACTCATTACCTTGCTCATGTAATTGTAACTCCTCTGTACAGTATTTTCACAATAAAAAATGAAAAAAAATCTTGTTAATATGTATTCTTTTAAAGATCTTATAAATATCTTCCCTGTATCATTTGTAGCATCAGACATTACTTAAGCACACAGAAAAGGCATAGTACTTTACATTAGTGGATCCAGTTTTTGATCTTGAGAAAGTAGAATTTTGTAAGAACCTATGACAACTCACAGCCATATTTTCATGAATACTTTCATGTAGCTAGAGCTAGTTTACTAAAATATTCACTTGGAAAATATGTACTAAAATATCCACGTAGTAAGCTTTTCTGTTTTATTTCTTGGTATTTCATTTATGTATGTTTTTCTCTATTTTCTTTATCCATTTATCTGGCTTCCCAATCCTTCTTACTCTTCTCTAAAATATTGTTTAATTTGTACATTTGTTCTAGTTTTCCTACACTCAGACTGAACACTTTACCCTGAGATTTTCACATAAATGACTTTGCCTCAGATAATTGCTTACTTTTAGTTGAGTGCTTCTCAACTTACTGTATGCCCCAGGTCGCTTTAATACCATTCTATTCTGCTTTATATATCTTATGACATTTGCAATGAAGTTTATCTGCTTATTTCATTTTTCTCTCCATTTATTAAAGCACTGGGTTTAGGAGATTTGGGGACACATCTCTTGTTCATTTCTGTAGACGCAACAGATAAGACTCCTCCAGAGATAGACCCAGAATTCCTGCTTACGGATACTGGACATTCTGTCTATATTAAAGGCACAATTTTATGTATCTTCCAAGATTTGGTGTATTATAACTGAGAGTCCTAGGTACTTCTTACATTTTTTCACACTTGATAACCAAAAAAATGTGATACCATAGATATTAGCAAAATTTGTTTAACACAATGTTTCTGCATCCACTTTCTGGCCATGTATGGTAAATCAGTTCTAGCCTGAAAGGAACACTTCCTTTGTGTTTCCCAGAATATTAAATCATATACCTGACTTTATTAATTTTATCAAATGCTACAAAGTTGAAGAGACATCATATTATTTCATCCGATGATGATTCTTCAACTGGTTACAGTTGTTCACTTTTGGTACACCGATGGAATTTATCATTTATCATAGACAACTGCTTATTCTGAGGATATCTGTTTCTTTTCCCAAAGTCTGCCCGGAATTATCACTTCGTTCAATTCTCACACTCATATACTTTTGAAATTCTATTATTTTGTTTCCACTATCTGGATTTTTCTTTCTCTCCATGTGATGATGTCAATGCTCATCTTTCAGTCATAATTAAATAACAACTGTATTACAGTTATGAACAAATTCTCTCTTCCTAAGTATATGGAACACATTTTGATATTATATGATATACTCGTAATTGTATTATACACACACACACACACACACACACACACACACACACACACACATATATATATATGCACACACACACATATATATATACCTTTTTCTGTTGGGAGTACAATAGACTTGTGTGGATAATTATTAATCATCTTCACTTACTCATACAAACTATCACAGACTGAATGAACTATAACACAAATTCATACCCTCATATAAACCCTGAACATTCAAAATCAATCCTATCAGCAGTGTTAGTTTCTTCTGGACACTATTTGAGAAGATCCAATTGATCCTGCTCAACTCATTTTTGGTGGTATTCTGACAATCTATTGCATTCTTTGCCTTGTAAAGACAACACCAAGACATCTGCCTTTCTCCTTGAGTGTATACTTTTGCCCAAATATTATTTATATTAAGATATTAGTCCCACTGGATTAGGGGTCTTCCATACTTAGGAATGACTTCCTCTTAACTGAATTGTCAATGTCACTTTTCCCAGGAAACAAAGGAGGAGGCAAAAATGCTTGATAAGAAATATACTCATTACCTTGCTCATGTAATTGTAACGCCTCTGTATGACATTTTCACAATAAAAAACTTATTAATAATGAAAAAAATAAAATCTCAATCATGGGCATTGGCAGTTTAGGACTTCCACATAAAAATATATAAAACAACTTAACTAATTCCAGTGGTATTACAGAAGATAGTAATGCAACAGACTACATGTTTGTTTTTTTCATAAAACTACTTAAAATAGCTTAAGTGACAACAAAGCAGTCTTAAACCAACAGTATTCTTAGCATAATGTTTTATTCCAGTATGTACCAATCTATTACTTAAGAAAATGCATTTAGCTCCCCTGATTTATTTGTTTCATAAAAAAGAGTGTTATAGGTTTTTTAAAAATTTTTATTTTACTAAGCATATAGTTTCTGCAGTATTCTAAGTTCTTTCCCTTTAGAATACTCTAAGGGCTTATCTTTAATTGAAATACTTTATAGTCAATGGTTTAGCAGACTTCCAGTGACTTCCACTATCTACTAGGTTCTTATTTATGTCTTTATTCATGCTAGTACTAAGGTTTGAAATAAAAGCCTTGTGCTGTTGCTTGGCTTTTTCCACTCAAGATTGGTGCCTTACCACTCATCCAAACTTCCACATCCAGCTATTTGCTAGTTATTGAGGATAAGAATTCTGAGGACTTGAGGATTTGTCTGCTGGAGCTGGTTTGTACCCTCATCCTTGGTTCTCATCCTCTTAATAGTCACGATTATAGATGAGAGACACCATGACCTGTCCGCTTTTCTTTTTTTTTTTTTTCCTGTCGTGGAGCTTGAACTCTGGGCCCAGGCACTGTCCCTCATCTCTTCAGCTCAAAGGGAGCAATCTACCACTTGAGCCACAGTGCCATTACCAGTTTTTTGGTTAATTGCAGATAAGAGTTTCACAGCTTTTCCTGCCCAGGCTGGCTTTGAACAATGATCTTCAGATCTCAGCCTCCGGATTAGCTAGGATTACAGGCATGAGCCACCGGCACCCAGCTAAGCTTGAAGATTTTTATTTGTCCTAGACATGGGCTTGAACTCAGGGCCTGAACCCTGTCCTTGAGCTTCTTTTGCTCCAGGCTAGCATTCTAATACTTGAGGCATAGCTCCATTTCTGGCTTTTTGATAGTTTATTGATGATAAGAGTGTCATGGACTCTCTTATCTGGTGTGACTTCAAACCATAATCCTCAGATCTCAGCCTGCTAAGTAGCAAAGGTTATAGGTATGAGCCACCAACACCTGGCTAGATTTAAACTTTTATATTAAGTTATACAGTTTAAAAAATCCTACTACCAAATCCTAGAACATACCTCTTTGAGATTTTGAATAATTTCACCTATTTTGTCCTTTATGCTACATGTGAATTTTTTAATAAAACCTCTCCTTTCATTCAGATGATTTTGTTGATGGCTGAACAACACTGTGTAATAGGGGAAAGAATATTGAAATCATGCAGCTCTTGATTTACCTAGTCTAGCGTACAGTTCTTTTAGTCTAATTTTTGTCTATCTCAACTTCCATTCATAAACTCAGTTTTGAAAATGCATATTTTTCATTGCATTAATAGTGAAAATTTTAATTGCGTAACCTGGACATTTTTTGAAACACCTTTCACAGCTCTACCAGCTAAATAACTATCTTTGTAAACATGAAACTTCTGACGTGTGAAAGCTGTCTTCAAATTCTGATGTCTGAATAGGCAGTTATACAGCTTAATCTCTGATAAATTTTCTATGTCAGAGGTCAATGGGCCATATCTTATTTTTTATGAAAATTTCTCCTTTCTTTTAAAAACTTTTATGCTATGTTTTAAACTGAGTGAAATTCCATAGCCTATTTTATTAACTTCAGAGCTCTTACAGATTGTAGGGGCAACGCTAGAAAATGTAGACAATTAATTACCACTGTCTCCAACTAGAGGTTTTGTTTTATTTGCAAAACCTAGAATATACTATCATTTCTCCCCATCATTTACATTCTTTCTCATGTATATCATTTGTACACTGAAATGACACCTATGTTGTCACACTCTGTTGCTTACAAGTAAAAATAGATGCCTGAAATATTAGGTGTCAGTTGAACAAAAGTGTAAAGGGAATAATTCTAAGAAAGACAGTCTTATTTTGTAATGAGGCCTAATTCATGAGGGTACTTTCAAAGCATGTGTGTTTTGTATAATTACCTCTGAATATTAGGAAATTATTATTTGCTACAGCTGAAAGCATGCATAATGTACATATTCAGAAGTTGGAGAAACAAACATATTTCGTCATGTTGTCAAGATGAATAGAAAAAAACACAAAAACCCACAAAATCAAAATATAGATAACTCACCCAGAAATACTTTTCAAAACAACATTAAAGCCATCAGGGTAGAATTAGGGTTAGAATCTATAAGGATTAATAGTGATATTTCTGCAAATTTGCATAGTAGTTAATTATCAAATATTTATATTTAATAAATATCTTTTTTCATACATACAAAAAGCCAATAGTTGTACAACAAAGACTCAATATCATTGTTACAGCAATATAAATAAATATACACATGAATTTTGCCTCCGATCTGATAGGGAGAGTATAATTAATAACTCAGATGACAACTGTTGGTAAGGGTATAACAGAATGGAGGTTTTGCACACTCTTCATGTGAATATAAATTGGTATCACCATTTGAAAACATTATGGAGACTTCAAGAAATTATTCATAATTCTAATATACAGCAGTTTTGTCTATGGTTACATTACCAAGAAAATAAAGGCAACACTTTGAAGAGCCATGTGCACCTTCACTTCCATTTTTATATTATTTTTGAAACCAAGAAATGGAAATAGACTGTCCTGATTGATTGCTGAACCAATAAAAATATATTAAATATATGTATACATATATTCATTTATGTATAAACACATATGTATATTATATGCCTATCACTGGAATATTATTCAGACAAAATGAGAGAAATTCTGTGATATTACAATGTTTGAAATCTAACAAATTTGTTCTCCCAATAAGAGAGATAATTGTGGTTATCATGGTTAAGGGGATGGTGAGGTATTTCTCAATGTAAACTTCAAGTCATAGGATGAATGAGTTTTGGGAATCTGTGTACAGAATGACTAAAGCTATAGATTCTATTTGAATACATTTATCTTTAAGAATACTAGAAAAGTTAGTTTCCTCCTTTATTAAAAGTGTAATATAGTTGATACTTGCTTCCATTATTCTTTGAATTATCTTATGACTTTTTTCTGGGAGCTTGATGATGGATATGATTTTATATGAGACCATCAATTATTCTTCAGAAAAATAATTCTAGAGTTTTGATACACCAAGTAAACTAGTTTTGCCATATCTAATTCAGAAAAGCATGTACTTTCTCTAAAATAAGTTTTAAAAATTATAATGAGACATTAAATTTGTTTCAATCTACATTGTAAAATATCAGGAAAGAGAGTAGAAACATATAACTGTAACACTGGATCCTAAATATGTTGGATAAAGTAGAAAGATATTAGTTTAATTTACCTCTCTCTATATATAACTCATTTTCAAAACCAGATATTTTCAGAAATAATGAATGTGTTTGCTGACTTTTAATATGCTTGGAAGCTAAAATCAGAACCAAAATCACTCAATATTAACTCTTCTCGCCAGAAATACCATTAAAATGTTTAGTTTACAAAAATAATTTAAGGAAACATAAGTCACCAAGCATGTTTCCTATGTTTTCAAAAATGCCTCAATATGAAGAATACAAATTTTACTAGCGGAAACAATCATACATAATTATGACACCTTCTTAAAGGAAAATACATCTTTATGAATCAATGCAACACTCATTTATTGAATATCTGCTGGATGTCACAATGTGCTTTACTAAAGAATCATAAGAGAATTAGAAGTTCTTTCAGAGAAATCTGTTTCTTGTTGTTGTTGTTGCTATTTGTTTTCCTTTAATTTTTCCTGTCAGTCCTGGGTCTTGAAGTCAAGGTCTTGGCTTTGGCCCTGAACGAATTTTGTTCAAAGCTATCAAGCTACCATTTAAACCACAGCTTCGCTTCCAGGTTTTGTATTTGTTGTTTTTTTTTTGAGTAATTAGTTGGAGATAAAAGGCCCATGAACTTTCATCCCCAGTCTAGCTTCAAATCCTGATCCTCAGATCTTAGCCCCAGGGAAAATGAAGAATGCAGGCATGAGTTACTGGCAGCCAGCCGTTATTACTTTTTCACATAACAGTTGTCCATCCTAGTTTGAATGGCTTTTCAGTAATTCATGCTATTAAAATGCTGTGAATTTTTTCCTCTCATATTTGTAATAGTAAACACATGCTTCTTTTGGTATATTGATGAAGTAATGGCTTTAATACAAGTTACGTACAATGGATATACAACACTGTTTCAAGGTGTTTATTGTTTTCATAAATTTCTATCATATCATTTCATGGTGAACTGTATAAATTTTTCTAACTATAAAGCATCCTTGTTAATAAAGTGCCTGAATTATTTAACAAGTTGGACAAAGAATTAGCCAAGGAGGGGCCAGCTGATCAACTTTTTAAATTATTAAACATAAGGGTCCTTGTGCAAAAATCAAATTTTATTTTACTCAGTTTAGGCATTAATAATACATAATACAAAAAAGCCACACCCAATTCTTTTCTTCTAAATACGGTGTCTGTTTCAATAAATAAGATCTGTGATTTGATGCCGAGAGCTCTTTTGTTTGGTTATTATGTTACCATTTGATTGTTCCTTCTTCTTATTTAAATATTTAATGAAAGGTTTTATGAACCTTGTGTCCTTAGGCTTTGAAGCAAAGGGCATAATTTAAAGCATCTAATAAGTAAATAAATGTCAGAATACTGAAAAATCATAGGATATGCAAAATATATTAAAAGTGGTTTTAATAATAGAACAACAGATTGTACTTTTCTCTTGAGATGATGAAGTATACAAAATGAGATTGTACTATATTTTAAAGACAAGACTATGAAATTCTAATTGCATACTTATGTCCTTAGTTGTTTCTCAAAAATAACTGAAGCATTATAAAAATTGTCCCACTAGATATTTAAATAATTTACTAAATGACTATTTAATACATACTAATGAGACTGAATACATTGAAAATTTTAGTAATAGTCAAAATTGTTTTATGTTATAAACATGAAGTGTTTGTGCTAATGTTTAGAAATCTGTCAATACTGAGTTAGTTTTTTAATTTAATTTCTGCACACATATTGGTATGAACTCTGAACCTCACATTCTATGCTTTCTTGCTCAAGAATGATACTTTAACCCTTGAGCCATACCTTCAGTCTAGAATTTTGTTGGTTAACTGGAGATAAAGTTTCTCATGCTTTTGCTACCTGGACAAAGTTAGGTCACTATCCTCTGTAGCTCAGCCTATTAGTAGCTGTGTTACATTTATTTTAACCCACTAATTAGTTGTAGTATGTCAAATTTTCTCTTTAAATTACCCAAATCTTATCTCCTTTCCTACACTAAAAAAGATTATAGGGGGTTGGGAATGTGGATCAGTGGTAGAGCACTTGCCTTGCATGCCTGAGGCCCTGGGTTCAATTCCTCAGCACCACATAAGCAAAAAAGAAAAAAGACGGAAGTGGCGCTGTAGTTCAAGTGGTATAGTGCGAGCCTTGAGCTGAAGAGCTGAGGGACAGCGCCCAGGCCAAGAGTTCAGGCCCCATGACCGGAACCCCCCCCCCAAAAAAAAAGATTATAGGAATTTTTAGAATCCAAATTAAGCTTAATTTTACATTTTGTAAATGAAAGTCATAAAAATTTCTGTTTGCTCATTTGTTAGGAAATGGAAAGACTTGGAAAAAATTATATTAAGTGAAGTTAGCCAGCCACAAAGAAACATAGGCCACATGGTTTCCCTTATTTGCAACTACTTGTATATGTCTGAGTCAAGCAGATAACTTGATGTTAGGTGAAATGAACCCCAAGATAAATATTCAAATGTTTTTTTTTCCTTTCATGCGATTGTTTCTAACATATTTATAATATAATTTTTATGTTGCTTTGTATGTCCCTCCCACATGGTATATCCCCTGCTTTCACTGTATTTGATGTTGGTATAATTTGTGGAGGGGAAGAGAAAAGACAAATTCTTTAAATAGGGATACAGATGGACCGATTGCAACAATGAGACATAAGTTGTTATGTCGAAAAACAAACTTTACAACTTTGGCTGGGGTGGAGGTGGCAGGGGAGGGAGGGGAGACTTGGGGGAGATTTCGGGGAGTGAGGGGGGGGCAGATGGGAAGGGATAGGAAGGGGAAACAAAGGAAGAGGCAACAATGCTTGATAGGAAATGTACTCATTATCTTGCCCATGTAAATGTAACTCCTCTGTACAGTATTTTCATAATAAAAAAATTGTTTGATTCCGTCCTTCTTTCTCACAAAAATTGAGGTAACTCAGTTTTACAAAGGGTTCTAATTGATTGGTTGGCTATGTGGTTATTTATTCTAATTTTTTTCCTTTAGACTTATGTGGCACCACGCACATATTCTGTTTTTCAAGATATGCATTGAGGTTTTAGTGCTCCACTTTAGTATCTTGTTTATATTTTTTACTCTAGAGTTGTACAAAGAATAAATATAGCAGCAAATTGTTCCTTTGTACCTAAGAAGGTTAAGAAAGGTGGGCTTCAGTGACTCAAACTGATTATCCTAGCTACTCAGGAGGCTGACCTAAGGATCTCGGTTCAAAGCCAGCCTGGACAGGTAAGTCTGTGAGACTCTTATCTCCAATTACCTACCAGAAAACCAGAAGTGCACTGTGGCTCAAGTGGTAGAGCATTAGCCTCGAGCTGAAGAGCTCAGGGACAGTGTCTAGGCCCAGAGTACAAGCCCCATGAAAGACCAAAAAAAAATGGTTACTGTACCGTATGTGTAGCCAGGACCCATCAAATTACAGATGATGCATTAACCTTTTGGAAAACTTTCTCCTTATGCATAATGATAATGAATGTTATTTCTGGTGTGCAAGTCTACCCTTAAATAATTCTGGCTTCGCCATGAGACGTAAATCTTGGATGGAAATACTGATTTCTCCCAGGCATAGTCCTTGTATGTATGGCTACGTTTATGAGAGTAGAGTATTGTGTAGATAAAGAATGCTTAATACAGTAACTGGTAAGCACTCAGGATACGTAAAATTTTATTATGGAAACTTTGATAGTCAAAATACAGAAATCAAGATGCATTACACATTAGGAATTAAACTACAAAATGTGAATGTTTTATTTTATTTCCCCAATGACACTCAAACTACAGTCAACATGAAAAGACAACATTATAATTGAATGATTATAAAAAATATATTATATTATAAACAATAATAAAAATATTAAGAAGACAGAAAATCACAGGTTTTGGTATTCTGCATACCTACCTGTTTTAAGTACAACAACAAAAAATTAAGCCTAACAGATACAACATGTTTTATTATTTTTAGTGGTATAGCAACAATTTCAATATAAATAAAAATATACTCCAAACATAATCTAAATAGATATAGTTAGAATTGTTTTTAAAGCCTAAGAGAAATAAGTATACTATTATAGAAAGTAGTAAAGGAGAAAAGATATTGAAGTTGACAGAAAATGTTTGCATAGACTATTAAACATTTTTATTGTCAGGACTTTTGAATCTGGCTGGTATTATATTCTATGAGAAATCAACTTTGCTTTCTCATGTAAACTAATTTTCAATACAGATATCCATATATCATGTTACTATCACTGTGTAGAAATCAGATTATTTTCTATCAAAAGCTAAACCAAAGCATAAGATGGTGACTTTCTTTTCACTTGGTCCTAAAGATGTGAAGGCTATATAAAACCTAAATATTGAAAATCTATTCAAGTTGAAAAAAATAGAAGTTACCAGTCCATATTATCTGCTAGCATAATTATATTATTTGTAATAAATACATTACTAATGTCAAAAACTCAATCTCACTCAATTGCGTTTATACTGAAGAATGATAGCTAGCTATCATTGAATATATTTAGGATTGTGAACGACAAATAAGACTATTAACATATCCAAAGAGAAAAATGACTTTTGGGCTTGCTACAGCAATGCTTATGTAAATGGAGGAAAGATTTTGGACTTAAATAGGTTGAGAAAGAAGACAATAGTGTCTCATTCTTGACTTCTGAATTAACATACACTTAAGAGAATGAAGGCAAAGAATGTCAAAAAGGTCCTGACTGGATGGTTGGTAGCAATTGGAGTGGGGAAGAGTAACAGGAGAGGGTATAGGAGGGTGAATATGGTTAGAATATTTTAAGTACCTATGTGAAATGGAAAAATAAAGAAGTAAGTTAGGGAAGGGGGAGCAGCACAGAAAGACAATGATGCTTGTGATGAGTCAGATCAAGGTACACTATCTACAAATATGGTCTTGTCAAAAGGAAATCCCTTCTATAACTAATTGATATTAACAAAAATTGGGGAACAGAAAACATCTCAATTAGCAAATATCGGCATGCCAATGATAGTGGTTTTATTGTTATCTCTAGTGAATCGTACAAGACTAAAGCTCGGCCAAGTTATTTAACAAAGAGTTGTACAAATACACTGTGGTTAAAGCATAGTCAATTATTTTTTGGCCAGTTCTGGGCTTGATCTCTGCCTGGCACTGTCCTTGATCTTCTTTTGTTCAAGGCTAGCGCTCTACCATTTAAACCACAACATCACTTCTGAATTTTTCCGTTTATGTGGTACTGAGGAATCAAACCCAGGGCTTCATGCATGCTAGGCAATTCCTCTACCACTAAGCCACATTCACAGCACCAATGACCGTCTTTTTTTAAAACATTTTTTACCACACGTTCTGACAGTTTTATGTGACCTTGTTGCTACACGTGAAGATAGCATGGTAAATCATTTGATTGGGATGAAGGCTCGTGTGCAAAAAATAAAAGAGCTATGTTAGCATGTTGAGGGATAAAATTTAAAAGAGGTACCTACGATAAATATAGTTGTGCTGATAGCTTTAGTGTGGTCTTTTTTGTGATCGTGGGGGTAAAAGCCCAAAAGTGTGATTGCTGGGTCATAGGGGAGCTCTATGTGGCGTCTTTTGAGGGAACTCCATCCTGCTTTCCAAAGTGACTGAACAAGATTACACTCCCATCAACAATGCAGTAAGGTTCCCTTCTGTCCACATCCCCTCCAGCATCTGTTGTTATTAGAGTTCTTGATTATAGCCATTCTAACTGGGGTGAAATGGTATCCTAATGTTGTTTTGATTTGCATTGCTTTTATGGCTAGGGAGGTTGAGCATTTCTTCATGTGTCTATTATCCATCCTTCTTTCTTCTTCAGACAAGTTTCTCTTTAAGTCGTTAGCCCACTTATTTATTGGGCAGTTGTTTCTTTGAAAATTTGTTGTTGGGGGATTTAATTTTTTGAGTTCCAAGTATATTTTAGATAAGAGACCCTTGTATGTTGTATGGCTAGTGAAGATCTTCTACCAATCCATGGGCTTTCTATTAATCTTGTTAGCTATGTCTTTGCCATACAGAAGCTCTGCGATTCTATGCAATCCCATTTGTCCAAACTTTCTTTAATTTGTTGTGTTTCTGGTTCTCTATTAAGAAAATTTCAGCCTGTGCCAAGGAGACCTAGGATTTCTCCTATTCCATCCTGTAATGTTTTCAGAATATCTGGTTTGACTCCGAGGTCTTTGATCCATTTGGAGTTGATTCTCTTGAAGTGTGATATATAAGGATCTAACTTTAGTTTTCTACAAGTAGTTAACCACCAGCACAACTATATTTATTGCAGATTTATTTACCATAACTAAGATATTGAACCAACCCAGATGCCCCTCAGTAGATGAATGGATCAAGAAAATGTGGTATATATACACAATGCAATTCTGTGCTTCCATCAGAAAGAATGACATTGCCCCATTTGTTAGGAAATGGAAAGACGGAAAAAATTATATTAGTGAAGTAAGCCAGGCCCAAAGAAACATAGACCCCATGGTTTTCCTTATTTGCAATAACGAGTGTTTGTCTTGAGTCAAGCAGAAAAGGGGAGAAAAGTCCATCTTAAGGAAATAAACCCCAAGATAAGTAGTCAAATGATTTTTTTTCTTTCTTGTGATTGTATCTAACATATTTATAAAATGATTTCTTTGTAGCTTTGTATGTCCGTCCCCCATGGTATAACCCCTGGTTTGACTGTATTTAATGTTGGTATAATTTGTAGAGGGGAAGGGAAAAAACAAATCGTTTAAATAGGGATAAAGGTACACCCATTGCAACAATGCGTCATTATGTAGAAAAATGAACTTTACAACTTTGGTGGGGGTCGGAGGGTCGGGTAGGGAGGGCAAGGTGGGGTACAGGAAGGGTTGGGAAGGCGGAACAAAGGAGGAGGCAACAATACTTGATAAGAAATGTATTCGTTATCTTGCATATAATTGTAACCCCTCTGTACAGTATTTTCTCAATAAAAAATAATTATAATTAAAAAATTAAAAAAGAGGTACCTACAAAGCTAAACAATGTGATTCACACATTCACATTCCAAATATAAAGACACAACACTGGACATGTGCATGTATTGTAGTACCCAGATTCTTGGAGGTCCCCGTAGATCACTAGAGACCTTGGACAATGCAAGTGGCAAAGAGTCGTTTATTAATGAACTCGCAAGTATGGACCTCATGCACACCGTTGTAGGGGTATTAACAAGAGGCCCTGAACACAGGGTTACAGCACTTTTTATACATTTTAAGGTAGGGGCAGGGCCCCGGTAAACACTCACAGCAAACCACTATGCCACGCGGGAAATTTTGTAACACTGTTTGTAAAATGATTGGCGTGGGGTGACTCAAGGGGGATGGTTGCTTTGGATGATAAGGGTTAGGGGGAATTCCCATAGTTACAGGCTTGCGATTGATTGACATTTGGCCTAGTTTGCTGGTCCTGCCAGATGGTCATTATCTCGGGGTCCAGTTCCCAGAGGAGAATCCGGAATATGTGTTAGCCATTGTTCCGGACTCTGGGAATGTCTGGGCCCGAGGTCAGCAGTTAGTTATCTATCATGGCGGTTACATTCTTTAGAGTTTGTTGACATGGACCTATCTTTATACTTTAACATTAGCAAAAGCAACTTACAGAAGTGAAGTCAGCAGTTAGTGACTACAAAATGGTGAATATAATTTTCAGTTCTTCAGTTCTTCATTCCCCCCTTGTCTAGAGCATCAGGGACTAATCATGATCCCCTAATTGGCACAATCTTTTATATTTACCGTTTGGTATTGGGATCTCAGAACTAATAGATGGACTGCGCTGATCTTTTTCTTTTACAAAGGACACCAGTCTGTTGAGTATACAAGATCCAATTGTGACAAAATTAACAGTACCAAAGGCCCTTACATTTTTTTCTTCCACCAGTCCTGACTGTATATCACAGCTAATTTAATACCAGCTATTTTCATAAGCTGCAATTTCAAGACATACTCATACCATTTGCTACATACTTATACTTGTTGAGGTTTGTCTTCTTTTCTTCTTTTTCAAATATTTAAAGACAATCCTTACTTTTCATATCCTTTCTTATCCAGAGGATACCAATTTTCCCCCAATTCCTTTCCCAAGGCTTTCTTTACCACCCTCCTCTTCTTTTCAGTTAAGAGTAAGGCTGGGGTCTCATTTACTACCTCCACTGATTACACACTCAGGTTATTACCATACCAGAGCCAAACCAGGCTGTGACTATAGAGTGGATTTCCAGTCACTATGCACTGAAGTGCCTAAGGTAAGCAAGCCAGTGATATCATTGTCCCCAATATCTACTGTGGGAATAGAGAGGGATTTTGGATATCACTCAGAAGAATGTCCCACAGATCTTAGTTTTAGCAGCTTTTAACCAGGATGCAGTATCAAGTGATGGAACCAGGCAGGAGTTCAGTCTACTTTTACCACGGTGGAGGTGGTCTGGGTAATGACATAGATTACCTCCAGGTGACTGTGAGGCTGTCTTCAAACTCTACCCATTAGGATATGCAGCAACAGCAGCAGCAGCAGGATCTCCCAGTGGCTCCAAGGGACTGTCACACCTCATGCTGCACTGTAAATTCCTACACAGACTGGTTTAGGATACATTGCATAGGCTTGACAGGCTTTGATCCTGCTGGTATTTAAGACCTTTAAACTATAGCCCAGGACAATTTACCAAGATTACAACATTTTTATTAACCAGATATTTTTGTAAACAGACACAGAAGGCTTATTCTTGTAACCATCTCCTACAGGTGCAGTCTCCACACTTGCACACCTGTTACATTATTTTTTATGCTTTTTTCAAAAAAAATAATTTTATCTATTTTGTCTCGTTTTTCTCAAACTGACTCTGGACTCTTGATCTTAACAGGGGGTTGATGGGCGAAGGTCCATCTTCTGTAACTTCTTCAAGCTGACTTCAGGGGCGTTGATCCTACCTAGCCAGGAACCTATAACCCTAGCCTATTTTACAAAGAGGCTATCAAGGTTAGATGTCATTAAGAACAATATTTTAACTTTTGACAACTGCACAGACCTTTTTTCAGGCTACAGCAGTGTAGCTTGTTTAGCACTCTGGTTTGCAAAAGCATCTTTCTAGATGGCTTAGGAATGTGATCTCTAATGATGCCAACAATGCCTAAGTTATCTTTGCAGGCCTCTAGACAGATATCAGTAGAAATACACTCTCAGGTTTACAAACTTTTTCTGAGCAGATGAATTTCATGTAGCTGGTGTCATCTCACTAGTTACTGCCAATTAGAGCTTTTGGCACATAAAGGGGTTGAGATTTAAACTATTCCCCACATTTTGTAACATTAGTTTTTACTATCACAGAGGACTGGCAAGTTCTTGTTCCTTACAAGGTAGTCATTAGGCATGCTTACAAACTATCTTTCCATGACCTCCCGGCTCTGACCAGTTTTGAAGGGCCACGCACAAATGACTCTAGGATCTGACATTTCTGCCATCCAAGCAGTGGCTTACTGCCTCTGGATGCTATTCCATTGCTTTTGTCCCAGGAGTGTCCTCTCCACATTGGTATAAATGCCTCATTGGCATTTCCCTTTAGCTGGTCGGTGGACTTGAACTCGGGGCCTGAGCGCTGTCCCTCAGCTCTACAGCTCAAGGCTAGCACTCTGCCATTTTGAGTCCCAAAGCATCTCTGCTTGCTCTTTCAGCACTCTGCTGGCTGAGTAGAGGTGACAGTCTCACAGGGATCTTTTGCTGCCCGGGCTGGCTTCGAACCAGTTTCAGATCAATGAGTCTTACAAAAGGCCATCTTACTCCAATTAAAAGCAGAAGGTGGTCAATATAGAAGTAGCTTTTAAGCATGTGCTTACCAGAAACTTATTAAAAGTCAAAGTTACATCTAACAAACTTGTAAGAATCCTCTGTGCTTTGCTCTGGGCTGTGCTGGAAACTGTTAAAAAAAAAACAAAAAACGTATAAGAGCAATCTAGAATAGCAATTCTTTTGGTAATCCTAATTTTTTCTTTGTGCACTTTGAGACAAATGTTAAAAACAATTTTACTTTTAAACTTTATTTCCAAAAATCCATTCCTAATTTTTAAGCTTCTTATTAATCTCCTTTACTATTTTATACTTTAGTTTTCATTAGCGTTTTGAAAAGATCCCTTGAAATCTCGAAGCCAAGTGTCACTCATTGCCTCTTGGCTGCTTGTTTTAAAACAGATACACATTAAAAATCTTGAACTCAAATGACAATTTTTTCCTTAATGCAAAAATTACAATCACCATAACTGTACCAAAAAGCTAAACTTAACACCTTTATAACTTTTAAAAACATCCTAATTGTAGAACATAATTGAAAGCAAGTCACATTATACAAATAAACTTTTTAACCTCTTTTTAAGTCCAAGGGGCAGTTTTAGCAATACTACAGATCATCACATCACTAATTTTAACCATAATATTTCCAGTGTCTATCTACAGGGAAAAGGGACAGAACAAAGATGGGCCACTTGGCTCCTCCTATGGAATGGTCATGTACCCAATCTGACTCTTTAGGGTTAGATGAACTGCGTTTGTGCCAGCTTGCCCTCTTTCACCATGCACGGACACCTCCCAGGGCCTGTCCCACCATGCATGACCAGCTGAACTGCACTTCTGCCTGTTCACCCCTCACCCCTAAAGATAGGTCTTCTGTTGGCTTCTATGTTTTCCCATTTTCTTATCTCTTGGTTCTTGAATGAAATACACAGTTTTAGACAGACAGAAGAGGTAACATCTTTGACAGTGTTAAATTAACCTTTACATTTAAATTTCTAATATTTATCCCCAAATTTTAGCCAAGGGAACTGAATCCCAAACTGCCAATGCATTTTTGTTAAGCTAGATAACTTGCTTACACTATAAACAGTCTTATGCATTCTCAAATACCAGATTTTCTATTTTTCAAGGTAAAGAATCCTTAAAAAGTCATTTAAAACACTATAAAGATTCTTTAAAATTTTGTTAATGTCCAAACCTCATAACCTTTTACATTTTAAATTTAAACTCACACAATTGTTACAGCATGCTGACAATTCTTATCATTGAACATGTTTACAAACACATACAAAACACTTATACAGATCTTAAAACATGCATAAATCAAAATCAGTTGTACGTACACTTTCTAAAGTTTTTAAACAAAAAATTAAGACACTATTTCTTTTAAACTAGGTACCTTTGTTGGGCTTCATTTTCCCAGAGCTTGCTTATTTAGCAAGGCAATTCACTAATCAGTCTTTTGAATCCTTCTGTTGGAGGAGGGCTGGAAAAGGGGTCAACTGAAACTAAACTGGCCTGATTTTTTTTTACCCAATTTTACCAAGAGCATTTTACAAATTGTTAAGCTGTCTGGAGCAGCTGAAATTCCAGACCAGGCTCACTGCTATCTACACCACTGCCTCTCCTCCAGCAGCCTCCACTGGAAGAAGGTGCAGCCTGAGGCTTGTCCATGCCCCACCTCTTGGCTGCTATAAGACACGGGGGGATTTAGCAGGTTTGTGACCAAGCCCAGTGGGAGGCTGGAACTTTTATTCCACCAGAGATGTTCAAATAAATAACAAAAACAGATAAACACAAAAACCAAGGATCCACATTTAAAACTGGTACCAATTCTAAAACAGGACAAGACAAGAACTGAAGGCTGAGTTGGGGAGTAATGGGACTCAGTTTATACATACCAGAACTCTGTACTGCTCCTACTCAGCAAGCTGAATCCAGAGTCTGCTGAGTGAGCCTGCCACATTCACCCAGAACTTCCCCACCTCAGAAAACATAAAACAAACATACACAGTGACATAAACAAGACACACAAGTGGCTACAAAGACAAAATCAGGTCTCAGTGAATGGAGTGACATCTCACCACTTACCAGGGGACTCAAAACCCCTCTACTCATTCCAGAGAATTTTTCTTTTTAGATTCTTCTGAGATTTCCAATTATACTCAAATTATACCTCCTCTCTTTAACCTATTTGAAATGACCAAGCAGGAGGTTGAGAGGAATAAGTTTGCTTTGTCCTTGCCCCATCTCTGCATCAAGGAGTGTCCAAATTAGTAAAACCGAGATGAGAAAGAAAAAGAAGTAAATTAAAATTACACACACACACACTGTGTATGGGGATTTGTAATGTACGTGTACTTGGTCATGCTTTCTTGGAGGAGGGGGGGGGGTGATCCGTTCCACGGGCCCAGGGCTGCATGCCTAAGATTCAAATTAGAGTTAACAGAAGACATATATGCACACTCAAGACAGACAGCTAGCACATCAGACTGCTGGTCAGAAAGTTTGCCCAGAAGGGCTTCCAACCAGAGAGAATCGGCCAATCATGGGGACTCGAACCCCCTCTACCCGATCTTGAGGACAGCCCCACTCAGGGTTCCAGGGGACGTCCCCCACTGGCCCCTCTGGCAGTCTTATAAGGCGTCCCCCAAGACTCTCCACCAGCCCCAAGACCACACCTGCAGGCTTTCACCAATTCCCGAAATATGAAAGTGGCGCCACCAAAACTCATCGATTTGTTCCCGAGACGACTCACTATGCTGGTGTCTGGATAATCTGCAATAGAGGGCTTCCCGGCCAATGTACCAAATGTAGTACCCAGAATCTTGGAGCCCCCTGTAGACCACCAGAGACCTTGGATAATGCAAGCGACAAGGAGTCGTTTATTAACGAACTCGCGAGCACGGACCTCATGCACACCGTTGTAGGGGTGTTAACAAGAGGCCCTGAATACAGGGTT
This sequence comes from Dipodomys spectabilis, assembly GCF_019054845.1. Taxonomy (NCBI): domain Eukaryota; kingdom Metazoa; phylum Chordata; class Mammalia; order Rodentia; family Heteromyidae; genus Dipodomys; species Dipodomys spectabilis. Next base: position 131,929 of record NW_024871092.1, on the reverse strand, counting down.
ACAGCACTTTTTATACATTTTAAGGTAGGGGCAAGGCCCCGGTAGACATTCACAGCAAATCACTATGCCACGCGAGAAATTTTGTAACACTTTGTAAAATGATTGGCGCGAGGTGACTCAAGGGGGATGGTTGGCCTAGTTTGCTGGTCCTGCCAGATGGTCGTTATCTCAGGGTCCAGTTCCCGGAGGAGGATCCGGAATATGTGTTAGCCTTTGTTCTGGACTCTGGGAATGTCTGGGACCGAGGTCAGTAGTTAGTTATCTATCATGGCGGTTACATTCTTTAGAGTTTGTTGACACAGACCTATCTTTACACTTTAACTTAGCAAAAGCAAGTTACAGAAGCGAAGTCAGCAGTTAGTGACTGCAAAATGGTGAATATAATTTTTTTTCAGGGTAGAGCTCTCCCTACAGGGGGATTTTTTTTAATGTTTTTTCATTAGGTCTTGATAACAAAGTCCTCCCCTTGAAGAAAAGGTGCTGGATTAGTGGACAGAGACTATGGCTTTCACCTTCCTTAGATTTAACATAGTAGCAGATAAACAGAGACACTAAATAAATGCTTCTTGATACCAGTTCCATTTTGTGTTGCTTATGTTAAACCTAACTCACTTTATGAATCTCAGTTTGGAAGGAAACCATCTTGCAGGGTACTTCAAGTGCAGAAAACTTTATAGGCAAATCAACAATATCAGGCTAGGTTCTCAAACAGAAGTTGAGGTTGAAGCACAGGCACTTCACGAACTGAGCCATTTAGAGATGAGGCAGAAGATCTTGCTGGGATACCAACCTGGCCCATGTCCTTCTCAACCCTAGTATCTGGTTCCCATCTGTTTCCTAAGCTAAACCTGCACAGAGATACCCTTTGAAGAAAATATCTTTGCAATTGAACTATAGACTTGGGTTGTTTGCCAATTACCATGTAAGAAACAGTGGCCTCATCCTGAAAAAAACTGGCAAGGATCACCTTAAGTAGGGAACCAAAGATACACCCAGGCAATGAGACATCAGAAACTGATATGAGGTACTGAGTTTTCTCATTCAGTCATAAAATTAAGCATAAACAAACAAACAAACTAATATCAGCCTAGCTGGGTCTCAGTGGCTCACCCATGGAACCCTAGCCACTCAGGAGGCTCAGATCTGAGGTTATTGCTCGAAAGCCAGCCGAGAGGAAAGTCTGTGACATTCTTATCTCCAGTGAACACCAGAAAACTGGAAGTGGTGTTTTAGCTCCAAGTGGTAGAATGATAGACTAGAACTAGCTCAAGGATAGCAACCAGGCCCTAAGTTCAAGCCCCAGGACCAACCAAAATAAAAAAAACTCTCACCCAAGTCATACTGGGAGGCTTCCCACAAGATCAGTAGCTGCCTTTTCCAAAAGTGTCAAGCTCATGCTAAAGAAAAGATAGTGGAAATGTCACAGACTGGAGGAGGCAGAGGAGGTCTGACAGATCAAGGGAAAGCAGGATCGGATCCTGAATGGAGCCTGAGTGGGGGTGTCAGTTCTGAGACTTCAACTCAAGGCCTGGGCGCTGTCCTTTAGCTTTTTTGCTCAAGGCTGGCACTCTACCACTTGAGCCACAACTTTACTTCAGGCTTTTTGATGGTTTTATGGAGAGAAGAGACTCACAGACTTTTCTGCCCAGGCTAGCTTTGAAACTCAGTCCTAAGATCTCAGCTTGGTGAAGAGTTAGGATTACAAGCATGACCCAACAGCGCCAGCTGTATTTTCTGTTTTATCTTACAATAAAAATAAAAAGATTGTGTCTAAAATACATATTGGGAGGGAGCAAGGGAAAGCTCTGCTTCTACTATTGACTCTAGCCGTTTTTGTCTTGTGCTACAGCTGCAGGGCAGGGCACATGGTCAGGGTGTGGTTCAGGCACAGGCTCAGCCTGCCTAAAACACGGAGGTAAAAATGAGGTGTACCTAGTACTGGCAATAGTTAGTGGTCTTGTTTGGCCTTCTAGTGTAGAGAACAGAAGGAAGTAAAATGAGGAAATAATAGTTGAGGGCACAGTATGTATATCACATTATGCCATGACAACATATTTGTTCTTAACCTGTAGGCAAAAGAGAAAAGGTACATGCTTCTTATCAAGGATTAATATCACCTCAGCAGTCACTTCTCATTCCTCTTTACAAACAAATCCTATTTTGTCCCATCACTCAAATTGTTGGTTTCTGTGTTTACATAGGATGGCTGGTGCTGCAATAGCCAACTTGTGATGATGAACTTTAGCTGGGGAGAATATATCCAATATGGTCAATTCAAAAGATAGTAGGAATATAAATATAAGAAGACATACTGGGTGCCGGTGGCTCATGCCTGTAATCCTAGCTACTCAGGAGGCTAAGATTTGAGAATCACGGTTCAAAGCCAGCCCGGGGAAGGAAAACCTGTGAAACTCTTATCTCCAGTAAACCACCAGAAAACCAGAAGTGGCACTGTGGCTCAAGTGGTAGAGTGCTAGCCTTGAGCTGAGTTGCTAAGGGACATTGCCCAGGCCCAGAGTTCAAGACCCATGACCGACAAAAAAGAAAAAAAAAAAAAGAAGACAGTACTGAGTCATTGAATTAATGAATTCTACACTTACCCCTGTGCCATGGTTATTATTATGTGAAATAATAAATCTTCCTATCACTGAAATGAGTTGGACCTTCTATTAATTATACCTAAAAGCAGCCAAAATTATGCATGAGTTCTAAAGGAAAATAAAAGGCATCTAGAAGTAATATGAGAAGGAAAATATAGGTGAAAAATAAAAATAAAGACTAAAATACATTAGTTGCATAGGGCCCTAAAAAATTCTTCCAGGTCGGCAGAAACTCGCCTGGAGTTTCAGAAGCTAGCTCCAATTTACATGTAATCATCTCAGTCTATCTGCTATCAAGTTCTTAGAGGCAGTGATCTCTGGGAAGAGGAAGAAAAATGAAAGGGAAATAAAATTGAACAACTGTCTGTGGAGAAACCAGCTGTACATGATCAATTTCCTTCCATGGACTCTCTATTTATCTGAAGGGAATTTCTTCATCAGAAGAAGGTATATGAGGAGGAGACAGGGCAGGGCAGCTTAGAGATGGACAGTGACTCATCTGGGATGGAATCAAGAGCTAGCATGTGGCAGACACTGAGCCCAAAGCTGAGCCTGACTCTGAATCCAGAACCTTCCCAATGCACTGTCATGCCAGAAATGAAAGCCAAGCTGCAAAGCCACCAAGAGCTGCTTCTAAGCAATTCTGAACACAAGCTGGTATTTCTGCTATTAATAATAATGAACAGTGAGACCAGGGTGGCCACTGTCCTCTGTTCCTCCCCAAATGGCCATCACCTGAGAGAAAGTACCCACATTCACCCATGTGTCTTACCAGAAACTCCAGGTATAGTGGAGCAGAGCACTTGAAAGCAGGAGCCCAAGAAGTAACGCAGATGGCCTGCATCCAAATCCAAGAAATGTAACTCACTGAATTGTCACTGTGGCCAGGCCTGAACTTTTCCAACCAGTCCCTTAGACTCTAGCCTGAGGACAGTATCTATTAGGATGAGATCATATAAAACATGGATGAAGGCCCCATCTGACTGCTACTGCTGCTACTGCCATTAAGAACAGTATTGTAGGATGGGTGCCAGTGGCTCATGCCTATAATCGTAATCAGGAGGCTGAGATCTGAGGACCTCACTTTGAAGCTAGCCTAAGCAGGAAAGTCAATGAGGCTCCTTATCTCCAATAAGGCAAAAAAAAAGCCAAAAGTAGAGCTGTGACTCATGTAGCAGAGTGCTAACCTTGAGCAAAAAGCTGAGGGACAACTTCTGGGGTGGGGGTGGAGGGAAGACTTACAACAAGGCCCTCTAGGACAGGTACTCTCGCTTTTGCCCATTTCCTTCAGAGCACTGTAGAGCTCCACCTTACTGACTTGCCTCTCCCTATTTTAACACAGGATATTCACTTGGCAAGTTTTCCAGGGCTACCTGGCTATCTTGTAGCCTCCACAGCAAAGAAGCTTTTTCTCTGGGATTTAACCAAGGTGCCAATACTGTCTGTGATTGGCTAACTGTGCACATTCCAGAATCAAGGATACCTGGGTCCATCTGGCTTGGCAATCTACTGTTGTGGCTTACAGCATATTGTTCAACACCTCTGTTTTCTTGTAATAGTTCTTACTCATGGGTCATAACGGTCACAATAAAACAACTAATAGGGTTACTTGTATACACACACACACCATGCACACTGCAAAAGTACTACAAAGGAAACAAGGCAACTCAACAGGGAGCTTCAAGACTCAACATCTACCACATCCTAAGTATTTCCTGCTTCTTAAGTAACTATTAATATTATTCCTATTTTGGCGCCTTTACTGGAGAGTGAACTCAGAGCTGGGGCACCGAGCCCCACTCAGCTGGGGACTGACCTGTCCCTTAGCTTTATCTGCTCGAGGCTAGTGCTCTACCATTTGAGCCACACCTCCTGTTTTGGCTTTTTGAGGTTAATTGGAGATAAAGACCGTCCCAGACTTTTCTTTCCAGGCTGGCTTCAAACCAGGACCCTCAGATCTCAGACTCCTGAATTGCTAGGATTACAGTTCTGAGCCACCAGCACCTGGTTGCAATCTTTTTTTTCTTTTACCTTGAATGTTTTTTATATCTCTTACATATGGAGATCAGTAACCTCTGCTGCCCTCATTTTTCTTAGCTGTATTTTCTTTTTCTTAGCTCCTTCCTTAAACGATTACTTTTTATTTATTTTTTATTTATTGTTTATGTTTTGTCAGTCAGTCATGGGGCTTGAACTCTGGGCTTGGGTGCTATCCCCCAGCTCTTCAGCTCAAGGCGAGTGCTCTACCTCACCACTTCCGGTTTTCTAGTGGTTTATTGCAGATAAGAGTCTCATGAACTTTCCTGCCCAGGCTGGCTTTGAACCAGATCTCAGCCTCCTGAGTAGCTAGAATCACAGGTGTGAGCCACCAGCACCTGGCTCTAAAATGATTTTTGTAGGAACTTCATTCCCTATCTGGTAAGAGGAACAATAATTTCACCTACTAATAAGTAGGTTGTCACAGATAGCAGTCTGAGTATGAGGCCTGGCATATAATATCTGCTTACTTAAATATCCTGCAAGGGCAGAAAGAGAGGGGGCCAATGAATGGGACCCCAGGAGTACAAGGCATCTCTTCCCTGATCACACTAAGAGCTCCCTGAGGACAGGGATAGAATCCTCAGATTTATTACCCCACATGGACAATAGGCTGATTCTATACATGACTGATGTCACAGAGACCTTAGTACCCAGGACTGATGTCACAGAGACCTTAGCACCCAGGGTAGCTCCTCTGTGCCAGGACAGGAAGGAAGGAAGAGGACAGGGGGCCTCATAGACCGGCAGCTCTTGAAGTAGCTCACCAGGTGACAAAATGAAGACGAGAGTGTAATGAGGAGACCATCACATCATCTGGAAGCTTCTCCCACCAGAGGTTAAGACTCCAAATATCAGCTCTGACTTTTACCAATCTTGAGATTGCTCTTCATGAGCCTCAGTTTCCTCATCTGCACAAGGTGGAAAATTATTGTCTTGATCAAATACGAGGACAGGGGAGCCCTTGTTCCACAGAAAGGGAGAGATTTTTTTTTTCTGAAGGTAAAAACTAACCTCCTAGCCAGCTACTAGTGTTTCACACCTGAAATCCTAGCTACTCAGGAGGCTGAGATCTGAGGATTATGGTTTTCTAAAAGCTCAGAAAAAAAGGTAAGTCCTTGAGTCACATAACTCCAAATAACCACCAAAAAGACAGATGTGGAGCTAGGACTCAAGTGGTAGAACACTAGCCTTGAGGGAAAACAAACAAATGAAATCAAACAAAAAATCTCCTGGCATTGCATGTAAGACCTAGGCCTGCATTCAAGCCATACGACCAGCAAGAAGGATAAAAAAAAAAAAAAAAAACAAAAAAAAAAAACAAAAAAAAACTCTCCTCAAACAAGAACACAACCTAAGAGGCTTTCAGCTGAACGCAACTAAAATAAAAATGGGAGAGCCAATTGTTTCCTGAGGATGACTATTTATGAGGCCAATTTCATTTTCAAGTGATAAAAAAAAATAAGTCCCCAAAGCAGCCTACGTACAGCCTAGAGTCCAGAAGAGAGGGGACACACCCAACCCGAACTTTGATTAACTCTGATTAAGTGCCACAGACACTTGTGGCACTTAATCAGAGCCATAATCAGAGCGATAATCCAAATAATGATCAAGATAAAGTGTGGCAGAGGGGAGGAGAGAGATGTAGGTGGAAAGGAATAGCTCTTGTTTTTTTTTTTTTTTTTTCCCTCAAGAAAAACTTCTGCCTGGAATAGATTAATTCTATCTACATATTAATGTGGATTACTAATTAATGAATTGAAAATGCTTTCAACATAAAATGCTAAGCAAATGCTTAAAAATAATGAGTCTCTGGATATGTCTCCAAAAGAAATATGCTAGCTTCCTTAATTTTTTCTCCCTTTTGTAACATTTAAAATGTTATGGTTTGAAGGAAATGGAAGGGAACTATAGAAATTCACTTACAGCACAAAATCAGGAAATTGGAAAACCTTGTCAGGTAACTAACTTCCTTGGAGCCCCTATGAACACTCTCACGGAACATTCCCCAGTGCACTAAGAGCGCTGTTTTACACATCTGAGTTGCAGTTCATTCTTGGGATACTTTAGCACAGATCATGTCTTGTTTGTCTTCATAGCCCTGCACACAACACTGTACCAGGTGCACAGCAAACAGCCAATAATGTGTTACATCACCAGGCCTTCTCAAAAGAGATGGGCATACCTAGATACTCAGGAAGCTGAGATCTGATGATAGCAGTTCAAATCCAGGCCTGGGAAGGTCGCTCAGTGGTAGAGTTCTTGCCTTGCATGCCTGAGGCCCTGGGTTCGATTCCTCAGCATCACATAAGCAAAAAGAAAAAAGCTGTAAGTGGCGCTGTGGCTCAAGTGGTAGAGTGCTAGCCTTGAACTGAAGAGCTAAGGGACAGCGCCCAGGCCCAGAGTTCAGGCCCCACGACCGGACCCCAAAAAAAAAAAAAAAAAAAAAAGAAGTTCAAATCCAGCACAAACAGAAACATCAATGAGGCCCTTATCTCTTATGAATCAGCAAAACCCCAAATTGGAGGTATAGCTTAAGTGGTACAGCATCAGTCTGGAATGAAAAAGCTAAGGGACAGCAACCAGGCACTGAGTTCAAGCTCTAGTACTGGCACAGAAAGAGACAAATGGGGGATAGGGGGGAGTAAAGTTTAAAAAAGGATGAAAAAAAGAGATTCTTGACATTGGAGAACTATGAAGGCCCATGGACTAGGTGATCAAGGTCAAAATGACCATAAAAATACATCAACTTTGTGCTAAGAATGGCATATACTTCTCTAGTTTTCTTCTCCCAAACCCATGAACTTCCATCTAAAATTGAAAACACACGAGATGAATCCCAACAGATTCTAAGGCATGTCTGACTAGGGCTCCTCAAAACCATCCAAGCTGCCCCCAAACAAGGGCAGTGTCAGAAGCTGTCAGAGACAAGACGAGCCCAAGGTGCCATAGCAACTCAATGTGAAGAGGTTTCCTGGAAGGATTTCAAAGAAGTAGAAACAAGCCTGAGAAGACCAGAGCCCAGCTGAAGTCTCACAGACAGAGCAGGAACCCCAACCTTCCCTCAGATACTCTTGATGAAGACATCCTCACTGACAAGGCCTATGTGAATTTGTCATTGAAATGCAAATCCTCCTTCTCTTGAACCTGTATAATTTGGCACTGAAGCACCTCATGGATCACAGAGCACCATGTAGCAAGAGTCAAAACTGAGGCCCAAAGTGGGAACCAATGTCTTTCCAATTTCTAGTTTAGGATCTGGTGCTCTAGTGAGGTTGATGCTTCCACACTGGCCAGATCCAAAACTCTCCTTGCTATCCTGGACACACCAAGAACCAGTTTAGGACTCTTGAATAAATTTCGGTCAAATCCCAGCTTCTGGTCTTTGCTAGCATTGTGGCTGGTGTGATGCAAGGGCATATGTGTAGAAAGTGGTTTGGTATTTAGCTACATGTCCTTTTGCCATGGGTCACTATGCCAGGGCTACACAGAAAGTCCATCCCTGGCAGGGTAAAGATCCAGACATAAACAAACAGCTTCTAAGGGGCTGGGAAGGTGGCTCAGTGGTAGAGTGCTTGCCTCACATGTATGAGGCCCTGGGTTCAATTCCTCAGCACCACATAAACAGAAAAAGCTATAAGTGGCACAAGTGGTAGAGTGCTGGCCTTCAGCTGATGAGTTAAGGGACAGCGCCCAGGCCCAGAGTTCAAGCATCAAGACCAGAAAAAAATAAAAAACAAGCAACAACAACAAAAACAGCTAACTAGGGTGTGTGGAAAAGGCAAAGTTCTGCCAGGCTGGCGAGATGGCTACACTTCCCCTGTGCGGGCCCCATCCATCAGCCTCCCTGAGGGATCTCATTTTCCAGCTCCTTGTAGGGCACATTTTCTAAATATGAACGTGTTTCTGGTATGAGAATCAAAGTGCTCCAACTGCAAGATCATAAATACTCAAAAGCGACTGCTAATAGCAGTGGCAGTTTGCAAAATGCCAATTGGATCAAGAAATGGATGTCATAAATGACATTCCTTGCTCTCCCATAATCACAGAGGTATTGTGCAGGGTTTTGGGGTTTTTTTATTTTTTGTTTTCTGGTGGTTTTCTTTTTCTTTCTTTTTAATTGATGAGATCTTCTTTTAAGTAGGTTCACAGGGGCTCCCTGAGATTTCAGGTAGAACCTTGAAAATTAATTAAAAGAAGCCTACAATTCAAGCATACAAACAAGTCAAAAATATACTTAATTAGCCAGTCGCCAGTAGCTCATACCTGTAATCCTAGCTACTTAGAAGGCTGAGATTTGAGAATCATGGTTCAAAGCCAGCCCAGGCAGGAAAGTCCGTGAGATACTTATCTCCAATAAACCACTAGAAAACCGGAAGTGGTGCTGTGGCTCAAGCCTTAGAGTGCTCGTCTTCAAAGGAAGATTTGAGGGATAGTGCCCAGGCCCAGAGTTCAAGCCCCACGACCACCACCACCACCACCACTACCAAATATATATATATGTATGTATGTATATATGCTTAATGGCCAGATGCTAGCGGTTCATACCTATAATCCTAGCTACTCAGGAGACTAAGATCTGAGAATTACAGTTCATAGCCAACCCAGGCAGGAAAATCTATGAGACTCTTACGTCTAACTAGAAAGAAATGTAGAAAGTGGAGGTGCTGCTTTAGTGGTAGAGCACCAGCCCTGCATGAAAAAAGGTAAGTTTACCATTCTTGTACACATGAAAACATTCAGGTCCCAGGCCACTCTGCTATAGAAGGACAAACTGGGAGATGTGAATACAAGCTAACTTTAGAACTCAGGGCTTGGCTCTCACCCTGCTATACTCCCAGTCAAAGCAGACTAAAGAAAGATGGAGGACCTCAATAAAACCATCCCTATGGCCATGTATTGTGGCACTCAGGAAGCAGAGGCAAGAAGAATACTAAGAGTATGAAGCAAACATGGGCTACATAGACGGATCCTGTCTTTGTACAACAATCCTTGTGCACAGGAGAAGCCTAAGGACTTTGGGAACCTGTCATTATTAACTCAATGAACAAAAGGATAAATTTTTAGAAAATAGTCAAGATCCCTATATGAAACTGTGGACACAGAGGCCTAGCTTTGCCATAAACCATCTTTCTGGCCTTCATTCTTTTATCATTTAAATGGCCCAAATACCACCTTCTGGTTGTTAAGACAACTTTGGTGAGATCCCTTATGTGAAAAGTTCTTTGATAACCTCAAAATGCTGTATAAATTGTGTTATTAATGAGAATCCTTAAAAATTGTCTGAGTCAAGTTTCTAAAATGCATTCTCTCAAGTCCCATTTACAAGGGCAGAAAAGAGGTGAAAAGAGATGAAAATAACTTGCCTAAAGTTCCAACACTGAGAAGGAATTTATATACATGGCAGGAAATCTGGAGTGTCATTTACTCTTCCTGCTTTCCAGTCCATCCTGTTCACCACTGTATTCACATGCAAATACACACACATCTCCAGCAAAGGTGCTGGACAAGTAATTGCTAGGTCTCAGAAGGAGGACACTAGCACTTCTAGGCTCACTACAACACTACTGTGACCTTTGACCCAGAGGAGAACTTCCAGCACTAGGAACACAACTCCTCCCTTACAGATAACATTGGGGAAAGCAGAGGGTCAGCAGCCCAGTACTGCCAACAGTCTAAGGAAATAACTCCAAGTTCCTCATACTTTCAGAATCCTACACACTAGACCATTTCCCTTAGTCTCCATCTCCTCTATTTTCTGACATTCAGTAACATTGTGGAAGGATAAGTTACAGAATCCTAGAATCAGGGCTCATAGTAACTCATATCCTAAAGACTGCCTACTCTAACTCCTCCCATCTGGCACTCCAACTTCCTCCAGTTTCAACTTTGAATTTTTCCAAGGATGGGGAGCTCACTACTTCCAGGACCAGCTGACACTCCCCCAAACATACCCAGATGGCATGATACAGCAAGCACATAATGTAGCAGGGATGAGGCACATGGACCTTCCTCAGGACTACCTACAGAGTAGAGGGGCCCAGTGCAAAGTGACAACACAGCACCTTTTGTTCAAATATTAATACTTTCCAGATAGCAAAAGGAGAAGGTTAAACTAAGAATAAGCCTTTTCATTTGTCATCCCTAGAAATTGAACTCAGGGCCTGAGCACTGCCCTGGATCTTTTTTTGCTCTAGGCTACCACCCTACCATTGAACCATAGCACCACTTCCAGCGTTTTGTTGTTGCTATTGTTGCTATTGTTGCTTGTGAGGCTTGAACTCTGGGCCTGGGCACTGTCCCTCAGCTCTTCAGCTAAAGGTAAGCACTCTACCATTTGAGCTACAGCGCCACTTCTGGTTTTCCATTGGTTTACTGGAGATAAGAGTCTCACGGCCTCTCCTGTCCGGGCTGGCTTTAAACGGCCATCCTCAGATCTCAGCCTCCTAGTAGCTAGGATTACAGGCATGAGCAACTAGCACCCAGGCTAATTATAAGCCTTGCTTCTGATGTTCAAGTCAGTGAGCCTGAATTCATCTATTGGCTAATACTACTAGTCATTTCCTTAGTTGAGGTAATAATATCTATTTGTGGGGCATAAATGAATTAACTCTGTAGGAATCTTAGAATTCAGAGTAAACACCATTTTTGTGCCTCAAAATAAGTACTACAAGTAGCATTTTAAGATGTACTCTGAGGAGATGGGAAGGTGGCTTAGTGGTAGAATGCTTGCCTTGCATGCATAAGGCCCTGGGCTTGATTCCTCAGCTCCACATAAGAGAAAAAGCTGGAACTGTATGCACTGTGGCTTAAACGGTGGATCACTAGCCTTGAGATGAAGAGCAGAGGAATATGGTTATGGGAAGGCAGGGATTAAAGGGGAAAAACAAAGGAGGAGGCAACAATGCTTGATAAGAAATGTACTTATTACCTTGCTCACGTAATTGTAACCCCTCTGTATAGAATTTTCACAATAAAAAAAAACTTATAAAAAATAGGCAGAGGGATAGAGCCCAGGCCCAGAGTTCAGCACCCATGACCAAAAAACAAAATTGTGCGCTGAAATGCATGCTAAAAGTTACACACTTAGGTACAGAGAAAGTTTGAGGAGTAATCTGAATATCACCTCATTTCAAAGATGCAGACTGCTCTTCAGCTGCTGGCTCCTGACACCTCTGTAGATCACGAAGGCACCAGGCAAGAAAAATCACAGCCATCACTGAGGCTGGAGCCAGTTTTGTGGGATCAAATGTTGAGGTGCTGGAGGGCAGGGAGAGGCTCCTTAAAAATTATGAAATTAAGGCACTCTTAGAATACATCAGTAAGTGATGACATGTCACCCCGTCTGGACTCTCCCATTGCAAGATCATAAAAATGCCTGTGGCCCCTGCACCACCAAAGAGGATGATCCACCAGTGTATCAGATGGCCAACTGTTAAGATATTCTCAAAGTGGAAGGGAACGGGCTCAGACCTATGGTGAATCTGACACTGGCCACCACCCAAGCTCAGAATGTCAAAAGTCATGGATTAGATTGAACTGGTAAAGAAAGTAGTGCTAGACCAGTACTGGTGGCTCACACCTGTCATCCAAGCTACTCAGGATGCTGAAGGCTGAAAATCATGGTTTAAAGGCAGTCTGTTCAGAAAAGTCCATGAGCCTCTTATCTCCAATGAACCAGAAAAAAAAAGCTGGAAGTGGAGGTGTGGCTCAAGGGGGAGAACATCAGCCTTGAGAAAAAAGCTGTGTTGACAAGTGATGCCTGGAGTTCCAGGCTCAACATCAGAAGGGGAAAAAAAAGGAAGGAAGAAAGGGGAAGGGGAAAGGGGGAAAGGGAATGAGGGAAGAGGAAAGAAGGAAGGAAGGAAGGAAGGAAGGAAGGAAGGAAGGAAGGAAGGAAGGAAGGAAGGAAGGAAAGAAGGAAGGAAGGAAGGAGGGAGGGAAGGAGGGAAGAAGGGAGAGAGGGAAGGAGGGAGGAGGAATCTAGGACACAGGAACTGTCCTGGATATGGAAGGGGCTAGTGTGGATATGAGACATGAGTTTGAGTTTCAGCATCTCTTGAACAGGCATCTCGTTCTTCCCCATAGAGCCTTCCTGCTTCACAGCTGGCTGCCTACCTGGCACCCTGCCCGCTCTGGGCTTGTTTCCACAGAGCAGCTGCAGCTGCCACCCTGGCAGAACACAGAATCGTGTCACCTCCTGCTTCAGTACCTCTGCAGGGAAAATCCAAAGTCTTCAACTTCTGTTTGAAGGCCCTGCACCTTATCAAGTGCTACCTTCACTGCTCAAAACCTAGGAGCTGGCCAGCAGGGCCAGATAGGCCAAGCCTGGGTGAGAGGAGCTACTCTGCCTGCAACCTTTCTCACCAATGCCCCAAGCACTACTGCGCCTCCAGATATTTGTTTATACTTGCTTTCTCCAGCTCTGAAGACAGAAATCAAACCTAAATCAGCTTAGCTCCAGCTAGCTAAGAGCTTCCATTGTATTCTCCCCAATGTGTCCTGGGGGTATTTCCATCACGTCTTGCCATTCTGCTCCACTGTAACAGCCCAGCCTTGCTGCCTAGCCCTGAGCGCAGAGATGGGGGAACACCTTGACATCTTGATTGTCCTTTTCAGAAACTCGGCAGGCACTTGACCAGTCACAAATTGATGAATGACTGCTACACAATGCCAGAGGTAAACAAGGGCTGAGGTTCAAAGACTGACTGGGGTGGCATTCTGAAAAAGCCAAATCTCTGGGAAGTAGAAGTGTGGCTCCAGTAGGAGAGCACCAGTAATGTGCAAAAAGCTAAGTGGGAAGCCCTGAGTTCAAGCCCCAGTACCAGTATACCAACCAATGAGAAAAGAACTACAATGTGCTCTCAGTGCCACTAGTGACCTGCAGGATAACGCAGCACCAGAGCTTTGGTGCCACACATTGTCTCTAAGAAGCCAGCAAACATAGAAATAGCAGACACCATCTCCTTTTTGCTGAGCTTCTTGTAACACAGACCGTTGCAGGAGCAGCCTAAATTCATTTCTTATTCATTTCCTTGGAACACCACTGCTGCTAAACTAGGACAAATCCTAGAACAGGCCGCCCACCTGTCCACCCACCTGAAAGGCAAAATGGGTTTAACCTAACACCAGGAGATCTCATCTGAGAGCATCCAATTATCAAAGACGAAAAAAGTTAAAAAAAAAAAAAAGCCCAGGAAAGAAAGGATAAATCTGGCGTCAAGATATGCTCCTTCTCACCAGGCCCAAAGAAACATAGGTCCCATGGTTTCCCTTACTTGCAATAACTAGTGTATGTCAGGGACAAGCAGAAAAGGTCAAAAGCTATGCACTATGACCAAATAAGATGATGTTAAGGGAAATGAACCCCAAGATAGGGACACAAGTGTTTTTTTTCTTTCTTGCTAATGTATTTATAATGTATCATGTGATTTTTTTTGTTTCTTTGTATGCTCCTCCCCCAAGGTATAACCCCTGTTTTCATTGTATTTGATGTGGATGCACTGCATCTTGTATATACACTTTTCTAATTTGGGGAGGGAAAGGGAAAAAACAAAATGCTTAAAGAGGGATATAGGTTGACCCATTGTAACAATGAGATGTACAAAGACACTATGTTGAAAAATGAATTTTTCAATTTAGGCGGGGGTGGTGGATGGAGCGTGTGGAGTTTAGTTGTGGAGGTGGGAAGGAAGGGATGGTAGAGGACAAACAAAGGAGGAAGCAGCAATGCTTGATAAGAAATGTACTCATTACCTTACTCATGTAAATATAACCCCGCTGTACACTATTTTTACAATAAAAATGTATTAAAAAAAAAAGATTTACTCCTTCTCATCAATAATGCTCCTTTCATTTAGGTGTTTTCATATCTATTATTTCAACTATTCTTATAAAATTTTCCTGAAAATACTCCAAATGATAGAACTCAGAGATAATTGTCCTCGTTTTACAAATAAGGGCAGTGAGGCTCAGAAAGGCTAGATAAGTGGGCTGGGCAATAAAGCAACTGAATAGTAAGCAGCGGGCTCTGATTTCAAATGCTAGTACAACCAAAAAAGGAGACAGAGAGGAAGGATGGTATGGAGGGAAGGGAAGGGAAAGAGGGAAGGAGGGAAGGGAAGGGAAAGAGGGAAGGGAAGGGAAAGAGGGAAGGAGGGAAAGACGAAATAAGGGAAGGAGGGATGGTGTCAGGGCTGACATGAAAGGAGGGCAATGAATGATTCCCCCACATTAACCACTCTACAATTATTCTCCATTCTGCATTCTAAAGAAGTTTGAAAGAATGGTTGGATAGTACCTACTAGGGTTTCAACTGTGAAGGGCCTGTGCTTGCTAGGCTGGTACTCTACCAAATATTGTTACTCTACCACTTGAACCATACTTCCAATACTGTTTTTCATGTTTTTTTTCAAGTTAGGAGTCTATTCACATCTTTTAAAAAAATTAATACTGGTACTGGGGCTTGGACTTAGGGCCTTGTGCTCTCACTTGACATTTTTCCTTAAGTCTGCTGTTCTAGCACTTGCACCACACCTCCCCTTCTGGCTTTTTAATAGAGAGAAAAGTCTCACAGATTTTTCTGCCTGAGCTGTTTTCACACTGTGATCCTCAGATCTCAGCCTCCACATTAGCTAAGATTATAGGCATGAGCTACCAGTGTCCAGCTTTTATCTATTCTTCTACAGCAGCTCCAAGGTCTCCTTGAGATTTATCTACCAGGTAAGAAAGCTAGGAAAATTCTGTCTTCATCTTCTCAGAGCCTGTCACCACCTCCCCCACAACCCAGGGGAACCTTGTCCCAGACTCCCTATGTTAGTGAAATGAACTCCCTTCTCATTGTTTAGTACACTCCTTCCCCTCTCCACAGATTAGCATGCTCCCTTCCTAGGCAACACTAGGCCCATTTAAAAAGACAGTAAATAATCAGCCTCCAACCCCTTTACAAACTTGAGATGGCACTTCTCTGGGGCAGCTACCACCATATAAGGTAACAAGAGCCCCTTAGTGTGACCTTCAGGTCTGGGCAGATGCAGGGCCTCTTACCTACTATTTGGACAGCAGCCTAGTCTGCCATGATGAAGCCCCTGGCCCTCATGTCCACACCAGGTCTCCACCTTCTAGGCACTTGTATCACCTCTTAAGCCTCCGAGGTTATACAGGTCACCTCAGACAATACCTAGTGATTCTTCTCACTTCTCCCCTGTGAGAAGGGGTCTTGCCAGCCCCTCTCCCAGCAATAAACCTTCCTTTGTTCTCTATACATGGCTGTCTGTGTGGTTCTCTGGCAAAGGGCAAATACTGTTCTTTTACCTAAAAATCATTTACCATCCCTCTAAATTACCGATACTCCCCCACTCCATGGTGCAGAGCATAGGTTAAGTGTTTTTTGTTTTTAAATCTCACTGGATTGTGGATTGATCATCTCCAACAACAAAATAGGATGAGTGTATCTTTGTCTCCAGTTCGTTGATCTCAGCAGACTTAAACCTTTGGAAGGAAAAAAGGTTTCTCTGCATCCTATGTGCTTTTCAGAGACCACCTTACTATGAAGTACCAGTCTGGTTAGTTTCTTAACATTATTCTTAATTTTTGGGTGCCAGTGGTTCATACCTGGAATCCTAGCTACTCAGGAGGCTGAGATCTGAGGAGGCTGAGCGCTAGCCTTGAGCTGAAGAGCAGAGGGACAGCACTGAGGCCCAGAGTACAACGCCCATGACCTACAAAAAAAAAAAAGAAAAAAAAAGAAACAACCTGAGAAGTCTGTGAGACTTTACCCCCAATTAACCACCAAAAGCCAGAAATGAGATGGGGCTCAAATGGTAGAGCATCAACCTTAAACACAACAACTAAGGGAAAATGTTCTGGCTCTGTGGTCACACCCCAGTAATGGCACAAAACAAGAACAAAAACACGATATTTCTAATACCCACTGTCATATTTATTAATTTGCTTGTTTACCACCTAGATGTCTCTTCTACAAGAATGTAAGGCACATATCTTGATGGTTACATAGCTGGTACAACAATAAATGTACTGAATGAATGGATGAATGACTAGATTCATCAAACAACAATGAATCAATCTTATTTGCATTTGACCACTGTCTAAAGCCCACAATACTCATTTGCAATAACCAAATTAGGTACAATAGTCAAATAACCTCATGAAGTAGGATAGATAGTAGCTTTCTGTTTTTCTTCAGCATAAAAATAAAACAAATGCACAGAAATGGAGGGACAAAGGATGAACAAAAAGCAGTGGTAAGCCTGGAGCCAGTGGTTCACACCTGTAATTCTAGCTAGTCAGAAAGCTGAGATCTGAGGATCATGGTTCAAAGCCAGCTGGGCCAGGAAAGTCCATGAAGCCCTTATCTCCAATAAACCATTAGAAAATGGGAAGTGGTGCTGTTGCTCAAGTGGCACAGTGTTTGCCTTGAGCTGAAGAGCATAGGAACAGCGCCCAGGTCCAGAGTTCAAGCCGCACAACCGACAAAAAATAAATAAAAGAACAGAGGGGAAAGCTGAAAATATATGAAGGCAGGAGCCACCTCCTCCCTAGAGCTTCCCTCTGCTACCATCCATTCTGATTTTCACTTTCTCAGAACTCTCTAAGAAATCTGTCTCCCTTCTCATCATCAGTTATAGAAGATGTAAACTTCTAGAGTGTAGATCAGTGGCTGCACCTTGGATCCCTTGTACCATTCATGATGTCAAGCACACAACAGGCTCTTAAATGGCCTCCAATTCTGTCACACTCCTCCCCTGAAGAGCTGGAGTCTGGTGCTCTTTCTCCACAGAGGCAGCATTTCAGGTATATTTCTAACTAAGAGAAGAGAGTGTCAAGTATTATGGATATGTTCAGACTACATTTAGGTCAAAGAAGGAATGGAGCTGTCAGCTTGATCTCTTCCTCCTTCTGAATAACTTGCTATAGGGAAATCAAGCTACAACACAATATTGTAAGCAGACCACCCAGCTCCAGTTGAGACCCCAGAAGGATGAAGAGCTAGACATCATGACTATAATTTCACATGACCCAGACCACTTCATACAGCACGGTGCAAATCCCGGAACCATAGAAACTATGAGGTGTCTGTACTATAAGTCACCAGATTCTAGAATTTGTTAGGAAAGGTGAGGAGAGCAGTGGAAGGGAAAGAAGGGGAGGGGAGGTAAGGGGGAAGGAACTTGAACTTGGCCTAGGTGATGTCCCTGAGCTTCTTTTGCTTAAGGCTAGCACTCTACCACATGAGTCACAGCACCACTTCTGGCTTTTTGTGTTTATGTGTACTGAGGAACCCAGGGCTTCATACGTGCTAGGCAAGCACTCTATCACTAAGCCATCTTCCCAGCCCTGGGAGCAGTTTTTTGTACCTACCACACAGTATTTAGTTTGGATCCAGAACAAAACTGTTTGTGTCAATGTAGCTGGAACTCAGATCAAACTGAGAGATATTGCAGTCAAATAACAAAGAACAAGGACCATGTATTCACACACAGGTATTCAATGCTTCTGGTAGAGCTCTCTTAATCAGGAGAGTGGCTTTAGTTAAAGAACATGTATGGGCAGTGGGCTTCATTAATCCTCTGTGGAAGGGAGGATCTTTTCTAAGAATTAAAAAAGGAACAGAAGGCTCTAGAAGAGATTAAGACAGTTATCCTTGCCTCTGGGTCCCTTGGTGTGCTATGGCTGACGGTAGCATAACAACAATCTCTGCCTCTGTCTTTGCAGGGCTAGTCTTTCCAGCAAAGTAGGATTAAGGCCCCACTCTATTCCAGCAGGAACACCCCCTTAACCATGTAACTACAATAACCCTATTTCTAACTAAGGCCATTTCTGAGGAATGAGGCTTAGAATTTAAACAAGTTTGTTATTGTTACTCTGTGTGTGTATGTGTGTGTGTGTGTGTGTGTGTGTGTGTGTGTGTGTTGTGCTGGTACTGGGGCTTGACTTCTGGGCCTGGGAGCTGTCCCTTAGCTTTTTCACTTAAGGCTTGTTCTCTACCACTTGAGCCAGACTTCTGCTTCTGACTTTATGGTGGTTAACTAGACACTAATTGGACATTGCTGCCTGAGTAGGCTTTGAACTATGATCCTCAGATCTCAGCCTCCTGAATAACTAGGATTACAGGTGTGGGCCACTGATGCCTAGCTTCACAGATCTTATTTGAAGAAACAATTCCATCTGTGACTCCTTTTATCCCTTCGTGGGAGCTGTGGGCCTAAGAAAAGACGGAGTCACTGGACTGCAGCCTTTCTGCTTAAGACCTATCTCTGGACCCACAGGACATTCACACCGGCTGCAGCAAACACCTTACCCCCAACACAGTAAACAGAGCTCCACATTTCCAGAACAAAATCTAACCCCAAAGAGACTCTTTTGTGCTTTAAAATACCATCTGAATTATGTAACTGCAGCCCTCTATACATCATCTTTATTATAGTAATAAAAACTGGTTTTAAAAGACATCTGAAGGGAGAGAACTAGACAGATCCTCACTCAGAGACACCACCCACAAAGCCATGTAGGCCAAAGGGATGGACAGATTGATATTAATGGACAATTTTAAGAGGAAGTCTCCAATCAAAGTTCAGGCTAAGAACTAGCTGCTTTTCCAGAAAGCTCATCCTTCTGAGGCCTCTGATCTCACCAGAGGAGATGAGAGCACAAGAATGCAGCCTCTTGAGGGAAAATGTGTAGTGTCACCTAGCACCAAGAGCAGAATAACTTCCAAATGACATACAAGGGAACAGCAGCAGACAAGAGTCCTGGATGGCCAGGCATCCATGGCTCAACCCTATAACCCTAGTTAGTCAAGATGCTGAGATCTGAGGATTGAGATTTGAAACCACATAGGGAAGACAAAGCCTTCAAACTCTTACCTCCAATTAAACACCTTAAAGCCAAAAGTAGAGTATAGCTCAAATGGTAGATTCACAGCCTTGAGCAAAAAATGCTAAAGGCAGATGGGAGCCGGTGGCTCATGCCTATAATCCTAGCTACTTAGGAGGGTGAGATTTGAGGATCACAGTTCAAAGCCAGCATGGGAAGGATATTCCACAAGACTCTCATCTTCAATTAATCACCAGAAAACTGGAAGTGGTTCTGTGGCTCATGTGGTAGAGCACTTACCTTGAGCTGAAGAGCTGAGGGATAGTGCTCAGGCCCAGAGTTCCAGCTCCACGACTTACAAAAAATAAAAGAAAGAACTGCTTAGGGACAGTGCCTAAGCCCTGAGTTCAACCCCCAATATTAAGACACACACACACACACACACACACACACACACACACACACGGAATCTCAGCAGGAACACAGCAGTCAGTCAAGATATTGAGTGCTACTATATGCTTGTCTTTACTATGGAAGAAGCAGTATATGAGACAGATGAGGTCCTGAATCTTACAGTGCTTACGACCTACTGAAGCAGAAAAACAAACATGTAAACCAACAAGGAAGGTGATTCTAGCCAGTGTATCATTCACAGGTATGTTGCAGAGTGATAAGGGAATTTCCAAATGTCAGCTCTAACAGATGCTTATCAAACCAGATGTCTATGGTTCATTTCTGTAATCCAAGTTACTCAGGAGGCTGCTATATAAGGGACCACGATTTGATGCCAACTCTCGTAGGAAACATCCATGAGACTCTTATCTTCAATTAACCACCAATCTGTAACTCAAGTGGAAGAGTACCAGCCTTGAGCAAAAATGTTCAGGGTCAGCACCCAGGCTCTGAGTTCAGGACCCAGGATGAGCACAAACAAAAAAAAAAAAACAATAACAACAAAAAAGGCTGTCTGAGATGACACTAGAGCTGAGACCTAAAAGGTGAAAAGAATCAAGTCAAAGTTGTTAGGAAGAGCATTAATTCATTCTATGAGTAAAGATCTAAGGGAGGAAGTGAGCCTCCTGTGTAAGACAGCCAACAGGCTGGAGTGCGATAGTGAACACAACCAACACACACAAAATGAGGCTGGAGGGATACACAGGAGGCAGACAAGGCAGGAGCTTCGACTTGAGCAGTAGCTGCAAGGCACTAATGAATTTTAGAAAAGAGAAAGGAGCCTCTGAATTTACTCATAAATGCATTCTCTGGCTGGGTATTAAGAATGGACTGAGATTCCAGCAGAGGTGGGGAGAAGAGCTGGGAGCCTTGAGCTGGAATCCAGGAAAGCTAGACAGGGTAGGAGGAGTGAAATGGGTGGAGTCAGAATCAAGGTTTGGGCCTGACTCAGTAGGGAACTCAGATCTTAACTAAGATCCCAGGGCTGAACTCACTCTCCCAACTCACACAAAATACAGATAAGGACACAGAGGCTTTGCCAATTCAAGGGTCTACCCAGAGTCAAACAGTTCAGGATGACCCCCACCTCACAATGCAGGACTTCTACCAGGAAGAAATCAGAAGAGGAGTTCGCAAATAAAGCTTTATTGAAACACAGCATATTCAGGTGATGAATGTACTATGTGCAGCAATACATACTACAGTGGCAGAAGCGAGTGGCTATACTGGAGACTGTATTATACACAAAACCTAAATTAGGCTCTGGACTAAATGATCACAGACAACATACTGGTTAAATTTGGAACTAGAGCTTCCAGAGACAAAAGAAGTATAAGTTTCAGAGGGTAAATCTTGGGGATCCTCTCCCCAGCCAAAGGCTCACCAAAGAGGCTGTCCTGCTGAGAAGACTCCTTCAACATTACTTCACTCCTGGGAAGGCCTTAGGAAAATGACAAACACACCATAACATCCATGCCACTATGCTTGTACAAATTATATTCTATAAGCATTTCCAAAAGACAGAGTTGAATTCTACCTGCCAGGAAAGATAAAGGAGACAAAAATGATGAAAACCTCTAAATCACTATGGGCCACAGCAGATTACCTAAGCCTTGCTGAGCTTTACTGAGTGAGATCCCCAACACTGGGGTGTATTCAAGTCAAAGATGGCTGTCCATCTGACAGAGAAAAAAGTTAAGAGAGATAGAGATTAAGAGAGATAGGACACAGCTGGGAATGTGGTTTAGTGGTAGAGTGCTTGCCTAGCATACATGAAGCCCTGGGTTTGATTCTTCAGTACCACAAAAACAGAAATAGCCAGAAGTGATGCTGTGGCTCGAGTGGAAGAGTGCTAGCCTTGAACAAAAAGAAACTCAGGGACAGTGCCCAGGCCCTGAATTCAATTCCCAGGACTGGCACAGAGAGGAGGGGGAAGAGGTTGGAAGGGAGAAGGAGGGACAGGACACGGAGCGGAGCAATTGTGGGTTCCAAAATGGTGTCTTATAGCCACTACACACACACACACACACACACACACACACACACACACACACGCAGCCTAACACAAACTGGGAATGAGGGAGGAGGAATGACACAAATACACACAGAGAGAGGAGAGGGTTGAAAGCAGGGTTGGGGTAAAAGAAGCACAGTAACACCACAAGGAGAACCCCACAAGCCCAGGGGGAAGGAATCCATACCTGGGCTTTCCTGCCCTTTACCTGCTGCAGAGGGAAAGAGTACTAAACCTGATGATTCAGGTTAAAAGTCATCAAATGTCCCTTTAATACATCTGGCATGGCACCTGGCAGCCCTTCTTAATGTGGCCCATTGTTCCCTGGCAGGGCTTTGGTGGCAGGAGCAGTCAGCTCTCTTGCCAATTGCCAGGGGAATGCAGAGAGCAGAGGGAGGAGACGGCATGGAGGAGGGAGAAAAAGGCAGGAGCACTCAGACCCATGCAACGATGCCTCTAGAAGACCTTCTTCCCACAGCCCACCCCAGATGAAAAGATGACTCACCCCCTTGCCACAGCACCTGACAGCTGCCCCAAGGAAGGCCAGGTGGGAAGAGGTATGGGTCAAAAAACGAAAAAGCCCCACCCTATCCTTTCTTCCTATGATAGTCCTCGGTCTTAAACACAGGGGCCTGCCTGGGCACTGGCCCTAAGCTTTTGTGATCGAGGATAGTGCTCTATTACTTAAGCCACAGCTCCACATCTGGCTTTTTTTGGTGATTCACTGGACATAAGAGTCTCCTAGATTTTGAACCATGATCCTCAGATCTCAGCCTCCTGAGTAACTAGGATTACAGGCATGAGTCACTAGCTTCTGGCTCTGACAAGCCCAGTTTTAGCTGTACTCTGCTAGTATGGGAGACAGGTAAAGCTCTACTTTACAGGCCAGGAAACAGATGGTCCAGGGAGGTTAAATGTCTGGCCTCCTGAACTCAGTCAAACACAGCAACCAAACAAGCCAGGCACCAGTGGCTCATGCCAGTAATCCTAGCTACTCAGGAGGCTGATATCTGAGGATCATGGTTCAAAGCCAGCATGGGCAGGAAAGTCTGTGAGACTCTTATCTCCAATTAACCACCAGAAACCAGAAAGTGGGCTGTGGGTCAATTGGTACAGCAATAGCCTTGAGCTGAAGAGCTGAGGGACAGCGCCCAGGCCCAGAGTTCAAGCTCCACCACTGACCAAAAATCAAAACAAAAAAGAAGCGATGGGCTAAACGAATGGCAGCTAAATGAATAGACTTATTTATTATATATCCTCCTCATTACGATTCTTATTAGTAGTATTTTATGTTGTGTCTTTCATCATCTAAGAAAGCTGAGAAAAATTCTGCATTCACAGCTTCAACTTCTCAAAAACCCAAGAAAAAGACGAAAAACTGGGGCTGCTTTTTGTTTGGCCCTTCCTTCTCCTATCTCTATTCAGCAGAGGGCAGCAAACAGGAAGCATGGAAAGATCAAAGAGTGAGAAAGAGAGCCACATGGAGAAACAGCTACATATTCATAAATACACACCTACCCACCCACAGCAAGCAGAATTGTTATCTTCCTCTAGCTTTCAAAGTATGAACATTCCGCCTCCTCCAGGGCGGGGGACGGGGGAGGGAGGGGATGTTGGAAGTTGAAGAGACAGAAGTTCTTTTTCAGCTCAAGAGATTTTCAGTGAGCTGACTTTGCATGCAAATGAGAGAGGGGCAACTCTCAGAGCAGGGAGAGGAAGGCAGCCACAGAACTGACAAGATAATTCTCAATGAAGACAGCTTTCAACTACTCATCTTGAGGGAATATGGCTGGCAAACCTAACACCCAAGCTCTTCCCAGTGAGAAACTGAGGCCCCTGACATTAGCATCTCAGCACAGGGGTGTCCGAGAGTGCTGATCTACAGGATGCAGGTTCAGTGCTCCACAAGGACAGGGCTAGAGTGGCAAACGGGTGGCCTTTTGAGGGTCAAGTCTAGTCTCCTCGATATCGGCAGGGATCTGGCATGGACATCTGTCAGCCTCTTCTCAACTATCTTTCCCACCCCCACAACCAGGAGTAGCCAGCCTCTCTGTGTAAATGCTCTTTCAATATGACCAGGGTGGCCCAATCCCATCCCTAGCTCTAAGGTAGGATAAGTCACCCAGCACAGCCCATCTTCCTGACTAGTGATTGAGAATGAATCCTATCATAATAACACATCAGATCCAAAGTGGACCAATAAGACTCAAAGAGATCATGCTAAGATAATAGGAAAAGACATTTCTTATCTTTTCTACAGAGGCCACAGAGACAGATTCTCTCCTCTAGGTTCTGCATATGGATATAATGTCAGAAAGCATTATCATATTTTACCACCAAGGTGAGGAGGGGTGAGAGGAGTAGAGTGCTCAGTCTAAGATAAAGGCAGAACCAAGAGAACTCAGAGAGAAAAAGCCCATGCCCTGACAGTCCCACAAACCTCCAGATCACACCATACCTGAAGCCAACTAGAGCTAGTGTTTCTTCTTAATCATTTAAGCCTGCCTGGCTCAATTTATTACTTGCACATGATAGTGAACTGGCCCTACTTTCCATGCATAGCAGTGACAGTGCCACATGGCACGTGTGATTTACTTTCTCTACTTTCCTATTGAAGCCCTTCAGGTTATTCTGCCTTCAGGTTATTGTACTTTCCCTTACTTTAAAAGTAAATCCAGGCATGGTGATTCAGGCCTGTAATCCTAGCTAAGGAGGAGGTAAAGAGTGAAGGATCAGAGTCAGCCTTAGTCAAAAAACCAAAACAAGAAGTTTGAGAGACTTCATATCAACCAACGACTTGAAGCAGTGGGGCATGCTTGATATCTCAGCTATGGGAGAAGCACAATGGCACATGTTTATCTTTCCCAGTGACAAAAGTAAGCAACAGAATCACATTGCAGGCATAAAATGAGATCCTACCTTGAAAATAACCAATACAAAATAAGGCTAGAGGCATGGAGTAAGTGCTAAGCTCCTACTTAGCAAGGGCAAAGCCCCAAGTTTAATCCTCAATATAACCAAATTTAAATAAAAAATTATAAACCAAGTGCCTATAATTCTAGCAACTCAGGTGACTGAGAGCAGGAGGACACAGTTTAAGGCTAGCAGGGAAGCTGGGGGCCAGTGGCCCACGCCTGTAATCCTAGCTTCTCAGGAGGCTGAGATCTGAGGATCACAGTTCGAAACCAGCCCAGGCAGGAAAGTCCGTGAAACTTATCTCCAATAAACCACCAGAAAACCGGATCTGACACTGTAGCTCAAGTGGTAGAGTGCTAGTCTTGACCTGAAGAGCTGAGGGACAGCGCTCAGGCCCAGAGTTCAAGCCCCACAACTGACAAAAAAAAAAAAGGCTAGCAAGAGCAGAAACATTCATGAACCCTCATCTTAAAAAATAACCAGCAAACTAGCACAAATATGTTTATCACAGCATTATTTACATAGCTAAAATATGGAACCAACCCAGATGCCCCTCAGTAGATGAATGGATCAAGAAAATATGATATATATAGGGGGGGGCAGAAAGAGAGAGAGAGAATGGAATTCTATGCCTCCATCAGAAACAATGACATCGCCCCATTTGTTAGGAAATAGAAAGACTTGGAAAAAATTTATTAAGTGAAGTAAGCCAGGCCCAAAGACACATAGGTCCTATGGTTTCCCTTATTTACAATAACTAGTATATGTCTAGGACAAGCAGGAAAGGTCAAAAGCTATGTACATATGACCATATAAGATGATGTTAAGCAAAAGGAACCCCAAGATAGGGACACAGTGGTTTTTCCTTTCTTGCTATTGTTTATAACGTATTTATAATGTACTATGTTTTTTTTTGTTCTCCTCCCTGTTTTCACTGTATTTGATTCCAGTGCCCTGCATCTCATAAATACATTTTTGTAATTTGGGGAGGGAAAGGAAATAATAAAATGCTTAAATAAGGATACAGGTTGACCCACTGTAACAATGAGATGTAGAAGACACAACTTCGCTGGGATGGGGAGTTGAGGGAGGTGGAGGGAGAGCTGAGGGAGGTGGGGAGGGAAGGGAAGGTAGGGGATAAACATAGGAGGAGGTAACAATAATGCTCAATAGGAAATGTACTCATGTACCTGTAATCTCTCTATGCAATATTTGTACAATAAAATACATATAAAAATAACAAGAGGCTGGGAAGGTGGCTCAGTGGTAGAGCGCTTGCCTTGCATGCCTGAGGCCCTGGGTTTAATTCCTCAGACTACATAAGAAAAAAGAAAAAAGCCTGAAGTGGCACTGTGGCTCAAGTGGTGGAGCACTAGCCTTGAGCTGAAGAGCTGAGGGACAGTGCCCAGGCCCAGAGTTCAGGCCTCACGACCAGACCCCCCAATAAATAAATGAATAACCAGAAGCCGGGCGCCAGTGGCTTACGCCTGTAATTCTAGCTACTCAGGAGGCTGAGGTCTGATGATCGTCATTCAAAGCCAGCCTGGGCAGTAAAGTCCATGAAAATCTTATCTCCAATAAACCACCAGAAAACCAGAAATAGCGCTGTGACTCAAGTGGTAAAGCACTTGCCTTAAGCTGAATAGCTGAGGGACAGCGCCCAAGCCCAGAGTTCAAGTCCCACGACCGATCAAAAAAAAAAAAAAAAAAACCAGAGAGAAAGAGAGAGGTGGGGGGGAGAGAATCTGCAAGCTAGAGGTGTGGATGAAGTGGTAGAGCCTGGCCAAGCAAGCAAGTGAGCAAATGCATGGCACTGAATTCAAACCTCAGTACCACCGAAAATAATATAAAGAAAAAGGCTGGAAAGAAAATTTTAAAAAATGGATCTGTATAAAAGTCAGGTATCACTAGCTAATCAGGAGGCTAAGATCTAATGATCATGCATGGTTCAAAGGCAGCCCATGTAACAAGACCATGAAACTCTGATGTCCAATTAAGTACTAAAAGTTGGGAGGGAACCCACTGGGAAACAGAGATGTGGCTCATATGTTACAGCACTGGCGTTGAGCAAAAACAGCTTAGGGACAGCACCCAAGCCCTGAGTACAAGCTCCAGGACTGGCACACGTGTGGGCACATACACACACAGACACACTCACACATACACACACATACAAACACACAAAAGATAGTGTGTGTGTGTGTGTGTGTGTGTGTGTGTGTGTTGGGTGGGGAGGTTCCAGCACCAAATGGTGTAATTAAGTGCTGACTACCAAAATTGCGGCATGAAAATTTGACTCATGAGGGAAAGTCTTTGCAGCAGAACACAGATGACTCTAAGAGCACTGCGTTCATGTCTGCATTCCTCCTGTGAGAACTCGAGTAAGTGATTTTCCTTTTGCTGCCT
This sequence comes from Dipodomys spectabilis, assembly GCF_019054845.1. Classification (NCBI taxonomy): domain Eukaryota; kingdom Metazoa; phylum Chordata; class Mammalia; order Rodentia; family Heteromyidae; genus Dipodomys; species Dipodomys spectabilis. Next base: position 104,668 of record NW_024871092.1, on the reverse strand, counting down.
GTTTCCATAATGGACTAGTGTCTTCTCAAGCACCTCCCTCCCACTTTAACACTCACTCAGCAAAAATCCATTTTTCCAAGTGCTACACCATGTGCTATGTACTTAAAAACACATTATGTCAAGACATCTTCACCTACTGAGGCCACAATGCACTTCTTGGCCACAGGAAGTACAACAGGCTACATCCTTTCCCCATGCCATTGTGGTTGTTGGAGAAGCAAAAGTCTCATTCAAGTCTTTCTCTTTCTGACTATGATCCAAGTACAAGATGCATAAGGTCAGGAATATGCAAAATACAAAAGACATGCACACAACTGGCTCATATAGCTCAAACGTCATTAGGAACAATTAACTGGTACAGGACATATTTCCAGTTAACCAAGTTCACCTCAAGGTATTTCTTTACATGGCTGGCTTTCCTACTTTGTTTGCAGCTTTCTGAGAAGCCAGCTGTCTGACCACATGAATTCAGAAGCCCTAGAAGCATTATGGGTCCTTTATAAATCAGATGTCTTGCCCAGTTCCAGAGATACACTGAGGATGAACTGGGTGGCAGTTCTGTGACTTACATTCTAGCAGATGACAGCTAAATGTTCTTTTAATCTTCAGTGGAGGAATCAAAGAGTTAAGAGGACTGTTCAAATAGTGGGTATGTTGCCCTCAGATAAACTTCTCTCAAATCCACAAGGAATCTAATTTTCTTTTGGACAAAAGTCCTGTCAAGACTTCCTTCCAGAGGCTCTGTGGTTACTTCTGCCAGGAAGATCAATGAGGAGGTACTGTGGGAAAGTTCTCAACAATTACCAGAGTGACAGACTGAGCTTAGAACTAACTGTTCAACCCTTTATAACAGCGCAGAGTGCTCCAGATAGCAGATTTCCCAGACAGCAGCCTGATGTGTTACATGCATGCTCAGGGATAGTGTGGAATGAGGACTGGAAGAAAGTCAGCCTCTTCCTTCAAGGCCAGCTGCCATTCAAACAAGGAAGTAACTGGAAAGGCCAAGCCCAGGGCTCTGACTCTGCAAAGAGAGTAGAACACAAAAGGGCTGTGTGGAAATTTGGCAGGATCTTCCTGAAAGACAGCAGCTGAATGCTGCATCCTATAGCACCTAGAAAAGCCTATCATTGCAAAAGAGCTCTTCTGCTACACCCAGGAAGGAGAAATTTTTTGTAAAAGAAGAACAGCCAGTTGACAAGACTTGAAACACCAATTCCATTCACCACTTCCTCCTCCTCCTCTTTATGCTATTCCAAAGAAAAAGAAATTAAACAAGAATTAAAACTTCCCCATGAGCTATCTACACACCGCAGGTCAGAGTTCCAAGGAACATCCATCCAGCTGTTGCTCTCCACTCTTTCTGCCCCAAAGGCTGCTTTATTCAATCAATACCTTCTTGTACATGTGAGTAACTTTCTTTAAAAGCTCAGGTCAAACTAGCAGTTAACCTTGACCTTCTCTTTACACATCTAGGTCTATAGGAAATGAAAATCAGAACTTCTTTGGCACCTGCCTTAACTGAAATATGACAACTTTCTTTAGGCAAAGGCAGACTGTCAAGAGATCTTTTAGACCTGGTCACAGCTATTCCATAGGAGACATGCACTTGGGCAGTACACACCCCCGCTTTGCCTGGGGCTTTGCCAATATAGAATCCCTGAACCTAGGGAGGCTGTCAAAGACAAAAACCCAGGAAAAAGCAGTAGCCCTATGTGCATTCACTAAACACATCACAGAATGCTGACAACCGAACCAAGAGATGGAGTTGGTGGTTGATAAGCACATACAGCAAGTTAATGACAAAGCCAAACACAGCCCTGGCCTCTTCACCCTGATACTGTTACAGGTTAGGAAATGAAGGAGATTTCAAGAAAGAAAAGCATACAAGACACAGAATTTAAGGGGGAAAAGGCTAGGCTGGCTATCAGGGTTTGAACTCAGGGTTTATGAAAGGCCATTGCTAACTTTCCTCAGTCTCTGAACAGTTAAGATGTACCATAAAGATCAAGCCAACTCCTCTTGGATGGTTTGCAACAATTACCTAGAGTAATTGTTAAGCTCCAATTGATCCACCTTGTGGCAAAGAACTGTCTGTTCTCAAGATTCCAGAATGGCCAGGCAGCAGCCTGACACTGAGGAGAAAGGAAAACCCATCAACCTCAAAAAGTCAGCCTCTTCCCGTGAGGGCAGCCAACACTCAATTCTGACCCTGATATGAACATTACCCACTTCCCATGGGACCACAAAAATCCCCTAAGCAAATCTTAAATGTCCCAATATACAAAGCAATTCAACAGAGCTACCTGTAAACAGCACAGGGCCTACAATTTGCAGCTGACCTTAAAGAATGAGGCCTTGCCGCAGCACCTGCAGAAGCAGACACAGTTGCTGGACAAAGTTGGAGGACCAAGAAGGTCAATCAAAAATTATACAACACTTTTGATGTGCCTTAAAACCACCAGACAGAAGCAGGAGAAGATATGGGCCCCAGCTGAGCTTTCTGGCTTTCACTAGAGAAGGAGGAGTGAGCAAAAAGGAAAGGGGGTGATTCTACTTGTTGTGACTGTCCTAGAAGACAGACAACCCAAAGACTAGGTGGGATTTTTATCTTTATCCATTGATGAATTAAAGAAGGTGAAGCTTAGCCAGCAGCTGCATGAGCAACAGACCTACTATGGGTGCCTGGCCAATAAGGTAGTCAAGAGCCAGAGAAAGCTGAAGCAATAGGGTTTCTTCTCCAGGAGTTGAAACCATGGGAAAGGAAGCAGGACACACAAGTGCCCAAGAAGACCCTCAAATTCTGCTTCATCCACAAGCTGCCTGGAAAAAGTGGGCTACTAGAGGCAAGTTGATAAACTCCAACATGGATGCAGCCAGCTGTCAAAACCTATCAGCACCATTGAAGAGTCCCTAGATTTCTATAAAGAACAGATGGAAGTACTAGATGAGCTATATCAGAAGAAAGATGAGTGTGTCAACCAGCTCTTCCAGGAGGAGAAGGAGAAGAAGGAGCTGCTATTGCTTCTTACAGATGAAGGCACCTGAGTTTCAGGACAAGATCCTAGCAGCCATCCAGAACCCTGCTGATGAGGGCCCCTCAGACGTCTCAGGCTTCAGGAAGAGGGAAGTTATGAAGAAGCAACAAGATTTTGAAGATTTAAAGCTTGAAGACTATGTGGATCCTGCCCAAGGAGAGGCTGGGGTACCTTGGCATCTCAAGGACCCCTACTACAGAGCAGATTGTGCTACAATAGCTTGCTATTCAAGCACCTACCTGAGCTTACATGCTTGGGCAATAATGGCTGCAGGACTGAGCCAAATGACAACTTGGAGATCATTTTTGCATGAAGACCTGGAGGCTTCCAGCTGGGGAACGGGGCTCTTGTCTTCTAACTTACTTTGTCGCAAGAGGATCAGGTGGCATACTCTCAGGCCTAATTATAATGAGTGAGACAGGGTGGGAGCCAAACATACCAGAGGCTTCTGGGAACTGACCCAAATTCTAGAGACATTTAACAGTCCATTCATTACCAGGAAAGGGGCTCAGATGTAGGTTTCCACAAAGTGTAAATGCTTTACAAAGGAAGTTGGAGAGTGATGGCAGGGTTTTATATTATTATATTATGATAATAATAGAAAATGTTTGATGTCACAGTTTAATAATAGTGTATTTTAATTTCATAACATTACATTTTTTACATTTTTATGCAATATTTTGATATTACTGTATTGTATACATTATATCAGTAATTTCTTGATGTATGTTGTATGTCACTAGCGTCACTCGGTTTTTGAAAATGTAAGGAATGCTGAGCTGGGCAATAGTGAATTTTCTTTTTTGTATGTTAAAAAGTTACAATGGTGATAGTGAGATGAAAAAATAATAAAAACCACGGAAAACAAGAAAACATTAATGCTGAAATCCTGGAACAAAGCAAAGATGTGAGATGAATAATTGGAAGTCTAACACAATTGGAGTACAGACACATGGATTACAGAAATGTAATCCAAAAATAAGAATATAGAATTATGAAATATCTGTAGATATGGTATATCTTAATAATTTTTCAGTGAAACCTACTGAAATGATACCTCTTGAATATTATTGTTGAACAAAAAAATAAAATTCAAACTAATATGTTACTTAACTTTGTACAGTGGATTAGATTCTGCAAGTGTAATGATATACCTTTGACTTAGGTAATAAATTGAAAATTCAGAAACAACTATTCAGTATTTAAATAAAAAAGTAATTACACAAATTGATCTAAATGCCAAATGTATCATCTGTCTTAGATTTTCTGTGTATTAACTTAAAATCACATTCCTTATGAAGGAGAAAAATAGCTGAACTAACAATAATATCTCTAAAATATTCTTAACTAAAAAAATTCCTCAAAGAAAAATATTAGTGTAAAAATCACCTTTGAGCATACTCTACAACTGAGGTGTGAAAAATTAATCAAAAGTAATGAATTATATACAGCTCCATATTCATAGCTTTTTAAAGAATTACTTTAAAATGTCCTTCATTTTTTAAATCAGTTCAGAATTCTTGCATAAATTAAAATTGGGGAACTACATTACCAATAGAAAATTAATACAGTATTTTTTATGAGATTAGAAGTACAATGAGAATAAAAAGATTGAAATGGCTCAAGTGGTGAAGCACCAGACAAGCAGGAGGCATGACAATTTACAAATAAAAAACTTGGATGATCATCTAATATATCCACAATGAAAGCTCAGCTAATTTTCAAAACCACAAGATAAAAAGTCACCTACATTCTGGTGGAAAAGTAATTAATTCATAGTACAAAAATAAAAGATTCAAAAAGGTAAGAAAAAAAAAAACGGTTTTCCAATCCTGTTCAAATTTAACTTTCACCCAGCCAAAATAAACACTTGTCACTGTCTAAGAAAATTGTAAGAGGCATTTCCATGAAAGAGGAAGTTAAAGGTGTGTTTTCCAGGATGGAAATTCCAACTCCAGATGATATGTAAATCAACTTCCCTAAATGAGAACTCAGGTATATACCCTTTCCTTGGCCCACTGCCCTGAATCAGAGGGCCTATTCCTCCTCTTTTTGTGAAAGGGAACTTTCTTTACACTTTTTTTTTTTAACACCTCCCCATTGCTGACACATTATATAGAGAAGTCTCTTGGGGTTGTGGTGTTTCTTTATCTTGACAATGGCAGTGTGAGTTTTTGGAATGTGGTTAAGAGTTCCCTTCTCCGGAGATACGCCATTGGCTATTTCCAACTTCCTGGCAGACCCTTTTTCTCCAATGATAAACCACTATTAGTGAAGATTCTATACGTTGGGAACTCTATAGCAGAGAACCTTTTTCAAATGAAGCAAACCATTAATAATTTACTAATTTGAATTTTATGCACAGTAATCCCATTTTGTTATGAAATATGGAGGTAACATATAATAAAACATAACATGTAAAAAATGAAGGTAAGATAAAGTAGCAACAATGCAACAACAGCACCAGAAATATTTAAAAATTGCCATAAAAATAAACTCATGAAAAAAGCAGTCCCCAATGAAAGAAGGTGCTTTTCACCATGAAAGAAGGTGGATCTCAGAATAACAGCAAAAAACAAAACAAAAAAAAACATTTAATTCAGTGGGCATTGTTGTTTTCCCAGTAATCCTTGCTACTCAGGCTGCTAAGGATGGCAGTTCATAGCCAGTTCATATAGGAAAGTCCAAAAGACTCATCTTCAATTAACCACCAAAGTGGAGCTGTGGTCCAAGTCGTAGAAGAAAAAAAAAGCAAAAACAACAACAACAACAACAAACCCTCACAAATAGTGCTCATGCCCTAACTTCAAGCCCCAGTAATTTCGAGAACAAAAAAGCAGTACTGGTTTCAGTGACACAAAGTTCTAGAGCAGACTTTTGATTACTAGATCCTGGGAAGAAAAAAACAGAAACACCTCTATACTAGACCATTGGGGTGTTAAACTTTCTATTAGATTGGATTCTTTAAGTTTCAATACTAATTCCTAAAAATAAAATAAAATAAAATAAATTGGAATAGTTAGAGAAATAGCTGGTAATAATGGAGAAGAAAGAAAATGCAGGGTTGAACACTAAAGATGAAAGAATGGCTTCAGAATAAATAAGTCATAATTTTTGGGGTAAAAATGAGGAGAACATTAATTCAGGCTAAGAGATTAATAATAACAATGGCAAAGCTCAAATTATCCATTAGGCATACTGAGTGGTTAACAATAGTCAACAATTGTAACAATACAACAGTTTGCTGTCCAGTTGTGATGGTTCTTTCTTGGTGTCCGTTTTTCACTCTATATACCCAATTATTGTGCATTCATCCCTGCTGTCATTATCATATGAAGATAAAACATAATGCTTAGCCAGCACCAGTGGTGCACCCCTGTAATCCTAGCTACTCAGGAAACAGCTCTGAGATCTCAGTTCAAATCTGGCCCGGGCAGGAAAGTCGTAGACACTCATCTCCAATAAACCACTAGAAAGCTGGAAGTGGTGCTGTGGCTTAAGTGGTAGAGGGCTCACCTTGAGCTGAAGAGCTGAGGTTTCCCACAGACCCAGAGTTCTGCAGCACTAATGACAAAAATTTTTTTAAAAAGAAAAATTTTAAAAAAGACTGAGAGTCAATGCCTGAGAGTCAAAGATGCAAACATAGTGTTAGGCTACTATTTCTCTGCTGGCAATTCAGATAGGGGATTATGCTATTAAAGCTAATGGATCAACAGCAAGAAATGTACAAGATTGATTATAGTCACAAAACCACAAATGGGAAAGGTTATGACAGGGACACTACAGAATCTATAACCCTAAAGAGAATATTCTGATAGGATAAAATTTATAGCAAATTGAATATTAATAATGTGCTCTTGAAAGTCAATGTATATAGATATATGTATATATATGTATATTTATGTCTATGATAATTTTTTAGATCATTCTCAATAACGGCATTGAGTTATTAAATTATATATCAGAATACCACATCATTTTATAATAAAAAGGCATAAATGATATTTGAAATAAAGATAAGAGAAATAGAGTGGAAGAAGAGCTCAGGGACAGATCCTCTACCCTGAGTTCAAGTCCAGCACTGACAGACAAACAACAAGAACAACAACATCGCAAGGATGAGTCAGTATAGACAATAGACAAGAGGAAATGATCTCTGAGCCTAGGATCTTTGTTCACTCATAGTCAGGTGATCAACGACAGTCAGGTGATTACTGGTATGATTCAGGCAGGTGATGGGAAAGCTGGGAGGGGCTAGTCTGTGGGCAGATTTAATCCTGATCACAACTCAAGCAAGAGATAATTCTTGTCATCTCAGCTTTGAGCAAAGTGTGAATTGGAAGAACTCAGTCCAGAAGAGTCTAAGAATAAACACAAGTTTCTATTCCAAAAACAAAAGCAAACACAGAGAGGACAAGGCTTAAGTGGTAAAGTACCAGCCCAACATCAGGCCTGACAAATTACAAATAAAAAAAGTATAGGATGATAACCTGTTAAGAAATATGAACTCAGCTACTTTTGAAGACCCATAAGATACAGTGGATAATGTCAGTAATATGGCCTACAGTCCTGTGGAAAAGTAATAAACGCACAGTTCCATTATAAAACATACACAGAATTAAAAAACAAAACAAAACAAAATAAAACAAACACAATAAACTTTTCCAATCCTGGACAAACCTACGTTGCACCTAACCCAAATAACCTAACCAAATTGTAAGAAGTAGGTCCTTGAAAGAGGAAGTGAAAGGTGTGGTGGACAGGATGTAAATTCCAACTCCTATTGATATGTAAATCAGCTTCCCTAAGCAACCAATCAGAGACTTCCTTTCCTGGGCCCACCCTCTTTCAGTATAAATAGAGTGGAATTCTGAGACTCAGGCATTGCTGAAGATCCTACATCAGCAGGCTGGAGGCCATTTGGAGCTTGGATACTCCAGGTGAGGATTAGAGTGAGAGAATCTACTCCTCTTTTAATTCTTCTCTCCTTGGTTTGGTGGTGTTGGTAGTGGTATTGTTTTGTCGGTTGCAGGGATTGAACCCAGTGGTAGGGCAGTGTTGCTGGGTCACTTTGTGCTCAAGACTGGGCATTGTCCCTGGGCCACTTTGTGGTCAAAGCTAGTGCTTTTAGCACTTGAGCCACAGCCTACTTGTGATTTTGGAGTGGTTAATTGGAGATAAGAATCTGTGTCAGGGGGACTTTTGTGGCCGAGGCGGTTTCAAAGCTTGATCCTTAGCTCTCAACCTCTTGAGTAGCTAGGCTTCTATGGGTGAGCCACCAGCACCTCATTAGATTCTAGGAATGATGGACCCTGACACTGCCCAGGCCTTCCAGAAGGAATTGAGATGTGCCATCTGTATAAATACTTTTATAGAGCCAGTCACCTTAGAGTGCGGGCACAGTTTTTGTCGACCTTGTCTCTGCCTCAGCTGGGAAGAGACCCAGATTCCAGCCAGGTGCCCTGTGTGCAGGGGACCCTGCCAGCAGAGAGACCTCAAAACCAACGTGGTTCTGAGGAGCCTGGTGGCCATTGCCAGAAGAGCCAGCCTCAGGCATTTTCTGAGCTCTGAGGAATACATGTGTGGGACACACAGGGAGACAAAGCAGATGTTCTGTGAGGTAGACAGGGCCCTGCTCTGTAGGAGCTGCTCCCAGTCTCAGGAGCACAGGGCTCACAAACACCATCCCATAGATACGGCTGCTGAGGAGCAGAGGGAGATGATTTCAAAGCAGATGCATGCTGTATGGGAAAAGACTCAAGAAAACCAGCACAATTTACAGGAGAATAGGAGACTCATCAACCGATGGATTTGGTATGTGAAGCTATCCCGAGGCATAACTAAGGATGTTTTTAGAGTGCTGTTTTTAGAGCTGGGTGTCCAGGAGGAGGAAAGACACCATTCCCAGCTACTGATCAATGAAGAAAGAGCCATGTTACTGCAACTCAGAGAAAGGGAAACCCAAATGCTTCAGAAGAAGCATCAGCTCAGGAATATGTATCAGGAGCTGATCAAAACATACCAGAAGCCAGATGTGGAACTGCTTCAGGATGTAGAGTTGATCCTAGAAAGCTGTGAGTCAGTCTTGTTCTTCCTGCCTCTTCCTCTGAGGCCAGAGCTCAGTGGCCCTCCCATTCCTGGACTGATAGAGAGGCTCACCCAGCACCGGGTGGAGATTGCCTTCAATGACGCTACAGAGAATCAAGATCTTGGGAGTTGTGTTGGACACGACAATCCCTATGCAGTTTTGAATTCTGAAGAGTCCTTCCACTTTACTGCTTTTGGACACCAAGTCTTCAGCTCTGGGAAACATTACTGGGAGGTTAGTGTGGATGACTCTTCCACCTGGGCCCTGGGAGTTATTAGGGATTCCTCCATAGGGAGCAACCTCACTGAATCTGAGGATCTTTTCCTCCTTTGTTTGTGAAAGAGAATACACTTTCCACCATTTTTACCACATCCCCACTGCTGCCTCACTATGTAGAGAAGCCTCTGGGCCGGGTTGGTGTGTTTCTTAATCTTGACGATGGCAGTGTGAGTTTTTGGAATGTGGCTAAGAGTTCCCTTATCTGGAGATACCCCACTGGTGCTGTCCAATTTCCTGTCAGGCCCCATTTTTTCAGTGGTAGCCTGGTGTCCTAAGTGAAGAGACTCTCTATGGGTTAGGAACTCTATGGCAGAGAACCTTTCTCAAATGAGGCAAACCACTAATACTGTACTAATTTGAATTTCTCGGTGCAGTAATCCCATTTTTTCATGAAATATGTTGGTAATAATAAAATGTAAAATGTAGAAACCAATACTAAATGAAGATAAGATAAAGTAGCAACAATGTAACAAGAGAGCAAATAAATATTTAAAAATTGCTATACAAATAAACCCATGCAAAACTGAATCCCCAGTGACTACTTTTCACCCTGAAAGGAGTTGGAGCTCAGAATAACAATAAAAAACAACACTTAAAGCAGTGGGCACTGTTGTTTTACCAGTAATCCTTGCTACTCAGCAGGCTGAGTTCTGAGGATAATGCATAGCCAGGACGAAGAGAAAAATCCAAGCGACTCTTATCTCCAATTAACCACCAAAGTGGAGTTGTGGTTACGTGGTAGAAGAAAAAAAATCCCGCAAGAACAGGGCTCATGCCCTAAGTTCAAGCCCCAGGAACAGCTAGAACAAAAAAGCAGTACTAGTTTCAGTGACACAAAGTTCTAGAGCAGCCTTTTTATTAATAGGTCCTGTTATCCATCCTGGGAGGAAAAAAAACAAACACCTCTCTCCTCGAGCATAGGGGTGTTTACACTTTCTATTAGATTGGATTCTTTAACTTTCAGTATCATTTCCTAAACAAGGGGGGAAAAAAACGTATACTCAGAGAAAGAGCTGTTAATAATGGAGAAGACTGAAAATGCATGGTTGAACACTAAAGCTGAAGGCATGTCTTTAAATAGAAGAAGTAAGTCATCTTTTGGGGGTCTACAAATGAACAGAATACTATGGTAGGCTAAGAGATTCACAATAATAACTATGGCAAAGCTTAATTTATATATTAGGCATACTGAGAAGTTAACAAGAGATACCAATTGTGACAATATAACAGGATGCTGTGCAGCTGTGATGGCTCTTTTTGGATACTTAACTGTAGTTCTTTCATCCCCTGTGAAATTATCATATGGAGTTAAAAAAATGCTTACTTTTGGTGCTGGGAAAGTGGCTCAGTGGTAGAGCATTCCCTTGCATGCATGAGGCCCTGGGTTTGATTCCTCAGCACCACATAAGCAGACAAAAAGCCGTAAGTGGTGCTATGGCTCAAGTGGTAGGTACTAGCCTTGAGCTGAAGAGCTGAGGAACAGCACCCAGGATCAGATTTCAGGCCTCACGACCGGATGCCCCTCCAAAAAAAAAAAAGCTTACTTTTTTGTTTCCCTTTCACTCTAGATACTTAATTGTTGTGTGTTCATCCCTTCTGTAATTATCTTATTGATTATGAAAAAAACTATTACCTTCTGATTCAATGATATGTATGTAGTGTTAGACTGCTACTTCCCTGTTGGCAATTCAGATATAGGAGGGTTTGCTTTCAAAGCTCATGGTTCAACAAACAAGAACAGAACACTTTCAAGATCCTGGAATGTGGAAGCTTATGTCATCGATTCTACAGAACTTACTACCCTAAAAATATCATCCTAGATAATTTTCTAATGTTTATAGTGAATAGAGTATTAACAGTGTGCTCTTATAAAACACACACACACACACACACACACACACACACACACACACACACACACACACGAGCATTAGTAGGTTCTCTTATCAGTTTATCTTATATATATTAATTTACCATTTCATTTTAATATAAGCTTAGTCATATATGGTGTTTATTAGCCTTTTGATCCAACATAAAGCTCAGGAGAGTGCATAGATCCTTAGTTTAAGCCCCTGGACTATTTCAGAAAAAAAATTAAAATGGGTAAGTCACAATAGAAAATAGAATTGGAGGAAGTAATCTCAGATCCAGGGATCCTTTTCTGACACACAGTTAGGTGATGGACATTCAGGTGATTACTGGGTTCAGACTGGTGAAGGAGATGGGCGTAGGGGGTAGGTTCCATGTAGACTTAACAATGATCACATCTCATCCAATAGCTAGTCAAGTTGGCATCTGTCTGTCATCTCAGCTATGTACAAAGCTTTGATAGGAAGATCTCAATCCAGGAAAGCCTAAGCATAAACACAAGATCATATTCCAAAAATAAGCTAAAAAATGGTATGTTGTATACAGTTCTGGTACTGTACTGTTGAATTCATACCATTTGCTTAAACTCTGCAAACCAATTTATTTAACACTAAATTAATCTATAACAATGCAATGATGTTGGTCCAGTTTTTCAATTTAGAAAACCATTGGCAGGTGTTAATAAACATAAGGTGGTGCTGAGTTTATTAAAAGAATGTTTGTGTGGTCATGTTTCACTGTATAAATGTGAGTATAGAGAATTCAGTGCAGTCTTGGTTTATCTTCCCACACGTGATTTTTAGGGTGACTTCACCTTCCTATTATAGGATTAAAAGTAGTATTTGTCACTTTGACCACTTTTGGTAGTTTTTGACTGTTGTACTGTGCACTGTTGCTTTTATTTTTCTCTCATTTCCAGAAAAAAAAGATAAATCACTTGCTGTAATCATGTTGTAATACCCTGGCTTATACATTTAAATTTCTACTGTTTATTTCTGTGATATCTATGTTACATTCAGACATCATTCTGACATTTTATCTAATCATACAAACATATACTATTCCATCTTTCTTTGCATTATCTTTCTTTGCATCTATCTTTGCATTAGTAATTAGTAATATCCTAGATACTGTGTTGCTCATTTCAGAACTTCATGATTATTTTTACTACTGGCATAATTAATGCCATTGACAAAAGAACTCAATAAATTAGATGTAGTCAAAATTTTCTACCTTATATATCTAGAAGCACCAACAAAACTACTTTATTCTTGTTTGTGTTTTAAATTTCTGGCCTATATTGTTATAGATCTATATTTTTTTATTGTATTTTATTTATCTATTCATTATTTATTTTTGTTTAATTAATTATTTTTTGCTAGTTTTTAAAATATTTTATTTGAATAGTTGAAGAAAGGAGCTGCCATTCATTAAAGTAGTTTGTGAATACAATGCATCTTGATCACTTTAATCCATTTTTAACATTTCCATTCATCTCTCCCAAACACTTATTCTCTGATTTTTCTTAATTTTGTAGCATATGCATTGATTTTTTTTTACTTGCTCCTGCTTTCTACCACTTTGCTATATTATATGTCTACTTTCATGGTAGAACACTTTTGCTGGTTAAAGATGATCTAGTATCCCTTTGAAAAATCATTTTATGTGTAATTGAACAATGTTATATTTGTTAAATTAATTCTATAAAATTTAGGGATTCTTTGAATTCTGAAAGTGTATTCAATCTTCATCACCTTGGAATATTCTCAAATATTCATCATTCATAAAGAAATCTCATACCTGTCTGCAGCTATTCTGAATTCTCCTTAGACTTCCAACCCCAAAGAAACTAATGTCATGCCTGATTTTGATAATTCAAAATTTCATTAAAATCAAATCATTTTATGTGTTATTTTGTGTCTGTTTCTTTCCATCTAGTCTGTTGTCAGTGTTTCCACTAATATCAATTCTCTATTTCTCTTTTTTACTTGATAATGGGCTATTTCATGAGGATAAAATGTTTTGTGAACTGTTTTCCTATTGGTCAGCGTGAATTTTTTTTTCAGTTCTTTGGCTGTCATGGATAATATTGCTGTTTTATACTTAAGTGTATAAAAATTATAGACAAAGTTTCTAGGCTGTACAAAGTTTCTAGGCTGTTTGGTATTTTTGTAACTAACTTTGTGAGGAACTTTTACACTAATTTCCAAGATGAATGTGCTATTTTACAATGTATGAGAGCTTCAATTTCTTTACATCCTTGTCAAACCTTCTAATGCACATCTTTTACCCATTCTGGTGAGTATGAAATGACATCTCATTTCTATTTTATAAGTGATTTTACAGGTGCTAATGCTTTTGTCTGTTTACACATTGTTCGATTAAGAAATTTCAAATCAAATTCTTGATCAATTAATTGGGTTACTGATCCATTTTTTCCCTTTTTCTCCAATTCTTTTGTTTTGGAATAGGAATGTTTACACCATGTTATTATATATTGAAGATATGGTGCTCCTCATCCTCTCTGTCAACCTTTTCCTCTTCTTCCTTTCTCTTCTTTCTCCTCATTGTTGCTCTTTCTATATTTCCTTTTTTTCCTCTTCCTCTTCTTCCTTCTTCTTACTCCACCTCTTTGTTTCCTCTTCTTCTTCTCTTCCTCACTTCCTCTTCTTTATTGGACCAAAGCTTCATACTGTCCTAGTAAACACTCTACCACTTAAAACTGGACCATCCTCGTTTTTTTTTTTTTTTCACATAGGGTCTAGTGCTTTTACTCAGGCTTCCCTAGAATTGTGATCCTACTGTCTTCACTCTGAGTAGCTTTAATTAAAGGCATGTGCCTTTATACTTGGCATATAATTGGTTTTTCTTTTTTTAAAAAAAATACATTTACTTTTTTTTGTTGGTAATGGGGCCTGAACTCAGCCTGGGCACGGTCCCTCAGCATTTCAGCTCAAACTATCACTCTACCACTTGAGCCACAGTGCCCACTTCTAGCTTTTTCTACTTATGTGGTGCTGAGGAATTGAACTCAGGGCCTCATGCATGCAAGTCAAGTACTCTACCACTGAGCCACCTTTCCAGCCCTATTTTGTTTTATTTTCATGGCAACTCTCAGCTAAGAATTTTCTTTGAGTCTCTGTGGACATTTTGAAGCTGGAATTTTGAATGGTGTTGGAAGTCAAAGCTACAAAGAGTTTTGGAGAGAGGCAATGCATTCTGTTAGCTCTCCATTTATGCTAGTGTCTGAACATGAATGTAGGTCTTTTGGAGACAAAAGTGGAGTGTTTTTGTATAAGTAGATGTGTTTGGGTGCTGCGTTCAAGTGAAATGGTTAAGTCATATTGTAATTTTGATTGGATTGAAAAATATGCAGGAGAGCAATAACATACACAACTAGGTGTATGGGCGACTGAGTTCACAGAGAAATTTAGCTAAAGTGGAAAAACACATGCTGATTGTGCACTATCCTGAAGTCTGAGAACTTAGAATCAAAGGAGGGAAAATGAGAAACACACTTGTTCCGGAGTTCTCTCTCTGCTCCGATATCACCATCATGTGTTACTCTTGGCTACTGTCTCTCAACCAAGATCAACTAAAACTCTGAACCATGAAGCAATATAGCCTTCCCTTCTTTTTTCTTTTTTATGTGCATTGTTAATTTTTTATTATTGTGAAAATACTATGCAGACAGGTTAAAATTACATGGTCAAGATAATGAGTACATTTTTTATCAAGCATTGTAACTTTCTCCTTTGTTTCCCCTTCATAGCCCTTCCCATCTCACCCCACCTCCCCCACCGAATCCTCCTTCCCCCCTCCCCAAAGTGGTAAAGTTCGTTTTTCGACATAAGGACATGTACATCTCATTGTTGCAGTGGGTCCACTAGTATCCCTATTTAAACGATTTGCTTTTTACCCTTCCCCTCCACAAGTTATACCAACATCAAATACAGTGAAAGCAGGGGTTATAGTGGGGGGGCTGGGTGGAGGGACATACAAAGCAACAAAGAAACCAACCCCCCTTCCTGCAGGCATGCTTCCTTGAAGCTCTTTGTCTAACACGATCTCTCACACAGCCTCTGCAGAAGGTTGCATGGCACCTACTGGCCACATAAAGATGGCCACTCAGCTGGAGATACCAGGAACCACTGGAAGTGCAGAAACTTAAGCATTTGACCTTGTTTCTCTGGCTAGAGACTATTCATTGTATTTGCAGCACCTTATTCTGTTGCCGATGTCAAATCAGAAGCCATCTATCCACCACAGGCAGCTTTATTAGATGTTCAAATTGGTTATGGAAGTGTCCCACCCACCTGCGCCGGCCTCTCTTTCCTGAACCCAGCTAAGGACTCCTTGCAGACACATCCTCATGGCTGCTTTGCCTGCTGTGATCTCTGCTCCTTTCCAAATGCTTGCTTTGGCAGCTTCCCCTCCATTGTGCCTGTACTTCTTGGACTGGGTTCCCATGGTGGTTGGATATTGAGCTGCTTCTTAGAGGAGGAAACAAGGGTTGTTGTGTACAATAGCAGGCCTGAACTGGCCTGGAGGCAGGACAGACGCTGTCTCAGGTTGGACTTGTCAGGGCACAGTGCAGGCATCCTGCCACTGGGCCCTGGGTCACTGTGGTGAGCAGCAGTCACATATGGCACCAACCGCCCTTTTTGGCTTTACAAAGGGCTGCTCTCTGCTAATAAACGAGTTTTTCTTCCTGCTTGATTTGGCTCCCTGCTGTTTCTGATTGTCTCCCGGGATAAGGGAGGCTAGGGAATGGGTGAGCACTGCATTGACCTTCCCTCGTGCCCTGTCCATCTTTCATGGGACAGATGAAGTCCCAACACCAAGGTATATCTTTTCCAGTTCTTGGGTTGAACTCAAGGCCTGGGCACTGTATGTAGCACTCTACTACTTGAGCCACAGTCCCAATTCTGGCTTATTCTGTGTATGTGCTACTGAGAAATTGTACCCAGGGCTTCTTGCATGATACACAAGCACTCTCTCAATAATCCACATTCCCAGACCTCTCATCTTTTTCTTAATGGTAGTTTTTTTTTTACATCAGTATGCTGCCATTTTACATCCCCAAGTTTAATTTTCTGAATACTGGTTATTTCTACGAAACCTGATCTTCTCTTCTCCTGCCTGGTTTCTTACTGTTCCTTCATTGGCCTCATAACAAAATCTAAATAAAGGCTGCTGAGAGCGTCAGTGTATCATATAAGTACCCAGGCCTGGAACCCTGGAAGGGAAAAGCCATGGACCTGAAATGAAGAGAATGAGGCAGTGTACACAAGGAGCATATCTGAAAAACAAATGAGTAAATAAAAGGAGAAGCTTTGCATAAGGTCTGTTTGCATTCAGGGAGGTAGTATGCAGAATAAGTAAGTAGGGCACTGAAAATTTTTTGTGGCATTCTAGTGCTTAAACTCAGGGCCCGATGCATTCCTCAGCTGTTTTCCCCAAGGCTGAGGATTTACCACTGCGACAGCTCCACTTCCAGCCATCTGGTCATTAATTGGACATAAGCGCCTCCCAGGCTTTCCTTCCTGGTCAGGACTGTGAATCCTGCTCGTCTTTCTCTCTTAAAGCTGGAGCTCTACTCTCTGGACCACTGTTCCACTTCTGGTTTTCTGGTGGTTTATTGGAGATAAGAGTCTCACAGAATTCCTGCTCCGGCTGAATTTGAACGGCAATCTCGTGAACAGGAATCAAGCGGCTTTCTTCAGGAATTCACCAAGGAGACCCTCCACACAAACCCTTAGTCTAAATCTCAAGAGGCACTAGAGAAAAAGAGATACATGAAGACGCGTCTAGTTTGTTCTAGATACTTAACGTTGGAGACACACAACACTCATAATTATTAGATCATTTTATAGGAGCAATGAAGACAGTTTGAGGATCGCTCCAGCTTTTGGGCCTCTCATCTTGAGACAACAGATTCACTGCAGCTCAATGCTAAGTGACAGAACTGGGGTGTCCTGTGGATATTTGCTCCCAAATCCTGTGACACTCATTTCTAACTTTTGGCTTCAAACCTGTGACTGAGAGGAGAAGATGAGGAAAGAAAATCCTTCTCAGAGAAAACAGCTATAAAGAATATTGGGTAGTTAATTTATAAATTCAAACCTTTGGAATGACCTGATAAGAAGTCAGATTGTCCAGATTAAAAAATGAAGAAGAAAAGAAAGAAGGTGCCAGTGGCTGAGGTGTAGAGAATCTGAGTTTGAATCCAGCCAGCATAGCAAAATCCATGACACTGTTATTTCTAAGAGATCACAGAAAAACCCAGAAGAGTGGCTGTGATTCAACGTTAATGCACTACCCTTGAGCAAAAGGAGCTCAGGGACAATGCCTAGGCTCATAGTTCAACACCAGGAACTGCCTCCTCAAAAAAAGTCTGTATCTCCATGTTTTTGGGTATGTATGGATGTATTCCTATAGGTGAAGCTGAAGAGTAGTTATGATGAAAGGCACCAAGCTAGGAAATTTGTATTCAATAAAATGATTTAGTAACAGAGACTGCTTTCATGACAATGCATAATCCAGGGATCCCCTCACTGTTCCCAGTGTAGCCTGAGGGTTTCTCTGCATCCCAGGCCTGCTGGAAGAAGTCTCTCTCATTGTCTGGACAGGCAGACAAAAGGCCTCACTCCTGTACAGCTGTGTAACAACTCCATCTGGGTCAGATAGTGAGGATGATTTTGGGCGGGCTCTGAAGGTCAGGAGAAAAAGGTCTCTTTGTACCCCAAACTATCTCTCTCCCCAGTGCTCTGGTTTGATAGGAAGCCTTCATTTGTGCCACCTCCTGTGGCAGGCCAAGTCCTGTGCATTTATCCTTCCTTTGTGAGACTATATTCCGGTGTTCAGATACAGTGCTCAAGAGTCCTACTGGCAGGGGCTAAGAAGGTGGCTCAGTGGTAGAGTGCTTGCCTTGCATGCATGAGGCCCTGGGTTCGATTCCTCAGCACCACATAAGCAGAAAAACAAAAAAAAACTTATGGAAGTGGTGCTGTAGCTCAAGTGGTAGAGCGCTCACTTGAGCTGAAGAGCTGAGGGACAGCGCCCAGGCCCAGAGTTCAAGCCCCACGACCGACAAAAAAAAAGAGTCCTACTGGCAGACAACTAGGGCACTGAACTTAAATGTTTCATCACCTGTGATGATGGGCCTATGATGCCTTTCCTAGGTTTCTGGAAGCTTGGGAAATCCAAGCACATATCTGGTATCACAAAGCTTCCTGTCATCTAGGGCTGGTGAATCTCATCAGGTTTTGAAACATTTGACCTCTCCTAGTTAGGCCCTGGGTGGCTAGGTTTTGGGGTTGAACACAGGGTCAGGGTGCTGACCATGAGCTCAGTGCAGAAGCCCAGTGTTTTACCATTTTGGGTAGCAGCATCACTTTTAGTCTATCTCTCTCTCTCTATCTGTGCATGTGTGTGTGTGTGTGTGTGTGTGTGTATATATATATATATATATATATATATATATATATATATATATATCTTTACAGAGTGCCAGAGATGTCTATCAATTTTTCAATTATATAGACTACATTCCTACCAATTCTTGGGTATTCATTATGCCTCCATGTAATTGATGTTATTATTTTTATCTTCAATAAACTACTAAGTAAATCAGTGTCCTGAAATTATTGAGTCCCTGTGAGAAATAGTATTCTTTTAATGTTTCATAAGATATTAAATAAAATCAATCAACTGACTGAAATCATGAAGTCTAATTGTGTACAAGTATCATTCATGAGTATGTCATTCAACTTTGATATCGATAACATTCCATCATTTTTCCTGTGGATGGGAACGAATTTCTTAGGATCTCCCACCATCTGGAAGTGGCATGACGATATTCGAAATGTAGGCTTATGTTGCCGTATGGGACAATGGCTTCTCCAATAGCCCTCAATTAAAAAAGTATATTTAGTTCCTTGGTTTGCAATTCATAACATTTTTTCTGCCATTTTTCTTTTGAACTCAAGGTCTGGGTATATATGCAGCACCGTGACGGAAGGGATTCTGAACATGCTTGAAGACAAGAAAGTCAAGCCTGTTCCCAAGGCCTGAATTCAAGCCTAAGAGCTGGGAAATATACTCTTTATATCCATTTTAAAGATAGGATTTATACTTCCATACACATAGTCAGTCCATATTTTGTTGGGTGTGGTTATTCATGTTATTTCTTGTTTTATTTATTGATTTACCATTTATTTCATTGACTCCGATGACCCCTCTAACATTTATTACATTGTTCACATATTATCACAGCATCCAGATTTGTAAATATGTTCTCCATCATGCCTGACTCCCAGGACTTTCACAGAAAAGGAAACATTAAATTTTTGGCAGTGCTGGGATGTGAACTCAGGGTTTAGCAAGCCCAATTCATGAATGGATGAGTGTCAGCATGGCAGCCTTTAGGCAATGAAGCTGTGAAGTGGTTCCAAGGTGCTGAGATCCAGTCCCAGGTTTGGCCAAAACAGTGATGCATGTATAGGCAGAGTGTGGTATACAAATAAATATATATTAGTAAGGAGCACAAGAGCCATCTATCTATGATTGAATGGCACCTACTACATTCCTACTAACTCTTAAGCATTTATTTTATCGCCATTGAAGTAATATTATTCTTTTCATGCATAATAACCTATTAATTAAGTTCAATCAGCATCCTAGGATTATTGCATCCAATTTTAGACTAGACCGAAGCATGAACTACTCTTTCAATTGGTATTCCTATGCATAGGAACTAGTCTTTTGTGATCTCTTGTCACTGGTAGATGTCAGTACTGGGATTTGTACCCGGGGCCTATGTTCACAGGTTGGCCTATGGATTCCCTGATAGCAAGCCAGCCTTCAGGTATGGCAGTTCAGGTCCACTTTGCAGCCATGTTATTCAGACCCAGGATGGTCACTGTGCAAAGAAAAAAATGTAAAACCCTCAGCCCTCTGCAGCTTGCCACTTTTTGTGCTATGCTACGTTTTTTTTTTCTTCCTGAAAGCCCTCTGGGCCTAGGATCCCTGGATTGACTATGGGTCCGAGGGTGCCCCACCCTAGGGCGATTGAAGCTGAGGCAGATTTGCCATGACCTGAGTTCAAGCCCCGTGTTGGCAAAATAAAGAATAAATAAAAAAATAATTAATTATTTAACTAAATTAAAAAAGAAACAAAGCCCTTGTTTTGAATTTCTACCAGTTTTCTTTCCTAACCTGGGATTTGAACTTAGGGTCTTGGTAAATATGTAGCAATGTGAGGGAAAGTGAAGATTTGCCACTACTTGAGTTCAAACCTCATGCAAATCCAAAAATAAAAATTAAGTCACTGAGCTCAGCATGGGGAGTAGTTGTGGAGATGGGAGGGAAGGAATGGTAGGGGGAAAACAAAGGAGGATGCAACAATGCTCAATAGGAAATGTACTCATTAGCATGCTCATTTAAATGTAACCCCTCTGTACAACATTTTTACAATAAAAAAATGAAAAAAGTAGTGCTCAGACAAGCATTTTGGGGGTAAAAGAAAGGTGTCTGAATCGATGTACAAAATTCTACAGTGTGTTTTTTTAAAATGTTCATTATGTAACTGAATAAACATAACTGCTTCCATTAAAAAAATTAAGTCACTGTCTTGGAACTGGGGCCAGTATTTCCATCATTGCTGGTATTGATCTCACCATCCAGGTAACTTTTTTGCACCATGGGTGAAGGCAAAGCTCACTGTCTTTGAGGAAAAAAATTCAGGCTAGAGTTCCCAGCATCTGAATGAAGGCCCTGCAATGGAAAAACTATTTCTATATATGTGTAATATATGATATATATTTACATAAGTATGTTTATTACATATACTATATTATATATTATATCATATATAATATATGTTTATTACATATATTATAATTTTTATTTTGATTTTGTATTTTATTTTTTACTTTTCATTTACTTATTGTTTATTGTATTTAGTATTATTATACACATAATATTTAGTACATGTTGTATATCTATTATAAATTTATACACAATAATTTAAGACCTTGACTGGTTTTTCATTAATATTTTATTAAGTGTTGAAACATGATACATAATTAAATGGAAGCATTTGTCACAGTCTTCACATGTTTAGACTCTCTTCCAAGTATGAACTTTGTCTTCTTTATCTTTAGAACCTTCCTATAGGAATTTTTTAGATGATTTATACTCACAAGCCTTTTCTTGGGGATAGTCAAGTTGAAGAACAAATTTGTAAGGGTGGGGCTAGAAATGTGGCCTAGTGGTAGAGAGCTGGCTCAGCATGCATGAATGGTAAGGTTTGAATCCTCAGTGCCACATACTCAGAAAAAGCCAGAAGCTGTAGAGTGGCTCAAGTGGTACAGCGCTAGGCTTGAGAAAACGGAGCTCAGAGACAGTACCTAGGTCCTTAGTTCAAGCCCCAGGTCTGGCAAAAACAAGAGGCCAGATGCCTGTGGCTCATAACAGGAACCTTAGCTTTTCAAGAGGCTGAGATCTGAAGACCACAGTTCAAAGACAGCTTAGGCAAGGAAAACCTGTTAGACTCTTATCTCCAATGAACCACAAAAAGACCACATGTGGTCCTGTGGGTCAAGTGGTAGAGTGTTCACCTTGAGCACAAGGACAGTGCTCATGCTTGAGTTTGAGACACAAAACTGGAAAAATTGAGGGTAAAGCAAAGTCCTTTTCCCTTTTGCTAATTGGAATATACTCTGGAAAAATGATTGTTCACATACATCAGAATTGGAGTTAGAGCTCAAGGTTCAAGTGTAGTCCATCCATATGCACAGCCTCTCAGACTCTAGCATTATAAACTTGTGTCCTACGGTTCTGAAAGGTCCAATGTTGAAAGGCCTAATATGCTGCCCAAGCCCTTTGTGATACGCAGTTGACTTGTAATGCCAAAGTTATTACAGTTCTGAACCTAGGAGAGCACCAGTAGCTCATGCCCATCACCCTAGCTCAGGAGGCTGAAGTCTGAGGATCACAGGATGAAGCTAGCCAGGGCTGGAAAGTCTATGACACTCTGACTTCTACTGCTGAAAGGTCAGATATTCAAGAGCTTCCTGTGTCTCCCTTGGTAATGAGAAGTTGCTTGCACTCTAAATTTTCTTAGAGTTCTTGAGTTATAAAAGCAGGAAATAAACATCATTGACCAATCCTGGGTTCAAATGAAGTTCTCAGCTTCCAAGCCCTAGTCCTGTTAGCAGGAAGAACTCCAGTGTAACAATATTTGAAGGCAGAAAACAGTTTCAAAAGCCAAACTAGGCAAAGAGACCTAGGCCTACAGGATTAGGAGGCAGAATGTACACACTCAACAGGGAAGTGAGCTGCAAAACCACTTCATTCCAGACGCGGCCAGCAATGAGGGAAACCTGAAACATTTGTCAGAGTTACACCAGGGTCAGGATTTTCTCAGCTTCTTCAAACAATGACTAATTAACCTTCCTTCCTCAGGTGAAGGGAACCTCAGGCTATCTTCAGGTTAACAATAGAGAGCCTTGCTCTTTGGTTTTAGGGAGTGGGTTTTTGACTCTCCATCTGTCAGATTTGAAGGCCCTTCTTCTACCTCTGCCAGTCCATTCACCTTCCTTCATTCTCCACATCATTAATGTAAATCCCCAGCCCAAGGAGAGGCAGGGCCCTTTCTTTTCTGACTCCAAATACCTGAGTTATAACCTGGCTCTTCCCTCTTGACTCTGGGGCCCTCGGCTGCCTGAGAAGTGGGAGACAGTCTTCCTGCTCTGTGGTTGTGTGAAGACCATGTTGGTGTCCTGGCACACTGCAGAAGGCCTCATGACTGGGGAGTGTTCCCTTCTTTCCTCCTGACATCCAAGACCAATTCTGGCTTTTTCTTGAATGTGCTACTGAGGAATCAAACCCAGGGCTTCTTGCATACTAGACAAGCACTCTCTCACTAATCCACATTCCCAGCCCCCTCGTCCTTTTCTTAATGGTTGTTTTTACATAAGTATGCTACCATTTTATGTCTCCAATTTTAGTTTTCTGAATACTGGTTACTTCTAAGAAACCTGATCTTCTCTTCCCCTGCCTGGTTTGTGACTGTTCCTGCATTGGCCTCATAATAAAATGTAAATAAAGGCTGCTGTGGGTGACCTGCTTCAGGTAGATGGCTGCACAGATTGTTGTGTATATCTGTTTGTTAACACTCCTGGACCTTGAACTCAAGATCTGGGCATAGTCCTTGAGCTGCTTTACTTAAGGCTAGCCCTCTAACACTGGAGTCATATGGCTATACTTCTGGCTTTGTTACACTGAAGTTGGACAGGGCTCTCTAGGACTTTTCTGCCTTGGGTGACTTTGACCATGATCCTCCTATCACAACCTTGTAAGTATCAAGGAGGACTTCTGAGAGCCACTGGTGCCTGCCTAATCATTGGTCTTGCTGATGTTCTTGAAAGGACCAGTGAGTTCCCTATCCTCGGGTTGAAGTGCTGGGAGCTGGACCCCATGTTTGAATCCTGGTCCTGCCACCTCCAAATGGCAGGAGATCCTAAGAAACTCATTCCTATCCATATGAATACCAATGGAATGTGATGTATGTCATGATTGAATGGGAAGTTCATAAATGATTCTCGGATAAAATTGGAAACAATTAGATTATAATACACTGATCAATTTTAATTAGTACTTTATGAAACATTTAAACAATCACATTCGTTAAATGGAGGCATAATGAAATGGGTGTCACATAGTATAGAGGTGCCATTTTTTTCTGCCAGGACTTTCTTTAGTTAACTGTTATATCCCATTTTCTGAATGTAATTTGGTATATGAAACTAGGATATATTATAAATCAATTATTCAAAGTTTTTTATCAAAAATGTTTATAGCAAAATATAGAGATAAATCCAAATTATATATATTTGAAGACAGTGCTTGGTTAGTCCTCTTCTCATATTCCCCATTCCCTTCATGAGAATAATACACATTGTAAGGTAATGCTTAGACTGTTTTGGTGAAATGGGTTGACTTTAAACCAGTGAGTTACTCTATGCTGCATTTTGTTTACTTTATATCCAGAAAATCTAAATTCTTACTTTATCATTTTCCTTAGGCTTTATACTCAGATTTAATCTCTGATGGGTGACAAATAAAGATATAAACATTTTTTAGCAGTGGCTAAATTTAGGCTGTGGAATCTAGGTACAATGCAACTCATGAAGATAGTCCTCATAAGTCATGAGACCCTGGTATCAACATGTTAATCAATGCTTACTGGTGTCATGCTAATGAGATTTTGTGTATTATAAACAGTGGTTTTTAGAATGCTTTTGGCATCAACATCATTTCATGGGTTAGGAACAGAAGAGAGACATTATACTCAGAACAAAATTTAAGGAGGCATCCAAAATTAGTTACCAAGATATACATCATGTAACATAATGTTTGAAAAATGCAAACTAAAGGAAATAATTTATGAAAAAACATGAACATTTACAATAAATACAGAATCACTATGACAGATTTTTCTTTTACCCCAGTTGCAATATGGCTTGCATGATGACTTTTCTGGTGATATGTTTAATTAGGTTTGATATTTAGTTGAAGAAGTTATGTTGTTTCATTTATTCATTTGTCAGATCAAAAATGAAATGAATTCCATGCCAGAGTCAACATCCATAATAATGTTACAAATGTATCCTGCTACTTTGCCAAAGTTTCAAATCAGCTTGAGAAACTGGGATCTTTTTTTGGATCTAAATAAATAAGTATGCAATTTTGTCAGTACTAGAAAGATTTTGACCACCGTCTGTTAAGCTATTATTTTCCAGAAAATACTTCTCTCTTTTCATGAGACTTTTAATTTCATTTATATCATGTGTTGATATTCTCCTTTAGATTACCCACATTCAGTCTTCTACACAGTGTAATTTGGAGTAGTTTAAAGTTATATACACTCATGTACACTGCTCAGATTCTATTATTTACATACTTTTTCTTGTTAAATCAGTAGGAATTCGTTCTCAATATGGATAATATTGGACTTATTCATTGCTTTTCTGAATTTGTTAAGTATGTCATGATTTTGTTATTTTATTCTTTTAAATATGTGCAGATCTCACTCCACATACAGTCACATTCATTTTAAACAATTTGATCCATTCAAGGGATTTGCTACATTAGGTTCATCTAGATGAATTTAATTACAAATTAATGCAACCATATTTCTGAGACACAGTTATCTTTATGTCTCTACTCCAAGTTAACATGTATTTGAGGTTTTTGTGCTTAAAAAAACGGAGCACAACATGTTTTTGTTCCTGGGGGACTTCTACTTTGTTGGTTGTGTTTCCAGTTGTGGTGACTTCAATATATGTGTGCATTTTATTTCAATTGTTTTGTGTCAATATTTTATTTCATATAACAGAAATTACAAAAATAGTCAATGATTTAGAATTATTCCAAATAGATTCTAAGAGAGACACTTGAAATTTTGTGACAACTGGGAATGGGCAGGTCTTCATAGTGGAGGAGATAGCAGAATAACAGACATTGTTTGACATGATTTTAATTCTTCCTCCTCTTGCCTCACTATTTCCAACGGTATTACTTCAAAGTCTTTAGTGGAAAGAAAATATTTTTGTCTGTATGAACTCAGAATTTTTTATTCAATTGGGACACATTGTACATTTATATTTCATTTTAACTCAAAAATCTTCTTTCCTTCATTTAAAATAACAGTTGTGAATTTATAGTGCTAAAGTAGCATCTAACATAGTGCTAATTTATACGAAATGGTCCAAACTATTTTCACTTCACACTATATATAATATAGAGTGTAATAATAATAATGAGTAATATAGTATGTAATAATTGCCTTTGGGGAAAGTCAATTACAGTGGGTTTTTGTGAGATACTGAGTAATAGTAAAACATATTTGATTCTTTTAAAAAATTCCTAGTTACATCTAAAAATTACTCATAGTTACAAATTAATGCTGAACAAATAACATTGTTTATTAGAAAAATCCAGAAGTTTCAATAAGCTTGTTTTTTTAAACTTGTCTTGAATATGGGCTTTGGTGGCTCATGCCTGAAATCCTAGCTACCCAAAAGTCTGAGATCTGAGGATAGTGGTTCAAAGCCAGCCTGGGCAGAAAAGTCTGTGAGACTCTTTTCACCAATATATCTCTTGAAAACTAGAAACGGCACTGTTGCTCAAGTGGTACAGTGTTATCCTTGAGCTGAAGGGCTCAGGGACAGTGCCCAGGCCCAGTGTTCAAGCCCCACGACAGGCAAAAAAAAAAAAAAATGGCATGGATTTTTACTTTATTATTTCATGATTTTTAATGTGAAAATATATACAGAGGGTTTTCAATTACATGAACAAACTAATGAGTACATTTCTTATCAAGCATTGTTGTCTCCTCCCTTGTTTCCCCTTCCCATCCCTTCCCATCTCCCTTTCTGCCACCCTCCCCCCCGCCCCCTGCGCCAAAGTTGTAAAGTTCGATTTTCGACATAATGTCTTGTACATGTCATTGTTGCAATGGGTTCACATGTATCCCAATTAGGTTTTTCCTTCCCCTCCCCAAATTATACCAAATACAGGAAAAATACAGGTTATATCTTGGGGGAGGGACATAAAAAGCAACAAAGAAATCATCTTGTAAATATGCTAGAAACAACAGCAAGAAAGAAAAACCATTTGAGTCCTTATCCTGGTGTTCATTTCACCGACCATCAACTTGTCTGAGAGATGGTGTTTATCACTGACATATACTACTTATTGCAAATAAGGGAAACCAGGGAAGCTATGTTTCTTTGGGCCTGGATTAATTCACTTAACATAATATTTTCCAAGGTTTTCATTTCCTAACAAATGGGGCAATGCCATTTTTTCTGATGGAGGCATAGTATTCCATTGTATATATATATATATATATATATATATATATATATGTGTGTGTGTGTGTGTGTGTGTGTGTGTGTGTGTATATGTATATATACATATATATATACATATATATATGTGTATATATATATATATATATATATATATACCACATTTTTGTATTGTAAAATACCGTACAGAGGAGTTACAATTACATGGGCAAGGTAACGAGTACATTTCTTATCAAGCATTGTTGCCACATTTTAATCAATCCATTCATCTACTGAGGGGCATCTGGGTTGGATCCATATCTTGGGTATGGTAAATAATACTGCAATAAACATAGTGGTGCTGGTAGCTTTAGTATGGGCTTGTTTGTGATTATTTGGTAAATGCCCAAAAGTGGGATTGCGGTGTCATAGGGGAGCTCTATATGTAGTCTTTTGAGGAACCTCCGTATTAGTTTCCAAATGGTTGAACAAGATTACAGTCCCACCGAAATCCTGTCCAGCTTCTGTTGTTATTACAGTTCTTCATTATAGCCATTCTAACTGGGGTAAGGTGGTATCTCAGTATAGTTTAGATTTGCATTTCTTTTATGGCTACGGAGGTCGAGCATTTCTTCATGTATATATTGGCTATCTTTCTTTCCTCTTCAGAGAAGTTTCTCTTTAGTCTTTAGCCCACTTATTTATAGGGGAGTTGTTTCTTTGAGGATTTGTTGTTGGGGGATTTAATTTGTTGAGTTCCAGGTATATTTTAGATATGAGACCCTTGTGCGTTGTATGGCTAGTGAAGATCTTCTCCCAATCCTTGGGCTTTTTATTGATCTTGCTAGCTCTGTCCGTTGCCATGCAGAAGCTCTGCAATTTCATGCAATTCCATTTGTCCAACCTTTCTTTGATCTGTTGTGCTTCTGGGTCTCTATTAAGAAAATTTCAGCCTGGGCCAATGACACATAAATTATCTACTAGTTAGTCCTGCAATGTTTTCAGGGTGTCTGCTTTGACTCTGAGGTCTTTCATTCATTTGGAGTTGATTCTTGTGCAGGGTGATATATATGGATCTAGCTTTAGTTTTCTACAAGTGATTAACCAATTTTGTCAGCACCATTTACAGACTAGGCTCTTTCTCCCATTTTATTTTTTAACTCCCTTATCAAAGACTAGGTGGCTATAAGTCTGTGGCTTCATTTCTGGGTTTTCAATTCTATTCCACTGGTCCTGAGGTCTGTTCTTGTGCCAGTACCAAGCTGTTTTGATTACTATGGCTTTGTAGTAGAGTTTGAAATTTGGTAATGATATTCCTCCACCACTTTCCTTTCTGTTAATGATCTTTTACGCTATTCAGAGTCTTTTATTGTTTCATAATTTTTTGTATTGCCTATTTTATTTTATTGAGGAATGAGTTTGGAATATTGATAAGCATCACATTGAATTTGTAGATAGCCTAGGGAAGTATTGCCATTTTCACGATGTTGATTCTGCCAATCCAGGAGCATCGGAGGTTTTTCCACTTTCTAAGTTCCATTTTTATTTCCTTTTTTAGGTTTTTAAAGTTTGCATCATAAAGATCCTCTCATAAAATACCTAGGTATTTTATTTTTTATTGGTTATTATGAATTGAGTTGTTTTCCTGATTTCAGCCATGCTTTTCTCATTGTTGGCACACAGAAAAGCCATTGATTTTTTGATAGTTAATTTTTCCCCTGCTACTTTGCCAAAGTTTTGAATCAGCATGAATAATTTCGGAGTGGAGTTGGTGGGATTATTTAAATACAACATCATGTCATCTGCATATAGGGAGAGTTTTACATCATCTTTCCCTATTTGGAGCCCTTTTATGTTTGCATCTTGTCTTTTGCTGTAGCTAGGCATTCTATTACTGAGTTGAAGAGAAGTGGAGAGAGTGGACATCCTTGTCTCGTTCCTGAGTTCAGAGGAAATGGCTTTAGTTTTTCACCATTAACTATAATGCTGGCTACAGGTTTGTCATATACAGCCTTTATTGTATTGAGGAATGTTGACTGGATTCATAGTTTTTACAGAGCTTTCATCACAAAAGGATGTAGGATTTTGTCAGTGCTTTTTCTGCATCTATTGAGATAACCATGTGGTTCTTATCCTTGCTCTTGTTGATGTGATGAATTTTATTAATTGATTTGCATATATTGAACCAGCTTTGCATCCCTGAAATGAATGCTGTTTGATCATTGTGTATGATTTTTTGGATGAATTGTTGACATTGATTGGCCCAAATTTTGTTGAGGTGTTTTGCATCAATGTTCATCAAAGAAATGGGTCTACAGTTTTTTTTCCTTGATGAGTCCCTGCCTGGTTTTGGGATAAGGGTTCTGATGGAATCATAGAATGAATTCTGTAATGAACTTTCTCTTTCAATTTCATTGAAGAGTTGGAGGAGTATTGGTGTGAGCTCTATGTTGAAAGCCTTATATATTTCCGCTGTGAATCCATCTGGTCCTGGGATTTTCTTAGATGGGAAGACTCATTGTTGTTTCTATTTCTATGCTTGATATGGGCATGTTAAGTTGATTTAACTCATCTTGTTTATTTCGGCATGTTAAGATTTGCTAGGAAAAGCTACATTTCTGCCAGGTTCTCAAAGTTATTCGCATAATGGTTTGAAAAGTATTCCCTTATAATTTTTTGAATCTTGGTTGTTTTTGTGATGATGTTTCCATTCGCATCTCTGAGTTGATTTTTTTTTTTAAATTTGGGTGAGTTCTTTTCTTTTTCTGATAAGATTTGCTTAAAGTTCAGTCAATTTTGTGAATTTTTTCGAAGTAACAACTTTTTGTTTTGTTGATTCTTTCTATGATGTTTTTGGTTTCTAATTCATTTAATTCTTATTTAATTTTAACTATTACTTTCCATCTACTGGATTAGGGTTTATCTTGCTGATCTTTTTCAAGGAGTTCAGATGTCTTATTAAATTGTTGGTTTCAGATCTCTCCAATTTGTTGTTGTACGACCGCTAAGCTATAAACTTGCCTGTGAGTACTGCCTTTGCTGTGTCCCAAAGAAGCTGGTAATTTTTGTGTTTATTTTTTTTAATATCATGAACATTTGCATTTCTTTTCTAATCTCTTCCATGACTCATTGGTGATTGAACAGTGTGTTGTTCAGCCTCCATGTTGTACAGGACTTCCTTTGTTGGCTTTTAGTGTTGAGTTCTAATTTTATTCCCTTGGATGCTGTTTCTTGGCTTTTACTGTGGTCTTGTTGGTTTCCTATGTGTAGGACACTTTTGTCTTTTGTAGGGCAGGTTTGGTGGCAATATATTGTTTCAATTTTTCTTTGCTATGGGAGGTTTTTCGTTCACCTCCAGTTATAAAGGACAGTTTATCTGGGTATAGTATTCTTGGTTGACAGTTGTTTGTCTTATCGCATGGCATATACCATTTCAGGCTCTTCTTGCTTTAATCGGCTCTACTGAGAAATCTGGGATGATTCTAATTGGTTTCTGTTTATATGGGATTGTTCCTTTCTCCTTGAGATCTTTAAGGCTCCATTCCTTGGTCTGAATTAATCCTGTGCAGATTATAATGTGACAGTGGATGTCCTGTTTTGATCTGGTCTATTTGGGGTTCCATAAGCTTCTTGTATCTGAACAGGCCTATCTTTTTGCATTTTGGGGAATTTCTCTGCTAGAATTCTGTTAAATAAATTTTCTAGAACATTAACTTCTGTCTCTAGGTGCTCCTCTACATCCATTATCCTCAGATTAGGCCTTCTGATGGTGTCTTCCAAATGTTGAATAGATCTATCATATTTTTTGGACTTGATTTGGAAAGTTGTATGTTCTTTCTCTATAATATTTAGGCTGTCTTCAATCCCTGAGATTCAATCTTCTGCATGGTCTAACCTACTGTCAAGACTTTCTACTTTGTTTTTTATTTCTTTTTCTTCTAATTGGTCGGCTTTGATGGCTTCAAATTCTTTGTTGGAGCTTTATTTTAGATCTTGTATGAACTTCTTTACTTCCTTAATTTGGTGTTCAGTTTCTCAAATCACTTAGTTGATTGGTTATGGTTTCCCTGTCTTGCTCCTTTCAGCATTCCATTTGTGATCTCCCTGACTTCTTTCAGCTGTCTGTTTATGGATTCCATGAATGCCTCTATTGATCTTTGTCTATTCTCATCCTGCTCTCATGATTCCTGTATTACTCTTTGATTAGTTTAGTCAAGTTCACGCAATTCTAGTAATTCTCTATGGCTGTGCTCAGCCTGCTCACGCATCTCCTGTATTTCTCTTTGACTATTCTCAACCTGCTTATGCAATTCCTGCATTAATCTTTAAGTAGCTTCCTAATGCTTAAAAGATTCCTGTATGAAATTTGGTTTGCCTCCTCTCGCTCCCTATCATGCTCACACTGAGTCCTTTGCAAGTTTTCAATCATTTAATTCACCATGTTTACCAGTAGCGTTTGTACAGGTTTTTATGGAACTCCTCTGGATTATTCATTAACAATTCTGTGACCTGCTTAACATGAGTGGGAGTTGAGATACCTGGACTTGCCAATTTTATTGTTCTTTTCGGCTTGTTCTGCCCATTTGGTATGAAAGTAATACCAATTTTGTGCTAGAACACTATTTTAAGACAAGCATCAACCAGAGTCCTGTGGTTGCACAATCAAAATGGCTGCAGATACAATCTAATTCAAAAGTTACCATCTATTCAACATAAAACAACTATGTGTTAATGAGCTACAAACAGCAAAAAAGGATTTGGCAATCCAGAAATTATTAGATTTAGGGAAAAATGTGGGGACAAATAGGACTAGAGGGATGTGGAGGGGTAAAAGGAGAGTAAATTTTACCAAATCCTAATCTCAGAGAGGGAAATGGATTGGACAGATTGACAGGAGAGAAATAAAAAAAAAGAAAATTGGAAAAACAAAAATTAAATTTAACAAGTGAAACACTTAAAATTACGTACTTTTAAAGAAATGATTTTGACAGAAGAAAAGGATAGGATGAGTGGAAGGAGGGATAGAAAGGAAACATTAAAGTAAAAAAATAATAAAAATTAAAATTAGTTACTTGATAATTATGTAGGCATAAAGAGGTGATACTGATCTTAAAGAAGTTAAGCCTAAGAGGTTGTGAATTGAGTAATAAATTTCTGGATTAAGTATGTACACAATGGGGGATAAAGTCTAATAATTGACTACAGGTATATATCGGGATGAGCAGAACAGCAATTAAGTCATGTAAAAAAAAAAGATAGAAAAAATGAAAACAATAAAAAAGGCCCAAAAGGTCAAAAGAGGTCAAACACACCCACATACACACACACACACACACACACACACACACACACACACACACCAAAAATAAAAATTATGAGAAAAAAGTTTAACAGAAAACATTTTTTAAAAATAAAAATTTAAGAAAAGTTTCAAAAAATAGTTCCTTAATTTTTTTTTTTGGGGGGGGGGAGGCTGAATGGGAAGACCCTGTATCTCCTCTGTGTCCATAACAAGTCTCTTGGTGGAGTCTTGGGTCTGCTTGTGGTGTTTGGTTTTCTTATGACTTGATTGGTTTCTTAAGTCAGTTTGGGCCAGCAGAAACAGCTCTGTGTTAGGCATGTTTTTTCATCCTCCTCCCAGGCTAGTTCAGTGGGAGGGAGATCTGCTTGGAGTATCACAAAAGAGGAAGATGGCTGTTTCCTCTAATTTGGAGATGTTGTGATGAGGCTAGGTTCTGTTTAGGGTTGAGGTCTTTCAGCAAACAGTAGCATTTCCCTGAGGGGTTAAATCCTGAGACCCTCACAGAGCCCAGCTTGGAGCTTTTCTCGGGGTTTATGATTACTGAATTTCAATTGTTTGTCTAGGCTGTTATCCGGAGGGGTAGCCTCTGGCTGTGTTTAACTGGTGAAGAAAGTAACTTCTCTGTGGGCGCAGTCTGGGTGGGATGACTTTCTCCTGGGCGGAACGGACATCATAACTGACATCATAAATGTATTGTGTGATCATGGTATTTCCCCTGCCAGGTAAGTATGGGAAGGTGTCACGACCGCCTCGACCAGCAAGGAAGACACGACCCGGGATTCTTCTCAAAGCAGTTTATTCAGGAACCTTGTCTGCAAGCTTCTCTCTGAAAGCTTCTCCCTCCCCCGCACCCGCGCTCCGGTTATAAGCCTCCTAGATGGCCAATCCCGAGGTGCCACGTGGCATATACTAATAGGGTCGCAAACACGGAAGCAAGCCAGTAGCCAAGCCATAGCCATATAAGGAGTTGTTTTTCACAGCGAGCACTCGCCATCGGGAAGGCAGAAGGTGGAAGCCAGCGCCATCTTTGGTCACGGACCCTGCAGCTCTCCACAGGAAGGGATGGGAAGAGGAAACAAAGGAGGAGGCTATAATGCTTGATAAGAAATGTACACATTATTTTGCCCATGTAATTGTAACCCCTCTGTACAGTATTTTCACAAAAAAAACCTATTGTTACTTATTATAACATCATAAACCTATTGTGACCTCATCACCATTATGGCATCACCAACTAAGTATAACATCAAAATATTATTATCACTCAATATTGTGATATCATATTGCCATTGTGATATCATTGTTCCATTGGGTTTTTCAAACCTATTTTGACCTCATAACATTTTACAAAAATCGTGGCCTTTGAGACTATTAACATGTGAACTTGTACACTTATAATGCATGAAACACAAGGCAATCCGAGGCACATTGAAGATAATTTTATTTACACTAGAACTGGGCGTGCATTTATCTTGTCTTCAGCCGTACACTCAGTGACAGCCCAGCCCCAACCACCAAACCTCAGACGTCCAATAGGCATAGTTAATTGGTTTGCAAAACACCCAAATTACCATCTCCATGCTCCAAACTTCAATAGGTAAGGCTTTTTCCTTTTCCCTTATTCCTTCCTTCTTTAAAGACCTTTCCTTCATTTCCCTTTTTCCCTTCCATCACTTCCTTCTTCTCTTTAGGCTTCTCCACTACACTTCTCTGGCCTTGTGGCCAATTGGCTTCCTTCCCCTCCCGCTCGCCCTCAAATTCCTCTTCTCCCAGGTCTTTCGCCTCCTGCTGTCTCACCATTTCCTTCATTGCAGGTCTTCCCCTGATTTTCTCCAATTCCTTTGCTTTGACCATGCAGCCTATATATAGGTTCAACCCCTCCATCACTCCAGTGGGTCTCCTACCTAACAGTTTTCAACCATCACTTCACAAACTGCCTGTTCCCCAATCAATTCTTCACAGCTCATCATGTGAGGATAATATCCTACCCCCTCCAGCAGCATGCCCTGTTCACTTGTGTGGCATGCCCCATGCACTCCCGTGGGCCAGGTCATGGGGCAACATTGATTAGTGGGCCCTGCTCATTATTAGGACCATGCTGCTTTATGTATCCCCCACTGTTTTTCATGTCCAATCAAATCCTTGATTCCTTCTTACCAAATCCTAAGTGTCATTGGTGGGATGGTTTGTCCCAGGTGGTATTCAAGGAGCTTTGAACTCAATTCCTGGGCACTGTCCGTGAGCACTTCTGCTCAAGTCTAGCACTCTACCACTTTGAGTTATAGAAACTCTTGCAGTGTTTTCTGGTTGGAGATAAGAGGCTCGAGCCAAGCTTCCAGCCTGGCTCTTTGCAGGTTAGTTGGGAGATGGAGTCTTAGGGATTTTTCAGCCCGGGCTGGATTTGAATTGCAACTTTTGTCATGAAAACCCTTTGTTATTTCCAATTAAAGAAACAAGGAGATTAAATAGAATAAGTAGAGCTTACCTAGTCCTTATCAAGAATTGACCAAATATTCTGCAATGATAAAACTTGTTAGATGGGAGAATCTTAACACAGATATGCCCAATATTTAGAATCACGTAGTCAGTACTAGCCTAAACAACACAAAACAAAAAAGACAAAACTCAAAGCCTAAAATTTTAGACAACAATGTTTAGACATCTTTGCTCACAAAGCACATCAGATGGTTGGGCCTCAGTTACCAGAGTCTGTGAAAAGAGCAACTTGTTAGCAAGGCACAGTTGAATAGATGGATGGAGGAGAAGAAAGCTTGGTGGTAGGGTAAGGATTGGAGTGGGTCAAATCCTTCACCCACCATTTGGCCAAGATGGCGATCTCAAGGTGACAAATTTCTAAAAAAATGCAAAGAAAACCTGAACAAAAAAATCAAGCCTAGTTTGGCTAGCCTTTTAGAGGGAACCTAGAATGGGTCCCCTGGACCCAGCCCATGTCCCTCGCTTCATGGCACAATACAAATAGTTGTAGAAAAGACAGGGAGAGTTATAGAAAGTTGGACATGATTAACAGAGAGCAAAGAGATCCTGAAAGTGAACAGAGTGTTGACCATTTACCATTGCAGAGGCAAAAATTGTCTAAATCTGAGAAAAGCATAAAAAAATTAGGTGCTCTGGCTATCCAGGGAGCGCAGGAGGCATTTTAGAGGGGTTTCATGGCTTGGGCATGACTCGTAGCACCCTGTTAAATGTGTAGGAGAGTCAGTCTGGTGAGTGAAGGAGAGCTGACCAGGCAGAAGCGATGTCCCTGCTTCCCCTAGAGCTTTAGAGAGAAATGGCCAAGACCCCTTAACCAAGCATCCTCGGATTCAGAGGTGAACAGCCTTTCAGCTAAAGGCCATAGGAGCTCTCTGGCATGTCGCCACATCTGAACAGAGATTGAGCAACAGAGAGCTGTAGAGAGTAGTTTCACTCACCAGAGAAGAGAAGTGGTGTGGACGTGGATGTGAAGGCCAGCAATGGTATTGGTGAAAAGTCTCGCGTGGTGTCTCAAGGCAGTTTAGTTCACAGAAAAGAAGTGGTTAAGAAATTCTAACATTTCCAACTCAAAACATCATCTGAGTCACAGCATCAAATGTAATATTAAATAGTTAGGTTTCATTCAGTAACCTGTGAAGAGAATACCACACACCATGAAGGCAGGAAAAGAAGTTTATTTACCGAACTGCTGCCCCCACCATACATGGTGGAGAAGCAGGGCCAAAAAGGAAAGGGGGGATAGCAATTTGTATTTCTGTAGAAATTCATCCACCTCTGCTAGGTTTTCCTTCCTTTGTGAATAGAGTCTGGAATTATTTCCTTATGATTGTTTTGGATATTTGTTGTAATTTTTTCTGTGATATGTCTGATAATATCGATTTGGGTCTCCTCTCTTATTTTGTTAGTTACTCTTGCCAGTGGTCTGTCAGTTTTATTGATTTTTCCATAGAAACAGTTTTTGTTTTATTAATTTTATTTATAATTTTCTCAATCTCTATCTCATTAATTTCAGCTCTTATTTTGGTTATCTCTTTCTGTCTAGCAACTTGAGGTTCAATTTTTTTCTTGTTTCTGTAGCAGTTTTAGTTGTATCATAAGATTGTTAATTGGTCTCTGTTTTCTTGATATGTGCACTGAAAGCAATACATTTGTCCCTCAGGACTGCTTGTGCTGGGTCTCATAGGTTTCTTTGTGATGTTTCTTCATTTTCACTGAATTGTAAGAACTTTTTAATTTCTTCCTTAACTTCTTTTGTGACCCAAGTATTGTTCAACTTAGTGCAGTTTCATTTCCATGCATTTAAGTTTTTTCTACTTTATGTCTTGTTATTGAGAACTAGTTTGATTCCACTATGATCAGATAGAATACAGGGTATTATGTCGATCCTCTTGTATTTACTTAAATTCCTTGTATGAACTAAGAAATGATCTATTGTAGAAAAAGTGAAGGGG
This sequence comes from Dipodomys spectabilis, assembly GCF_019054845.1. NCBI lineage: Eukaryota > Metazoa > Chordata > Mammalia > Rodentia > Heteromyidae > Dipodomys > Dipodomys spectabilis. Next base: position 67,790 of record NW_024871092.1, on the reverse strand, counting down.
TTGGCAAGAGTTAGACCCTGCTGGTGTGAATGACTGTAATTGTAATTACTCAGGAGGCTCAGATCTGTGTATTCAGGTTCAAAGCCAGACCAGGCAGGAAAGTTCATAAGGCTTTTCTGGGGTTGTTCAGCCCCACACCCTGCGTCATGTCTGGGGTTGTTCACCACCTTTGCCACCATGGGCTCGGCTGGGATGCTTATGCAAGCCGGTATGGAGATGCGCTCCACCCTACCACGAGTCAGGGGGTTAACCAGTGCTGCTGCCTCAGGCTAGGCTAGGCTGCTTATGCGGGCCAGTATGGAGAGGCACAAACCGGCATGGGTCTGGAGTTGTTCACTGCAGCTGTCCCTGCCACAGTTATCACTGCCACCCCGGGCTGGTCTGGGCTGTTCCTGTGGGCTAGTGCCAAAGGCATTGTGCACAAAGTCTGGATGGTTTGCCACTACTGAGAGCTGCTGCTGCTGTTCCAGGTTAGGCTAGGCTGTTTACACCAGCAGGACAGAGGTGCCACACTGCGTGTCTAGGGTCGTTCACCACTGCTGACAGCTGCTGCTGATCCTGACTGGGTTGGTCTGCTTGCACCAGCCAGGCAGAGGTGCCATGCCAGGGAGGTTGAGGGGAATCTTCATGCCGATTCTGTCTTCTGAGATTTCAGTTTGTATTCTCTGGGTTGGCACTGGACCTTGGGAGACTTCTGTGAGCCTTGGGATGCTTGTGGGTGTGTGGTCCTCCGAGGGTCCAGAGCCAGGACACTTAAGCAACCTGGCACAAAGTTCCACCACTTAAGCTGCTCAGCAGGGAGCCCCATCACCAACAAAGGGTGGGGGAAGGTTCTTCCCACTTTACTGTGTGTGTAGGTTTTTCCCTTTTCTTTTTTCACTTTCTGTATCTCTCTGAGTAATCGCCTTTTTTTTGTGGGTCACTTGCAGAAACAGAGCATTGAAATCCAAACTCTGTATTTCGTTGGGGAGATCTGTGGTGTTTTCCTGCTGTTCCATTGCCATCTTGGCCCCTCCACTTCAGGTGGAGTTTTTCTTATGTGGCTGGTGGTCCTTGGTTACCAAAGGATAGGTCGATAAAAGAATATGTTGTAAAGCCTGCAGATTGTAGTTAGACATTTCTGTTAACATAGCCTTCCGAAGTTTAGGAACCAAAGGGGGTGGTCCACCCTAAAATATTTCAAAGGGATTAAATCCTTTAATATAAGGGCTACATCTTGCTCGAAGATAAGCAAAGTGGAGGAGGCTCACCTAGCCATGGACAGTCTCTGTATTTAATTTAGTTAGTTTCCTTTGAGGGCATATTCATTCTTTCTAATGCCTTGAACTCTGAGTTATATAAATTGATTGTAACTTCCAATTTATTCCTAGAGTGTTAGTGAATAATTGAGAACTTGGGCCATGAATGCAGGGCCATCTTTGGACCCCACAGCTAAGGGTAAGCCAAATCAAGGAATTATAACATGCTTCAGCTCAGCCTGAAAAAGTGTCCACTATTACTAATAGATACCCATATTTTCCAGGCTTTACCTCTGTGAAGTCCACTTTCCCAAATTCACCATCTGAGGTTCCTCACATAAGAATTCTTTCCATAAGTTCCAGCTTTTCAGCATTTACCTGTTGGAAATTACCTACACACCTTACAATGTATTGTCACGCTAAGGCCCCACTGGTTTTCAGAACAGTTTTAGGTAGTGGCCTCGGGCAATTTACCAGGGTACAAATATCTACACGTAAACTGACAGAAAGCTTGAGCCTGTATGCTTTTTTCATAAGGTCAGTGTCAACATTTGCACACTTATTAGAACTGTTTTTGCTTCTTCCTTTAATTTTAATGACTAGTAGCTCTGGAAATCCCACTGGTTTTAGAGTGATCTCCCAAACCACCTGATCAGCTCAGATGTTTCCCTGTATCTTAAGGTCTCTAGTTTCTTTAACTCTTGTACAGTACTCTGAACCTTGGAGACTTCTTCTCCTTTATTCTCCTCCTTTTCTCTCAAACTTGCTTTCAAAATCCCACTCTCCTTCTCAACGTGCTCCTTAAACTGTAACTGTTTTGGCAGGGTCACAGGAGAGTTCCTTTGACTGGCCAACTGCTTCTCCTTCTCACTACACCTTTGCACTTCAGCTCCTCCCTTAAGTTCACAAAGGTGCTATTGCAAGGTATTTTTTCCCACCTCCACCAGTTCCATTGAGACATGATGTTTCTGCATTACATTTATGGTGAAGATCTCAGCAGTCTTTCGGGGATTTTACGCTAGAAGTTTCTCTTTCTAGTTTTCCACTTCAGTGTATTTTGTGACAGATATTTCAAATGTTTTTTTTAGCCCTTCTATTTTTTTTCCTAATGTTCTTTCCCTTTCCCCAGCATTATCAATCAGAGCATGTGGCCCTTTAACTCTTTCTGAAGAGTAATAATCTCTTTCTTGAACCTGATAGTTTCCTGTTCACTTTTCTTGGCTTCATCTATGACAGCACTTCTCCGTCTTCTCTGCTAACTACTCTTTCTTTCTCTCTCTGTTGCTTTGAATTTCTGGAGACAATTTTCAAAGCTTATAATTGACATGTAATTCTGCCTAATACATTCTTATATCAGGTCAAGCTCAATTTTTATGTCCACATTTCTTAATGCAGCATCAGGATCTCTACTTGGCCTCATTTGTGGTTAGCAACGATGGCAGTATTTCTGTCTTGTGCTTCTGTCGGTCTATGGTCACCTAATTTGCCTCATAATGATCCAGGCTAATGTACTTGAATTTCATTTAATTCTGAGTGTTTTCTAGGTTCCTTTTGAGGATTTTCTTATCTTTTTTTTTCTTCTCATATTTATATATATATTTATTTATTTATTGTGAACATACTGTACAGAGGGGTTACAACCACATTGGCAAGATAATCAGTACATTTCTTATCAAGCACTGCAGCCTCCTCTTTGTTTAGCCTTCACAACCCTTCCCAGCCTCCCCCCAACCCCCACACAACCCCCTGCACCAAAGTTGTAAAGATCGCTTTTGACATAACAACTTGTACTTCTCATAGTAGCATCAGGTCCACCTGTATCCTTAAACGACTTGTTTTTCCCCATCTCCTCCACAAATTATACCATCAAATATAGTGAAAGCAGGGGTTATATTGTGGGGGAGGGATATACAAAGCTACAGAGAAATACTCTTATAAAGGAGTTAGAAACAAATATGCATGCAAGAAAAAAACATTTCAATACATATCTAAGGGCTCATTTTCTTAACATCATAATATCTGACCTTTCCTGCTTGACTCATACATATACTAGATATTGCAAATAAGGGAAACCATGGGACCTATGTTTCTTTGAGCCATGCTTAGTTCACTTAATATAATGTTTTCCTTTCCATTTCCTAACAAATGGGGAAATGCCATTCTTTCTGATGGAGGCATAGAATTCCATTGTGTATATATTCCATATTTTCTTGATCCATTCATCTACTGAGGGGCATCTGGGTTGGTTCCATATCTTAGCTATGGTAAATAATGCTGCAATAAACATAGTGGTGCTGGTAGCTTTAGTGTGGTCTTGTTTGTAAACATTTGGGTAAATGCCCAAAAGTGGGATTGCTGGGTCATAGGGCAGGTCTATGTGAAGTCTTTTCAGGAACCTCCATACTGCTTTCCAAAGAGGTTGAACAAGTTTTACACCCCCACCAACAATGAAGTAAGGTTCTCTTCTGTCTACATCCCCTCCAGCATCTGTTGTTAATAGAGTTCTTGATTATAGCCATTCTAACTGGGGTGAGGTGGTATCTCAATGTTGTTTTGATTTGCATTTCTTTTATGGCTAGGGAGGTTGAGCATTTCTTCATGGGTCTATTGGCCATCCTTCTTTCTTCTTCAGAGAAGTTTCTCTTCAAGTCTTTAGCCCACTTATTTATTGGGCAGTTGTTTCTTTGAGGATTTGTTGTTGGGGGATTGAATTTTTTGAGTTCCAAGTATATTTTAGATATGAGACCCTTCTCCGTTGTATGGCTAGTGAAAATTTTCTCCCAGTCTGTGGGTTTTCTATTGATCTTGCTAACTATGTCCTTTGCCATGCAGAAGCTCTGCAACTTCATGCAATCCCATTTGTCCAACCTTTCTTTGATTTGTTGTGTTTTCAGGTCTCTATTAAAAAATTTTCGGCCTGAGCCAAGGTGGCCTAGGGTTTCTCCTATTCCGTCCTGTAATGTTTTCAGAATGTCTGCTTTGACTCTGAGGTCTTTGATCAATTTGGAGTTGATTCTGGTGAAGGGTGATATAGAAGGATCTAGTTTTAGTTTTCTACAAGTAGTTAACCAATTTTGCCAGCACCATTTACTGAAGAGGCTGTCTTTCTTCCATTCTATTATTTTAGCTCCCTTATGGAAGATTAGTTGGCGCTAGGTCTGTAGGTTCATTTCTGGGTTTTCAATTCTATTCCATTGGTCCTGAGGTCTGTTCTTGTGCCAGTACCAAGCTGTTTTGATTACTATGGCTTTATAGTAGAGTTTGAAATTTGGTATTCATATTCCACCAGCAGTGTTCTTTCCGTTGAGGAGCATTTTTGCTACTGGGGTCTTTTATTGTTCCATATGAATTTTTGGATTTCCTCTTCTATTTCCTTGAAGAATGAGGTTGGAATTTTGAATCGCATTGAATTTGTAGATACCCTTGGGAAGTATTGCACTTTTCTCAATGTTAATCTTGCCAATCCAGGAGCATGGGAGGTTTTGCCATTTTCTAAGTTCTGTTTTGATTTCCTTTTTCAAGATTTTAAAGTTTGCATCATAGAGGTCCTTCACATCTTTGGTTGTTAATTCCTACGTATTTTATTTTTTGAGGGGCTATTACAAATGGAGTTACTTTCCTAATTTCAACCAAACATTTCTCATTTTTGTCATACAGAAAAGCCATTGATTTTGGGGGGTTAATTTTATACCCTGCTACTTTGCCAAAGTTTTGAATCACCTTCAGTAATTTGGGAGTGGACGCTATGGGATTCTTTACATACAAGATCATGTCATCTGCAAAGAGGGAGAGTTTTATTTCTTCTTTCCCTATTTGGATCCCCTTTATGTTTGCATCTTGTCTTATTGCTGTAGCTAGGCATTCTAATACTAGATTGATGAAAAGTAGAGAGAGTGGACATCCTTGTCTTGTTCCTGAGTTAAGAGGAAATGGCCTCAATTCTTCACCATTAAGTAAATGCTGGCTGTAGGTTTGTCCTATACAGCCTTTATTGTATTGAGGAATGTTCCATGGATTCCTAATTTTTCCAAACCTTCATCATAAAGGGGTGTTGGATCTTGTCGAATGCTTTTTCTACATCTATTGAGATAACCATGTGGTTCTTTTCCTTGCTCCTGTTGATGTGATGAATAATAGTAATTGATTTGCGTATGTTGAACCAGCTTTGCATCCCAGAAATGAAACCTGATTGATAATGGTGTATAATTTTTTGGATGAATTGTTGAAGTCGATTGGCCAAAATTTTGTTGAGAAGTTTTGCATCAATGTTAATCAAAGAAATGTGTCTATAGTTCTCTTTCATTGATGAGTCCCTGACTGGTTTTGGGATGAGGGTTATGATGGCTTCATAGAATGTGTTCGGGAATGAACTTTCTCTTTCAATTTCATTGAAGAGTTGGAGGAGTATTGGTGTGAGCTCTGCTTTGAATGCATTGTAGAATTCTGCTGTAAAACCATCTGGTCCTAGACTCTTTTAGCTTGGAGGTCACTTATTGCTGTTTCTATTTCAATGCTTGATATCGGCCTGTTAAGATGGTTTAACTCATCTTGGTTTAGATTTGGGATGTCAATATTTGCTAGGAAAAGGTCCATTTCTGTCAAGTTCTCACACTTATTAGCATAAGGTTTTGAGAAATATTCCCTTCTAATGTTCTGAATCTTGGTTGTTTCCGTGGTGATGTTTCCATTCTCATCTCTGAGTTTATTAATTTGGGTGTGTTCTCTTCTTTTTCTGATAAGATTTGCTAAGGGTCTGTCAATTTTGTTAATTTTTTCGAAGAACCAACTCTTTGTTTTGTTGATTCTTTCTATAGTTTTTTTGGATTCTAATTCATTTAATTCTGATTTAATTATAATTATTTCTTTATGTCTACTGGATTGGTGTTTATCTTGCTGCTATTTTTCAAGGAGGTTCAGATGTCTCATGAAATTGTTGGTTTCAGATCTCTCCAATTAGTTGATGTAGGATCTCTGAGGTATAATCTTGCCTCTGAGTACTGCCTTTGCTGTGTCCCAGAGGAGCTGGTAATTTGTGTGCTCATTATTGTTGAATAGCATGAACATTTGAATTTCCTTTCTAATCTATTTCATGACCCACTCGTGATTCAGAAGTGTGTTGTTCAGCCTCCATGTGTTTCCGGACTTTCTTTGGTGGCTTTTGGTGTTGAGTTCTAATTTTATTCCCTTGTGGTCAGAGAGAATGCAAGCTATAACTTCAATGTTTTTGAATTTGGACAAGTTTTCTTTGTGGCCTAAAATGTGGTCTATTTTAGAAAACGTTCCATGTGCTGCTGAGAAAAACGTGTATTCTGATGTTGCTGGGTGAAATATTCGGTAGATGTCTGTTAAATCTAGTTGATCTAAGCAGCTGTTTAGATCTGTGCTTTCTCTGTTGAGTTTTTGCCGAGTTGATCTATCTAGTGGGGAGAGGGGTGTGTTAAAATACCCAACAATTAATGTTTTGGATCTATGTGGGATTTGAGAGAAAATAGTGTTTCTTGGATAAATGTGGGTGCTCCATTGTTTGGCGAATAGATATTTAGAATTGTAATATCCTCCTGAAGGAAAGATACCTTAATTAGTATGTAGCGACCTTCTTTATCTCTTCTCATGAATTTTAATTTGAAGTCTATTTTATCTGATATTAGGATTGCACCTCCCGCCTTATAATAGGGGCCGTTTTGTTTGGTAGAATTTGCTCCAGCCTTAACATTGAAAATGTGTTTGTTTTTACGGGCAAGATGTGACTCCTGAAGGCAGGAGATAGAAGGATCTTGTTTTTTAATCCAACTGGACAGTCTATGTCGCTTAATTGGAGAGTTCAGTCCGTTAATGTTAAGAGATAGGACTGAGAGGTATTGGGGAGTTCCTGCCATGTTATCCATCTTCTTAGGGGTTGCAACACTGTGTTCTTCCTATGGCTCTTGGATTCTCAGTTTGGGTGCAGTTTCTTGGCTTTTATTGTGGTCTTGTTGGTTTTCTATGTGTCAGATATCTTTAAGAATCTTTTATAGAGCTGGTTTGATGGAGATGTATTGTTTCAATTTTTCTTTGCTATGGAAGGTTTTTATTTGGCCTTCAGTTTGAAGGAGAGTTTAGCTGGGTACAGTATTCTTGGTTGATAGTTGTTTGTTTTTAGTGCTTGGCATACATCATTCTAGGCTCTTCTTGCTTTAATTGTCTCTGTGAGGAATCTGAGGTGATTCTAATTGGTTTCCCTTTATAAGTGATTAATCTTTACTCCTTCACACCTTTAAGGATCTTTTCTTTGGTCAGAGTTAATCCTGTGTGGATTATAATGAGATGGTGGGATGTCCTATTCTGATCTGGTCTATTTTGAGTTCTAAAAGCTTGTATCTGAATAGGCCTATGTTTTTGCTTGTTTGGGAAGTTCTCTGCTAGGATCCTGTTAAACAAATTTGCTAGACCATTAACTTCTGTTTCTAGGTGCTCCTCTACACCCATTATCCTTAGATTAGGCCTTCTGATGGTGTCTTCCAAGTGTTGGATAGATCTATCATTTTTCTTGGACCTCTCTTTGATGGTTGTATGTTCTTTCTCTATAATATCTAGGCTATCTTCAATTCCAGAGATTTGATCTTCTGCATGGTCTAACCTGCTGTGAAGACTTTCTACTTCGTTTTTTTATTTCTTTTCCTTCTAATTGGTCAGCTTTGATGGCTTCAAATTTTTGTTGAAGCTTTTTTATAGATCTTGTATGGACTTCTTTACTTCCTTAATTTGGTGTTCAGTGTTTATTCTCAAATCACTTAGTTGATTGGATATGGTTTCCTTGGACTCCCATTCCTTCTGTTGGGATCTATTCAGCATTCCCTTTGTGGTCTCCCTAACTTCCTTCAGCTCTTTGTTAATGGATCCCATGAATGCATTTGGTGATCTTTGTGTATTCTCATCCTGCTCTCTCAATTCCTGTCTTACTCGTTGCTTAGCTTCCTCCCGTTCATTCCATTCTTGTAGTTCTCTTTGAGTGTTCTCAGCCTCTTCACGCCATTCCTGCCTTTCTCTTTGAGCATTCTCCAGAAGCTCCCGCTGTTCAAGTTTTCTCTTACCTTTCTCTGTGAGTATTCTGAAGCTGCTCACCGACAAATCTTGGCGGAGCTGCTAGCTCCAATTCAGGCCTTGGAATAAAACTAGAGTCATTTAGCAGGTCACAAGAAATTAATGTCGTGACCTGCAAAACTCAGCTCCACCCAGGGAAAAGTCACCCAGTTCGGGCGCCAGGCCTAGGAGTGGCTATTTTCACGGGTTAATCAAAGCCAGAAGCTGCCCCTCCCTTTAGCAGCCTCGACATCAGTAAACAGAAACCCTGGGGGTGGCTCCAGTCTGGGTTCTGTGAGTTTCTCACAAACTAGAACTCAGGAAAAGCTACTGTTTGCTGAAAGGACTCAACTCTACACAGAACCTAGCCTCATCACAGCATGTCCAAACTTGAGGAAAAAGCCATCTCCCTCTTTTGTGATACTCAAAGCACACCCCCCTCCCATTGAACTAACATGGGAGGAGGATTGCAAAATCCTGGGTAAAGCAGAGCATTTTTCTGCCTGTCCAAACAAACTGACTTAAGAAACCAACCAAGCCACAGGACCACAAGCAGACCAGAGACTCCAACAAGAGGCCGATGACAGACACAATGGAGATACAGGATTTTTCCCAATCCTCCCCCAAAAAATCAAAGAACTTTTTTTTCCCCTCTTCTTCTTTTTTCTATACCTTTTACAAAAATTTTTTTTATTTTCTAAAACTTTTTTTAATTTTTAATTTTTATCTTTTTTCAAAAAATTTTTTTTCTAGTAACTTTTTTCCCCCTCTTATAATCTTTATTTTCGGGACACATGTGTGTGTGCATTTTTCTTTCTTTTTTTAAAAAATTTTTCTTTTAGTTTTTTGCTTAGCTAGACTCAAATTCTGATTTTTTTTCTTTCTTCCTTGTCCTTCTCACCTTTCCCTCTCTTTTGTTCTTCTTTATGGGACTTAATTGTTGTTCTGCACATCCTCACATAAACCCGTAATTGACTATTAGACCCTATCCCCCATTGTGTACACACTTAATCCACAAATTTATTACTCAATTCAAAACCTCTGAGACTCAAATTACTTAATAGCAATACTACCTCTTAATACCTATATAATATTTTAAGTATTTTTATTTTTAAATTTTTCACATCTCCTTTATATCCCTTCCCTTCTCTCATTATATTCACGTTCTTTGAATAGTTTCTTATCGAATCTGCATATTATTAATTTTTATTTTTCTATTTGTTCTGGTCTCTTTTTTTCCTTTCTCTTTCTTCTTGTTTTCTCTCTCTCTACTTTCATCCTATACAACCTATTTCCTGCTTTGAGACTAGGACTTAGTTAAGGTAACTCTCCCTGTACCTTCCTGCATCACTCTATTCCTACTTTTTATCCACATATCTCCCTAACCCTAATAATTTCTGGTTTTCCAAATTTTTCTTTGCGTTTCATAGCCCATTAATATATAGTTGTTTGATGTTGAATAGAGGTATCTGTTGAACTAGATTGTATCTGCAGAGTATGGACTGTGCAAATTCAGACTTTGGTTGATGCTTGCCTTAAGTTAGTGTTCTAGCACAAAACTGGTGTTACTTTCATCCCAAATGGGTAGAGTAAGCCTTAAAATCACAAGAAAAATGGTAAGTCCGGGTATCTCCACTCCCACTCATGATACTCAGGGGACAGAATAGATAATGGATAATCCAGAGGAGAGTTCCCAAATAGCTCTACAAACACTGCTGGCAAACATGATAAATGAAAAGATTGAAAACAAACAAAGAACTCTGTATGAGCGTGAGAGGGAGAGAGAGGAGGCAATCCAAAGGTTTATACAGGAATATCATGAGCGTGAGGAAGCTATTCTTCTCTTTTTTGACTCTCCCAACTTTATATCTTCAAATCTTTTCTTCAGGTCAAATAATTGTCTCTGTTTTCTCCAATGTGCTCTTCTATGTGCTTTTAACCTCTTGGTTGGTTTTGACTGGCACATAATGGAGATTCAGTCTTTTATAAGCCTGGGTTTTGAGATAGAAGTGTGTGAATTTTTCTTTGCCACATTTCTTCGTAAGTGCAGAGGGCTGCTTTTTAAATTGAACATAGTTATAATTCAGAGCCGCAAGCTCCTTTGCGTGTTACTCCAGAGATATGAACACATTTTCCAGGTGCTTAATGTGATTACATAACCTGCTATTTCCTATCTTTCTCCTCCTTGGACATTCCTTTTCCCAATGTCCATTTTGCTTTCAATTAGCACACTGATCTAGTCCTAGAGGTTCCCTACTGCCATTTGCAAATGAATTGTACTGTCTTTGCCAAGGGTCTCTTGATCTCTATTGTGGTGCTCCTATCAAAATTCAACCCCCTTTCTTAGAGTCTTTTTTATCCAGGGTATCTCTGTTATCAAACACCTACTGGGCAACTACTTCCAACTTAGAATACACCTTTCCCTCAAAACCTTCTAACTTTTGAAGCTTTTTTCTAATATCTGGGGCTGACTGGGTAACAAAGGCCATATTTAGGGCTCTTTGATTCTCCAGAGCTTCAAGATCTATAGGTCTATATGTCCTATAGGCTACTGGGAGAAGTTCCAGAAAAGCATTAGTGTACTCACTGGGCAACTGTACCATCTCACTCACCTTAGATTGATGACTTGGCTTTCTAGCCACTGAGGTATCCCTGCTAATCAAACCTAGCAATAATAGGTAAGCACTTCCATACCTCGATCACTGTTAGTCTCAGCTTGGGTAAGTCTGTGGAAAGACTTGCTCCTAATGGTCTGGTTAATAGTGGGGCTACTGTCTGGTCCAAGGACTACTTTCAAGTCATCGAGCAGGATTCACTCCCTTTTCTACCAGGTGAAAAGCACCTGTAAATTTGCTGACACTCATTCCGGATGTGCTTACGTGTAAAAATTACTGTCTCTAATGAAATAATGAGCCCCTGGTTTTTTTCTGAAAATGATGGAGTTTGCTGTTCCCAGTTATACAAGTCACTAGTTGTAAAGGGAACATATATTAAAAAGGGGGCCTGCCCCCCATCTCCTTCATGTTCCTGTCTCAAGGGTAATAATGGTAACATACCACATTGTACCACCTCAGGCTGGTACACTTTTGGTATGGGAGGACTTAACATTACAGGTGCTGATGGCAAAGAATAGGAGAGAGAATACATCAATGCATCTTCCTCTGAGGGACTCTATAATCCTTGGGGAGAATATTTTTTGGATACAGGAACTTTTGTCCTTGTTCTCCCATCCTGAGAAAAAGAGTAAACAAAGGTGCATACAGGACACAGAGATAACTATCAGCATACACAAACAGACCAATAGCCACAGACTCTTAACTTACATGTCCCATACCTCTGAATATTGACCTCTACAGGAGGTCTCAGATGACAGAGATAATGTCCCAGATTGCCTCTTGAGGAGGCCACAGATGACCTCTGGAGAATGTCACATATGTCCTCCCTAGGAGGCCCTAGATAATCTCTCATGGAGGTTCCAAATGTCTCCCCAAGGAAGTGTCAGATGACCTCCAATGGAGGTCCCAGATGTCCTCTCAATGAGGCTGAGATTACCTCTCGAATAGCTCCTAGATGGCCACTCACAGAGGCCATATATGAACCCCAGAGGAAGGTCCAGATAACCCTCTTGAGAAAGTCACAGATGACCTCCAGAGAAGGTCCTATATGGCTTCTCAAGGAAGTCCCAGATGATGTCTGAAGATGGTCATACATTTCTCATCAAGGTAACCCAAACTGACCTCCCAAAGAAGTTTCAGATGACCTCAAGAGGTGGTGCTAGATTGCTTCTTAAGGAAGCCCCAAAGACTACTTTTGAAGAGGTCTCAGGTTGCCTCCTGAGGAAGGCCCAGATGACCTCTGGATAAAGTCCAAGATGGTCCCTGGAGAAGACCCTAGATGACCTCCAGGGTAGGTTTCAGATGGCTTCTCAAGGAAGTCACAGATGTACGCTTGATGAGGTTCCAGATGGCTTCCTAAGGAAGCCCTACATGACCTCTCAAGGAATTCCCAGAAGTCACAAATGACCTCCAGATTGGGTCCCCAAAACAGGCTGGCAAGCTTTCCCAGACACACCCTTAGAGGAACCTAAACAACTTTTGTCAATGTTGGTCCTCCAGAGACAAACACTCGAAGTAGACTCTTAACCCTGAGGGTGGACACTTTCACCTATGGGGATTTTTCCCTGGGGCCACGGCCTGATGCTATCTGTGGAGCACATGGGCAGCAAAGATGGCGCTGAGAGGGGATTGAGTTGGCAGAGCCTAATTTACTATAGAGCACATGGGCAGCAAAGATGGCGCTGGGAGAGAGTAGAGTGGGCAGAGCCCAATTGATCTTCCAATCAGTGCGTAACCAGCCAGTGAAGGCTCAGGTGCTTGTTAGGGTGTGACCTTGACAGTGATTGGTTCCTCTTCCTCCCTTGCCATGCCACCTGCCCTTTTTGGCTTTAAAAAGGGATGCTCTCTGTTAATAAATGAGTTTTCTAACTGTTGGATTTTTCTCCCCGATATGTCTGATTGTCTCCCGGGCTGAGGGAGGATGGGGAATGGGCAAGCGCTGCACTTACCTTTCCTCGGACACCGACTGTCTTTCGTGGGATGGACGAAGACCCAACATCTGGCCCCCAATGTGGGGCTCGAAAGGAAAAGATACCTGCCGAGGCTAAGCGGTCTCTCTGGTAAGTGAAACCCTAAATATGGGTAATGCTATATCACAGAAGAAGGAGGAAGAAGCAACATTAGGCCTAGAAGGAGTACAGGAGGAGTTGGGAAGTGAGAAGGAAAAGGAAAGGGTCAAATCCGATCGAGAACGCACTGAAACGTGCACAGTGGAAGTCAAAACGAGGGTAAAAATTACCCCCTCTTACCCAGCTGATACTGACGGTCCTAGGCCCCCTCCCTATTCCCCAATTGGATTAGAGGTACAGTGCCCTACGAGACCTTTGAGAGGGACTTGCAAGACCCAGACCCCTATCAACATTCCATGGAGGTGCCAAGGGCCGGGGAATAACCTACTTGGAGACCTCCTCTGGAAAGGAAGGGCCACTCAAGAGCCCAGACTTTAGGAAACAGGATTTACTTCCCCAAGCATATCCGGTCAATCTGACACCAGGAGCTAACAGACCCTTGGAATTCTATCCACGGGAAGCTAAGGATCTTAAAGAGCTCCGCAAGGCAATGGCAGAGGATGGCCCAAACTCTCCCTGGGCCCAGACCTTATTACAAGACATTGCCTATCACCCGTGTGTCCCTAAGGATGTGGCCAAAGCCATTCTTACTACTTCTCAGTTTATTAAATGGTGTGCTTTCTTTAAGAAGGAATGCAGAGTGTGAGCGGAGAGTAACCAGCAGGCTGAACCAGCGATACCTATTACTTATGCCATGCTAGCAGGGACGGGGGAAGGGTACTCCACCGGCGTCCAACAGGCCGCAATACCTGGCCCGTACTGTGACCAGGTGAGGCAGGCAGGACTTGACGCGTGTTACAAACTAGATGATGGGCCCACTGAGTCCCCCATGGCAGGAGTGAGACAAAAACCGGGTGAGCCTCTACCTGATTTCATAGACTGAATCCAACAGAGTGTTCACTGCAAGCTGCCGGCAGGGAACCTCCGAGATCGTTTGTAAAGCTGCTGCTCTGGGAAGGGATGAATGCAAACCACTGCATGGCCTGCTGCGGGATTGAGTGAGAGTTCCCTGAGCAGATGGGTGGTGGCGTCATAGGATGTGGGAATGCAACAGCACCAGGCCCAATCACTAGCTTTAGCTTTACAGGCTCAGACATCTACTATGACTGAGGCTATTACTCAGGCACTGGCAGCCCAGGGCCAAGGAACCCCAAGACCATCTGGGAGAGGGACTTGTTTTAAATGCAGGCAGGAGGGGCACTTTAGGCGGGACTGTACACAACAATCCCCCACCAACCAGCCCGGGGGAGCCAGACTGCCCCCTACACCCTGCCCTAGGTGCAGGAAAGAATACCATTGGAAAAAGGATTGTCGATCCAAGTTTGATTTAGATGAGAAGCCTTTTTACTAGGGGAGGGGCATCCTCCAGCTCTGTTAACTCAAGGAGGAACCCCCTCTGCTGTGAGGCCCAGGCAGCCTCATGGCAGGGCAGCTCAGGTCCATTGGACTGTCCCCCTGGTGGACGGACTCCGCCCTAAAATGAGTATTCTCATAGGCGGAAAGAGATTTCACTGCTTAATTGACACGGGGGTAGACCGAACCACACTCAGGGAGGAGGAAGTGCCCTTGGACTGGAAGCTTGCACCTGGGCCCCCGATATTGGGGGTAGGGGGCAACTCCCAGTACAAAGAGACGGTTGCCCTTATGACATGGACTAGCCCAGATGGAGAATAGGGAAAGACACACCCTTTAGTGGCAAAGAACCTCACTGCCAATTTACTAGGGCAAGACATGCTAAGACAAATGGATGCCGTGGTCACTACAGACCATCGAGCATCATATGATGATATCCTGGATGGGGAAGAAGCACAAAGGCTTAAACAGGATCTAGAGGGAGTTAAGGAAAAGGATTTTTTTTAACTTTCATAATTACAGAGAAGAACATAGGGGACCCGCTCAGGTTCACCCCCAATCCTAAAGGCCACTGCCCCCCGAACTTGAAGCCCTCCACCTTCTGGTGGAGGAACAGATAAACCTCGGGCATATTCGCCCTTCTATAAGGGCAGTGATCAACGCTGGCAATGCAGAAATAGTCAATAGCACCACAAGAGAAGCTGTCCCTTTGACCTGGTGGCCTCACCTTCATTTTGATCACCACCCTATGGACTGTTTAATATTTTTGTAGGAGTCAATTCTTTTAATGTTACTTGCTTTAATTGTTCTTTTACTAATTGCTTGTATAGCAACATTGAATCCATACTTATTGATAAACAACCACCTTTTGTTATGCTTCCAGTTTAGATCTTGTCCAACCCCACAGGCAAATAGCTGGATTAGAACAATCTCCAACTCTGGACTCTGAAGTGGCAAAGAGTGATATCTCATCCTTCACTAAGGTTAAAGGACTAGTGACATTTCCTGGCCTGGTAATGCTTTTGCTGATGGTTTTTTCTGTCTTCCTTGCATGTTACGTGCACTGCAAAACTCTTAAGAGCTTAGCCAGGCAGTTATCAAGCTCCAAATGAATGAATTTCCCCTCCCCCCCGAGAGGAATCGCAGCCAGAGTTGGGTAAGAGGGGGTGTCAGTCTGACCAACCTAAGACAGAGCCTTCAGCTTTGCTCTGAAGAAGTTCCAGATGACAGGTAAGGCAGACAAGGCGATCCACCCAACCTAAGACAGGCGGGTTCGCTTCTTTAAACTAAGACAGGGAGATGATTTTGGGAGCCATTGAGAGCTCACAGTAAAGCTCAAAGGTCATCTTGACCCTGTGCTAGCTTAAAGGCATGTACAAGGAACTGGCTTACTTAAAAGACACCGGGTGCCCAGGATTTAATTGAACTGCTTCGGACATTTCTAACTGTGGTGGGACTGATATTTATTACTGTGCTAGGTGCGGATGTGAGGTAACTGGGACAGGCTGTTGGATCATGCACAAGGGCCCTCCCTATCCTTGTCTGGCGAATCTCGACCCCCAGACTTGCCTGGAACCCCCTGTGTAGCTAATGCTATCCTTACCAATGTAATCCTGTTAAAAAAACTTTTACAGAGGAGGGAAAAGGATAACTAAATGGGAGGTGGGTCTGCCATTAAAACAAAAAAAAAGGGGGGAATCTGTGGCGCACACGGGCAGCAAAGATGGTGCTGAGAGGGGGTTCAGTGGGCAGAGCCTAATTTACTGTAGAGCACATGGGCAGCAAAGATGGCTCTGGGAGAGAGTAGAGTGGGCAGAGCCCAATTGATCTTCCAATTAGTGCCTAACCAGCCCTTGAAGGCTCAGGTGCATGATAGGGTGTGACCTTGACAGTGAGTGGTTCCTCTTCCTCCCTTGCCATGCCACCTGCCCTTTTTGGCTTTAAAAAGGGCTGCTCTCTGTTAATAAATGAGTTTTCTACCTGCTGGATTTGGCTCCCCGCTGTGTCTGATTGTCTCCCGGACTGAGGGAGGCGGGAAACGGGAGAGTGCAGCACTTACCTTTCCTTGGACCCCGACTGTCTTTCGTGGGTCGGACGAAGACCCAACAGCTATCCAAATTGATTATCTTGATGGGGTTTCCGAAAATTAGGAACTCTGTAGTACAAGAGAATCCATCGAGATACATTTAATATAATAAATGTTCTCCAAACCACCACCCCCCAAATTATGATATCCAAAGCTCCAAACATCAAAGGGCAAGCCATTTTCCCCTTTCCCTTTGACTCTCCTTGGCTACAGAACTATACATCCTTCCTTGTCTTTCCATTTTTCCCTTCTACCAGTTCCTTCTTCTCTTCAGGCCTCTCCACTCTACACAGGTCTGACCTGCTTTGCCTGGGTCGTCAGTTGCCATCCTTCACCTCCTGCCCCCCTCAACTTCCTCTCCTCCAACGTCTTTCCCCTTCTGCTATCACACCACTTCCTTCCTTCCAGGACTTTTCCCTTTTTCTCTTTCCTTTTAAGAAAATATAAAAATGCATGAAGATGAAATGGTATTATATAAGAAAAAAGTAAACATTCTATAATACATAATAGAATAAATTCAGTAACATTGCAAGGCAACAAGCTAACCTATAAAAATCAGAAGAATTTTCTCATATAGTAAATGTCAACTCAGAAAATTAAATTAAGAAAAATAAACCTAAGATATGATTTACTGCAACACAGAAAAAAATCCATTGAAGATACAAAGTCTAGATTCAGAAAACTGGAAGACATTAATGAAATAATTGAAGAAGTAATAAATGAATATAAATAAATATATAAATGTCTTAGAATAAAGATTATTAAAATGCCCATCTTTCCATAAAATGCCCTTCCTCCTCAAAGTAATCAACAAATTCAGTAAAATCCTTACTAAAAATCCATTGTTGTTTTTTACAGAAATAGAAATAAAATTGAAATTTTTGTAGGCTGTCATAAAGGACTCCAAAATAAAACAAACTAGAGATCACATCATCTGGCTTCAAAATATTTTTTTAAATCTATAGCATCCAGACTTACTGTTTGGGGGCAGAAAGACTGACACAAAGATCAAAGTGACAGGACAAATAGCCAAAAGTTAAAAGTTTGGTGAATATCAACAGCTTTTCTTGTTTTTGTACAAAGAGAACACACAGAAAAAGAGTCTCTTTAATAAATGGTGTTGGGAAAAGTATATGTCCAGATCTACAAAATTTAATACATAATATAGCATACACAAACATTAGTTCAACATGGGTTGAAATTCTTCACAGAGTACCTGAAAATATAAAAATAGAGGAATAAAAACAGTGAAAACACAATTAAAATGATGCATAACAATAGTTTGGGGGAAAAATTGTTGGGATATGATCTCAAAAACATAAACAACAAAGAACAATCAAACATACTTACATCAAACTAAAAATCTTATGTGCAGCAAAGAAATTCATCAATAGAATAGAAAAGCAATTTATAGAGTATGGGATATAGTTGCCAACCATATATCTCATAAAAGAATAATGGTCAAAATATAGAAGACATTCACAGAAATAAAATGAACTAAACCTGGAAAAGGTCTAACTAGATATCTCTGATTGGAAAAAAAAGCAGCCACTAGGTGTATGAAGTATAGTCATACTTCATAAAAATTTCAATTTTAACATATATTTTATTAAATAGAAAATATGAAATACTTTGTTTCATTAAACAAATTGTTAAATTTGGGTGAATTTTATTATTATGTCAATTATAACAGTAATGGTTTCTTAAAAAATGACCACAATAATTCTCAGGCAGACTGTATATTAAAGAGAAAAGCTGCATTGATTCTAGCATATTGTAACATCAGAGCCATAAGACAAAGCTAACTCAGCTTATCATACGGAGGAACCAGGACAGGATGATGGTCAAATAACTACAACTACTACTACTAATAATAATAATAATGATAAATAAAACATGAAGTTAATGCAATCAATCCTAGATACTCAGAAACTAAGATCTTTGTGGATTGGGTTAGAAATGTGATCCTCAGATCTTTGCATCCTGAGTATTAAGGAATACTGACAGGAAATTCCTTGAGACTCATATCCAATTAACTAGCAAAAATACAGAAGTGGAGCTGTAACTCATGTAGTTGAACACCAGCATTTTATTCATTACCTAGAAGGAACATTACTCATAAATGAATTTGGTGACTATAATCATTTTTTGAGCTGATGTAAATATCAGCTCAAACATCCTGAAAGATGACCAGCTGAGAACGAAGAGTTTGAATAAAGTTTTTGAGTAAAATCAAAGTATGATATTGTAATCTGGATTGTCACAACATTGAGGAACCCCTATAAAATCTGTGATTTATTTTTCCTCAAATGGATTTCACCATATTACATTTAACTATGTCATATTACTTCTTCAACCTTTGTTACCTGTGTGAAGAGAATTTATTCCTTGAAAACAATCTTAGACTACATTATCCTTTCTCACTTTTTCTTAACATGTGCATTACTTTCTGTTGTTAAATTACCAAACAACCTCTGTTCCTGAGGGCTCACATGACAGTTCCACAATCTAAGGCTAATCCATTTGACCTTTTACATGCTCTTCTTCACAGTTTATGTTCTGTAAATGTTTAATTTAATTCTTTTTTTATTTTATTAACTTGTTTATATTTTGCGAGCCCTAGGTCTTGACTCAAGACCTGGGTAAAGTCTCTGAGTTTCTATTTGCTCAAGGCTAGCACTCTACCACTTGACACATAGTGCCACTTCTGTTTTATTTCTGTTTATGTGGTACTGAGGAATCAAACCAAGGTCTTCATGCATACTAGGCAAGAACTCTACCACTGAGCCACCTTCCCAACTCCAAAATGTTAGTTTTGAATTCTTCCTCTTTCCATATCTAGATTCATAGGATTCCTTTGTCTTCCTCCTTTCCTTCTGTGACTCTTCATAGGAAAATCTGAAGCCTGAAATACACTTTCCATTTTTCGTGCCCACTTTAGAAAGTCAGTGGAGACTCAAGAATCCCTCATTTCTCTGAGCTTTTCTATCTGTTGCAAGATCATTCTTTTTCTAATGATGCATGCCCTGAAACACAGATGGCTCTTGTCCCTAGCTCACAGATGACATATTTTATTGATGTGAAAAGTTAGTCTATATGTTTATAGATGGCGTATAATCCTAGAAAACTAGAATGTTTATGCTAGAGGAAAGTTAAATCATCTGTCCAATTGACTCATAAATGAAGGCAGTTACAATACATGTAACCTTGTCTTTCTTAAAGGAAGAGAGCTACTAAATAGCAATGCTGTTTTCAATTATCCTTCTAGACAATGTTCAAGTACAAAATAACAGGACCTCAGTGGCTTTCTACACCAGTCATTGATTTTATATTCATCCGCAAGTTGGGTGCATTTTGATCTGCCTGGCTGAGCTTCTCTGGCCTTATCAGAGCTAGACAGAACTCTTCATTTCAATTGGGTTTTTGTGCCTGTTGTACAGAAGCTAGATTCATAGAATAATGGTTTCTTCAGATATGTTGATAACATGTCAGAACTGAAAATACAAAACACTGGTAAAAGTTAGTAATGCATTTTCAGACCTTGATGGAAATAGATACATTTTAAATCTATTCACATACTCCATTAGACAAAGCAGTCCACACCAGTGAGGCAAAGGACATTGGCACCTACAGGTATAAAAGATGCCTATGACATAATCATAAGCACTATGGAGAAAAAAGAAAAGATAAAGTACACAAAGTAGTCTGTACCAGAAATATCACAATGTTGTTACACAAAAATTGAAGACTCATTACACTCACTCTTTCAAAACAGGTTTGGTGAAATGAAATTTGAGTTTGTTATTTTTAAACTGAATAATATGATTCTTTGGAAAAGTTCTTAAGCTAAGTCACACAGAAAGCATTAAAGATAATGGAGAGACTATTGTGAATATCACAAATATGGAGGCAATAGAACATGAGGTTGCCACATGCCTTGGGCTTTTAAGTAATTAATATTAACCCTAAGGAACATTTGGAAACACGTAGAAATATCTTTGATAAATTTTGATAAAGTTTTGAATCATATAGAGACCAGCGGCATTGTGGGACATGGTCCCATGGGTAGAAGAGCTTCCTTAAATAATTATTCAGTCAAACTGTTAGCACTGCTGTAAATTCTAAATTCCGTATTATTCTTATGCGAAGGAAAAGGCAGAGAAAGGGGTCATTCTATAAACCCCAGGGTGTCTCTTCCCACAATTCTCTTTTCTATGGCATGTAGTTCTAGTGATTGTAGATCGAATTCTTCTATTCTTTAGTAAACTGTAGAAAATGGAAAATAAATCCAAATAAACCACAAACACGGAACATAAACTCATCCTTAATGTTTTTGAAAGTGTTAAGGTGACTTTACCTTTGTGTTAAGTATAATGGAAGAGATCAGATAAATGTCAATAAATCTCTAAGTTCACATTCATTTAGAAATCCTGCTTCCAGAGCTATTGTTGGGGTGCTTGAGTATGTGCTTTGAGTTCCAAAAGACTTCCACAGTCTTGTGTCCATCTCAATGTTTAAAAAGATCTTCAAATGTAACACCTAATGAAAATCATTTGATAAAAATAATATTTAATTAGACACCAATGGCTGGCAATTGTGATCCTAGCAACCCAGATGGCTGATATTTGAGGATCATTGTTCAAAATTAGCCTGGGCAGGAAAGGCTGTGAGCCTCTGATCTCCCATTCATCACCAAAAAACCTGGGAATAGAGCTGCACCTCAAGCTGTACAGTTCTAACCTTGAGCAAAAAGGAATCTCAGGCTCAGCACTCAGCCCTGACTAGCTCAGGATTAGCAAGCATACACACACACACACACACACACACACAATTGTTTTGATCTATGATACATATATCAGTTGAATTATGGGAGTAAGAAAATGCAGAATAATTCTAAGAGAGATACTAAATAGTAATTGTAGGACTAATGACCTAATGACTTGCAGTGATTGAAAGCTTTGCTGTTGGAGACACTTATACTTAATTGCACAACATAATGAAAATGGTCTATTTACAGACAACCTGAAACAACTCTACTATTTGCTATCCTTTGTAAACATAATTTTATCATATGGAATAGTAGATCAATAAAGACCATAGCAGTATGTATTTTATGCACTTTTTAATTATGAAGGTGATTACAGAGGGGTCACAATTATATGTCAGAGTACATTTTTTTTTGAATAATGTCACCCCTTCTCTCACTCCGTGGTTTTCCCTCCTGTTCCTACCCACAAGTTATATAGTTCAATTTCCGCATAGAGTCTAATGAGCACCACTGCTATGTATGCTTTTAATTTAATTTAATTTACTTTGATTTTAATTTATAATAGAAGTTTCAAGAGCCAACTAAGACATTAAGTAGCCAGGCACTGGTGGTTCAAACCTGTAATCTTAGCTACTCAGGAAGCTGAGATTTGAGCATCATGGTTCAAAGCCATCCTTGGCAGTAAAGTCTGTGAGACTCTTATGCAATTAAATCACAGAAAAGCCAGAAGTGGCAAAATGGCTCAAATGCTAGCCTTGAAAAAATAGAGTCCAAAACAGCACCCAGGCCCAGAGTTTGAGCCTCAGGACCAATCTATACTTCCCCAAACAACAACAACAATAACAACAGAAATTAAGGTAAGTATTTGAAATATTATTATTGTGTGAAAGTAGTGGTCCTCAGATGATGCTCTCCAGGAGGCAAAGATAAAGCTCATTTGAATAATCACTCAGACAGTAGACTTGTTCCAGGAACATTATCAACTCCCTTACTCAGAACTACAGTTAGGTTCATAGCACCAGTTGAGCAAAGGTAAAACAGTTGAACCTAACCCTGTTCCTTGTGTTGGCATCCATAGAATGCATGTTTGCACCATTGCAATTCAATTTAAAAGAAGGATCTCCTTTCTACTGGATAGATCTTCAAGTAATACATTTGGAAACACAAGTTTGGAGGAAAGAGATGATCTGAAAATCCTGGTGCTCTAAAGGCTCATGATGGACAGCTGGAAAGGCAGGCGGAGATAATGATATTGGAACAGCAGGGAAAGCAGAACTGCCAAGCAACTTACAATAATGAACCTCTAAAAACGTACCTTGGCTTTAAGGTGGTTTTTAATTAAAGAAAGAATGAGGAAGGGAGAAAATGGGAGACTATGCTGGTTTAGAATTGCATGTTTTCATTATTCAGGTAAAAAGATGAACATTGTATGGATGCCAGTTCACTTTCTATGGGAGTGTAAATACTGTTTGAAGGCATATAAAATTTGGAAATAGTAATAGGAAGATTTAAATATGAACAATATTCTGTGATGATTATCCTTTTGGTATTTTGGCAACTGTTTTAGCTAGCATTTTAAATAAGATTGATGTTAATGGTAGCTTTCCACTACAGCTTGAAGTTGCCAATTACTAGAGTCATTGCACCTAAACTGAAAGAGAAATGATCTTCTATCAGAAACAAAATGATCTCCTCTCTCTCTCTCTCTCTCTCTCTCTCTCTCTCTCTCTCTCTCTCTCTCTGTCTCTCTCTCTCTCTCTCTCTCTCTCTCTCTCTCTCTCTCTCTCTGTGTGTGTGTGTGTGTGTGTGTGTGTGTGTGTGTGTGACTTCTGGGGTTTGAACTCAGGGATTCCACTCTTGCTTGTATTTTCCCCTCAACACTGGTCTCTACTACTTGAATGACAATGCTACTTTCTACATTTTACATGTTTATTGGACTCTTGCCTGTGACTGGCATTGAACTGCGATCCTCACATCTCTGCCTGCTAAGTAGATTGGATTAAAGGGATAGGCTAAAAGCACCTGGCTATATTTCCATTTTGGAAAAAGGTGATAGTTTTTTTTCTTTTAATTTCTGAAATCATATTTACTGGTGTTAGCTGAACACACAGAATCTGTAAGCTGATGGATACTTACTGAGTAGCAGCAGAGGTGGAATTCATTGAGTACATTGAACTATTATTTTAGAATCAATTCTATTAGGCCAGTGAACATTCCTCTAAGTACCTGGATAGAAAGCTGAAAATATTCTATGACTCCTTTGTCATCTGATTTTATGGTGGGAATTATCATCTGTAAAAGGATGCCATGCACTTTCTTGTGTTTTACATCAGTATTAGTGACAGTAGGATGCTTTAGTGATGGAGAAGGAAGGGCCATAATTCTTCCCTTCTATCATTATACTTTCTCCATAACTCCAGCTCCACCCAGACATGCCTACCATGGTTCCTGCTCCCAAAAGGCAACAGTAAATCCTTTTGATAGTTCCTAATTACTCCATCTCTCCTTAATGGTAATAGCAGTTGCTTCTAGCTCTTAAGCAGCTCACCTAGGAGAGGTGGTCACTGTTCATGTGGGCTTCTAAAAACAATAATAAGAAGAAAACGTTTCATTTATGGAATTCCTGCTGTTCTAAAGAGTAATATTGTATTTTGTGCTTCCAATTACTCAGAAGTACTTCTGAGTAAGGTGGATTAAAGTTGTTTCTCCTGGACTCAAGCATCAAGTATCTAGTTGTCGGTGTTCTTATGAATCAGGTGAGATGGTTCTACTCAGCATTCCAGAGCCTGGTGGGCTCTGTGAGATGCTGAGTTGTGAGTGGCAAAGACTGCTGGATCTGGGTCTTCACATATGCCTGTGTTCTCCAGGAGCTGCGTTTTCAAACTCACAATTTCTAGTACCATCTATGATTTTAGAAGCCCTTCCCCATTCTGTTGAAACGTAATCAAAATAAACAAAAGAATAGTCTGTCCAGAGTCGATACAACCTGCATGCTTCAAAATATAAAATTAAGCTTATGTTAAAATCCTACATTTCTATATTAAGTGAAGTAAGCCAAGCCAAAGAAACAGAGGTCCCATGGTATCCATTATTTGCAATATCTAGTATATGTATGGGTCAAGCAGAAAAGGTCAGATAAGGTGATGTTAGGAAAATGAACCCTAAGATATATATTTAAATGTTTTTTTCTTTCATGCATTTGTTTCTAACGCATTTATAAGATTATTTCTTTGTTGCTTTTGTATGCCCCTCCCCCACAGTATAACCCCTGCTTTCACTGTATTTGATGTCGGTATAATTTTGGAGGGGAAGGGGAAAAACAAGTAGCTTAAATAAGGATACAGGTGGACCCATTGCAACAATGAGAAGTACAAGTTGTTATTTCGAAAATGAACTTTACAACTTTGGTGGGGGGGAGGGATTTGGTGGGGGGAAAGGGGGAGGCTCTGGAAAGGGATAGGAAGGGGAAATAAAGGAGGAGGCTACAATGCTTGAAAAGAAATGTACTCATTATCTTGATCATGTAATTGTAGCCCCTCTGTACAGTATTTTCACAATAAAAATATATAAATAAATATAAATAAAAAATAAAAACAAAAACAAAGAAAATCCTACATTTCAATTGGTACTTTCTAGATGCTAGGTTGAAAAGAAACTATACCATTTGTGGGTGGAGACTGGCGGGAGGAGTGGGGGAGAGCAAAGAAAGATGTGACGATACAAGAAGAAATGTACTCATTACCTGGCTTATGAAATTGTAAACTTTCTGTTCCTCACCTTTAGAATAACAACAACAATATTTTTTAACTAGGAGAAAACTTACATGTTACATATGTTACATTACATTCGTAAACATTTTATATTTTTAAACTATATGCACTTTGATTCATAATGCATAAGAGAACTATATTTGAGAGTTTGCTGACTTTATGAAAGTCGTTGTTAGCTAGCCTATTATATATTATTTCCTTTCCTAAGAAAGTTTCTAGCTATTTATAGCCCTCTAAGAGTTTCATAAAGCTTGGATTGATTAAACAAATAAAATGAAACCCTTACTTGAAAGGCAATTTCAAGTGGTCATGTTGTCATGAATTTAAAATTATATTTTTTTAAAATAACTTTTCTCAAGGGTAGTCAGTAACCTCTAATATGTAACCTATAAGGTTTATGGAGGGAGAAAAATCTAATTTCCTTAGAAAGGATTTTCTCTTGTTGTGTGAGTTCTTAGAATTAAGATGTTAATGCATATTATTAGAGTTGCATTTGTATTTCAACCAACAAACATTTCTTATAATCACAGTGGTGTTGCCAGCAGTACTATGTGATCTGGAAACTGAGAGGTCTTGTTGAATGGAATCAATACATTTTCTTAATGCTAATTGTTACCTGATTCCAGCAGATTACAAATGCTATGGTACATATATTAGTAATCAGAATACATGGATACACAAAGCTACTGTATATTATAAATAAAAATGAGATGTGCAAATCGTAAGATTCTATACACACACTCCACATATACACATATCTGTATATGTATATATGTATGCACACCCATGTACATACACATATACACACATACATACGTATATATGCAGAGAGGAAAAACAATTTTATAATTGAATATGCATTTTGTGCAAACTTAATAATGCAAAGCATACACTGATTCCATATATAGGTGTCACCTGGCAATTTCACAAATATTTTAATTTTAATTACTGTTGCAGTTAGTAGTATCTTTGAAAATACTTATAATGAGCTGAAGTCATATGTTTTTCTTGTCACCCCAGAGTTTCAATGCACCTGCCATATATTGTCTTTAGTAATTACAAGGCTTTTTTTCTCTCTGCAGCGTAAGTACTTATTAAGTTGCAGGGTTTATACAATATATCCAAGGTTAGATTGCATCATCTTGAAAACTGCCTTAGAATGTTTCTCATTTCACTTAAAAATAACCACCCACCAACAAAAAAAAGACTCCAGTCAAAGAAAGTCATATGGAAAGCAATATAAGTGAATAAACAGAATCGTGTTGAAGGGACAAGAACATTTAGTAAGATTTTACCTCTTTAGTTTGTGATTGCACAAATAACATTCAAGCTATTTCATACTGTGTCTTCCCATATCTCAAGCCCATCATAAAGGTTAATTATCCTTATGTGTAACGAAAGAACATCCTGCAGTATCAAAGCAAAGATTAAATAATATCTCTCTAAAATATCTTGTAATATATGAACTGATACAGCAGCTTAAATGATTTCTTTTTTATTTTTTTTCAAGACTGTTCTGCTAACAGAGACATCAATTAGCTAACTACAGGCTACTACCCCTGGGTAAAGGAAATCACAGGAACTGCATTGTAGGAGAGTTCTAGTAACATTTTAAAAGCATAAAATGAAAACATAATGAAACGTTTCTGGTGGTTCATGCCTGTAATTCTAGATACCGAGGAAGTAGAGGTATGAAAGGTATTATTTCAAAGCCAGCTCAGGCAGAAGAGTCAGAGAGTCTCCCAACTAATTATTAAAAGTCCAGAAGCAGAATTGTGGTACAAATGGCAGAGTGCCAACGTTGAGTAAAAATATAGTAGAGCAAGAGCCATAGCCCTTGAATTCAGGTTCCATACCAGCACCTAAAAGACAAGAAAAAAAGAAATCCTGTTCACTTTCCTTCAAAATTTTATTCCTGTGAAATGGAGAGAGGACACTATTTTCCCAACAACTTGCTTTTTCACTGCCTAGTCTCTGGGTGCTAACACACAATAACAGTAAATGGATAGGGATTCATTTGGTAGCCTAGGATCATGTTTAATTTTCCGTATTAGTGATCCTTGTATCTGGGGACTTCCTTTGCTCAAGGTTTAGTTTCCTATAATACTCTGAATTCTCTGGATGTAGAAGTTCCCTCTGCTGTCACACTGAAAGAAGTGAAGATTAAAAAGGGCAGTAATGCATGATAACATTTAAAATAATTGGAATCTTATCTTATGCCAGCACCCTCTGCACTTCTACCACCTCCATGCATTAATAAAACAGAATTTGCTCTTGAAAATGTTATACAATGAGAACCTTTCCAGTAATAAACCTTAAGAGAAGAAATCCTGTCTTCTAATACAGTATTCATCTTCATGAAAGCTCATTTAAGAAGTCCAAATATCTTTCTACTATTTGGATACTCCCTCTCTAATAGACGGAGAAGATGATTCCTAATTCAAAGAAAGCTCTTCACTCTTATTTTTGTCATTATGGGCTAGAAACTTCTGGAAGCCCATAGATAGTTCATGTTTTATTTTCTTGCTGCTCTTAGTAAATTATTTTGTGGTCTTTCTTATAATAAGGTGCTTCTAGACCAGCCACAAACATACATAGGGAATTTGTTCCTCCTAAAGGCAAAAATCAAGGCTCAGGGAGCCAAAGTATGCATCTGTTTTTTTAAAGCAATGTTGCACAATGCATGACTGATTACTACTACACAATTAAAATAAATTAGGAGTCATAATCTTGTTCAATATTGCATTAATTTATTGATTTTTTTCCCAATGTCAGATTGAAGTTCACTTGAATGTGATCATATTAGGAAAGCAAATGTATTCAGTGACCCCAAGATTGCCTTCAAAGTGCTTTTGAATGTTTTTTTTTGTTGTTTATGTATTATCTTAAATTATGTTTTATTATTCTTAGGTAGTTTAACAAAACAGTTATCATTCAGTTGATAAGATGATGCTTTATTCTTTTTGGTCCATTTCTAGATTTTCCTTTGTTTTCATTGTATGTTAAATCTGCAGCTGTTAGGTGCTGTGGTTCGTTCCGGTAATCCTTGCTACTCAGGATGTTAAGATCTGTGGATTGCTGTTCAAAGCCAGCCTGGGCAGTTAAGTACATAAGACTATTATCTCTAATTAACAATCAGAAAAAAAAATGGAAGTGGAGTTGGGCTCAAAGTGCTAGAACACTATCCTTAATCAACAAAGTTCAGAGTGAGCACCAGGTTCCTAGTTCAAGCCCCATGAGCTATCTTCCCCTGCAAATAAGAAAGACCTACAAATTGATTTCTCCGTTGTTTTACCAAAAAAAATCAATAATCCAATAAACTTAAACTCACAATGGTATTTTGAAAATACTCAAAGATTTGAGAAAATTTAAATTCTTTGTAACCTTTGAGAAAGCCAGTTGTATGATAGCTTTTAGTTCAATTTCTTGATCATTACTTGATTATTTAGGTTTTATAATAATCATCACATATCATTTAAAAGCAAATCTTTAAAGAGAATATCTTAAAATGATAAAATATTATTTATTCTAATTTTTCACATCTTTAGCCTGATGAGTTATGTTTCAAGAAGTTATATGAGCTGGGTGCTGGTGGCTCACACCTGTAATCCTAGCAACTCAGAAGGCTGAGAAGGGAGGATCGTGGTTCAAAGCCAGCCCAGGCAGGAAATTCCGTGAGGATATATTTCTTTTGTTTCTGAATCCCCTAGTCTAAGATACTTTGGTACTGCTATTCAGGGTAAGATGCTGCACTGTTTCCATTTAAAGAATGTTTGTTTAACTTATTCTGGTTCATTCTCCCTGTATTTTTTTCATACAGTTTAAGATTAAGTTGTTTATAAGAAGAAGAAGAAGAAATATAATATACATATCCAAATGCATTTATTCCTAATTAAAAATTTAGGTTGGAATTATCTTCACTGATATAAATGAAAACAGATTTCCTCACAAAGTGGCTTCAATGTCCAACAATGAAGGAAGGGACTTCATTAATTATTTTTCTGTTCTTTTATTTTTCTTTTCCTTCCTTTCATTTCTTTTTCTTTTCCTTCCTCACCTTTTCTCTTCCTTCTTCTCCTTTTCTTTCCTTCTTACTTTCCTTCCCTTCTCTCTCTTCTCTTGCTCTCTCATTCTCTTCCACTTTCCCTCTCCCCCTCTGCCCCCATCTCTCTCTCTCTGTCCTCTTTCTACCCTACTCTCTGGTCCAAGACTGGGACTCTAAGTAGCTGATGCTCTCACTCTGAATAGAGCTCTACCAACTGGTCTTTGCTCTTTCCTTCTGCTGAAATAGCAGATAATTAAATTATTACTTCTTCCTTCTTCCTACTTCAAATTTCAAACCTTAAATGTATCCTAGTTTTTGCCTATAAATTCGCTTTACCATTGGGCCAGTGATTTCTTGGCATCTACAATCCTCTGGACTTCTCATCTGCGTTTGGGAATCTGAAAATTGGCCTTGGAAAACTTTTATCTTGGTTTCTTTTATGAAAGGAGTACTGTAAGTGAATCTCTCTCTTATACTACTCAAAATAAATTACTGTACATTGCTAATGATTCATTTCTAGGTTTGTTGCTGTTTTCAGTTACCCTTTTTTGTTTATTAAAATATATTTTTGTTGTGTCAGTAGTGGGGTTTGAATTCAGAGTCTCATGCTTTTAAGCTGATGTTCTGCCACTGAACAACAACCCCTCATCTTAGTTTGCTCTCATTATTCTTGAGTTAGGGTCTGTCTTTATGCCCTGACTGACAGAAACCACAAACTTCTAACTTTCCCACCACAGCTGATACCAATGCTGCCCACTATTAATTGACACGAGGAATTCCCTAGAACTTATAGGTGTGAACCACGAGGTGTTGGCTTCACTGCTTCCTTCTAGTGGTGACATTCTCATATGAAGTTATGTCTGACAGGACTATAAATCTAACTTCTAATGATAACAATAAGGTTCCACATCGTACCTGTCGTGCCAACTACAGTACACCTTAGTGTAACAAGCATTATTACACAAGGAGGCAACCTCTAGTTATAAGTGTATACTTAGATTATGTACAACTCACTCAGTCAATGATACTAAATCATGCTGAAAATTATACAGGCAAAGGAAAGATGAGAATATGAAGTGCTTAAAAAAAAAAAACAAAAAATGGTAACATCCTTGTTACTAGAGGTTTAGCAAATTTTTGAGATTGTACTTGCCAGGCACACTGTTCAAATAAGATTATATATTCGAACCTGTGAAGTTCCATTTTTAAATGCCACCCCTCCTATGGGAGTTTATGTCACACCATTCTACAAGAAGATAAACAGATAGAAAGATAGGTAGGTAGGTAGATAGATAGATAGATAGATAGATAGATATACACACAGAGATTGATAAAATAGATAACATATTTACATTTTTATTTTCTTTATTTTAAAAAAAAACTTCAATTTTCCTATTCTCACTTTTATATAGGAACTATATCTACTATAAGCAGATAAATATTTTGATTAGATGTTGTACATCTCTGAGAAATGGTTTCAAATTCAGTACTGTTTTTACCTGTCCAAAAATTCTTTAAAATATAAAGCGATGTTCAATAGAATATTTCTTTAGAAAAACAGATGTCAGTACATGTGTGAAGGCAGTCTAAGGAATCTCAGGGAAACCTGTTGATTAAAAGGGGATTGAGAGAGTGTGGAAAGAAAATGAAATGGAGAGAGATATTCTGGGCAAAATATAATATATGCACATCTAAATTACCATAGTGAAATCCTTTAGTGGACTTAATATGCACTAGAGAAAGAAAGAAAAAGAAAAGAGAGAGAATGACAGGAAAATAAAACTAGTTCCAGTGTGAGTGGAGGGATTACTGGGAGAGCAGAGAATTCCAAATAAAATGCCACAGTGATTCTAAATCAAGCACCAACATTTCTTTTGTTGAGCTGAAACCCCATTGCACAATTACTTGAAGATAATTCAGAAAAAAGTAAAAAGGAAAAGAATCAGCTTTCACACATGCACAAATTGCCTAATATTCCATAGCTTCTAAGTTTTTATTGTCAGAATGGTATTTCCCAGGGACCTTGTGTTTTAACCAATCTAAGTCCATTTCAACTGAAAAAATCCAAAGAAATGAATGTCCTATCTGACTGTATATACATATGTGTATTAGCTCGGGGGGGAAAAGCTCACATTTTATTGAAGATTACAAATTTTTTATCTTCTTTACACTTTGATGGATATAAATTATTCTTCTTGTCTATGATCATGAGAAACATTCCAGCTCCCCACACTTTGACATCTTTGCTCTTTGCAAACCTTTGTCCAATGTTTTTATTAACTCAATTTAATAGAACCTTTTTATGGTGACCTTAAGAATTTAATAACTCCTCCATGCAAAGACAATACCACCTGCAGGCTCCACTGGGATTAAACTGTACTGGTTCAATATGTCTATTGGAACCCATTAAAAGAGGAAGTGGGAAGGAGGGAGGGAGCAGCAGCTACACAAATCAGTCTTTTCCCTCTCACCATCAAGTACTGCAGTTGCTTAGGACAGTCAATCCAAGCCATTTGCAGAGAATTTCGGTGGTTTCTAAGGTAATATGTAGCTCGCTCAAAGCTTCTTAATAATATTAATCTAACTTTGATCATGCAGAGGCTAGCAATCTTCAATTCAAAAATGTCTCTCCTCCTGACAGACATTCTGCATATTTTATAGATCTGATCAATACGTTATTAGTCAACAACCTGACGCTGGCTCATGAATTAATCCTTTTCTGTCAACCCAGCAGTTTATAGTCTTCTGTAACCTCATTCCCTCATTGTAGATGTTACCTGGCTTAATCCAATTAAGATAAAATTAACTTTCCCCCCTGGTGGTACTCTCCTTCTATGTTAATTTAAATCTCCAAGGACAGCGACTCCAGGCAAATAATTTTATGCTTGACCTTCTATGTGCAATATTAAAGTGGTATGGATATATGCATGGGAAATCAATGAGCTGTCTCTCCACTTTCATCCTTCTTTAACAGTGCTGGAAAAATTCCATGTGAACGCAGAAGATTACTAAATGACAGTGATATATTTATTTAGGTTGTGAAAAGAACTCTGTCACTTCAGCTTTGTATTTAGTATCTCTAGTGTCTTTGTCTTTTTTGAAAGGTAAATTAATAATAGGTGGTGGCAGCACTATCAGAGTTATTGTACATATGGCACACCAAGGATGTTTTTAACAGTTTGCAATACGCAAAAGTAATCATCTATGCTCCTGTAACTCATGTGGCATATGACATTACCTGCTAAGAAAAAGAAAAAGGTGGGAAATATTATTTAATTTTGCATAAGAGCATTAATAGACTGCCTGTACTTCTGGGCAAATACAAAGATTCCACTTGGATAACAGAACAAGATTTCTTCGGAAACATCTAGCGTACATTCTTTGAGCTTCAGTTTTAAAGTCTAGTCATCTGCAAGCCAACATTTGAAAAGAATTTGTCTCTCAGGCAAAATGGTTTCTATTTCCTCTCCCTTCCTCCCTAATCTCATCCACCTCCTCCACACACCTGTCCACACATGCCTCCATACACCCCCTTAGATGCCATTTTGGTATCTAACTTCTTTGAAGTCATTTAGGAGAGCTTACTTTTCCTTTCCAAGTAACACCTAAGTCTGAAAAAAATACATAAATGGCAAATCATTGCCACTGAAGTGAAATGTAAAGAAATGTATTGCCTCCTCATAGACTTGTAAGTGTAAAATTCTTTGCCTATATAAGAGAGGAATGAAATGTCTATTGGAACAGAATTATCATTTTATTTCTGTAAACATTAACTCTTTAGGCTTTTGGTTGTATTTGATTAAATATTATAAGCAATGTTTATTTTTGTTTTTGTTTTTTTGTCCGTCAAGAGGCTTGAACTCTGGGCCTGGGTGCTATCCCTCAGTTCTTCAGCTCAAGGTGAGTGCTCTACCACTTGAGCCACAGCACCACTTCCAGTTTTCTGAGTGGTTTATGGGAGATAAGAGTCTCACAAAGTTTCCTGCTCAGGCTGGTTTTGAACTGCGATCCTCAGATTTCAGCCTCCTGAGTAGCTAGGTTGCAGGCGTGAGCCACCAATGCCGGCAATAAGAAAAATTTTTACATTGTAATAGAGAAAAGAAATAATGTGCAGCAAAAATCCAAGAACACTATTATATTTCTAATTGACTACCACATCACAATATATATTCTCTCTGTGTTTCTACATGTTTTTTGTGTGTTTTGTTTTGGAGTGTGTGTGTGTGTGTGTGTGTGTGTGCATGCACACACACCGCACCAATCCTGGGGCTTGAACTCAAGGCCTCAAACTCTCACTTGACATTTATGCACATGGCTGGCTCACTACCATTTGAACTTCACCTCCACTTTTGACATTTGTGGGTTAAATGTGCCCATTCTGTCTTCAAACCGTGATCTCCAGATCTCAATCTCCAGAGTAGCTAAGATTATAGCTTTCTGCTATAAGTTTATTGTGAAATCTTTTGATCAAAGAGCAAATATTTGTATATCCTCCATCCAGAGCTCATTAACAAGACATAGGACTCTGTGAAATCCCTGAAACTAATTTCAAGTTTCCTCCACTTAAAAATACATTATTACTCTGTATTTCACCTCAGTTATTTAATACTAAATATGATAAATACATTTGAATGAACACATATACATTGTAATCTTCAATAATCATTCTTATATTTCAACCTTTCTAAGACTCACTTTTCTCTGTCATCTTTAGTATTTCTATTTAAAAAACGTATTGTCAGGGTGATGTATAAAGGGGTTAGAGTTACATAAGTAAGATAGTGAGTACATTTTTTTATTGAACTTGTTACCCCCTCCCTCACTTTTCTCCCACTTTTCTGCCCCTCTACTCACTCCTCCCACATTGTACTAATCATTTCCAACATACTGTCTTGGAGTTTTGTCGTTGTATTAGTTCTTTCCTTGTCCTTTGTCTGATGCAGAGTTTCCATTTAAATCTCAACATTTGACATCTTTCTTCAAAGATAGTTTTGTTGTTAGACAAGTCCTAATTAGGTGCTTTTTTCTTGGTCTATTAATTTTTTCTAGGGTTATTTTGGCTTCCACTATGGTTATGGCGCATTGAATATTAGGGCTGGGATCTGAAATATCTCCCCAACTCTCAGATGCAGCAGGTATTTCTTTCAATGAAGTAGTGTTTGAAGATGAAAACGTTAGGCGGTGGTATGATTGTGATGACTCTGACTCCATCTCTGGATTTTTTTTCATTGACAGTTTCATAAGTTAATGGGATATTACAGTTGGGGGTCGTAGAGCTGTATTAGAGAATTTTGGAGGTGATGGAGAATTTCAGAGGTGGTGGAGACATTTCTAAGTGGTGATGTTTTCAAGAGAGACCTAGCCAGAGGAAATCCGTAACTGACAGACATACTTTTGAAGTGTAATCTTTTCTAATTTTGGCAGATCTTGTCAAGTGTTTTGGTTACAGCAAAGGCAAACTACCCAATCCGCTGTCTTTCCTAACCCTTACAGTCAATATTTTCTCCCTAATATGTTACAAAAACTTTGTCTTAATCTGCCTACAATTTCATAAGGGAAGTTTTGTATTCATTTATTCTATTTGGAATGTATTAGCATAGCCATGAATATGTTTTCTCCTCAGTTCTAAAATATTCATTTTCTCCTTAAAGTTTCAATTGCAGTATGCCCTCAAAAATGTATATTTTCTGTATATATTAAATTAAAATGTCAACTTTTCTGTTTCGACCCTGTGCATATTTCCAGAGTTGTCTGAGAACTGGAGGGACTTTTGACCCTAACTTTATATATTGTACTAACTAGTGACTCATTTCATGGACTAGGATTTGAGACAAACCAGAAGGCAATTTTGCATTAGTTAATAAGCACAACATATAGAAAACTGACAGGTTTAGTTTCCATTTGATTGCTCTTTAGCTCTCTGTATATTTATATTGAGTAGAATAATGCAGAGTCACTTTGGCTACATTAACAGACAAGTGTAAAGATTCTTCTGAGAAGACAAAGAGCTTCCTGAGATCTGGATATTCTGTGTAGTGCTTAATAATCTAAAGTTAAATTATGAGCTTTCCAACCTCTGTAGTAGCTGTGTTTGTGAGTGTTGAGCATTTCTAATGATTGCCTCAACTTCTTCTTCCTTTAACATATCTTAATTTTATTAAATCCTGCTATGAGTGCACCTTATGGAATACTATGAGGCCTATGGACTACCTGACCGTATATAATATAATATACCTTTAAAACATGCTTGCTTCTTACCCACCCGTGTTTAAACTTGCTGTCTTTTTACTTTCATTTCTAGATCAGTCCTCTGTTTACAAATATTTTATTTAGTAATTTTGGTGTTGTCAATAGAAAAGTCATTGAAAATATTTAATAAATCCTACTGCTTGAGGGTCAAAATCCAGGGAAAGTTAACACTGAAAAGCAGGAAGAATGGTAACTTCTGCACACAAAATTCTTTATCATCTCATCAGTGTATTAAGAATTGATTTTACTGAAAGGAAATGTCAAATATCCTAAATTCCAACATGGCTGACAATAACAGGTATGCATACTTAGAATCACGCATATTATTTATGTAAGGAAAAAACAAATAATGCTTAGATAAGGAAATAATTCACACATTTATACTACTTCAAGATATTCTCATCTTCGTTGCCTTATTGCAAGACTCCAACACTGCCTATGCTTTATTTGGGGCCTTAGAAAATGTCAAATCACTATGAAAAAGTCGAAGCCATTTTTATCCATTATATTCTAAACCGAAAGAAATAATCTATCATTTTTCCCACTGAAGTGGTACTCTAATGAAAAAGGAAGGGAAAATAATGACTAGCTAGATAAGCTGCCAACAGTCCTAAGGGAGTGGATTCAGACCAGTTCAGTTCGGTTTCGTTTATGAAATAAAAATCCAGGGCACCCAGCAAATTTGACCACATGTGTTTAGTTCTTGCCCCAGATCCCCTTGGTAACTCGTGAAAAGAGAGACCAGAGTTGTATCTCACATGCCTCATTGACAGGCTATACCCTTTGGCACAGAACAGAAGAACAGATGCCTTCTTGCTTAACTGCTTACTACCTGCATGGCTTCTTTTTAATTGGCACCTGCCCCTTGTTCAAGTGGTGGGTTGTGCAGCTGAGTAGCTATCCCCCACCAGCCTCTTTCAAAAAGATGCCAGGCTTTCTTTCTGAGCTTAGATTTTAGCTGGATTCATTTGTAGAAAACCTCCATGTAAACTTTTCACCTGAAAAAAAAAAGATGAAAGACAATTTCACGTAGAGAAATCATCAAGGGGACCAAACAAGGAAGACAGTTGGAGAGAGATGATTTACAAATCTGTTCTGCTAGTTCTTCTAACTTCAAAGAAGGCTAAAAACTTTTGGGGAGAGTCATAGAGGTTGAAATAAAGCATATAGTCTGGAGATATTTAAAAAAAAAATGGACTGATGCCTATAGTTCACTGAAACTGAAGATATTTTCTCCCAGAAAAGAATATTAATGTTAACTAAAAATACAAAAAAGTAAAGACAACCCCAACAATATGTCAAGAGAACTGAAATAAGAATTTCTTTATTGAACATCAGTCAAAATAAAAAATGTGTGCTAGATGCCAGTGCCTTTTACCTGTAATCCAAACTATTCAGCAGGCTGAGAGCTGAGGATCATGGTCAAATCCAGCCTGAGCAGACAAATCAGAGTGACAGCTCCAAAATGCAGAAGTGGCACTGTAGTTTAAGTGGTTGAGTGCCAGCCTTGAGCAAAGGGACAGTACCCAGTTCCTCAGATTAATTTACAGAACGAAAATGTGTCAAAATATTTTAACTGTTGCTATAATATTGATGTTTTAGTTATTATTTTTGTCCTAGTACTAGTGTTTGAACTCAGGGCTGTAGTTTTTGTAACGGTTAACACCCTACCACTTGAACCTTACCTTCACTTATGGTTTTATGCTGGTTAGTTGAATAAAGATCCCTTGGTTTTGTCTTACTGACTGGTTTCAAACCTCCATCCCCAGATGTCAGCCCCCCGAGTAGTGAGCCACCAGTGCCTAGCAACATTTTCATTTAAAGTAAAATTCAGCTGATGCACTAGTATTTCTAGTTTAAGATTTGTAGTGATATGTCCATTCAATGATCACAGATCACCATTTTTTCACTCTGCTCTGACACTCTTAATTCATATCTGTTTCCATAATATGTAACTCACCTTTAGATAGAGACAATGTGATTATATACCTTCTAGAGGCTACCTGACTTACTATCCTGAAATTAATAAATTCTTTGTAAATTGAAAGGTGAAAGCTATTTCTTTTATTACCTGCATTATTTTTCTCATTCTATACATTATATTAGACCCTAAATAGTAGGAAGTAGTGAAGGAACTGAGCAATAACTTTATTAGGTTATTGATGTTAAATTTGTAATTAATCATTGTTGAACATCTCATTTATTGACTGCTTGTATGACCTCATACAGATATCAAGTTTTTGGAAAGCATGCCAGTATTCTGCTCAGTTACTTGGGTAGTGAGGTGTAACTGACTATGACTATCACAAGGTATTTTCATATGTTGGGCTCAGATGCATTCCACCATCTTTACCATTCTATGCTTTCAGA
This sequence comes from Dipodomys spectabilis, assembly GCF_019054845.1. Lineage (NCBI taxonomy): Eukaryota > Metazoa > Chordata > Mammalia > Rodentia > Heteromyidae > Dipodomys > Dipodomys spectabilis. The sequence continues at coordinate 30,168 of NW_024871092.1, read as the reverse complement.
ACGTGTCCTGGCCTACAGCTATCCACCTGGCCTACAGCTATCCACATGACCCACCGGGCTAGTCTGCAGTGACTACCGACACAGGTGTTTTTCTTCACATGCTTCATGAGCATTTTCGGTAGAGTTGAGGAGTGCATCCATTTTTCAGAAGTCTTATGAAAAATTAAACGGTTTGCACAACATGGTGAAACATTATTGGGACAACCAAGGCTTAATATTATTAACATATAACATTATTTTTATTAAAACATAAGCACCTGTCTATTACACTATTAAGTTTAAAAAGAAGATAAAAAGAGCATAAATAATCTGGTATAAAAAACATATGTATACTTTTTAAGAAAAAGGATATTATATTTATTTCAACTGTGAGGTATCCCAAATAGCTTCTATAATAATTTGAGGTTTTTGGAAAAGCATAACTTATATACTTGATTCTATATTTATTATAAGTACTAATTTTATTACTCAGATTAAGAGATATTGGAGAGAAAAACTCATTAAAGTACAGTTTGAAAATATTTCACTTGATGACCTAATTGAAGGGGACTATTTATAATAATGATTAAAATCTATACATATTAATCTATTCAATTGGATTCTGAGCTTTTAAACAAGCCAAGAAAATATTGTTTAATTTTAAATAGCATCATGAATTACAATTTCACAATTAAGTGATTAAGTGCATGAATATCTTAGCAGAATGCTTATTACACATCAACACTATAACAAGATAATATTATTGCTATAGTCATCTTTATCAATATTACTTTCATTAGCAATAGTAAGAATAGCAATGGCATTGGTATTCATCAGTTTAAAAGTTCATATTTTAATAAAGAGTTTTGAATATGTGGATCCTATTTGATTTTAAATTATGTGAAATCACCCACTTATTTATTGGGCAGTTGTTTCTTTGAGGATTTGTTGTTGGGGGGTATATTTTTTGAGTTCCAAGTATATTTTAGATATGAGACCCTTGTCTGTTGTATGGTTAGTAAAGATCTTCTCCCAATCTGTGGGCTTTCTATTGATCTTGCTAACTATGTCATTTGCCCTGCAGAAGCTCTGCAACTTCATGCAATCCCATTTGTCCAACCTTTCTTTGATTTGTTGTGTTTCCGGGTCTCTATTCAAAAAATTTCGGCCTGAGCCAAGGAGACCTAGGGTTTCTCCTATTCCATCCTGTAATGTTTTCAGAGTGTCTGCTTTGAGTTCAAGGTCTTTGATCCATTTGGAGTTGATTCTGGTGCAGGGTGATATATAAGGATCTAGCTTTAGTTTTCTACATGTAGTTAACCAATTTTGCCAGCACCATTTACTGAAGAGGCCGTCTTTCTTCCATTCTATTGTTTTAGCTCCCTTATCGAAGATTAGATGGCTATAGGTCTGTAGGTTCATTTCTGGGTTTTCAATTCTATTCCATTGGTCCTGAGGTCTGTTCTTATGCCAATACCAAGCTGTTTTGATTATTATGGCTTTGTAGTAGAGTTTGAAATTTGGTATTGATATTCCTCCAGCAGTGTTCTTTCCGTTGAGGAATGTTTTTGCTATTCGGGGTCTTTTATTGTTCCGTGTGAATTTTTGGATTGCCTCTTCTATTTCCTTGAAGAATGAGGTTGGAATTTTGATAGATATTGCGTTGAATTTGTAGATAGCCTTGGGAAGTATTGCCATTTTCACGATGTTAAAGAGAAAGTTATCTGAAGAAGAAAGAAGGATGGCCAATAGACACATGAAGAAATGTTCAACATCCCTAGCCATAAAAGAAATGCAAATCAAAACAACATTGAGATATCACCTCACACCAGTTAGAATGGCAAAAATCAAGAACTCTAACAACAACAGATGCTGGAGGGGGTGTGGACAGAAAGGAACCTTATTTCATTGTTGGTGGGAATGTAAACTTGTTCAACCACTTTGGAAAGCAGTATGGAGGTTCCAAGGAACCTTACTTCATTGTTGGTGGGAATGTAAACTTGTTCAACCACTTTGGAAAGCAGTATGGAGGTTCCTCAAAAGACTTCACATAGAACTCCCCTATGACCCAGCAATCCCACTTTTGCACATTTACCCAAATGTTTACAAAGAAGACCACACTAAAGCTACCAGCACAACAATGTTTATTGCAGCATTATTTACCATAGCTAAGATCTGGAACCAACCCAGATGCCCCTCAGTAGATGAATGGATCAAGAAAAAGTGGTATATATACAAAATGGAATTCTATGCCTCCATCAGAAAGAATGACATTGCCCCGTTTTTAGAAATGGAAAAACTTGGAAAAAATTATATTAAGTGAAGTAAGCCAGGCCCAAAGTAACATAGGTCCCATGGTTTCCCTTATTTGCAATATCTAGTATATGTATGAGTCCAGCGGAAAAGGTCAGATAATGTGTTGTCAGGAAAATGAACCCTTAGATATGTATTTTAACTTTTTTTTCTTCATGCATGTGTTTCTAACACATTTATAAGATTATCTCTTTGTTGCTTCGTATGTCCCTCCCCCACAGTATAACCCCTGCTTTCACTATATTTGATGTCAGTATAACTTGTGGAGGAGATGGGGAAAAACCAGTTGTTTAAGGATACAGGTGGACCTGTTGCAACAATGAGAAGTACAAGTTGTCATGTCCAAAACGAGCTTTACAACCTCGGTGCGGGGGGCGGGGGAAGCAGGGGGAAGGAGAAGGATTGGGATTGGGGGGATGGGGGAGGCTGGGAAGGGATGTGAACGGTAAACCAAAGGAGGAGGCTGCAATGCTTGGTAAGAAATGTACGCATTATACTGCCCATGTAATTGTAACCCCTCTGTACAGTATGTTCACAAATAAAATTAAATTAAATTAGAAAAAATTATGTGAAATCAACACAATAAGAAATGAAGTGCATAGTAAGGGCAACGGTAATTTTATGGTAATATGAAGGAGATTTTCCTGCAGACTTTTGTCCTGTAGATGTGTGTGTGTGTGTGTGTGTGTGTGTGTGTGTGTGTGTGTGTGTGTGTGTGTGTTCATTCTAAGGAAACACATTCTATAACATATATACACCCACACATTCTATAGGCTATATATTTTAAAACATACATAATCTATCAATCAATCAATCAATCTATCTATCTATCTGTCTATCTATCTATCTAGGAATATTCTCAGATATACTACTTCCAAATGTTATTTTTAACAGTAAGAATAAATCTTCTCAGTTCAATAAAGATCGTTCTTTAACCTTTTATCTTTATGTTTATGTGTTCTTACCATTCTTACTGAGAATTGATATTTGAAAACTTTATCTTTTTTAATTTTTATTTATTTTTTATTGTGAAAATACTGTACAGAGGGGTTACAATAACATGTGCAAGATAATGAGTACATTTCTTATCAAGAATTGTAGCCTCCCCCTTTGTTTCTCCTTCCCATCCCTTCCCAGCCGTCCCAACCCCCTCACCCAATCCTCCCCACGCCCACCAAAGTTGTAAAGTTCATTTTCAACGTGACAACTTGTACTTCTCACTATTGCAACAGGTCCACCTGTATCCTTATTTAAACGACTTGTTTTCCCCTTCTCCTCCACAAATTATACCTACATCAAATACAGTGAAAGCAGGGATTATACTGTGGGGGAGGGACATACAAAGCAACAAAGAAATAATCTTATAAATGCGTTAGAAACCAATGCATGAAATCAAAAAAACATGTGAATACATATCTTATGGTTCATTTTCCGAACATCACCTTGTCTGACCTTTTCTGCTTGACTCATAGATGTTGCAAATAAGGGAAACCATGGGACCTGTGTTTCTTTGGGCTTGGCTTACTTCACTTAATATAATTTTTTCCAAGTCTTTCCATTTCCTTAAAAATGGGGCAATGCCATTCTTTCTGATGGAGGCATAGAATTCCAAAATTATCAAAAATATTGAGATTTTTACGGACATGTGTAGGCATGTCTCTAAAATATGCAGCAATAAACCCAACACACCATTTTTTTGCCAGGTGCACATTCTTGTTCTTTTACAGTAGGTAACATATGCAATCAATCCATACAACAAAAAGGAATGGATGTAGAAAATAAGGCATAATGCAGTATTCCAATTAATACGATATTTTGTAGAGCCACCAGATTTTTTAAGTTTACATTTTTCTTTTACTTTTGTTTGTAGGTGTGGGTTCATGCGTATGTGTGTGTGTGTGTGTGTGTGTGTGTGTGTGTGTGTGTACAGTGACTTAAACTCAGAGCCTTGTGTTCTTGTCTGCCTTTCTTTGCTCAGTCTGGCAATGTATCCCTTGAATAACCTCTGCTTCTGGGGTTCTGCTATTTAGTTGGAAATAAAAGTGTATTGGATTTATCTGCCTGAACTGGTTTTGCACCTCAGGTTTTAGAGCTCAGCCTGGTGAATAGTTAGGAGTACAGAAATGAGCCACAGGCAGCTAGCTTTAAGCTTACTATATAAGCACTTACCTTAACAAATAACAATTTCTGACCTACAAATTATTAAGCAAACAAAGATGTTATTGCACTTTCTCTATTAAATATCTAACTTTGAAACTTTGCTTTGAGTTATCCACAATGTTTTTGTAATCACATTGTCTTCAGAGTATGAAAATATGTTTCAATTCCTTCCATACTAGTTCATCCATATATATTAGGTGCTATTAGAAACTGGGCATTTTGTCTGATAAAGGACAATTTGCGCAAGTGCCATCCTGTGTTCCTTTTTTTTTAAATTAAATAATAGTGGCTAAGTACTAGTCTAGGGTAACACATTCTACGATAATTCATGATGTCTTTCAGTCCACAGGTAACATTTGAAGTTAAGTTTACAGTATCTAGGTGTAATTAATTTAGCATGGTAGTTGGCCCAGACATCAATTTCTGAGAATTTTTTTGTTTTGTATTTGTGTAACTTGGGAAATTTTCAATAGGTTCATATTAATTCTGTCATAATATTAGATACCTAAATTTTAGTGAAACTTACATAACATGAATGTAAGCACTGATGTATAATAATTTTTATATTGCTTTTTTAAAACAGTAAGTTTTTAATTGTGAAAATAATGTATAAAGGGGTTACAATCAAATGAGCAAGGTAATGAATACATTTCTTTCTTTCTTTCTTTCTTTCTTTTTTAGGGTCCAGACGTGGGGCCTGAACTCTGGGCCTGGGCGCTGTCCCTCAGCTCTTCAGCTCAAGGCTAGCGCTCTACCACTTGAACCAAGGCGCCACTTCCAGCTTTTTTCTTTTTGCTTATGTGGTGCTAAGGAATCGAACCCAGGGCCTCAAACACTCAATGCAAGCGCTCTAATACTGAGCCACCTTCCCAGCCCATGAATATATTTCTTATCCAGCATTGTTGCCTCCTCCTTTGTTTCCCCTTACCATCCCTTCCCTCCCATCTCCACAACTACATTTCCTCCTACCCTCTTGCCTAAATTGTAAAGTTCGTTTTTCGACATAGCATCATGTACATCTCATTGTTGCAATGGGTCAACCTGTATCCCTATTTAAACAATTTGTTTTTTCCCTTCCTTTTCCCAAATTATACCAACATCAAATAAGTGAAAACAGAGGTTATACTGTGGGGAAGGGACATACAAAACAACAAAAATATCACATGGTACCTTACAAATATGTTTGAAACAATAGCAAGAAAGAAAAGAACACTTTTGTCCTTATCTTGGCGTTCATTTCACTTAAGATCATGTTATCTGAACTTTTCTGCTTGTCTCAGACATATACTAGTTATTGCAAATAAGGAAATCCATGAGACCTAGGTTTCTTTGCACCTGGCTTACTTCACTTAATATAATTTTTTTCCAAGTCTTTCCATTTCCTATAATTCAAAAGAAAGATAATATTAGAAGTGAACTCATAAAAACAGAATTTTCTCTGATTTTTAAAATCATCTGACAGTTGGCTAAATCAAATGATTTTATGAATCCATAATGAGTAATACACTAGGCATCTTTAAACTACCTTAAAATGCTTTTTCTAATTTTCATGATTCTCTGAAAACCCTTAGGAACACAATTAGGTAAATATTTGAGAACTTTTTCTAAAAATATCAAAAAATATTGAGTTTTCATTTATACATGGCATAAGTGAATATTTATTCCATAAGCAATAAATACTAAAAAAAGAATATATCATAAAATGACCATTGAAATTCATCAAATTGAACTTTTCTTACCAGTTGGAAATTCTTTATACATCTTTTCTAAATTTACATGCATATCACATTCATCACAATAACACAAACACACACTAACTTGATATTTAATTGTTGTCTTCATTTTACATGGATTGTGTGCACATTTTCTTGATTGCTGTTATTGCTACTGTAGTAGTTTGAAAGGCAATCACTAAAGCTATTGTCGATGCTCAGACTCTTACATCAAGTATAAAAGGAAGTCTGTAAGACACTCAAAAGAAAAATTGCCTGCCCTTTGATCATTTGGATTGCTAAGGTTGTAGTTCTTAGAATGATAAAAAAAAAAAAACAAAACAAAACACATAGTGATTAATATGTATGTCCTATACTATGTATTTCATTCTTAGAATTCTTTCTGGGTAAATTACAGGCAACAAGTTTATATTGAGTTTCATGTAAATAGTATTTGTTTTCTCATGATTCAGTCGACAGCTTTGAGGGCTGTGCTTATTCAATTTCTCATTCACAAACCAGTATTTTCTTATCTATCAACTCTGGTATCAAAGACATCAACTCCCTACAGGGAAAATGGACAGAGACTTTCATTCTGCACAGGTCATCATGCAGAGAGACAAAAGAAAGACTAGCTTCCAACAACAGATGAAGAAAGAGGACAAACATTCTTTTCCAGAAACTCCTCACATACTTCTCCTTTCTCTAATTGTATCACTTTGCTGCAGAAACTCTTGGTTGAACAACTAGCCATAGCCAATTAGCCATAGTTTCCATGTATTAGTTAACTTAGCATCTGTTTTCTAGATAATTAAGGTATTAAAGAAAATGGAATTTTTATTCCTTACTTAGAAATTATCCTTCTAGAGTCAAATTTAAGTGAAATGTATGAAAATAAAGACATTTTCATACATCCACATTCTCCAAATTGCTACCACATTGCTATCCACATTGCTACCATCCTTTCTTTCTGATTAATCCTTGAGAGTTTATGCACCCTCCGGACAATGGAGTACTCCTAAAAGGGAAGATGGAAAGTCTAGAATGCAGTTGACCAACCAGAAAATACTATAAAGCTCAGGATGATTATTAAGGAGATTTCTGGACAAGACTATTAGAGCTATATGAAAAGCCTCTTATTTTAAATAAGTCATGAATCAATCATGTCCTAGATGAAACATATAAGCTGTCACATATGCATGAAGAAATACTAGTGGGTAATTAGCATATGGAATGATGCTGAAATTTATTTCTTACTAGACAGTAAATTTAATGATGTGTACTCTGATTTGACCCATTTTGTTTCAGCTAATTGTGTATTTGCTTAGAGCTAAATAACCTCAAAATCTCTTTTGTATCTAATATCCAGCAATTCTTTCACTCTTATTAGTTAATTTAGTGTAAGATCAATGGTATCATATTTGATTGATTTGAGATGTCAATTTCTATCATTTTGTCCAGATTATTCGCAGTACCTGAGGTGAAAAATTCTCTTGAAGTATATCTGGCATTTTCTTTACATGCCATTTTCAGTAAAGTGAATGTCAAGCTGTCACATCTGTGAATATGGACTTAAAACATTGCCCATGTTTTCCTAAGTCTCCTGTGGTTACAAGTAAAATGCCAGGTGGACAAGGCTAGCATTAAAAGGGCCCACTTATGTTCTGTTTACTAATTTACATTTTGTTGATTTAAGCTGTCAAGTAATAGATGTCAGATGTCATGTTGCAAAGAAGAATACATTTTAAAATAATTTTTAACTTGAATTCATTTAAGTCAATAATAAATACAATACAGAAATAATTGGTAGAGTGTGCATATGATGCTATGACTAAAATTACTTACCTACCAGCCACATTTTTTTTTGTGCATGTGTTTGCTGGTATTGAAGCTTGAAATCAGGGTCTGACCACTGTCCTTCAGATTTTGCTATTCAGGGTTGGTAACACTAAAGTCTCAGCTCCATATCTGATTTTGGGTGGTGGATTGGAGATATGTCTTATAGATTTCCTTCCTGGATGGCTTTGAACCATGATCCTTAGAACTCAGACTCCTGAGATACAAAGATTATGGAAGTGAGTCATCTGTCCCTCACTACTTACCAGTCTTCTTATTAAGACATTAACCCTAATATGAATTATGTTTATTATAAAGCAATTGTACTATGGAAAGAACACACACTAGACAGTAACAAACACAGCATTTGTGATAGTGTTAGAATTAGATTAAGAATTTGATAGGTATTTCTTTCTACATACTACTACAATATTTTTGAATCAGACTGGGATTTGAATTCTGAGCTTCCTGTTGTCAACCGGTTCTTTACCTACTGAACTATGCCTTTGGTCTCCAAAAAAAATAAATATTTGAGCCAGATGTCTGCAACTCCCATTTATAGCCCTAGTCACTCAGGAGGATGAGAGTTGAGGAACGGTGTTTAAATGGTTGGCCAGGCAGGAAAGGCCGTAGGCTCTTTTTGTTTTTGTTTTGGTCAATCATGAGGCTTGAACTTAGGGCCTGGGCTTTGTCTCTGAGATTTCTTCCTAAATGTTAATACTCTACTATTTTGAACCACAGAGCAACTTCTAGTTTTCTAGTGGTTAATTGGAGATAAGAATCTCAAGGACTTTCCTACCTGGGCTGTTATCTAATTGCCATTCTCATAACTCAGCCTCTTGAGTAGCTAGAATTACAAGAGTGAGCCACCAGTACACAAAAAGAAAAAAGTAGAGGTATGGGTACCCTTGAAAGAGAAAAGCACAGGGACAATACCCAGATCCAGAACTCAGTTTCCAGGACTGGCACCTATATATTTATATATTTGTTGGGATAAATTTAAAATTTTACTGATGCTAGGCAACCACTCTAATTTTGCCTGCTTTTCCAGGTGAAATTATATATTTTATATCAAAGTATATCTTGAGTTATTTATTCAATGTTCCACATTTCTAACCTTTGATATTTGCTTGTGAAAAATCATGTAATCAGTGGTTTCTACAAGTGTTTCATTGCCTTTATAATATATTCAGCCTTAAGGCATGTTGTATGTTCAATATCAGTCAAAGATTAGGAGGGGAATGACATTATTTGTATTATTTGAAGTTCTTCCTAGTAGAATATATACACACACACATGCAGAGCAAAGGTCAGAGAGAGACAGAGACAGAGATAGACAGACATACAGACAGGCAGGCAAGCAGGCAGGTAGGAGAGAGAGAAGAGGACAGAGGGGAGGGGAAGGGAGGGGACAGAAGAGGAGAAGAGAGACAAAAACAGACTGACAGAAAGACAGTAGGGGCAGAGATAGAGACAGAAAACGTTACTATTACAAGAATGTAGGCAATTCCTAGGATATACTAGGATGCAGAGACAAACATGACATGGGCTAAGCAGTAACATAAACATAACAAAAGGTCCAGAGAGGACATAGGTAGAAGTATGAATGATTTAAAACTAAGCAGGCCAAGAAATTTGTGGCGCCTGTTACATGAATTTCAGTTTAGGCAAACGACCTTTAAATATTAGATAGAGATTACAACTGTATACAACTTTTGTCTTTTAAAAGTAGATATGAGATTAACCATAACACTTTAGACAAAAGGGCTAGATTTTAGGGCATTTATTTATTTATTCATCCACTGATTCATTTCAGAAATAATATAGGATATAGCATGTACTAAACTTCTCTTGTACATAAAAATTCAAATATAAACAATACTAAATACCATTAATAGCTAGAAACTTAAGGCATTGCATCAAATACTTAGGCTTCAAAAAATAATTAAAATGCAATCTTGCTAAGCTAGTTCATTTCTTGGTAAATAGAAAGGTGCCTACCATCCAGTGATTCATGATTTAAATCACAGCATATAACAATTAGAATCTAGTGCTTAGAAAGTAGACAACAATGAGTTAATTTTGGAAAAGTGTAGGCTCAAGGACACTCAGAAAATCCATAACTCCTAGGCCTGAAGAATTATACTATTTCAAGATTTCCCTGGAAATAGCCTTATAGGTTTCCTCATACCAGTCAAAATCCATTGATGAAGTAAAGAGGTGACAGTGTTCAAAACAGGGAATGTACTCATTATCTGGCTTATGCAATGGTAACCCCTGTGTACAGTACCTTAATAATAACAAAATAATTTAGAATCATCCATTGATATGTACTCTACAGAGGAAGCTATTGCTAATTCAAGATGGAAAAAACAAGAAGAAAATAGAAAGGAATCATTACAATGAATCTGGATGACTCAGATGAATCAATAGAGTTACACATGATGGATGTTTAGAGTACAAAAGCCAGACAACTAGCATGGCGATAAGCATGAGCTGTAAGGCTTTACATAATTGAAATTCACCCCAATTGACAATTAATTCTAATTTGCAGAACTTCCAGCAAGCAAAAATCAGAAGGGGGCAGCAAAGAGCTGCCTGGGACAAAGAAATCAACCTAATAAAATGTGGTATATATACACAATGGAATTCTATGCCTCCATCAGAAAGAATGACATTGCCCCATTTGTTAGGAAATGGAAAGGCTTGGAAAAAAATTATATTAGGTGAATAAGCCAAGCCCAAAGAAACATAGGTCCCATGGTTTCCCTTATTTGCAATATTTAGTATATGTATGAGTCAAGCAGAAAAGGTCAGATAAGGTGATGTTAGGAAAATGAACCTAAGATATGTATTTAAATGTTTTTTTTTTCTTTCATGAATTTGTTTCTAACGCATTTATAAGATTACTTCTTTGTTACTTTGTATGTCCTTCCCCCACAGTTTAACCCTTGCTTTTACTGTATTTGATGTCTGTATAATTTGTGGAGGGGAAGGGGAAAAACAAGTCGTTTAAATAAGGATACAGGTGGACCCGTTGCAACAATGAGAAGCACAAGTTGTCATGTCGAAAACCAACAAGAAAGGCACAGTGACCAAGGTCTTCAGACTGCTTGGAATGAGGTTCTGGAATATCCTAGCAGAGAATTAATCTAACCCAGCAGAAATGCCAGAGTAGGGTAAAAAACGATCTCAGTTTTACCCAGCGTTAGTCTTATTATAGTTATCCTAATTATCTTTTCCTTTGTAAGATAATTCCTAGAAGGATGCTGACCAGATCCTGGAGAAGATGCTTTTGCAACTTCCCAGAGGAAGCAAATAGATCCCCACGTTACAGTTGTGTTCTGAAGTTCAAGTATTGGGATGTTCACTTCTTCAGCAATTGGAGAGAGCTGCGTAGTTTCTTAGCTGAGACCCTATCAAGTCATTGCCTTCAACTAAGGCTGCTTTACTAAAAGCGACCGACATCCAGAAGACTAATCCCTATAGCAAATGAAGGCCTGTAAGTATTTCCCCAGGGGAATAGAACATCGGAAAGCCATACCAGATATAGAGCATGTGAGGTATCCATTACAATGGCTTACAAATCCACTCTTCTCTCTGTCCTGTCCTCCATCTGTGGGATAATAAGCAGGACACAGTTCAGTTCTGTACATTTTCTATGTATAAATCATGACGCTTGGACAGTCTCTAAGGAAATTCATCTAAAACAAAGGTGCAAAATGTGAGGAAGGTATGGTGTATCTGGCCAGAACCCAAACAAAATGAGCACCACATTAGAGGATATTGTTTATTTTACTTTCCCCTGAATACAACTTGTGTCAGAGACTTCTGTGTTGAATCACTTAAGGTTTTCTCAATTAGCCAGTCCTGTGGCAAACCCTGACACAGAATCTGCATTTCCCTGAGCAAATTGCCTGTCCATTTATAGCAGCACCTCACAGAACTGAAGTGAAATCCTGAAAAACCAATTTTTCAAACGAATTTCAGAGACTTCAGCTGAAAGCAAGACAGAAGAAAGAAGAATATGGTTCTCACAAGAGAGAAATAGATTTTCAGCTTTGACTGTTTATAAGAACTTGAGATGATAAATGACTGGATAACCAGCATATCTGTTATTTTCAGGGAAAATGTCTCTATGTCTCATTCATCTGGTTACCCAAACATTCCAAATACTTGGATAGTATTTAAGGATCCACTTGCAAAGTATTGGCAATGGTTCTTCCATCCTACTTGAATTTTAAAAACATAGAATAAACAATCTGATATGGATTTTCACGCATATATTATTAGGGTTTAATAAAATCATCACTCTATCCCACATTATTGATACATTTATATGCATTTTTCTTTTTTCTTATATATAATTACTAACTTTTCTTGTAATGTTCTTGATACTCATTAATCCTCAGTTTTTGTTTATTGTTGTTTCTTTGTTTTGGCCAGTCATGGGGCCTGAACTCTGGGCCTGAGCATTGTCCCTCACCTCTTCAGCTCAAGGCTAGTGCTCTACCACTTGAGCCATAGCGTCACTTCTCGCTTTTTCTGCTTATGTGATGCTGAGGAATCGAACCCAGGGCCTCATGCATGCAAGGCATGAGGTACCACTGAGCTACCTTTCCAGCCCTAATCTTCAGTTTATTAGATTAGTATAGTATTTATTTTTACCAATACTAGGGTTTTAACTCAGGGAATCAAGCTTGCTAAGCTTGCTCATTCAACTGGCACTAAACCTTTTAAACCAACCACCCAATCTCAACTTCTTGCTAGTTATTGTGGAGATGGAGTTTCATGGAGCTTTCTGCCCAGACATTCAAAGTTTAATGCTCCAGATCTCAGAAATTCTGAGTGGCTGGGATTATAGCTATGAGTCATTGGTGTCTGACTTGCATTTCTTTTTAGATTATGAAGTCAATATTATTCCTCTTTTTATGGTCTAATTTATAGAATTAAGGGGTTAGAAAAATAACCCCTTTATGAAGAAGTAAAAGCTATTTGTAATTTGCCTCTAGCATTTTATGTGTCACTCCTGCCTTGAATTTGAGTATTTAAGAATGATAAGGTGGCCTGATATTTTTCCTAACAAAGTTAAATATCTACAGAGCATTGGATCTATGCTTTTACTCAATAAGAAATTTTCTTTTTATTTTTTTTACTGTAAAGATACTGTACAGTTGGGTTACAGTTACATGAGTATGGTAATGAGTACATTTCCTACCTAGCATTGTTACCCTCTCCTTTGTTTGTCCACTACCATACCTTCCCTCTCCACCTCCCCACGTTACCCTCCCCCAAGTGTCTTGTACATCTCATTGTTACAATGGGTCAATAATAACTTTTCTATGAAAATTTTCTTCACTATCGGTTTTTTTTAACTTTGATGTAGTTTCTCTCTCTAAGAATTTGACACATTTAAGGATACTTAAAATCTAAAAATTTTAAAATAATCTGTTTAGGGTATCCTTTACACCAAGAAGTGTAATACCGTATGTAGTAAAATTCTTTAGTATTATGTTTATTCAAAATACAACATAAACCATTACTGATGGCTCATGCCTGAACCTTAGCAATTCAGGATACTGAGATCTGAGGATTGTGGCTCTAAGCCAACTTGGGCAGAAACGTCTGTGGAACTCTTCTACCAATAAACGAGAGGAAAACTTGTTTATTTTCAACTGGGAGAAGAGTAGATCAAGTGGTAAGGCACAAGCCTAGCATATAAAAATCCAGTCCTTGTACCCAAATAAAGAAAGAAAAGAAAGAAAATATAACAGAGTATACATTGAAAGTTATGTGTGAGGATTGTTATAATTTCCTTTTATGATTTCTTTCAGTTCAATTTATCAGCCCTTCCTTATTCAAAGATTTGTAACCTTGCTTATTTCAAAATACAGTATTTAATAAAGTTATCATTTTTGATAAATTGTTTTATCATTTTGATAAATAGCTTTATTCATTTTATTGTATTTTATTTCAGCATTTCCAGTGTCTTTTACACATTTTACCTTTCTCGTCTTCTACTTTAGGATTTCTCCGCTTTGTACATTACCACATATATAAATACATGTTTTGAACATTTATCTGTTAACTTTCCACTGTTTTGTTCACATATTTATAGGTATTATAAAATCAAAGGTTTCAATCCTCAGTTGATCACCTGGTTTGAAACTGGAGTATTTTTGAATATCTGATTATCTATCTTAAGTATTTTGTTTTGCAACATAGTGACAATGGTTATATTTAAATATAGTTTCAGGATGAATTGAAATTTTGTATAATATTTATCAAACAAATCAAGTAACTAAACGTATTTTACTACATAGCCAAGCATGGATTTATCAGACTATAAATTTATTTATCTACAATTAGGTTACAGCCTCTAAAGTATTAGGAATACATTAGTGCAAGAAATACTTTTTGTACTGAAGAGCTGAGGGACAGCGCTCAGGCCCAGAGTTCAAGCCCCACACCTACAAAAAAAAAAGGAAAGAAATACTTTTTGTGTGCATGTTGGTACCAGGGCTTAAATTTAAGGTCTGGGTGTGGTCATTCAACTCTTTCTACTGAGTCACAGCTCTGCTTATGACATTTTGTTGGCTAATCAGAGAATCACAGAGTTTTTGGCTTATTTAGCTTTGAACCTGGACCCTCAAATCTAAGCCTCCCGAGGATCCTAGCTAGGATTTCAGGTGTGAGCCAATGGTACCTGGCAGTGAATTCATTTTTTAAAAGAAATAACCTCTATTTCCCAACGCATTAGTTAATTTTGACAGAGAATGTATAAAATACTTCTTGATACATAAAAAAATATTGGTATATTCACTTGTTAAAGTAAAGAAAATAAGACCAAATAACCCAAATTGCAGATCTCCAAGACGTTTAAAATAGAGACTGCCTGCATTGAGATATATATATATATATATTTTACAATAACGTTATCTCCCAGAGGATCTAAGGCACACTGTCAATAATTTGATGAGTCCTAGCCATTAAATAATAATAATAATAATAACCCCTGTTTTCACTGTATTTGATATTGGTATAATTTGTGGAGGGAAAGGGAAAAAACAAATTGTTTAAATAGGGATACAGGTGGACCCATTGCAACAATGAGAGGTACAAGATGTTATGTTGAAAAACGTACTTTATAACTTTGGCAGGAGGAAGAGGAGGAAGATGGGAGGGCAGGGATGGTAAGGGGAAAGAAAGAAGGAGGCAACAATGCTTGATAAGAAATTTACTTATTACCTTGCTCGTGTAATTGTAACCCCTCTGTATGGTATTTTCACAATTTAAAATAACCGAATTAAAAGAAAAAAATTATTAGTGTAAAAAGTATTGTAAGATTATCTTTGGTAACATTGTAGTTTTATTTTAACCCTAAATGTATTCTTCATGGTTGCACTTAGATCTGCAATTGAAAGCACCCTTATTTAATGTTTTCTAAACTATCATCTCTAATTCCTGGGCCTGCATCTATTTCTGGCCATTGCATAGAAAATATCAGCTAGATGCAGCTGGGATGACCGTGCCATAGTCAGATTGAACCCGTTTGGAAGAAAATGGTATTAATTATTTTTAGCACAGGTCTTTGCTATATTTCCCTATTGTTCTGTCCTTTTGTACTCACTAGTTTTATTCCATGTTAAAATTAATATGAGAGAAACCTCATTTTTTATTGAAGTGTGCCATTTCCTTTTTGTCAATCTTGTAAAAATTGTGTGTGTGTGTGTGTGTCTGTTTCTGAAAACTTACTATTTGGGCTAGGTGGTTTGACACTGGTTAATTGTATTTAGGTTGCTTCCTATTCTTGTTAAACTTTCATTAAGAAATCCTGTTTAAAGCTCATGAAATTTTAGGTACACTCTGTTCTTGTTAATTATGACAACTGTTTTTGTTAATTAAGCCACATCCTGTTGCAAATTGTGGACCACTCTGAGCGGAGGCAAGGGACAGAACCCCATGCCTTAGGAATAAAAAAAAGTAGCACCTAACTCCTTTAAGTGCTTGCCTGCTAGATTTCAGCTGATCGTCCACCCTTCTGTAGAAGTAAGCTTTGATTTGTTAAGTATCTTTACAGTTAGCACCTTATTATGACCCAATGAATCTTGGGAGTCATTTCACTTAGCATCTTTTATGGTCATATGTACATAGCTTTTGAGCTTTTCTGATTGTCTGGTAAAATTATCTTAGACATATACTAGTTATTGCAAATCACTCTGTACAATATCTTTACAATAAAATATTTTAAAAAGAAATGTGCTCTCTGAATATCACCTTTACAACAGCATAAATAAATTAAAAATGTTAAATTCAGCATGCTAATATTGAGTTGCACATCGATTTTATTTCTTAGTAATCTGTTCTTAGTAACCTGTTTGTTTGCAAATAGAAGTTCTACTTGCTATTTTTTTTTTCGTGTATGGATTGTTCAAATAATTTGAGGCAGTGAGCAGCAAGAATTGAGAGTCTCAAAATCAGAGATAAAATTTGTTGATGAAGTAGGGTAGTTGGGGCATTTAATCAGCAAGGGAAATGGCTGACTGCCCACTGAGAGGATAGAAGAAATTTCAGCTGGGTGCTTATCAAGAACTGAGAATGTACTTAGAAATTTCTAGGGCTGGTTGGGTAATCTAAGAAATTGTAAACTCTGAATAAAAATATATGTGTCTGTATCCTGAGTTTTACATCCCAAAAGATGAGTATCCAGCGCACTAGGATTCGAGTTATGTGAACTACTCAACTAACAACAATCAGTGATCTTACTATACCAGGAGTAAACATAGATTCTTGGAGAATAAAATCAGGCATAGCAGGACTTTCTCCTCTGACCATCAATGATGGAATAATCAGTATAACCCTATGGTCATTGTAAGAATCCTTTTAGGGATCCTTCTGTTTAGCTGTTCCAGACTAGGAATTTTTACCAGTTAGGAAAATCTATTTATAATTAATGAAGCCCACTATACGGAGCCTTCTGATGTCTCCCTCCTTCCAACACTCTCTCCTAGGCCTTAAGGCAATTATTATGAGGTAACTATAATAAGAGCAAAAGATTTATGACCAGCCATGGCTGTTAAAACTGTGTATGGCCATTGGCTCAGCCTGTAATCCTAGCTACTCAGGAGACTGCGATCTGAGGATCATGGTTCAAAGCCACCCTGGGCAGGAATCTCCATGAGACTCTTATCTCCAATATACCACTAGAAAACCAGAAGTGGTGCTGTGGCTCAAGCAGTAGAGCGCTTGCCTTGAGCAGAAGAGCACAGGGACAGTGCCCAGGCCCAGATTTCAAGCCCCATGGCCGACCAAAAAGAAACAACCAAAAACTGGGTATGGCGAAACAAATGCCTGCTTGATTGAATGGATAAAATATTCTGTTGGCAGTTATTATACATGTGTGGCAGGTAGACCAAGATCTCAGATTTTCCCCTTCCTTTTGAGATGAATAATGGATCCTGCTGGCTTGGCATGCATGATAGCCCTCTTCCAAGACAAGATAACTTGGAGGAACAAGTTCAATAAAATGTTGTCATTACTATTTCCTGATTAAGGACTCAGATGTATTAAAGCCAACTAGGTTGGTTAAGTCAGTTTCCCATAAATGTAACTTCATCTCATGCCTCTCTAGTCAGTGAAGAGAATCAAGAGATTCTAAGAAAGACATTTGGATACAGTGAAATCCCATCTTTTGTGGAGATGGGAATGCATCTGCTCTCACTATTGCTAGAGCTCATGTTTGGTAATATTGTAGAGGAGTTAAATTCCTGAAGCTCTTCTGTCAAATGGAGCAGAGGCTGTCCTTCGGTTCAATTTTGGCTATCTCCTTCACCCTGGCATTTTAAAAACCAAAGCTGTCTCCGAGCCTAGGAATCAAATAGCAGTTGGATATGAGCCACGAATATTCTGATGCCACTATTAATATTAATGTGAGCTAGGTCAATTATATCTATTATAACCAAGAGAGGTTTTGTCACTTTTATAGTAAATGGAATTGTAGTACAATTATTACCCACTAGCAAGACGGCCCGGGAAGCAGTATATGGTTCTTAATACAATTCTGGCAGAAAATTTGGTGGGGCTATATACCCTGATTTTTTTTTTGGGGGGGGAACGTCAATGTTGTACCATGTTTTCTGAACCTAGAACCCTAGATGGGACCATCAACTAAAATGTCAGAGATAGATAGCCTCCTTCATAACTGGCTAACACAATCATTTGGAAGGGCATTATGGTCTTCATTCTTTTTTATTTTGGGGGTCTGTCGTGGAGCTTGAAATCTGGGCTTGGGCGCTGTCCCTCACCTCTTCAAGCTAAAGGCAATCACTCTACCTCTTGATCCACAGCACCACTTCTGGTTTTCTAGTGGCTTATTGGAGATAAGATTCTCACGGACTTTCCTGCTGGGGTGGCTTTGAACTCTAATCCTCAGATCTCGGCCTCCAGAGTAGCTAGGATTACAGGCGTGAGCCACAGGTGCTGGCTATGATCTTAATTCTAATGTCTTTTACTTGTCCCTCATGGGGACAATGGCATTAATTGGGAGTTATGAGACTAATTTATAGAATCATCCGTACTTCCTGAGACAAATTTCAGTATTATACCATTAGTTAAGTACAGCTGAGGTAGAGAGGCAGATAATGTTAAAAGAATTTGAAGAAAACATCAGAAAGTACAAAGAGGGGGATTGTGAGAAAGGGCATCTTTTCTATCAGCAAGTGTGGCTTCATTTCTGTTCAACTTGAAAGAATAGTCCTGAAAAATTCCTGCTTTGGCCAGATGGCTTGGCCCTAGTTGATTGTGGTTTAGTTGCATTCTATTTCTGGTACACTTTTTACTTAAGATACCCAGTTCCTGTTAATAAGACATCATTTTCCTGTTAATGGATGTATCCTGTTCCTGTTAATTATGTCACATCCTGTTACAGATTTTAAAGCTGAGCTTAGCCAATCCAAACTGGGGACAAGGCCCTCTGCATTATGGATAAAAGAGGAGCAGCCTAACTGTTTTCTGTGCTTGTTTGCTAGATTTTGGCTGATGGTGCACAGTTCTGTAGAGGTAAACATTTGTTTTTTTCTTTATTTTTTTTACCATGTTTAAATAGTTATACAAAGGAAGTGCCATTTAACAAAGATATGTATGAATACAGTAAATCTTGATCAGTGTTAACTATGTGAACATTAACACCACCCTTTGACCCACCCCTTTCCTTTGCTTAATTTTGTGGTATGTACAATTACTTCTTGACTGTATTCTCTTCCTCTTCCCCTTTTCATTTGTCTCCCTTTCCCCTCTTGGCCTCATCCCCTCTCATTAATATACCTCTTTCCTAGTGCTTAGTTTGTTGGGCTTTGATGTAGTCTTTCTGAAAATTATGCTGCTTGAACTTTCCAATGAGTCTATTATACATCAGTTATTTCATTTGCATAACTCCCAACATATTTACTTTGTCTTGACAACTTCTTTTTGGGTTAGAGTCCTTATTCCTAGGTGACACATCAACATCTAGAGGTATATCTAACAATAATATGCAGCATGTAGTTTCTTTAAAATTGAATAAATCTCGAAGTAAGTTACCATGAGAAAGCGTCTTTACAATGTTAAATTTTCTCATTCTTATGACCTCTTTATCTACTTTCCTCTCATATCTTTTATATTTGTCAGGGAAATCTGGTTTGAGTTCCATATATTTTATGTAATAATATTTAAAATATATTTTTATTTTTGTAATTGTGAATAAAATGTTGTTTCTAACCTCCTTGCAGATGGCTAGTTCTCATCAATTGTAGTGAAATAAAATTTTGACTTATCAGAGCACACTCATGTGAATAATAGATTATACCACAAACTAATAAAATGTAAATAGAAGCTCAGATATTAAGTGTTGGTTTCTGAAAGATGTAGCATATGAAATCATCTTTCTCTTTGGTTCAGGACTTGTTTGTGTTGGAAGCTGCTGAATCACATAAGTAACCCATAAGTACACTGAGATTACACATAACTAACTGTAGCTTATTGCATAAACACACTGAAAACTAATTTGGAGTATACTTTTCTAGTTAACAGGCAAGTTTCAAGTAATTAAAAATAATTGAGACAAGGCCACACTAAAGCTACAAGCACAACTATGTCTATTGCAACATTATTTACTATAGCTAAGATATGGAACCAACCCAGATGCCCCTCAGTAGATGAATGGATCAAGAAAATGTGGTATATATACACAATGGAACTCTATGCCTCCATAAGAAAGAATGACATTGCCCCATTTGTTAGGAAATGGAAAGACTTGGAAAAAATTATATTAAGTGAAGTAAGCCAAGCCCAAAGAAACATAGGTCCCATGGTTTCCCTTATTTGCAATAATTAGTATATGTATGAGTCAAGCAGAAAAGGTCAGATAAGGTGATGTTAGGAAAATGAACCCTAAGATATGTATTTAAATGCCTTTTTTTATTTCATGCATTTGTTTCTAATGCATATAAGATTATTTCTTTGTTGCTTTGTATGTTCCTCCCCCACAGTATAACCCCTGCTTTCACTGTATTTGATGTCGTATAATTTGTGGAGGGGAAGGGGAAAAACAAGTCGTTTAAATAAAGATAGAGGTGGACCTGTTGCAACAATGAGAAGTATAAGTTGTCATGTTGAAAACGAACTTTACAGCTTTGGTGGGGGGAGGGGAGGATTGGGTGGGGGTGCGGGGGCACGCTGGGAAGGGATGGGAAGAGTAAACAAAGGAAGAGGCTACAATTCTTGATAAGAAATGTACTCATTATCTTGCCTATGTAATGGTAACCCCTCTGTACAGTATTTTTACAATAAAAAATAAATAAAAAAGAAAAAAATAAACATAATTGAGAATTAGCCAATCATAGGCAGCCAACTGGATATACTGCAACTAAGCAAATGTTTACTATAATCAATAAGATTTTTTAAAGTTTTTCTTCTGTTTGACCCTCCAAAATTCACTAATGACATTGCTAAGTGGAGCTTTCCCAAATTCTGTTGATTATGAATTCTGTTTAGTGTGTGCTTCCCAATTCACAAATCATTCTTCATTCAAATAAACCAGTAAATTTAATTTAACAAAGTTTTGGTTTTAAAAGATTATTTTTTTTCTGTCAGTCATGGGGTCTGAACTCTGGGCCTGGACTCTGTCCCTCAGCTCTTCAGGTCATGGCTAGCGCTCTACCACTTAAATCACGGCACCACTTCTGGCTTTTTCTCCTTATGTAGTGCTGAGGAATTGAACCCAGGGCCTTGTTCATGCAAGGCAAGCACACTACCACTGAGCCACCTTCCCAGTCCCTAAAGGATTAAAATTTATATGCTAATGCTCAGGTAGATCTGAGGTCATAAGTATAGTTGGGGCCCGTTTGATTAGACATAGTTTTTGAGCGGCTGCATGCACACAGGGATTATGTCCCATTATAATACTTTAAGAACTTTCTCAAGTATCTTACTGATGTTATCTCACATTCAAATATTTACAAGTTGGTCTAGTACATATGTATGTGTGTGTTTAATTGAATTTTTAAGAACTACATATTGTTTTATACATTACACAGAAAATGTTACAGAATAGAGCTTTAGTTGGATTATTAGCATTTTCTTCTTTAAGATAATTACAATGATGCTTTGAGTGAGGAAAATAGCTATTTTATTTGGAATGCTAAAATGTCAGCAATAATAACCAAAATATTATTTTAGTTTTATATTTTCATGTTGTACATTCTGTAAAAAAATCCCCTACAACTTATAATCAATCCCGAATAAGATTGGAAGAAAGTAATTAATCCTTAAAGCAACCAACCTTCCATATGAGAAATGTTATTCTAATTAAGCATTTTCCACTTCTGCAGAAAGGGAGCAAATAAATTAGTGTACTGGGAGTAAGAATTTGATCAAAAGAATAGGTTATGTTAATATTGCTAAAAAGAAAAAAAATCTCTGAGAGATATAACTAATTCAACTGTCTTTTCTTGGATCTGGAAAATAAAGCTGTAGAAGTAAGTCAAAACAAAACAAAATGATAGAACTAGAATCCCTATACTTTTTGGATACTTGTAGTTCAAATTATGGAGATTAGATCTGAATCACATTTGTTTTTAACTGTTTGTTCACTTTCCAATTAATGCATACATTCATATAAGTTGCTTTTTAATAACAAGGCACACTTATTACATTTACACCATTAGTGTTTCCTTAAACTCATGAAAAATTATATTCTCTAATAATATGTTACTTCTGTTTTATTTATTATAGTATACTCATTAAAAGCTATTTTCAATGTTATCTTTACTTTCATCTTTATTGACTTATAGTGCAAAAAATGTGATATGGAAATGGCACTGTGTTCACACTACTAATTTCATTTTCATTCACTCTGATTATGCTTGTTAATAACTTCCACTCATTTTTAACTCATATCAAATGGTTACTATAAAATAAAATAAGAGGCAACATATTGTCTCAGTGGTTCAAGACAGAAAATTAAGAAGAGAAATACATGAATGATTTTTGTCCATTTAAGAAATCAAACATTGAAATATATAAATATATATATATATATATACATATGCATATATACACAAACAACTCTCTCAACTCTTGCCACATAGACTATCTACATATCTACTATATATCTATCACCCACTGTATATCTAGCTGTTATCTTCTATCTCTGTTATCTATCTACCAAGTATCTCAATATTACTTATCTGAAATTCTTGGAACCAATATTTTTATTTTTTTCAGATTTTAGAATATGTAGTCTGGCATGCTGTAAGACTACTAAATAAGAAACTTTAAAATCAAAAGTCTTTAGGGTTTTTTATTTTTTTATTTTTTTTTATTTTTCTGTTTTCGGGTCCGGTCGTGGGGTAAGAATTTAATGCTTCATCTGTATAAAACACATTTTTACTTCTAAATCCACTTTGACGAATGCATTCCAACTTTATCCCGTGCCTTGCACTTTATTTATTTTAAACTATTTTGTGATGCTTTGAAGTAATATGCAATGAACTACAATTGCATTCTTGCCTATTAGCTAAGCTTTCTGGCTGACAGGATATCAGGTAATATGTAGTTTCTCAGAAATGTATTTGAAAATACAGAGCCAGTAGTGCGTACAAAATCAGGTTATTAAAGTTAATGAACTTTTACATTGGCAGTTTTCAGAAATTATACCAATCAAAATGGAATACATTTGGCCACTAACATCTGGTATTATTCAAAGATTTTAATGTCATGTAAATGAAAAACTAGTTAATAGGAAGAATGAGGATAGCATATCTGAAAGACATTTCTCTTCCACAAATCACTCCTTCACTGTTTTCCCCACAATATACAGTTTTGTTACCTCAACTCTGGAATGAGACCCTGCACATTACTGCCATATCCTGCCTGAGCATCAGGGAACAACCAGCAATTGCTCACTAAGGAAATTTGCATCATGGCACAGAAGGAAATGGCTTTCACTCAGACCACATGAGAACACAGATCATTGTCAGAGAAATCTCCCTAAATGTAAGGAAAATGTGCTTTACATATGATTGGAAAAGCCGCAGATTACATCGGAGCTGCTGCCAAATTAATTTTCCTATTTAATATCATTTCTCTGTCATAACAACCCTGATATCATTATCAGTGTGAACAACCCTTTGGTTGATCAGATTTGATCATTAATTCATGGAAAGAGTTCCAAAGAATTATTTTGTAGTCCATGTAAGTTACCCTTGCACTATGGGTTCCCCCAATTTCTCTTTAGCAAATGAAATATCCCACTGAGATACGATATAAACCACTTGAAGTGACTGAATGCTACAGAGTATTTTATCCCTACAGTTTGTACTCTGAAATGCAATACATACTCTTTGATTTTGAAATCAGAATGCTCTGCATACAAATCTTGATTTCATCATGTGTAAAAACTCCTTACTATTCTGATTCCTTGATTTGTGAAGCAGAAATAATAATATAATTCTTAGAAGCAAATCTTCAAATAGAATGTTAGAGGGCTTTCCAGTAACTGCTCACTCAGGACATAGTTCTGTTGAAGCACACCCAATTGCAACTTGGTGTTTCTGTGCTTTGGCCAGATCACTTAGAGATAAAATAGATTTTTCACCTCCAAACTTAAGCCTTTTGAGTATCTTTTCAAAGTTTTTATTTTAGTAGGGTACTAATAACACCTAACATGCAAGGTTATTTTTGTATATTACAAATATAATACATATATCATAGCAAGGATTAAGGATTGTTTGGTTCAATTGTTATTTTAGGCTTTGAATAAAACCTTACATTTTCTCTTTTAAGGATTTAAAGAGATAAAATTAGTAGAGTAAAAATTCCCCCTAACACAAAGCAAACAGAACACAAAGGAACAAGTTTTTCAGTGTGGTAATATCTGGTAATATCTCTAATCAGCTTGGCTATTGCAGAGTCTATTAAGAAACAGATGAATAACCAGAATGTACTGCACCCCTGTAATTTCAGCATCCAAAGAGTCAAGTATTATGAGGAGCAGACCACCCTAGGATACACTGTCTTATAAAGAGAGAAGAATAAGAGAGAAAGGAAGGAGAAAAGGAAGGAAGAAATGGAAGGAAAGAGGGATAATGAGAAAAAACAGAAATAGAGAAGAAGGAAAGAGGGAGAAAAGAAGAAAGCAGGAAAAAGAAGTGAAGGTTAGAGAAAATTCTTAAAATAAGATTTAGTTGTACTTTATGGAGATTATTAGGGGATTGTGCTATACATTCCACATAACCAATAGTCTTCATTGCCTTTTACAATAGATAATACTTCCTATGTATATATAAAAGGCAAATGGTCAGTTAGCATTCATTCCACCTTACTTCTAACCCATGGAATCTTTTAGTTCCTGCCCAGTCAAATGATAAGAGGGGATGCATATTTTTTAATAGTCCTATCTTCTTATTATATACTATAGATTTGTGGTCATTAGTTCTATCTCTTACAGTAGAAAATGGGGTTGAGCAAAGTTAGGCCTTTTCTGTATAATAAACTGTTGTTTATTTCTACTCTGTTTTTATCTTATCTGAGAACATAAAGCTGCAATTTCAAAGTCATTAGGAATAGAAAGTCTGTCCTACACTTGAATATCCTTCATATGAAGTGCATTCCTGAGGAAGAATTTAATGATTATAGTAGCAGACTGATGCTCTCAACACCCCTGAAATTCTGGCAGGAAGGTCATCCTGCAAGGAACTGCTCGAAGCAGAGGTGCCCAGCTCTGCTCAAAGCCCAGAATAAGCACTTCACTAGGATGATTCCAGAGGTGAAACTGGTTCTTACTCTTCTTACCTTGTCAGACACACATCTCCCTGCCTTTATTTTAAATTTAGTACTACGGCTGACATCAAATGGAGGACGAAATGGCAGGCACTGCCTCAGCATCCACAAGAGCGTGAACTGAGTTGCTAAGCTAGAAACTGCATTTCTAATTTCACCCATGCAACTAATTTGAAAATTTGAATGCTATCACTACAAATATGTCTCTTACCTCCTCCACATATTACCTGCAAAAGAAGTCGTTTTCTTAGTTGGGCATAAAGATTATAAACAGAATGAGTTCTGCTGACCCTCACCAATATGCAATTATTCAAATGTTGTATTTAATATGCCTCTCATTTTATAAAGAATCTACAGATTACCTTGTGTCATACTTTTAAATATTTTAATATTAAACATTTTAATAGTATTGTTTAATCCATCAGCTAATTCAGCTAAAATGGAAACGTATTTTCTTCGGAAAATAAAGTCTCCAGGAAGAATGAACATACTGAGAGAAGAAGAGACCATGATTAAACTCTAAACTTTAGAATGCTTTTTCAAGGGAGATCATCATGAAGATGAGCCATTAACAACATATGAATTAAC
The DNA here is from genome assembly GCF_019054845.1 of Dipodomys spectabilis. Classification (NCBI taxonomy): domain Eukaryota; kingdom Metazoa; phylum Chordata; class Mammalia; order Rodentia; family Heteromyidae; genus Dipodomys; species Dipodomys spectabilis. Next base: position 4,264 of record NW_024871092.1, on the reverse strand, counting down.
ATCATAGCAAAGTCACTAGAATGTAATGGTAACCAAAGATAAATGCTTTAAAAGTCCTTATAAGTCAGAACTATTCACAGAAAACAATCATAAATAGTCACTTAGAAAAGTTTTGTGAAGTTTTAGGAAGGAAAAGGTACCCAAAGAGATTTATGGCAAACTAATATACCAAACTATACATTTTTCATTATTCATTATTGCCTTCATCTTTCTCTTTCTTGCTTATAAATATTATATTCCATGATGAAACCTTTCCCAAACACTATTAGTACTTTTGACCCTCATTAATTAATCATACAGACTGACAAAACTCTGAAGTTTAGGTAAGCCCACACTCTGCTCTCAAAAAACTACATTTCAGCTAAGAACATCGTAAAACATGATTCACTAGTCTTTAATTTCACAAACATCTGACTCATATGGGCATTCAACACCATCAAACTACAAACATCTGTTTGCAAACTTCTCATACCAAATATATTTCTTAATATTTCCTCTTTTAGTATAATTTATATTACTTTTTTTAAAATTTCTGGTTATAATCATGGCTAGATGGTCTGAAGGCTAATTTCACTCCTTGTTTGGCTGCTCAATTCAGGGAACTCCCTTTAGCTGGAGAGATGTTTGCCTTCTTGAAGTCCCAGAGACCTCAAGGGGTAAGAATTAGGCCTAGGTATACATATCTCCCAGATTTCAAGTTGCCTTTGACATGTTTCTTGTTAGAGAAAATAGTTGCTTTGAAGACTACCTTATATATTGATTAAGTCTGTAAAGGGCAGTGTGGGACAGGCTTGGTCATTCTGTTGGAGAATTCTACCTTATATATAGTTCTTTCTATTTTAATCTCATGCAGGCTCTTCTAAGATAAAACCGTTGACACATTAAGTATTGAACTACTTTGCCCATCTGTTGTGGAACAATGACGGCTTCAGAGGCTGAGGGCATTCGAACATATTCTTCCTCATAAACTGTTTCTGAATCATCACAAAATTATTTCTATTATGTTCAGCCATGATGAACATAGTTCAATGATGCCCTTGAACATTATTCTCTTTTCTCTTGAGAAAAGTTGATATTCAGTCTTTTACAATGTCATAGAACTTTTTCCCATCAAATCTGAAAGGAAAGATAGTTAAGTGTTGTGTCTTTGAACATGTTTCCTAGAGCTCCTCTGCCAGCATTCAAATCCTGATTGCGCCATATATCAGATGTGTAAGAGTTGGCAATTCACTTTCCTCTTATATTTCTCAGTTTTCCTACTTACAAAATAGAAAGGAAAAATACTCTCTAACGTTTCTATGTGAATTCAGTTATTATTTAAAACAAGGTGTGATAAGAGATGGGTAATAAACCTTTCCTAGAACCATGTGGTGGGGTTAGTGGAGTGGCTCACTTGGTAGAACACTAGGTAAGAGTGAAACCATGAGGTACTGAGTTCAATTCCTGGTCCTGGACCAAACAGCAACAACAACAAAAGAACTTTATGGCATTTTGTTACTGCCTATTATAAATTCAATGTAAAATATTACTACAGGACTTCTCAGTGTAGGTAGTAAAAGATTATGTGGACTCTGTCTCTCTGACTCTGTTTCCTCTCTCTCAACCACGAGAGTAGTTCTAATCAACAGCCAAGGATTATTCTCTATATAGGTGAGGGGGGTTTTAGACAACGTTACCCAAAGCCTTTGCTTAAGGTCCTACAGATCGTAGAGCACAGACAAGTCATAACTAAGTCAAATTCCTGACCCACAAAGTCCATGAGTGTAAAACACTATCTTATGACACTTAGCTATAGGTAAGATTTTGTGTAGTTTTTACACTGGAATATTTGTTTTTTATAACTAGTAAGAAGACTCTCCATTAAAAATTTCTTTTTATAATGTTTTTTAAAATACATTTGTTTATTGTAAAGTTACTGTATGGAGAGGTTACAGTTACATGAGTAAGTTAATGAGTACATTTCCTATCAAACATTGTTACCTCCTCCTTTGTTTATTGGAGATATGAAAGTTACAAAACTGAACTAAACTAAAGAAAGTGCTCCCAGAAGTTCTGAAATTCTTCTACTAGGATTGTTAGCAAAAAGTCAGAAAAATACATTTAAAAAAAAAAAAAAAACCCTCTGGGCTGAGAAGGTTGCTCAGTGGTAGAATGCTTGCATTGAGGCACTGCGTTCAATTCCTCAGCACCACATAAGTAGAATAAGATGGAAGTGGCACTGTGACTCAAGTGTTGAAATGCTAGCCTTGAGCTGAAGAGCTCAGGGACAGCTCCTAGGCCCAGAGTTCAGGCCCCACGACTGACAAAATTATTATTATAATAAGTGCAAAATTGCATACCTAAAATATTATTATCCAAATCAGTTCATAAGAATAATGCACATAAAATTTCCCAAAATAAAGTTGATGTTTAAAAAAGAAAAACAAAACAAAAAAGTCCTTAAAGGTGAAATCTTCATTTAGTGGAAATGTATGGGATATATATATTCGACTGGAATGTATAGAGTACATATTGAGTTTGCTTTTCTTCTTTACAAATTAGCTAATTTACATAATCAGAAAAATCTATTAAAGATCAAACTTTCTCCATACTTTTCTGTTCTACAGTGGTATTTTAAGCTTAATCAATGTTCTAGAAATCTTAAAGAGATAATAAACTCAAATATTCAAAAGTTTTTGTGTTGATGACTGAGTTTATATAAAAGTTCAATACAAAACTTACTGTTTTTTAAGGTCTGTCATTCAGGTTTTTTCCTTATTGATGTGAATCAAATAAATGAATAAAATTAAGTCTGATCTCAATAGCTCATGCCTATAATCCTTGCTATTCAATAGGCTGAGACCTAAAATTGGAGTTTGGAGCCACATGAGCAGACAAAGCTGAGAGATTCTTATCTCAAAATAACTGGCATAAAATTAGAAGTAGAGTATGCCTCAAGTGGTAGGACAGGAGATTTGATGAAAAAGCCAAGCAAAATGGTATTATCCTGAATTGAATCCCCAATAATGGTAGATGTACATAAAAAATAGAATGAGAGTTCAGGAAGATGGCGAAGAGAAGCTAGATGCTAAACAAGCTCTCGCATAGAAAGCAGTTTTAGAGTTCCAGTGAACAGTCCTAAGCCAGAGAATCACACCAAGTGTGCCATCACAGGACAGAGAGTTAGGCCAGAGACGGAAAATCTAGGCAAGTAGACAGATCTGAGCTCTTGCCAGCAGTCACCACCGCCGTGGCGGTAGCAGTGGCAGCGATGGTCGCAGCCATACCTGAATCACAGAGAGTCCAGGACAAAGGAGCCAGATGCAGCAGGAGAGCGGATTCTACTCAATACCAGCAAGAACTGACAAGGAGTGGACATCTTCATCCTGCAGTTCCCAGACCAGAGACAATCCAGGAACCAAAACTCGGCGTGAGTAGAAGCCTGACATCCTCACTCCTTCTCAGGGAGCAGAGGAGGGAAGGCCACCCCTCCTCCCCCCAGTACCAGAGATCTCCATCTTGAATGCTGACTAAGCTAGTTGGAGCTGCTAGCTGCAACTCAGGCCTTGGAATAAAACTAGAGTCATTTAGCAGGTCACAAGAGCCTAACCTGACCTGCCAGACTCAGCTACACCCAGGGAAAAGTCACCCAGCTCAGGTGCCAGGCCCAGGAATGGCTTTCTTCACTAGATAATCAGAGCCAGAGGCTGCCCCTCCCTTTAGCAGCCTTGACAATCAATTGAAATTCAATAAACAGAAATCCTGAGAATGGCTTCAGGCTGGTTTCTGTGAGTTTCTCACAAACTAGCCCCCAGGAAAAGCTACTGTTTGCTGAAAGGCCTCAACTCTACCCAGAACCTAGCCTCATCACAGCATCTCCAAACTTCAGGAAAAAGCCATTTCCCTCTTTTGTGATACTCAAAGCAGATCTCCCTCGCATTGAACTAACCTGGGAGGAGGATCGCAAAATCCTGAGTAAAGCAGAGCATTTTTCTGCCAGGTCCAACAAACTGACTTGAGAAACTAACCAAGCCACAGGACCACAAGCAGACCAGAGACTCCAACAAGAGCTGGTTACTGACACAAGGGAAAAAACAGGATTTTTCCCACCCCCTCCCAAAAAAAATCAAAGACCTTCTTCTCTTCTTCTTTTCTTTTTCTTCTTCTTCTTCTTCTTCTTCTTCTTCTTCTTCTTCTTCTTCTTCATCTTCTTCTTCTTCTTCTTCTTCTTCTTCTTCTTCTTCTTCTTCTTCTTCTTCTTCTTTCTTCTTCTCTTCTTCTTATT